>NC_053393.1:465590487-466896079 GCF_905171765.1 Bufo bufo
TGGAGTGTGGCAAGATGGAAGACTGTTCTGTGGTCAGACGAGTCACGATTCGAAGTTCTTTTTGGAAATCTGGGACGCCATGTCATCCGGACCAAAGAGGACAAGGACAACCCAAGTTGTTATCAACGCTCAGTTCAGAAGCCTGCATCTCTGATGGTATGGGGTTGCATGAGTGCGTGTGGCATGGGCAGCTTGCATGTCTGGAAAGGCACCATCAATGCAGAAAAATATATTCAGGTTCTAGAACAACATATGCTCCCATCCAGACGTCATCTCTTTCAGGGAAGACCCTGCATTTTTCAACAAGATAATGCCAGACCACATTCTGCATCAATCACAACATCATGGCTGCGTAGGAGAAGGATCCGGCTACTGAAATGGCCAGTCTGCAGTCCAGATCTTTCACCTATAGAGAACATTTGGCGCATCATAAAGAGGAAGGTGCAACAAAGAAGGCCCAAGATGATTGAACAGTTAGAGGCCTGTATTAGACAAGAATGGGAGAGCATTCCTATTTCTAAACTTGAGAAACTGCTCTCCTCGGTCCCCAGACGTCTGTTGAGTGTTGTAAGAAGAAGGGGAGATGCCACACAGTGGTGAAAATGGCCTTGTCCCAACTTTTTGGGGATTTGTTGACACCATGAAATTCTGATTCAACATATTTTTCCCTTAAAATGGTACATTTTCTCAGTTTAAACTTTTGTTCCGTGATTTATGTTCTATTCTGAATAAAATATTAGAAGTTGACACCTCCACATCATTGCATTCAGTTTTTATTCACGATTTGTATAGTGTCCCAACTTTTTTGGAATCCGGTTTGTATTATGCCATATGGATTATGCACACTTTTATTTCTGATGTTGTATAGAAGTATATACAGTAAGTGCTGTATTAGGGCTCAATGCACCTCCAGTGAAGAGACTCCATGTGTCTCTGTAAAGTCTTCTGCTCAGTATTCACCAATGTATCCATGATGTATCAGACCACTGTGACTGGATTTCTCTGATCAATGAGCCACACAAATGCATGTTATGTCTTTAGAAACTATCCGGGGTGGAACAGACTGAACACACAGATGAAGAATTAAGTGATGACCTTAATGGACTTGGAAGTGAAGAAAAATTAATTTCTGTCATTCTGAGAAACCATGAGGGGGTCGCCTCTGATTACCCATACTGCATCACTCCAAGGCAGACAGTAAGTCAATGTAGAAGCCTCTTTATCAAAAACTAAAGCTGCCCTTATATTTCAGACCTTCTTTTTTCCTGTCACCCCAATACACATGCACACTCCCCAAAAGAACAAATAATCTGACAGGTTTAAACCTTTTTTTCCCCTGGCATCTGCTGTTGGGGAGAGTCTGGACACCCCCATACTGATCAGATCAGTCAGTCGGTGGGGTTTGGTTGACTTTCATCTAATGTGCGTAGCCAGCTTGAAACAAGGCTTTCAATCAATCTATCTGCTGAGAACATGGAGGTAGACAGTTATGAGTATTGGTAGATAATGAACAGTGTTGCATTTGATTTTAATTTTATTGACTTTCATTTTATCCTTTTTTTATTTTATTTGTAAGTGTAGCTGCTTGTTAATGAGATTTCTGTACCTTAGATTGTTCCTGCCAGGGGATACAGCACTATACACGTGTCCTTCACTCCGCTAATGTCTGAGAACACCAATAAGATAGAGTGCAGTGGATATGCCCTGGGATTTTTGAGTCTGGATGACAAGGTAACCAAATTCCTTCTTCTATCTGAGAACCATGCTCATGGACGTTACTGTTTTTGTTTTTTTAACTCTGTATGTCTTTTTTGTGAAAAGCCTGCAAGACAGATACACGGAAAAGTAGAAAGGCTCCATGGATATGGGGTGGAACCAATCAAAATGGAGCTCCAGGCATTTGTGAAACCTGCTCTGTAAGTAATGTGATTGGACAGCTTTGTTTTTGGGCAAATAGCAACGTTATTCAAGAATGAAACATGTATAGAACAAAAGCTCCAAAGATGCATATCTGATAATGACTAATGGGCCAAACTTTAAAGGGGTACTCCAGTAACAATAAGTTATCCCTTATCTAGGGGATAACTATTAGATCATTGGGGTCTTCCTACTAGGAGCCCCACCACTCACAAGCATGCTTCATGCATCTTTATGGGACTGAGTATAGAGCTTGGCTATTTCCGGTAGTCCCAAAGGGGGGAATTTTTCATGAGGAGAATATTTGAAGTCAGTTTTGCTTGAGTCTGTGCTGGAATACTTTGTGCCACATTTATCAAATGTTACCGGTTGTTTGATAAATTTGGCTTGTCCTTAAACCTAGCACTTCTGTCTAGAGAAGCTACTCCAGTTTCCCTACTCCACCCTCCTCCTGGAGTGAGATTGCGACTTTTTTAAAAAGTCCCAATGATTGAAACTCATTAATATAGCTAACCACACCCACTTTTCCATCTACATTACAAAACTGGAGTGAGTGGTGTAAATTTTGTGCAAGTGCATGTAAAAAGTCGCAAATTTTTGCGCAAGCGCTTAAAATTTGCGCAGGCGAGTGCAAAGAAGTCACAAAAGCCCTGGAGTCAAGGTATGATAAATCAGGCCCATAGAGTTTAAATGGAGCAGCAGTGAGCATGCTCGCCCAGTGGATACAAGGCCCCTCTTCTTGTGTTTGTGTCCCAGCAGTCAGATCCAGAATCACGAGGATTATTACTGCATAGTGCATATTCCAATGTGCTTTACACTTAGGGATGCTTGTTAGAAGTGGTAGGTGCTTCTAAAGTCTTCCTCTTTCTCCTCAGGCTTGCAGTGGAATATGAAGATGAGGACGAAGAAGGGCTGGTGTTTTATTCCGTAGCAAGTGACCTCATTCCTGATAGGATATCTTCACCGGTCAGTATCTAATTCTCTCCAGTAATTTTCTTACATATTCTTTGATAACATTAGGAACCAATCCCATATGGGAGGCGATAGAGTAAAACATTTTTTATAGCGCTGCTTGTAAAAAAATGCCATGAACTTCAGTGAAATACGTTTTTTATGCACACAAATACATACATTTATTTATATATATTCATATATATACTGTATATAAATATACTGTGTGCAGAAAAACATCAGTATTTAAAGACTGGAAATGTGAACTCTTTGGGTATTTATCATTCATACTGTGAACATTTTCCTGTTCAGATTTTGACTGAATTTATGACAACTCGAAAATTAAAGCTGATCAATTGCACAGAGACTCCTCTGTATTTCCGCCTGCTGCTCTCCAAACCCTTCATAGTATCTGCTACTGATCCAAATAAAAGCATCAAAACTTCCCAGAGTGACCGGGACAATCGGGCAGCGCAGATGGTGCTACACCCACAACAAAATACAATGGTATGATCTGTAATATCACTACTAACAATAGGACGGTGAGATGGAGCTACAGTATGTCGGTCAGGAGGTTTAGCATTTCAGTTTCAGCTTTTTAGCATTTTCAGGTTCAGCATTTGGGATGAAACATACAGCAGTAACCATAATATTAAAATCACTGATAGGTGACGTGAATAATATTGATTATCCTGTGACAATGGCACCTTAAAGGAGTGGAATGTATTAGGCAGCAAGTGAAGTTATTGACATTGATGTATTGTAAGGAAAAATTGGGACGAGTAAGGGCTGTTTCACATGAGCGGATTCCGTGCGTATCATCCGCAACGTGAAAGACAGCCAATCCCCACTCTGGACAGCAGCAACACGGAGCATTAACATGACTGATAATGCTCCGTGCCTCTCTGTGATTTTTTACTACGAAACCACAGTAACAACTTTATCTCACTGTGATTTTGTAGTAAAAAGATCACAGAGAGGCACGGAGCATTATCAATCATGGTAATGCTCCATGTCTCTGCTGTCCGGAACAGGGCTTGGCTGTCTTTAACGCAGCTGATTACCCGCACCGCATTCGCTCGTGTGAAACAGCCCTAAGGGTCCTTACACACGCCCCAAATTTTGTTGCAGAAAATTGTGACTGAAAGTCAGTTCCATTCACCTGAATGAGGCTTGTAGAAATTAATTCAGGTGCTTCCAGCCAAAACAACCCGATTCAGATGAAAGGAACTGATTATTAGAAAAAGAATCTGCAACAAAATCTGCAGTGTGTGAAGGCACCCTAAGGATCTGAGTGATTCTGAAAAAAGGCAAATTGTGATGGGTAAACAAGTGGATCAGAGCATTTCTAAAATGGCAGAATCTGGAGTTCAGGATACAGTGGTTAGCACCTACCAAAGGTGGTCCAAAGAAGGACAACTGGTGAACCAGCAACAAGGTCATCTGTGCCAAAGACTAATTGATGCGCATAGGAAGTGAAGGTTAGTCAATATGGTCATATGTCACAGGAGAGTTTCTGCTGGATATTGTAGATGTCAGAACACACAGTGTTTCATAGCTTGCTGTGTATGGGGCAGCGTAGCCGTAGACAAGTCAGTGTGTCCAATGCCAAAAGCACCAACAATAGGCAACCAGAACTGGTTCAAGATGCAATGGAAAAAGGTCCCCTGGCCTGATAAAAATCATGTTTTCTTTTACAATATGTGGCTAGCCTCATGTATGGCTTACATGGGGAACAGATGGCACCAGGATAAAGACAAGTCGGGAGAGGCAGTAGCTTGAGGAACATGACAATGAGTTCAATGCATTCACTTGTACTCCAAATTCTTACTGCGATTGAGGATCAGTGCTATGTGTTGGGAACATAAGCCCCATCTGTGAAGGCTGTTTTTTGCAACTTACAGGACTCGGGGCTCATACAGCCGCAAATCCCAGCCCTACTACAAGTCTAATGATACAGACTGATAGCGTCATATAATGCTGTAAGTTTGGTTCATTAGACCTGAGGTCAGTCCAGGTTTTTCATCTATAATAGGGGTACTAAAATTTACCCACATTACCAGTTTCTTAGTGAGTTCTTAAATTTTCTACGCCGTGGCCCAGAAATGTGACATCTTGTCCTCACTCACACCTCTGCAGCTATTCACTGGCCTCATTAGTGGCGTATCCCGAGGCTTACATTTTTTGTCTGGAGTTTACACACAGTATAGAAATACGCAGGTGAAATGGCCTAAAATTCCACAACAAAATCTGATTGTACCTGTTAGACTTGCAGACTTCACCGTTTTAGGCAAGAGGCCTGGTGTTTATTACTGCACCCTCAAGTCCATACAGCTGTTGTTCCTCAAGATCTTAGATTCAGAGTGAAATTACAAAAGTAGTTTTAGCAATTATTATGTTCCCTTAACCAAGCTGAAAGAGCATAGAAGAATAATACATTCTTCCTATAACCTCATCCCACAAGGACATATACATCCAGTCTTCAGCAGACAGTCCACAGACAGATCTTACCAATATTAGGAATTCTTTCATTGCATAGGTCGAGGTGTCATTCTGCACAACCCTGGAACTGCTGACTTACCAGAACCTGCCGGATGAGCAGATACTGCCAGGAGTAACAGTCCTTCAGTCGGAGAACGGCGAGAGGAAGCTGCATTTTACCCAACAACTACTCATTGAGTACAGCAATAACAGCTCTCAGGTTACTTTTCCATTGACTCTTTTCATATCACATCAAATCTAGCGTGTCTTTCAACTAAACCAGTGTTTTCCTGACAATTTTATCTTCAGCAAATCCCCTTGTGTGCGTACCTCACCGTGCCGGTATTACAGCTCTCCTGTTACACTGTGGATTTCGGCACATGCTTTGTGGGACAAACAAGGACACAGGAAGTTTTCCTGATGAACAGAAGTGGATCACGAAGTTACTGGACTGCTTTACTGGGTAACTATTCTACAGGAAGGAGGACTATTAATATAGAGTTCCACTAAGAAGATTATGCTTTGCAACAATTTATAAAATATATATATAAGTGATGCATTAAATCTGTCCCCAACTTAAAACTGCAAGTCCGTACAAGGTAGTATGCAATAAATAGCACTTTTTTCTTATCTCCAGACAAAATGGAAAGACACAGTGGACAAAATATCTTTTCCATCTCCCCCACCAATGGGATGCTTGATGCGCATGTCAGTCACACTTCATCTAGTAAGGAGATGTTACTGGTGACCTTCACAGCAAGGTAAGGAGAATCATAGTTATGCTGGTTTATTATTTCAAGGAAAACACGCTCCCTAAGTACTACAGGTATAATGTATGGCCAGCTACAGAGTCCCCTGGCAACAACAGCTGCCTGCGAAGAGGTTTCTGTAGCTAAACCCTGAATATTTCTGGTCCATGTCCAATCCTTATTTTTTGCAGATCACACTTGGACCCATACATCTCTAAAACCAAAAAAAAAAGGGCAGCACACAGATGTCATCAATGTGCAATCTACATCCTTGCAGCTGGGGCGCAAATTATAGAAAATGTCCTATTCTCGTCCGTGTTGTGGGCAAGAATAGGCTATTTTACAGTGGGTCCCGTGAAAATTGCAGGATGCACACAGACCACATCCGTATTTTGCGGATCTGCGATTTACGGACCACAAAACGGATACAGTCGTGTACAGGAGGCCAAAAGATGAGCTGTCACGATGAGACAAACCTATTTAATTACATGAGCATTATAGCCAACCATATGGTATACTGTATGATCTGCTGATTACATACAGTGTGAATGTTCTTTCTTTATCACATTGATACTTAGGGGCAGATTGGCCGGCATAGACCCTACAGGGAAATTTCCCGGAGGACCCCCAATCTGACCTTAGATCAGACCCCCATCTTTATATATCTCTTTTTGCTATATTTTAAACCAAACAGGACAAACAAAGACTATGAGACAATATTCACGGTGCATGGCATGCTGGGAGAGAAGCCACTGAAATTACACGTTAAAGGAAGAGGATCCTATGATGAGAAATATGAGGCTTCTCTCAATGAATAGGTGAAGAGCTTTTGTGCATTTAAGTTCAGTATTTTTAAAATAAAAAATGTCAAATATAATTTGTATCGCAGACTGTGTAGTAAATCATTTTTGTACTGTACATTTGACTGGAGTCATTTTTAGCAAGAAAGGACAACATTACACCCAGTATACTTTTGGGCAAAATTGGATACCAGTGAGCCTGCTCTTCACAGGGTATCAACATGGATATGAATAGAACATATTCTATAAGATTGCTTGCATATGATTTTTTTTATATATCCAGATTTTTTTCCGTTAAAATGAATTATTCGGACAAAATAGATATTTTATATTTTTACTTATTGCTATGAGGTCAGACATTACAAGCGATTAAAGAGAAAAGGTTGTTCATGCCTTTTTGAGATACATTACTGGTTTTAGGCTAGGGCTACACGTGACATATAGGTTACAACTACACTGCAACATGTGTCGCACAACATTCTTGTCGTACCGATGTCGCGTGACACTTAATAATGGTAGTCATGCTGATATGACAGTCGCACAAAGATCCATCTTGTTGCAGTTGCAGCATGTTGTAGTGCGACACCATAGACTAGCATTATAAAATATGTCACGCGACAAATCTCGTCATGTAGCCTTAAACAGCAGGTCTCCCCAAAATTCTGCCCCTTTTCCTGTAATTGTAAGGAATGTATGTGACAACCACTATGTGACATAACATTTTGCTCTCCCACCCCTCCTGGGTTAAGGTTATTAGCGCTTTAAAAACTTTCCTTGACCAGTAAGCCTAGGTTAAACAAAAGGGTTCTAAATAAACATAAATCTCTTGGAGGATTTTGCCTCCCAGATTTTCACCTTTATCACAAAGCAGCAGTACTTTCTAGGATACTGGACGAACAATCTCTGTCTTCCTGGATCACCTTGGGAGACAGACCACCCAGATTGGATTGGCCATATCTTGTGAGACATGTCCTAGCAGTCTGGGATGATTGGATCTCAAGATCACAGATCTCGTATAGACCTGGCCCTATGACTCTGTTATATTGCAACCCAGCTTTTAGCCCGAGATTACATCCCTCATCGTTTCTGATTAAAACTGTGTACAGCGGTTTTCTGAGAATACAGGACGTCTTAACATCAGGGAAGCTGGCTTCATCTGATGCATTGCATACGAGCTCTACTTTTTGTATGGTCTCTTGGTTAGGATACGCTCAGCTGCGTTCCTTTTTTCGGAGCCACGTTCTCTAACGCAGCGACTGGCCCTCTGACGGGGTTTGACAGGATGTACTTACAGTCAGGGGATGGAAGGGGTACTTTGTCTGCATTGTATAAGGTTCTCGTAAACTTGTGCAACGCAGACAGGGCCCCATTCTTTGGTAGGTGGGAATCCAATTTACAGGTCCAATTCATGGAAATGGATGTTGTCAAAATGTGTACGTTCTTCCATGGAATATCGTTGGTGGCACAAGCTAAAGAATTACAAAATTCACTCTAGATGGTACTATTGTCCAACTACATTACACCATATGTTTCCTTTAGTGTCAGATTTGTGTTGGCGATGCGAGAAAGATAGGGGTTCCCTATTACATATTTGGTGGAGCTGCCCTGCAATTTGCTCCTTTTAGGATCGAGTATTACAAGTGTATGCTAAATACTCTGGTAAGACAGTTTCAAATACTCCTCAAGTAACCCTACTCTCACTTATACCAGGCTCCTTGGCTCAAGTTAACCACATCACATCCGGGCCATTTCCCCCTTCCTGACCAGGCCATTTTTTGCAAATCTGACATGTGTCACTTTATGTGGTAATAACTTTAAATCGCTTTTACTTTTCCAGGTTTACTTATCCAGATTGTTTTCTCGTTACATATTGTACTTCATGACGTGGTAAAATTGAGTCAAAAAATTTCATTTTTAATTTGCAAATGTCCAAATTTCAATTTCTCTACTTTTATAATAGATAGTAATACCTCCAAAAATAGTTATTACTTTAAATTCCCCATATGTCTACTTCATGTTTGGATCATTTTGTCAATGTCATTTTATTTTTTGGGGACGTTAGAAGGCTTAGAAGTTTAGAAGCAAATCTTGAAATTTTTAAGAAAATTTCCAAAACTCACTTTTTAACCCTTTCATGACCAAGGGTCATTGATGCCCCAGTATCCAGGTCAAAATTTACAAACCTGACATGCGTCACTTTATGTGGTAATAACTTTGGAACGCTTTTACTTATCCAAGCCATTCTGAGACTGTTTTCTCGTGACACATTGTACTTCATGACAGTCATAAATTTGAGTCAATATATTTCACCTTTATTAATGAAAAAATCCCAAATTTACCAAATATTTTGAAAAATTCACAATTTTCAAAATTTCTATTTCTCTGCTTTTAAAACAGAAAGTTATACCTCATAAAATATTTATAACTTAACATTCCCCATATGTCTACTTTATGTTGGCATCATTTTGTAAATGTCATTTTATTTTTTTAGGACGTTAGAAGGCTTAGAAGAAATCTTCCAAAACCCACTTTTTAAGTACCAGTTCAGTTATGAAGTCACTTTGCGGGGCTTACCTAGTGGAAACCCCCCATAAATGACCCCATTGTAGAAACTACACCCCTCAAGTTACTCAAAACTGATTTTAGAAACTTTGTTAACCCTTTAGGTGTTCCACAAGAATTAAAGGAAAATGGAGATCAAATTTCTAAATTTCACTTTTTTGGCAGATTTTTTATTTAAATACATTTTTTTCTTTAACACATTGAGGGTTAACAGCCAAACAAAACTCAATATTTATTACCCTGATTCTGTGGTTTACAGAAACACCCCTCATGTGGTCGTAAACTGATGTAAGGGCTGTAGGGATTTGCTCTGGTAGGCAGGGTAAGCGGACGCAATACAGAGGCAAAACCACGGTTTGAAAAGCAAAAGTCAGTGTTTATTCACACAAAAAGGCAGTTAAGAAACACAATACTTGGCATGGCCCTGGTGTTAATTCACACCGCAGGAATCCTCGTGTTAATTCACACCGAAAAAGTCTACAGAACTCAAAAACATGTCACCTGGCAGTGCACAGCAGGCTTTAGGGCGCCTGGCTTCCAGCTGACAGCTCTCATGCGGCTCTCAGCCTTGCAGTAGGGCAGAACTCCTCAGCTCCCAAAACACAGAGCTCCACTATCACCTGGAGCTTCATTCCACACCCAGCTGAGCTGCTGGCTGGGCTTTTAAACCCCAGCCCAAAACCTGGCCTGGACGTGGGGAACAGCCACCCATCCTGCTCTTTGGCTGCTCCCAATAAGAACCACCCCAGATTTTCTTTACAGCCACACTAAGTAAACAGTGTCAGCAAGCACTAGCTGCCGCTGACACACAAAATTACCGGTTCTTATCTCACCGAGGCCAGGAACCTCGGTGACACGTACCTTCCGTCAATGACGGACCCCTGCGCCTTCCTACAGGGCACATGGCACGGTGCAGAAGAAAAGGAGCGCCACATGGTTTTTGGAAGGCAGATTTTTCTGAACTGGTTTTTAGATGCCATGTCCCATTTAAAGCCCCCCTGATGCACCCTTACAGTAGAAACTCCCAAAAAGTGACCCCATTTTGGAAACTAGGGGATAAGGTGCCAGTTTTATTGGTACTATTTTTGGGTACATATGATTTTTAATTGCTCTATATTACGTTTTTTGTGAGGCAAGGTAACTAATGTTTTTTAATTGCTCTATATTACGTTTTTTGTGAGGCAAAATCTGCCTTCGAAAAACCACGTGGCTCCTTTTCTTCTGCGCCATGCCGTGTGCCCTTACATCAGTTTACGACCACATGAGGGGTGTTTCTGTAAACAGTATAAAGGGCAGGAACCCAGTAGAGGCCTGGGGTACCTCTTGCACTGCGAACATGAGGTAGGGCAGAAGGAGGTCCCAGTCCTTCCCATCTTTAGACACTACCTTTTTCAACATATTTTTTAATGTTTGGTTAAACCGTTCTACCAGACCGTTCGTTTGCAGATGGAAAACGGACATCCATAGTTGTTTTATGTGCAGCAACTTAGAGTTCCCTCATGACCTTGGACATAAAAGGGGTCCCTTGGTCAGTCAGAACCTCTGTAGGTAGTCCTACTAGGGAAACCATCTCCATTAACTCCTAAGCTATGAGTTTGGCCGAGGTATGTCACAGTGGCACCGCCTCCGAGTACAGAGTGGTGTAGTCTAGAATGACTAAGATGTGTTGATGCCCTCTGGCAGACTTCGGTACTGGGCCTATGAGGTCCATAGCTATTCGGTCAAACGGTACTTCGATAATCGGGAGAGGTACTAGGGAACTACAGAAATGTGGCTGGGGCTAGTTATCTGGCAGGTTGGGCAATACTTACAAAACTTTTCCACTTCTTTCAATATGCTGGGCCAGTAAAACCGCTGTAGAACACAATCCTCAGTTTTCTCCAGCCCCAGGTAACCCCCGAATACGTGTTGGTGGGCTAGATCTAACACAAGCTTGCGATAAGCCTTGGGGACCACCACCTGTTCAATAGGCTCACCCCGTAGTTGGTTTACCCGATACAACATATCCTGATGAACAACAAAACGGGGAAACATTGACTCTGCCCCAGGTTGTTGTGGTTCACCATCTACTAGTAACACATTTTCCCAGGTGCAGGATAGGGTTGGGTCCAGACGTTGGGTAGTACCAAAATTATCCCCGGAGACATTGAAGTCTGCCAATTCAGGACCCGGCGGCAAGTCCACCACGTCTCCCACCATTACACTTAGCGGGGTTGTCTCCCCCTCTTCCACCGATGTGGCGGTCACCCCTACCGCTGGCCCTTCGGTCTCAGGTTCCCAGGGTTCTGGTCTCCCCCCTTGAGCCGGGCCACTCTGCTAGGGTTACCTCTGTCTCATGGGTATCAGTCACTCTCATAGCAGGCCACAGTGCCGGGAAGCCTGGGAAGTCTCTCCCTATTATGAGTTCATAATGTAGATTTGTGATGACAGCTACCTCGTGGGTCCATCTACCGGCCACCGTGGTTAGAGACACCAGCGCAGTGGGGTAGTCTTTTAAAGTCTCTGTGGATGCACATCTTCCCGACTTTCCGGCTAGTACACTCAGTGGACCGCACCAGGGTAGCCCTTACTAGGGTCACCAGACTCCCTGCGTCCAGCAGAGCCTCCGCTGGAGTGTCTCCCACTTCCACCTGACACAAGTAATCTAGAGGCTCTGGGGTACCTGTTGCACACAGCCTCCTGGCATATAGCAACTGACGGTAGCCATAGTTAGTGTCCATGTTCTCAACCCGATGGGGACAGTCAGCCCCTACATGGCCAGGCTCCTGACACTGCCAGCAGACTATCGGGGCCAGGTCCACCGTGAGTACATCACGGGCAGGTTTTATCGGCTCAAATCCCCGGGCCTGGGGTAGAGATTTCTGGGGTTTGCCAATCCCCCTCCCGACAGAACCCTCCTTTAGATTCCCGGTAGCTTCATAGCATTCCACCTGGTCCACCATCTTAACCCCTTAAGGACTCAGCCCTATTTTACCTTAAGGACTTGGCCATTTTTTGCAAATCTGACCAGTGTCACTTTAAGTGCTCATAACTTTAAAACGCTTTGACTTACCCAGGCCGTTCTGAGATTGTTTTTTCGTCACTTATTGTACTTCATGACACTGCTAAAATTGGGTCAAAAAAGTTTATTTTTTTGCATAAAAAAATATAATTTTTACCAAAAATTTGGAAAAATTAGCAAATTTCAAAGTTTCAGTTTCTCTACTTCTGTAATACATAGTAATACCCCCAAAAATTGTGATGACTTTACATTCCCCATATGTCTACTTCATGTTTGTAGTATTTTGGGAATGATATTTTATTTTTTGGGGATGTTACAAGGCTCAGAAGTTTAGAAGCAAATTTTGAAAAAATCCTTTTTATGGACCAGTTTAGGTTTGAAGTCATATTGTGAGGCTTAGATAATAGAAACCTCCCAAAAATAACCCCATTCTAGAAACTACAACCCTCAAGGTATTCAAAACTGTTTTTTCAAACTGTATTAACCCTTTAGGTCTTCCACAAGAGTTAATGGCAGATTGAGAAACAATTTTGAAATTTCTATTTTTTGGAAAATGTTCCAATATAATCAATTTTTTCCAGGAGTAAAACAAGGGTTAACTGCCAAACAAAACTCAAAATGGGTTGCCCTGATTCTGTAGTTTGCAGAAACACCCCATATGTGGTCGTAAACTACTGTTTGGCCAAACGGGAGCACATAGAAGTAGGGGAACACCATATGGGTTTTGGTAGGCAGATTTTGCAGGACTGGTTTTGTTTATACCATGTCCCATTTGAAGCCCCCTGTTGCACCCCTAGAATAGAAATTTCAAAAAAGTGACTCCATCTAAGAAAGTACACCCCTCAAGGTATTCAAAACTGGGTTTACAAACTTTGTTAACCCTTTAGGTGTTCCACAAGAGTTAATGGCAGATGGAGAAACAATTTAGAAATTTCTATTTTTTGGAAAATTTTCCATTTTAACCCTTACTTTATTACTGGAAAAAATGGGTTAACAGCCAAACAAAACTCAAAATGGGTTGCCCTGATTCTGGAGTTTGCAGAAACACCCCATATGTGGTCGTAAACTACTATTTGGCTAAACGGCAGGACATAGAAGAAGGGGAACGTCATATGGTTTTTGGAAGGCAGATTTTGCTGGACTGGTTTATTTACACCATGTACCCTTTGAAGCCCCCTGATGCACCCCTAGAGTAGAAACTCCATAAAAGTGACCCCCATCTAGGAAACTAGGGGATAAGGTGGTTGTTGTTTTGGGACTATTTTAGGGGTAAATGTGATTTTTGGTTGCTCTATATTACTCTTTTTTGAGGCAATGTAACAAAAAAAAAATTTAAAATTGTTTCTACATTCGCTATTTAGTTTTGTGGAACACCTAAAGGGTTAACATAGTTTGTAAAGTAACTTTTGAATACCTTGAGGGGTGTAGTTTCTTAGATGGGGTCACTTTTTTGGAGTTTCTAGTCTAGGCTACATCAGGGGGGCTTCTAATGGGACATGGTGTCAAAAAAAAAACTGTCCATCAAAAGCTGCCTTCCAGAAACCGTATGGAGTTCCCTTCATTCTATGCCCTGCCGTGCGGCTATATAGCCATTTACGACCACATATGGGGTGTTTCTGCAAACTACAGAATCAGGGCCATAAATATTGAGTTTTGTTTGGCTGTTAACCCTTGCTTTATTACCGGCAAAAAGGATTCAAATGGAAATTTTGCCCAAAAATGGGTGTTTTGGCACCGTTTTTATTTTATATTTTTAACACCGTTCATTCGAGGCGTTTGGTCAAAAGTTATTTTTATAGCGACGACGCCCAATATGTATGGCTCTCAGACTTTGGAGACGCATCCTAAAAACTGCTGCCCTCCAGATGTTGTTAAACTACAATTCCCACCATGCCCTGCTGATGGCTGTAGGTTGTCTGGGCATGCTGGGAGTTATAGTTTTACAACATCTGGAGGGCCGCAGTTTGAGGATGCCTGCTCTAAAACTAATATTTTTTGGGGGAAAAAAATTGTTTCCGTGTCTCCAAAGTCTGAGAGCCATAGTTTTTTATGTTCTCTAGTGGACTGTTGGGGATTATAAAAATTTTGTACTCCATGGAAGTGTGATACTCCCTGAAGCAATCGATAACGCAGAGGCCCGGATGATCGGGGCACGTGTCACACTGAGTGGTGGTGTCCTTCCGTATCCCCCTCTTGTGACACACTCTGCATCTTTGCACCTGGAAAGTGTTGGCCAGGGACGATCCGGGCGCCTCCAATTCCCGAGGTACTCCGGCCTGCTCTTTCCCAATCCGAAAAAATCAGGTCTTTGAGGACTGCCTCATAGAACTGGAGGAATGTCCCTGTGCTGCCAGCGCTTCGGGATAGTACAAAAGAGTTGTACATGGCAACCTGTACCAAGTAGACCGCAACTTTTTTGTACCATGCCTGGGTTTTGCGCATGGCATTATATGGCTTGAGGACTTGATCAGAGAGATCAACTACTCCCATATACCGATTGTAGTCGACGATACAATCGGGCTTGAGGACCGTTGCCGCGGTACCTCGCACAGGGACAGGGGTGGTGCTGTTACCGTGGATTGTGGACAGCATAAGGACATCCCTCTTGTCCTTATATCTGACCAGCAACAGGTTTCCACTGGTAAGTGCACGGGTCTCCCCCCTGGGGATAGGTACCTGGAGGTGGTAGGCAGGGAGGCCGCGTTGATTTTGTGGCAGGGGGGGGGGGGTCTGGGGTCTGATAGATGGATCAAAGAAAGTTTAATGTAAAAGTTTTTTTTTTTTTTTCCTAACTAACTTTTCCCTTCTTTCCCTTCCTAATGGTGCCTCTCCCTCACTGACCCTAACCTACCTGGGTGGCGATGGGTGCAGGAGGGTGATGGATGGCGATTAGGGGGACGCAGGAGCTGGTGCTGAACAGTGCTGCACGGTCAGGGTGCTGGACAGGAAGAGGAGGGGAGAGAGGAGCGCAGGAAGTTTGAATCTCGCGCCTCTCTCCCCTGCACCAATCAGCACCCTGGACAGCAGTGTTCAGCACCAGGGCCAGCACCGCCTCTCCAAATCCTCGGACTGCGATAGGTAGTGTATAATTACGCCACCGATCGCAGTCTTTTTCCGGTTCATCGGGTCACAGGACACCCGAATAGACCGGAAACGCAGAAAACCGCAGGTCTGAATTGACCTGCGGTTTTCTGCGATCGTCGATACGGGGGGTCAAATTACCCCCCCCCTGCATTGTTACGGGATGCCGGCTGAATGATTTCAGCCGAAATCCTGTTCCGATTAACCCCCGCGGCGCCGGAATCGCAAATTAAAGCCATGATGTACCGGTACGTCATGGGTCCTTAAGGATTCGGGACCCATGCCGTACCGGTACGTCCTAAGTCCTTAAGGGGTTAAGGACATTGCCAGGAGACACCTGACCAATCCAGTGCTGGAGAGGGTATGGCAAAGCCCTCCAGAACATATTGGCTAACAGTCTATCCAGCATGGCCGGGGAACTCAGCACATAAGGCTACACTATTGCAAGAGGAGGAGTAAGTCATAATAGTGGGTCCGCGCAGGCTCAGCCGGCTTAAACCCCCACATATGTACCCGCTGGGCCCGGACCAACACATTCACCCACAGTCTTGCCAAAATCTCACCCTTTACTTTTTGGTAGTCGGACGATTGATCGTCCGGCAAGTTGAAATACACCCGCTGGGAATCGGATGCCAGGAATGGAGCGATGACCTCAGCCCACTAGTCACGGCGTAGCTTTTCCCTGATGGCCACTTTCTCGTACATCGCCAGGTAGGTTTCGATGTCGTCTGCGGGGGACATCTTAGGAATCGTGGCACGGACTGCTTTCCAGGCATCGTGGACGCCTGGGGTTGCTCCTGCTGTCTGCAAAGCCATCATGTGTTGTAGCAGCAACTGGTTAGTCTCCTGCTGCTGCCCTCACGTTGATGCACGTTGGTCTCTCGCTGCTGCAAATTATCCTCCATGGAGGGCCTTCACAACAGCCTCCATTTTATCGTGGGGCACTGGTTGTCATACAGCTGGTTTAATGTAAGACATACAACCGAGCCTGCGAAATGCAGAAACCAAAAATATCGGCGTTCACGCCAGCCTCACTGCGCTTGCCCACATCCTCCACCAATTGTGGGGACTCGCGTTGGTAGACAGGATTAGCGGACGCAGTATAGAGGCAACAACAATTTCTTTGGATCAAACAGTTCAGTGTTTTATTCACACTTTAGGGAAGTGACAAAACAAGCAGTCATATTCAAACAAAAAGTCACCTTGCGGTGTTGGTGGTAATTCACACCATGCAGCAGTTTTGCCTCAAAGAGTCCTTGCTGATAGCAGCACCAACCTGTTTTCAAGCCAAACAGGTAACAAGCCTTCATCCAGACACAAGTCTCCCAGATCCCAACACAGAGACATGGCTTCTGAGCACAGCTGCCTATTTAGGGACAGCCAGGTGCTGCCAAAACCTGGACCGGCATTTAAAATCCGTTCCGGTATTTGACCTTACCTGGCTGTAAATAGGCCCAGCAGATGTAAGTGGTGTTCCAACTGCATTTGGACACTAGGGGGAGACAAGACATCACTGAAGATTTTAGAAACTTGCAAACCTCAGATCTGCTGTGATTGACTTTAGATACTGTGTTATAATGGGTTGGGTGGAGGTCTGACTGCTGGGGTCTCAGGGCTGATGTAATCACTTTCGACATAAACGAATAAGAGAAACAGGCTTGAGAGCTGATATTTATTTGCAGAATAAGCAAGTATTAAAATTTATTTTAAATCCTTATACAATTAATATAACTGAATACCTTTAGACAGTAGGTGGTGACTAGGGTTGAGCGAACCCGAACTGTAAAGTTCGGGTTCGTACCAAACTTTAGGATTTTTTGGACCCCGGACCCGAACATTTTCGTAAAAGTTCGGGTTCGGTGTTCGGCGCTTTCTTGGCACTTTTTGAAAGGCTGCACAGCAGCTAATCAACAAGCTTCATACTACTTGCCCCAAGAGGCCATCACAACCATGCCTACTAATGGCATGGCTGTGATTGGCCAGAGAAGCATGTGAACCAGGCTCTATATAAGCTTGGGTCACGTAGCGCTGCACGTCACTCTGCTGTTACAAGTGTAGGGAGAGGGTGCTGCTGGACTTGTGATTTCAGGGAGAGCATAGGAGAGAATCTAACTCAGCAAACTACAGACAAATAGTTGTGTGGGTGCAGGGCACTATCGCTTTACCCTGCCCTGAGCTCATTGACTAAAAATACTAACTGTTAGAATTCTGTTAGGTGGGTGGCGGCGGCCATTTTATGCATGCTCAGTGCACCAGCACTGCATCTGAGCTTTTGGGACATTGCAAATCACCATTTTTGGGGGGCAAACTACAACATCTGGATTAGTCAGTGTGCAATTTAAGGTAGAAATACACCCATCATTTTCTGGTGTTTGAAAAACACACTTATTTGACAAAAAACACTATTTTCAGGCCTTGCAGCATCAGCACGTGTGAAATTACAGGCTTATATACTGCTGTCAAATTCAGTTGTTAAACAAACAGTCGTTTAGGCTCCAAAAATTTAGTTAGCAGCCTTTGATGCAGATGTCATTGTGAGATACACCCTTAATAAATTTGGGTTACATTTAGAGATTTTAAACACCGCCATTTGTTGCACCAATATTGAATTCAGGCCTACAGAGGTTCAGGCCCTGTGAGATACCACCTCTACATACAGGGGTTTGAATCAGGCATTTGAAATACAGCCTTTTTGTGCAAAGATATATTTACTTCAGGCCTACACAGGTTCAGACCGTGTGAGATACCCCCCTACATACAGGGGTTTGAATCAGGCATTTGAAATACAGACATTTTAAATACCGCCATTTTGTGCAAAGATATATTTACTTCAGGCCTACACAGGTTCAGGCCCTCTGAGATACTACCTCTACATACAGGGGTTTGAATTAGCCATTTGAAATACAGCCATTTGAAATACATCCGTTTTGTGCAAAGATATATTTACTTCAGGCCTACACTGGTTCAGACCGTGAGAGATACCCCCCTACATACAGGGGTTTGAATCAGGCATTTGAAATACAGCCATTTGAAATACAGCCATTTTGTGCAAAGATATATTTACTTCAGGCCTACACTGGTTCAGACCGTGAGAGATACCCCCCTACATACAGGGGTTTGAATCAGCCATTTGAAATACAGCCATTTGAAATACAGCCATTTTGTGCAAAGATATATTTACTTCAGGCCTACACTGGTTCAGACCGTGAGAGATACCCCCCTACATACAGGGGTTTGAATCAGCCATTTGAAATACAGCCATTTTGTGCAAAGAAATCTTTAATTGAGGCCTAGTCTGGTTCAGGCCGTGTGAGATACACCCTTTACATACTGTCGTTCTTTTTTACTATTAATTAAACACCCATTTAGGGAAAGATCCTAAATTCAAAAAATATGAGGAGAGCGTCAAATAAGGGACGTGGCCCAGGTCGTGGTGCTGCTGGTGGAGCTCCTGTTGCAGGGAGAGGACGTGGTCGATCTGTGCCAGCTACACGCACAAGTGAAACCCCTTCCTCAGGTGCGAGTAGGCGACAAAACCTGCAGCGGTATTTGGTCGGGCCTAATGCTGCTCTACGAATGGTGAGGCCTGAACAAGTACAGGCGATAGTAGATTGGGTTGCTGACAGTGGATCCAGTTCCTTCACATTGTCTCCCACCCAGTCTCCTGCTGAAAGACCACAGTTGGCACCTGCAGCCGATGTCCATCAGTCTTTCACCTCACCCCCTTGCAAATCAGCCAAGCAGTCTGAGCCCCAAGTCATGCAGCAGTCTCTTCTGCTTTTTGATGACTCTGTTAGCAGGGTTTCTAAGGGCCATCCACCTAGCCCTGGCCCAGAAGTGGAAGAGATTGAGTGCACCGATGCCCAACCACTTATTTTTCAAGATGAGTACATGGGAGGACCATCACAGCACGTCTTGGATGATGACGAAACATAGTTGCCAACTGGGGCTTTCGAAAAAGTGTGCAGACCGACAAGGAAGTCAGGGGTGAAGACTGGGTGGAAGATGATGTGGAGGACGATAAGGTCCTCGACCCCACATGGAATCAAGGTCATGCGAGTGACCGATGTAGTTCGGAGGAAGAGGCGGTGGTCGCACATAGCCACCAGCACAGCAGAAGAGAAGCAGGGTGCAAAAGCGGAGCGGCAGTCCTCTAGACTGTACGCCTCCTATTGCCCACCGCAGCAAGGGACCGAGCACACCAAAGCCAACTCCAAGGAGTTCCCTGGCGTGGTAGTTCTTCAGACAATGTGCTGATGACAAGACACAAGTGGTTTGCATGCTGTGCAATCAGAGCCTGAAGCGAGGCATAAACCTTCTCAACCTGAGCACAACCTGCATGACCAGGCATTTAAGTGCAAAGCACGAGCTGCAGTGGAGTAGACACCTCAAAAACCAAGAAAGGTCTCTGGCTCCTCCTGCTTCCTCTTCTGCTGCAGTCGTGGCCTCTTCATCCACCTCTGGAGTGACAGTGCCACCTGGCACCCCACAAACAGAGAATCTGCCAGCAACACCAACACCTGGGTCACCAAGCATCTCCACAATGTCCCACGGAAGCGTTCAGCTCTCCATATCCCAAACGCTGGAGAGGAAGAGGAAGTACCCCCCTACCCACCCGCGATCCCTAGCCCTGAATGCCAGCATTTCTAAATTACTGGCCTTTGAAATGCTATCATTCCGTCTGGTGGAGTGGGATAGTTTTAAAGGCCTTATGGCGTTGGCTGTCCCACAGTACGTCGTGCCCAGGCGCCACTACTTTTCAAAGCGAGCCATGCTTTCCCTTCACAACCAAGTAGGGGACAAAATCAGGTGTGCACTGCGCAACGCCATCTGTGGCAAGGTGCACCTGACTACAGATACGTGGACCAGTAAGCACGGTCAGGGCCGTTATATCTCCATAACAGCACACTGGGTAAATGCAGTGGCGGCTGGGCCTGAGGCGGATAGCAGTTTGGCGCATGTCCTTCCACCACCGAGGATTGCAGGGTGCTTCAGTTTGCCTCCTGTTGCTTCCTCCTCCTACTCTGCTTCCTCATCCTCTACTAGCTCCTCATCCGGTCAGCGTAACACCTTCACCACCAACTTCAGCACAGCCAGGGGTAAACGACAGCATGCAGTTTTAAAACTTATCTGTTTGGGGGACAAACCCCACACCGCGCAGTAGATGTGGACGGGTCTTGAACAACAGACCGATGAGTGGTTTGTGCCAGTCAGCCTCAAGCCCGGCCTGGTGGTGTGCGATAATGGGCGAAATCTCGTAGCAGCTCTGGGACTAGCCGGTTTCACGCACAGCCCTTGCCTGGCGCATGTGCTGAATTTGGTGGTGCAGAGATTCCTTAAAAATTACCCCGACATGTCAGAGCTACTGCATAAAGTGCGGGCCGTCTGTGCGAGCTTTCGGCGTTCTCACCCTGCTGCTGCTCGCCTGTCAGCGCTGCAGCGTAACTTCTGCCTTCCCGCTCACCACCTCATATGCGATGTGCCCACAAGGTGGAACTCCACCTTGCACATGCTGGCCAGACTGTGCGAGCAGCAGCAGGCTATAGTGGAGTTTCAGCTGCAGCACGCACGGGTGAGTCGCTCGGCGGAACAGCACCACTTCACCACCAATGACTGGGCCTCCATGCGAGACCTGTGTTCCTTGTTGCTCTGTTTCGAGTACTCCACCAACATGGCCAGAGCCGATAACACCGTTCTCAGCGTTACTATCCCACTTCTATGCCTCCTTGAAAAAACGCTCATGGCGATGATGGAAGAGGATGTGGCACAGGAGGAGGAGGAAGAGGGATCATTTCGTAGGGTTTCCAGCCAGTCATTCCCAAGTGGCTCCGAGGGTGGGTTCCTGCACCCACAAACCCAAGGTACACAATTGTCCAGCCAGGGCACAGAGGTGGAGGATGAGGAACCATGTTCACAGCAGGGTGGCACCCAGACCAGCTCATGGCCATCACTGGTGCGTGGATGGGGGGATACAGAGGACACAGACGATACACCTCCCACAGAGGACAGCTTTTCGTTGCCTCTGGGCAGCCTTGCACACATGAGCGATTACATGCTGCAGTGTCTCCGCAACGACCGCCGAGTTGGCCACATTTTAACTTGTGCTGATTACTGGGTGGCCATGCTGCTGGATCCACGTTACAAGGACAACGTACCGTTCTTAATTCCGCCACTGGAGCGTGATCGTAAGATGCGCGAGTACAAGCGCACGCTGGTAGACGCTCTGCTGGTGGCATTCCCACCTGACAGTGGAAGCACAAGGCGAAGGCAGAGGACGAGGAAGAGGTCGCCAACACAGCTGGGGCACCGCCAGCACCTCAAAAGGCAGGGTTAGCATGGCCGACATGTGGAAAAGCTTTGTCAGCACGCCACAACAACCAGCACCACCAGCTGATATGGAACGTCTTAGCAGGAGGCAGCATTTCACCAACATGGTGGAGCAGAATGTGTGCACACGCCTACATGTACTGAATGACGGGTCTGCCCCCTTCAACTTCTGGGTCTCCAAATTGGGCACATGGCCTGAGCTTGCCCTTTACTCCTTGGAGGTGCTGGCCTGCCCTGCAGCCAGTGTATTATCTGAACGTGTGTTTAGCACCGCAGGGGGCGTCATCACAGACCAGCGCAGCCGCCTGTCCACAGCCAACGTGGACAAGCTCACGTTCATTAAAATGAACCAGGCTTGGATCCCACAAGACTTGTCAGTACCTTGTGCAGAATAGCCATTTATACCACCATCAAACACACATTCTTGTACTCAAGTGCAATGATTCTTTGTTTTCTTTTTTTTTTTGTCACAATATTTTGGGGGCTACCTACCCCAATAAAAAAAAAAATAAAATAATAATAATTGTTGGCTACCTCCTCCATTGCTGCCTCCACCTACAACACCACATTCACCTCCGACTCCATATCCACCTCCTTCTCTGAGTTGCAGGTTAATAATTTGTCATTTTTTGTTATTTTATTTTAAGTTATTTCCCTATCCACATTTGTTTGCAGAGCAGTTGCTTAAGCACATTTTACTGCCTTTGACATTCCTCTAGCCTTTTCAAGGACTATTTTATAGCCATTTTAATGCAAAAAAGTGCCAATTTTAGTGCCCTAAATTGAAAAAAATCTTATTTATTTTCAATTGTCGGGTGACATTTTACCATTTTTGGCGTATACAAACCCCTGCTGAGCCTGGGTGACAGGGGCCTAAATCTCTCAAAATCCTCTGTTGTATTGCTGGGTGACATGAACCCCCTTTTGCCATGAATGAACCCCTGCTCAGCATTGCTGACAGGGAACTAAATTGTGAAAACATCTGTTACTGATCGGAAGATGCGCGACTACAAGCGCACGCTGATGATGACATTCGCACCTGACAGCGGGGGCACAGTGGAAGCACAAGGCGAAGGCAGAGCAGGAGGAAGAGGTCACCAACGCAGCTGGGGCACCGCCAGCACCTGAGAAGGCAGGGTTAGCATGGCCCAAATGTGGAAAAGCTTTGTCAGCGTTGGAGGTGCTGACCTGCCCTGCAGCCAGTGTATAGTGTGAACGTGTGTTTAGCACGGCAGAGAGCATTATCACAGGACGCAGCCAATGTGGACAAGCTTACGTTTATTAAAATGAACCAGGCATGGATCCCACAGGACTTGTCCATACCTTGTGCAGAATAGACATTTTTTTACCAGCCTCAACCATCCATTCTTGTACTCAAGTGCACTTATTCTTAGTTTTATTTTGCTATATGTCCCAATATTTTGGGGGATACCCCAATTTAAAAATAAAAAATAACACAAATCAGTGTTGGCTACCTATTCCTCCTTCACCACCGCCTCCTCAACCTCCTACTCCTAGATCCAGATTGTTATTTAATTTTTTTCTGTATTTTATGTTATTTTAAGTCATTTCCCTATCCACATTTGTTTGCAGAACAGTTGCCTTGCTCTTAAGCACATTTTGATGCCTTTTGCAGCCCTCTAGCCCTTTCCAGGACTATTTTAGAGCCATTTTAGTGCCCAAACCCAAACTTTTTTTTTTTCAAGTTCAGCCGAACTTGTCGAACCCGAACATCCAGGTGTCCGCTCAACTCTAGTGGTGACACTTAATGATTTAAATGTAGTTAGAATAATTAAACAGATCAGGGTAAGGCTACTTTCACACCTGCGTTTAGGTCGGATCCGTCTGGTATGTGCCCAGACGGATCCGCACCTATAATGCAAACGTTTAGATCCGTTCAGAACGGATCCGTTTGCATTACCATGAACAAAAAAAAAAAGAAAAAATTTTTTTTTTTTTTGTTCATGATAATGCAAACGGATCCGTTTTGACTTTACATTGAAAGTCAATAGGAGACGGATCCGTTTGAAAATTGAGCCATACTGTGTCAACTTCAAACGGATCCGTCCCCATTGACTTACATTGTAAGTCTGGACGGATCCGTTTGCCTCCGCACGGCCAGGCGGAGCCCTGAACGCTGCAAGCTGCGTTCAGGTGTCCGCCTGCTGAGCAGAGCAGAGGACAAACGGAGCCAGACTGATGCATTCTGAGCGGATCCGCATCCATTCAGAATGCATTAGGGCTGGACGGATCCGTTCGGGGCCGCTTGTGAGCCCCTTCAAACGGAACTCACAAGCGGAGCCCCGAACGCTAGTGTGAAAGTAGCCTAAAACATTATTAGAACCAGTTAAAAAAAGACCATTATCAGCAGCAACATTTACATCCCCCACTGTTCAAATTCCTTTTTACCAGCAAAATAAAAATTTATTTATGGCTACAATCAAATCTACATTTCCTATACAGACTATATAGCACTTTGTATAATCATGATTTCATGTAGTAGAATAATATCAGGGGCATTGTAAATGCTCTAGTGGTAGTGGAAGGGTTACTGGATGGTCAATTTTAACCGCTTTACGTCCGCCCATAGGATATAAACGTCCTATGGGTGGACGTCTATTTCTGAAAGCACGTTTTAGAACGTCCTTTCAGAAATAGCAGCTGCACGCTAATCGTGCAGCTGCTGATCGGGTTGCCCGCTGTCAGTGACAGCAGGGTAACCCAGAGATAAGGCAGGGACAGTGCCCAGGTGTCCCTGCCTTCCGGATCGCTGCAGACACAGCAGCGCTCACCGAGCGCTGTGTATGCAGAGCAGGAAGCGCTGTGCGCTTCCTGTTGCGGCCCGGTGGTCATGTGACCGCCGGGACCGAAGAGTGCAGGGGCTGTGTGAGGTCTGTCAGAGACCTCGATCAGCCCTGCTCTGAGGCTGTACAGCGCTGGATTGCTGCTGTACAGCCTCTCTAGGGGTGTATTTGTCCTGTAACTTGGGCTACTATGTCAGCCCCAGTTACAGGAGAAATCAACAGTGAAAAAAAAAAAAAAAAGTGAAGTAAATGTCCCCCAGAGGTCTTGTATGACCTTATGGGGGACGAAAAGTGTAAAAAAATAATAAAAAATAAAGGTTGAAAATAAAAAAAAATAAAAAAAAGTTTAACATGTAAAAAAAAAAAAAAAGTCCCCAAGTAAGGAATGAAAAAAAAAAAAGTTAAAAATAGAAAAAATAAAAAAAAAAGTATACCTATTAGGTATTGCCGCGTCTGTAAAAAACAGCTCTATAAAAATATCACATGACCTAACCCCTCGGGTGAACACCGTAAAAAAAAAAAAAAAAAAAACTGTCAAAACAAGCAATTTTTGTCACCTTGCATCACAAAAGGTGCAACACCAAGTGATCAAAAACGTGCATGTCCCACAAAATAGTACCAATAAAACAGTCACCTCATCCCGCAAAAAATGAGCCCCTACATAAGAAAATCTCTCAAAAAATAAAAAAACTATAGCTCTCAGAACATGGACACATTAAAACATAATTTTTTTGTTTCAAAAATGCTATTATTGTGTAAAACTTTAATAAATGAGAAAAAGTATACATATTAGGTATCGCCACGTCCGTAACAATCTGCTCTATAAAAATGTCACTTGACTGAACCCCTCAGGTGAACGCTGTAAAAATAAATAAATAGAAACTGTGCTAAAACAACCAATTTTTTGGTCACCTTGCCCCATAAAGTGTTATAATGAATGATCAAAAAATCATATGTACCCAAAAATAGTACTAATAAAACTGGCACCTTATCCCCTAGTTTCCAAAATGGGGTCACTTCTTGGGAGTTTCTACTGTAAGGGTGCATCAGGGGGCTTCAAATGGGACATGGCATCTAAAAACCATGTGGAGTTCCTTTTCTTCTGCGCCCTGCCGTGTGCCCATACAGCAGTTTATGACCACATGTGGGGTGTTTCTGTAAACCGCAGAATCTGGGTAATAAATATTGAGTTTTGTTTGGCTGTTAACCATCGATGTGTTAAAGAAAAAAATTGATTAAAATGGAAAATCTGCCAAAAAAGTGAAAAAATTTGATCTCCATTTTCCTTTAATTCTTGTGGAATGCCTGAAGGGTTAACAAAGTTTGTAAAATCGGTTTTGAATACCTTGAGGGGTGTAGTTTCTACAATGGGGTCATTTATGGGGGTATCCACTATGTAGGCCCCACAAAGTGACTTCATACCTGAACTGGTCCTTAAAAAGTGGGTTTTGGCAATTTTCTTAAAAATTTGAAGAATTGCTTCTAAACTTCTAACGTCCTAAAAAAATTAAATGACATTTCCAAAATGATGCCAACATAAAGTAGACATATGGGGAATGTTAAATAATAAATATTTTATGGGAGGTATCACTTTGTTTTAAAAGCAGAGAAATTGAAATTTAGAAAATTGCGAATTTTTCAAATTTTTGGGTAAATTTGGGATTTTTTCATAAATAAAAGGTGAAATATTTTGACTCAAATTTATGACTATCATGAAGTACAATGTGTCACGAGAAAACAATCTCTGAATGACTTGGATAAATAAAGGCGTTCCAAAGTTATTACCACATAAAGTGAGATATGTCCGTTTTGCAAAATTTGGCCTGGTCAGGAAGGGGGCAAATGGCCCAGATGGCAAGTGGTTAAGTGCCATTTATAATGTTTTAGGAAAGAATTTCAGATTAATGAAGACTTGTTGCCTTCCAGAAACTGCTATAACAGTAGTCACTGTAAAAATGACAGAACAGACCCATAGTTACACATTCAAATTATGGAGAGGGGGTGTGGCTTACCACAGAGCAGGGCAAACGGCTTCTCCTGTAATCTCTCTTCACCCAACTTTCATCCACAGCCATCTAGGCAACCCTACGCTACCAGCAGGCTTAATCTACCTCCAGCTGAACTCCTTCTTACCAGTAGCCTTACCAGACACCTCATCTGTTTGGGCCCTCCAGAACTCAACTTCGGATCGGGGCCTGGTCTGGCCTACAAGTCCCCGACCTCGATTTCGGGCCTCAACGCCGAGGGAGAAGCTTCTACCGCGGCAGCACAACTTACTCTCCAAACTGGGACCAGCAGGCCGAGTGGTGAACTTTGGAAGAACCTGGTGTGGCAGGCCCTGCGCAGATCGCACCGGCGCCAACCGCCTCCAGGCAAGTGCTCCCCCGCCATTCAATACCTACTCGCAACCCGCACCTACCGCCTGTGCCCACACACTATGGCAGGGTAGACACCAGACCCTTACATTGGGCCTTGCCTATCAACGCACCTCACCCAGAGCCCTCCGCTGTAGACAAGCTCGCTACACCGCCATCTTTCTTGGCGCGGGTTGTCACCACATTCCTGGCACTTGTCCCCATCTCCCAGGAGCCCCAACCTGAAAAGTGCCCCCTGTCAAACATAGGGGTCTCATCTAGAACATTTCTCTAGCCCTTATACCTGGGCAACTACCATCTGCCGCAATCTCCATAGATCCACCCCCCCCCCCCCCCCCCCCCTTCAGGCAAGGAGCTGTGCTCTATTTATTTTTTTTCAGTTCGCCCCGAGCGAATCCTTTATAAATAACTGCACGTCAGCAATAACTTTTCGGGGTCCCTGGCCCAATTTTTCCAAGCCAAGAGGCAATATGCCGGCTAAATAGTGTCTCCGCCGCCTGGAGGGGAGACCGCCTTGTTCTGTGTACATCGAGCAAACACGTGACGCTTACCACTGCACATACTGTAAATAGCCCATCTGACTCTTCTTCTGGACTCTCGTCACCTGGGTTCCTGTAATGGTCAAAGTAGCCAAACCAGAGAATCTGCACTCTCCCATCAAGAAAAAAAAAAAAAAGCACAACCAGAGATGGAGAAATTCTGGAAGAAAGGGGGGAGCCCCTTCCTCAGCAACTTTCAAAGATAAGGCATCACCTCCTCCTGGGAATGATCATCTAGATAATCTCACCCCAGAAGAACCTAACAGAGAGGGACCTCAAGAAGCAGACCAGATCCCATCAATCTCCCAATCCGCAATGCAGCGAAAAATTGAAACAGCCCTTAAAACCATTTAAGAACGATCTTTCGGATATTGAACATGACATCCGTAATATTGGCCTATTACAACTGGAAGTGAACCAGGCATCTATAGGTCATGTAGGTCATGTTCGGGGAAGCTACAACAGCCGCTTTTCACTCATGTCACTCCCACCTCAATGCCTTTCTCCCTCACTTGGAAGATCAAGAAAACAGGAATAGAAGGAACAAGCTACAGATCCGCAGTGTCCCTGAAACTCTGCCTCCTCTCTAATGGACACAGTTTACGACATTCTGAGATCTTTACTTCCAACGAGGAGGCCCCACAATTGGTTCTTGAACGAGCCCATAGAACACTTTGCCAGGAGAGAGACCCCCCCCCCCCCCCCCCCAGGGATATATCATTTTATCATTTGCAGGATCTTAAACTTCCAACACCGCAAACTTAGTCAGCCAGAGACTCAGAAAATATCACATACAGAAGTGCGCATACAGTCAGGTACATAAATATTGGGACATCTACACAAGATCAGAGGCTGGCTGCCATAGTCAGCTCCCTGCTGTTGCGTGCACAAAGCACAGGGCAGCAGGGAGAGTGTAAAGTCCTATTCACCCTGACTGAGCTCTATTAGGGTGAATATGACAAGGGTTCTAGCCTTTAAGGAGGCTAATAGTTATTAAATAAAAAGTAAAAAAAATAAAATAAATTGAAACACCCCCCCCCCCCCCCCCCCCCCCCAATATAGAAAACAATATATATCGCATATCACACATGCTTAAAATTATATCGCAATATAAATTTTAGGCCATATTGCCCACCCCTATGACAGACTCTTCTGGCCAATGTTATTGCCACTAAGAAGATAGTTTTGATGGCAAGCCATTTGATGGGGATTGCGTCTATAGGCTCAAATGGACCAGAAGTCAGGCTGGCCAGCACCGTATTGAGATTCCAAGGAGCTACCATGCTTTTGATCGTAGGTCTGATCCTATCCGCTGCCTTGAGAAATCTAGTTACCCAGGGATGTTCTGTGAGGCTGGTGTTATACAAGGCTCCTAGCGCCGATACTTGGACCCTAAGGGTATTAGGGGATAGTCTTAAATCTAAGCCTTCCTGAAGAAATTCCAAGATTAATGGGATATTGGCCTTGAACCGGTCAAAGTCACACTAGTAGTAGCCACGAAAGCACAGATTCCCCTCCACTGGAAGGACACCACTGCCCCCTCGACCTCCCAATGGATTCACAAAGTGGCTCAAATTTACCGCATGGAGGAGCTCTGTTACATAGCCCTTCACAACACCCCTAAGTTTCACAGACTCTGGAACACATGGAGAGATTTCAATGTCCACACCAACTCCCGATTACCTGTCATGATCTTAAATATAGGTCGGGGGTTGCTCGCGGCGTCTGCGGCAGGCTCCTCCGGGAGCACTATTACGCTTCCTTCTGACGCAGATGATGAGGGTGGCCCCTGGACCTCTTTGCCGTCATCGCTTTACCTGTGTTACTTCCTACTCTGCAGTAGGTCGGATACGGAATGTACTAGGTAACTGCTTTGTCATTTCACCCAAAAAATATTAAACAAGTTTATTGTTGGCCGCTATCGGCATCAGTTCTTATGTTTTATTTAAATCATTTTACAGACAGGTTCATGTCTATTACAGATGCAAAAAAAAAAAAAAAAAAACGACTTGTCACATGTATTGTTTTCTGAGCATGTACCATGTCCTTTTCAAAATCAATAAAAAAATAAATTTGCAACAAATTATGGAGGTGGGTACCATTTTGGTCAAAGACGACTTGGGTTATTGGAGGCTTTAGTTTCCAGGGTATTCAAACACAGCGGCTGCTCCCATTCCAGTTCCTATGCACATTGATACAACACCATAACCCCTGCAAAACAAGGCGTTTGTATTCAGTAAGGAAGCAGATTGCTCAGAGTGTGGAAATTGGACAGTTTTGCACAAAGACAAAAATAGATGCAAGTAAGAGGCCATAAATAAATCTTACCGTTTACCCCTTCTCTTCAGCTCATTGAGTAAAGTGAGTCTGCCGGGTTCCTGTACAGCCCAGGGGATGTCCTAATGCTATGGCTCCTCCATTGGGGTTAACTTTTTCCAAAGGGATGCCCAATTTCTCTACACAATACACAGCCTGCATAAAACAAAACACAAGGGCAGATTTACTTAGTGTCGTACTTTACACTGTCTAAGAATACAAATCACAGCCTTAAAGGGAATGTCCAATCAGAAAAAGACCTATTTAAATCATGTTTTTATGTTTAACATTTTAGGAAATTTTTAATCTTCCATGCAAATATCTATATTTAAATAAAAACCATAAAATCCTGCAGTTTTCCCACTGGCCACTAAGCCTAATAGACGCCACTTCTTGGTCTGTACAGATCACTTTACTGCAGTTACCTGCTTATCTGTACACAGAGGTGATCTAATTACAGGCAGGATAAGCATGACAAACGACAGGACCCACCATTCACAATAGGTGATTGTCAGAGCTCATCTATTCTTTCCTTGTACAATGACCTCTGCACAGGTCAGAGCATGCAGAGGAAAAACGCTCCCATAGAAATCAAAGGGGTCCTCTCCTAACCATTGTGTATGAACCATGGGACTGCTGTAAAGAAATTTTGTTAACGCTTTCTAAATGCTCAGGCAAGATGGCCACCCCCATAATCAGGTTCAGAAAAAGAATAAAAACATCTGTAACTTGAAAATAAAAATAGATTAGACAAAAAAAGTAGTGTGTGTTGCTATCTGGTTTTAACTGGCAGATAACGTTTTTGTGGCATTTCCTTTAAATGTATTATTTTCGTGCATGGACCTTAAAATTTGGAGTATCTAAAATCCTGCGCCAGATTTACGCTAGTGTCCAGTCTGTACGCTAATAAAACTGTCTAGTCAAAGTTGACGCCATCTATATGTAGGTGTAGTTTTACTCCTAAAATTTTGGCAATTTTTTTGGCGTAAAGGGGGTCATTTAGGCTATACCTCTTTGCAACAAAACCACACCAACTCTCAGGCAAGCTTTAAGTTTTTTTTACGAAGTGTGGAAGACATTTGGTAACTGTGGTGCAAAGCATTTACTCCATTTTTTGATAGTAAATCTGCCCCGAAATTTAGAGAAAAGCCTCTGTATGCAAGCAGCCTAGAGGAAAACAGCACCTAAGATAAGTGGACTCAGAAGCACTGAAGTCAGTGATTGGTTGCAGCAGTCCCGTTTTCTGAATGTGACATCATTGCTGCAGCCAAGTAAACAATTTGGTGGAGCTGGAATAGCAGGGGGATTTACCAGGTGATTTTTATTATTTTCTCATTTACCATTGAGCATATTTAGCCCAATCCTGCAACACTTAAACAGTTTGGCACATTTTTTTCCTGCTTTTGTTGACTTCAGCAATCTCAACCCCATTGAATACCAGCTGTGAGCAGATCCTCACCACCCACCATCAATTCCCAGTGCCACTAAGCTTGTAGTTAAATGGGCAATTAGTGGAAAACCTTGCTAGAAGAGCACAGGCTGGTACAGCAACAATGAAAGTCTTAAATGAGATGCTCATCCAGGACATATGGAAGTCTACATACAAATCAATCTGCTATGCATAGTACAAAAATACACTGCTCAAAAAAATAAAGGGAACACTTAAACAACACAATGTAACTCCAAGTCAATCACACTTCTGTGAAATCAAACTGTCCACTTAGGAAGCAACACTGAGTGACAATCAATTTCACATGCTGTTGTGCAAATGGGATAGACAACAGGTGGAAAATATAGGCGAATAGCAAGACACCCCCAATAAAGGAGTGGTTCTGCAGGTGGTAACCACAGACCACTTCTCAGTTACTATGCTTCCTGGCTGATGTTTTGGTCACTTTTGAATGCTGGCAGTGATTTCACTCTAGTGGTAGCATGAGACTGAGTCTACAACCCACACAAGTGGCTCAGGTAGTGCAGCTTATCCAGGATGGCACATCAATGCGAGCTGTGGCAAGAAGGTTTGCTGTGTCTGTCAGCGTAGTGTCCAGAGCATGGAGGCGCTACCAGGAGACAGGCCAGTACATCAGGAGACGTGGAGGAGGCCAACAACCCAGCAGCAGGACCGCTACCTCTGCCTTTGTGCAAGGAGGAACAGGAGGAGCACTGCCAAAGCCCTGCAAAATGACCTCCAGCAGGCCACAAATGTGCATGTGTCTGCTCAAACGGTCAGAAACAGACTCCATGAGGGTGATATGAGGGCCCGACGTCCACAGGTGGGGGTTGTGCTTACAGCCCAACACCGTGCAGGACGTTTGGCATTTGCCAGAGAACACCAAGATTGGCAAATTCGCCACTGGCGCCCTGTGCTCTTCAGATGAAAGCAAGTTCACACTGAGCACATGTGACAGAGTCTGGAGACGACGTGGAGAACGTTCTGCTGCCTGCAACATCCTCCAGCATGACCGGTTTGGCATTGGGTCAGTAATGGTGTGGGGTAGCATTTCTTTGGAGGGCCGCACAGCCCTCCATGTGCTCGCCAGAGGTAGCCTGACTGCCATTAGGTACCGAGATGAGATCCTCAGACCCCTTGTGAGACCATATGCTGGTGCAGTTGGCCCTGGGTTCCTCCTAATGCAAGACAATGCTAGACCTCATGTGGCTGGAGTGTGTTAGCAGGTCCTGCAAGACGAAGGCATTGATGCTATGGACTGGCCCGCCCGTTCCCCAGACCTGAATCCAATTGAGCACATCATGTCTCGCTCTATCCACCAACGTCACGTTGCACCACAGACTGTCCAGGAGTTGGCAGATGCTTTAGTTCAGGTCTGGGAGGAGATCCCTCAGGAGACCGTCCGCCACCTCATCAGGAGCATGCACAGGCGTTGTAGGGGGGGGTCATACAGGCACGTGGAGGCCACACACACTACTGAGCCTCATTTTGACTTGTTTTAAGGACATTACATCAAAGTTGGATCAGCCTGTACTGTGTTTTTCCACTTTAATTTTGAGTGTGACTCCAAATCCAGACCTCCATGGGTTAAAAAATTTGATTTCCATTTTTTAATTTGTGTGCGATTTTGTTGTCAGCACATTCAACTATGTAAAGAACAAAGTATTTCAGAAGAATATTTAATTAATTCAGATCTGTTTTAATTCTAGGATGTGTTTTTTTTGTGTTCCTTTATTTTTTTGAGCAGTGTACATTGCACATCATATCATTAAGGTCCTTTCAGACTCAAACTGCTGTGGCTGTAACGACATGGCGCCTTTCAACAGATTAATTTGCATATGGCACACACTTTACTAGTGCACTGAACAGGAGGCACAGTAGCACCCGACAAATTAAAATACACATTTCATGAAAAAAAAAAAAAAAAAAAAAAAAAAAAAAAAAAACATACCTGACTGGCAAAAGCTTCATTAATTTCATACACATCTATATCATGGATGGAGAGACCTGGAACAGAAAATCGATTTTATTTTACATTTATTCTTCTAGATACTTAATACCAGATTAAGGACTCTTGCACATGGCCGTTGCGAGTCAGTTGCATGCACTGGGGGCTGCAATTTGCGGTCCCCAAATTATGGTCAACGTCCGTGCAGTGGTCAGGACGGGTCGAGACCCATTCAACTTAAATGGGTCCGTGATCCGTCCGCACCGGTGCAGAGGCACAGACAGAAACACCACAGAAGCACTCCATAGTGCTTCCATGGGTTTCCGATCCGTGCTTCAATTCCGCATCTCCGTGATTGCGGAGCCATTCATCCCTGTGTGCGGAGTGCACACAGGCCAGTGCCTGTGTATTGTGGACCCACCATATGCGGGCCGCAACACAGCCACACAACGGCTGTGTGCAACATGCCTAACACTAGACTATGAAAACATTTACCAACAGCAGTACAATGGTAAATCTGCCTTACACTTTACTTCCTAAATCCAAGGGGCATATTTGTCAAGATCTCCTTTTTCGGAGTAAAAAAATAAATAAAAAAGCGCGTATTGGCAACACAAGTCTTCAATTTGCGCGTTATTTATTATCCTTTAATAAATCAGGTTTTTCTTTTTTGGTTTAAGGGTACTTTCACACTAGCGTTATTCTTTTCCGGCATGGAGTTCCGTCCTAGGGGCTCAATACCGGAAAATAACTGATCAGTTTTATCCGAACGCATTCTGAATGGAGAGCAATGGATTCAGGATGCATCAAGATGTCTTCAGTTCAGTCGTTTTGAGTTTTCAGGACCGATAATACCGCAGCATGCTGCGGTTTTCTCTCTGTCCAAAATTCCAGAACACTAGCCGGAATGCCGGTATTTTTTCCCCATTGAAATGCATTAATGCCAGATCCAGCCCCAAGTGTCTTGGCAAAACGGATCCGGCTTAGCAAAAAAAAAGTTTAATTTTTTTTATATATATATATATATATATATATATATATATATATATATATGGGATACGTTTTTTTTTTACAGATGACACCAGAGAGACGGATCCAGCATTTTAATGCATTTGTTATACGGATCAGGATCCTGATCCATCTGACAAATGCCATCAGTTTGCATACGTTTGGACAGATCCGGCGGGCAGTTCTGGCGACTGAACTGCCTGCCGGAATCCTCTGCTGCAAGTGTGAAAGTACCCCAAGTTTGATATCTAGTGGTTGTTTTCTTGTAAGACAGGTTCAAAGTCACATAGATAGGTCTAATCAGTATACACATAAAAGTGTGGCGCAAGTGAGCTAAAATCAGGCGCGCATCTCCATTAAAGTAGGCAAAAATTGGCTCAACTCACCACCCAAAACAGAGACCGAAAAGTACGCCTGACCTGGAGTCAAGTAGAAATTAGACTGTTTTTATGACTATCAGGCGCAAAATAAGGCACACCTACATAAATCTGTTGAAAAATTGCAAAAATTTGAAAACTCAAAATAGGAGCAACAGGTGCAATTGCCTTCAAAACAGGCGCAAAATCAGTTGGTAAATGCGACTTTGAAACAGGCTTTTTACTCATGAAAACAGGCATTATAGTAAATGTGCCCCAAAGTGGCTTGCAGGTTACAGGTTGCCACTACATCCTACTCCTGCAAACTGAGTAAATCTTCACAAAACCTCCTGAGCGGTCTTAGTTTTTATATTCAGTAAATGCACTGCCCTCTCTGAAAGCTTTCTGGGGGTACTATAGTCTCCCAGTACCGCCAAACTCATATTCCATTCTGACTGTCATCAAGACTTCAGTCCATAAATCCCCCCTGATCCCAGACCATAGTAAAGGCAGATTTACCAGTCACTGTTGCTCCATTGGACCTGAACATTAAATATAGCCAACACTGAATACTGCCTTTTGTGCAGTTTTAATGGTGTCTGCAAGAACTGCTTCTACTGTATTAAGACAATTGGTGAAAACTTACCTGCCTGCTCCAAGGCCACTGGTATGGCATATGCTGGTCCTATACCCATAATGTCAGGGGGTACCCCAACTACAGCAAAGGACCTTAACACTCCCATAATGGGGAGACCCAACTGAACGGCGGTTGAGCGTTTGGCTAGTAAAACTGCAGCTGCACCATCACTGACTTGACTGGCATTTCCTGCAGAAAAAAAAGAAAATAGTAAAATTCAGTGAATGAAAAGAAACTTCTTAAGGGTTTATAGGACCCCCTAAATTCTCTGCAACTTATTACATGGCAAATAAGAGTCCATATGTATCATCTGATTGACTAAACCACGCACATTGAGACAGTAGGACTGGTCTTTTGAACTATGACAAACAAAGTGAATAGGTGGTTTGTAATAACAGTCGGTAGACCCCACTCACCAGCAGTTGTGCTTCCACCATCCTTAAATGCAGATCTAAGCTTTGCAAGTCCCTCTATTGTCGTATTTGGTCTAACCCCCTCATCCTCCGTCACAGTTATGGTGGTTTTGTTGCCCTGATCATCTGTAAATGTGGTGGTCACAGGAACTATTTCAGCTTTGAAATTGCCAGATTTTTGTGCAGCTGCAGCCCTGAAACATAATAAGTACTGTCATTTACCACACACTACTTATGTGGCACCTACACATTCCATGGAATTGTACAAAAATACTTACATATATCAATCTCTCAGGTCAAAACTCACCAGAGGCCAATACACATACAACTACAAACATCATGGGGGCTACACAGCGATCTTGGCGGAGACACCCCTTGTGCAAACAAAGATGGCTGTGCAGCCTGACAAGAGAATAGGGTCGCAGCACCACTCAACTTGCTGTGATCCAATATTCGCAAAATATCCAAGACAAGTTTTTTTTCTTCTTTTGGAGTTGGAGGTCATGGAAACTTGCGAGCTGCGATATGACGCCATTTGGTTCAATAATTGTACTGTTACGACGAGTGTCGTGGCCAAGACTGCAGTGTAGTCCCAGCCTTAGAGCTTGGTCAGCTGAGTTAGCACCCACGTGGCTAAGGGGTTGGATGAATTTTTGTAAGGCTAAACTAACACATCATAGGTTGTCTGATTTGGGCTGGATGTGCACATGCACCCTGCATTGAAACTACCTCAAAATGGGTGGTCATTTCAAACTGCAGGCTGGTAGCTCTGGGGGCATGTCCTTTCTACTGCAGCTGGTGGCAATTGAAGGATGGAACTGAGAATGTATGTTAATAAACGGCTGGACAGAGAAATTAGAAACAGGGCAAACAGCAGGTGGAGCTATACAGATACATTTTAGTTAATAACTCACTGGCTATATTTGCAATTACAAAAGTATTTCATATCCAGGTGCTGGTATGAAAAATGTAGCATATTGATATGACGTCAAGAAAAACAACAATACAACACGTTGAAGGCCTCCAGTACTTCCATACTGTGAGGGCTAACATAAGATAAAAAGTGTACCGTACAGACCGATCAGGAGAAAGGGAACAGCACTACAGTGCAAGAAGTAAATTTGTTTTTCACAAGTGACAACCCCATGGGGAGATATTCATTAAAGGGGTTGTGCAGGATATAATAAAATTATTTAATAATTTTTTATATATATATATATATATATATATATATATATATATATATATATATATACACACACACATACACACATCCAATTGTCAGGATATGTCATCAATATCTCATCGGCGGCGGGGGTCCAACAACCGGAACCCCCACCAATCAGCTGTTAGAAGAGTTAGTGCTCCTCTTCATTACACTGCCCCAGAAGCAGGCGCAATTACAAGTACTCACTCCATACACTTGAATGGAGTACAGTAGTTTTAATTACAGTATGCACCACTACAGGGGAATGTAATGAAGATGAAGCTACAGTAGGTTATAACCTAGGACGCTCATCTCATTCATCCTAATCTGGAAGACAATAGCCATGTTAGAGAAATGCAACTCAGGTCTATATTAAAGGGTTTCTTAGCTGCTGAACATTTTTTACTTTATGGTCTGTTTTATTAGATGGTTCATGGTAGGGGTCCTAGATCCATAGACCTTCTGAGGATCAGTTGGGGTTCAGTGTCATTTGGGAAGGCGTGAAATGTCAGACGATGGATGAGTTTCCAGTTCCAGGGGAAAAAGCAAACTTTTTGAACCAACTATGGAAACCCCTTTAGCAAGGCAGATACATAATACATGCAATTTCTTTTACCATTTCTTAAAAAAGAAAAGAGAAGGAAGCCACTCAGGATGTGGTGTAATACAGAGACTGTTCACTGTCTGTCCCTTTCTAGAAGAGTTGGATAAACTCGGTCATTCTGAGGAACATAAACAGTCTTCCTCTTACATTTATCAGATGCATCGCATCCCTCATCGGTGACCTCACTCCTACCACTGTCTATTCTCAGACTATTATGCAAAGTGCCACATTTCCCAGCAGTTCGAGCCCTTACAGAACATTTAACCCACCTATTAAATCATTAAGAAATGTCCCAGATGATTTATGTACCTTTTTTGAGATGCCAAAGAAAAAGAGTCTTGTTTTTGTCTCGTAATCCCAAACCGCTCAGCCACGTTCTCGGACGTAATCCTGGAACAAAACATTGAGGGTCAGGAGATTTTCACCCAATGTCTGAGATCCTTCATAACTTAACTCTTTAGCACCATTTATGCTTTGTAGTATCAGCCTCATTAGTATAAAATGGCTGTACAGCTAGGGGCTTAGCAAGGCAGTGCACACAAACCAGCACTGAGGCTGGGTCCAATAAAAGGGCTTCTGAGGGAATTACTCTAGAAAGTGGCCCATCAAACAGGCATGAAACTAAGGAGAAGCCCTAATATTGGGTTGTCTATGAGGGCATTTATAGGTAATAGAAGGGAGTCACTTATCTGGGATCTTATCAATCTACTGGAGCTGACAAACGCTTAAACATTTTACACTTAAGGGGTTGGTCCGAATTTTTTAATTTCCCTCAAGACAACAATTGGGATAAAGTGTATACTGCCTATGGTGCCGAGCTCAACAACATGCAGGGTGCCATAATTATACAGTGCCTTGCATTAAGGACCTTCCTGCTGGACTGAAAGCAGCCCAACCTTATTGTGATCAAGGGGTTAAAGAGTGACTGGAGTGAATAGAGAAGCTCAGGTCACAACAGGGCATACAGTCTTAACTAAAAGTCTCCTGTTATTCTGTATCTACAGCTCCTATGGAGACCAATGGCTTACTACAATAGTAACAATGTTATGCAATGTGACTTTCTTTAAAGAGGACCTTTCACCTGTATAAACTATATGAACTGAGTATGCTGCCATATAGAGCGGCGCCCGGGGATCTCACTGCACTTACTATTATCCCCGGGCGCCGCTCCGTTCTCCCGTTATAGGCTCCGGTACCTTTGCTTCTTAAGTTATAGTAGGCGGTGTCTTCCCTTGTCCTGTGGGCGTCTCCTTCTCCTAGGCTGCAGCGCTGGCCAATCGCAGCGCAGAGCTCACAGCCTGGGAGAAAAAAACCTCCCAGGCTGTGAGCTGTGCGCTGCGATTGGCCACCGCTGCAGCCTAGGCGAAGGAGACGCCCACAGGACAAGGGAAGACACCGCCTACTATAACTGAAGCAAAGGTACCGGAGCCTATAACGGGAGAAGGGAGCGGCGCCCGGGGATAATAGTAAGTGCAGTGAGATCCCCGGGCGCCGCTCTACATGTCAGCATACTCAGTTACCATAGTTTATACAGGTGAAAGGTCCTCTTTAAATAAAAATTAATACAAAAATTACAAGTGAAATAAAGATTGCATCCACATGGACTCAGGGCACATGCAGTCATACATTTTATTGCAATGTATGTCAATAAATTAGACGAGTTTTAACAAAGACATTAGCTAAGATGAAAATACTTTTGATGAATGTGGCACCATGGAGGGTATTTATTAAAAACTTCTGTGCCAAAGAAAAGTCAAATTTTGGCACAAGTACCATTTTGCACTGAAATTTGTGGCTTTCTACTCTTTCCACCACTGTTGGCACTTTTGAAAAAGTGGGCAAGGCTTGGGCAGAATGCGGTGAGCCATGGACAGGACCTCTGAAGAACTGAAATCTACTCTGTTTGGGGTAGATTTCAGTTCTGGCGCATGGGTGGCCCAAGATGCACTACAGTTATTAAGTGGTGTGCACCTCTTAACTGTTTTATTGCTGTAAATCGGAGAAACAGGTATGATACCTTTTAATGGCGTGGATGAGGTTTCATTGCCACACAATTAAAGAGGAAAAAGGTTCATTTTCCTATGGCTAAGCATTTTTGTAGCCCAGGACACCATGAACATGTGATGAAAGGCATTAGGCATTTTCAAATCTCAAAGAGGCAGAGGAATTTGGCAATACAAATTTATGACACTGTTTGACACAGTGAACCAAGGACTGAATTTATCTCAAGGATTTATGGCATCTAACAAGATCTAAAGAAATTTGCTCCAGAGATAGCGGGGACACCAGGTCTCAGATATCAAATCATACCGTACACACCGCTTATGTTTAAGCCAATTATGGACTCATTCTCCAAGCTTTTTTTTTTGTTAGGCCTGTTTCACATTTGCTTTTAAGAGATCCGGCAGGGAACAGTCTGCTGGATTTTTCTGCATTCCGGCATAATGGGGACCGATGTGGCCGCAACCCGGCAAATATGCAGAGGAGTGGTTAGACAAATACCACTGCATGCAGGATCTCCGCTGGTCCCCAATACAGTGAATGGGGCCTGGTGGGTGTCCAGTAGCTTCTGACAGTGCCAGATCCAGACATCTCCAGCAGGCTGCAAAATATATGTTATATTGGTTTCTTCAGGCTCTTTGATATATTATGCCTGCTGAAGAGACCCATGTTGTCTTGAAAGCTTGCAGTGTAAAGTGATTTCTTATATTTTGTTAGCTATTACAAAAGTGTCATACCTGCAGGACTCTTATTTTGCTTAATGGGAGCAATAAACTAGTTTTCTACTGGCTAACCGTACCAGACTTTTTCCGCTTAGGCTACTTTCACACTTGCGGCAGAGAGATCCGGCAAGCAGTTCCGTCACCGGAACTGCCTGCCGGATCAGGCAAAATGTATGCTAACTGATGGCATCAGTAAGACTGATCAGGATCCTGATCAGTCTTAAAAATGCCTGATCAGTCGAAAAAATGCATTGAAATACCGGATCCGTCTTTCCGGTGTCATCCGGCAAAAACGGATCCGGTATTTATTTTTTCACCTTTTTTTCAGTCTGCGCATGCGCATACCGGAAGGACGGATCCGGCATTCCGGTATTCTGAATGCCGGATCCGGCACTAATACATTCCTATGGGAAAAAATGCCTGATCCGGCATTCAGGCAAGTCTTCAGTTTTTTTAGCCGGAGATAAAACCGTAGCATGCTACGGTTTTCTCTTTTGCCTGATCAGTCAAAACGACTGAACTGAAGACATCCTGATGCAAACTGAACGGATTACTCTCCATTCAGAATGCATGGGGACATACCTGATCAGTTCTTTTCCGGTATAGAGCCCCTGTGACGGAACTCTATGCCGGAAAAGAACAACGCAAGTGTGAAAGTAGCCTTAATTGTTGCACATCTCAAGCCAGCGCAGCACAGACAGGTGCACAGAACAGCTGTCTGAATAAATCTCTACACGTGTCTCCAAGGTAGCAGACTACAAACAAACCCTGTGTAGTCTGATCCATCAGGCATACGCCCATCCATCTGTCCCCTACCACTTGCTTTAGGAGGTGTTCACATCACCTCTAAGGATTTCTGTTCTGCTCTTTATAGGAAAGTAATGACTAATGGAAGCATCTCCACATAATTGAAAGGAACTGTGCCAAGTAGATTTCATTACAGTCATCAGGTTTCAGTTAGGGGGTCCATCATTTTACCAGACAATATAGCTCCTGCATGCAGGACTTTGATATCTTGGAAGGAATTTGCAATGGAGACCCTTAACAGAGCCTCTGACACATAAGTAAAGAAGCCCTTACCTACAAAATGTAGGTAAAGTAATAATGATGGGGTCGATGAAAGGGGGTATAACTGCAAGACCTGTCCGCATAGGGTTTGGCTGATATCTGTTACAGTTTAAAACACATAGGTATGGACACAAAATTATATATATTTTTTTTTAAAGTAAACGTTTGCCAAGTTTCTTCATTTTAAAATGTATTGGAATAATTATATTTGTATTTTCAGCACTCTTTTTAGTCATTTACCCCATGGGGATCAAACAGTCCCTGGCATTACTTTCATCCAAAGTACGGGGACTAATGTCTCCAGGATCTCCTCCACTTCTGAGGCTCATGGATTCAACCCTGAAACAAGAGTAACAAGAGTAACAATAACTGGCTTTGTCTGTAGCAATACCGAATAAAGAAATTACTTCATAATTCTGTTCAGAAAATCCTTGCGTGATCCTCTCTATTTCATGTACTGACCTTCACAACTGTCAAACACTCACATAGATTAGTTATATTTTTAGGTTTGAGAGACCAAAGAACAACTTTAACAAATTACAGGAAACATTTACCCGGAAAAAATAAAATAAAATACTGAAATATTAAACAATTAACACAAATCAAGGTGTTCAGCTCCCGGCCTGACCTCCCAGCACTGACCGGGTCACATAGCATTATATTTAGAGATGAGAGAATTCCCACTTATAAAATTAGTTCACACTTAGTTTGGTGGTAAAAGGTGAATTGCGTTATGGATTCCGTCACAACGGAATGCAAAAGGGAATGTCTTTAGAGGCATTCCGTCATAATAGAAGTCTACGGGCTGCAAAACGGATCCGTCTCATTTCCTGTTATGCAGAGTAACAAGCCTTGGGCTATACAACTGGTTCTGATTAAATTATATAGCCATCACAATTTACTCAGTTTATGGTTGTCTATTTTTCTTGCATTCAATACATCAACCCTTAAGGTCTGACTGTTTACTTGCTTATATCCCACCCTTGTAATTACAGCTTCCTGGAAAAATAAATATTACTCTAGGTCTCTTCTTGTAGACAACTTTCAGGAAATTGTAACATTTGATCTGCTTTTAAAGAGGTTGTCTGGAATCATGATTTTAACCCCTTCCCGACCAGAGCTGTACATGTACGGCGCTGGACAAGACTTTAAAGATGGCGCCAGCTCCATAGCCACCAGGTATAAAACAGAAGGCACATGTGACAACGGCATCTGTACAAGCAAAATCCAGCGGGGATCGGGAAAGCAGGATGCAGGGCTCCATAGGAATGCAGTGTGTTTCTACTACACTCCGATGCTAATGCATTGAGTATATGAGAGAAGCAATCCAATTAGAGATATATATATATATATATATATATATATCTCTCTCTATCTATCTATCTCTCTCACACACACACACATCATGGGCATCGCTGCATGGAAATATGCCCGTACTATAAATATTTATCCTATGCAGCAAGCAACAAAACAGGGAAAAAGGAAAAATTGCCAATTCACCGTTTTTTGGTCACTTCACCTTCCACATGAAATGTCATGAAAAGTGATCATAAAGTCAGACACACCCCAAAATGTTAATCAAAAAAAATACAGATCGCCCCACAAAAAATGTAGTTATGTGTGAGGGCTCAAAGAGTTATAGGGAGTTAGAATATGGCAACGAAAAGAAAAAATTAGTTTCAATGTTTTTTTTTTTTTTCCCCCAGTATTAAAAACACAAGAAAAATTATACATATATGTGGTATCGCCGTAATTGTACCGACCTGGAGAATGAAAGTAACAGGTCATTTATCGTATAGGGAAAGCCATAAAAAAAAAAACCTAAACATAAAACTGTTGCAGAATTGTGTATTTATTCCCCGCTCCCTACTACATGGAATGCGATATTAAAATGGTGGAATTAGAAAGTGCAACTTGTCCCACAAAAAACAAGCCCTCATACAGCTATGGGAACGGAAAAATAAAAACAGCTATGACCCCAGAAAGGCAGAGTGAAAAACAAACTCAAAACAAAAAAAAAAAAACTCAAGGCTGGATAGATCACCAATATCAGATTAGTGAGAATACAACTCCCAGCATCCCCACCGATCAGCTGTTTGAAGGGGTGTGCAGGTAAACATTGAAGTGGACCTAGTGTTGGCACTAGCGCCGTGGCCCCTTTAAAGCAGGTGATCAACAGGAGTGCAGGGAGTTGGAACCCACCGATCTGATATTGATGACCTAATGCGAGGATAGATAGCTCATTAATTTGATAAAACTAATACCACTTTAATGCTGATAATGATATCTTAACCTCTGTACACAGTAAACTTTGGCAATGAATGTGTAAACTGATACATTAAACCCAACAGCAGAGAAGATTGTGCAAGAACTCATCATGCGATGCAACCTTTGCTCAGACACAGAATGGCATTTACCTCTGATCGGGGCTGGGCTTTCTGTGGCGTAATACACAGAACAGAGCCACAATAAAGGGATTCTATGGGATTAGGAAAAAAGGCCCTGCATCAACACCAAAAACAATCCATGGACAAGCACTGTGCCATTTCTGGAGGACAAACTTTTTTTTTTATTCCTGGACAACCCTTTAAATATATAATGCTCCCAACAGTTATATGCACTCATATCTTTAATTCACCTCATACACAAGTAGCAGCCATGAAAGCTGTCGAGACAACAGGCTAAGGGCTCATGCACACAACCGCATGCCCTCCGTGAGTGGGCTATATGTCCCGCAGCAGCATACGGTCGTGTGCAGGAGCCCTAAGGCTAAGGGCCTGTGTGCCGTATATTGGGGAGCCGTCTGTGTGGCCTGCGCTGACGGATGCAGATTCATTCAGCTTGCATCCATCTGCACTATATAAAAAAAACAAAAAAAAAAAAAACAGAGCATGTTCTATTTTTTTTGTGGTGCTGAGACATGGACTGAAATATCATGGAAGCGCTCCGTAGTGCTTCCCTGGCCTTCCGCTCCGCATCTTCTGGATTGCAGACCCATTCAAGTAAATGGCATCCATGATACAGTGCGCACACGGCTGGTGCCCATATATTGCAGACCCGCTGTTTGCAGGACGCAATACGGGCAGGGCCAGCTTTACATACCTCTTTAGGTTTTCTCCCCTCCTTCCTCTTTCCTGTCAGTAGTAAGAATTGAGCTCTCCCTAAAGGTCATCTTAGCAGTGCTCTCCCTCTAGTTGTAAACATTCTGCCCCCGACTTACTAGTAGTCAATACGGCCTACCCGTGTTCCTAAAATTCACAAGAAACCCACTTGTTCACAAAAATCATAGCAGCCCCATGGAAGCAAGCACTAGACCTAAAAAGAGGGTCACCCTCACCCACCTCCAGAGCAGACAGTCACAGCAGGTCTCCCTCGTGTACTCACCTACAAGCTCTTGTGGCAAGAAACTACCTATAACCAGTCTACTGTACCTTACTAACACACTGCCCTCTCTGCACGGCGGGTGTGGTTGGTCAGTGATGGGATCTAGCGCCATCCATTCTGAACCAGCCAGTCCTGAATAGTCCCCATAGTGACCTGGTTAATAGGTTTTGTCCATCCCTCACATAAAGTAACCAATAAACAACAAGTATGTAGACATTAATTTAATGATTGAGGTTATGGACACCTTTGGGGAAAACATCTTTTTTCTGCTCATACGCCATTCCTTGTGAAATTAGTCACTCGGGGGGGGGGGGGGGGGGGGGGGAAGCGTGGCTAGCTAGGCATGTGAGCGGTCGCACGCAGAGAGAGCTCCCGCATCTACCCGGCCATTTACTGCGCCTGCGCAAGTTTTCTGGCTGCAGACAGGAAGGAGGACGGGGCATATCTATAAGGTAGATTATGACGTGCGGAGGGGGCGGAACAGTTTTCCGGGCTGTGGGAGGTGTTTTGACTATCAGGAGGCGTTCTTGGGCACTGCAGGGGGGCGTCACTGGGCACCGAAGAGCGAGAAAAACACCCCTATGGGCACCTTGGACCCAAATTAGCATAACATACAAATCGCTTTTACATCAAAACTACTAAACGAAATAAAGTAAAAAGAAGAGTCCTGGAAATAAGCTACTTTAGTCAACATAGCGATGGTGCCAGCTTAAAATCGTAAAAGGAGGTGACAGAATCCCTTTAAAGCCTGAACAGTCGGGGATCAGTTTGTTGACAGAGACCGAGGCTCTGGAAAGCGGGGATAGCGACCATGTCGAGGAAAAGAGAAGGCAGAGGCACCGATAAGGAGTCCCAAGATGGCGGCGGGATAAGCACGCCGAAGCGGCGGGATCACGCTGCGGAGCTGCAGAAAGAGGCGGCAGTGAAGTTAAGCCAGTTTGTACGGTCCTCACAGGCACCTAATAGCAGACAGCGCCAGGAGATACAAGATACTGTGTCATTGGACCAAGGAGATGAATCGGAACCTGAAGGGCCGGTGACCGTTATTACCACTCACCAACAGATATGAGGCTCTGCAAGTGAATGGTGAGGAGCTGGAGCGTGAAACCTGCGACTCAGACTCTGGGGAGCCCACTCTTAAGGATGTGTTGCATGCCATCTCCAAGGTAGGCACTATTAAAGAGGACATTTCTATTATAAGACATGACTTTAGAAAACTGGCGGAGCGTACTACTGCTCTAGAAGATAGAGTGGGGGAGGTGGAGGATGAGGTACAGCCTCTAAAGAGAGATGCTGCAGAACATACTAGAATGTTAAATGCATTAGCGGCTAAGCAAGATGATATGGAAAATCGCCTACACCGCAATAACGTGCGTATTGTTGGAGTGCCTGAGAAGGTGGAAGGAAGAAATCCCACAGAATTTTTTGAGGCATGGCTGAAAGAGCAGGTGGGACAGGATACTCTAACCCCACTGTTTGCATTGGAACGGGCCCATAGGGTGACGACTAGGCCTCAACCTCCTGGAGCACCTCCGAGAACAGTCCTGGCCAAATAATTGCATTATAGAGACCGGGACATAGAATCTCGCTGTTCCCGGACTATTCTATGGAAGTTCAAAAAAGGAGGGCTCGATTTCTAGAAGTTAAGAAACGGCTGAGAAGTTTGGGAGTCCCCTATTCGATGTTATATCCGGCCAGGCTGCGTGTAGTTGCTCTGAATACCACTAGCTTCTTTGAAGATCCTAGAGAGGCGACAAAATGGCTGGACAGAAATGAACGTCAGATCAGGATAGAACTTCAGCCTCCTGCTTAAGGAGACTCACCCTCTTATACAAATGTCTGCTTGAATGCCTTTTATATGTACCGTCTTCTCTCGCTTGATATCTGTTTCCTATTGATTATTAAGTATTCCTGTTAGATGGTTACAGAGGTGGGGGAATAATTATGCTAGATCATGGGTAATATATATCGCAGTGAATGTACATGAATATGTGTTTATCACAGACAGACAGGGATGCTTTCAACCGTTTTAGAACCAGATTGTTGATCAGGATGCTAAGGGTAGAATACTAGATTCCTTAAATATACTGAGGGTGCTATATGTCTACTTTAGATATACTATGCATCCCCGGGTGAGATGCGGTAAGCAAAATGGAGATCAGTTACATTGATAGTGTGCTTAACAGTTTTCTCATTGTGAAGTTTTGTAGTCAGTTCTGGCTATGTCCCTCCCGCTAATATTGTTTATTAGCTGGGGAATTCTACTGGCCTTACCGACTGGTACAGCATAATCCCACAGGCCTAGTAATTGGGCGTGGTGTGGGGCCAATCGGTCAGCTCAGTGAACTGTAGTTCTATATAGAGTTTTGCCGCTTAATGGCAAGTTTACAAACTTGGGGAGTTTTGGGATATGTAGTGGGACAGAGCAACCTTTGTTATGAGTGGAAGTATGGCCGGCTGAGTGTGGAATGGATGTGGGTATGCCGTCCTCCGGAGCAGAGTGACAGAATGATCAGTGTAATAAGGGTTGAGATTCTTATGATGTGCAGGAGATTGTCTTTTACCACTAATGGCTAATTGCATTAAATTCCTTAGTTGGAATGTGCGTGGGATCAAGGAAAAGACTAAAAGGAAGGCGATTCTGGAAAGTGTTCGTCCGCTACATCCTCTCATATGCTGCCTTCAGGAGACACACCTGTTGCCGGAGCAGGTACATTTGCTCAGATTGGCGTGGGTGGGGTTTCACTCCACGTATTCTACATATGCTAGGGGGGGTCAGTATCTTGATACATAAAAATATACCATTTTGTTGCATCTCTAGCAAGGTGGATGCTGATGGGTGTTATGTGTGCCTATAAGGTACCCTTTATAAGCGGCCTTGTGTGATATGTGCAGTGTATATCTCGCCCCCGTACTCCCCACTTGTGATCAGGAAGGTTTTATCTTTCATGACGGACTTCCCAGGGGTAGCAGCTCTCATACTGGGAGACTAATAATGTGATAAGCCCTGACATTGATAGGATGGGGATGACAACAAGGGATCCTTCGGGAGATTGTACTGCATTTGGGAGACTCCTACAGGAGGTTTCTTTAGTAGATATATGGAGGGAAAGGAATCCGCAGGTGAGACAATACTCATGTTGTTCTAGTACATTTAACTCGCTGTCTAGAATTGATTTGGCATTAGTAAATGCAGAAATGGGTAAAGTGATACAAGAAATTGCATACCTTCCCCGTCAGCTGACGGACCATTCCCCACTGTTGGTCTCTGCTGCCTTTAGGCCCACTAGAGTAGGTAAAGGTATGATGTGGGCATTTAACCCTTTCTGGTTGTCTATTTTGCCGGAGACGGATAATATTAAGGGGCAATTGGAGGAGTTTTTTTTGATTAATCTGCCCACAACTGCACGGTTAATAGTCTGGGATACCATGAAAGCCTTCATACGCGGGTTGCTTATAGCACAAGTTAACAGGAAAAAGAGTGAAACTGGAGCTAAAATACAGGCTTTAACGCGGGCAGTGGAAGTAGCTGAAGCTAATTATGTGGAAAAGCCAACTGATAGGCAGAGAATTATGGAAGGGGGCACAAAGAGTTAAATGATAGGCTATTACTTAATGCCAGGAACAAACAGTTCTTCCAAAAACAAGTGTATTATGAAGGAGAAAAAAAAACAGGAAGATTGCTGGCCCTGATCTCTAGGGCACAGCGACCCTCCAGTTATATAGCAGCTCTCAGGGATCCAGCTGGGGATCTATGTAATGCTCCGGAGCGAATATTGGAGATTATGAGGGGATTTTACTCCAACTTGTACGCATCTCGTATATCCGTTTCAGACGAAGAAATAGACTCCTTCCTTGAGGGACTGCATATGCCTATACTTACGTCAGATCAGCGTACTACATTAGACTCCCCCCTATAACGATCACTGAGATGGAGTTGGCATTGTCAAATATGTCTAATAAAGCCCCGGGTGGTGATGGCTTACCGGTGGAGGTATACAGGCGATTTGCCTCAGTTATGCTGCCCCAGTTGTTGGAGGTTTTTTAAGGAGGAAATGAGACAGAAAAAACTGCCTTCTAGTATGACTGAGGCAACGATTGTGGTTCTTCCGAAGCCGGGTAAAGATATTTTGGAGGCTGAATCATATAGGCCAATCTCATTACTTCAGGTAGACATTAAAATTCTGGCAAAAGTCCTAGCTAATCGCTTAAACTCGATTATAGCTACCCTTATTCACCCAGATCAGGCTGGTTTTATGCCGAATATGTCAACGGCAGTTAACATCAGGCGCCTCTACATAAATATTCAAAGCCAGGGACACACTTCGGGGGCGGCGGTTGCATCTCTTGATGCGACCAAAGCTTTCGATAGTGTAGAATGGAGATACCTGTGGAAAGTACTACAGAAGCTAAGGTTTGGCCAATCCTTAGGCTACATTCACACGTCAGTATTTTTCTATATCCCGATTTTCGGTCCGTTTTTTGAGGATCAGTTCCTGAAAGTGTTTCCGTATGTCATCTGTTTTTTGCAAAAAACGGAAATATGTATAAATTTCAATAAGAAAATAAAGTTGTTTGGATTTCTTTGAAAAAAATAAATAAAAAATGTAATTTCCAGGAACGGAATCCGTATAAAACGGATGACATACGTAATGACATCCGAATGTCTTCCGTTTTTTTCGGATCCATTGACTTTGTATTGTACCAGGACCCGAATTTTGCAGAAAAGAATAGGACATGTTTTATATTTAAATGGACATGCGGAACGGAAACGGACAGCACACATTGTGCTGTCTGATTTTTTTTCCAGGACCCATTGAAAATGAATGGGTCCAGATCTGTTCCGCAAAAAACGGAACAGATCAGGAAAGAAAAAACGGACGTGTGAATGGACCCTTATAGGGTGGATTCAGCTCCTGTATGATAATCCATCAGCTAACATTAGGGTAAATGGCAATCTGTCAGACAGCTTCACACTTCACAGGGGGACGAGGCAGGGTTGCCCTCTGTCACCTCTGCTATTTGCGATAGCAATCGAACCACTAGCTGAAGCCATCAGATCTTCTGGGGGATTAGAGGGTTCACATATGGCTCACTGGAGGAGAAAGTAGCACTGTACGCAGATTATCTGTTATTATTTATGGATGATTGGAAGGTGTCTCTCCCGGTGGCAATGGAAGTGATTAATGGGTTTGGGAAAATGTCGGGTCTATGTATTAATTGGACTAAGTCTGTGCTGATGCCATTGAAGGAAGATATCACTAGCATCAGCTCTTGTGTGGAAGGCGCACAGGTTGTACACTCTTTCAAATATCTGGGTATTCAGGTTTCCTGCAGTGATCTAGATTTTGAGAGACTGAACATCTCTCCTCCGCTTCAAAAGTTTAGACAGAAGGTAGATGCCTGGACCAAACTACCACTATCCATCATAGGTAGAACGAATATGATAAAAATGATACTGATGCTGCAGCTTCTTTATGTGCTACATAATGCCCCTGTATGCCCCTGAGGATCTTCTATGTAGTTAATGCAATATTCAGGGACCTTATCTGGAAGAAGGGCGCACCTCGCATTAAGTTGGCAACTCTGTGTAGGCCAAAGACTAATGGGGGTCTAGGGGTACCGGATCCATGGATGTATTATCTAGCGGCACAATTGCAGCATATGAGAGGATGGGAGTCGACGGATGGCTTGGGTACAGCCAGCAAAATTATTCAGTCTCTGGTGGGATGTCAAAACTTTAGGTCTGCTCTGGAGGAGGGTACTTTCCACGCAATGGGCAATACATACCGGATACTACGTTCCATTCACAACACGTGGTGGAAAGTCAGAGAAATCATGGGTATACAAGGTTACTCTGATCTCACTCCTATTTGGCCAAATTATATGTACGCGGAGGTGAATAAGGTCAGTGGAGTCAAGGTATGGGATGCTTCAGGAGTTAAATATATGGGTCAACTGTTTGATAATAATGTTCTTAAAGAATTTTCAAGACTGCAGCAGGAATTCGGGTTGCAGAAGTCCCAATTCTATCTTTATCTACAACTTAGGCACGCTCTACGTGCTCAGGGACAGGTAGTAGCAGTATGTCTTGCGCAGAAAAATTCAATATTAGACCTGGTAAAGTCTAGTGGAGGTACAAAGGGAGTGATTTCTCTAAACTACACATGTCTTATGGAAGCGCAATTTAAGAAGCAGGAATTCCCGCTATATGATAAATGGAGGGATGCCCCTGATTTGACTGAGGATCAATGGGACACTGTCCTAGAGGCGTTCACTCAGGTTGCGGTGAGTGAAGCTCAAAGGGTGTCTCAACTCCTGTCCTATTGAAAAAAAAAAAAAAAAAAAAAAAAAAAAGGGTACAGAACTGATTGTTGCCCGAGGTGCGATGTGACGAATGCAGACCTCATTCATTGATGTGGAATTGCCCTAGACTGAGAAGATACTGGATGGGGGTAGTTGAGTTAGTGAAAACTGTTTTTGATGTTGAGCTCAGTATGGAAGTTGACGTGTATATTGGGTTGCGTGGATGTACCAGAATTGGTGCCTGAGAAAAGATTGGCTGTCATTAGGGTTTTATATCAGGCTAGGAAGGTAATAGCATTTCACTGGTTGGATAATCAACCGCCATCAGTGGATGAACTAGTAAAAAAGGTGCATGTGCTGATCAGTCTTGAAAAATATGTCTACCAAAAGAGAAACTTTAAAAAAGTTCGAAAAGATATGGTCACTTTGGATTCAACATTATAGCCTGCAAATGTAAGTGAGTGAATAAGTGAGTGTTTGAGGGATGTATAGAAATGGGCGGAAAAGTGAGCAAAGAACTATAAGGGGAGTGTTTACATAAAAAGGCTGCCTTAAATGTCTTGGGAATAGGAGTGTTTCATAAGTATGTATACCTGTGTTTACTCTTGTAGAATGTACCACATTGCTCAAAGGCACACTATTCTGATTTAATACATTGTGATATGTAAAATTAATGTGATGCTATGTTAGATCTTATGATGCGATGTCATCTAACTGCTCTTGTCCCAAGGGGTTATGTTGGAGGGAGGGGGGATTGGGGTGACAGTGTTCTGTCTATTGTTAAATTTGAAAATCTTTAATAAAAAGAAAGGTCACTCAGGCTCCTGTTAGCTCATGAATGAGAAGCTACATTCAACTTTGTTCAAGTCAAAGTTCACAGCAGCCACTGGAGATCTAGCTGCCCGACAGCCCGAGTGAATACTTTCACAGTGAACGGCATTCTGCTACCTGCTGTGTATTGGAATACATGCAGGCTGCAGAACGGAAATGGTCGAGAATTTTTACTAAAGTACAATAATAAAAATAGCCTGAAATAAATGCTAATATATATATTATTCAGAACTTTTAATTTGCTTGTAATTTGTAACAGAAATGTTCGCTAGTCATATACATTACATTTGATTTAATAAAATTTAAAAGATGATATAAAATATCGTCCAAAATACTCATGGCTTCCATGCAACTAGATGAACAATAATTGATCATGCGAAACTAGATAAAAAATAAAATAAAAATGTATTTCTTCACCTCCGATAGCATCTGCATAGCCCTTCGTTGTCTACCTGCACAACACGTCTACTATGAATAATTACAGTAATTTATAAGCATTTCTCTTACCCACATGCCAATCCAATATCATATGAACCATTTCTGATGCCACCTGTAACAAGATATACTTTTATACATTTGCAGAATATGCAAAGACCATGACATGGTATGTTATAGGAGGGTTTTTATCTCCATGTATGTACTTCCATGTTATATCAGGGTTTATCTGTATTCTGATTATTTCTTAACATGTTAAATACACTACTGTATAGATTTTACATATTATAGCTAGTGGACCAGGGTGATCAAGTAGTATACCCCAAGTGGCACATCACTGCTGTGTCATGTGCCACTGAATAGGACACTGCTGAAGCCAGTTATTGGCTGCAGCGGCACAAGTGACCCCATTTGTGCAGGAAGTTTACATGCTGGGATCGGAAGTCCAGTAAATACAGCCCAGGAGCAATGGGGAGCAGGTAAGTACAGCTCTCTTCACAGGTCTGATAGGGAGAAGGTTGGGGGGCACACAAAAAAAAATATACATATACCATAGAAAAAAAGATGAAAGATATATTTAGGACAATATAACCAATGATAGCCAAAGGTGTAGCTACAAGTTTTAGTACGCAAATGTACAACCAAAAAAAACAATTCTTGTAAGGGCAGGCGACACACTCACCGGCTATATTGATGATGGCCTGCAGGCCTGAAGAGCACTGCCTGTTCACAGAGGATGAGGGCACAGTCTCTGGGATTCCACTACAATGAACAGGAAGTTACAAGAAACTGGTCACTACTGCAAAGTCCTCATCAACAGAATAGTTTTAATCGGTTTTCCCACCTAAAGGGGTTTTCTTACTTCAGCGAATTTTTCCACCACATTATACACCGCTTGTATCCAGGGGTTACTACCACCCTGCAATCCAGTAGCCGTGGTCGTGCTCGCAGGGAAAAGTGCCGGCGCTTTTTCCTACAGCGTGCAAGCACAGCCACCATTGCTGGATTGCAGTGGTGGTCATAACCCCTGGATATAAGCAGTGTATAATGTGATGGAAACATTAAGCCAGCAAAGGAGGCAATATGCAGAATCACAATACATTAGTAAGTGCCTTGAATTAACTTTCGCGACGAGATAAATGCCATTTGCTGAAGTGAGACAACCCTTTTAGATTTAGAAACTACACTTATGACAGTCAATGTGTAGATACTTGGAAACAACTTTTTACATAGTTGAAATTGCGCAAATCTGATATGATAAAATCATATGCGAAATCCCCAAATCATTGCAGTTGTGTGATGGCCTGGTAATTAAACCTAGAACTTGGACTTAGGTGCCCCACCTCTGCACCATGTGGCTACGATTACAATGTCATCACAATATCGAGGATTTGCCACCTGTAAACATGTCATGCGATTCCTTTAAGGCCTCTTGCACACGACCGTATGGCTTTTTCAGTATTTTGCGGTCCGCAAAAAATATGGAGGATGTCCGTGTGCATTACATTTTTTGCAGAACGGAACAGCTGGCCCCTGATAGAACAGTCCTATCCTTGTCCGTTATGCAGACAATAGGACATGTTCTATCTTTGAACGGAAAAACAGAAAGCATACGGAGTACCTTCCATTTTTTTGCGGATCCATTGAAATGAATGGTTCCGTATATGGAACGTAAACTGAAAAAAAGTCTGTGTGCAAGAGGCATAAGACAAAATAGTCTTGCGGGCATGAAATATCTGAATTGTATGCATTACGGAAGGGTGTAAATCAATATGCTATAAGTGTCTGAGATGTGGGGGTCCCCTGATCCTGGTTCCACAAGGTGAGGTGGCTGGCTGTGGCCACTAGAGCATCTGTGCCATTCCATAACGCCTTACACTTGAATGGAGAGAACAATTCACATTTAAGCCTCATTCACACGTCCGTGCTTAAATCCCTAAGCAGGTGGTCAGTGATATATCAGTGAAGCTGTCCATGAAAGATCCGTGCATCTGTTTTTGCTGTCCGTGTGTCGTCCATGTTTCACTGACACTGAACAGCTGAAAAATAAATTTTCAAAAGGATATCTTCTTAACCACCTCAGCTCCCCTAGCTTAAACCCCCTTAATGACCAGACCATTTTTTACAATTCTGCACTACTTTCACGGTTTATTGCTCGGTCATACAACTTACCACCCAAATGAATTTTACCTCCTTTTCTTCTCACTAATACAGCTTTCATTTGGTGGTATTTCATTGCTGCTGACATTTTTACTTTTTTGTTATTAATCAAAATTTTGGCAAAAAAAATGAAAATTTTTCACTTTCTGTTGTAAAATTTTTCAAACAAAACTACATTTCTATATAAATTTCTCTAAATTTATTGTTCTACATGTCTTTGATAAAAAAAAATGCAATAAGTGTATATTTATTGGTTTGCGCAAAAGTTATAGCGTTTACAAACTATGGTACAAAAATGTGAATTTCCGCATTTTGAAGCAGCTCTGACTTTGAGCACCTGTCATGTTTCCTGAGGTTCTACAATGCCCAGACAGTACAAACACCCCACAAAAGACCCCATTTCAGAAAGTAAACACCCTAAGGTATTCGCTGATGGGCATAGTGAGTTCATGGAAGTTTTTATTTTTTGTCACAAGTTAGCGGAAAATGTTTTATTTTTTTCTTACAAAGTCTCATATTCTACTAACTTGTGACAAAAAATAAAAATTTTACATGAACTCACCATACCCCTCACGGAATACCTTGGGGTGTCTTGTTTCCAAAATAGGGTCACTTGTGGGGTATTTATACTGCCCTGGCATTTTAGGGGACCTAAAGCGTGAGAAGTAGTTTGGAATCCAAATGCGTAAAAAATGCCCTGTGAAATCGTAAAGATACTCTTTGGAATTTGGGCCCCTTTGCGCACCTAGGCTGCAAAAAAGTGTCACACATGTGGTATCGCCGTACTCAGTAGAAGTAGGGCAATGTGTTTTGGGGTGTCTTTACATATACCCATGCTGGGTGAGAGAAATATCTCTGTAAAAAACAACTTTTCCCATTTTTTTTTATACAAAGTTGTCATTTTACAGAGATGTTTCTCTCACCCAGCATGGGTATATGTAAAAAGACACCCCAAAATACATTGCCCTACTTCTCCCGAGTACGGCGATACCACATGTGTGACACTTTTTTGCAGCCTAGGTGCGCAAAGGGGCCCAAATTCCAATGAGTACCTTTTAGGAGGGCATTTTTAGGCATTTGGATTCCAGACTTCACGCTTTAGGGCCCCTAAAATGCCAGGGCAGTATAAATACCCCACAAGTGACCCCATTTTGGAAAGAAGACACCCCAAGGTATTCCGTGAGGGGGGTGGCAAGTTCATAGAAGTTTTTTTTTTGGCACAAGTTAGTGGAAATTTTTAATTTTTTTTTCACAAAGTCTCCCTTTCCGCTAACTTGTGACAAAAAGTTCAATCTTTCATGGACTCAATATGCCCCTCAGCAAATACCTTGGGGCGTCTACTTTCCAAAATGGGGTCATTTGTGGGGTGTGTTTATTGTTCTGGCATTTTGGGCAGGGCTAAATTGTGAGCAACCCTGTAAAGCCTAAAGGTACTCGTTGGAATTTGGGCCCCTTTACACACCTAGGCTGCAAAAAGTGTCACATGTGGTATCGCCGTACTCAGGAGAAGTAGGCCAGTGTTTTGGGGTGTATTTTTACATATACCCATGCTGGGTGAGAGAAATCTCTAAAATTGACAACTTTGTATAAAAAAATATTTTAAGTTGTCATTTACAGAGATATTTCTCACACACAGTATGGGTATATGTAAAAAGACACCCCAAAACATATTGCCCTACTTCTCCTGAGTACGGAGATACCAGATGTGTGACACTTTTTTGCAGCCTAGGTGCGCAAAGGGGGCCAAATTCCAATGAGAATCTTTACGATTTCACAGGGCATTTTTTACGCATTTGGATTCCAAACTACTTCACGCTTTAGGTCCCCTAAAATGCCAGGGCAGTATAAATACCCCACAAGTGACCCAATTTAGGAAAGAAGACACCCCAAGGTATTCGGTGAGGGGCATGGCGAGTTCCTAGAATATTTTTTTTTTGGCACAAGTTAGCGGAAAATGATTATTATTTTTTTTTTTCTCTTACAAAGTCTCATATTCCAGTAACTTGTGACAAAAAATACAATTTTACATGAACTCGCCATGCCCCTCACGAAATACCTTGGGGTGTCTTCTTTCCAAAATGGGGTCACATGTGGGGTATTTATACTGCCCTGGCATTTTAGGGGCCCTAAAGCATGAGAAGAAGTCTGGAATATAAATGTCTAAAAAATTTTATGCATTTGGATTCCGTGAGGGGAATGGTGAGTTCATGTGAGATTTTATTTTTGTCACAAGTTAGTGAGATGAGACTTTGTAAAAAAAAAAAAAAAAAAAATAATAATATTTCCGCTAACTTCTGGCAAAAAAAATATAAAAAAATTCTATGAACTCGCCATGCCCCTTAAAAGTGATCTTTTTATAGCACCGCAGCGATTTTACGGTGTTTTTGCAGTAAACAGAAAAAAATTAAATTTCTGTCACTGCGGTGGGGCAGACTGAACGCAAGTGTGCGCACAAGATCAGGCCTGATCGGGCGAACACTGCGTTTTTTGTAGAGCCTATAGAACATGTCCTATTCTTGTCCGCAATTGCGGACAAGAAAAGGCATTTTCTATATAGTTCTGGCAATGTGCGGATCCGCAAAATACGGAAATCACATTGCCAGTGTCCGTGTTTTGCGGATCCTCAAAACACATACGGACGTCTGAATGGAGCCTTACAGGGGGGTGATCAGGGAGTCTATATGGGGTGATCACCCCCCTGTAAGGCTCCATTCAAACGTCTGTATGTGTTTTGCGGATCCGCAGTGTCAGTGTTTTGTGGATCCGCAAAACACATACGGACGTCTGAATGGAGCCTTACAGGGGGGTGATCAGGGAGTCTAATATGGGGTTGTGATGAATACCACACCTCATGTCAACTACGTCGAGCTCACGAGACGTGGTATGGTCACGGGTCTACCAAAAACGTGAAGTTACGCCCTCCAGTGGAACACGTAAGGTCAGGTTGGTATAGCTTACACACACCTCCTGTCCACGCGGGCACAGAGAGGCAACAAGCTGAGAGAGCCTTTTCACTGCCGCAGTGAAACAGCGACTCCTCAGCCTGGGTATCTGCCACCAGTTCTAGTTTGATATAAGCCCGGTCTGGTAACGGGATTATATAGGGTCAGAAACCAACCGGCGGTAGCTTATAACTAGGCCAAAACACGGACGTGGGGATTCGTGATCGAGATACAAGACAGCACAAGATTAAATTATAGATTTAATCGCTGTATGGGCACACTAGATATAACACTATATACACAGACAATATATACAGTGGTCTGAGGTTACAGATTGCAGGTTATATGGTTACAACGGGGTTAAGCAGTGTAAAAGTTTCTTCCTTGCCATCTTACACTCAGGTGGCTGGGGGGGTGGAAACTAATTTTGCATGTACACTGAACATGCCGAGAGGTGCATCAGATGACAATCAGGCCTGGGGCTTTGAAGCAGGGCCCTCCTGTGGAGTTCACTACCTCCGCTATCTGTCAGCAAATGGGGTGTGAGGATATGGCTGAAAGTAAATATTAATCCATATTCCTCACAGGGGTGATCAGGGGTTAATAAGTGACAAGGGGGGGGGGGGGGGGTGGGGTGTAGTGTAGTGGTGTTTGGTGCTACTTTACAGAGCTGCCTGTGTCCTCTGGTGGTCGATCCAAGCAAAAGGGACCACCAGAGGACCAGGTATATTAGACGGAAAAAATAAAATAAAAAAATATAGCATCTACAGCCTGCCAGCGAATGATCGCCGCTGGCAGGCTGTAGATCCACTCGTTTACCTCCCGATCCTGTGAACGCGCGCTCCTGTGTGCGCGTGTTCACAGGAAATCTCGCGAGATGAATCCTGCGTTCGGCGGTCCTGAGGTGGTTAATGATCTGTGAAACACGGATGCAACACAGATGGCATCCGTGGTTTTCACTGACCCACGGACTATAATGGACATGATGGATCCATGAACACGTACAAAATAGAGCATGCATCCGTGCTAAAAACACTGACGCACGGGCCGTGCTAAAAACACTGATGTCTGAATACACACATTAAAATGAATGGACGCGTGCTGTCCGTGAAACACTGACGTGTGAATAAGGCTTTAATGCTCCTCTCCATTAAAGGGGCATTTCAGTTTTGCGATATTGATGACCTACCCTCAGGATAGGTCAACAATATGAGATTGGCGGTGGTCTGACTCAGCCCAGCGTTGATTAACAGTTATAAAGGTCTGTGGCCCCAGTGCGAGTGCTGCATGCTCCTCCATGTTCACCTGCACACCGTCTACATTGCATTGTAATTACAGCTTCCTCTGCCATTCATTTATCAGAACACCACACTGCCACTACCACGTAGACAGTGTGCAGATAAACATTGAAGAGAATGCAGCATTAGCGCCACAGCCCGTTCAGAAAACTTAGGTCGGACCCCCACTGACTTATCCTGAGGATAGGTCTTCAATTTCATGAAACCGGAAGATACCCTTTACGTCTGCATCCATCGTTTCTAGAGGATGCCATAAATGTCTGAGACAGGAATCCTTTTATTGATTGCCTTTCTTCAGGCTAGGCCATCGATAGCTGATCAGTGGCATCCCTGCGATTCAGTTGTTTCAAAGGGGCCACGGCACTAGTGCAAGCACTGCAACCTCTTCATTGTTCACGTGAGGCCACCTACCTAGTAGCAGCCTCCTCATCCCTGCTCAGTAGATGGCATGCAGGTAGATGGACCAAGGTAAAAAATGAAGACACTGCAACACTCACAAAAGTGACATAGTGGCTTCGAACAGCTGATTGGCAGGGATGCTGAGGGTTGGACTGGACCTCCAATGACCGGACACAGATGACCTATCCAGAAGATAGGCCATCAATATCCTGAAGACGAAGTCAGGAATGAAACGAATAGCAATCCAAAACCACCCAATATCTCCTGCATGATAGTTTAAAGTGGCCAATTGAAAAATTCCCCAGTGAAAATCTGCAAAAGTCTGAGTTGCATGGGAAAAATTTCTGTTCAGCCATTTTTTCATCAACTCTATCTGGATTTGCAGATTTGTTGCTGTGGGTTTCATCATTTGACAATATTTATTGGTATGACACAACCTCCCCCCTTCCCCAAGAAGAATACCTGAGAAACTGGGCAATTCTTGCAACGACAGCGCCTCCACCAGGTTGTAGCACATTTCCTGCAAGAGATTAGCAGTTACTGTATGGCGCATTCAGTTATTTACAGTTTATTCTAATTCACATGTGGATGGGTTGCCTCAATGTATGACACTGGAGGCCTCCAGGAGGCACAGCAGGTTACAGGTTTGCACGGGTAAAGCCTTTTCTATACCAATTAAACAGATTTGTTGGTGTTGTAATAGCAAACAATTTGTACACTTTTTTTTTACAAAACCAATGATTAGACTAATCCAAAGATCAGAATTTTACAAAAATGTGTTCAAAGGTTGATGGTATCTTCTTGAATCAGAGGCTTCACATCAACTCTGTCCTACAAAACACAGGGATGGCCATCACAACTCTCCTCCCAACTTTATGTAACTGCTGTGTCCACATTTGCATTGGAGCATTTGTTGCAGTATTCAATAAAAAATGCAGGACACAATAGTGGAGCATGCTGCGCAGTCGTCTGCTGAAATTACAGACCCCATGACTGAAGTCTGGCAGAGCTCACTAGGGGTTCGTCACGTGGCAGATCTGGCACTGCTGTCATCTCAACTGCTCTGATCCTACAAAAAAGTGGAACGGCAGTTTTGACTATATTAAACTGCTGACAGCATGTAGGGGCTGGGGAAGCAGTACAAAAAATATGTTTTGTGGAGATATTATCAGGAGTAGTGTGATTATGAACTTTTATTCTGCTCCTGCAAGTGCCCTCTAGGTAGCGCTTTAGTGTGAAGTGCTCTTTGCAGCCCCTCCAATCTGCTTTGAGTGACAGTGATAGCATCCAACCAGAACAGCTGTCACTCGGCAGAGGGGAGGGGCCGTGATGCACTGAAACTCCACCTCCTGGGCACTTGCAGGTAGGCAGAATAAAAGTTCATATCCACACCACAAAAGGTATGTTTCCACTGCTCTCCCCAACTCCTAGTGCTGTCACAAGTTTGGCATGGTCAAAACTGTTGACAAATACCTTCTAAATGTATTAACCATATAAAGGCCTCCTATTCAGAAAAACCCTGGCAATGTATGCCTACAGCACAGGTTTAGGCTCCATTCACACGTCCGTGGTGTGTTGCGGACCCGCAAATTGCAGATCCGCAACACACCAGCCCGGCACCCCTATAGAAATGCCTATTCTTGACTGCAGCTGCGGACAAGAATAGGACATGTTCTATCTTTTGCGGAGTAGCGGGACCCAAAGATCGGGGCCGCGCTCCGCGGATGCGGACAGCACACTGTGTGCTGTCCGCATTCATTCCGTCCCCATAGAGAATGAATTGCGGAAACTGATGTGGACCCATTTGCGGACGTGTGAATGGAGCCTTAAGCTGGCTACCTGAGCGAAAAGGATATGCTAAAAAAAATTAAAAAAAATAAAACAAAACTGAAGTGGCCACCAACTAAAACAAAAAAAAAAAAAATTCACAGCCCAACAAATAAGAAAGTCAGAATGTATTCAGACTGTGGTTGGGTGGAGGAAAAAAGAAAATAAAAGTTTTTACAGATGAATGCAGTTTTTACAGATGAAATGTGGCAGTGATGTTCCCATGCACTGCATTGGCAGTGTAACAGGCAGGCACAGTCCCAAATGCACTGAATGGGTTTTTCAGACAACGTACTCAAATATCCAAAAATCTATGAAAATAAAAGCGCAGAATCTTCATTCTAGTGACTGATGGGGGTCATAGGGCACAGACCCCAACAATGACATCTTGTTCTCAGATATCTTAAGGGGACCTTTCCTTCTGATAGGATACCAGAAGAAATGCTGATATGTTACTAAGGGCTCATTCACACAACCATAGAGCGTCCTTCTCCATGATAGAAATACCTATTCTAGTCTGCAAATACAGACAAGAATAGGACATGTTCTATTTTTGTTGCGGGCCATGGAAAGGAAATGTGGATGCGGACAGCACATAGTGTACCGCATCTTTTGTGGCCCCATTGAAATTAATGGGTCCGCATCCAATCCACAAAACTGCAGAAAGAATGCTGGTCGTGTGAAAGGGCCCTAAAGCTGTTTTCACACCTAAATTCTGGAAAATTTCAGGAATATCAGGTGCAGAGATTTCCTGGAGTTGGTCTTTCACACATGTAGCCATCAGCCCGGAGATGATCCAGGTTAGGAGTGTCCTCTCTACAGAGGAAATGTTCAGGGTGCCTAGACATGGGGCAGGTACTTCAACATTCCTACGGTGACTTAGCAGAACATCCGCTGTTGTGTTCACTCACGCGGGCAAAACACGGATTTAGTACTAGGGCAATAAGGAACAAAGTCTGGGTAAACTCCAGCACAGATATTGGGGATGCTTGCATTCACACTTACAGATATCTGGGTTACCCTGCAAGTGTGAATGGGGTTTAAGATGCCACTTTTTGCATTTAGTGTTTATGGCAAAAAAGCAGTATCACTTACCTACACAGATATCCCCTAGCAGCTCAGGCCTCAGATTCAAATCCTTGAGAACCGCAGTCATGACAGAAGACAGGAGCTCATCGGGTGTTGTTTCCTAAAGTAAAAATAAAATCATTATTTCATTAGTAACGCTGTTAATTACTATTTATGGGGCTGTCCCATCTCACCAATGTCTGATCGGTATGGGTCCCGCACCTATAGTTAGAACAGAGCCCGCAAGGTCCTGGAGGGTGCACAGCACATTCGCGGCCGCCCTCCATTCAATCCTATGGAAGAGCCGAAAATAGCAGGAGCACTGGCTCAGCTATTTCCATCAGCCCCATAGAAGTGAATGGAACGGTATCCGCGCTTCCCATTCATTTTAACGGGACTTCCGAAAATAGCCAAGCACGGCACCTGGCTACTTCCGGTGCTCCCATAGGAATGAATGCAGGGTGGCTGTGCATGTGTGGTGTGCCCTCTGGGAATTTGTGGGCTCCGTTCTAAGTATAGGTGCAGGTCTCAGAGGTGGGACCCGCACCTGTTAGACATTTCAGGCATATCCTAGCGATATGCCCTCAATGTCTTAGACGGGACAACCCCCTTTAAGACAGTATTCCACCTTTTAAACAGACCGATAATTAGGTCAATTATCGAGCATGAACATATGTATAGGTGGTCATGTCTGATAATTGGCCCGGTTAAAAAGTGGAAGTGCCTGATTATCAGGTGATCAAGTCGCTCTGCCACCATCAAAAATCATTGTCCCTGTGCAGCAGATCAGCCTGTGTAAACAGCCTGGCAGATTGACACAATCGCCCGATGAAAGCGTTTGCTCGTTCATCGGGTGATCTGGCACCTATTACACAGGCGTTATACAAACCCTCATCCCCAATGATCGGCCTAAAGGTAAGTGTGAAAGGACCTTCAATGCAGCCCTTATCTTCACCAACAATCAGGCAATTATTGGGAACATCTGGTTTGTTCCTGATAATTGCCTGACACATTCGTTTGTGTAAAAGGACCTCAAAGGAGCAGATTCATTTTTCCACAGCATTATACACTGCTAGTTCCTGGGGGTTATGACTATCCGGCAATCCAGTAACAGTGGCCGTGCTTGCACACTATAGGAAAAAAAAATTACCGGCCTCTCTGGTGGCCAGGACTGTGGGAGCCTGAGGTTGCACCATGTTTTTTCCAGAAGAGTAATAATACTCTTCTGACCATTTTTGAGGAGTATTTTTACCCGAGGAGGAGTATGAAAGTTACGGTAATTAAAAAACACATAATACGTAGGCCTGCACTTGTTCACATCTGCGTTGGAGAATGCGTTTGGAGCCTCTGTTGCAGATTCTGTTGAAAGACCAGACAGGATCCCATCATAGTCGGCAGTGTCTGTTCAGCCTCTTCCCAGTGGGGTGACAGGGGGAGAGGGGGGGGGGGGAGCAGGGTCACCAGTGGGGTGACAGGAGGAGACGGGGGGGGGCAGGGTCACCAGTGGGATGACAGGAGGAGACGGGGGGGGGCAGGGTCACCAGTGGGATGACAGGAGGTGGGGGGGGGGCATTTTAGTTGGGGGGGGGGCACAGCATGATGTAGGGGGGCCGTGGCCCCCTCCCCCCGGCGACGCCACTGCCCATGATATGACTTGACAGGAAGCCATGCTGCAATTTAGTGACAGAACCAGGATACAAGGATTTACCTTGAAGCCCCCTCTCTTGGCTTTGCAGATTGGGGTCCTCCTGCCGTGCACGACCACGATGTCCTGAGATCTGTCCGATGTGGCTGCAGTGGTCTCAGCCCGAATCCCCCTGGAAGTCCCCGGGAGATGTCCCAGCACAACCCGTACTCTATGCATGGTGCACCGCAGCGACTGCACTGACCTCTGCCCCCAGCCTGTCACCACTGCAACCAGTGAGAGGGCGGTCACCGACGACTGCTCAGCGTGGACTTCACATCCCGAACAAAGATTAGTTTATAAAGAATCAGGTGGGAGGATCAGACAGCGCCTCCAGCAGGCCGGCCATCGCTTCCTGTATAGAAAACACAGCACCGCCCAGCAGAGACCAACCCTGTAAAACACACTCTGCAATCACACAGCCTAGAGACAGCCGTGAGGGAGAGAGACTGCATGTGTGCAATCAGACAGCCGTGAGGGAGAGAGACTGCATGTGTGCAATCAGACAGCCGTGAGGGAGAGAGACTGCATGTGTGCAATCAGACAGCCGTGAGGGAGAGAGACTGCATGTGTGCAATCAGACAGCCGTGAGGGAGAGAGACTGCATGTGTGCAATCACTAGCTGGTCAGTCCTGTACCCCCGCTGTGTGCTACTGCTCACCACGAGTCAGTACCTCTAATCTCCTATAGGTGGCGCTCCTGCACTCAGTCTTCTGCATCTGATTGAACTAGACTGTGCGGATTCATTCTTGGAGCATATAAGGCATTAAAGGGAACCTGTCACCTCCAAAACACATTTTAAACCGACATCATTACCTTACAGTAGCCCCCAGTGTGTTCCTAATCATGTTTTTCATTCCTCCACTGGTTTTTGTGTACTTTATAAAAACGCTGTTTTAGGCCGAATGCACGCGATCCTGAGCGGTCCGTGGTATGCCGGCCTGGATTCCTGCTAAGAGCAGGAGCGCACGGCGACATTGGTTGCTATGACGCCGTGCGCTTCATGCCGCAGCTGCAGTACAGTAATACACTCGTATAGATCATACCAGTGTATTACTGTAGTGCAGCAGTGGCATGAAGCGCACGGCGTCATAGCAACCAATGTCGCCGTTCGCTCCTGCTGTCAGCAGGATGCCAGGCCGGCATACCACGGACCGCTCAGGGCCGTGTGCATTCGGCCTTAATATGTGTTTTCGCTATCCTCAGAGTCAGCCTAAAGTCAAGGGGGCAGCGGCCGGCTGAGTGGGGAGGAGCGCGCAGTGACAAGGAGCGCACCACGCATGCGCGAGACTTGCACGATCCCAGCCTCACAGCAGGATGTCAATCACAGTGAAGGGAGGACGAGTAAGGGGCGGGCTTAGCTCGACTTCAAGCTGACTCTGAGGATAGCGAAAACACAGATTAAAACAGCGTTTTTATAAAGTATACAACAACTAGTGGAGGAATGAAAAACATGATCAGGAACACTGGGGGCTACTGTAAGGTAATGATGTCGGTTTAAAATGTGTTTTGGAGGTGACAGGTTCCCTTTGGTAAGGCCTCTTTCACACGAGCATGACGAATTGGCTCCGGATGCGTTCAGTGAAACGCGCACCATTTTGCAAGCAAGTTCAGTCAGTTTTATCTGCGATTGCGTTCAGTTTTTCCGCGCGGGTGCAATGCGTTTTGATGCGTTTTTCACACGCTTGATAAAAAACTGAAGGTTTACAAACAACATCTCTTAGCAACCATCAGTGAAAAACGCATTGTATCTGCACTTGCTTGCAGATGCTTGCAAGACACCTGTCACTCCAGTCTGTCCGTCCATCAAGACACCTGTCACTCCAGTCTGTCCGTCCATCAAGACACCTGTCACTCCAGCCTGTCCATCCGTCAAGACACCTGTCACTCCAGCCTGTCCGTCCATCAAGACACCTGTCACTCCAGTCTGTCCGTCCATCAAGACAACTGTCACTCCAGTCTGTCCGTCCGTCAAGACACCTGTCACTCTAGTCTGTCCATCTGTCAAGACACCTGTCACTCTAGTCTGTCTGTCCGTCAAGACACCTGTCACTTCAGCCTGTCCGTCTATCAAGACACCTGTCACTCCAGTCTGTCCGTCCATCAAGACAACTGTCACTCCAGTCTGTCCGTCCGTCAAGACACCTGTCACTCTAGTCTGTCCATCTGTCAAGACACCTGTCACTCTAGTCTGTCCGTCCGTCAAGACACCTGTCACTCCAGCCTGCCCGTCCGTAAAGACACCTGTCACTCCATCCAGTCCATCAAGACACCTGTCATTACAGCCTGTCCGTCCGTCAAGACACCTGTCACTCCAGCCTGTCTGCCCATCATGACACTTGTCACTCCAGTCTGTCTGTCTGTTAAGACACTTGTCACTCCAGCCTATCCGTCCATCAAGACACTTGTCACTCCAGCCTGTCCATCCGTTAAGACATCTGTCACTCCAGTCTGTCCCTCCGTTAAGACACTTGTCACTCCAGCCTGTCCATTCGTTAAGACACTTGTCATTTCAGCCTATCCGTCCGTCAAGACACCTGTCACTCCAGTCTGTCCGTCCGTCAAGACACCTGTCACTCCAGTCTGTCCGTCCGTCAAGACACCTGTCACTCCAGTCTGTCCTTCCGTCAAGACACCTGTCACTCCAGTCTGTCCGTCCGTCAAGACACCTGTCACTCCAGTCTGTCCGCCCGTCAAGATACCTGTCACACACTCCCAAGTTACATAAAAAATATAAATGAACCCTGTCACTACGTGGGCCATCCTCCTATGTGTACATACTCGTGTCCTGTGCTCAGGGGCGTAGCTAGAAATGCATTGGCCCCATAGCAAAAAAAAAATTATGCCCCCCCCCCCCATAACAGTGTCCCTGACAGTGACTGACCCCCAACAGGGGGTGGAGGCCGGCAACTATTGTAAGACGGACCCCGCGTTCCTTATGTAAGTGAGCTTAAAGGGAACCTGTCACCAAAAAATCGCTTATTAAGCTGTTAATCAGTGGCGTACATACAGGGGTCGCACTTGCGACCGGGCCCGGCCCTTCAGGGGGCCCGGCCGCCTGTGGACTCGCCCTGCAGTAGTGCTGTGCCTGTATAACCCGGGCAGCCGGCCCGGGGCCCGCCCCCCCAGTGTTGACTTTCCTTGCTGCCAGCCCTACCCTCCCCTGAGTCTCCTCCCCGGCCGGCGGTGCGGCGTGCCGGACATGACGTTGAGATACAGGGACAGGGAGAAGGCGCCGGAAAAGAAAGGGAGAGGGAGAGCGCTGCGCAAAGAAGCCAGTCCGGCTTTCAGAGTGAGTGAGGTCTGATGGGGGCTGAGAGTTGGGCAATGTATGTGAAGTTATGACTGGTGACTTGTGCTATGAAGTAATGGGGTTTTTCTGTTGTCTTGGGGTGAAGCTCTTTTGTGTAGGCACTTCTATTGAGCTTCTAGTATATGCTTGGATGTAGCAGAGCTGGTTTTGTCATGCATTTCTTTTGCCTTCATATGGTAAAATACTTCATTGGCCTATCAATGGCTTTATAACTAACTCTGCTATATTTCTGTATCCTACAACCTCTGACTGCCCAGTTGGGCTGAAACTACTACACCCAGCATGTTCTGGCAGTAATAGTAAATGGATATTGGTGCAATTCTGAGCTACTAGTCTATATAATAAATATGTAGGCTACATATGTACTATATAGACTAGTAGCTCAGAATTGCACCAATATCCATTTACTATTACTGCCAGAACATGTAGGCTGGTTTTACGTGGGAATACCGTGGGTTATACCCAATATCATCCTCTTGTATATAGTAATATACAGTATAATATATATATATATATATATATATATATACACATATATATATACACACACACACACACACGCGCGCGCGCGGGTTGGAGGGGCGTCGACGGGGAGGGGGCCCCATGGATCAGTTTCGCACCGGGGCCCCATGGATTGTGTCTACGCCACTGCTGTTAATAGTACCTTATAGTGCGGCATAGTAGTTTCCTAATGCACTTTTTCTTCGTTTAGCCGCATTTAGCCTCCTTGAGAAATCAATGTTTTATTCAGTCGCTGCCCCCTGCTTCAAGTCAGGTTTGAAGTCAAGGGGGCAGCGGCCTAGGCGTCTCCAATCCTGCTCTCCCCACCTCCCGCGGCCTTTATTGACACGCCGGATCTCAGTGCCGGGACCGCGCTCCCAGCCCGCATGCGCAGTAAAGGGCTGCTGTAGCCTGTAGCGTGATCCCGGCTCGTACACTCAGCCGGCTTCAGTTTCGCTACTGCGCATGCACCCGCCAGCCTTACATACTAGCGCAGTTACAGAAGATGCCGGGCGCATGCGCAGTAGCGAAACTGAAGCCGGCTGAGTGTACGAGCCGGAGCCGGGATCGCGCTACAGGCTACAGCAGCCCTTTACTGCGCATGCGGGCTGGGAGCGCGGTCCCGGCACTGAGATCTGGCGTGTCAATAAAGGCGGCGGGGAGAGCAGGATTGGAGACGCCTAGGCCGCTGCCCCCTTGACTTCAAACCTGACTTGAAGCAGGGGGCAGTTGCTGAATCAAACATTGATTTCACAAGGAGGCTAAAATGCGGCTAAACGAAGAAAAAGTGCATTAGGAAACTACTATGCAGCACTATAAGGTACTACATACTAGTACATACTTTGAACACGTTTATTATTTACAACTTAAAGGGAACCTGTCACCAAAAAAAAACGCTTATTAAGGGCTCTTTCACACTTGCGTTCTTGTCTTCCGGCATAGAGTTCCGTCGTCGGGGCTCTATGCCGGAAGAATCCTGATCAGGATTATCCTAATGCATTCTGAATGGAGAGAAATCCGTTCAGGATGCATCAGGATGTCTTCAGTTCCGGAACGGAACGTTTTTTGGCCGGAGAAAATACCGCAGCATGCTGCGCTTTTTGCTCCGGCCAAAAATCCGGAACACTTGCCGCAAGGCCGGATCCGGAATTAATGCCCATTGAAAGGCATTGATCCGGATCCGGCCTTAAGCTAAGCGTCGTTTCGGCGCATTGCCGGAGCCGACATTTAGCTTTTTCAGAGTGGTTACCATGGCTGCCGGGACGCTAAAGTCCTGGCAGCCATGGTAAAGTGTAGCGGGGAGCAGCATACTTACCGTCCGTGCGGCTCCCCGGGCGCCCCAGAGTGACGTCAGGGCGCCCCAAGCGCATGGATCATGTGATCACATGGATCACGTCATCCATGCGCATGGGGCGCTCTGACATCACTCTGGAGCTCCCCGGGAGCCGCACGGACGGTAAGTATACTGCTCCCCCGCTCCTACTATGGCAACCAGGACTTTAATAGCGTCCTGGGTGCCATAGTAACACTGAACGCATTTGGAAGACGGTTCCGTCTTCAAATGCTTTCAGTACACTTGCGTTTTTCCGGATCCGGCGTGTAATTCCGGCAAGTGGAGTACACGCCGGATCCGGACAACGCAAGTGTGAAAGAGGCCTAAGCTGTTAATAGTATTTTTTGGTGACAGGTTCCCTTTAAGTTGTAAATAATAAACTTGTGCAAAGTATGTACTAGTATGTATGTATACTACTATCTAATAATCCTTATCTATCACTTGACACTTGCCCAGTAACCACTTCAGCCACAGAGACAGATTCCCACAGAATTCAGAGTCCCAGACTCCCACTGTCCCACTCACTCCATGATCCCATCCCATTCCATTCCCATCCCATCATCAAGCTGGGCCCTGGGCTGGACTGGGCTCTGCTCTGCCGTGCCGCTGCCTGCCACTCAGAGTAGAGACTAGTCAAAACTCACCTCGCCGTCAGCCACCGCACGTCCGCACTGCCGCCTGCTTCTGAGTGTCTGACTGGGAGCCGGAGATGCGCGGAAACCACGCCTCCGGCTCCTCCTCACTCAGTCAGACCTCACTCAATGTTGCGGCCGCCCCCTCTGACACATGAGGTGCCAACAGCCTGCGCTGCGCCGTGCGCACTGCCCCCGGGGCCGGGCCCTATTAGATCACAACTTAGTGGCCTGGATTTTGAATAGGAGGCGGTGGGGGGGCCGTGGGCCCCCCTGGCTCAGGGGCCCGGTCGCAATTGCCGCTGCGACCCCTGTAGCTACGCCACTGCCTGTGCTTGAGTGGCACCAATCTGTACAATATAAGTCTCCTATGCCCCATCATCAATGTAGATACCACAGGTTTCAGTGAAATACATTTTTTCCAATTATTCTTTACTGATGACCTAATTAACTTGATGGTGGAACAAACAAATATATATGTAGAGCAATTGATTGCCTCCCATCCAGACAGTTATATTGCAAGGCTCCACAAATGGACCCCTACTGACAGGACTGAAATGCAAAAGTCTTGGGGACTTCTCCTAAGCATGGGCATTATAAAAAAAACAACAATACGTTCGTATTGGAACTAAGATATTTTATATCACACCCCCATTCACTGTCTTGCCATGCCCCGGGCCCGTTTCAAAGCTGTTCTAAGATTTCTACACTTCAAAAATATTAATAAATGCCCACCCCCAAGCCACCCCAGTTATGTCAAATTAGGCCAGTGGTTGACCACTACAATTCCAAATTTGGCCAAGTATATACCGCCAAAAAATGCATCTCAGTGGATGAATCATTAGTCCACTTCAAAGGCCAATTACATTTCCGCCAGTACCTGCCCAATAAAAGGGTTAGGTATGGCGTGAAGTTGTGTAAGGCCTGTGAAAGTGTATCCGGGTATACATTGCACTTTCGTATTTACGAGGGAAAAGATTCAAAAATTTAGCCACCAGATTGTCCCCCGGTTCTGGGTATAAGTTGGAAGATTGTATGGGATTTAGTCCACCCCCTGCTGGACCACGGATACCATCTATATTTGGACAACTTTTACAATAGTGTCCCTCTCCTGAAGTGCCTTGCTGCCAGAGACATAGGCACATGTGGCACAATTAGACTAAATCAAAAAGGGCTCCCTAAATCCTTTATAGACCAGACAGTGCTTCGAGGGGAAAGCAGGGCTGTTTGCTTAGAAAATTTGATGTTGCCTAAATACAAGGACAAACGGGATGTTCTTGTGTTAACTATCATCCATGCAAATCAGTCCACCCCAGTCACAGTCCGAGGAACCACAGAGCAGAACACCAAGCCTGTGTGTATCCAGGATTACAACCAGTTCATGGGTGGAGTGGATCTTTCAGACCAGGTACTACAGCGCTACAGTGCCTTAAGAAAATCTAGGGTGTGGTACAAAAAATTAGCTGTGTACCTAACCCAAGTGTCACTATATAATGCCTTTGTTCTCCATAGAACAGCTGGTCATGGGGGGACCTTCTTGGAATTCCAGGAAAAAATAATAAAAAAGTTGATTTTTGGAGAGGGCAGTATTTCAGTCAGAAGTGCTTCTGGGGTCTCAAAAATAATACATGGGCAGCATTTCCCTGGAGTACCTCCCCCATACCCCCCCCCCCCCCCCCCCCCCCCCGCAAAAAAAAAAACCTTTCCATTATACCCCTAGATGATTACATTGAAGGGTGTCATTTTATTAAATGAGGCATTTCTTCAATTTTCATTTATGTTCTGGCACCCCTAGAGCCTCGTTTTTGCGGTTTTCACTGTCGGGGTGCCTCATGGTGTCTTCAAATGCGACATGGTGCCTGAAAATTATTCCAGCGAAGTCTGCCCTCCAAAAGCCACATGGTGTTCTTCCCGTTTTAAGCTGTGCTGTGTGCCCATACAACACTTTACGACCACATATGGGGTGTTGCCGTATTCAGGAGAAAATAGGTAACAGATTATGGGGTGCATTTTCTCCTAATACCCCTTGTTAAAATGAAAAATGTGGTCCTAAAGCGAGATATTTATGTAAAATATGAAATTTTTCATGTTCACTGCCAAGTGTTTCAAAATTCTATGAAACGGCTATTGGGCCAAAGTGCTCAGCACACCCCTTGAACAATTCCTTGGGTTGTGTATTTTCCATAATGGGGTCACTTTTGGGTTTTTTCCACTGTTGGGGTGCCTCAGGGTGTCTTCAAATGCGACATGGTGCCTAAAAATTATTCCAGCAAAATCTGCCCTCCAAAAGCCATAGTGTTCCTCCCATTCTGAGACCCACTGTGCACCCATATAGCACTTTACGACCACACATGGGGTGTTTCTGTAAACTTAAGAATCAGGGTAACAAATTGAAAGTGAAATTTTAAAAATTCACCTCCATTTTCCTTTAATTCTGGTGGAACACTTAAAGGATTAACAAAGTTTCTAAAATCAGTTTTGAATAATTTGAGGGGTGTAGTTTCTAAAATCGGGTCATGTATGGTTGGTTTCTACTATGAGTCTCACTGAACTCGTCCTTTAACACGCTAAGGACCCAGGACGAGAATGCTCATCCTAAAAGGCCGGTACTTAGTGCCCCAGGACGAGCATTCTTGTCCTGCGGTCCTTCTCCCCCCCCCACGTGTGGTTCCGCAATTGGCGGCAGAGATCCGGCTGTTACTGACAGCCGGATCCCTGCTGCATCCACCAGCATCAATGATAACGCCGATGCCGGTGGATTAACCCCTCATATGCCGCGGTCAGCGCTGACCGCGGCATATGGGAGGTTTGCGCTCCCTCACCTCATTCATCGGGTCCCCGCGCTGCTGTGGCGGGGACTCGACGGTTGACATGGCAGCCCCTAACCATTCCAAGGCTTGGGGCCCGGCATGTACGGAGGCCTAAGAGGCCCAGCCCCCAGGCTGGGTCTCCTAGGCAACTGTTAGCGTCTTACAGTGTAAGACACTAAAGGCTGTTTCAAACGTGCAAGTCCATTGCGGGAATCACGCTCCGTGTGTGAGTGCGATCCTCCGCTCTGGACTTGCCGGACAGCATTATCATGATTTATAATGCTAGGTGTCTCTGCATGGCCTTTTTTCCACAGAATCATAGTGACATAAAGCTGTCAGTATGATTCTGTAGAAATAAGGTCAAGCAGAGACACATAGCATTATAAATCATGATAATGCCGTGCGCTCCTGCAAGTCCAGAGCGGAGGATCACACTCACACACGGAGCGTGATTCCCGCAATGGACTCGCTCGTGTGAAACAGCCCTAACAGTTCAATACAGCAAAATACAGATGTATTGTGCTGCATTGAAACAGACCCTGTAATGTTTAAGTCCCAGAGTGGGACAAATAATAAAGTGAAAAAAAAAAGTAAAAAAAAAAATGTAAACATTTCAAGAAAAAAAAAAAGCGTTCTTTTTCCAAAATGAAGTAAAAAAAAATTGTAAAAAATAGGGGAAAAAATAAAAGTAGACATATTATGTATCGCCACGTCCGTATCGACCAGCTCTATAAAAATATCACATGACCTAACCCTTCAGGTAAACACCGTCAAAAAGATTAAATAATAACTGTGCTAAAAAAGCAATTTTTTTGTCACCTTACATCACTAAAAGTACAACACCAAGCGATCAAAAAGGCGTATGCCCCCCAAAACAGTACCAATCTAACCGTCACCTCATCCCGCAAAAAATGAACCCCTACCTAAGACAATCGCCTAAAAAAAAAATATATAGCTCTCAGACTATGGAGACACAAAAACATGCTTTTTTTTCAAAAAATTTATTGTGCTAAATGTAAAAAAAAAAAGTAGACATTTTAGGTATTGCCGCATCCGTAACAACCTGCTCTATTAAAATACCACATGACCTAACCCCTCAGGTGAACACTGTAAAGGAAATTAAATAAAAACGGTGTCAAAAGCCATTTTTTGTCACCTTACATCACAAAAAGTGTAGTAGCAAGCGATAAAAAAGTCATATGCACCCCAAAATAGTGCCAATCAAACCGACATCTCATCCTGCAAAAAATGAGCATCTAGCTAAGACAATCGCCAAAAAAAATAAATAAAATATGGCTGTCAGACTATGGAGACACTAAAACATGATTTTCGTTTTGTTTCAAAAAAATATTATTGTGTAAAACTTAAATAAATAAAAATAAAAAAGACATATTAGGTATCGCTGCATCCGTAAGAACCTGCTCTATAAAAATATCACATGACCTAACCCCTCAGGTGAACACCGTAATTTTTTTTTAATAAAAATGGTGTCAAAAGCCATTTTTGGTCACCTTACATCACAAAAAGTGTAATAGCAAGCGATCAAAAAGCCATATGCACCTCCAAAATAGTGCCAATCAAACCATCATCTTAGGGTACTTTCACACTAGCGTTTTTCTTTTCTGGCATAGAGTTCCGTCACAGGGGCTCTATACTGGAAAAGAACTGATTAGGCAGTAATCCGTTCAGGATGCATCAGGATCTCTTCAGTTCAGTTGTTTTGACTGATCAGGCAAAAGATAAAACCGTAGCATGCTACGGTTTTATCTCCGGCCCAAAAAACTGAAGACATGCCTGAATGCCTTTTTTCCCATAGGAATGTATTAGTGCCGGATCCAGCATTCAAAATACCGGAATGCCGGATCCGTCCTTCCGGCCTGCGCATGCGCAGACCAGTAAAAATGTGAAAAAAGATACAAGACGGATCCGTCTGTCCGCATGACAAGCGGAGAGACGGATCCGTCCTTGCAATGCATTTGTGAAACGGATCCGCCTCACAAATGCTTTCAGTCAGCGGCGGATCCGGCGGGCAGTTCCGACGATGGAACTGCCCGCCGGATCACACTGCCGCAAGTGTGAAAATAGCCTTATCCCACAAAAAATTATGCCCTACCTAAGACAATCGCCCCCAAAGAAAAACTATGGCTCTCAGCCTATGGAGACACTAAGGCTACTTTCTCACTGGCGTTTTGAATTTCGTTTGTGAGATCCGTTTCAGGGATCTCACAAACGATTCAAAACGGATCAGTTCAGCCCTAATGCATTCTGAATGGATAAGGATCCGTTCAGAATGCATCAGTTTGACTCCGTTCCGCCTCCATTCCACTCTGGATGCGGACACCAAAACGCTGCTTGCAGCGTTTTGGTCTCCGCCTGGCGATGCAGAGCCAAACGGATCCGTCCTGACTTACAATGTAAGTCAATGGGGACGGATCTGTTTTCACTGACACAATATGGTGCAGTTAAAAACGGATCCGTCCCCCATTGACTTTCAATGTAAGTAAGGACGGATCCGTTTTGACTTAGACTTTAAAAAAAAAGAATAATGCAAACGGATCGGTTCTGAACGGATACAAGCGTTTGCATTATAGGTGCGGATCCGTCTGTGCAGATACCAGACAGATCCGCACCTAACGCAGGTGTGAAAGTAGCCTAAAACATGATTTTTTTTTGTTTAAAAAATGCTGTTATTGTGTCAAACTTAAATAAATAAATAAAAAAGTATACATAATAGGTATTGCCAGGTCCATAAGAACCTGCTGTATAAAAATATCACATGACCTAACCCCTCAGCCGGCTGTCAATTACAGTGCATAGAGGCGGGGTTAGGGCAGGGGAGGTACAGCCAGAGGTGAGGGAAGGGCTACCCCCTTGACTTCTAGCGTGACTGTTGGAGCAGGAAATGTTAACTTTATAAGACGATTTTTTCAGGCAGATACAGCGCATGAAAGCGGCACAAGGATGTATAAGAACACACTGAAGATGATCTATAAGGTACTGTTGCTAGTTTATAAAGTGAAAATGAGGTGAAAGGTTCGCTTTAAATAGTACCAATGAAACTGCCATCTCATACGGAAAAAAATGAGCTCTTACATAAGATAGTCGCCCAAAATTTAAAAAAACTATGGCTTTCAGAATATGGAGCCACTAAAAAAATTATTTTTATTAAAAAATGCTTTATTATGTAAAACTGAAACAAACAACCCAAAAAAATTGTCATATTTAGTATTGTCACGTCCGTAACAACCTGCTCTATAAAAATACCACATGATCTAACCTGTTAGATGAACACTGTAAATAACAAAAAATAAAAACGATGCCAAAACAGCTATTTTTTTTTTACCTTGCCTCACAAAAAGTGTAATATAGTACAACCAAAAATCATACAGTGCTGCCGATAATTATTCATAACCCTGACAAATTTTAACTTAAAGTTACTTTTATTCAACCAGCAAGTAATTTTTTGACGGCAAATGACATAGGTGTCTCCTAAAAGATAATAAGATGATGTACAAGAGGCATTATTGTGGGGAAAAAAACATTTCTCAGCTTTTATTTACATTTGAGCAAAAAATACAAAATGTTCCGCACTGTTGAAAATCTCAGAGGACATGGTCGGAAGCAAAAAGTTACACCTGTGCTGGCCAGCAGAATAGTTAGAGAGGTGAAAAAGAATCCAAGGATCACCACCAAGGCCACCCTGGTGAATCTGGGCTCTGCTGGTGGCAATGTTTCAAGGCAGACAATCCAACGGACACTGCACACTGCTGGGTTCCACGGATGCAGACCAGGCACACAAAAGCTCGCTTGGCCTTTGCAAAAGCTCATCTGGACAAAGAAGAAGACTTCTGGTCTTCTGTGTTAAGGTCAGATGAAACAAAAATTTAATTGTTTGGTCACAATGATGTTTCCTTCATTTGGCGTAAAAAAGGAGAAGCCTTCAACCCAAAGAACACCATCCCCACTGTCAAACATGGTGGTGGGAACCTAATGCTTTGGGGGTGTTTTTCAGCCAATGGACCAGGGAACCTAATCACAGTAAACGGCACCATGAAAAAAGAGCAATGCATGAGGATTCTCAACGACAACATCAGGCAGTCTGCAGAGAAACTTGGCCTTGGGCACCAATGGACATTTCAGCATGACAATGACCCAAAACACACAGCAAAAGTGGTGAAGAAATGGTTAGCACACAACAACATTAACATTTTGGAGTGGCCCAGCCAGAGTCCAGACTTGAATCTAATTGAGAATCTGTGGAGGGAGCTAAAGATCAGGGTGATGGCAAGAAGACCCTCCAACCTGAAAGATTTGGAGCTCATTGCTAAAGATGAATGGGCAAAAATACCTGTGGAGACATGCAAAAAGCTGGTCTGCAATTATAGGAAGCGTTTGATTGCTGTAATAGCCAATGAAGGCTTTTCTATTGATTATTGAGAAGGGTATGAATAATTCTGGACTGGACACTTTTTGCTCAAATGTAAATAAAAGCTAAGAAATGTTTTTTTTTCCACAATAATGCCTCTTGTACATTGTCTTATTATCTTTTGGGAGGCACCTATGTCATTTCCCGTCAAAAAATTACTTGCTGGTTGAATAAAAGTAACTTTAAGTCAAAATTTGCCAGGGGTATGAATAATTATGGGCAGCACTGTATGTACCCTAAAATAGTACCAACAAAACTGCCACCTTATTCCGTAGTTTCCAAAATGGGGTCCTTTTTTAGAGTTTCTACTCCAGAGGTGCATCAGGGGGGTCTTCAAATGTGACATGGCAACCTAAAATTATTCCAGTGAAATCTCCCTTCCAAAAACCATATGACGTTCCTTTCCTTCTGCGCCCTGCCGTGTGGCCGTACACCACATATGGGGTGTTTCTGTAAACTACAAAATCAGGGTAATAAATATTGAGTTGTGTTTGGCTGTTAACCCTTGCTTTGTTACCGGAAAAAATGGATTAAAATGGAAAATCTGCCAAAAAAGTGAAATTCAGAAATTTCATCTCCATTTTCCATTAATTTATGCGGATCACCTGAAGGGTTAACAAATATTGTAAAATCAGTTTTGAATACCTTGAAATGTGTAGTTTCTAAAATGGGGTCACTTTTTTGGAGTTTCTACTCTAGGGGTGCATCAGGGGTCTTCAAATGTGACACGGCATCTTAAAATTATTCCAGTGAAATCTGCCTTCCAAAAACCTGATATATGGAGATCCTGCAACCCTTCTGTACGAGATTATACTTTTCGTTCCATCCCACATAACTCTTTCCAACGACTAGACTACATCTTCATTTCCATAACTGCCCTCTCTCTCATCTCCTCAGCAAAAATAGGCACAATCACGGTCTCAGATCATGCACCATGCTCGGCTACATGCCACTTATCGCAGATTCCACAGGGTGAATGGATCTGGTGACTGAATGAAACATTGCTGAGCTCAGAAGCCAATCAGACGCATATCAGGCAACACCTCAAAGCGTTCTTTGAGAATAACGCATCCCCACAGACTTCCCCCACATTGTTGTGGGAGTCATTCTGCTCAAAAGCACTCCTCAGACATGCACAAATTCCTACAACAGAAAGCCCCTAAACACAAAGCATATATTAGAGGTGTGTTAGTCTAAATGGATTTACGGGCCAAAAAGAAGAAGCAGAGGGAGATAGATGACATGCTAGATCGCATAGCTATAGCAGAGCAAACCATCAAACTGTCTTTCTCGCAAGAAAAACAAGTTGAATTGGTGGCACTTAGACAGAAACTTAAACATATATTAGAACTGCCCCATGCCAAGCAACATCTCTACTTTAAAGAAAAACTATATGCCCACGGAGATAAAGGAAGGAAGCTAATGTCCTCCTTGATCAAGAAATCAAGAGAAAAAACCTACGTACATAAGATAAAAGAGAGTCAGGGACAAACCCACACCCAGACAGACAGATGACATAGCCAAAGCTTTCCATTCATACTACTCGGGGCTCTACAATCTCCAGACCAACCCAACCCCATCTCTTACAACATATATCCAGAACTTCTTGGATGCTTTGAACCTTCCCACTATCTCTGAAACTGAGGCGGTTAGTCTCCTGGGCCCAGTCACAATAACTGAACTGAAAGCTATCCTAAGCAGCTTTTCTTCTGGGAAAAGCCCTGGACCGGATGGCTTTCCGCTTCTCTACTACAGAAAGTTTGAGGATGTGTTGACACAGCACTTAGTCTCACTCTGCAACTTTCTACTTCAGGGGGCAGGTTGTATCCTCAAACGCAAGAGGCGCACATTACTCTGATACACAAAACTGGAAAAGACTTGCAGTCATGTGGAAATGATCGCCCTATTTCATTACTAAATCTAGATTTGAAAGTATGGGCTAAATTGATGGCCATTCGTATTAGCCCCCTTCTCACATGACTCATCGGTAGTGAGCAAGCAGGGTTTGTCAAAGGTAGAGAAGGTAGGGATAATTCATGCAAATTGCTACACGCCATACATATAGCGCACAAGCGTAAATTACCGCTGGCATTGTTGGGAATAGATGCGGATAAAGCATTTGACCGAGTGAATTGGACCTTTATGGAAGCCACACTACGTAAGTTTAACTTTCCACCTGAATTTATCACAGCTATTTTATCACTCTATGCGCAACCGTCAGCCCGGATAAAAATAAACGGTACACTATCCCTTCCATTCAAAATCACAAATTGAACGAGGCAGGGTTGCCCCCTATCCCTCTTCCTCTTCATTTTGGTGGTCAAAACCCACCTTCAGAACGTCAGACAAAACCCCTCCATCAATGGTTTTACTATAGGTCACCTACAAATCAAATGTTTAGCCTTTGCGGACAACTTACTATTCTTGCTATCAAACCCAACCTCAGATCTCCCACTCCTCACAAAAATACAGGACGAATTTGGCCTCTTGTCAAATTTTAAAGTAAACATGTTAAAGTCAGAGGTCCTCAAAAGTGATTTCTCTCGCAAAACACTGTCCTACTTTCCATGGGTCCCCACCTCTTTCAAATACCTAGGCATACAACTACCGAACAAACTATCAGAACTATACACAACCTAAATTTCTCTCCACTTTTGCTAGAGATCAAAAAACTCCTACATGATTATGATTTCCCCTTTATCTCATGGATGGGGCATAAGAACCTACTTAAAATGTACATCGTACCAAAAATAATATATATGCTCTCAATGATAACTACTAACTTACCAGTGGGCTTCTTTAGCTCCATCAAATCCCTCTTCTCCAAATTCTTATGGAAAGGACGCAGACCCAGACTGCCATACACTCTGCTTATGAAAAAAACTAGAGAGCGGAGGCATAGGCCTACAAGATATAGCATCATACTATAAAGCCATACACCACAACAGATGGCTGGAACTATTAAAACCCAGTAAGCAACTGGCTTTAGACACAATAGCACAATACTCCTTGGGCTCCTCACTAATAAAAACCCTCTGGTGGCCGGTGGAGGGTGATCTCAGACGCACTGATTTTGACCCACTGCTGAAAGGCACATGTAAGGTCTGGCTATCCCTAAAAAACACTTTAGCACCGTTTACTTCCTCACTCCTTCCCTCAAACCTGCTACCCAGAGCCATCACTAATATCGACTCGTCATATTCAGAGTTTTGGGAGAAACTCAAAAACATCACTATCGCTGAGCTTTTCCCCTCAAACCAGATACCAAGATACCATCACAGAAGGAGTTACAAGACATATTGCAAACCACATCTATAAATTCTCTGCACTTAGCGCATTTCCAGAGAGTTGCGGAGAGATTCATTCAGACATTCTCTTTCAATAGACCATTTACTGCTTTCGAAACTTTATTATTAGTGTTGATCAAGCACCAAAGTGCTCGGGTGCTCTGGCTGAACACATCGGGATGCTTGGGTCGGGTGCTCTACGGAGCACCCGAGTATAATGGAAGTCAATGGGAGAACCTGAGCATTAAGCCAGGCACCCCCTGCTCTAAAGAGGGGAGGGTGCCTGGTTCATAGAAAAGGTCAGAAATTGATGGAAACACCACCGAAATGGTTCAGAAACAGCATGGGGAGGATGTCTCAATGCATCTTGGATTCCCAGGTCGCTGCTGAGAACCATGTTGTTTGAGTAGTACGCCACTTTTACAGACTGACAATAATAACGCACAAAACCGGGAAAAATATATATATATATATATATATTTATACACTGCTCAAAAAAATAAAGGGAACACAAAAATAACATCCTAGATCTGAATTAATTAAATATTCTTCTGAAATACTTTGTTCTTTACATAGTTGAATGTGCTGACAACAAAATCACACAAAAATAAAAAAATGGAAATCAAATTTTTCAACCCATGGAGGTCTGGATTTGGAGTCACACTCAAAATTAAAGTGGAAGAACACACTACAGGCTGATCCAACTTTGATGTAATGTCCTTAAAACAAGTCAAAATGAGGCTCAGTAGTGTGTGTGGCCTCCACGTGCCTGTATGACCTCCCTACAACGCCTGTGCATGCTCCTGATGAGGTGGCGGACGGTCTCCTAAAGGAATCTCCTCCCAGACCTGGACTAAAGCATCTGCCAACTCCTGGACAGTCTGTGGTGCAACGTGACGTTGGTGGATAGAGCGAGACATGATGTCCCAGATGTGCTCAATTGGATTCAGGTCTGGGGAACGGGCGGGCAAGTCCATAGCATCAATGCCTTCGTCTTGCAGGAACTGCTGACACACTTCAGCCACATGAGGTCTAGCATTGTCTTGCATTAGGAGGAACCTAGGGCCAACCGGACCAGCATATGGTCTCACAAGGGGTCTGAGGATCTCATCTCGGTACCTAATGGCAGTCAGGCTACCTCTGGCGAGCACATGGAGGGCTGTGCGGCCCTCCAAAGAAATGCTACCCCACACCATTACTGACCCAATGCTAAACCGGTCATGCTGGAGGATGTTGCAGGCAGCAGAACGTTCTCCACGGCGTCTCAAGACTCTGTCACGTCTGTCACATGTGCTCAGTGTGAACCTGCTTTCATCTGTGAAGAGCACAGGGCGCCAGTGGCGAATTTGCCAATATTGGTGTTCTCTGGCAAATGCCAAACGTCCTGCACGGTGTTGGGCTGTTGGAGTCTGTTTCTGACCGGGCTGTTGGAGTCTGTTTCTGACCGTTTGAGCAGACACATGCACATTTGTGGCCTGCTGGAGGTCATTTTGCAGGGCTCTGGCAGTGCTCCTCCTGTTCCTCCTTGCACAAAGGCGGAGGTAGCGGTCCTGCTGCTGGGTTGTTGCCCTCCTACGGCCTCCTCCACGTCTCCTGATGTACTGGCCTGTCTCCTGGTAGCGCCTCCATGCTCTGGACACTACGCTGACAGACACAGCAAACCTTCTTGCCACAGCTCGCATTGATGTGCCATCCTGGATAAGCTGCACTACCTGAGCCACTTGTGTGGGTTGTAGACTCCGTCTCATGCTACCACTAGAGTGAAAGCACCGCCAGCATTCAAAAGTGACCAAAACATCAGCCAGGAAGCATAGGAACTGAGAAGTGGTCTGTGGTAACCACCTGCAGAACCACTCCTTTATTGGGGGTGTCTTGCTAATTGCCTATAATTTCCACCTGTTGTCTATCCCATTTGCACAACAACATGTGAAATTGATTGTCACTCAGTGTTGCTTCCTAAGTGGACAGTTTGATTTCACAGAAGTGTGATTGACTTGGAGTTACATTGTGTTGTTTAAGTGTTCCCTTTATTTTTTTGAGCAGTGTATATTTAATATAAAACATTCTTTCCTGTATATTTGCTTGTATATAAAGTGCAAGTGCTGCCAAAAATTACAAGGAAGAGGTACTCTGATACAACCTGTATATCACATAATGGAGGGCCTCATTCACATTGTGGTACAATAGTTCAGGTAGTGGGACTCCTACACTCATAAAGCCTAGGCACTAAGTGAAAGGGCTGCCACAATTACAAGGAACCGGCACTCCAAAACACCCTTTGTTACACATAAAAGAGGGCATCATACACACCCTTAAAAAATTATGATTGATGGCCTGCTGGTGACCCTCAAAAACATTTGGAGCAAGGGCCTGCTGATCTGACCATCTAAAACATTAGGGGCGAGGGCCTGCTGCCGCATTGGTGACTGTAGATAACCTTTGGGCGATTGCACGTCCCCATGATGGCGACGATCCATTTGGATGTCTGCCCTATCAAATTTCTATGTTCTTTTCTGGGCCTAACATGGTGATCACGGGTAATGGGGAATCGGGGTTCGATGCCAGAGAGGGAACCTGAGAAAGGGCTACCACATCCAAGGGAGGTCAATGGCTGAAATCTGATTGGCTGTTGTTGCCTTGCCCCTTTTTTTTTTCCTAATTATGAACCACGCAGAGAGGGTGGGACAAGTTATTAAAGCACAAGCGTCCAAGGAAGGCAGCAGGCGCGGCAATTACCCACTCCCAACTCGGGGAGGTAGTGACGATAAATAACAATACAGCACTCTTAAGAGGCTCTGTTATGGGAATGAGTACACTTTCCGTTAACGAGGATCTATTGGAGGGCAAGTTTGGTGCCAGCAGCCAACTTCCTCCCGGCCTCCACAACGTTCACCCAGTGTGCCATCATGGTGAGGTTTGTGTTGACCAGACTCTTGGCTACTGAGACTGGACTTGTAGGTGAGGGCCTGCTGCCGCTTTGTTGACTCTAGATAACTTCTAGACGATCGCACGTCCCCGTGACGGCGATGATCCATTTTTCAACAAGGACCTTCTGGTATAGCACCGTTTTGCTTGTCCTCTCCACCAGAGGAATGAGAGATGAGAAGTAACGGGGGTTGAGAAGGGTGAACAACCAGTAATCCGCGTTGTCTAAAATGCGTATATCGCGCGGGTTGTGGGAAAGGCAACCTAACATGAAGTCAGCCATGTGTGCCAGAGTACCAACAGGCAAGACTTCGCTGTCATCATCAGAAGGTGAGCTGAGCCTGTAAAAGATTGTAGGTGAGGGCCTGCAGATGAGCTGACCCTGTAAAACATTATATGCGCGGGCCTGCAGGTGAGCTGACCCTGTAAAACATTATATGTGAGGGTCTGCAGTTGAGCTGACCCTGTAAAACATTATATACAAGGGACTGCAGGTGAGCTGACCCTGTAAAACATTATATGCGAGGGCCTGCAGGTGAGCTGACCCTGTAAAACATTATATGCGAGGGCCTGCAGTTGAGCTGACCATGTAAAACATTATATGCGAGGGCCTGCAGGTGAGCTGACCCTGTAAAAGATTATATGCAAGGGCCTGCAGTTGATCTGACCCTGTAAAACATATGCAAGGGCCTGCAGGTGAGCTGACCCTGTAAAACATATGCAAGGGCCTGCAGGTGAGCTGACCCTGTAAAACATTATATGCGAGGGCCTGCAGTTGAGCTGACCCTGTAAAACATTATATGCGAGGGCTTGCAGGTGAGCTGACCCTGTAAAACATTATATGCGAGAGCCTGCAGGTGAGCTGACCCTGTAAAACATTATATGTGAGGGCCTGTAGGTGAGCTGACCCTGTAAAAAAATTATATGCAAGGGCATTATATGCGACGAATAAGCATGTTGATATGATGGAAGAGGAGGAGCAGGATGAGAAAAGGAAGATTTAACCATATACCCTTTTTTGTGGTGGAAGGGGTGCATGGGAATGCAGTGTATTGGGTACATTAAACAACACATTTAAAGTGCCTTTGTTCATCCGCTTTCCTCTGGTGGAGTCGAGAAGTCTGGGGCAATCCAGGCTTTGTTCATTTTATAAGAGTCAACCTGTCAGCATTTTCAGTTGACAGGCGGATACGCTTATCTGTTATAATGCCACCAGCAGCACTAAATACCCACTCAAACAAAATGCTGGCGGCAGGGCAGGCCAACACCTCCAAGGCGTAGAGCACCAGTTCGTGCCACTTGTCCAGCTTGGACACCCAGTAGTTGTAAGGCACTGAGGGATCACTGAGGACGCTGACACATGCCCCTTTACCATCTTCCAAAACTTTTCCCTCCTTGTGACACTAGGCCGTGCATCAGGGTGAGGGTGCTAGCGGGGTGTCATGAAACTATCCCAGGCCTTGGAGAGTGTTGCCCTGCCTCTGTTGGAACTACTGTGTGTTCCCCTTGTCTCCCCTCCTCGGTTGCCGAAGGAAGTACGGACTCTGCCGCTAGTGTTGTCAGATGGAAATTTTTGAAGCAATTTTTCAACAAGGACCTTCTGGTAATGTACCGTTTTGCTCATCCTCTCCACCTGGGAAATGAGAGATTAGAAGTTTACTTTCTAGCGGGGGTCGAGAAGGGTGAACAGCCAGTAATCCGTGTTGTATAAAATGCGTATAACGCGCGGGTCGCGGAAAAAGCAGCCTAACATGAAGTCAGCCATGTGTGCCAGAGTACCAACAGGCAAAACTTCGCTGTTGTCATCAGGAGGATCACTCTCAATCTCCTCATCCTCTTCTGCCCACCCACGCTGAACAGATGGAATTAAACTTCCATGGGTACTACCCTCTGTAGTGAAGTCAACCATCTCATTCTCCTCCTCTTCATCGTCATATTCGCGCTGAGAAGACAGACGGAGGGTGGTCTGGCTATCACCCTGTGTAATTTCTTCTTCCCTCATTTCCACCTCTTCCACATGCAAACCGTTGTCCTTGTGAGCAGCGAACGTTTGAGTCCTCAAAGTTTCTTAAAACATCACAGAGGTCAGACATCCATGCCCACTTCTCGCTTCTGATTAGCGGAAGCTGACTGGAAAGGCGACTACCATGTTGCAGCTGGTATTCAACTACTGCCCTCTGCTGCTCACAAAGCCTGGCCAACATGTGGAACGTGGAGTTCCAGTGCGTGCTCACGTCGCACAACAGCTGGTGAGCTGGCAAATAAAAGCGCTGCTGCAGCGTTGACAGACCGGCTGAAGTTGTCGATGACTTCACCTTCACCAGTAGCTCAGGTAAATTAGGGTAGGTTTTGAGAAACCGCTGAACAACTAAGTTTAAGACATGGGCTAGGCATGGGATGTGTGTGAGCTTGCCGAGCTCCAAAGCCGCCACCAGGTTATGGCCATTATCACTAGTGATGGACGAACATCTGCTGGGACGATTCGCGAATGCGATCGCGCAAACTCTGTCAAATGTTCGTGAACCACAAGTTTGCGGCGGGTCCCATTCATTTTAATGGCAGGCGAACCTGAAAAATCTTCAGCTCATATTTTCAGCCAAGAAATAATTACTAGAAGTGCACAAATAGTCCCACAACATGGACAGTGACATACCAGATGTATTATTCGAATTTGCAATCTCCATTCATTATTTTTTTCAATGCAAAATATTGCAATATAATTTTCGCGTACGTGCATGCGCAAATGCACTATACAGTACCCAAATGCACTATAAAGAAAGTATATTGGTATATAACACCCCGCTTCAATCAGTTTTTTGGGGGGCGACTGATATATCACACCAGTTATAATTATTTTTTCCAATACCGTTTGTCACTGTGTGAAGCAGAGGGAACGCAGCAAAACCGCGAACAAATGCTGCAGTACCCAAATGCACTATATAAAAAGTATATTATTGGTATATAACACCCCGCTTCAATCAGTTTTTTTGGGGGGCGACTGGTATATCACACCAGTTACAATAATTTTTTCCAATACCGCTTGTCACTGTGTGAAGCAGAGGGGACGCAGGAAAACCGCAAACAAATGCTGCTGTACCCAAATGCACTATATAGAAAGTATATTATTGGTATATAAGACTACTTTCACGCCTGCGTTAGGTGCGGATCCGTCTGGTATCTGCACAGACGGATCCGCACTTATAAATGCAAACGCTGGTATCCGTTCAGTACGGATCCGTCTGCATAATGTAGTAAAAAAAAAATCTAAGTCTAAGGGTCCATTCACACGTCCGTAATTTTGGTCTGCATTCGTTCCGCAATTTGCGGACCCATTCACTTTCAATGGGGCTGGAACGGATGCAAATCCACATTTCCTGGATCCGCATCCGTTTTTTCGGGATCCGTTTTTTCGGGATCCGCAATTTCGTTCCTGGAAAAAATAGAACATGTCCTATTCTTGTCCGCAATTGCGGACCAGAAAAGGAATTTTCTATTATAGTGTCTGTGATGTGCGGATCGCACATTGCAGGTGTCAGTGTTTTGCGGATCCGCGATTTGCGTATCCGCAAAACACTTACGGACGTGTGAATGGACCCTAAGTGTAAGTCAAATGGATCCGTCCTGACTTACATTGAAAGTCAATGAGGGACGGATCCGTTTACAATTGCACCATATTTGTGTCAATGTAAACTGATCCGTCCCCATTGACTTACATTGTAAGTCAGGACGGATCCGTTTGGCTCCGCACCGCCAGGCGGACACCAAAACGCTGCAAGCAGCGTTTTGGTGTCCGCCTCCAGAGCGGAACGGAGCCAAACTGATGCATTCTGAACGGATCCACATCCATTCAGAATGCATTGGGGCTAAACTGATCCGTTTGGGGCCGCTTGTGAGAGCCCTGAAACGGATCTCACAGGCGGACCCTGAAACGGCAGTGTGAAAGTAGCCTTACACTCATTTTTTGGGGGGGGCGACTGGTAAATCATACCACTTATAATAATTTTTTCTAATTGCGTTTGTCACTCTGTGTAGCTGCAGTATCGCTGTAGAACCGCTCACCACTGCTGCACAATACAAATCCACTATAATATGCTTTCTATATTAGAAAGTATCATATAAGTGTATTACACCCCTCTGTACTGCACACCTATCAATAGTACACCTTTTGTGGACCTATTTGATAGCGTTTTTGTCCCTAACAGTTTGTCCCTGCTCCACACAGCAACCTTTCCCTACAGTCGTGGCCAAAAGTTTTGAGAATGACACAAATATTAGTTTTCACAAAGTTTGCTGCTAAACTGCTTTTAGATTTTTGTTTCAGTTGTTTCTGTGATGTAGTGAAATATAATTACACGCTCTTCATACGTTTCAAAGGCTTTTATCGACAATTACATGACATTTATGCAAAGAGTCAGTATTTGCAGTGTTGGCCCTTCTTTTTCAGGACCTCTGCAATTCGACTGGGCATGCTCTCAATCAACTTCTGGGCCAATTCCTGACTGATAGCAACCCATTCTTTCATAATCACTTCTTGGAGTTTGTCAGAATTAGTGGGTTTTTGTTTGTCCACCCGAGGATTGACCACAAGTTCTCAATGGGATTAAGATCTGGGGAGTTTCCAGGCCATGGACCCAAAATGTCAACGTTTTGGTCCCTGAGCCACTTGGTTATCACTTTTGCCTTATGGCACGGTGCTCCATCGTGCTGGAAAATGCATTGTTCTTCACCAAACTGTTGTTGGATTGTTGGAAGAAGTTGCTGTTGGAGGGTGTTTTGGTACCATTCTTTATTCATGGCTGTGTTTTTGGGCAGAATTGTGAGTGAGCCCACTCCCTAGGATGAGAAGCAACCCCACACATGAATGGTCTCAGGATGCTTTACTGTTGGCATGACACATGAATGATGGTAGCGCTCACCTTTTCTTCTCAGGACAAGCCTTTTTCCAGATGCCCCAAACAATAGGAAAGAGGCTTCATCGGAGAATATGACTTTGCCCCAGTCCTCAGCAGTCCATTCACCATACTTTCTGCAGAAGATTAATCTGTCCCTGATGTTTTTTTTTGGAGAGAAGTGGCTTCTTTGCTGCCCTTCTTGACACCAGGCCATCTTCCAAAAGTCTTCGCCTCACTGTGCGTGCAGATGCGCTCACACCTGCCTGCTGCCATTCCTGAGCAAGCTCTGCACTGGTGGCACTCCGATCCCACAGCTGAATCCTCTTTAGGAGACAATCCTGGCGCTTGCTGGACTTTCTTGGACGCCCTGAAGCCTTCATAACAAGAATTGAACCTCTTTCCTTGAAGTTCTTGATGATCCTATAAATTGTTGATTGAGGTGCAATCTTAGTAGCCACAATATCCTTGCCTGTGAAGCCATTTTTATGCAACACAATCATGGCTGCACGTGTTTCTTTGCAGGTCACCATGGTTAACAATGGAAGAACAATGATTTAAAGCATCACCCTTCTTTTAACATGTCAAGTCTGCCATTTTAACCCAATCAGCCTGACATAATGATCTCCAGCCTTGTGCTCGTCAACATTCTCACCTGAGTTAACAAGACGATTACTGAAATTATCTCAGCAGGTCCTTTAATGACTATTATAAAAACTTAAGCAGCAACTTTTCCAATTTCCAATATTTATGTAATTCTCAAAACTTTTGGCCGTGACTGTACACTTACAAAAGACTGATCGGCTCTATTTATAAGGTAGGGGGTATGTCCATGGGCTGAAATGTCTCAAATGGCTGTCCTGTACCACCTGATGGATGTGTCATGGGTCAAAGTTCTTGACAATGTAAAAGAATATGGCGGACGCGAATATCTCCATATGTTCGCATGTTCGGCGAATCATGAACGTGTAAAGTTCGCCGTGAACCGACCGCCGGGCGAACCGCAAGGCCATCTCTAATTATCACACACAACCATGCCTGGTTGTAGGTTGAGTGGCGAGAGCCACAGCTCAGTCTGGTCTCTTATCCCCTGCCACATCTCTGCGGTGGTGTGCTGTTTGTCGCCTAAGCAGATCAGCTTCAGCACGGCCTGTTGACGCTTCCCCACTGGAGTGCTACACTGCTTCTAGCTACCGTCTGATGGCTGACTGGTGCTGCACGTGGATAATTCGGAGGTGGAAGTGGAGGAGGAGGCGGAGTAGGAGAAGTGGGGGTTAGAGCCACTAACATAGGTGCTGGCGGAAACCCTGATGGAATCCTCAGTGTTGGTAGCACCTGTGCCAACCCAAGGTACGACTCGCTCCCGGCCTCCACAATGTTCACCCAGTGTGCCGTCAGGGAAATGTAGCGTCCATGGCCAAATGCACTTGTCCATGTGTCCGTGTGGACCTTCCCAGTAACTGCGTTGGTCCGGGCACATGTGACGTTTCGGGCCACATGTTGATGTAAGGTGGTCACGGCACACCTTGAAATATAGTCGCGGCTGGGGACAGAGTACTGCGGGACAGCCGCCGACATCAGGCTGCGGAAGGCCTCAGTGTCCACAAGCCTAAATGGCAACATTTCCAGGGCCAGTAATTTTGAAAGGTGCGCATTTAGTGCTATGGCCTGTGGGTGGCTGGCTGGCTGGGTATTTGCGCTTGCGTTCAAATGCCTGGGAAAATGACATTTACCCCTGCGCTGGGACAGGGAAGTGGATGTGGTCGCTGATGGTGCTTGCGAAGATCCAGGTGCAGGGCAGGAGGCATCCTCGCCTGTGCCTTTGACAGGCGATTGGCCAGCACGTACCATGGGGGAAGAGGAGGCAGTGGTGTGACCCGCAGACACAGATTGTGGACCCAGGCATTCGTCCCACTTATTACGGTGTTTAGATGCCATGTGGCGGATCATGCTGGTGGTCGGGAGGTTGCTAGTGTTTACGCCCAGGTTCATTTTGGTGTGGCACAGGTTGCAAACTACGATTCTTTTGTCATCCGCACTTTCCTCCAAAAAGCACCATACTGCGGAACACCTACCCCTTGGCAAGGGAGATTTACGCAAGGGGGTGCTCCGTGGAACAGTTGCGGGCCTGTTTGGTGTGGCCCGCCTTCTCCCTTTTGCACCCCACTGCCTCTTCCAGCCTGTTGCGGTGCTGCAGATCCTTCTCCCTCTGTACTGCTGTCCTCGCTCGGCTTTCCACCTTCCCAGGTTCGGTCAGTGACCACATCGTCCACCACCTCCTCTTCCTCACTTTGATCATCCTCCTTATTTGTTGACCTAACCACAACCTGAGTGATTGAAAACTGTGTCTCATCCTCTTTATCAACCTATTGAGACAGTAATTGCGGTTGACTCCTTGGCAACCGTGTCTTATCATCATCATCCACCTCATTAAACACTAATTTCCGTTCCCCACATGTTCTTGTGACTGTGGATGCTCAAGAGGTTGGGAATCAGGGCACAAGATCTTATGTCCCTCTTCAAGCATGCTTGGCGAGAGGGCCAAATCAAGTAATGGCGATAAAAAGAGCTCCTCAGAATTTCCGAGTGTGGGATCACTTGTTTGGCCAGACTCTCCATGGTGGGAGGAAGGAGAATCAGAGAGAGGATTCTGTTGACCAGACTCTTCGCTACCGAGACTGGACTTGGTGAAAGACATGGTGGTGCTTAACCGACTGGAAGCATTATCTGCTGCAATCCAACCGACCACCTGGTCGCACTGGTCTGACGCCCTGCAAACTGGGACATGAAGCTAGGTATTGTTGATGATTGTTTTTCTTGTGCTCTGGCAGCAGGCACAGTTTCAACGCCTTCTTCATATTAAATGTTATATGCACGCTTGACACACAAGATGTGGCACGGTGTCAAGGTTTACAGCAAGCACAGTATATGGAAAAAGGAAAATAGATTTCACTTATATTTTTCCTATCTCTGGCGCTGACACATAGAGAAGGTATTGGACAGATGTCGCAAGTCAATGCAGACACCCTCTATAGAAAAAGTATTGAAAATGATGGAAAAAATATACTAGTTTTCACTTATATTTTTCCTATCTCTGGCCCTGACACACAGCCACTGCAGAGGACTGCAGTGAAACCAAAGAAGGGGCGGGTCGGCGCAGCAGCGTCTTTCCTCTAGCAGGCGCGAGATTTGTGAGGGAGAGGAGGAGGTAATAATAGGAAAGGAGGGCGGGCCAGAGGGGTGAAATAGGTGTGGTTTTCTGGGCACATCACCGAGGGGCCTGGGCACTTGCTGCAGTAAACGCCGCCCCTGGGCACTTGCCGAACCTCATTAGCATAAGTTTTACAAGCCTTTTTTGGACGATTTCGGCGAGGGACAGCACAAATAAAGGTACCATTGTAATGTGGGCAAAGGTGTCTATAACCTTATCTGAACGGTATAAAAGGCTCAGATTAGGTGACAGACTCCCTTTAAAGGGACTTTTGGGTCTTTGAAAAGTTTTTCTACTAAATAGATTGCGATCACACTCCCTACACTCTCTGTCGCTTCCGAAGCGCAGCTCTCCCTGACTACAAATGAGCCAAACATGTGTCATCGGGTGCTATATAGCAATCGATGACGTGTTCCAGTCAGCCAACATGGCTACTGGCATTACTGTGAGGGCAGTACTTACCTGCACGTTTATTGGCTGCATAGCAGCCGCGAAACGTGCGGGGAGGAGACTCGAGCATGGCGCTCGAGTACCGCCATGTGCCGAGCATAGCGATGCTCGCTCAACACTATTTATTATCTATGGGTCATACAACCTAAAGTAAAATAGGAAAACTATACTCCCTACTTCTATCTCCTCTGACTCTTTCCAGACCCACTTTCAACAACGTTACAACAAAGATTGGTGAAGAAGACTAAAACACTTGGGTAAAATCAGCTGCAAATAGGTACAACAATTCCACAAGATAATAGTAATTTAAAAATTCCCTGCATTTTTTTAGTGAGGCACACTAATGAGGCGAGGCAATTGCCTCAGGCAGCACCAGGTAGGTTGAGAGGGGGGTCAGCGAGGAAGGGAGATGATCTGTTTCTGCAGTATAGTATTGGGAAGCACAGTGAGCACAGTATATGGCGCTGTTTTACCTGTATGTTTTGTAGCTCTGTATGTAATGTTTTCCAAATATGTCTTTAACAGTCGGGCTGGAGGTAAGTGGTTAGGTTAAGAAATTGGCATTGGGGGGTTGGGGCGTTTCAGTTTTTGCCTCAGACAGCAGAAAGGCTAGGTGCACCCCTGATCATATGTACTGTAATATGTTGCAGATTTTTATGCAGAGTTAGCACTGAAAACACATGACATATCTGCAAAATATATTTAAAAAACATTTGGTTTTATTTTTTATACCTAAAATCCACGGTCCTTTGTGTCTACAGTTGCTATGGCTGACATTTTATAATGGTAAATCCTGTAGAGATAAATGTACAGAACATAACAGCAGGAATCTCTGTGTGAGGTGCTGTGATTGGCACTTTATGTGCACCCTTGTCGCTTGAAATTACATCTATATATAAAAAGAAGGACGTATATATGTATGTGTGTTTGTTCCGCGATCACTCAAAAACGCAACCATCGATTTCAACAAAACTTGGTATACACATCTCTTGCTACCTGGAAAGAAATCTTGTGGGGGTCTCAGCTCTCTAGGACGCACCGTTCCTGAGATATTCCCAAAAAATGACCTGCATTAGCCAATACAAGCCTGCAAGTCTTTCTCTTCATATCCCAACTGCCATACACACCGTCACATGACCCTTATCAGCCAATAGAAGCTCGCAGGCCCTTAGTCTCCACATACACACAGCTTTACTTCAGGTTTCCATAACAACCCAGCCATTTTTCTTCACTGCTGAGACTCTGTAGGCTAGGGCTGCACGACACATAGGGCACAACTACACTGCTACATGCATCCATATTGGATAGATTTTTTGCGACTGTCGTGGCGCAGTCGCAGCATGTCGCAGTGCGACACCATAGCCTATCATTATAAAAAATGTCGCGTGACATATGTCGTCATGTAGCCCTGGCCTTAAAGGGGCAGGGCACTTTGGAGGTCACCGTTAAGGGGGTGGGGCCACTATTAAAGGGCAGAGCGCTGTGGAGGACACTGTTAAGTTAGCAGGGGCCACAATTATTGGGGCAGCTGCTGTGGAGGTCACTGTTAATGGAGCAGGGGCCACTATTAAAGGGGCAGTCCTCTGTGGAGGTCACTGTTAAAGGGGCGAGCACTGTGGAGTTTACTGTTGAGGGGGCAGGGGCCACTATTGAAAAGGCAACTGCTGTGGAGGTCACTGTTAAAGGGGCGGGCACTGTGGAGGTTACTGTTAAAGGGGCGTTCACTGTGGAGGTCACTGTTAAAGGGGCGGGCACTGTGGAGGTCACTGTTAAGGGAGCGGGCACTGTGGAGGTCACTGTTAAGGGGGCAGGCCGCTGTGGAGGTCACTGTTAAAGGGGCTTTCACTGTTGAGGTCACTGTTAAAGGGGCATTCACTGTGGAGGTCACTGTTAAGGGAGCGGGCACTGTGGAGGTCACTGTTAAGAGGGCAGGCTGCTGTGGAGGTCAATGTTAAAGGGGCATTCACTGTGGAGGTCACTGTTAAAGGGGCGGGCACTGTGGAGGTCACTGTTAAGGGGGCAGGCCGCTGTGGAGGTCACTGTTAAATGGGCGTTCAATGTGGAGGTCACTGTTAAAGGGGCGAGCACTGTGGAGGTCACTGTTAAAGGGGCATTCACTGTGGAGGTCACTGTTAAGGGAGCGGGCACTGTGGAGGTCACTGTTAAGGGGGCAGGCTGCTGTGGAGGTCACTGTTAAGGGGGCGTTCACTGTGGAGGTCACTGTTAAAGGGGCATTCACTGTGGAGGTTACTGTTATGGAGGATACTGTCGATATCTTTTAACGACACACAGAAACATTAAATGAAATAGATGAAATATACCCGTGCAAAGCCGATACTTCTGCTAGTAATAATATCAAAAGTAACCCAGGTGTTCATTTAAACAAGCAGTTACGAAAATTGAGAAGCATTTAAATTCCTGGGTATAGCAGCATAAACCGTGCCAAACTGCAAGCTAAGAGAAGTGACATGATGACACAGTTCCCCACTGCCCTGATTCTAAATCTACATGTTCCTAATGTGGATATAATTGTGTCAACATGTTCAGCCAATACCCCTCACATGAGGCAATTGTCTTAATTTCGACATTACATACCTAACAATTGATATTCTAACTCTACTATTTTCTTGTGATGCAGCGCCCCCTACCATCCTGCATGTAGTCAAGAGTGAAGATACTGGATTATTGTGCTGCTCACAGGATGTTGGGAGTCAGAGTTTTATATGCAAACCCACTTGAGGAAAATCCGAGGCACATGGCTCTTAATAAATTTGTCACAAACTCTGTTGCCTGCATGCCAGAACTGAAATCTACTCCAGTCAGGAGCTATTTCTTGTGTGATGTCTGCCTCTTCACATCTCTCTCTACCTACGTTTTGGAAAAGTGGAGGATTTAGAAAAAGCTAAAATGTTGCATATTTTGTTGCACTTGTGACAATATCTGCAACTTTTCTACACCAGAAAACTAGCGTAGAGGTTTAGTAGATTACCCCCATTATGTGTAAATGCAAAAGCAGGAGGTCATTTGTGAAGAACAGCATTTTATATGCCGGTCTTGATATACCCTGCGCTGCCAGAGGATGCGCTTCGTTTAAAACGAGGAGCATGCTTCGTCATAAATAAAACGCATCCTTCCGCAGTCCATGAGCCTAGAATGAAATCTGGTGTAAATGATCAGCCAGCCACCACACTTATGCCATACATATTTTTGGAAAGTGCTGTGGGAGGTGTAAGTGCCAGTTTTGTGTGAAAGGAGCTTGGTAAATGTCTGGTGTAGTCCCCAGGGGTGGACTGGGAACTTAGAAGGCCCTGAATAAAAACCTAAAATTGGCCCTATGTTCTAGAAGGGCCCAAATTGACAGAAGGTGGTGCAACACAAGTAGGGAGAGAAAACAGAAGTGGGTAGGGCCAGCAATACCATAGTACAGCACAAAATACCGCCCCAGCAAAACCAAAGACCACAGGGTAGCACACAATATTCAACTGTATCACCGTACTGAGGATGGTGATAGTTGAATTCAGGACAGCACCTCCAACCGCTGACCAGGCACATAAGTACATATTGCTCCTAGTGGTAATTAATGCTAGGATCTTTACGTACCCGGCCAATGGCCGTGAGGAGGGCTCAGGTAGCCCTTTGGGCATTGGCCCTTCGGGAAACTTCCCTGTGGGGTCTACGGCCAATCCACCCCTGGTAGATCTTCAGAACTTTGAGGCATTTAACATTTTGAATGAGTGACTAGTAATCATTTATTTATAGTATTTTTAGTACTATTCCATATATTCTGTTTTACTTCAGTCAAGCAAATGAATCCACATTACTGTCTCCTAATAACATTGCTGTTTATTCCATTTTTATGCATCAAGTACAGCGGTGACCTATATACTGCACATCTAAAGGAGGCATCTTCAGCCACATTTTGCTTTCGACCATAATAATGTTCCAAGTGTCAGTCATATACCTTAAAACTAGTTCAATTGTCATTGAAAGGTTATTACATTATAACTATGGATCCGTCCGGTTTCTGTTATTCAGGAGAGGACTCCAGCATAACGAAAACCGGACGGATACGCTATGCAGGCCATAGACTTCTATTATGACGGAATGAATAACGGAATGCCTCTAAAGGCATTCCGTTATGCATGCCGTCATGGAATTGCGTTGTGGTCCGTGGTAACGGAATCCATAACACAATTCAGCATATACCTGAACTTCAAAATATGAAGTTCGCTCATCCTTAATTATAACTAATTCTTAAGAATCCATCCTTTGGTTTTAAAGGGAACCTGTCACCATAAATTGTGGTGCAATCTACAGGCAGCAAGTTTGAGGGCAGGAGGAGCTGTGCAGATTGGTAGATAGTTTGTGGGAAAAGATTCAGTAAAACTTGTAATTTACACATTTAAAGGAAATCTGTCACTTCAGTTTTGCGCTATACTTTCCATTATGTCAACAGTCCAGACTGTGTATTTCAGTGCAGTTTTGAGTGCTGAGATCGGGGAAATAGGGGGTCAGTATGAAAAAAAAAAATGGTGATCTGGAGTCCTTATCTGCAGTACTACTCATATTTTACTGCAGATAATAGTACAAAATAAAGGAGACGTTCAATTCCTGCTTGTTTTGGGCTTTGAAGTCCAGGAGGCGGTCCTATCAGTGATTGACAGCTCTCTGTATACACAGTCATAGAGGGAAGGCCGTCAATCCCTGATAGGACCGCCTCCTGGACTTCAAAGCCCAGAATGGGCAGGAATATAAATGTATAAATTACAACTTATACTGAATATTTTCCCACAAAACTGTATATGAATCTGCTCTGCTCCTCCTGCTCTATAACCTGCTGCCTGCAGCTCAAATACCATGTTCAACATGCCAGGTTCCCTTTCGGAGGTAATTGGTTCCATGCTTCTGTAAGAAAGCGATAAAGCCCTTTTCTTCTAATAATTGTTGACAAAAAAATAAATAAATTGTAGGAATCTCAGCTAACCCATGTATGAACTACGTGGATCCTGTATTTTGCCAAGAAAGAGGAACCATACATCAGTGTGGCCTGAATTCCTATTGTTTAAAGAAGATCATATTTGAGAAAATGAGTTTGCTTGAGCCCATTGCTTATTGTACTAAGTAAGGAGGAAATCTTCACCAAGAACACCGACGGTTCTTGCTTCAAAAGATCTTCACGGTTCACTTGAATTGTGCCGTTGGGATTTGGCGGTGAAAAAGCAACCACGTCCCAAGTGTTTTGCACAACTTACATTGAAGTCAATGTAAGCGCACAACATGCGACTTTTAACACAAAATCCTGCAGCATTGGATTTTATGCAATTGTCACATTGCAGTCGCAGCGTGTTGATTGTGACACCATTGACATACATTACATGAAATGTTGCTGTGTAGTCGTACCCTTATTGTCAGGATCAGGGGAGTCATGGTGGTGGGGTCCACACAGATCACATATGCCATTGCTTTCTGTGATCAAAATAACTGTATAAACAGGCTGTACAGTATTAGGGTTCATGCACACGACTATGTATTTTTTGGTCCGCAAAATACGGATCCGCAAAACAAACAGATGACATCTGTGTGACATCCGTTTTTTTTGCAGATCCATTGTAGCAATGCCTGTCCTTGTCCACAAAACAGACCAGAATAGGACATGTTCTATTTCTTTTTGTGGAATGGACATGCAGACACAGAATGCACACGTCATTTTCGTTTTTTTCAAGACCCATTGAAATGAATGGTTCCATATATGGACCTGTAAAAAAAAAAAAAAACTGAACGGAAACGTAAGAAAAATACGCTCGTGTGCATGAGCCCTTAGAAAAATATTACTGCTTTCTTCCAAAAGTGCCACTTCCATTGACATGTATTCACTTTAATGGCCTCATGGACAGATATGGTGCTGTTTCCGAAAGAAAGCTGCCATGTTTTTTAATTCCGTACATAAGCACACTACAGTACTGAAGTGGTCACACGTGCTTCAGTTGTCACCAGCCATATCTTCTGCAGCAGAAAGGACACGCCCATGCACTGTCAGTCTGAAGAGAATCTAGGAGAACAATTCAAGCAATAAATGGGGAGGTCTCTGGTTCCATGTGAGGTACAGAGCTGGTTCTAGCTTTGTTAGAAAGAGATGTCATGTACTATATGATTTTCATTATTTATGTCAATAATGGCCTAACCCCTTTAAAGTGTGCACTCAAAGAGTCCAATATACACTACAATCATTGTGGTTTGTCCTATTAAATAAGTTTTTATTTTTTTCAGAAAATACTTACTTGTCCACTTATTTGGTATTACAAAAGATAAAAACAGTTTCAGAATTGAATATGCAATTAAAAAACAGAACTCTGCAACTATATCTTAGAGGTTTATGAAAAAATAAACTGTCTTTACTTTAATACAAGTTAATAAGTCTTTGACGCAGTAAGGCCTCATGCACACGTCCGTTGAAAACTCGGATGATGCACCGTTTGTCATCCGCGTACGTGATCCGTGTTTCCAGTCCGTCAAAAAAATATGACCTGTCCTATTTTTTTCACGGACAACGGTTCGCGGACCCATTCAAGTCAATGGGTCCGTAAAAAAACACGGAGGCACACAAGATTTTCATCCGCGTCCGCGCCTGTTTTTTTCCTATCATTTGCAAGGCAAACTTGACTTAATTTTTTTTTTCACTTTTCATGTCTGGTGATCCTCCAAAAATCAAGGAAGACACACGGAAACAAAAACGGAAACAGATCACGGAACAGCTTTTTGCGGACCGCAAAAAAATACTTTCGTGTGCATGAGGCCTTAGGCAGTGGTGAGCAACACAAAGCCTGTGGTGTAGGGAGCAGTCAATGGCTTCTATGAGGCACTTTCAACGTTACATAGTATTACATGGGAGAGATCAGAATACAGACATTGTTAAATGGAAATATAGACACTTTTTTTTTTTATTATGTCACATGATGTATTATTTGATACAGCTAATTATTCTATTCTAGAAGGAGCTTAGTATTCAGTACAGCTGACCACGGACACAAGATAACAGCTGAAGTTTGTCTTCACCCGATCAAACCACTAATATTCTTGTAAGGCTCAGATGAAAGCACTTTTTTCATGTAGTTTAAAGGTAGTTAAGAATATTGGGCAGTCAAAAACTTTGGGTCCCCTCATCTTAAAGAAGTTGTCTTATGAAAAAGATTCTACCAGTTTCAAACCAGCATCTGGATCTGAATACTTTTGTAGTTTTATGTAACATTTATTCGATAAATTGTATCTGTATAGCGCCACCTGCTGTTTGTTCTTTTCCTTTTTTCTTTTGTTCACCTCAGTAACATCAGTGAAGTAGACACACCTGCTCAGTTCCATCCTTAAGCTGCTACCAGCCAGATCTTCTTTTAGAAACTGTGATAGTTACATGGAGAGAACTGCAGCGGAAAGGATATACTCATCTGTGATAGGAAGAAAGTTACAGCAGAAAAGACACACCCCTTGAGCAGCAATAGTGAATCAGAAAGGACACCCCCCAGCTTTGATAGGGGAGAGCTGCAGCAGAAAGGACATACTCCCTTGAGCTGATAGAGAGCTGCAGCAGAAAAGATACACTTTGAGCAGCAATAGGGAGAGAGCTGCAGCAGAAAGGACACACCCACCGAGCTGCTAGCCTGAAGGAAATGTAGCAGAGCAATTGTGGACATCTCTAGATCCGTGTGAGGCACAGGACTGATTCTAGCTTTGTTAGAAATACATTTTCATCTACTATGTGATGTCTGATTCTCATTTTTATATTAATCATGATGTAACCCCTTTAAATAGAAACAATAGAGAACTGGCCCAAAATTCCTTAACAGGTAATGCTCCTTTCCCTCCAAGAATAAACAGCAGATGGTCTTTCCTAGGTCCATACCCAATATCAGCAGGCTCCGCAGAAAACGGAAGGATCTGCCAACAAAAGTCTATTGCTAGCTTAAAAGGTTGCAGACAAGTCAATTAAAATATGAAAACCAATAGATTACTTGTTTAAGGCAAACCAATCATTAAAAAAATTGACATGCCATGGTTTTAGAGATCCATTCGAAAACCCACCAATCAAATCTTCTGGCATATCACTAAGGCTGTGTTCACATCACGTTTAACATATACACGACATCCATCATCATAGGGTTTCATTGTAAAGAAAACATGTGTTTAATGTATATATTACAGACGATATGCAGGCATTGTATAGAATGCCAAAAGTATTTAGGCAAAAGTATGAAATGTCTGTTACTTCAGTCTTTTATATACTGTACTTTGCCTAGTCATTGCATATCATGCTTAGGCAATATATAAGATGACGAGTACTCTATAGACAAATTATGAAATGTTAACAAACAGTAAATATTAAGAAGCATTTACTGATGTGAAAACATGAAAGAAATGCTAAATAAACCACACTTGTTATAAAATAGCAAAAGACGAGGACTTTCTTACTGAAAAACAAGAAAAGAGACCAGTATTGTCCTGAATTGCACTTAATTTGTCTTTGTCACACAAGAGCACTTCAAAGTTTGGCACTTGTTCTTGCACAGAAGAAATGCAAATGTCTTCACAACAAATGGCATTTTGAATTGCAATAAATGAAATGGAAAATAAACTACACTTGTTATAGGGGAAGAACAGAACTTTATATTTATTTATCTTACTTACTATATACGGCTATGTTCACATGTCTGGCCTGAAGTGTGGGCTGTCAGCCAGCCACAAAATGTGCATGCAACGGTTTCTGTCTGGCATTTATGCAGGAAAGCAGCCATATCACCGCTGGACCCCATTATAGTCAATGGGGATTCAGCGGTGAACTGTAGAACCCGGCAATGCTGGATCCTGTGAAATCTGGCAGGCTGTTCTCTGCTGGAACAGCTTGCCAGATCCGCTGCCGTAGATGTGAACATACCCTTACAGAAAAACAAGAGAGAGAGACCAGTATTGCCCTCACATGTTGCAACAAGCAAGGCTAGAATGGTGATGATGACCTCTGCAAGGGAGTATGTTATACTTTGTGGGTTTACCTTTAGGCGTTATACAGATTGCCTAGGAAGTGTGTGAAATATTAAGCATTTCATACTTTGCCTGAATACTTTAGGCATTTTATACAATACCTGATTTCATACATTGAATGTAACATATACAGGTCCTTCTCAAAAAATTAGCATATTGTGATAAAGTTCATTATTTTCTGTAATGTACTGATAAACATTAGACTGTCATATATTTTAGATTCATTACACACAACTGAAGTAGTTCAAGCCTTTTCTTGTTTTAATATTGATGATTTTGGCATACAGCTCATGAAAACCCAAAATTCCAATCTCAAAAAATTTGCATATTTCATCCGACCAATAAAAGAAAAGTTTTTTTAATACAAAAAAAGTCAACCTTCAAATAATTAAGTTCAGTTATTCACTCAACACTTGGTCGGGAATCCTTTTGCAGAAATCAGCCTGTGGCACTGCTGAGGTGTTATGGAGGCCCAGAATTCTTCGATAGCGGCCTTAAGCTCATCCAGAGTGTTGGGTCTTGCGTCTCTCAACTTTCTCTTCCCAATATCCCACAGATTCTCTATGGGGTTCAGGTCAGGAGAGTTGGCAGGCCAATTGAGCACAGTAATACCATGGTCAGTAAACCATTTACCAGTGGTTTTGGCACTGTGAGCAGGTGCCAGGTCGTGCTGAAAAATGAAATCTTCATCTCCATAAAGCTTTTCAGCAGATGGAAGCATGAAGTGCTCCAAAATCTCCTGATAGCTAGCTGCATTGACCCTGCCCTTGATAAAACACAGTGGACCAACACCAGCAGCTGACATGGCACCCCAGACCATCACTGACTGTGGGTACTTGACACTGGACTTCAGGCATTTTGGCATTTCCCTCTCCACAGTCTTCCTCCAGACTCTGGCACCTTGATTTCCGAATGACATGCAAAATTTGCTTTCATCCGAAAAAAGCTTCTCTGTAGCCCAGGTCAGGCGCTTCTGCCGCTGTTTCTGGTTCAAAAGTGGCTTGACCTGGGGAATGCGGCACCTGTAACCCATTTCCTGCACACGCCTGTACACGGTGGCTCTGGATGTTTCTACTCCAGACTCAGTCCACTGCTTCCGCAGGTCCCCCAAGGTCTGGAATCGGTCCTTCTCCACAATCTTCCTCAGGGTCCGGTCACCTCTTCTCGTTGTGCAGCGTTTTCTGCCACACTTTTTCCTTCCCACAGACTTCCCACTGAGGTGCCTTGATACAGCACTCTGGGAACAGCCTATTCGTTCAGAAATTTCTTTCTGTGTCTTACCCTCTTGCTTGAGGGTGTCAATGATGGCCTTCTGGACAGCAGTCAGGTCGGCAGTCTTACCCATGATTGTGGTTTTGAGTAATGAACCAGGCTGGGAGTTTTTAAAAGCCTCAGGAATCTTTTGCAGGTGTTTAGAGTTAATTAGTTGATTCAGATGATTAGGTTAATAGCTCGTTTAGAGAACCTTTTCATGATATGCTAATTTTTTGAGATAGGAATTTTGGGTTTTCATGAGCTGTATGCCAAAATCATCAATATTAAAACAAGAAAACTACTTGAACTACTTCAGTTGTGTGTAATGAATCTAAAATATATGAAAGTCTAATGTTTATCAGTACATTACAGAAAATAATGAACTTTATCACAATATGCTAATTTTTTGAGAAGGACCTGTACATTGTTTTGCTGGACTATTCTTTTGCATTCTTTCTTCCCAAAGTATATGGTAAACAACAAACAAAAATGTGATGTCATGTCAAAACTTTTTTTTTTTTAAAGATTGGTGCTCTTTAATGCAAAGGGGAACTGAAAGTCAACTCATAATAGTACACATAAAAACTAATGGCTCCACATATCTCTCCATGCAACCCAAAAACACGTTTCATGGACTTTAGATGTTTTCAATTGCTCACCTGCTAGAGATTTATACAGCTCCTATTGACTTCTTTTGCAGCTACATAAAGTCATATGTATTTAGCTCCCCCTAGTGATGACTTCTGGCTTTCAGCACTTTCTCATTTACAATGGGAAGGAAAGCAGCAAATTTGGAGCTCACTGGGGGAAATTCATCCGTTTCAATGCATGAATACACTGAAAAATATAACATTTGGGCATACTTTTGTAGTGTTAATCTGCTTAACTATATAGGTGGTTTGACATATAGAATTTTGTGAAAGAAAAAAAAGCCACATTTTTGTGGCACTTTTTCCAGCAATTTTTATTTGTTTACAAAAACTCCTGCAACCAACAGTGAAATATAAAAGACATTCCGGTTATTCTGTACTTTTGGTGCATTGTAAAAAATGTGTAAATAAATAAAAGCCACCACAAAAACATAGTTTTTTTAAAAGACTAAAATACCTCAGAAAAATACTGTGTATAAAGGAAGCTTTAGAAAAGTGATAGAAAACAAGGCAAGGTCCAACTTAGCCATATTAACAGATATTAATTTTGGTGTAGGGGCCACTATATATATTGCTGCCGGGCCCTACGTTTTCTTTATAGACCCGTGCACAGTGGGGAAATGAATCTTGAGAAACTACAATGCAACGGACTATAAACTGACACATTGTTCTAGACACAGCTGTTGCTCATCACTGCTTTACGGGCACCAATGAACCAATTTAATAGAAAACATACAATTATCTAGAATTAAAAGTTATTGGGTCTGGTGAGTCTCGTCCTTCCGCTGAATCCGGGATATTGTTCAATAGATGCTTTCTTAATTGTTGCAGTATGTAGATGATACAACACATTCTCCTCCAGTAGTGTTTAAGAAGCCTCAGATGAGCTTAGAAATGTACATTCCCTGATGTGCTGGACCTCCAGAAGAATGCAAGCAGTAGAGACATGGACGTCTTCGAAAGCTCCACTGTGCATTTCATAATCCTTCATTTGGTTTATATTTTCTACAGTGATAGGAAAAAAATTAAATACTATGACTAACAAAAGAATGCCTTAAAAGTTCCTCGGCTGTGGGCCTCCTTTTTTCTTCCACAAATATTTGTTTCATGAAGTCCCTACAAGAGTCTGAAACACTGTCCGGAAGCTTTGGTTTTGTTGGTTGAGTGGCAATTTTGAAAATGGCGGCCATTGCTTCATACTCTGCCCATGGAGGTTTCTCTGTGAGCATTTCCACAACTGTACAGGCTACACTCCTTTAACATAGAAAAAAAAGAAACAGGAAATAAAACCATTAGTCTAAATCATCCAAATTTCTAAATGGCTGATGACTCATAACTCCAACAAGAGAGCCACACACTTACACAGGGAATGCTATCAGTCACTAACAACTCCCCTGTGTACAACTGAAGTCAGAAAAAGCAAATATTTAAATGTATAAATTAAGGGGTTTATTTATTAAACAGAGAAACGCTTAAATTAGGCGTATTTCTGTCGCAGATTGCGGCGCAAAGCTCCTTTGCGCCGCAATCTGCAACTTCTCCTCGCTCACACCAGGTCTAAAAAAAAGTAGGTGTGGTGTGGGCGGGGAAGGGGGGCCCATCTCATTTACCTGTGCCTCTTCATAATTCCAGCGGATCCACCACCAGAGCAGGGCCTTATTAAGAACGGCGTCTATAACCTGCTGCCTGCATTCCAACTCAGATTCATGATAATTCCTGTTTATTGTAAATCAAATTTCCTTTCCTTTTTTCTTTATTGTGGCACACAATTACCTATAACCTTACTTTATAATGGAGTGTGTGATATTGTATACATTTGGTCACTGCATTTGTTTAATAAAAAGAGTTTAAACAAACAGTTCTTTCCCAGTGCTGACACGGAGGAAAAGTTCTGCCAAGAAAGCAATTGAAATCATGGGTATGATGGGATTGTTTATTTACATGCACCCACCAATAAATGTGATTCTGTATGTAAGGAATATATCATATATGTCTACGGACGTATATGACGTATCCCATCCACAAGGACAACACTCCGCTACCAGAAGCAGACTCAAGATCTACACTGTTTCAAAAACATTGGTTTAAACCAAAAGTTACAGTTGTATTCATAGATATTACACCTGTATTTCACATTCTTAACCACGGCAAAAACTAGTAGTTGCCATAGAGAAATGGCAGATCTTTAATCTACACCAGCTTGTAGCTGGCATAGATTTCAGGTGTTACTGGTGACAGAAATATCAGGCCGTGTAAGCCTCATACCCCTTTTACAAAAGTGGCGAGTGTGGTGTAACAGGGCAGAAAGTCGCACATTTTTGCACAAAATGGGGCTTGTGCAAAAATGTGAGACTTTTTGGCGTTCCTTTTCAAGCTTGATAAAGCTCCCCGTATGAGCTTGGACCTCCACTGCTTTTCTGTGGAGCAAAGGAAAGCACTAGACAATTTAGGAAATCAGAGGAGTTCCAAGCTCACTGAATCTACCATTGTGATCTTGTGACATGTCTATGGCAAGTCATCCTTTTTGCCTAATGTGATGTACAGTGTACAAACTGTACCATAAACAAGCCACAACTAAAATAAGTGGAATTAATTCCATAATTAGTTCATTATTTTTAATTAAAAGTTTTTTTTTATTAATGACCTATCCTCAGTAGAGGTCATCAATATCAGATTGGCGGGGGTCCAACACCCCTGCCGATCAGCTGGTTGAAGAGAAGGCGCGCGCCGTGTCAGCGCAGCCTTCTCTTCATTGTTCACCTGCTCGCCATTGACATCGCAGAAGTGAGTAGGTGTAATTACAAGAAGCCGTCCCATTCACTTCTGAGACGGCTCCTTCCTATACACTTGCAGTCATCACTTTCACAGTGAGATTCATGGAGCAGCAGCAAGTGTCCTTTGAATATTAGGGTACTTTCACACTAGCGTTATTCTTTTCCAGTATTGAGTTCCGTCACAGGGGCTCAATACTGGAAAAGAACTGATCAGTTTTTTTCCTAATGCATTCTGAATGGAGAGCAATCCGTTCAGGATGCATCAGGACTAGTGTTGAGCGAACTTCTGTTTTAAGTTCGGCGTCTAAAGTTCGGCTTCCGGTTAGCGGAGAATCCCGATATGGATTCCGAATTCCGTTGTGGTCCGTGGTAGCGGAATCAATAATGGCCAATTATTGATTCCGCTACCACGGACCACAACGGAAGTCGGAATCCATATCGGGATTCTCCGCTAACCGGAAGCCGAACTTTAGAAGCCGAACTTAAAACAGAAGTTCGCTCAACACTAATCAGGATGTCTTCAGTTCAGTCTTTTTGACTTTTCAGGACGGAGATAATACCGCAGCATGCTGCGGTTTTATCTCCGGACAAAATTCCGGAACACTTGCTGAAATGCCAGATTCAACATTTTTTCCCATCAACATGCATTAATGCCGGATCCAGCCCCGAGTGTTCTGGCAAAATGGATCCGGCATTGCGGTCTGCGCATGCTCAGACCGCAAAATATGTGAAAAAAATAAATGCCGGATCAGTTTTTCCGGATGACACTGGAGAGACGGATACGGCATTTCAATGCATTTGTCAGACAGATCAGAATCCTGATCCGTCTGAAAAATGCCATCAGTTTGCATGCGTTTTGACGGATCCGGCAGGCAGTTCCAGCGACGGAACTGCCTGCCGGAATCCTTTGCCGCAAGTGTAAAAGTAGCCTTAGTTGGCATTCATCATATTTGTTTTCCTTGTACTTGTTTTTAGTCATGTACGGGCTGTCTATATAAATATACAGTGTGTTAGGTGTACTTTTTCGTGTGGACACTTTGTTCCTTTTTTGAAGCCCAATTCTCACGGTGCTTCCATAAATCCCTCATCACGGATTTATCTGCAATACCTACCACACATCCGCTTTCCTTCCATATCCTTCTCCACTGATCACCTCTGGACTCATCCAGTATGGGGTCCCTGTCACAGATTTAATTCCGGTCCCAGACATACAGATGGTTTGGATGCGTTTGCTGGCCCCAAAGTCACCAAGTTTTACATTCCCAGCTGAGTCTCTTAAAATGTTGGCACCTGCATACAATGGATAAAACATCTGTATTATAAATTGTTCTGAAGATAATCCAATCTCTTGCATTGTTATACATGAGTACACTCTTTGGAAATCCAGGAAATGATCAGGCAAGATGCCATAGTTCAGCACAGCTCAGCGAGACAGAATTTTATCTCATGAACTCAGCCTTCCTGTGGTATCTGTCACTTCTGGTCTGCAACGGGTTCTTGTATCTCATTACATTTCTATACTGGACACTAAACGTTCACCTTTCTTCTTATTTTTGATCACATTATCTACAGGACTTGTCTTCTCTTTTTGTGGGTAGACAGCAGCTCGTTCCATGTGACAATTAAGTAGCTGCCAGGAGTGTATTTCATTCAGCTCTTGTTAAACCCTTCTTCCCCTGAACAGAAAATAGTCCCTCACACATAGTCCCTGTTACTCCACTAATAAAAACCACTATAGTATGCAAAGCCCTCAACCAGTTTCATTCTCCACTTTCTAGAGCAGAGGTCCCCAACCTTTTGTATGTTGTGAGCCACATCCAACTCTCATTGATGGTCGGGAGGAATTGATTGTGGGGGCCCACCCTAGAGCTGGAGATATTACTTGTTCATTTTTCAGTCTCACGCACGCGAATGTATGCATTTTAGCACACAAACAGAACAGTATTGTGCACTGCACTATATCAGATTGTTTCCCATTAAGCAACTCATTTAGTTGATAACTGTGTCTGTTATTTACAGTCAGTAGTGTGGACAGCAGTCACACGTGGACATTGCATGTCCTAGATGAACCACCCACTCCCCCAGCCAGCCGAAACAATATCCAAAGTGAAGGAAATGTTTGCTGGCAAATTCAAAAGGATACGTTTATTGAAGTGAATATACCATACACTACCAGGTATCTACCCCTATAGGGTCTTTATCACTCTAATAAACTTAAAAGGTTTTTCCAACATTTTACTACTGATGACCGATCCTGTGATCGGTGGGGATATGACAGCCGGGACCCCCGCTGAACAGCTGTAGTAGTGATCGCAGTAGAGCCACGGCCTCCTCACAGCTCACCAAGCAAAGCGCCGTACATTGTATAGCGGCTGTGCTTGGTATCGCAGCTCAGCCCTACTGACTTCTATGGGGCCGAGCTGCTCCTAGGCCACTTGATCAATGAATGTGTTATCACTGGCTTGGGAAAAGCACAGAAAAGCGCACAGGGAAGGGCTCACAGGAGCGCCGGTGCCCTCTCAAACAACCGATCGGTAGAGGTCCCGGGTGTCAGACCCCCACCGATCTGATACTGATGATCTATCCACAGGATAGGTCATCAGTTATAATGTCTCAGAAAACCCCTTTAAATATACGTTGTGAGTCGGATATTTAAAGATGGCACCCACTCACAAGCGCAGCAGGCGCTGTAGCCGCTAAGTGCTTGCTGTTTTAAACAGCAGACACCTAGGGCTAATGCATACAATTGACAATAACGTCAGTCACACACACAGATGCCATGGTCAAATGTGACTACACACTCCAACATGGTATCAATAAAAACTAGATTGTCCAGCAAAAGATGAGCCCTAACAAAGCTCCATAGACAAAAACAAGAAGGTTATTGGTGCCAACATGACGATGCAAAAAAATAAATATTTTTTTTCAAAGTTTTTTTCCCCCCAGTATTAAATCTAAGCATATGTGGTATAGATGTAACCATACTGACCCAGAGAATGAAAGTAACAAGTCAGTTTTACCGCATAGAAAATTATGTAAAAACAAAACTCATAAAACAGTTTTTTTGATATGGATCGGCATTTCAGCCTCATGAAAAACAGCAGGGGGCGCTAGCAGAGAGTCAAATGCAATGTACATAAAACTCATGTACGGTATATTGCAATAATGCTTCATCTGAAATGCCCTATCCATAGCATAGTAATAAGTTTCGTGATATAACGCCTTTGGGTTATGGAATTATATGTTAATCAACACTAGTTAATAATTCAAATAATTTACCCTTGAATATTAGGACACTGATATATCCATCTTTCCAGATGTGTTGCAAAAACGATGCTGATCACAGTGAAGCGCCCAGACTATTAGAATAGGACAGGCTTCCATTTACAGCAGTTCGAACTCACAATCCAGCCTGATGTAGGATGTTTCAGGGAATTTAATGTCCTAGACACTTCTCTTCATAAAGTGTGTAATTTTGATACCAGGTTACATAATGCCCATCATTTTTAGTTCCTAAATTCTGTGCAATTCCCTAATACATTTAATTGGGTCAGAGCTCTGATATCCAAACCCCTGCTTCCCTTCATACAGCCAACCATAAAAGGGGTATCCCGGCAAAAGACATTTACGGAATACGCATAGGATATGTTTGATTGTCTGACTGCTGGGCACCTCTACCAATCAGGAGAGAAAATGATGCCCTTTAGTCAGACCAAAGTGGAAGGAGACGGCCGTCATGTCCACAGACAGTGACATGCTTTATGTGTCATAAATGTACTGTCCTGGAAAACCCATTTAAATCAAAGTTCTGGCTGCAACTCCCCCCCCCCCCCCCCCTTCCCTCCAGCAGAACTCACAGCATATTGATTTTTACAACTGCTACTGAATTCATGGGAGTTGAGACCGATCATTAAAAAAATGGTGGTCTAGGGTAGTGAAGGGCTTAATTCATATATGGTGCCCAGTACCTACTAGGCTCTTCAGGATCTAGTGTTACCCCTGGTGCTTTTGTCTGGAAGTTAACGCAGTCTGATCATAAAGATCAGAATGGGCAGGAGATAGATATGACCATGAAGCTGCCATTTAACGGCCCCTATGATTGGGCAGAGCGTTTCAAGAGCATCCTATATGATGACTCAAGAAGTGGTCTAGGGATCTGGAGTTTGTGGGCCTGCTCTACTCCCAGGTCCCCTCATATCCTGATGAACATCTTTTACTATCACTTTAGGTATAATTCACAGCTTTGTGCAAGGCACTCACCTTTAATGTCTCTATGTACAATCATATTGCTATGTAAGTATGAAACTCCTTGAAGAATCTGTCTTGTATATCGCCGGGTAACGTTCTCTGTTAGAGCACCATATGCTTTTAGTTGATCCTTAATAGAACCCTATAAGTAAGTAAAAGAGTAATAAATGTAAATATCATATACAAAATTTGAATTTATCAATAGTCTTATAGAAAAGGAACATTCTTGATAGTAAAGCTGTGGATCTGAAGCCTACAACCAGTGACCCTGCTGCCTCTATACCGCCATGACCAGCTTCACGCTCTCCTACTGTGTCCTTCTCCCATACCATGTAGATTGTAAGCCCTCACGGGCAGGGCCCTCTCTCCTTCTGTACCAGTTTGTAACTTGTCTTGTTCATGCTTAGTGTAATTGTCTGTATTATGTATGTGCACCCCTTTTCATATGTACAGCGCTATGGAATGAATGGCGCTTTAATAAATAATAATAATAATAATCTGAAAGATTAGAACTGACCCAATAGCTCTAACACTTCTAGATGCAGCGTCCCTGGTGAACAAACCTTCCTTGTGCAATCCTCAGCATCCTGTTTATTCCTTGGGATCTGGCTAATGACTACAAATGTGATGGTTTTATAAAGCAGTAGTTTAATAATCATTTACTGGAAAATATGTGCCTTTGAAGTGCAGCATGTGAGCGACCACACAAGCAAGTTTCCATCTTCCCAAGCCGTAAAACCTAATGAGCCCAAATTCCCCAACATCCAATAACTTCTACATAAGTCTAGCCAAAATAAAAATCTACACATGTTCATGGGTCTGAGCAGTCCAGCAGGGTCAAAACAGCTCTCCAACACAGAAGAGGATCCTCAGGTGGGCCATGCCTCTGAGAAAATAATGGGCCCCAAAGGTCCAAGAGAAGGCGACCCCTATTTTGACTTGACTTGAGACAACCACTTGCCGCTATGATCTATTTTTTTTTTTTTATTTGGACCTTATTGATGTGTCCTGTGTGAACGGTGATAAAGTTTACGATGCAAGTAGAAGAGCAGATGTCATGTAGAAATATCTATGAAGTCAGCACAATCATTTCCTCTGGTCGGCCCATGGAAGCCAAGTTTGACACTGCAGAGCAGGTTTGTCATTCTAGTGGCACCCACACTTTGTAGTATCCACCAAGTCCAACTCACCCCTGGCATGTACTCCACAAATATGGAGAGCTTCTTCTCAGTAGGGTCCCGCAAGCAACCATAATATTGAACTATTCTATCATGCCTATGAATCTTCAGCAGCTGGATCTCACATTCTAGAGCATTCACCTCCTGCAAGCAAAACAGAAGACATTCTTGTATTTCTCATGCCATTCTCACCCAGAGTTTAGAAGACTGTAGATATATATTTTCAAGAGCTTTTTACCAAGGTTATAAGCAACAATTAAATAAATATTTGAGGACCATGAGTTCTAGTAGTCCGCTAACAAAAGGGCACTATGTTCAGTCATGTTCATATTATTAGGTAGCATTACCTTAGGCGTAGTACACAAAAAGCAACTGAGTTAATGGTAAGAGTGTCCTCTCTGCATCCACCAGGTAGGTATGCATTACAATAACTTTGCGTTATCTCTACAGAAAAATTATTATGACCAGCAGCTAATATCCAGAGTAAACGCCCTATGCAGCACGGACAGCTGCTAGACGGGCTGGGAGTGACTAAATAAGGTCCTGGCAGGTTGTCACAGGTATCTGGAGCCATGCTGACTGCAGTGCATCCCACAGCTGCTGGAGGGTGCATGGGAGAGGAACCATAGAATGAACACAGTGATCAAGGTTGTCCCACAGATGCAGAATTGGGTTCAGGTCTGGGGAATTAGGAAGCCAGGGTAGTACTTGGAAGTCTTGGTCAAGCTCTTCCAACCAATTTTGGACATTTCTAGCCGTGTGACATGTCACACTGTCTTACTGGCAGATGCCAGAGGAGACAATCAGCATGTATGGGTGTACATGATCTGCAAAGATGGATTCATACTGGTTGAGAGTGTCTATCACATTGATGAGGGGCCAAGAGAATAGCAGGAAAACATTCCCTTAACCATAATGCTGCCAACACTGGCTTGTGTTCTTCCAGACTTGGCTGCAGGGTTTGTTCTCTGATGTTTCTCGCCTGGCATGCCAATGTAAGCCTAAGTAGTGGATAATATGAGATACAGTGCAGTCGCTACTGAACAGTTGGACCGGTGAGCAAATAACAGCATACGCCGCCAGCATTTTTACCAACACATTTTAGGAGCATGACAACCTCATTCTACGGCAAGGAGTTGCTGCAGGAAAAAACTAAAACAAAAGAGGACTCGATTATTCCCAACCATCTACTGCATCTGAGAACTTACCTTGCTCGTTTCTTGACTGTCTGGGTCAAACGGCACCTGTTTCACAGCCAGTTCTCTACCAGTGTCCACATCATAGCAAAGATAGACTTCTCCAAATGCTCCCCTTCCCAGCAGCTTACCCAGCCTCCAATTCTCAGGGGCCTGTGGGGCTACAGGGAAAACATGTGCCTGTTAATATCTATTTTGCCACTTTAGGATGCATACTATCAATGTCACAGACCCTGAGCATGAACACACAGACGTCTGCAGGCTACATGAGCACTAATGAAACATTCATCTAAGGTCTACAGGAGTTAAAAGGATGAATATACATTATACATTAATCTATGATCTTTACAATGCTCGGTCACCCCCAACGCCTGTATAATGTGCAAATCAAAGAGTTTTTGCACTTTAAACAATTCAGAAAAGAAGTTCCCTATATATTAATTGGGCTCAAATAAGAGAGCAGATACATACCGTAGATATTTGTGGTATTTAATAGTGCAGTACTTACAGTGTGAACAGTAACTGCACTCTTCACATCTGCTCTAATATACACTTGTATTCCCCATGAACTAGTCTGTACTGTCTTTGTCCCTTCTTTTTATGTGTCTCAGTTTTTGTGAAAAATTAACTTTTATTTTACGCAAATGAGCCTCTAGGAGTAATGGGGGTGTTATTGCTGCTAGAGGCTCATTTGCATAGATTAGAGTTTATTTTTCACAAAAACTAAGGCACATTAAAAAAAGGGACAGAGGCTGTTGGCTTCAGCTGACTTTAGCACATGTCTAAGGTCAGCCAGTGTTCCTGATGACAGAAGCCATTTAAGGTGGTGTCTGGGATTTTTTCAGCACACTTAAACCCAGAATAAATACTTGTCTAAACAGAGTAATCCCATTTTACACCTAACACTGGTCACCAGCAGGTTACAAGAACTTACATATGTTGCAGTGGTCAGTCTGTGAGGAATGTAAGAACGGTATGTTTTGCTCTGAGTTGGTCCACCTCGTTTTCCTATGGTCATCAAACTGCATGCGGCAGTCTCCCTTCATACTTCTCTTTCTGCTGCTGGATCCAAACGGGAATGGATCTTCAGGTGCACCATAACTTCTAGGAAATGTTCGACGACCTTTGAAAGACAAAATGCATGGTGATGCATCTAACTGCATTGTTTTTGTGATCAAAGAATGTTACTGCATAACTTATATATGATTATCCATCTATCAATTATCTATCTATCTACAGTGTCTATGACTGTAATAGATTCCACACAATTTCCAATTTGTCCCTCCTTGGAACACAGAGCTCAACATTGTGCGATCAGTGGTGCTGCACCTTCATGATGCTATACACCCAATGGAGAAAGTATCATTAGAAGGTAAAATTTAATTAAAAGGGTTTGTCCGAGATTTTGATATTGATGGCCTATCCTCAGGATAGGTTATCAATATCTGTCCGAAAGCTAGCACCCCTGCCAATCAGCTGTTTAAAGAGGCCGCTGCGGGCTCTTCCTAGGTCAGCAACATCACGTACATTGGTCACATGGCCTAAGCGCAGCTCAGTCCTATTCAAGTGAATGGTCCTGAGCTGCAATACCAAGCACAGTCACCATAGCATACACGGCGCTGTGCTTTGTAAGCTGTGAGGAGGCCGCAGCGCTGCCAATCAGATATTGATGACCTATCCTGAGCATGGGCCATCAATATGAAAATGTCAGTCAAACACTTTAACTTATAGTACAGAATAATTGAGTTCCATGTCAAACACACTCACCATCACTGTAGTCCTTCCGACTCTGGGAAAAATGATATTGTCGAGGAAAAGTTCCTCCTTTACCAAACCTCTCATACAGTGGAATTTCAAAATCTGTGAAACAGAGTGGACAATTAGTATGAAAATGGCGGGCTAGTATTGTGTCAGTGCAGATGACATAACAGATGGAAACACTAATGTAGAAGGACCTGTTTGTAAGGTTCAAATGGAAATTATAGAATGAGTACTAGTGTATCCCAATATATCCCCCCCTTTGAGATTGCAGACAATTGTGAACAATTCTTGCATTTGTCATAATGCACTGACTTATTAAGAATTAATGAAAGAGGACCTATCAGCCCTCCGGACAAATCCGTTCTGGTATATAGTTGTACAGTATTTGCCATATTCCGGAGCGTCTTTTCATAGAACTCTATGGTGTGGCGATCCTATGTTATCTCCATTGGAAACTTATAAATAAATTAATAGTTTGGCTCCTCCTCTCAGCCATTCAACAAAGAACAGAAGGATCACATGACGCATATACCTGCTGTACAGCCATCAATTTAAAGGGATCTGTCACCAGCAAATTCACTGATAAACCAGGCACAGTGCCTTGTAGGGCTCACTCAGATGAATGTAATGATACCTTGACTCAGCGATCCGTTGTTAAATTCTGGAGAAAGAGTACTTTGAATTCATATGCAAATGAGCAGTTAAGTGCACTGAGGGTGGTCCTAAGTCATCCTCCTTGATGGACGGGGCCAGGTGAGATAACTATACAAGAACCTGTCACGGTCATCAAGAAGGAGAGGAAAGGGCAGGCAGAGGAAGCAGGAGGAGCAGCAAGGGTGCACATAGTGGCTTGGTCTTTCCCTTGGTGCACTCAACTGCTTATTTGTATATTGATTACAGACTTTGGTGACAACCTCCCTTTAAGTGGATGCAATTGTGTCCACTAGTTCCACAGAAAAATGTCCTAATCTAAGGGGGCACTGCATGTATCAAAAATTCTACTACTTTTTAATATACTTTTGCCTCGATGGTGACAGTTTTAAAAAGGGTTTAGATGATTTCTTAAAAGTAAATGACATTAACGCTTATGAAAATGTGTACAAATCTGAGTCTCACTTCCTTCTGGGATTCGCGTCCCCACCTATCCCTTGGTTTTACTGGATGGACTTAAGTCTTTTTTCAACAGCATTAACTATGTAACTATGCTTAGAATCTGTCTAAAAATTGACACAAATTGTAACAATTCTGGAGCAATTTGGTGCAAGGGGTTTCTACCTTTTTTCCCCACTTGGGCAACAAGGGACAGGGCTTATCAGAAGGGGCAGAGCTTTGCAGGGAAGAGGGTGTGACCTAAGATGCGCCATTTTTCGCCCCAATTTTGCAGTAAAATTCGGTTTTAAAGTAAGCCAACTAATAGTTGTATAGAGACAAAAGTGTCCATGCATGTGCCAGATTTATCATCCAGCCTGAGTCCCAGTGATAGGTAGGCCTAGCACAGGTATAGACAGCCGGTCTAAGATTACACCATTTATAGGATGGTCATTGTATTTCAATTCACCACCATTTTCATAAGAATAATTTAAATTTACACAAACTGCAAAGCTGTACATACTCTTGTTACAATGTATTGATTTGGAATTCAGGCTGTTTAGATCTAAGAGTATTGACTATTGGGGTCATTTATCAAACTGGTGTAAAGAAGAAGTGGCTTAGTTGCCCATAGCAACCAATCAGATTTCACCTTTCATTTTCCAAAGGAGCTGTCACAAATGAAAGTGGAATCTGATTAGTTGCTATGAGCAACTAAGCCAGTTCTACCTTACACCAGTTTGATAAATGACATACATACACACACACACACACACACACACACACACACATATATATATATATATATATATATATATATGTAACCACTTCTCAGCTGAGATCAGGACTAGATATGTACAATGTAAACTAATATTTTAGAAATGGTGAGTAGCTGAAACAAAGTCTATTTGAAAGCTGTATAACTTTTCATTTATATAGTGATTCAGCCATATTGACCTAAAACTGGAAAACCCCTTTAAGCGGCCTTGTGCGGGTGACATACCCTTTCAAACCATTTCTTCTGAGATTCCAGCCTAGACTTTCACTTCCATCCCCTATAAGCAGAATTATGACATCATACCTAACAAAAGTGCAATCTCTGAACTCCTAGCGTGAAGCAGAGGGAGGAGGAGGAGGCCCACTAGTTACCCTTTTCTAAGTTTAGTGAGCTTCTTTACCTAAACAATTGATGCTGTCATTGAGCTGACCTTTTCTTCCTGGACCCGGCGTAGAATAAACTGGGCTGAAAGCCAAAACAAGAACCATTTAGTTACACGGGGATTCCCCAGAAATAAAATTAACACAAGAAAAACATTCAGAGAACATGTTCTGTCTGGACCTCAGCTCTCACAAATAGTTTGACTGCTATGTGACCAGAAGTTAAAGGGGTCTTCCTGGTGTTTGATACTGATGACCTATTCTCAGGTCCAACACCCGGCACCCCCGCTGACCAACTTTTCATACACAGCGCTGTTCATTGTATAGTGGCGGTGCTTCGTACTGCATTCACTTGAGCTGTGCCTAAGGCAGGTGACCAATGAACTTGACGTCACAGGTGCTTGGAAGAGGCCGCAGTGCTCACTGGAACACTGCAGGATCTTCAAACAGCTCAGACCCCCTTAGATTTCATATTGATGACCTATCATGAGAATAGGTCATCAGTATCACAATCTTGGACAACCAACTTTCAGATACCTCAAAAAACAAAGTGAATGGAAAAATGTGAAATGATCCTAAAATAAGGATCAATCAAAAGGAAAACCTCGGAAACAGCATATAAGGGTACTGGACATGCTCCCAATTTGCTATTTAAATTGTGCAGATCGGTAACTTAAAGCTCTTGGGCCTGTCTAAAATCTGTACCAGCCCCCGTACCTACCAGGTACCACTTATGATACTGGTGTCTTCTTATGTGGCAGAAGACCTTTGACTTTGAGCCCTCTCAGACACCAGGGCCCAATGTGACTTATCTCTGAAACCCCACCTCATTTCTATGCCCCTGGTATATCCACACGTGCTTAGAAATGCATGGAATATATAACAAACTGGGAGCACATGAAGTATGCTCTTTTCTACTAGTAAGCCATTTATTAAATAATTCCTGGCCTGATGTTTGGTAAGATGTGGCCAGATAAATCTAGTACTAGACATTTGTTTCCAAGATGTCCAAATGGCTTTGTGATTTTTTTTAACCATTCATAAACATTGAGCCAATTAATTTTGCTACTTTTAGGCTGGGTTCACACGGGCGTTGTGGGAAAATGTGCGGGTGCGTTGCGGGAACACCCGCGATTTTTCCACGCGAGTGCAAAACATTGTAATGCGTTTTGCACGCGCGTGAGAAAAATCGCGCATATTTGGTACCCAAACCCGAACTTCTTTAAAGAAGTTCGGGCTTGGGATCGGTGTTCTGTAGATTGTATTATTTCCCCTTATAACATGGTTATAAGGGAAAATAATAGCATTCTGAATACAGAATGCATAGTAAACTAGCGCTGGAGGGGTTAAATATTTTTTTTATTATTATTTAACTCACCTTAGTCCACTTGATCGCGTAGCCCGGCTTCTCCTTCTGTCTCCTTTGCTGAACAGGACCTGTGGTGAGCATTAATTACAGGTAAAGGACCTTTGGTGACGTGACTCCGGTCATCACATGATCCATCACCATGGTAAAAGATCATGTGATGGATCATGTGATGACCGGAGTGACGTCACCAAAGGTCCTTTACCTGTAATTAATGCTCACCACAGGTCCTGTTCAGCAAAGGAGACAGAAGGAGATGCCGGGCGACGCGATAAAGTGGACTAAGGTGAGTTCAATTTAAAAAAAATAAAAATTTAACCCCTCCAGCGCTAGTTTACTATGCATTCTGTATTCAGAATGCTATTATTTTCCCTTATAACCATGTTATAAGGGAAAATAATAATGATCGGGTCTCCATCCCGATAGTCTCCTAGCAACCGTGCGTGAAAATCGCACCGCATCCGCACTTGCTTGCGATTTTCACGCAACCCCATTCACTTCTATGGGGCCTGCGTTGCGTGAAAAATGCAGAATATAGAGCATGCTGCGATTTTCACGCAACGCACAAGTGATGCGTGAAAATCACCGCTCATGTGAACAGCCCCATAGAAATTAATGGGTCGGTATTCAGTGCGGGTGCAATGCGTTCAACTCACGCATCGCATCCGCGTGGAATACTCTCCCGTGTGAAAGGGGCTTTAGGATTGACTTTTGCCAAATTAAAGAGGCTGCCCAGTAATAACATCCCCTATGCACAGGATTTCTTATCATTAGGGATCCGACCGATGGGGTCCCCAACAATGACTAGAATGAGGGCCTGTGCTTTCCTATTTGAATGGAGTGGAGCAGACATGCACGTGGGTACGCAGCTCCATTCAACTGCATGAGGTTTCTGGCATTGACGGCTGTTGCAAACAGCTAACCAGGGGAGGTTATGGGTCTTGGACCACCATCGATCTGACATTGTCGACTGATCTGGAGGATAGGTCATCAGAACCTAAAAGCTGGAAAACCCCAAATCACACTGTATTTTGTGGTGACAGGTTCTAAGGGCAGGATCACACAGAATTTTATAGAGTAGGTTTTGATGCAGATTTTTCTGCAAGTATTTCAGCCGAAAAACAAAATTGGTTTAGAAAGCAATGGTTCCTGGACCTACTTCTGGCTTTGGTGGAACAATCTGCAGGAAAATCTTCCTCAAAAACTTCTCCACAAAATTCTGTGTAAACCTACTTTAAGTGCTTCTCTGTGTTTTGATGGAGCCTATGTCTTTTCCTTTGGGTCTGACGGTCATTAAACGAGAGGCAGTTGTCTCAGTTATCTGTGGAATGTCTAGCTAGGAGACACCCAGCTGGGAGCAAAGGTTTCCCCGATTTCCCCTGCCTACACACTGCACTTCCTTCTCCAAGGACTCTGCTGCCTTCTATTAAAACACATGACCTCAGGCAGGGATGTCAGTCTGTGGACACTGGGAGCACATTCTAAGCTGATGATATCTGTACATTATTCTGGCTAACTTCTCCAAACTACAAGCGTAGCATATCATTACATATTTAGCCTGATACACTTCTCTAGCTGTGATGTTAAAAGCATAAGCTTATCTGCTCTCAACCACATGCAGATCTACACTGAGCCCTGCGCTCTGCCCTGTCAAAGCACCTGCAGAGAGCAGCCCCAGAAATAAAGGTATATAAGAGAATTGTGCTGTGACCTGGATAGTTAACCATCTGTGCCACATTCAGATCAATGCAAGTTACCCCTCTTAACATATCTGTTTTAGTCACTACTTGCATTCCCCATGTAATAACCAATTGTGGAGCATCTATTCTTATGGCTCTATATTGTGCCTATGTTATATCTGCTAGAAGTTATGAATGCAGCTTGCAATAAAGGTACAGATGGGTGTTACCAGTTGTGGGTGTGTCCCTGCACAGTGTGCCCTGATTGGACACTCAGACACACCCACTACTGGTAACATCCAACAGTACCTCTACTGCAGACTGCTGGCAACTTCTAGCAGGAATAATATAGGAATGGCACAACATAAAGCCATTGGAATAGATGCCCCAGAATTGTTCCTACATTGAGAATGCAAGAAGTTACTACAACAGACATGTCAGGAGAGGCGAGAAGTCCTCTTTACGAAATCTATGAAAAAAGGTCAAGCTTTGTATATCCCAGCAGGACAATTTTAAGTTAGCTCTTGCCCAGTTATATCATGGCCATGAAAATAGCGTGAAATATGGCTATGTAAGGTACATATTAGCCAACAACCGCACAAAGCAGCACCAGGGGATTAGACGAGGTAACTAACAGCATGAAGCCCTCAATGAACCCCTCTTGGAGAGTTCACAGGGGAATTTAGTATGAAACCGTGATTAAATGAAGTCTTGCCCCTTGGGGGTGCTCTCAGCCCTTGACCAGATTTCTTTCAGTCAATGAAATAAAAAAAATGTTTCATTAGGAAATCATGGCCCTGTTTCACCACTAGTTGTAGACTGGGTGGGGTACTTTCCAAGCAAATTCTCTTTTAAGATTTTTTTGCCATGGGCAGTCATAGTCTGACTTAATTGAAGTGCACATTTGGTCTCCTCGTAGGTGGAACCTACAACTAAGATGTGTAGATAGAAAATGCATTTGTTACTAAATACCATCCTCAACACTGGTGCAGTCCTTGAAGGTGTCAGATAATACACAGTTTAAAAGACATTCATACCTGTCCAACGACTGATCCAGTGACTGGCAGCTACTAGACAGGGAGCCGGTTGGGCTAATGAAGGGATCCACAACCTGAATTAGGGGAAAACAATGCAAAACAGACATTATGAGTCACAAACCCCCAAAATATGGAAATCGATGCATCTCTAAATAAAAAAATTAAAGGCTGTCCACCTTTTAATACCATGGCATTGGGTTAATTTCTTCATTTATTTTTTATAGCTCCTTATTTTTTGTGATATAGAATCCTCTGCACAAAGTCGTCACGTTGAGAGTGTAGTCCTATCTGTGGCCACCATGGTACGGAGCAGGAGGAGCTGAAGAGATTGATATATAGTTTAGTGGGGAAGATTCAGTATAAAGGGAGTCTTTATCCCTCAAGCACTAATAACTGCCGACTACCTGAGTAGTACTGCCAACACTTTAGCCTCATGCACACTTCAGTGGAACAGGGACCGTGAGATACTGGCCTGGATTCTTGCTGAGTGCAGGAGCGCACGGCGTCATTGGTTGGTATGACACCATGCGCTTCGTGCCGCCGCTGCTGTACAGTAATGCACTCGTCTAGAATAGATCATATGAGTGTATTACTGTACAGCAGTGGCGGCACGAAGCGCACGGCGTCATAGCAACTTATGACGCCGTGCGCTCCTGCACTCAGCAGGAATCCAGGCCAGTATCTCACGGTCCCTGTTCCTCGGACGTGTGCATGAGGCTAAAGTGTTGGCAGTACTACTCAGGTAGTCCGTCAGTTATTAGTGCTTGAGGGATAAAGACTCCCTTTAAATGAATGGTTACATTATACTGAATCTTCCCCACTAAACTATATATCAATCTCTTCAGCTCCTCCTGCTCCGTACCATGGTGGCCACAGATAGGACTACACTCTCAACGTGACGACCTTGTGCAGAGGATTACACGGACGTGTGCATGAGGCTTCACTCTGGATCGCTAATTAATGTGTATAGTCCCCCGTCCCCTGCTGTGCCTACGCAGAACGCCGCTCTAACAGGACACAGGAGCTGTGCACACATTAGAGAGGTCCTCCTGAGTGTGAGCAGCAAAGCAATGATTGATGGCCTTCTCTGTATCAATGTGCATATAGCTATTACTAATTGGGACCACCCACTGGACTCCTAAGCATAGGAAGAGCAGGGATTTAAATGAATAACCAGTTGTAGAAGGTAAACTGGAACCACACACCAATCATTAAACTATATGACTCTGCTCCGTTTCTCCTGTTCTGTAACGTGCAGCCTGTAGATTGTTCTGCATTTTTCAATATTCCCTTTAAATCTTGAAATCCTGACAACCTCTGGCTGCAGACAGCAAGGAGGTTATAATTTATGCCTCCCGACCTCCCATAGACATAAACACTCCCTTTGGCCACACGTTACTATGTTCTCAATAGGGAGATGGAGATGAGCGTCTTGGCAATCATCTTGGCAGCTGCTATTGCCCTTGAGAAGAGAGGATGGGGCATGCTCAAATTCAACATGCGCAGTCTGTATTTTCTCCGACATCGGCCAAACGAATGTCAGCAGAACTTTTACTGTAATAAACATTAGACAATTATCTGGTCCCACTGAGATGGGTGGGTTCAGCAGACATTGATGTGTATGTCCATGTTAAAACCCAAACACAATCCAAGTCCTAAATCCTAAACCAAGAACTGTATGACCATAGTAATACTGATTATTGAACCTATTCAACCACATTGATCGCTCAGGAGGCCACCTATCGATACATGCTGGCAGTACTATATTACTGTATGTCCACTTCCCACTAGGACAGGTACACCTCATGTAGCATCCTAGTTTTGCAAATGTAAATGTAGAAAATCAGATTTTTAATCATCCCAGGATGCTTCATGTCATACAGTAGAACACGGTGCATTACCTCAGGTATGAATTCTCCTTCACTGTTGATACTCGTTATAGATTTCTGGCGAGCAATTTGCTGCTGTTCATCGGGGACACTTCCTGGAGGGGGAGAACTGCGTCCAGTGTGTAAGGACCCTGAGACATGAAGTAATCAAACAGTCATTTCTAGGTTTGCCCCCCCCCACCCTTTAAAGGGTACCTGCTGCCAGGACAGACCCCTAAGGATGCATTCACACAACTATGTATTTTGCGGTCCGCAAACCACGGATCTGCTAAAAATATGGATGACGTCCGTGTTGCATCTGTTTTTTTCGAGGATCCATTATAAAAATGTTCTATCTTTTTTGCGGGGCTACGGAACGGACACGGTGTGCTGTCTGTATTTTTTGCGGACCCATTGAAATGAACAGGTCCGCGTCCTAAACTGCGGTCATGTGAATGCACCCTTATAATAAAGGAAATAATTAGCGCATCATTCAGTTTAATTAGGGTCATGTGCATAAAGAATGGAAACTCGCTAGGACTTTGACAAATACTATTAAAAAAAGCTATGACTCTATTCATCTATTTAGGAATAGTTTTTTACACTGTAGACCATCTGGAGTGGGACGCGTTGTATTGTGGAGACCGCTTTACTTTTTGAAATTTGTCAAGAATGGGTGCACAACATAAAAGTAAGAAAAATTATACAAACGTTGGCTTTGATGATGGAGCACGCATTACTTGATAACACAAAGAAGTGAGGAAGGCTGTTCAAAAAGATTCATTTGGGGGCTTGCTGAAGTAATGAGACATCCCGCTACTATTTTCAGTTGCTCAGGGTGTGACTGTCGCATGAAGCGGCAAAAGAAGTTGGGGATCTTTCACAGCCAAGTTTTACATGTACTCTGGCTCATAAGAGAACACAGCATTTGGCTATAGATACAAAACAATAATGACCTTTAGGCTAGGGATACAAGGCAACATGAATCGTGCAAGTGACAGCAAGTTTCGGACAACGGTTGAACATTTGTGTGACTTGTTTGTCACTTGCTGACGCACAACTACCATATTCTAGATTTGTGATTTGGTTGTAAAAAAAAAACAAAAAAAACAAAACACCTAAATTGCAAAGCAGTCGTAAGCTATATACGCAAAATCTACTTATGACAAGAAAAATCCCAAAATTTCGGATCATATTGGGGTATCTATCATTCCCCCCACGCCACTTTTCTGGCATTAAAAAAATTGCAAACCATGTGTTTGTAACTTTTAAAAATGCCACTTTGAAAAAAAGTGTGTCGCAAGTGCAGTTTCTACTTCACTCTCGTCAATTTCCAAAAAGAGGGTGTGGTGAGGGAGAAGCGGGGCCAGCACAATGATCCTTATTTACACCAGTTTTCTGGAATAAATGAAGATTGAAATCTACAGCCGCTTGGAGTTGCCATACATTTTGAGTTTATTCAATGTAAATTGATTAACAGTTTTAGATAAATGATGGAAAACAATGATAACATTTAGGGCACATCTGTGGCATATCCGCCATATGTGAATGTACCCTTAGACTATAAGCATACAACTGGAGATGTTTGGATACCTACCAGTTTTTACTGGATTTTCTTAAAGGCCCCTTTTTGGATACATTTTTTATGATTGCTTTTTACTCATTTTGGGCTTAAAATCATTTTTTCAATTGGTCTTTATTAAAAATATTCATCCGTTCTGTCAGAAATGGTTAACTGCTTGCCTATCTGTGTGACTGGTACCTTCACTTTGTGTTGGTCATCTAATAAACAATCTCTAAATTACTAAGAGGTTGTAAACCCTTATTTAAGCCTCATTCTTATCAGTAAGATAAGAACTGAGCTACAATGACCAGAGATAAGGAGCTGTCAGCTGAGCAGAACATGCTACTAGAGAATCTCAAGGCTGTACAGAAAAACATTTTTAATAAAGATCAATTGTACAATGCAATAATTTTTTAAAAAAAGATTGCCACCAAAAGGTGTCCATAGCCATGTCAAATAAATGACACAGATGTTAATAGATAGATTATAGATTAGTCACACAGATATATATATATATTTTAGATAGATCTAGTGTTTCAGTCATTAATATGTTAATACCTGTTGAACACTTCCTTGTCTTTCCGGCATCTTTATACAGAGACCCCAGAATGTCTCCCATAGACCTTGATATCTTCATGTCATGGTGATGCTTTGGTCCAACTGGTTGTAGATACTGTGAGTTATAGAAAGAGAGAGAGACATTTTCACTGGGACATCAGCTCCTAGAAGTCTTCTGTAATGGTGACTATACTGGAAACTTTACTCACTAGGCTTTTAAATGGTGCTTTCGCTAATATCTTCAAGCTCTTATGAGATGGATTCATGTCCATGTGTTCTATAGCTTTATCCAAGTCATCCTGATACTTCAGTGGTATAATGAGCTACAATCAGAAGATAACATATTATTACTACTGATTACTCTCAGACAACCAACATCTTGTGTGCGAGTCAGTCATTCTCAATCCCAATTCAATGTTTGGAGTCCTTGGTGTCAAATACATTACCAGCAGAGGGTGCCATGATGATACAAAACAACTCAAACTCAAGCTCATGATATAACGACAGTTAGTTCCATGTGGACAAAATAAAAAATGGCAACTAATGACTTGGTATATGAGAATTATGTTCCTCATGCAAAATGGCTAAAAATGTTTTTATTCTATATGTCACTACTACTAAGGTAAGAAAAATTTTAACAACTTTTTTTTTACGCTTTGATAATAATGCAGTATGGCTATAGCCCATTAGGTCCTCCCATAATTGCCGATATCACTGGGACCAGGACTGCGCACGGTAGAGGAGAGGCTACTATAAAGGACATGCACGCTTCTTCAATATCTTCTATGACATTTACCATAAGACCTGTCACCTCCTTCACACATGCCACGTTAGTGACTTTTCCAACTACCCAGTCATAACTGAAGACGTAGTGGTGCTGAGTGGATCCGAGTATTTGTATAACCTACATTACGGGTCATGTTATTATTACAGGGCAATGAATAAATAGTTATTAGCACCTGGAAAAACAAGCAAGAATCCAGACCGGTAAAAATGGCCTTAGATTACAACCTCCAGTGAAGCTGGCGCTCCTTTATCAGTAGTGACTGGTTAATGACTGATGGGAACTAAATAAAAGTGTTCTCCGGAAATGTTTTAAAATGGCTGCCAGCAACCTGTCCTAAAGTAGGACTGGTTACCTCCAATTGCAGAGCTGCCTAGGTTTCTGGTGGCCATTTTGAATAATTCCCGGATAACCCCTTTAAAGGGGTTCTGCAGTTTTTTTTAAACTGATGATCTATCCTTTGGATAGATCATCAGCATCTGATCGCGGGGGTCAGACACCCGGGACCCCTGCCGATCAGCTGTTTGAGAAGGCAGCGGTGCTGGCAGTAGCGCCGCGGCCTTCTTGCTGTTTACCGCAGGTCGGGTGACGTCACGACTTGTATCAATGGCCTGGGCGGGGCTAAGCTCTGTTCCACTGCCTTCTCAAACAGCTGATCGGCGGGGGTCCCGGGTGTCGGACCCCTGCCGATCAGATGCTGATGATCTATCCAGAGGATAGATCATCAGTTTAAAAAAAAAATGCAGAACCCCTTTAAGCTTCTTTTACATGGACAACAGCAAAAGAAAAACTGGAGACAGCTGTGCAGAGAGGGTAGAGGGCTCCACTGAAGACTAACACTAGAAAGAAAATATTTCTTGAAGTTGACAGGATAGGTGATAAATGTATGATCACTGGGGGCCTGACCACTGGGGCCCCGACTGTTCAGAAGAACTGAGTTCCAGTGCCTTAATTTGACTGGAATAATTTTTTACACATGCACACTACCACTCTAACCAATGATTAGGAGACTGACAGATAGCTGAGGGCATCAAAAAAACCTAATTGCACTGGACACCTTTAACATGGAAAAAAAAAAGTTTGATAGTATTACAAAGAAGGAGGCAGGACAGGAGCTGTAGGTTGACGCAAGGCTGATTATGTAACCTGCCAGGAGCGATTATGGTAAGTAACACTGTTTCCCAGATGTGGCTGTTTTTACAGCAGCATGACCACTGTGTCCCTGCTGCTATCTATCTGCCTGTGTTCTGGCTGAACTGACTACTCCTGACAGATCATTATCCTGCAAACTCTAAGAGGCTGTGTTCACAGACACAAGTGGGCTGCATAGAGTCCCCCTCCAATCACCACCTGGACCTCCTTATATTAATGCACATCTAGGGGAATACAACAAACTTGCGTGACTTGAATTGCACAACAGATGATTCAGGTGATACATATCCTCGCAGACTGCTTATTATATTACAGGTGAAACTTGAAAATCTAGAATATGGTGCAAAGTTCATTTATTTCAGTAATGCAACTTAAAAGGTGAAACTAACATATGAGACTCATTACATGCAAAGCGAGATATTTCAAGCCTTTGTTATAATTTGGATGATTTTGGCTTATGGCTTATGAAACCCCAAAGTCACAATCTCAGGTCCCCTTTGCTCAGGGGGTATGGGTTAATTAGCTGACTAGAGTGTGACACTTTGAGCCTAGAATATTGAACCTTTTCACAAAATTCTAATTTATTTAAGTTGCATTACTGAAATAAATGAACTTTTGCACGATATTCAAATTTTTCGAATTCCATCTGTATATAGTCATCAGCTTGTTGCTGTTTTTTGGAACCACTGAGATTTTTCTTTACTTAGTCCTTCCTTCAAATAGTCCAGTGCGAGGGAAGGAAAATCTTGAGTGCCTGAGCAAGAAGCTTCAGAGTGATCAGCTGCTAACAGTGTGTGCATATCATGGGCTCCTCCATATGCTTACAGCACTGAACCATCAGCAGAATATCAGCTCTATATTCTGCCTGTGGAGGAGCAGAAATCCCATTTCCCATAGCAACTGCTCGCAAAATAAATTGTCGAAATGGGGAATCTACGCTTGAAGTGCATCTCTACCTGTTATCAGGTCATGCTTGGGTTCAACATTCAGAGCTGATTAATTTCTTAATATATCTATATAGCAGATGAGCTTCATTTTCTGATGCTGAGCTCCTGCATAGTCTGAATAACCAAAATCTGGCTGCCTGCAGTTGGGGAGAGCTTAGGAGCTGACTGCATACATATATACATGCAGCAAACTGTATCACTAGGTCAGTGGACATAGGAGGCAAACCTCATGACCACTACGGAGCCCAGGGGAAGGGGAATCTGGTCCCGAACTACTTTCCTTCTGAATAAATCAACCATGTTTTCCTGCTGCCACCACTAGGGGGAGCTCAGTCCAAAGATATTTTTAACAGCTGCCGTTTCATTCATTGGTAACTGTATGAATGCTTATACACTGAGCTCCCCCAAATGGTGCCGACCTAATACATTGGCCCAGATTTACTAACACTACACCAGACCACAGACTGGATGATAAAGATACGTTTTTCTGGCTCCATACCAACTACCGGTTGGCTTACTTTGAGGCAGGATTTTAGCACAAAATGGTGCATAAGAGGTCATGCCCCTTTCCCATGAAGCTCCTCCCCTTCCCACTAAGCTCCACCTTCTTCTCAAGCAAGCAGGAAAAAAAGTTGAAATCCTAGATGCACCAAACTGTGGAAATTTGTTCTGCTTTTCAGATACATTTTACGTGCAGACACATTAGTAAGGCCCCTTTTACACGGGCGAGAATTCCGCGCCCGCACTGAATCCGGACCCATTCACTTCAATGGGGCTGTGCAGATAAGCGGTGATTTTCACGCATCACTTGTGCGTTGCATGAAAATCGCAGCATGTTCTATATTCTGCGTTTTTCACGCAACGCAGGCCCCATAGAAATGAATGGGGCTGCGTGAAAATCACAAGCATCTGCAAGCAAGTGCGGATGCGGTGCGATTTTCACGCATGGTTGCTAGGGAGATGATAGGGATGAGCAACCCCGGACGCCATTAAAGTCTATTCACTGAATTATTTTCCCTTATAACATTGGTATAAGGGAAAATAATAGCATTCTTAATACAGAATGCTTTGTAAAATGTGCCTTGAGGGGTTAAAAAAAAAAAAAAACTCACCTCCATCCACTTGATCGCGCAGGTGGCATCGTCTTCTTTCAGAACCTGCAAAAGGACCTTTGATGACGTAATCACGCTCTTCATTCAGCAGGACCTGTGCTGACGTCACCACGTGGTGAGCACTATTACGTTAAAGGTCCTTTTGCAGGTCCTGAAAGAAGAAGAAATAAGACGATGTCGGCTGCGCGATCAAGTGGATGAGGCGAGTTATGTTTTTATTATTTTTTTTAACCCTCAATTGACACAATAATTGCATTCTGTATTAAAGAATGCTATTATTTTCCATTATAACGATGTTTTAATGGAAAATAATAAAATCTACAAAACACCAAATCCAAACCCGAACTTGAGTGAAGAAGTCCTGGTTCGGGTCTGGGTACCACATTCTGTTTTTTCTCATGTGCGTGCAAAACGCATTGCACTCGCGTGGAAAAAACTGAACATCGGAACGCAGACAAAACTTACTGCATCTGCGTGCCTACTAGCGCGGGTTTCCCGCAATGCACCCTTAACGCATCCGTCCCTCACCCGCGACGCCCGTGTGAAGGGGGCCTAAATCTGGGCTATTGCGTGAAAGAAAACATCTCACAATTTATTATTTATAGAATAGGTGGTTTATTAATAAAGTAACTGTTCTACCTTTTCCGACACAAAACTGAAATTTCAGACTTTTTTTTATAATTTAAAACTTCCTCCACTTAAAACAAAAAAATGAACTGGGGAGGACTACAACATTTTGTTATGAAGCTTTTTAAAGGCTGAGTACACCCCTGCACTATGTCTATGTATCAGGAAAATGAATCTCTGACTGCCGTAAAGATATATTTAAAAACTAGTTACGGCAGAATGTTGGACCTATTAGATAAAAAAAGAAGCAGTGTTAGTCTAAATCAGCATAGTGCAGTGATGGCTAACCTCCGGCGCACCAGCTGTGGTATAACTACGACTCCCAGCGTGCTCCATTCATTTATTTCTAGGGAGTTCTGAGAACAGCCAAGCAAGTGTACATCTTGGGAGTCGTAGTGTTACCGGAGGTTAGCCATCACAGGCATAGGGCATCAGCTGCTGCAGAACTATTACTAGTCCCCCTCATGACAGTATGATAGTGCCGCAGCATTAACACAGGCCAGAGCATTAAGTCATCACATTAAAAACTGTTCTGGGATGCAGGAATCCGTGAAAGCAAAGCACACATTACCTCATTGTTTGCATAGTGCAAGTCCAATGTTTGCCCAAACACATCTGTAACTTTCTGCAGCACATCCTTCAGTTTTACAGGTCTTCTGAACTCAATGATCCTGTAATAAGGAACGGATAAATACATTTAAAAGGGGTTCTGCAGTTTTTTTAAAACTGATGATCTATCCTCTGGATAGATTATCAGCATCTGATCGGCGGGGGTCCGACACCCAGGACCCCTGCCGATCAGCTCTTTGAGAAGGCAGCGGCACTGGCAGTAGCGCCGCGGCCTTCTTGCTGTTTACCGCAGGCCCAGTGACGTCACGACTAGTATCACTGGCCTGGGCGGGGCTAAGCTCTGTTTAAGTGAACCGTGCTTAGCCCCGCCCAGGCCATTGATACCAGTCGTGACGTCACTGGGTCTGCGGTAAACAGCGATCAGAGCAATCAGGAACAAACTCTCCTACAAACAGTCGTTCCTGATAATTGGCCAACACAAAAAAACATCGACCCGTCGGGCGACTCAATCGCTTATTCAGTGCATGAAATAATTATCAGAAGCAGCACATCGCCCTGTGCACAGGGATACGCTGACGTCTAATAAATCTGTATGGGGATGACCATTCGTACCGAGAATATGATTCATGCATACAAATGCAGATAAACAAGCAGGAAATACTCAGGACGGCCTGTTCCTGGTCATGCAAATGGGCCCTAAGTGGTGTGGAGCAAACTTGTGGTTTCAAGTTCGGGTTCTCTAAGAATTCCGTTATGGATTTTGCTACCACGGACCATAACTTATGGTCCGTGGTAGCGGAATCCATAACAGAATTCTTAGATAACCCGAACCTTGTACGCCAAACTTGAAACCAGAAGTTTGCTCAACACTAGCCCTATGTCATTTTGAGATATAGGACTGAAGCTTATCACTAGTACATCTAAAAGTAGTCTGGTAGGTGTCAGATGGCATGAGGGAAACTACTATGGAGAGATGTACTGTACCTTGAAGCTTCTGTATAGGGTGAAGGGACCTTTTTGAACTTCTCAGGCTTAACATGTCCCTACTATTTTCTATGAGCCATATGTCCCCCAAAGTGTGTCATTTTGGCAGATGTTTTGTTCATCCATTTTGGATGCTTATTTATCGCCTATCCCTTCCTCTTTTTTTTTTGTGTAGACAATCATGTACAGTCTTGTTATTGCTTATGCTAATAAAAGTATATGCAGCATATACAGTGGGAGAGATTTATCAAACTGGTGTAAAGTACAACAGGATTAGTTGCCCATAGCAACCAATCAGATTCCACCTTTCCTTTTCCAAAGGAGCTGTGAAAAATGAAAGGTGACATCTGATTGGTTGCTATGGGCAACTAAGCCAGTTCTACTTTAGGCTCCATTCACACGTCCGCAACGTGTTTTGCGGATCCACGGAGCCGCGGATACACAAAACACGGAAAGCGGCAATGTGCATTCCACATTTTGCGGACCGCACATTGCTGGCACTAATAGAATATGCCTGTTCTTGTCTGCAATTGCGGACAAGAATAGGACATGTTCTATTTTTTTGCAGAACGGAAGTGCGGATCCGCAATTCCGTGTCCGGGAAGCATATCGTGCTGCCCCATAGGAATGAATGGGTCCGCAATTCCGTTCCGCAAAATGCGGAACGAAATTGCGGACGTGTGAATGGAGCCTTACACCAGTTTGATAAATCTCCCCCAGCATTACTATTTTTTAAGCCAATGGGGGTATATGTGGACATATACATAAAATGAGTCAATTTCAGCCTAGCTGTGGAAACTACTATTCAATATTAACCCCTTCAGGACCCAATTTTCTGTATTTTTTTTGTTTTTGCCATAATTTTTTTACTTTTCTGTTCTCATAGCCATATGAGGGCTGTTTTGTTGATGGGAAAAGTAGTATTTTTCAGCATTTAATATACCACATCATGTATTAAAAATGGACAAAAAAATCTCGACTTTTATAAAATTTAAACGTTTGAAAAATGTTTTTCTTTCATCACCGTATTCTGATGTCCATAACTTTCTTTTATATTTATGTTACTTTTTATCCAATTTTTTTGTGATGCGGTATTAAAAAACAAAAAACAAAACTCAAATTGGCTATTTTATTTTTCATTACAACATTCACCGCACAGGATAAATCATTTTAATTTTGTATAGTTTGGATGTGACAATTATGTAATTTTTTTTTGTTATTTTTATATGTGCTTTCTTATGGCATTTTTAATGGCACTTATTTATGTATAGAGAAGGGGAATGGAAAAAACACTTCATGCAGCGTAGAGAAAAAAGGCCTACAGCAAAAAATCCATGCAAGTCCTGCATTAGAATTCCCCTAGACTTTCACCTAACATCTGGAGTTGGTGTCCTCCCCTACTCCCAAAAAAGGCAAAAAAATAAAAAAATGCACATGAAAATTATAATTTTTTTATTCATCAAGAAACAGGAGTCGGGAAATACACCAAGTTCCATCCATGTGAATGCAGATGTTTTCGCACCAAGTGCAGAACTTTCTATAACAAATCTGCTGCACGTGAAATATGTACACCTTTGGGGGCAACATTTTTTTTTTATAATAGAATTTTACTCATTGACCTTTATTAAAAATATTGAGCCCTTCTGACAAAGGATTTTTTAGGCTGTGTCCGTCCTACTTTAACTTTGTGGCAGTCATCTAATAAACCTTATCTCTAAATTACTAAGGGGTCATAAACACTTATTTAAACCACATTCTTATCAGTAAGATAAGGATTGAGCTTTGATGAGTGTTTATAAGGTCTGAGAGTAGCTCCCTGTCTGACGGATCAGAGAGAAAATTCAGATCCTGCTAGTAGAGCATCTCAGTTCAGTACAGAGAAAAGGACTCCATATTTTTAATAAAGACACATTGAAAAAAGTAATCTTTAGCTCATAATGAGTACAATGCAATAATTAAAAAAATGCCCCCAAAGGCGTACATAGCACTTAAAGATAATAGATGCCTGCAAAAATCAGACACGGGGGCCCCATGGTGATTCAATAGGATGCCTTGCACAGAACGGATCTGTGGATAGATACACTGAAAATATTGTGCTATGAGTAATGTCTTTGAAGACTGTAGCTGTGAATCTGCTGGATCTGGCACAAGCCATGCTTCTTTGACCAGTGCCTTCTGGAGATGACTCACATATGCCTGTATTTTCATCCAGAACGTTTGCAACTGATTCCATAAATCAGTGGAAGTGTTATTATGTCTTGAGTGCCTGACTGAGACGTATTGCTGCCTAATGGCTGAGACATGTTAAACCTCTTGTTATATGGATGTCCAGCAACAGAAATCTCAAGGGGTAGATTTGGCAAGCTGGCAGAAGTTTCCACTGTGACTATTTTAGCTTTTTCCTATTTTTCAATGTAACCAAATACATGTCTCGTGCTTTTACCAGTAAAGATAAACCACAGGTGTCTGAGTAATAGCAGGGCACCATAGACTGGTGGTATTTGCTGGGCCTGCACAACAGCCCCCGTCACCTGCTCCCTGGTAAGTGTAATGACGGCAGTGATTATGTGTCTGGACACGCTCACAATGCTTCTTTTAGCAAGTCCAGTGACATATCTCTCAACTTTTGAAAAGGTCAAGGTGGGACAAGATCGGTGTGTGTTGTGGTAAATGTTTTTACACTAAGCCACACGTCTAACTCAGCCCAATGCTTATTTATACACGTCCAATCTCACCCAGTCCCATTTGTGCCCCAAAACAATAGTTATGCCCCCTTAGTGCCCCCTTCACAAAAGAATGCTTCCTTAGTGCCCCCAATAGACAGCTACCTTAGTGCCCAAAGTAGTAGTTATGCTCCCTTAGTATCCCCACACAATAGAATGCCCCCTTCATTATCCCTCCCTGGTATTCGTACACAGTAGAAAACCACCTTAGCGCCTCTTCACAATAATGCTGCCCCTTAGTACCTCCTTATTATAGTGTTGTCCCCTTAGTGCCCTCTCACAACAGTGCTGTCCACTACGTGCCCCTTTATAATAATCTTGCCCCCTTAGTGCTCTCTCACAATAGTGCTGCTCCCTTAGTGTTCCTCCACAACAGTGCTGCCCCTTTTGTGCCCCCTTACAATAGGGTTAACCCACTGATGCCATTTTTTTATTTTTTTTTATTTTTTAGAGTTTACCTAGTGTTTCCTCTACCATCATTAATTTGTGGGAAGAACACCTCAAAATTCTTTGGTGTAAAACTTGAAAATCAGATCAGATTCCACTCAAATTAAGGGGGTTGTCCATCATTTACTGAATAATGTCCTATCCTATGCAACACCCCGTACTCAAGCCTATCCGGTGTTCGGTGTAATTCTCTCGCTGGAAGAGACACAGTATTGTCAACCGTGAAGGACAGAGCTCTTCACTGCAGTGCTGCTCCCACTAGTACTACCCTGTAGTAACAAGCTCCCTTTATTACAAGGTTGAGGGTGCTGTGTGGCTCCAGCACCAGAGATATACCTGATCAGCCGGGAGTTCAGTGTGTTGGTTCCCCACCGATCAGCTAGTGATAGATAGGCCATCACTTAAGGCTACTTTCACACTTGCGTTTGGTGCGGATCAGTTATGAATCTGCACAGACAGATCCGTTCAGATAATACAACCGTCTGCATCCGTTCAGAACGGATCCGGTTGTATTATCTTTAACGTAGCCAAGACGGATCCGTCATGAAGACCATTGAAAGTCAATGGAGGACGGATCTGTTTTCTATTGTGCCAGATTGTGTCAAAGAAAACGGATCTGTCCCCATTGACTTACATTGTGTGCCAGGACGGATCCATTTGGCTCAGTTTCATCAGATGGACACCAAAACTGGTGTCAGTCTCCAAAGCGGAATGGAGACTGAACGGAGGCAAACTGATGCATTCTGAGCGGATCCTTTTCCATTCAGAATGATTTGGTGAGGGGCCTGGCACATGGGGGGGGGGGGGGGGGGGGGGAGGGTGTTGAGAAATTGGATAACCTCTTTAACGTGATCACCCCGGCCTCGTCCTGGTCTCATACAAATCTGCTGACAGATGCCCTTGAAAAGAGGACACCTAATCAGTTTTATTCCTCATTCATACATCAGTGTTTGGTCAGTGATTTCCATCAGTGATTCTGAGCCAAAACCAGGACTGGAGCCTCCACAGACATAAGGTATAAGGGAAAGATCTGCACCTGTGTTTAGAGCCGCACCTGGTTTTGGCTTAAAATCACTGACCATACCCTGACATGTGAATGAGGCATTAGGCTTCAGGTCTGTAATTTCATACTCCTGTACAATGAAGCACCTTTCGTACAATTCTTTCAGGTAGACGTTTCCAATATTTTCCACTTACATCCATCTAGTAGGTGTGTTTTTCATTACTTAGAACACACCCCATTATTTTCCAGCAGGCTGACTGGACTGGGAAACACCCGATAAGAGAAGTAAGGCTGGGGCTACATGGCGAGTTTGGCTATAACACATGTTGTACGGCTTTGCAACACATCAGAAATCCAAATACATCAACTGTAGGAAAAGACGGTGCTGAGAATCCACATGCTAGGCACTGATCTACTGCATCTAAGCAAAGCCTAAAACCATTAACCAGTGGCTCCTTCCATATGTTATGATCAAAATACATAAGCCCACACGTGTCAACCTCATGGAGACTTCTTTCAAGTGGGTCACTACACTACTTTGTCACAAACTCTGCTACACATAGCACCTGTTTAGAGGGGACAACCCTGCAGCGCCCCTGCTGCGAGGCTAAGCCCCACTAGCTCTGGGACCAGGGGCGTAGCTATAGGGGGTGCAGAGGTAGCAGTCGGGCCCAGGAGCCTGAGGGGGCCCAACGACCCTTGTGCCGCATATGAAGACACCAGTATTATAGAAAGTGCATGTTGTTCAAGTTAGACCTCTGACTGGAGGGAAGGGGTTAGGTCAAGTATTTGGCATGGGGCGGGGGTGCTGTTTAAATTTCTGCCTCAGGCAGCACAAAGGCTGTGTGCTTCCCTGCCCCTGGCCACAAAGCACTATAGGAAGGGGGGCCCAAGCTGAACTCTTGCACGAGGGCCCATGAGCCTTTAGCTACGCCCCTGTCTGGGACACATCACCTACTGTGCAGCAAAGCATCATGTGAACAGAGCACCAAAACCTCACCTTTACATGTGGTATCATAAACAGTGTAAGAACGTATTCACATTGCTGGATTTCTTCTTACTGCAGTGTCCTAGTAGCTTGCAGTTCACTTGGCATCTCAACTAAGACTTAGGCCTCATGCACACGACCGTATTTTTTTGCGGTCCGCAAAACGGGGTTCCGTTTTTCCGTGATCCGTGACCGTTTTTTCGTCCGTGGGCCTTCCTTGATTTTTGGAGGATCCACGGACATGAAAAAAAAAGTCGTTTTGGTGTCCGCCTGGCCGTGCGGAGCCAAACGGATCCGTCCTGAATTACAATGCAAGTCAATGGGGACGGATCCGTTTGACGTTGACACAATATGGTGCAATTTCAAACGGATCCGTCCCCCATTGACTTTCAATGTAAAGTCAGGAGTTAATATACCATCGGATCAGAGTTTTCTCCAATCCGATGGTATATTTTAACTTGAAGCGTCCCCATCACCATGGGAACGCCTCTATGTTAGAATATACCGTCAGATTTGAGTTACATCGTGAAACTCAAATCCGACAGTATATTCTAACACAGAGGCGTTCCCATGGTGATGGGGACGCTTCAGGTTAGAATATACTAAAAGAACTGTGTACATGACTGCCCCCTGCTGCCTGTCACTTACCAGTAGGAGGAGCTCTCGGCCGGACCTGTCACTTACCAGTAGGAGGAGCTCCCGACCGGACGCAGACCATCGCAGCTCGCAGGTAAGTATAATGGTTCTACAAATTGCTAAGTAACCATGGCAACCGGGACTGCAGTAGCGTCCTGGTTGCCATGGTTACCGATCGGAGCCCCAGCGATTAAACTGGGACTCCGATCGGTACACTCCGCTGCCACCAATGATAGGGGGGAGATTTTAATTAGGAGGGGGAGGGAGGGGAGAAAGCCCACTGGCCACCAACGAGTTAACTACAGGGGAGGGAGGGGGGCCGGCCACACTGGCCACCAATGAGTTAACTACAGGGGAGGGGGGGGCCCACTGGCCACCAATGAGTTAACTACAGGGGAGGAGGGGGGGCCGGCCGCACTGGCCACCAATGAGTTAACTACAGGGGAGGGAGGGGGGGGGGGGGCCGGCCACACTGGCCACCAATGTGTTAACTACAGGGGGGGGGGGGGGGCTGCCCCCTGCTGCCTGGCAGCACCTTCCAGGCAGCAGGGGGCAGTCATGTACACAGTTCTGTTAGTATATTCTAACCTGAAGCGTCCCCATCACCATGGGAACGCCTCTGTGTTAGAATATACTGTCGGTTCTGAGTTTTCACGAAGTGAAAACTCAGCTATGAAAAAGCTTTTATGCAGACGGATCTTCGGATCCGTCTGTATAAAAACTAACCTACGGCCACGGATCACGGACACGGATGCCAATCTTGTGTGCATCCGTGTTCTTTCACGGACCCATTGACTTGAATGGGTCCGTGAACCGTTGGCCGTAAAAAAAATTGGACAGGTCATATTTTTTTCACGGCCAGGAAACATGGATCATGGATGCGGCTGCAAAACGGTGCATTTTCCGATTTTTCCACGGACCCATTGAAAGTCAATGGGTCCGCGAAAAAAAAAAACGGAAAACGGCACAACGGCCACGGGTGCACACAACGGTCGTGTGCAGGAGGCCTTAGGACAGTGTCAGGTACTGAAGGTACTGCTTTTTGTTAGCACCTGACACTATCATTAGGGTTCAGATCAGTGTGTTATTTATGGAAACGTCTGTGCCAAGCAGGAGCACCTACCTCTTCTCTCCATTGTATTCGAACTTGATCCGGGCATCCTGCTGACAGAAGATATTACAGCAGTTAGTTACATTTCAAAATGAGAAGTTTTTAAGAGGGCAGCATGCGGTAGTGTCAGGAAGGCTGACTGCAGCCCATTACTGTGCATAGGGAGAAAGCTGTCAATCAGCAGCTGGAGCACAGGAGAACCCAAATCTTATGAATTCATTAGACTCCTCGTTCACAGAGCTGGCAGCACGCTGTAAGAAATAAAAATTATGTTCAGCCAGAATATATAGGCTAATTGCCCAAAAAAAAAATATTGTCTGCGATCAGCATGCCTGATGTTACTGTATACTGCCCTCAGAGATATCTTGACAGATTCCATTTGAAATGAGTGTCTTCCTTCAATTAACATTAGCATTTAAGTGATATATGCTTGTGGTTTTATAAAATATCGGTGACCTAGAAACCATCTTCTCAGACTACCTGATGCTGACTGTGCTTGGATTTTGAGACTTGGAGCTTTTGGCCGCGCTGTTACATGGGACATCCAACCCTAGGTGTACTGCATCGACCCTTCTTATTAGATCAGCGACTGACAGAACATGTACGATTAGGTTATAAATATGCCTTCAAATTAGCTTGCCATAAAAAGGTAGTCTGGAAATAGATATGTTTCCATAGGTACTCGCAGCCTGCCTCTGCTATGGGAAGATTCGTACTTATCTGCGGCCTCGATAATGCACTCAGGCTCTCGAGTGTCTATTTTTCAATCGGCAGCTTTTTTACTTTATCCCCAGCATGGGTGCAATCATCTGCTCCGCTGTAGCCAATGGCTATTCAGTTGTGACGTGTCCACAAAAGACGCAACACCGCTGAAGCCAGTTATTGGCAGTGGAGCAGATGACATGCCAATGCTGGGGAGGAAGTAAACAAGCCACGGAATGGAAGGTGGACAAACAAGAGCAGCATGCATGACCAGAGTGGTGGAAAGTAGGCAATTATGATTATTCCCATATTGGAGACAGGCTGCTGATACTTTTTCCCAGACAACCCTGTCAATACTGTCTTCCTGTTCTGTCCAGCAGTTCTGAGATGACTGCAGGCCTTTCCAGTAGTGAATTTCCTCCTCTGAAGTAGGAACTCCACTACTGGGCATGTGCAACGCAGTTTCCGCCATTTTACCTAAGGGCCTTGAAGCAGCATGAAGATATCTAGTATAAGGGACAGGAGAGAATACATGAAAGGAGAGAACTGATTATCTATCACCACTAGAACACCCTGCTTATCACTGTTTATAATATAGGGACAGGGGAGAACACAGGAGAGGTGAGAACTGATTATCTATCACCACTTGAACACCTTGCTTATCACTTTTTATAGTATAAGGACAGGAGACACTACAGGAGAGGTGAGAACTGATTATCTATCACCACTTGAACACCTTGCTTATCAATTTTTATAGTATAAGGACAGGAGACACTACAGGAGAGGTGAGAACTGATCCTCAATCACCACTATAACACCCTGTTTATCACTGTTGATGGTATAAGGACAGGACAGAACACAGGAGAGGTCAGAATTAATTTTTATTCATCACCAGAACATCCTGCTGTTTTCGATATATGTAAATAGCAGATTTAGATTGATAGAATATAAAATATATTTCTGATTAACATTTCTAAACTTTTCTAAATTACTACAAAAGTTTAAGGGGTTTTCCAAGTTTTTTTTTCGTTTTTACCAGTGACCTATACTCAGTATCTGATTGGTGGGGGTCTGACACCTGGGTACTCCTGCCAATCAGCTGTTTGATAAGGCGATGGCGCTCGAAGTAGCGCTGCAGTCATCTAGAGCTTTTCCTAGGCCATGTAATGTCACGTATATCGGTCACGGGGCCCAGGTTCAGCCCAGCCAAATTCAAGTGAATAGGGATGAGCAGCAATAACAAGCATATCCACTATACAATGTACGGCGCGCGTCGATGGGCTTGGTAAGCAGAGGGAAGGACGCGGCACTACTGTGAGCACTGCTGCCTTCTCAAACAGCTGATTGGCGGGGTTTCCAGATGCTTATAAGCTAACCGTGTTCATCATCATGATAATCATCGGCAAAAAAAAAAAAACTGTTGGAAAACCCCTTTAATAAAATACATAATATTAATAACAGATATTTTTATAAGCTGGAATCGGAGTTGTTACATTTCTTACGACTACAACTCCACCCAAAACGAACTTCAACTCTACAGCCCTGGATACAATGGCTGCATGCAGCCAACAGCCCATCCACACAATGCAGTAATGTGTGTGCCACACCCTCAATGTATCTCTTATGGCAATATACACAGGAATAAACAGAAACACTAACAAATGCAGATAAATAATAAAAATGAAGGGTCCATAAACAGCAGCTTTTTGGATGCTTCCAGATTAAAACTGAGTATTTTTTCTACAATGCATAAAAATGTAAACCAAAGAACTGAAAAAGAAGTAAAAAGTTCAATAGGAATAAAGCTATAATAAAAAGATGCAAACTATGAGGTGCAATTTTATCTTATTTTAGAGTGCACACATGTAGCATGCATGGTGCATTACTAGTGTGGTGCCATGGCTGATCTAGCCGCACTGGTTACTTGTGTCTCAGTGACACACCTCGATGTCTCTTGATTAAAAAATAATCGTTCTTGTGTGGGCGGCCTGAAGAATTTCATGTATTTACAACTTGTCTGAAAGCCGAGAACATAAAAGCCTCGAGTTTCCATAATCTCATTCTCCTGATGACGTGGAAAAAGCAAGTTCCTCCTATTTGCTCTCACTGAGCACTGAATAATATCCAGCTGTTAAAACTTAGCCTTAACCCCTGCACTGACCGATGACATCTCATCATCTTCAGCCAGTACGTAGACTATCAGGCAGGATCATCCACTGTAGTTTACATCTTCACACAGATTTTTTTTCATTGAATGAAATATTGCTTAGGCTACATCCGCATCTGTGGCAGGGCCTCCGGTATTCTGTTCCGGCAGAAGCAGCGGTTGCACGCAGCATTTTTTTTTTTTCTAGTTGGAAACCGACAGACCCCATTATAGTAAACGGGTTTCGGTGGTTATGTTGGATACGGCAATATTAGTATTCTGTTACTCCTCTGGAACACAATACCAGAATACCTTCCGCAGATGTGGACTTAGGGTACTTTCACACTAGCGTTTTTCTTTTCCGGCGCTGAGTTCCGTCCTAGGGGCTCAAATCCGGAAAAGAACTGATCAGTTTTATCCTAATGCACTCAGAATGGAGAGTAATCCGTTCATGATGTCTTCAGTTCAGTCTTTTTGACTGATCAGGCTTTTCAGCAAACCGTAGCATGTTGTATTTTTACCTCCGGCCAAAAATCCTGAACACTTTGACTGAACGCCGGATCCGGTCTTTTTCCCATTGACTTGCATTAAACCCGGATTTGGTGCCGTGTGTTCAGTCAAACCGGATCCGGCTTTTGCATGTTAAACCCGAAAAATTTGAAAAAAAAAGTTAAAGTCCATAAATGGCGGATCCGTTTTTTCCAATGCATTTTTTCATTGTGATCAAAATCCTGATCAGGATTCAAACGTAATCCGTTTTCACACGTTTTTCCGGATCCGGCGGGCAGTTCCGGTGTCGGAATTGAACGCCGGATTTAAACAACGCTAGTGTGAAAGTAGCCTTAGCCTCAATTCAATTGTTTCGAAATGCAATAAATGGCTGGTTTGCAAGTTTTCTTTAGCCTCAAAAAATTAAATCAGGCCCCACAATGAGCAGACTGGCTTTGGTTTTCCACAATGTGGTAATTTCAGCGTTTTCCTAGTCTGATATGTTAGTTATCACCACAGGGTTTTCTTATTGATAGGAATGACAGGTTGGTTAAGGGGTTGTCCAAGTAAAATAACCCCCAACCCAGCGACAGTAAATGCAATAAAAGTCATTTGTAATAAATGTCATACTTACTGTTTTTCTCTCTCCTGCGCCATGCTCCCTTTCTCTCCGCCAGTATTTGGTTTTTCTGGCAGCAGAAGTGACGTCCTATACACACTATGTCACTGCTGCAGCCAATCATTAGCCTCAGCAGTCAAGCCAGTCATCGGCTGCACGATGATATGGTGTGTACAGGACGTGACCGCTGCAGCCAGGAAGATAAAGGCAGGAGAGAAAAATGGTATTTATTTCTATTGTTATTTTATCACATTTACTGCTGAAGAAGGGTTTTATTTCTTTGGACAACAGATGTGAGGTTTGTGGTCCACAAAACAGACATGGTCGTGTGAATGCAATCTAATTGAAAATCGTGGGGCCATTTAGCCACGTGAGGCATTCAGACTGTTTGTACTTACCCTGAGGTTAATTAACTAGCATTGCCTATTGCCTAAACATCTCAATGAGTGAGGTCAGCATTATTTACCCAGAGGAGAATCTAGTACTCGTAATGTTTGCTTAACAAATTACCCAAAATCTGTTGACAACTATCCAGTGCTAAAAAGCATTAAGGGAATGTTATATCCAGTTTAGAAAAAAAAAAAAAAAAGGTAGATGTGCTAAAGATATGAAAGAAGAGGAAATTGTGCATGAGGTCAGCACAAATCAGGCAGAGAGAGGTGTACATAGAAGAGGAGTCCCTTAGGAAAAATCTAAATGGACTCCTGTTATAGCGTCAAGTTTTCCCATCTAAGACCTTTCCATGATCTTTGGGCCAGTTCTCCAAAATATGCAAAAGGTTCTGCTTAGTATCTAGTACCGCCTGGAGTGGGACCAAATACAGCTCTCTCTCCAAGGGCTCAGGTCTGCCTCTATGGCAGGCATCCTCAAACTGCGTCCCTCATAAGTTATGAATGAATTGCTAGCAGTCTGTATTGAAAGTCCAGAAGGGTGTTACCAGTTGGGGGTGTGTCCCTTTACCATATGACACTGGCAGCATTGATTGGGCAGCTTTACACTATCCAAAGACATTCAATAGCTGTTGGCTGAACAATCATTTGGCCAACGGACATCTCTCCTGACTCCTCCATACACATACATGTTCAGCTTGGTCGAACCTGTCTGCGTATGCTATGGAGGGAGTGAAGAAAGAGGTGGCTTATTTACTAGGACAGGGATGCTCAACCTGCGGCCCTCTAGCTGTTGTAAAACTACAACTCCCACGATGCCCTTCTGTAGAATGATAGCTGTAGGCTGTCTGGGAATGATGGGAGTTGTAGCTTTGCAACAGCTGGAGGGCCGCAGGTTGAGCATGCCTGTACTAGGAGAACAAAAGAATCAGGCAAAAACATTCATATAGTCCAGTTCTCATCTTCTCCGACAGTAGTGAGTTGGAGGAACCTGACGTTCTCGTTTAGCTGACAAAAGTAGAATGTGTATGGCCAGCTTTAGGCTGTGCAGGGACACCCCCCCAACAGGTTACACCCAGATGGACCTTTATGGCAGACTGCTGGCAATTTATTCTGAAAGGAATAACAGAGGAATGGCACAACACAGAGCTTTGTGAAATGATGCTTCAAAATTATTATTACATGGGACATGCAAGCCCCCCCCCCCAGAAACAGTGCCACTCATGCTCATGGTCCAGGCCTAGTATTTCAGTGCAAAACCTCTTTTGTATGAGGATGATTTACAGTACCAGTCACAGTCTATGGACAGGTGGGGCTCTTTTTTCTGGCAAGAAAAAAAGCAGACCTTTTCCTCAAATCCCAGATAACCCCTGCAATGATTGCATAGAGATCTTACGAATCTCACTGAGACACTAAACAGCACTCGGTCCTCTCCGTCCCTCCTGGCATCATTGCGTACAACCAACACACACATGGCATTCATCTTTTAGTGAAAGAGACTGAACACAAGTGAACCCACTGGACCCCAAGTATTAATTCCCTCAATACCCTAGACTACCAGAGAACCAGACATTAACCGCTTCAGGAGACAGAAAAGCATGCATTTAACCCCTACACAACCCTAGACCACCAGGAAAGCAGATATTCCTCTCTGCAATTTTCTAGACCACCAGTGAAGCAGACACCAACTACTCTAGACCAATAGAAAAGAAGGCATCAACACCTCTAATATCTTGGGCAACTAGGCATCGACCCATCCACATCCCCAGAACCACAAAGGAAGCAGACATGGGACACCAGGGAAGTCCAATATCTTATCCCCAATGAGATATATTTTTATTCTGAATTTAGTTTTCTTTAATTACGAAAACTTGCCAAAGTTCATAGGCTTTGCAGGAAAAACATACAATGGAAAGTCCAGGTGATATTTGCCTCCAGCACTGGAAGAGTGAGCAGTGATAGACTGTGTGTGTGTTATGCAGGCATGCCAAAAAACAAAGCCGTCCCAAAACTTCCGTCCACTCCGGTCACTTCTCCAAATACGACAATCTGCAATGGCCAAGTTCCAAAGAAAATAAACTTGGCCATAGAAATCTGCTGGACTTGCATGTCAACACAAATAGATATAGAATAACTGGCTGAACATTTGGGAGGTAGATTTATTAAAACTGGTGTAAAGGAAAACTGACTTAGCTGCCCATGGCAACCAATCAGATTCCACCTTTCATTTTTCAGAGCTCCTTTGGAACATGAAAGGTGGAATCTGAATGGTTGCTATGGGCAACTAAGCCAGTTTTCCTTCACGCCAGTTATGATAAATCAGGGCCTAATGTATACCCACAGCATAGGAAGTGTGCACATAATACAAGTATACATATATGTCTGATAGGAAGGAGTACAATCTCTGGGGCCCCCACCTGTAAAGAGAACAAGGGTGAAGGGAAAGTAGACAACGGGATGACATAGAAGACATCGGGGAGACATTGATGTCCCACTAGGTGGCCCTCAAGGACTGGGCAGATAAAACACCCAGGACAGGAGCAAGCTCCAGCACCAACAAAGGCTGGAGTACAACTGACTCCAGCCTGGAAGCCACAGGTGATAAAAACCAAGTGGCCACACACCCAGCTAGTAAGTTAACCCCTCCAGCACCAGACAGGGGAGGAACCAGGAAAAGGGGAGCAAAGCACATACATGCTGTGAAAACAAGGCGTTGCCCCTGGCAACCAGCATGCACGGCAATGTGTCACGGCGCACAACACCGAGGCCGTCAGAGTACCATTTTCTATGTCTGTTTTAGGCGTAGAAAATGGTCTAAATGTAAGACAGTTAGGAAGCCGTTTTACATTTAGAAGAGGTGGTGGATCCGTCAAAGTTATGTAGAGGCCGGCACCTCTACATAACTGTGGCAGATCCACCGATAGTGCAGGGCTTTATTAAGAACGGCGTCTAAAACGTCAGTCGTACAATAAATGCGCCCCAAAGTTCTTAGAAAATTTTCTCCTGAATAGTTATCTCATGGGGAATGCAATTATTTACTAAACTAGGCTCCCAAGATATTGGGAGAGATTCATTAAAACTGGTGTAAATCTGCCAGTAGCAACCAATCAGATTCCATCTTTCATTTTTCAGAGCTCCTTTGGAAAATGAAAGGTCGAATCTGATTTGATAAATCTCCCCCATTGTTTCTAAAGGTTCCTGAGAGGTAAATCCGATATTGAACGTATGTGACATTCCAAGCTAACATATCCGTACTCCTACACTTCATTATCATCTGAAACATTGAATTGTGCAATGTCAGTATGACAACTCTGTGGAGGATGAAGTTTTATGAGCGACTTAGATATAACTGGAAACAACCCCAGGAGTAGTAATGATTAGTTGCACCAAGAAAATAACGCAAAGAAATAGGGAAATCGTGAGTATTATTTCTAACTAACACAGCATATGACACACCCTACTATAACACACCCTAGTCTATCTTGCCAGTTTTTTTTCCAGTGGGACATATGGGGGAAGGCAGTGTGTGTGGAGTGGATTAGATTACAAGAAAATACTGGACTTGCTGCCCATTATGAAGTGAATTCTGATACATTGCAGATTTTTCTCAAGAATAACATGGACCTTTTCCGTCACTAAGGTCTCATGCACACGGCCGTATTTTTTGCGGATCGCACGTGGACCCATTAATTTGTATGGGGCTGCAAAAAATGCAGACAGCACACAAATGTCATCCGTGTGCTGTCTGCATTCGTGTGGCCGTGCTGCAAATCATGGAGCATAAGTTTTGTGGACAAGAATAAGCATTTCGACAATGGGGCCCAGGGAAAGTGCGGGATGCACACCTAGCCGGTATCTGCATTTTGTGGAATCTGTTTTGCGGACCTCAATACGGATACAGCTGTATGCATGAGGCCTTAAACAGATGACCCTCCTTAAAACTATAACTAAAGTTTAATCTACGGGGAAAATGCAAATGTGCCGTTTATGTCGTTTAAGCATTGTAAAATAAAAATAATAAAACATGAGAAATATGAATTTGGTTATGTCCCAATACAAGGAAGCTGAACTTCCTCCCATCTTTACTATCAATTATCCATGTCACTATCTAAGGAGGAAGCTGGATGTCTTCCAGGAGAAAACACGGTCCAGCCCTAAGACTGTGGACAAATGCTTACGAGGAGGTACAACAAACCTATAAAAGTATTACACACTGTCTGAAAACCAGGTATCTCGTACCAGTTTGTTCCCAGATACTCGTACTGACACTTTAATGAAGGCTGTTTTATAGAATCTTTTATGGTTTATGTGTAGAATGGTTTAGATGTCCTTAAAAGGACAACCAGAGGTATTTTCCACCATATTTCCATTCAATAAACTACAATAATCTCAAAAAGATGTTGCAAATGTTAACGGGACACTTAACAGGTAAAATGCACAGGTGCAACAAATGTTAAAAACTGGCAACACAACTAAAGTCAATGAAAAAGTCAAGTTGATGTTTGCTGCAACTGTATTTAACAGTTTAAATGTCAAGTTAACATAGAAACATAGAAACATAGAATGTGTCGGCAGATAAGAACCATTTGGCCCATCTAGTCTGCCCAATATACTGAATACTATGGATAGCCCCCGGCCCTATCTTATATGAAGGATAGCCTTATGCCTATCCCATGCATGCTTAAACCCCTTCACTGTATTTGCAGCTACCACTTCTGCAGGAAGGCTATTCCCTGCATCCACTACTCTCTCAGTAAAGTAATACTTCCTTATATTACTTTTAAACCTTTGCCCCTCTAATTTAAAACTGTGTCCTCTTGTGGTAGTTTTTCTTCTTTTAAATATGCTCTCCTCCTTTACCGAGTTGATTCCCTTTATGTATTTAAATGTTTCTATCATATCCCCTCTGTCTCTTCTTTCTTCCAAGCTATACATATTAAGGTCCTTTAACCTTTCCTGGTAAGTTTTATCCTGCAATCCATGTACTAGTTTAGTAGCTCTTCTCTGAACTCTCTCTAGAGTATCTATATCCTTCTGGAGATATGGCCTCCAGTACTGCGCACAATACTCCAAGTGAGGTCTCACCAGTGTTCTGTACAGCGGCATAAGCACTTCACTCTTTCTACTGCTTATACCTCTCCCTATACATCCAAGCATTCTGCTGGCATTTCATGCTGCTCTATTACATTGTCTTCCCACCTTTAAGTCTTCTGAAATAATTACTCCTAAATCCCTTTCCTCAGATACTGAGGTCAGGACTGTGTCAAATATTCTATATTCTGCCCTTGGGTTTTTACGCCCCAGGTGCATTATCTTGCACTTATCCACATTAAATTTCAGTTGCCAGAGTTCTGACCATTCTTCTAGTTTTCCTAAATCCTTTTCCATTTGGCGTTTCCCTCCAGGAACATCAACCCTGTTACATATCTTTGTGTCATCAGCAAAAAGACAAACCTTACCCTCGAGGCCTTTTGCAATATCACTTATGAAGATATTAAACAAAATTGGTCCCAGTACAGATCCCTGTGGAACCCCACTGGTAACATGACCTTGTTTTGAATGTTCTCCATTGACTACAACCCTCTGTTGTCTGTCACTCAGCCACTGCCTAATCCACTCAACAATATGGGAGTCCATGCTCAATGACTGCAGTTTATTGATAAGTCTTCTATGTGGGACAGTGTCAAAAGCCTTACTAAAATCTAGATATGCGATGTCTACTGCACCTCCACCGTCTATTATTTTAGTCACCCAGTCAAAAAAATCTGTAAGATTTGTTTGACATGATCTCCCTGAAGTAAACCCATGTTGTTTTTCATCTTGCAATCCATGGGATTTTAGATGTTCCACAATCCTATCCTTTAATAGGGTTTCCATTAATTTGCCTACTATTGATGTCAGACTCACTGGTCTATAGTTACTCGATTCCTCCCTACTACCTTTCTTGTGAATGGGCACGACATTTGCCAATTTCCAATCTTCCGGGACGACTCCTGTTACTAATGATTGGTTAAATAAATCTGTTAACGGTTTTGCCAGCTCACCACTAAGCTCTTTTAATAATTTTGGGTGTATCTCATCAGGCCCCTGTGACTTATTTGTCTTCACCTTAGACAGCAAACTTAGAACATCTTCCTCTGTAAAGATACATGCATCAAACGATTTATTAGTCATTCTTTCTAGTGGAGGTCCTTCTCCTTTTTCTTTTGTAAAAACTGAACAGAAGTATTCATTAAGGCAGTCGGCTAGCCCTTTATTCTCTTCTACATACCTTCCGTCCTTTGTTTTTAATTTAGTTATTCCTTGTTTTAATTTCCTTTTTTCATTTATATATCTGAAGAATGTCTTATCCCCTTTTTTCATAGACTGAGCTAGTTTTTCTTCTGCCTGCGCTTTAGAAGTTCTTATAACTTGCTTGGCCTCTCTATGCCTAATCTTGTAGATTTCCTTATCTTCATTGCTCTGGGTTTTTTTATAATTACAAAATGCTAGCTTTTTATTTTTAATGATTTGGGCCACAGTGGTCTCTTCCTTTTTTTGCTTTTACTGACAAGTCTAATGCAATTTTCTGTTGTCTTCAATAGGGATCGACCGATTATCGGTTTGGCCGATATTATCGGCCGATATTGAGGATTTTGAACGTTATCGGTATCGGCATCTATTTTGCCGATATACCGATAACGTATTGGGAACACAGATCGCGCTGCTCTCAGCGCGCTCTGTGTTCCCTCCGCAGCACCGGGGAGAAGGAAGCAGTGTCTCCCTCCCCCTGTGCTGCTGCTGCCGCTGCCGCCAATGAGGGGATAGAACATAAGAGGAGGGGAGGGGCTGTGGCCGCTGCGCCACCAATGAAGATAAGCCTCTCATTCATTCATATACAGGAGGCGGGAGCTGGCTGCAGAATCACATAGCCGGCTCCCGACCTCTATGAGCGATAGCTGCGGTCCGCGGTAGTTAACTCCTCAGGTGCCGCGGATCACAGCTACCGCTGATAGAGGTCGGGAGCCGGCTATGTGATTCTGCAGCCAGCTCCCGCCTCCTGTATATGAATGATCGAGAGACTTATCTTCATTGGTGGCGCAGTGCGCCCCCCCCAAGCCCCCCAGTATTAATCATTGGTGGCGCAGTGCGCCCCCCACCCCCATCCCAATCCCAGCCAATAGTTAAAACATTGGGGGCGCAGTGCGCCCCCCCACCCAGTATTACTCATTGGTGGCAGTGGCCACAGGATCCCCTCTCCCCTGCTCCTCCGATCGGAGCCCCAGCTGTGTAAGCCTGGGGCTCCGATCGGTTACCATGGCAGCCAGGATGCTATTGAAGCCCTGGCTGCCATGTTCAGCTCCATGCTGCTGTGTGCACTATGCACAGAGCAGCAGGGACAGTGTGAGATCCTATTCCCCCTGATAGAGATCTATCAGGGTGAATAGGACAAAGGTTCTAGTCCCTAAGGGGGTTAAAAGTTAGTAAAAAAAAAAACACAAAAATATTAAGTATAAATGAAAAAGATTTATAAAAAAAAAATACACATTAACAATAAACAAAAAAAAATACACATTAACAATAAACATATTAATTTTCAGCAGATTTGTGTAGGAATTTTTTTTTTCTCAAAAATGAAAATTCCCAGAATATCGGTATAAATTATCGGCTATCGGCCTGAAAGTTCACAAATTATCGGTATCGGTATCGGCCCTAAAAAATCAATATCGGTCGATCCCTAGTCTTCAATAATGCACCTTTTAAGTAGTCCCATTTCTCCTGGACTCCATGTAATCCGTTCCAGTCTGATAAGGACTCATTTATGACTGATTTCATTTTTGAAAAGTCTGTTTTTCTAAAGTCTAAAACTTTTGTTTTTGTGTGGTGGGACTCTTTCACAGTTCTTATATTAAACCACACTAACTGGTGTTTACTAGATCCCAAGGTTTCGCCTACAATGACATCATATACCGAATCCCCATTTGTGAATACCAAATCCAAAATGGCCTCCCTCCGGGTTGGCTCCTCAACCACTTGTTGTAGAGATAACCCCAGTAGGGAATTTAGAATATCTGTACTCCTGGTAGAACTTGCTATTTTGGTTTTCCAGTTTATATCTGGAAGATTGAAATCTCCCATAATGATAACTTCTCCTTTCATTGTCATTTTAGCTATTTCTTCAACTAGTAGATCATCTAGTTCTTTAACTTGACCAGGTGGTCTATATATCACACCTACACGAGTTACTGCATGGTTAGCAAACTGCAACGTAACCCAAACTGACTCTATGTTTGCCTCACCAACTTGTATTTGGTTAGATTTAATGCTATCTTTCACATACAGGGCCACTCCTCCTCCTTTCTTGCCTTCTCTGTCTCTTCTGTATAAAGAGTACCCTGGTATGGTTATGTCCCAGTCATTTCTTTCATTAAACCATGTCTCCGTAACAGCCACTAAATCTACATTCTCAGATGCCATTATTGACCCAAGTTCATTGATTTTTTTACCTAAACTGCGAGCATTTGTAGACAGGACTCTGAGCTTATCATTTCTTAACCTCTGTGCTTCTGACCTGTTCTGGCATTGTTTCGGGGGGCAATTGGACTCTTTTATTTTCACTCTTTTGCCCCCCCCCTTCCTAGTTTAAATACTCTTTCGCAAATTCTTGGAGTTGTTCACTAAGTACATTTGTTCCTTTGAGAGAAAGATGCAAACCATCTTTTTTGTACAGTTCCTTTCTATTCCAAGTAGAGCTATCATGAGAAACAAAGCCAAATCCTTGCTCTTGACACCATTTACCAAGCCATATGTTGAACTCCTTTATGCGCCTCTGCCTATCATTCTGAACATTATGCACAGGCAGAACTTCAGAAAATGAAATGGTGGATGCAAAATCCTGTACGTCATTACCAAGTGTGATAAAAGATTTTTTCACCTCTGACACTTCATTGCAAGCCAGGTCATTTGTCCCTAGATGGACAAGAACATCCACGTCCCCTTCCTGCTTTGCTTGCTTAACAATATTAATAATACGTCTTCTATCTCTTCTAGCAGTAGCCCCAGGGAGACATCTCACAAAACCATTTTCTTTAAGCTCCACACTTCTTATGATTGAATCACCCAGCAACAGCTGCTTCCTTTGAGACTTCACTTTATCTTTTTTGTCCTTGGCTGCAGTCTTGCATACATTAGACATAGGAGTCGATGGTTTTTCACCCTCTGTGCTTGAGTCCATATCCATGTTGTCCTTACATTCTGAGAGTGCTGCAAATGAATTATGGAGAACCACCGACTGTGGGACATGTCTTCTATCCACCACTAGTCTTCCAGAATCTACAGTACCCCATCTGCCATTTCTGGGGGTCCTCTGTGGCAGTGGCATTGAAGCAGTCCTAGCTGGAGTTTGTTTAACAGATAATTTAAATATTTCAGATTTCAAAAATGCAATTTCCTGCTGCAGTAAGGAGAACTGTCTACAGATCTGACAGCATCCGAATCTCCAAAGAGTGGAACAGAGTCCGGATGCGGACCGAAACCACGGTCATGTGATCGAGCCCTTATGCTGAGAACTTACAACTCTGCCCTCCCTCTTGCCAAACAGACCTAGTTCATGACCCGGAACTCTTCACCATCCAAAAATAAAACTCTGACACTTAAATCTTTCCTCAATCTTTGAGTGCAGTTGCCTATTACAGACTTCTGTGCTGAAGATCTGGCCACTTCAGAGAGAAAATTAAAAACATCCAGCAAGAAATTATTTTCGAGGCTCCAAGTGTCACTGATCCACTTTCTCTACCCCACCACCTCCTCTGGTTCTCTTCCTATATTTAACCCAGTCACAGAAGAAGAATTCTCCAGGATGCTCTCTTCTTCTAACCCTACCACCTGCATTAGTGACCCGAATCCCTCACACCTCTTCCAATAATCTCTCTCCCCAGTTGTCACTACTCACCTAACTGAAATTTTCATCCTCTCTCTTTCTTCTGGTACTTTCCCCTCCTCTATCAAACATTCTGTCATAACCCATGGACTCAGGAGGCATACATCGCAGGCTCCTTCCCCTTGGATCCGGAAGGACGGATGTTTTGCGCCATACGTGATGCTTCGTCCAGGCGCCAGGTTGTTTATTTTGAGAGCTTATGAATAAATATGATAAAAGAGCATTTTCCTCTGACATCCTTTCACCTGTTAATGTTAAGACGCTGAGATGTACTTTTGTATAAAGTTGATAAAATCAGCAAATGAGAGCTACGGTTCACCAACAGCTAAGATCTTCTTTTCTCAAGCTGGGCTCAGAAGACAAGGATTTTCCACAAACATGGCTGGAATACAGCAGGTGTCTGCATCCCACAGAAATCCAACCCTTTTTTTTTGGCTCTCTCCACATCTGGATTTACTTGTGATATTCCATAATAAAAGATTTCCCCTGAAATGTGAGACAGGACAGAGGTCTTCTCACTAAGTGGCTGCAGAGCTCGCGCTCTGCTGCAGTTGCCAGGTTACTGACAGACAACACATGCAAACAAGTGACACGCGAGCCTGTGCCCAGTTCCTGCTTCCAATTAAGAGCTTGCAGCCCCCAGCACATCCTGAAATTTTCATGACTTTTATGACTTCAATCTTTTAAAGGTTATAGAATGTTATTCTGCATAGTCCGCACATCTCGCTGGATACTATTCTACCATCCGGAGTACACTCTGTGCCATATCCACGTGTGTACGTACTTTAGAGGCAGACCGTGCAGCTGCTATGGGGCCCTTAGAGAGGGCCAATACTGAGGGCCGCTCCCTTCATAAAGAAACTTCATTGTTAGCAAACAAGGGAATTTGGAATTGCTCAAAGGTCATGGAAACTGTAAAAATAAAGCACCAGACCCTTCTGTCTTGGGTGACATAATCGTGTGGGCAACGGTCGTGCGAACAAGCCCTCAGACTGTGCAGGGACAAGGGGGCATGATAACGCCCAGTTGATTTCTTCGTAAGTGTTTGGAAGGAATAACAGAGGAACGGCACCCCGCAGAGTTCTTTACCATGGTAAAAGATCATGTGATGGACCATGTGATGACCGGAGTGACATCACCACAGGTCCTTTTCCTGTACACAGCAAAGAAGAAGACAGAAGAGATGCCGGCTGCGCGAACAAGTGGATTAAGGGGAGTTACATTTTTTAAAAAAAAATTTAACCCCTCCAGCGCTATTGTACTATGCATTCTGTATTAAGAATGCTATTATTTTCCCTTATAACCATGTTATAAGGGAAAATAATAATGATCGGGTCTCCATCTCGATCGTCTCCTAGCAACCGTGCGTGAAAATCACACCGCATCCGCACTTGCTTGCGGATGCTTGAGATTTTCACTCAGTCCCATTCACTTCTATGGGGCCTGCGTTACGTGATAAACGCACAATATAGAGCATGCTGCGATTTTCACGCAACGCACAAGTGATGCGTGAAAATCACCGCTCATGTGCACAGCCCCATAGAAATGAATGGGTCCGGATTCAGTGCGGGTGCAATGCGTTCACCTCCCGCATTGCACCCGCGCAGAAATCTCGCCCGTGTGAACTCAGCCTAAGGCCTCTTTCACACGACCGTTTTTTTTCCCCGTTTACGGGCCGTTTTTTGCGTTCCGTATACGGAACTATTGATTTCAATGGTTCCGCAGAAAAAACGGAATGTACTCCGTATGCATTCCGTTTCCGTATTTCCGTTCCGTTAAAAGATAGAACATGTCCTATTATTGCCCGCAAATCACGTTCCGTGGCTCCATTCAAGTCAATGGGTCCGCAAAAAAAACGGAACACATACGGAAATGCATCCGTATGTCTTCCGTATCCGTTCCGTTTTTTGCGGAACCATCTATTGAAAATGTTATGCCCAGCCCAATTTTTTCTATGAAATTACTGTATACTGTATATGCCATACGGAAAAACGGAACGGAAACAAAAAACGGAACAACGGATCCGTTTAAGACGGACCGCAAAACACTGAAAAAGCCATACGGTCGTGTGAACTCAGCCTAAAACAGACGTGTCAGGAGTAGTGACAGGTCCCATTTAGGTCTTCTTCTGTTCCATACATGGAGATACATGATAACAGGTACTTGAGTGAATTTTCTGCAGACGTTCTCAGGAATGGATGAAGCTAGCGTAGCTCGCTGCCGACTGCAGAGTCAGAAAGAGTGTTGAAGAACATCTAATCTGACCAGAAAGAAATTTTGAACTGAAGATCTGTAGCCATCTACAGGGGCCCTTGTTACTACAGCAGCTGTGTAAACTCTTGCAAAAACATGAAGTGGATAGCCATCGCAGGTCCCACCACTGCAGCTCTATATTCTGAATACTGTGTGCCTAGGACGTGGAGAATGAAGCCACCTGCAGAAGTCAGAACTGAGCATCATGACTTGTTTTTGCTGCTGGAAATTGGAATGTCATTTATCAAGATCAGCGCGACTGTTCCCACGACTCCTATAGACTTTAATGGGGAATATATACATTTCTATTCAATTTCCGACTGTATCGGTCATCTTATCTGGAGAAAAGGGGTCAGGGGACACCAATCTCCTAATAAATGGGTTTCCAAGATGTGGGACTTTCACTTTATCAGGCATTTATGGCGTATCCTTTAACTATGCCATGTATTTCAATAATCAGGAAAAACCCTTCATTTTTAGGCTCTTCATATGGTGTAAATGTTGTCCCAAACTGCAGACAACTAAAACTTTCTTTTAAATGCTATGGACACCTTTAGGGGCATTTTTAATTATTGTATTCTACTCATCTGCAGCCTGTCAGTTTCTGTTTACCTGAGTCCTGTCATCCAGCAGCACTGCCTGCTCAGTCTGTAGCCCTGTTCTTTGAACTCTTGACAGCTCATAAATACTGAATATGGCTCAGTTATTGTCACACTGATAAGAACATGGCTTAAGTAAGCGTTTATGAGCTTTAGATAACAGTTAAGGAATTCACATGAGCCTTCAGATGATGAGATTCAATGTAAACACAGAACCTGCTGCTCTTTAAATACACAGATAAGGATGAGTTCACACTTCAGTTAGGCTACTTTCACATCAGATCTTTTCTTTCCGGTATTGAGATTAGTCATAGGATCTCAAAACCAGAGAAAAACCCTTCAGTTTTATCCCCATTCATTGTCAATGGGGACAAAACTGAACGTTCCATTTGGTTGCGTTCCCATGCCGGACACAAAAGCGCAGCAAGCTGTGTAATGGAATAATGATCAAGACGGATCCGGCATGAAACACAATGTAAGGGTACTTTCACACTAGTGTTATTCGTTTCCGGTATTGAAATCCGGTAAAGGGTCTCAATACCGGAAAAAAACACAATAATTTTGTCCCAATGCACTCTGAATGGAAAGCAATCCGTTCAGTATGTCTTCCGTTCCGTCCCTTGTACGGTATTTGACCGCACAAAATACTGCAGCATGCTGCAGTATTTTTTCCGGCCAAAATCCCGGAACACTACCACACTTGGTACCGTATCCGGCATTAATACATTTCAATGGAAATGAATGCCGGATCCGGCACCAAGTGTTTGGGAAATTGCCACATCGCCAGATCCGGTTTTCTGGTGTGCGCATGAGCAGTTCTTTCTAGCTTTGAAAAATTTAAATACCGGCTCCGTTATTCCGGTTGACACTGGAAAGACGGATCCGCTATTTCAATGCATAAGTCTAATGGAACGGAACTGCCTGCCAGATTCTTCTAACGCTAGTGTGAAAGTACCCTAAGTCAATGGTGCCGGATCAGTTTTTATCAGACACAAAGAAAACAGTTCCGCCGCCTATTGACTTACAATTGATTTAGTGCCGGATCCATCTTGGTCATTTTAGAGATTATACAACCGGATCCATTCAGAACGGATGCAGCCGGTTGTATTATCATAAAGGAAACGTTTTGCTGATCCCTGATTTCCATCAGTTAGGGCCCATTCACACGGCCATATGAACGGGTCCGCACCCGTTCCGCCGGCTACGCAAAAAAAGATAGAACATGTCCTATTCTTGTCTGCAATTGCGGAATGTACACAGGCCAGCATCCGTGCTTTGCGGATGAGCCCTTATTGTGAGCCAAAAACAGATCTGGGTCAAAAACATAGAACAGGTGAATATCTTTCCATTATACCTTATCTCTGCGTAGGCTCCACTACTGGTTTTGGCTCACAATAACTGATGGAAATAACTGACCAAGTGTGAACTCGGCCTTACACCATTATAATGGGAAAGCGGCTAAAACTTTTTTTTTAATAAAGACCAACTGAAAAAATTATTTTTAACCCAAAATAACTAGAATGTAATAATAAAACAAACGCCCCCGAAGGCGCCCATAGCCTTTAAGGGATAGTTTATACATCTATCTTTCAAAGGAACCAAGCGCTTTCTAAACTGTCCCTCTGTGCGCAGGTATTTTTAGAGCTTGGCTATCTCAGTAAAAGCTGAGAACATGAAAAAACATAACACTTTCCTGTTTCATGTTTCAGATTCCTTATCCAAGTTCAGATTTTGGCCAGAACGCTCAGGAAAACACAAGGTTGTCAATGGAATAATGCAAAAATAAAGTCAATAAAAGCGATATTGTTATTTTGGACTGTTGTGGAGCTTTCCCTTTCCTCCTGACCTGCTGAATTCCTCCACATTGCCGGCAGACGCTGTTTTTGTTTTGGGTTAAAGTTCAGCAAGGCTTTTCGCCTAATCAAAACAAGAAGGCTTTTCCTCTTCTCCTTGTCCCCAGACAAGATGACATCTTTCCGGTGTTTTCTACTCGGCACCAAAGTTAACAAACGTGTTATTGAACTAGAGAGCGATTACAAAAACTATTCCAGCTGGATGTTTTTGTGGAAATTCTATTTTCAATGGAAATTGCTTTTGCTCGACAACAATCGGTGTTTGTTTTTGTTATTTTATTTTTTGTTATTCTTAATATGCTTACTACACAAACTGAGGGAGAGTAGTGCTACTAAAGAGTTAATACGATTGAACCCCGGGAGTGAGAGAATATTTTAACATCACGGCGAACATTGAAAACTTTTGCGAAAACGTTCTCACGTCTAAACTCAAAGTCCTTAAATTTCAATGAAAAAAGATAAAGGGGGTCATTTATTAAAAACTATTTGCCATTGTTTTGCGACAAAATCTGCGCCTTTCCCCCCCCCCCCCCCCCCCCCCATGTACGCCAGTTGTGAGAAAAGGGGCCGTGGCATGGGCAGTGAAGGGAGCGGTACGGCAGGCCCTTCTGATTCATCATTTTCTACGCCTGTAGAAAATGACTTAAATCTATGCCAGCAAGGGAGCTAGCGTAGATGTAAGCAAGTCGCACAGCTGCCGGTAAAATGTCTAAGTTATGCATCAAGTTGCAGCGGACATGAACTAAGACCGGCGTCTAAATCGTGTCCCCCAAAGTGTCTATTCTGCACTTTCCCAAATTTCTATTTGGTTCTTTTACATGGGTATACTAGACAGGCTGTAACCTCCACCTTGGTCTCCATGGTCTCCGGAACTCACAAGGTCTTCTGCCATCCTCACTAAACCTGAGTCCATGACCATGCCAACATACTACATGACAGCATTCCATATGAAGGGCTGTAGACACCTGAAAGGTTGAGTCATAATTTGCATAAACAGTGTTTTTTCTTCGGATCTGAATAAAATAACCTCAGGCCTCATTGCTGTGATGTTTCTGCTGCGTTTTTATTTTTATTTTTTGTATTAAGACTATACTGACCAACATGGTTTCTTCTGAAAAGCATTGCTTTGTTTTGTTTTTTAAACAAAACATCCAATAAAGATATGGCCTTCATATTTATACCATATTTATATCACAAATCACATGACTAAAGATCTTGCCACTCAGAGCACCTTCTCAAAGTAAAATCCAATATACACTGATTACGCCAGTAAAGACTGTCAGTAGAGAATTGATGAGTTTCTTTCACTTTTGATTCAGGTTTTTTCTGTGTTTGCATTCAGTTTGTCAGCTTTTTCGATTCATGTGGCATCATAAGTTTTCATCAGTAAAAAAAAAAAAAACACACAAAACTTGAAGAATAGGAGCTCATGCCCATGACCGTGATTGTCCCAGGAAACACAGTCTGTGTGTCGGACGCATCTCCCAGACCGACCAGGGCTCCTCTGACCAGAGCTGACTGTATCATAGTAATTTAGGATACCGTCAGTCTCTATTGCGGGGCTATTGCTGTATTTACATGACGATATTCGTATATAGCAATATCCCCGCAATCAGATAGAGACTGACTGTATCATAAATTACTACAATACAGTCAGTTCGGGTCAGGGGAGCCTTAGTAGGTCCGGGAGAAGTATCTGACACTCCTGGGCCGACCGCGGTATGTGCAAGAACATCCAGCATCTCTTAGCAACCACAAGAGAAAAACGGACTGTCCGTCAGTGTTCTTCAGTTTTTTTTCACTGAGCCACTGACTTGAGAAAAATAGATGATAGAGGCTCCTGCAATTTTACCTGAACAGGTAGATGTTTAAATAAAATAAAAAAACTAATGTCAGTAAACCCATTGGGGCAGACACATTAAAAAGCTTATGCCACTTTTACAGCATGAAGCTACAAAAGCTCACAAAATATAGCGTATGCCATATACGCACCATAATTTTACGACTATTCACTTTGTGTAAAACGTGGCAACATAAGTGTGTGTTGCTCAACAGGATGGGACAGGGCCTCCGGCAGACCATCAGATTTCCTGCACACGACAGTATGTATTTTGCAAGGATCTGCAAAAAATCTGGATGACATCCGCGTGCATTCCGTATTTTGCGGAATGGAACAGCTGGCCCCTAATAGAACAGTACTATCCTTGTCAGTAATATGGACAATAATAGGACAATGTTATATTTTTTTGAGGAACGGACATACGGGAACTTAATGCACACGGAAAAGACACAGAAAGAAAATATGTTCGTGTGCATGAGCCCTTACTGGCACAAATTATAGCTGAAATCTACCCAGCTCGTAGCTGCCACGGATGTGAATTTCTCGAGCACTGACTGCCAGAAGATGCATCAAATAACAGATCAGTGCTACTTAATAAATTTGGCGCATTGACTTTAAAGTAAACCTGTCACTAGTTTTTTGCTGACTAAGGGCAGTATAAACTAGTGACAGATTCCCTTTGCAAAATGCTGGATCACTTTATTTAATTGCCCCAGTTGTTCAATGCACAACATGAGCCAAGGAGTCCCCCATCGATCGCACTAGAACAATTATGTAAATCAGCAGGGTCCTGATGAATATTCGGACTATCAGACTGGCACTGTGTAATGCTGCAGTGCTGGGGCTGCTCAAAACTGAATTTTCGAAAAAACACTGGGTCAATTAAAGAGACTACGGGCACTTGCGCACGATCGTTGCCAGCCGATGCCCGTATTGCAATATATGGGCACTGCATCTATTGAATGGGTCCGCAATCCGGAAGGTGCGGTGCGGAACGGAGGCACGGAACCACACAGAAGCACTGTGTGCTTCCATGTGTTTTCTGTCTGTGCCTCCGCACGGCAAAAAAGTAGTGCATGCATTACTGAATCAAGTGAATGGGTCTTGTGTCCGCATACAGCATCCCTGCGGTCGGTGCCCAGGCATTGTGGACCACAATTTGCGGTCTGCAGCACAGGCCCGGCCGGTACACATTTGTGTGCATGATCCCTAAGGGGGAGATTTATCAAGAGATATCCCCTGAACTGCCAGAGGATGCACCACCTTTTGCCGTAGATTTCTGACTTCATTTGCACCACAAAGTGGCGTAAATAAAGATGCTGTAGCCTTGTCTGGGCTATTGGCCATACAGCTTTTCCATCCTGGTGACTCCCCCGCTTGGGAAAGTGGCGAAGGCGGCGTTAAATTAAACACTTGCAACTTTTTTTTCTCCAAAAAGTCACATTTAAGTAGCAAACGCACACATAGCTTACGACTTTTTAAAGCCACTTTTCTGTCCAAGGGAGATGATAAATCTCCCTGTGTTTTGCTAAGGGCATCTGTCACTGGTGTATGCAGCCCTTAGGTAGGGCCACAACATCTAGTGACAGATTCCCCCCAATTTGCCACTTTTTTACAGATGCCTGTAGTTTTAAACTCAGGCAGCAACCATATGGGCATACCAATACGCCTTAGACCTTTCCCCCACATTCATCAGCGCTGTGAACGGCACAGACAGCGCAGCGATGCTGCCTGTGCCTGAAATAACCAAAAACAAAGCTCTTTACAGCAAGGAGTTTTGTTATTGGTTGGTTATTGGCGAGCCAGAGCGATACAGGTCGGGTCAGGCAGGGGAAGCCGACGGCAGCTGGAAGGAGGAGGTCGCTGTAGTAAGGAGAGCGGCACGCGCTGCCCAAGGACCCCTGGAAACATGATAGGGCCGCTGGAGAGCTAAGGAGCCGCAGACTCATGTGACTGGTCCCCTCTGAGAGAAGATCGGACCCCGGGCCTGTGACCCCCCCGGCTGGAGGGGGGTGGGAGAGTTGTGGCAGTGAAAAGCTCGGCCTGTCAGTCTTCAAGTGAGTGATTCCCCCCTCCCCAATCATGGTTCTGTCCGGTCTCCCTGTTCTCTACTCCCCCTTCCTCCTGTCACCCCACTAGTGACCCTGCTCCCCCCCCTCCTCCTGTCACCCCACTAGTGACCCTGCTCCCCCCCTCCTCCTGTCACCCCACTAGTAACCCTGCTTCCCTCCTCCTCCTGTCACCCCACTAGTGACCCTGCTCCCCCCCTCCTCCTGTCACCCCACGAGTAACCCTGCTTCCCCCCTCCTCCTGTCACCCCACTAGTAACCCTGCTTCCCTCCTCCTCCTGTCACCCCACTAGTGACCCTGCTCCCCCCCTCCTCCTGTCACCCCACTAGTGACCCTGCTCCCCCCCTCCTCCTGTCACCCCACTAGTAACCCTGCTTCCCTCCTCCTCCTGTCACCCCACTAGTAACTCTGCCCCCCCTCTCCTGTCACTCCACTAGTAACTCTGCCCCCCCTCTCCTGTCACTCCACTAGTGACCCTGCTCTCCCTCCTCCTGTCACCCCACTAGTAACCCTGCTCCCGTCACCCCGAACATCATCCGTTTTTTTTGCGGACCGCAAAACACATACGGTCCTGTGCATGTAGCCTAAGTGTGCGGCAGTCCAGTACGGACATGTTCTCCCTCCTGAAAATAAGCCAGTTCCTGGCAAGCCATATAGCGTCCTTAAAACTGTTCACAAGGCTCCAGGCCTCCTGGATGGCCTTAACAGTATGAATCCCAGGAAATAGTCCGTACAACACCAAAGTGTATTGCAGGCTGTTCCTGGGCACAGAATCTAAGTTCATATTCCAGGGCATCCAACAGGCCCTGCGCAAAGGGGCACTCCTAAAACAGGTGGTACGATGTTTCCTCCACGAAAGGGCACCTGGCGCAGTACTGGGTTTTGCACAGATTGCGGGCGTGCATGAATGACTGAATTGGCAGTCCTCCCTGTATGGCCATCCATGACAAGTCCTTGTGCCCGTTGGTTAACCTGTCTGATGACACATTAGGCCAAACTGTCTCTACGGTGTCGTCATGGATCCCTGGAATTTACTCCACAGCATCCTTTGCTCTGATGAGCTTGTGGATAGTCGTTGGTTTTTACGAGGCCCTCCAGCTGATGTTCCCTCACAAACTTGACGACATCTCCATAGTACCAGGGAGCTTGCCAGTTGTAAGGGATGGAGGGATGAAGCTGTTGCTTCTCGGCCTTTTGGCTAAGATCAAGTGTAGTATCTGTTCTTATCAGTCTCTGCCTTGACTTGCCGGCCCAGGTCCTTTGGGTACCCCAAACACTAATGGCCTAGCCTAGACGGTTTGTGTTTTTTTTATTTTTATGTTTGTGGGGGGTAATAGCTCGTTAATCAGCGTGAGGAGACTTACAGGTCATACATGCTCCTCTGGAATTCTGGGAAGAAAGGGATGCAAATGAGCTCTTAACAAGCTCCGCCTCTGATGCCACCAGATGTAAGGCAGCTATCCTATGAGTCAATGTTTCACCCTTTAAATATGCCTTTAGACATGTCTCAGATATTAAATAAGCCAGCACCTCATCTGCAGACAGCTGTTTGGGAGTGATTGTCCATCATCCGTGCACAGCAGAGTACTGGCTTAACTGGGAGAGGGTACTAGCTCTCCTTTAGGAGAGAGCGTCTTAATCGTCATGAGGAGACTTATAGGCTATACATGCTCCTCTGGAATTCTGTGACACATGTATAGAGCACAGCTGTACAGTGCCTGCAGCTTTCCATGTTTTTGTTTTTTTCATTTGTGAATAGAGCACTGCCAGGATAGGCCATCAAATCCTGGAGAACCCTTTTAAAATGTCGAGCTCTCCAGTACTACCAATGTACAAATACTATTTGTCATAGCACCATTTTATCAACTGCAGTACTCAAATTACAGATAGCAAAAAAGTAAGCAAAAAATAATTACCTGCTTGTTATTTTTGATGCGATTACTATCTAGCAATCCTCCACATCTCCCCAGAGCAGCCAGGTCCTTCATAATAAGATTGAGGGCTTCCTCTTCATCTGAAACACACCCCAGCATTTAAGTTAGAATTACATACTTCACTCGGTTCAGTTGAAAAAGGTATACAGGCCTTATTAGTATAAGAATTAGGTATACCACTATGTAAATTAGGGCATATGAACCTCAAACCCCACTCAATAGGCCGGAGCAGAGAGCCAAGCTCTGACAAACGGCTGCTCTAGGTCTGAATGACTACCACGTAATACCACATTTGGAAATGCTTTGGCTGAATATTCCCTCAACAAAATCAGCTGTTTCCAATGAGTGTTGGGGGCCACGACTGCACTAAACAGCTGAAGGAATTGTCCGTCTACAGATGAAGGGTTCATGCACACGACCGTATGTATTTTGCGGAAACGGAACGGCTGGCCCCTAATAGACCAGTCCTATCCCTGTCCGTAATGCGGACAATAATAGGACATGTTTTATTTTTTTGCGGAACGGACATACAGAAACAGAATGCACACAGAGTAACTTCCAGTTTTTTTGCGGACCCATTGAAATGAATGGTTCCGCATATTGTCCACAAAAAAAACGGAATGGACACGGAAAGAAAATATGGTCGTGTGCATAAGCCATAAAGCAGTTTTCTGGGATAGGACTACCTGTCCAGTGTGTGAGTGGTGTGAGAGACTTGCGTCCAGTGTAGGAGTGGCCACTGACTTCACGTCCACGGGAGGTCCCCTCTATTCCTCCATAACCACTACAAACAACACGTGGCATGTTGTAATGCTACAAAACCTTCTTTCAAATATATATTGAATCAATCCAACAGTTCACATACACAATTAGTGAAAAATTCTAAGTTCACAAGCAACAAAGCAGATACAAAACGCCAGATCAGCGACTAAAATTCCATGGACATTTCAGACCATTTGGTTTGACATGTGTGCAAGGGTCCTAAGTGTGAGGGGACCACGTTTGGCGTGTGTTCCCGCAGCATGTATGTCATGTATCCTATGTGTGATTGGAGCATGTGTGACGTGTCCTCTGTCTGGGCGGAAGATGTGTGGTGTGTATCCTACAGTATGTGAGAGTGCCTTGTGTGCTGCATGTGTCCTGCGAGTGGAGCGTGTGTGCCATGTGTCCTATGCCATTTTATTTAATCACGGAAAATAATGCGCTATGCAAACACAACATGTGGACTAAGCCCTCACTATAATAATAAAATCTGAGACTCTCAGTCAATATATTTTGTTCAAAAAACATCTATGTCCACCTACCAGCGCCAAGGTGGTCTCAGTCAGGCAGGTCCTACTCTAAACCTACCTATGCCGTATGGGCATCTATATTCAGGAGAGCAGACCCTGCACATATAGTGTGCTGCTCCTAGTCACCTCTATGTGCACCAAGCAACCAATGAGAGGAGGCGCACGCACAGCTATATGTACCAGCCTATATATAAAAAAAATGTATTGACTGAGAGTCTCAGATTTTATTATATCACAGTGAGGGCTTAGTCCATATGTTGTGTTTGCATAGTGCATTATTTTCTGTGATTTTATAAATGATGCCATGCACATCCGCATATTCATTATCATATCGCGCAGGATGTTTTGTATTTTTTCCCCCATAATTTTCTGAATAGTCTGGAAGGAGTGGCAACCTTGGTGTGAATGTGCTTCTATTTTGGGAGCAGCATTTTTGTACACTTTTGCCCCGCCTATCCCATAGGTGACCTTGATTATTAGGTGGTACATATAGCTGTGGGGGCTCCTCCTCTCATTGGTTGGTTGTTGCACAGAGGTAACTAGGAGCAGCGCACTATAGGTGTTTTGTATTTTTTTCCATCGTTTTATTTTATTAAAGAAATTTAAAAAAAATAAAAGTAAACACAGCACTACTGGTTAGATCCCGTGATAAGTTCCATTTGGTGGTGATGCAGGTAGTGATAGGATTTGGCCATGTGCCCCAGCAAATACCATATTGAAGAACATATTGAGAAAGACTGGTTGTAGTCAAAATGTTGCACATGTTTTGGTGAATAAATCTTTATTAGCACGGATTTAAGACTTGGAGTGCTGCAGTATTCTTCAATATTTTATTTTATTATATATGTGAAGAATATATTACTCAAGTCTTTTTGCTGGCACTGAAGAGAGGGGCCCACACACTTCTTGCACAGGGGCCCTCTGCTGTCAGTGTCCGCCCCTGCTTCACCTAATTAAAACCACCCGATTGTTCTCAACTGTTTTAAGGACTGATCACGCCAAGAGTCATTGTGTTAAGAATTGGCTGCATTCTGACCCTTAACAAGTAACATATACCGCTATCTCATGATTACGCAAGCTGGATAAATTTATGTCTGCTGTAGTAATGAACATGGGCTTCGTCTACGTGATTTCTGGTACAGTAAAAGACAACAAGGCTGAATGCTTCCAGGAACAGTCAGGAATTTTAACTGTCAAACTCGTGGCCTTACAAGAAAGAACTGGAAAAACATAGCGGCCATCTAAATGCACACAATACTAGATGAGGTTTTAATAAACTGAACCGTCCCCTGAACCTGAAGCCAAAGAAGTGTATTCCGGATGTCCCCCAAAAAAGGGGGAGATTTATCAAACTGGTGTAAAGCAGAACTGGCTTAGTTGCCCACAGCAACCAATCAGATTTCACCTTTCATTTTCCAAAGGAGCTGTGAAAAATGAAAGGTGGAATCTGATTGGTTGCTATGGGCAACTAAGCCAGTTCTACTTTACACCACTTTGATAAATCTCCCCCACAGTTTCAAAATAAGACTAAAAAACACAGGTCTAAAAGAGGCAAAAAGAAACTAATTGCCCTCGTATAGGACGTAAAATGACTCCGTATTTTTTGTAATTGAAAGCGTTAAATAGTTTTCCAGGCCTTAAAGGAGTTGTCACAGTTATATAAAAATCTCCCCGCAGCCCTAAAAGCAGCCTGTAAACAAAAAACAAATGTGACAACCAGAGCATCAGTGCTGGAAACGGTGAATATATTTTATTATTTTACCACACTTGGAAAACCCCTTTAAAAATGAATGCTCTATCCTTAGGATAGATCATCAATAGCAGATCTGTGGGAGTCTAACTCCTTGTACCCCCAATGATCAGCTGTTTGGAGATACCGCTCAAGTATCTATTTCGGTGATGTCATCGGCGCAGGCGCACTGAGGGAGTTCTGAGGAGACGAGCCTCCTCATCTCAGAGCGCCTGCGCCGAATCCACACAGGCGCGCGATTTTTGAAATGCCGACAGGGCTGGCCGGAGGAGGAGATCCCGGCTGGCCCTGTCAATCAACAAGAGGAGGGGGCGGATTTCTACAGCAGCTACCAGCAAGTAGCCGCCCTACTTGCTGGTAGAGACAGAATTTGCATATGATAAAACTTCGTTTTTTGAATAAACTGCTGGATCAATGTAAGTAACACAATTATATTTTCATATATCGCAATATAACTAATTTAACTAGCCCCAAAAAAAAAAAAAACACTTTAGTGGGGTGACAGAAGCCCTTTAAGATCCAATGGTCTCTAAGAGACTCCACTTGCAACTTGAAATTTATATTGGGATGTAGATTAGACTGAGCATGATCAATCAACATATTCTGCACCACAATAGTCGTAAAAGCATAAAACAACACACAGAGATGGAGGACAACGATGTGTGGAGTCTAAAAATGTGGAGATACTCGGATGAGCAATAGGTTCTTAACTAGACTTGAGGTACAAACCTGTAGACAATTGAGCATACCTATAAAAATACAATAAGTGGGGACAGATGTTACCCGCAGTAATCCAAGCCTTTTTAATGGTCGCCTCCAACTGTACAGAATATATTTTTCCATACTTTTCAGTGACCTAATTCCAAAATTACTGTGTAGGCTGAAATGAGTACATTACCGGTTTCCCTGGGGAAACCAAAAACAACAAACTCCTTCTGAATTATACTAACCAGATCTACTGCAAGACCCTTCTGATGCTTCCCAACATTCAAACAAATCTGTAAATCCTCATCATACAGTATCTCACAAAAGTGAGTACACCTCTCACATTTTTGTAAATATTTTATTATCTTTTCATGGGACAACTCTGAAGATATGACACTTTGATACAATGTAAAGAACTCAGTGTACAGCTTGTGTACCAGTGTAAATTTGGTGTGCCCTCAAAATAACTCAACACACAGCCATTAATATCTAAACCGCTGGCAACAAAAGTGAGTACACCCCTAAGTAAAAGTGGCCAATTAGTGTTACAAGGTGTCAGGTGTGAATGGGGAGTAGGTCTGTTAAATTTGGTGTTATCGCTCTCACACTCTCTCATACTGGTCACTTCAACATGGCACCTGATGGCAAAGAACTCTGAGGATCTAAAAAAATATTAATAATAATAATTGTTGCTCTAGATCAGGCATGCTCTACTTGCGGCCCTTCAGCTGTTGCAAAACTACAACTCTCATCATGCCTTGCTGTAGGCTGTCCGGGCATGCTGGGAGTCGTAATTTTGCAACAGCTGGAGGGCCGCAGGCTGGGCATCCCTGCTCTACATAAAGCCTAAGGCCTCATGCACACACTGTCAGTTTTTCATGGCCATTTTGCATCAGTGTGTGCATCCATTTTCTGTCCGTGTGTCCGTTTTTAATGTCCGTTTTGTATCAGTTTTTCATGTCCGTTAAAAACGGACATTAAAAATGGATAAATTTGATTGGCAGTTATTTCTACACCCACCCTTCTGAGAACACCCACAGGATGGTAGGCCCCCAGCTAAAATAATGTCCCCCACAGTGTAGGATTTTTTTTTAATGCTGCCCCAGCTTTAGTAATGTCCCCATGTAGGCACCCAGCTAAATAAATGTCCCCCACAGTGTATATAATTTATTTATTTTTTGCTGCCCCCAGCTTTAATAATGCACCCAATGTAGGGCCTTATCTAAAATAATGTCCCCCATAGTGTGTTTCTTTATTTTATTTTTTTTGGGCCCCAGCTTTATAATGTCCCCCATTGTTTATATAATGCCCCCATAGTGCCCCTTAAAAAAAAACAAAAAAAACCCCTCATCTTATCCACTTGCTCGTGCTGCAGCAGTCTCTTCTCTCTTCACAGAACGGGACCTGCCGAAGGTGCGCGATGATGTCACTGCGCGCTCCCACGTGGTTACGTCACCACGCAGATTGCAGGTCCTTAGGCTGGTCCTGCTCAATGAAGAGAGAAGAGACTGCCGCACCGCGAGCAAGTGGATGAGGTGAGTTTTTTTGTTTTTTTAACCCCTAAATGGCCTGTGTACCCGTTTTTAACGGCCGGGTGCACTCCTGTCAATCGGCCGTTAAAAACAGTCCCATTGATTTCAATGGGGTCTGTCCGGCCGTGAAAACGGCCAAAGATAGGACATGTCCTATTTTTGGACGGACGCTATTCACTGGCCATTAAAAGAACGGCCATGTGAATAGCCCCTTAGACTTTCACTGGTGCTAAAAATGGCCATGTGACGGCCGTTACTTAGACGGCCGTCACACGGCCATTTTTCACTGTCGTGTGCATAAGGCCTAGGCCAGGGATCAGCAACCTTCGGCACTCCAGCTGTTGTGAAGCTACAACTCCCAGAATGCAGACTTATTCGGCTGTTCTTGTAACTCCCACAGAAGTGAAAGGAGGCTTCTAGGATTTGTAGTTTCAGAACAGCTGTGGTGCCGGAGGTCGCTGATCCCTGGCCTAGGCTATAAGAAGATTGCCAGCACCCTGAGGCTGAGCTGCAGCACGGTGGCCAAGCAGCGCTTTAACAAGACTGGTTCCACTCCGAACAGGCTAAAGATGATGTAAATATTTACAGAAATGTGAGGGGTGTACTCGCTTTTGTACACTGTATATCAAGAGACCTGCAGAACTATCCTGCCAAACTGGCTCTTATTTGGATTGATGGCGACTCTTGTGACTGCACCTTTCTGGTAAGGCATTCGACACTGCATCTGCTTCAGCAGAGACTGACAGGCGACGTGGGAAGCGTCAGGAAGCGAACGTCTGGCGATCGATGAGGCGAGTTCCACTTGGTTTATCATTTTACTCCATATGAAGCCTTAAAGGTGTATTCAAGTTACATTAAGTTATCCTCTATCCACATGATAGAGGTTAACTATTAAATTGGTGGGGTCCTACCGATCACAAAAAACGGGGGCCATAGAGGCTGTCCCATAAAAGTGAATGGGACGGCTTGTAATTACACCTGCTCAGAACTATGATGTCAACAGTGAGCAGGTAAACAATGAGGAGACGGCAGCGTTGCAGGAGCGCTGCCTTCTCTTCAAACAGCTTGGCGCAGTGCCGGGAGTCAGGCCCCGCCGATTTGATATTGATTACCCATGTTGAGGACAGGTCAACAATAGGAATAAAGCGGACAACAGAGTTAAAGGAATCGCATTTTGACAAAGTATGACTAAACATTGTATAGAGCTGGTCCTTCTCCTAATATACATCGGGGATACGCTCTGAAGGCCAGCATCCTCTATACAGCCATTGTCCCCACTGAGACAGAGACTAATGGATTTCTGTGACACACATATCAAACCAATCCTGCTTTATATGACATTGTATTATTCATTATACAACCATCCACATTCCAATGACAGAATAAACAAGTCGAATGTGGACATAGTTGCCTTGTACGTGAGTTCTGAACCATCAACAGCTATATTGTCTCCTACATATATGGGAGTCAACCAAAGACTTGTTGCTGTAGCTCAGGCTGAGTTAACCATTAACATTTCCACAGAAACAAAAAAAAAAACACCCGCGAGAGGGGGAAGCAAATGTGCTGTAGCTAGCCCTCAGTCCAATGACAGCTCTGCAGAGGAATTCGGCTCAACTCTGCACATGGAGAAGATGCAAGACAGACCCCTGGAATTCCACCGTCAAGTAAACACCATCAAAATATTTGAGAGGAAATTAAAGAGTAAACCATTATCTAAAAATACATGTTGTGAGTAAAAAGGAGGACAAAAATAGAACAGAGCGGCATCAAAATGTATTTTTCAATGGTCAATCATTCATTATTAAGAATTGTAATATCAAACAACAACTTAAACTCATTTTACATCTTGACCCTTTTTAAATATGTAAATAAGTTCCTAAAACAGAGAATACTCTATCTCCTTATCAAGAGTGCCTAATCGGCGTGAGGAGTCTTAGAGGCCTTGGCAATGCTCCTCTGGAATTCTAGAAGGATGGTGTGCAAATAAGCTTTTAGCAAGATCTGTCTCTAATGTCACCAGATATAAGGTAGCTATCCTATAAGTCAATGTTCGACCGTTTAAACAGGCCTTGAGACAGGGCATGCATAATAACTAAGCCAGCACCTCATCTGCAGACAGATTTTTTGGGATGATTGCCCCTCATCGGTGCAGAGTACTGGCCTAACTGGCTGAGAGGCCTCGGTCAGGATAGATACCTTACACTTGGTGGAATAAAAGACAGAGCTTGCTAAGAGCTCATTTCCAAACCCTCTTCCCAGAATTTCAATGCACGGGCACCAACTGTAGGGTCGCTGTATGCGGACGCGGGACCTATTCACTTGAATGGGGTCCGAGATCTGCACCGCAAAAATGTAGTGCATGCACTACTTTTTTCGGTGCGGAGGCACGGACAGAAAGCCCATGGATGCATTCCGTAGTGCTTCCGATCCGTGCCTCTGTTTCGCACCATATATCCCGGACTGCGGACCCATTCAAGTGATTGGGCCACAATACGGGCATGGCCGAGCAACGACAGGAGCATGAGCACATATAGAGAGTGCCTTAATCACCGTGAGACGTCTTATAGACCAGGCAACGCTCCTCTCGAATTCCAGAAAGAGTTTATGCAAAAAAGCTCTTAGTAAAACTCTGCCTCTAATGCCACTAGATGTAAGGTAGTTATCCTGACCTAAGACTCTCACCCATTTAGGCCAGTACTCTCGGCTCTGTACTTATGAGGGGCAACCACCTCAAAACAGCTGTCTGCAGATGAGACGCTGGCTTAGTTATTATCCAAGTCATGTCTCAGGGCCTGTTTAAAAGGTCAATTGGCTTATAGTATAGCTACCTTACATCTGGTGACATTAGAGGCAGCAGTTGCTAAGAACTGACTTATATACCCTCTTCCTAAAAGAGACATTCACTCATTAACTGTTAATAGTAAATGAAAGTACAATCGTTTGCATTAGACCAGTTCCACATCTAGGGGGAAAGCTTGCAGAACTGGTATTATCAAAGTTGGTGGTAAACACATAAAAAATGATAGAAAAACAGATCTGTCTTAAAGTGACCTTCTTTGTTGGTTCTAAACAAAAATAGATCTTAATGGAATGTATTGAAACCAATGCCAAAAGTCTAATTTTTCATCACTTTTATTCTACTCCAAGATAAATGTCAAACAAATAGACATTCCATAAAAACCTGATTGGTGGAGGTCTAAATGCTAGGACTCGTTCTAAGCACACAAGAAGTAACATCGCAGTCGACTCCTCACCACACTAACATTTACTGGGCTGTACCTGCATTGATGGGTCACAGAGACCTGGCGATGCAGAACTACGGGTAAGCCGCTACTATTGAAGAGAAGCTGTTTGGCGCTATGGGGACTGTGGCATACACTTACCCAGCCCACCAACCAGCTAACAAATCTGTCAATACTGTGTAGACTGAGGAGGAGGGCCAAGGCTATAGGAAGGGGGTCTGCTTTCACCTCCTCCTCCTTGGTGTTTGCTCCTGACCCCACAGCCTGCCGCTGGCAAGGACAGAATGAAATTAATTATTTTAATTATATATTCTTCAGGCTACTGTGTGACAGAGGAGATGTCAAGTGCCCACCATCAGAGGCAGATACTTCACATGGATAGTCTCTAACAGTTCTATTATACTTTTCAAGTGCATTCTTATACAGCTTTTTGGGTAACTTCAGAACAACAGAAATCAAGCTTCTGCCTCTAGTTAGGCCTATAGGTTTTTAGTTATTTGGTGTTGGTGCGCACTTGCAGAAACCCAAACTATGCTCCAGCCTGCACTACTGTTGTGCAAACAGAAACAGCTTTGTCATCAGCCTGAAAACTCTGCATAGTAAACACTAGATATATCCATAAGAGAGTGACCCATAACCAGAACACCCAGAAGTCATAAAAAGATCCAGCAGGAGATCTAGGTGTACACAATGCCATGACCCATGGAAGGGCTGTAATAGACTGATTGTCAGGAATCGCCTGCTCGCTAGCGGAGGAGACCACTGGTATTATATGCAGCAATTTCCTCCAATAATGCCAGCGCTCGTCCCCATACTGAATCATTGCTTGCCGGCAGAAGATCGTGATTAGACAGCATGATCTGCTGCCGACAAATGATGATTTTTAAGCGTGCTGAAAGATTGTGAAAGAACGAGCATTTGGTCGTTCATCGGGCGATCGGCGGCAGTATTACTCAAGCAGACCTACTAACGGTCGTTAGCGTTAATCTGCCCGACAATCGCCTGGTGTAATACAGGCTTAAGACTGTAAGGCCCCTTGCAGACAAGCAAGCATTCCGCGTGGGTGCAATGCATGATGCAAACTCATTGTGCCCGCACGGAATCCAGACCCATTCATTTAAATGGGACTGTGTACATGAGCGATGTTTTTCACGCATCACTCTTGCGTTGCGTGAAAATCGCAGCATGTTCTATATTTAGCGATTTTCACGCAGCGCTGGCCCCAAGAAGTGAATGGGGCTGCGTGAAAATCGCATCGCATCTGCAAGCAAGTGCGGAGGCGATGCGATTTTCCCGGATGGCTGCTAAGAGATGTTGTTTGTAAACATTCCGTTTTTATTATCACGTGCGTGCAAAACGCAATAAATCGCATAGCACCCGTGCAAAAAAACTGAACGCGATCGCAAACAAAACTACTTGCTGTACTTGCTTGCGAAATCGCGCATTTTTCACTGAACGCATCTGCACACGCTCGTCTGCAAGGGGCCTAAGGGTTTTTTCTACCAGCGATATTTATCATCTATCTAGAAGAAAAGGGACAAATATGTGATCTCTTAGGGCCCTACCACTCGGAACCCCCTGATCACTAATACAGGGGTTTCCGAGCTCTCCGTTCTTTCTGACTGCATGAAGCAGTGGCCAGGCACGCTCCCTGCCACTCCATTCAATGTCTATGGGAGTGAGGGAAAGAGTCCAATTCTTGTTCTCACCGATTTCGCCAGGGTAAGATTTTGGTCTTGTTTTCAGAAGTGGTGGTGAGGGAGCCCTAAAAACAACTTCTGCACCAAAGCCCTCTAGCCTTTAGATACAACCTTGCAGGTGTGGAAACAGAAGAGTGACCTATTTATCTCTATGTGCGGATGATCTTTTACATTGCTCGTATATGTCTTGTGCGCAGTGATCTCTCAAGAAACCTGTGTATAGAAATGTGTGATATGTAGTGGTCTGACTGCAGTCAGCAGATTGCAGAGGTTACGACACTTCCCCTTTTACCGCAGTAACCGTCACAGTAGACGTCCATGTTTTTGTGGCTCGGCTCCATCCAAGTACAAAAAAACGACCGCATGGAAAAGAATAGCATCATTGTCAGGTACTGCAGTGAAGAAGAGGTACCCATGCATCTCAGGGGCACCAGGTAACAGACCATCAATATTACATCCCGAAAAACCTCTTTACACACCATGCAGCCTCTTTGTCCACAGTCATCCCACTTGGATACTAGACATGTGCATATCTCATTACTCTTGATGAAACTTCATAGTTAACCCTATTTACAAGGTCATGGACTGAGGACAGCACAGTAGTTGGGCAGCAATAATATCCAACAGTTTATGGGTACTGAATAGTGTTGAGCGAGTGAGCTTCAGAATAATACTGTACGGAGATTCATCTCAGTACAGTATTAGAATGTATGGTCTCCAATGAGCCGAAGTAAGTTACGCGGGTGACTTTGCTGAATAACTTCGGTAGTTTATTTTTAAAGTGGAAAACCACTTTAAAACTTGAAACCGAACTCGGCTTCAATTCCGACTAGTACCTCAGATGAAGCATCCGAAGCTCAACACTAGTACTGAACATCTCTTCTTGAACTCTTCTTTTATTGGAGTTGTGACTACTGCGCAATCCATCCATGTTTGTGCAATCCATGACTGCAATCAACCAAATTTACAACATAATTGTCTAGACAAAAGGGCGAGCGTGTTTCTCTCTCCCCTGCCATCCCTATTACCTCCTTACTCAAGGTCCAAAACATCTGCATGTGACAGCAATAGCAAAAAGCACAGTTATATCTATGGAAAATAAGAATGTCCCGTCAATACCATAAAGGCAACTGATATTCATACGAAAACAGTCTTTAGAACAAGCACACACTGATGCAAGACGACCCTTGTGCCTCATGGCTTTGTCTCTTGAAGTGACAGAGTAGGCTGCTTTCACACAGTCAGTGTTTGGTCAGTGATTTTCATCAGTGATTGTGAGCCAAAACCATGTGCAGGTTAAAAACACAGAACAGGTGTAAATCTTTTCATTATACCTTATGTCTGTGGAGGCTCCAGTCCTGGTTTTGTCTCAAAATAACTGAGGGGGGGAGACAGCTGATGGCACGGGGGGGGGGGGGGGGACAGCTGATGGCACGGGGGGGGACGACGACAGCTGATGGCACGGGGACGGGGACAGCTGATGGCACTGGGGGGGGACGACAGCTGATGGCACTGGGGGGGGGACAGCTGATGGCACTGGGGGGGGGGACAGCTGATGGCACTGGGGGGGGGACAGCTGATGGCACTGGGGGGGGGGACAGCTGATGGCACTGGGGGGGGGGACAGCTGATGGCACTGGGGGGGCAGCTGATGGCACTGGGGGGGACAGCTGATGGCACTGGGGGGGACAGCTGATGGCACTGGGGGGGACAGCTGATGGCACTGGGGGGGACAGCTGATGGCACTGGGGGGGACAGCTGATGGCACTGGGGGGGACAGCTGATGGCACTGGGGGGGACAGCTGATGGCACTGGGGGGGACAGCTGATGGCACTGGGAGGGACAGCTGATGGCACTGGGGGGGGACAGCTGATGGCACTGGGGGGGGACAGCTGATGGCACTGGGGGGGGGAGACAGCTGACGGCACTGGGGGGGGAGACAGCTGACGGCACTGGGGGGGGGGGAGACAGCTGACGGCACTGGGGGGGGGAGACAGCTGACGGCACTGGGGGGGGAGACAGCTGACGGCACTGGGGGGGGAGACAGCTGACGGCACTGGGGGGGGCAGCTGATGGCACTGGGGGGGACAGCTGATGGCACTGGGGGGGACAGCTGATGGCACTGGGGGGGACAGCTGATGGCACTGGGGGGGACAGCTGATGGCACTGGGGGGGACAGCTGATGGCACTGGGGGGGACAGCTGACGGCACTGGGGGGGACAGCTGACGGCACTGGGGGGGGACAGCTGACGGCACTGGGGGGGGGGAGACAGCTGACGGCACTGGGGGGGGGAGACAGCTGACGGCACTGGGGGGGGGAGACAGCTGACGGCACTGGGGGGGGACAGCTGACGGCACTGGGGAGGAAGCTGACGGCACTGGGGAGGAAGCTGACGGCACTGGGGAGGAAGCTGACGGCACTGGGGAGGAAGCTGACGGCACTGGGGAGGAAGCTGACGGCACTGGGGAGGAAGCTGACGGCACTGGGGAGGAAGCTGACGGCACTGGGGAGGAAGCTGACGGCACTGGGGAGGAAGCTGACGGCACTGGGGAGGAAGCTGACGGCACTGGGGAGGAAGCTGACGGCACTGGGGAGGAAGCTGACGGCACTGGGGAGGAAGCTGACGGCACTGGGGAGGAAGCTGACGGCACTGAGGGGGCAGCTGATGGCGCTGAGGGGGCAGCTGATGGCACTGAGGGGGCAGCTGATGGCACTAGGGGTGAACCTGATGGCACAGGGGTGGCAGCTGAAGGCACGGGGGGGGGGGGGGGACTTTTAATTAGTTTTTTGTTATTAGAGTACTCAATTAATCGTTGGAATACTCGATTATAAAAATAGTCGATAGCTGCAGGCCTAAAAGCAGCCTAATGCTGTTTAAAGGGATTGTATTCTTTTTACTATTGATGACCTATTCTCAAAATAGGTCATCAATATCAGATAGATGGGGAGCCAACCCCTGCCGATCAGCCGTTATAAGAGAAGGCAGCTGTATTCCCTGCTCTCTTTTCCTGCTCCCAGCAGCAATTGCAGTGGTGAGCAGACCAATTACAAGTATGGCGTCCCCATTCACTTCTATGGGACGGCTCTGTCTGTTCAAGTGAATAGGAAGGAGCTGTCCTATAGAAGTGAATGGGGACGCCATACTTGTAATTACACTGCTCACCACTGTAGTTTCTGCTTCCAGCAGATAAACAGGGCAAAGAAGGCATCAATCATATGAGCGTTGCCTACTCTTCAAACTGCTGATCGGCAGGGGAGCCGGGAGTTGGACCCCCTCCGATCAGATATTGATGACCTTTCCTAAGAATAGGTCATCAGTAGTAAAAAGCAGACAACCTCTTTAAACATATGACTTCCTCTGCCATGTTCCACTACCTTTAAAATATAAAAATACTGTAATGCAAGGAACAAGTCATGGAGTGAACACCAATTCTTAGATTCAAATGTGATATTAAAGTCTTTGTGACATCAACACTTACTCATGTTTAAGATGATATCAAGACCGCATTCCAAAGGATATCGTCTTGGCAGAGTACACGCAACCTATGGGGGGGAAAAAAATGCAAGAAATCTTTAGTGCCAGGAGGTTACCAGCAAAGTCATATAGTTTCATTATAATGGAATGGGGAGGTTATAGTGTAGAATATAATACAAAAATCTCCTGTACAAATAGATTCCTTTATATTGTATGAAGTCTCTTACCAATATGTCTGACAATAATCCGAACCCCATTATTGCTTCACGTATTGTCGCTTTTCTTCAAATCCTGCAGGCCAGGAGATCTGATTGTAGGCCGCAGAAGTCAGTATGGCCGTACACAACAAATGGCATCTGATAAACGTTTGTTCATCTGACAACTATCTCTCCCAACTCATACACACAAGCAGCAGCATCTGGCAGCAGGCAACTCCAATGCAACAAAAAAAATCAGGCATGCTGAAATCCAACTTTCCTCATCTTTACTTTCCTCTACATCCAACCCCCCAGTTAAGGAGACCCCATACACATTAGATCATCAGCCAAAACCAAATTTGATCTAATGACTATGGCCACTATACAGCATTTGAACTAGGATATGGTCAGGGCAGGCACAAGCAGGTTGGTTGTATCATGGGCATGAGAAATATTAAAAAGTCACAGGTGAAAAGAAATGGAAAGTGCAAGGATATGCAACATAGAGTGGAAAATGTCCAATCAGGAAGTCTGTAATAATAGTGAGAGATCTATCATTTGAGAAGATTAGGACAGGTCTAGAGTTTTGTCTTCTAGATTCTGCTCTCTGGATTATCTTTTGCTATTTAGAGATCATTAGTAATGTTTCTTCCATCCTATTAGGGTATCTGGACATCATAGAGGGTAGTCTCCCACTTGGGAACCTCATTTATGATCCAGAGCAGTTTCTTCTGCTCTTATGGTCTCCATGTAACCACATAGTATATGGTTGGCCAAGGTGGCCTCATTCTCAAGATGGTACAGGAGGGCTCATGTATAAAGAACACTGACACTGCAGTTGCAGTATCCTTCTAACCTTAAAGGGGTTGTCCACAATTTACTGTATTTTTTTTTAACTCCCCCCCCCGCCTTCCCCACTCAGTAGGATGTGTGAAGAGATCTAAACTTACCTGCTCCCTGGCGCTTGGTTTCAGCTGTTTTTACTGCACTTCCTGTACCTGCATGTAAACTTCCTCCATGGACAGGGTCACATGCACCACTACAGCCAATGACTGGCCTCAACAGTTACGTGTCGCCGGTCAGCACATCACTGCTGGTGGTCATGTGCTACTCGGGGACACGTCATTGCTGAAGCCAGTGACCGCCTGCAGAAGCACACATGACCCCATCTGTGCAGGAAGTTTACATGGGGGGACTGAAAGTGCAGTGACGAGAGCCTGGGACCAATGGAGCCGGAACTGACTGGTGGGGAGCAGGTAAGTATAGTTCCTCTTCACAGGTCCTGCTGTTTGTGTGTGTTCTTATATGCACTAGTTTCACACATATGTTCACAGACAACAACGTTTCTGGAATCAAGCGCCTCTGCTAACTGTTCCCAATTTTTTCCTTTGTATCATGCGTTATGATATTTATTTTGTTTATTATTTATTTCGGGTTTTTTTTTTATTCAAGGTGGATCATCTCATTTTTTAGATACATATTGTAGTTTACAAATAAGAAAATACTTTACACACTTTTATTTACCACACAAGAATATGAGCATTTAGCTGGTGCTATAATTCCCCTTTTCTGAGGGACTATTTTTATTCTTGTACAGTTTGTGCTCTGTTATTGCCAAAATAAGAAATATATATATAATGGTCCTTTTTATGAGTACAGTTTGAAAAGAGCAGAATGTACAGTTTTGATGGAACTTTGCCGAAGACCAACATGTACAGTCTGTCTTGTTCCACTTCAGCCAAATGGATGCCGAAAATTTCCCCTGAGTGATCCAGGCTGAAAACAATGCACAGCCCTGTTGTGCCAGAAACACGTGTGTGCCATTTGATGCGGAAATTCATTTTCTGTCCAGAAACATTGGAATATGACGGAACATAAAACAAGATGCATTTGATTGTTCTTTTTTATTTATTTTATTGTTCTTTTTTATTTGATTGTTCTTAGCTTCTGTTAACTGTTTTATATGCATTATTAGTATGAAGCAGATCTCCTTGCCTGACCCAGTTGGTGGTATTTCTATATTTTTTGTGTTTATCAAGTGTATATATTTTTATATGAATGCAATAAAACTGTGGCAAGTCACTGGATGCAATGGCCAAGTGGCCGGCTTCAACGTGGACATTGACACAAGGAGACCTGAGATCTGCAGCAGTGGTGAGAGAATGAAAGGGGCTGTGCCGTATATAGGCATTTGCCCCTCATGGTGGCAATTGAGACTTATGTATGTAGGTTGTCTTGTTGTACTTGTCTCTCTCCCCCTATTCCCCTGCTTTCCCTCCTTGCCCGCCATTATTCTCCACAGGTGAATCAGAGGTCAGCCGGCAACCAAAGGAGATTGGCCAAGTATGGTTGCTGATCGGTTTCTGGGCAAAGGGCTAATTTTAGCTGAAGTTATGGATTGGCTGAGTCAAGTTTCAGCGGGAAAAAGAAGGTGTATTTATGGAGGACACTCACCTGTGGGAGCTCTGTCAGCGCTGGTAAAAAGAAGAGGAAGGAGCGTGTCCCGCCCGCCCTCCCAATGTTTCTGTAGTCGCGGTCTTTGAAAAGGGGGGAGTGTAAAAGGGTGGGGGGGTTAGTCGCTCAGCCTTACTGGGTGGACTCTGGATGAGTAGTGGACTAATGGACTCGATTTAATATTGGAAAAGTTTAATGGCTTAATAATTTATGGTAATTTATTATTTATGGTTACCCACCTTCCCCCCCCCCCCCCCCCCCAGTTAATAAAGACCGCGGCCATTTTTTAGCCACAATGGTAGTTGTGTATTATTTATTATATTATAAGGTAAATTGTCGAATATGGCACCATGAAGGGGCCAGAACCCAGTAGCGGGGATTAGACAAGTATGATTCCCTATACAGGTCCAGATATTTTGGAAAGTCTGCCAGAAAAGCAACCCTGGGGGTGAACAACCCCTTCAAGACTCTGTTCACACTACTCTGTTCAGGGCCACTGTGTGAATTATGCATGTTATCTTGAGTTGTGTCGAGGTTTAGTCCATGATATCTTATTTTTAAAATGTGTGGAATTATTTGGTTAATGTAACAAACACCCCAGCGAGTGCAGATACTGGTGGTATTGTAATTTTCCCTCTGGTAAAGTGAGCACATTTTTAAATGTAATATTTATCATTGTGCATATGCCACCAAACATGTCCCAGACAACTGCAGTTGTATGACTATACATGTGCATAGGTCTGCTATTGAGTCGCAGTGTAAAGAAAACTTATACGATACGGTATACATTTTTTTATTGACGGGATGACCTTTTATTGAAAGCATAGTCCAACTATGCTTTTCAAAACAGTAAAAAAAATTATACTGATTGTGCAAAATGGTAATCGGGCAAAAAGTTAGGGCATGTGGCACAGAGTAAGGCCCAGTTCACACATCAGTTATTTGGTCAGTTATTTGTGAGCCAAAACCAGGGGTAAAGGCTACTCAGAGATAAGGTGTATTGAAAAGATATTCACCTGTTCTGTGTTTTTGACCCGCACCTGGTTTTGGCTCCCAATAACTGATGGAAATAACTGATCAAATAACTGAAGTGTGAACAAAGCCTAATATGTTAATCAGGCACAGGTCAGGACATGCGGCACAGAGTAAATCCAGTAAACAGGCAGAGGTCAGGCATGGGGGATCAGAACTACATAATAGCACAGTTTTGCAGAGCTAGATAAGCTAGGAACATATAGATCAGGCAACCTCTCATAGTGAAGAGGAAGGCATCCTATATACCCCAAGGAATGACCAATTGGCCAGGAACAGATTACCCAGTGTACTTATTGGCCCTTTAACATCCAAGAAGAGAGCGTGTGCCTAAAGGTAGCAAGCACCAGGAAGCAAATAGGGAAGACAACACAAGTGGCTTACTGTGTTGAACAGAGAGGACGATAAGAATACTGGTGTCCGTGCCCACCAGGAGATGGTGGATCGGTGACATCATTCTACTGCTGGGACATGCATGTGCTTGACTTTATCATGTGATGAGCTGCTGTCCAGACATAGAAAGTGAAGAGACCAGAGCTGCGGATGGGTGAGTAAAAAAGCCAAATAGGGTGCAAATTCCACTGGAGAGCTATGTTTTTGGTGCTCTGTATCAAAATAACAAAGCTCTGATCCCTGTAAAGATGTATTATGAAATTAATCAGCAGATCCATTTTGGATCTGAGAATAAGTGAGACTTGAATAAGACCAACTGCTGACACTGGCAATATGGCACTTCTTTTAAGGGACTGACTAGCACACATGACTCTACAGTCCAGAACAAACTGCAGACTGGCGTCTTTTTCCTGCAGATAAGTCACAAGTCTGTATACGAGGGCCAAGGACACCACCAACGATTACAGTAAAAGGAAATGCCCCATCGCATTACAGTAAATAAGTAGCTAAATGCGACACAGCCAACCTTTGTTACTTTTCAGATAACCTGCCTTATGTTTTAACTATAGCAACACTTCAAGGGAAAGATCAAAAAAACTGAGGCAGATTTTGTTGCAGAATATTTCTGCGACTGCAAATCGGTTCCATTTATGTGATTGGGGCTGTTCTGGCAGCAAGCACATGGATTTCTGCAAGCTTCATTGAGATAAATGGAACGGATTTTAGTCACAGACATTTTCTGAAGGCACCCTTATAGAAATAGATCAATATATTAAACCTCCCTTTAATGGGTTCTCCAGGATTGGGTTAAAATGTCCGCCAGCAACCTGTCCTAGAACGCAAGCAGGACTGGTTGCTACCACTTGGAGAGCTGCCTATGGGGTGAGGGGCCACCCCTCACTACGCTCTCTGGCACTTGCATGTACTATATATTGGTGAGTTTTCCATCAGGCTGCTCAGCCATGATGGCATATCGTAGGCAGAATCGCATCATTACCATCTATTGTAGTTAGGCCTAACCTCGGCAAGTGGTGGCAACCAGTCCTCCTCCAATTCTACAACCGGATGCCGAACCCCCGGAGAACAATGTCAGAGTATTTAGAGACAACCCCCACCCAAACTGGTAACACCAAGATGCCAATTTATTTACGAATTTCTAGGAGGAATAACAGAGAAATGGCACAACATAAAGTTTTCAGAAAAGATGCCTCAGAATTGATAGCTTGGATTTTCACCAAGGCTGATTTTTTTCCATGCAATCTTTTCTTTTTCAGCAGTAATCTGTAGAGGTGTGAAAAGTAACAGATGGCAAGAAAATATAACAAGCAGAACAGGTTGGACTTAACAAATAAAAGTATGGAGGGAATTTAAGTGAAACTTGTCGCATTGACCGATTGACCGATTCGACATCTATTGATTACTGTGAATCTAAAGAACACAATGTTCCCTTCTCTTAAAGGGGTCGGCCCATTTCAGACTTGACATATCGCTAGAATTTGCCATCAATATCAGATAGGTACTTCCTACCTGCAGAACAGGGTCCCTGAAGTGAATGGAGAGCACACCACTCATGCGCAGCCACCCTCTGCTCACCACACCATTCGCTCGGCTACGACGCACGATGATGGCCTATCCTAGTGATAATACATCAATGTCTCAGATGGGCCAACCCCTTGAACTTACTTTTTATCTTGTCTATTGCTGGACATACATACGTTCTATCACTATAGGCTAGACTTACCTACAATATGCCGAGGCTGAAGCATGGGATTATAACTCTGTCAGTCTACGTATATATACAGTATGTCTATGTATGTCTCAGGTATGTACTGAAAGTTAAACTCTCTTGACCTCGTAATGGTGGCCATAGATATGAAGATAATTCTGATCCCGTCACAATTTAGGTCCCGGTGCAATAATCTTCACTTCTATGACTGCACAAAGCCTTTAATAATTTTTTAGGACTTGTCTCATGAAGTCTCTATTAGGAGAAGATGGACATCACAGTGAGACCTCCGTCGCTCGGGACAACCTCTATGTTCCAGAATGAAGAGCTGCTGAGTACGAGCAACTCCCATTCTGGCAGACTGAGTGTGTCCATGCATCACGGCCGGCATGTAATGCTATAGAACACCTTCCCTTGTGCGGCTGCCCATGACTTCTCCTGGTGGCAGCTGATGGGGGTATGGAAAGCAAACCCCTTCAAGTCGCTAACACAAACAGCTTCCCTCACAGTGTGACACCCAGGAGTGAAACTCTCTAGGGCCCTCCCAATGACTACTGGGTAGTGTTGAGCGAAATTGTTTTTTAAAGGGAACTTGTCACCGGGATTTTGGGTATAGAGCTGAGGACATGGGTTGCTAGATGGCCACTAGCACATCCGCAATACCCAGTCCCCATAGCTCTGTGTGCTTTTATTGTGTAAAAAAATGATTTGATACATATGCAAATTAACATAAAAGAGTCATTACTTTCACACTTGCGTTGTTCTGTTCCGGCATAGAGTTCCGTCGTCGGGGCTCTATGCCGGAAGAATGATGATCAGTTTTATCCTAATGCATTCTGAATGGAGAGAAATCCGTTCAGGATGCATCAGGATGTCTTCAGTTCCGGACCGGAACGTTTTTTGGCCGGAGAAAATACTGCAGCATGCTGCGCTTTTTGCTCCAGTCAAAAATACTGAACACTTGCCGCAAGGCCGGATCCGGAATTAATGCCAATTGAAAGGCATTAATCCGGATCCGGCCTTAAGCTAAACGTCGTTTCGGCGCATTACCGGATCCGACGTTTAGCTTTTTCTGAATGGTTACCATGGCTGCCAGGACGCTAAAGTCCTGTTTGCCATGGTAAATTGTAGTGGGGAGCGGGGGAGTATACTTATCGTCCGTGCGGCTCCCGGGGCGCTTCAGAGTGACGTCAGGGCGCCCCGCGCGCATGGATGACGTGATCGCATGGACACGTCATCCATGCGCATGGGGCGCTCTGACGTCATTCTGGAGCCCCCCGGGAGCCGCACGGACGGTAAGTATACTGCTCCCCGCTCCCCACTACTACTATGGCAACCACGACTTTAATAGCGTCCTGGCTGCCATAGTAACACTGAACGCATTTTGAAGACAGATCAGTCTTCAAATGCTTTCAGTTCACTTGCGGTGTTACGGATTCGGCGGGCACCTCCGGCAAATGCAGTACACGACGGATCCGGACAACGCAAGTGTGAAAGAGGCCTTACTTGTGTGACCAGAGAAGAGTCATATTTTCAAGCTCTGACTCATCTCAGGTTAATTTGCATATGTATCAAAGCGGTTTTTATACACAATAAAAGCACACCGAGCTATGGGGACTGGGTATTGCGTATGTGCTAGCGGCGATCTAGCAACCCATGTCCTCAGCTCTATACCCAAAATCCCAGTGACAAGTTCCCTCTAAGTTCTGCCTCCAGGTTATCGAAGAATCATGTTATGGATTCCAAATTCCGTTATGGTCCATGGTAGCGGAATCCATAACGGGATTGTTCGATAACCCGAACTTTACACGGAGAACTTAAAACACAAGTTCGCTCAACACCTACTACTGGGTTAAACATCTATAGACACCTCTCAATTCAGAACATTTGAATGCCAAATTGTGAGAAATTTTAAAGGGGTGGTCCAGGATTTATTTATTTTTGCCCCCCCCCCCCCCCTCCCTGCCCCCAGACAGCATTGCTTGTGGATAAATCCATACTCACCCACTCTCTGCCACTCAAATTCAGCTCCCGGACTCTCTTTACTGGACTTCTAGTTACCGTCTGTCAACCTCCACATGGACAGGGTCACAAGCGTTGCTGCAGCCAATGACTGGCCATAGTTGTGACGTGTCCCCAAGCGGAACGTGACCCAGCAATGATGTGCTGCTTGGGAGCACGTCACCACTGAGGCCAGTCACTGGCTGCAGCGGAACATGTGATCCTATTCATGCAGGAGTTGACAGACAGGGACCGGAAGTCCTATGAAGAGACATTGGGAGCCGGAACTAAGAGGTGGGGAGGTAGGACGGGGAGTATGGATTTCAGCAGGCTGCTCCCTGCTCTGGCTAATAGAGTGGGGTCCTGAGCGGGGTTCCCCCTCTATGATGCATGTTCGTGGTATAACCATTGCTCTTTATGTATGTATGGCAGCCTTTGGGTACATTCACACGACTGGTAGCAATGGGCAAAGTAGTCAATTTTTAACAGACGTTTTTTCATGGCTGCCTTTCTGAAAAACTGCCCCTTTGAATTGTATGGGGCGCGGTCGGTCCATGAAAACGAACAAAATGTTATATGTCCTATTTTTTTTTTTTTCACTGCCATTATTCGCGGCCAGTTAAAAAAAAGGCTCTGTAAATACAACCATAGACTGCAATGGTCATATGTATCTACCCATCATTTCCATATACAGGGAACACTTGCCCTGTGCACATAAATTTCGGCAGATCCATAGATCATACACCTCATGTGAACAGATGCCAGGCTCTCTGGACGTATAATATAAAGTCTCACCCACTGAACTGGGGTCCTGGGACACACGTTATTTTGGCAAAGAAATATCCATACAGATGATGTACTGCTCCTGACCTAAATATCGTACATAATTCTATGATCCACTAGGGGACATACACCAGCCAGATTTTCTAGAGGTTTACAAACTGTACAGCCAGATGCACAAATTAGATGAGGATGGAAAATGCAATTAGGAAAACATTCGGAGCGGGAACAAGCGCGCTGCCAGTACAGAGCTGGCGCTCACCTGGATCCCGACTCCAGCATTCTCCTAACTTTACAGCCAGCCCTCTCCTCAGATAGATTCATTCCCATCATAAATCATTTAGGGCAGATCTAAAAGACCAGTCCGTGAGTGACAGCTCTATAAAGTGAATCATACAACATTGATGTGCCAAGAATTCATTGTGATCTAAGATCTACTCGTTGGCTAAAGAAACTGAGGGCTGACGGAGCACACAGTCCGTGGCAGGTGCACGCAGCCACAAAACCTACATTACGCCCCTTTAAAGAGGACCAGTCCCCTCTCCTGACTTGTCTGTTTTAGTAATCACTTGCATTCCCCGTGATACTACAATTCTAATGTGTTCTCAGAATTCTATTTTGTGCCGTTCCTCTGTTAGAAAGTTAAAGGGAACCTGTCACCGGGATTTTGTGTATAGAGCTGAGGACATGGGTTTCTAGATGGCCGCTAGCACATCCGCAATACCCAGTCCCCATAGCTCTGTGTGCTTTTATTGTGTATAAAAAAACGATATTAAACATATGCAAATTATCCTGAGATGTGTCCTGTATGTGAGATGAGTCAGGGACAGGACTTATCTCAGGTTAATTTGCATATGTATCAAATTGTTTTTTTACACAATAAAAGCACACAGAGCTATGGGGACTGGATATTGCGGATGTGCTAGCGGCCATCTAGCAACCCATGTCCTCAGCCCTATACACAAAATCCCGGTGACAGGTTCCCTTTAAGAATAAACTGACAAGGGGGTGTGCTCCTACATAGACGATCACTGCTGGCACTGACTGGATAATGTAGGGACGCCCCTTCCTTCAACTTGTATCAACCAGTTATCAATTTATTCAGACGCTTTAGGGAGAAATAACAGAGCAAAATCAGAACTCGTCAGGAGAGGTGACAAGTCCTCTTTACGTAAAGAAAGACACAAAGGGAATCTGAAATTAGGTCCAAGTAATACAGAACCCAAATGATGACCTCATAATACTAGTCTATGACTGATCACTGAGGCTGAAGTGCACCCTCCCAGCAGAGCTGCCTTTATGCCACTGCCAATGTGCCTACAGGAATATCTGTCTTTGATGCCATACGATAACTGTGCTTTCTCCACCACAGCTATTGAGAACAGGTAAAGGTAGGTATACACTATTAGCAGGAATATAAAACACATTCCCAGTAATTAGATACTGATGGCATATCTTCAGGATAGGTCCCCATTACCAGATCGTTGGGGGCTGGACATCCCGCACCCCCACTTATCAGCTGTTTTGGATAGCTGCTGGTGCTGGAAACTATACAGATGACAGAGCTGGAAGCAGAAAGTTCAGTCCACTGTTTAGTGGCTGTGATTAGGAGCTGGGGTGTGCCGCCATTGGAAACTACACAGTGGACGGAGCCTTCCATCCACTGTATAGTCTTCAGCGCAGTGGGCTGCCTGACACAGCTGACCAGTGGGCATGTGGGGTGTTGGACCCCCACCAATTTCATATTGATGACCTACTTTGAGGATAGAAGATCAATATCTAATTACTGGAAAAACCTTTATAGAAAAAAAAAAGCCTTTTTTAAAAGACAGCCTATCCTCGGAATTTGAATATTGATGACTTATCCTCAGGATAGGGTCATCAATAGAGATGAGCGAAGTTCTGAAAAATTCTATTTGGCTGCTTTGCCGAATTTCACAAATAATGACTCTGTCACGAAGCGCATTTCATTATATGTAGCAGGCACAATGACGGGGAGCGGCCGTCATGAACCCCCGTCATTGTACCCCTCAGATGCCGCGTTCATCGCTGATCGCGGTATCGGAGATTAAAAATGAGGGCTTTAAAAACACTCACCTAGTTCATTTGTGCGCGAAGCCATCTTGCTTGAAGATACTGCGCAAAATCTCACGTGGTGACATCATACGTCACTGCACGTGAGATTTCACGCGGTATTTTTTAACTAAGATGGCTGTAGCGGGTATTCTTCGTGCGCAAATTGATGAGATATGTTTGTTTGTTTTTTACCGCCATTTCAGGGAAAATCGGTTTGTTACCACGAAGCATGAGGAAACACGGATCTGTGGCAAATAGAATTTTTCCTGAAATTCGGATCGAAGTTCAATTCCGATACTTTGATTCACTCAACACTATCATCAATATCAGATCGTCGGGGGGTCCCACACCCGAGACCCCCACCGATCAGCTCTGTGCGTGCGCAGCCTTCCCTTCATTGTTTACCTGCTCGCCGTCAACAGAACAGCATCGAGTAGGTGTAATTACAAGCCACCCCATTCCTTTTTGCCTGATAAAGTGACTTTTCGAATTTTGTATGCCATTTCTGCGATGCACAAGGGTGGTACATTCCCCCATAGTTCCATAGCAGCTGAAGAATGATAGGGGCAAGGCCGAAATTGGCGCTTGCCCACCCCTCATGGTGTCATTGAGACACGTTTTTATGGTATGGCCATGTTTTCTCCCCCCCCCCCCCCCCCCCCTTTCTCTTCTCTCTCCCTGTTTTTCTCCTCAGGTTAAGCTGGCAACTGGACAGCAGGTTATTGGCTCAGGACGGTTGCTGTCCGGTTGCTGGGCTTAGGCTATTTTTAGCCTGAATCAATGATTGGCCAGGAGGTTCTGTGGCGGGAACTGGACCACTATTTAAGATCGGTCACTCCCCTGGGTCTTGGCTGTTGAAATCTTCAAGCAAGAAGGAAGCATCCCCCGCCCGCCCTTTTTTTGTCGCGGTCTTGTTGAATTTGGGGGGAGGTTAGTCGCCCAGTCTTTTGGGTGGACGGATATTAACTTAAGGGATTGTTTGGTATTTATTTAATTTAAACTCAGTATGATTAATTTATTGTGGTAATATTTAATAAAGACCGCGGCCTTATTTATCCACAATTGGTTGTCTGTCGTTATTATAGGTATTAAATCTGGGGGGTTTTTAGTTGTCGATTGTGACACCATGACATGAGGGTTGTGCAGAAGTAATGAAAGAAGAGGGAAAGTGAATGGAAGCTAGATGCTATCAGTGTACATTTACTCGCCTGGACTTGTCTCCTCTGCCTGCATATGAGTCATTGATAAAACAATAGAGAGTTCATGGTTTTACGTAACAAACTCAGATTTTATTCCTCAAGGACCTAAACAGATTCCACTGTTGTTCTAGCAACCTACTGATTACAACATGGACCCCATCCTTGGTAAGGTACGACCACCCAGTCCACCTATGGCACCTCTTATTTCCAACAATTAGATACATGATGATAGTAACATTGTACACATTACACCATATATCACAATACTTCTGTGCTTTCAGATGTAACAGGATACATGGACCCGAATCACTCGTTGACAGCTTGGGTTTTCTGCAGTTTAGGCTACTTTCACACCGGCGTTTCTGGGTCCGCTTGTGGGATTCGTTTCAAGGCTCTCACAAGCGGCCCAAAACGGATCAGTTCAGCCCCAATGCATTCTGAATGGATAAGGATCTGTTCAGAATGCATCAATTTGGCTACGTTTGGTCTCCGTTGCGTTTTTTTAGACGGTCACTAAAACGCAGCCTTCAGCGTTTTGATGACCGTCTGACTATGCGGAGCCTAACGGATCCGTCCTGACTTACAATGTAAGTCAATGGGGACGGATCCGTTTTTCACTGACACAATATGGTGCAATTGAAAGGGAATCCGTCCCCCATTGACTTTCAATGTAAGTCAAGACAGATCAGTTTTTAATGAATAATGCAAATGTATACGTTCTGAACGGATACAAGCGTTTGCATTATCGGTGCAGATCCGTCTGTGCAGATACAAGACGGGTCCGCACCAAACGCGAGTGTGAAAATAGCCTTAGAAATGCAGGGAAGAGAACATCTAGATAACCAAACGCAGATGCTGCAGACGTAGTGGCAAGTGCAATGTGTCAGAAAGCAATGACATCATCCATAAACGACTAAAAGGAGAAATACAATCCCCCTAGACACAAGGAAGCAGCCATGCGGGATGTACAATCCACAACAATACAGAAAAAGGATCCACAAACAGGAACTTCGGATCCTCAGTTTAAGGCCTCTTTCACATTTGCGTTGTCCGGATCCGTTGTGTACTCCATTTGCCGGAGGTGCCCGCCGGATCCGTAACACCGCAAGTGAACTGAAAGCATTTGAAGACGGATCTGTCCATGCGATCACGTCATCCATGCGCGTGGGGCGCCCTGACGTCACTCTGAAGCGCCCCGGGAGCCGCACGGACGGTAAGTATACTGCTCCCCCGCTCCCCACTACACTTTACCATGGCAAACAGGACTTTAGCGTCCTTGCAGCCATGGTAACCAGTCAAAAAAAGCTAAACGTCGGATCCGGAAATGCGCCGAAACGACGTTTAGCTTAAGGCCGGATCCGGATTAATGCCTTTCAATGGGCATTGATTCCGGATCCGGCCTTGCGGCAAGTGTTCAGGATTTTTGGCCGGAGCAAAAAGCGCAGCATGCTGCGGTATTTTCTCCGGCCAAAAAACGTTCCGGTCCGGAACTGAAGTCATCCTGATGCATCCTGAACGGATTTCTCTCCATTCAGAATGCATTGGGATAATCCTGATCAGGATTCTTCCGGCATAGAGCCCCGACGACGGAACTCTATGCCGGAACAGAACAACGCAAGTGTGAAAGAGCCCTAAGACAACCTTACTTTTCAGATCGCTTTAACGTCACAACAAAAGTCTAGATTCTATACTTAACCCCTTCCTAACGTGGCAATTTTCAATTTCTGCGTTTTTTACTCCCTGGCTTCGCAGAGCCATTACTTATTATTTATTTTTTTGTTCACATAGCCAAGGGAGGGGGTTGCTTTTTTTGGGGCAAGTTGTATTTTCTAATGGCACCATTTAATATTGTATATGATGAAATGGGAAGCTAGAAAAAAAATATTTCTAAATGGGGTGGAACTAGAAAAAAAGGTTTTATGGGTTTTGTTTTTATGGCGTTTACTATGTCGTAAAATCGACCCGAGCCCTTCATGCTCTGTGTCAGTACGATTACAACGATACCACATGAGGAGTTAGGATAAGACTACAATTTCTGAAGCACAGTTTTCATTCCATTGATTTTTCTGCCATGCGTGAACTTCAGTGATTCATTTCTTTGTTCCCTGAATTAAAAAGGATTCGGAAGTTCTTCGCAGGAAGTGATGAAAAGTATCACACGCTGCAGATCAGAAAAGTTCCATTTGCATTTCCAAAAAATGAACAGGGGTTTCCACAGTCACAGCAGGTTTCACAAATTGTGCGATTCCATGCATTCCTATGGATACCCCTGATCTTACTGTCACCCGGAGCCTCCATCAAGGGTCATTTTACCCCAATCTTGCTGCTGCAGACTAGGTCGCTGTGACAATATAATGTCCACCATATGACCGGAGACATCGCTAGTGTTTCGTCTGAGACAAGGTTTGTCAACAAAATCCCTATAAAAGAGAAAGCGGCTCCACTGGTGCACACCGCCTTCCATGACAATTTCTGGGTGTCCTTCCGGTCACTGCTGGGAGCTGCGGAGGAAGCAGTATGATGAATAGAAAGACGGGGATACGAGTCCAGAGTATTCTGGTGAACAAAAGCAGGAAAGTGAGCAGGACACATAACATCGGGACACAGGCTGCGGGACTCTGGATATGTGTCACTGCCGTTAATACCATCTCAATGCTTTTATCAACAGCTCAAGCAAGATGGCAGCCCCCAAAATCATATCCAGGAAATAGAATTAAAAAATTAAAGGCTATAAGTGTCACTATCTGGTTTTATTGGCATCAAAATGGTCGAAAGGTCAACAGTCAAAGTCATACGCACCAAAATGAGATCAATAAAAACTACAGATCGCCTTGCAAAAATGAAATTAAGTAAAGAAAATGTAAAAAAAAAAGTTATGCAGGTCAGAATATGGCGATGCAAATAAATCAAAATATTTTTTCTAAGTATTGTTTAAGCATTTTAAAGCAAGAAAAACTCTAAAAATGTGGCATCTCTGTGATTGTACTGATTCGCAGAATGAAGATAACGTCGTTTTTACCACATAAGGAATGTCACAAAAAAGAAGCTCGTAAAACTCTGATGGAATAGCATTTTTTTTCCAATTCCACCCAATTTAGATTTCTTTTCTAGTTTCCCATTTCCCACTGTATCGTATACAATATTAAATGGTGCCATTAAAGGGGTTAATTTCACAAACAGTTCCCCCATGTGCTGGGCTCCTCACAGGGAATATACTCCCCGCGCCGCTCCTGCTTCTCCCTGTACACAGATGAAAACATCCGTGTCGGAGGGAGCAGCCAATGGCAGGCGGGGACATCACAAGTAGCAGTCAGTCAGGTAATCTGCTGTGACATCACAAGTAGCAGTCAGTCAGGTATGCTGCTGTGACATCACAAGTAGCAGTAAATCAGGTATGCTGCTGTGACATCACAAGTAGCAGTCAGGTATGCTGCTGTGACATCACAAGTAGCAGTCAGTCAGGTACGCTGCTGTGACATCACAAGTAGCAGTCAGTCAGGTATGCTGCTGTGACATCACAAGTAGCAGTCAGTCAGGTATGCTGCTGTGACATCACAAGTAGCAGTCAGTCAGGTATGCTGCTGTGACATCACAAGTAGCAGTCAGTCAGGTATGCTGCTGTGACATCACAAGTAGCAGTCAGGTAATCTGCTGTGACATCACAAGTAGCAGTCAGTCAGGTAAGCTGCTGTGACGTCACAAGTAGCAGTCAGTCAGGTAATCTGCTGTGACATCACAAGTAGCAGTCAGTCAGGTATGCTGCTGTGACATCACAAGTAGCAGTCAGTAAGGTAAGCTGCTGTGACATCACAAGTAGCAGTCAGTCAGGTAAGCTGCTGTGACATCACAAGTAGCAGTCAGGTAATCTGCTGTGACATCACAAGTAGCAGTCAGTCAGGTAAGCTGCTGTGACGTCACAAGTAGCAGTCAGTCAGGTAATCTGCTGTGACATCACAAGTAGCAGTCAGTCAGGTATGCTGCTGTGACATCACAAGTAGCAGTCAGTCAGGTATGCTGCTGTGACATCACAAGTAGCAGTCAGGTATCTGCTGTGACATCACAAGTAGCAGTCAGTCAGGTATGCTGCTGTGACATCACAAGTAGCAGTCAGTCAGGTACGCTGCTGTGACATCACAAGTAGCAGTCAGTCAGGTAAGCTGCTGTGACGTCACAAGTAGCAGTCAGTCAGGTATGCTGCTGTGACATCACAAGTAGCAGTCAGTCAGGTACGCTGCTGTGACATCACAAGTAGCAGTCAGTCAGGTATGCTGCTGTGACATCACAAGTAGCAGTCAGTCAGGTATGCTGCTGTGACATCACAAGTAGCAGTCAGTCAGGTAAGCTGCTGTGACGTCACAAGTAGCAGTCAGTCAGGTAAGCTGCTGTGACATCACAAGTAGCAGTCAGTCAGGTAAGCTGCTGTGACGTCACAAGTAGCAGTCAGTCAGGTAAGCTGCTGTGACATCACAAGTAGCAGTCAGTCAGGTATGCTGCTGTGACGTCACAAGTAGCAGTCAGTCAGGTATGCTGCTGTGACGTCACAAGTAGCAGTCAGTCAGGTAAGCTGCTGTGAGGTCATGAGTAAAATCCCCGACATAAACAGCTGCCAGCTCCTGTGACCTCACGAGTGGGCTTCACATCAAAAGGAGGTTAGAGTCATGGAAAGCCACTGAGGTATCCCAAACTGTGGAATTCTATCAGGTTATAGGGAATGTGCCACCTATAACTAATTCTTTTTTACCAACTAAAACCAGATAGTGAGTGATATGTATTCATTTCTTACACGATTATAGCGGTGGCCATCTTGAGCTGTGGTTTGCAGCATTTAGAGATATGCTTTACCGCAGCCTAGTGCTATTCACATCTGAATATCTGTTCAGCAAAAGGATAGAACATGTTCTATATTTGGCTGCAAAATATGGACCATGAACCCATTGATGTCAGCGGGTCCGCAAAAAAATGCAGAGTGCATGAGGCCTTAAAGGCATATGCCTAGTGATTCATAAACCTTTAACCCCTTCCCGACATGTGACGTACTATTACCGAGTGGAGCGGGCACCATAGCAACCGGGTGTCTGCTGTTTCCTACAGCAGACACCGGCGGCTAATGTCCGCAATCGGCATTACTACCGGTCGCGGACTCCCACCAATCCTTTACTTATGCTGCTTCATTTCTCTCTTTGTATGGGAGAACATGAAAAATGTCCCTTAAATTTAAAGGGGTATTCTGGTTAGATTCTGCACTTTGTTTAAACTGATGATCTATCCTCTGGATAGATCATCAGCATCTGATCAGCGGTGGTCCAACACCCGGGACCCCTGCCGATCAGCTGTTTGAGAAGGCAGCGGTGCTGGCAGTAGCTCCGTGGCCTTCTTACTGTTTACCGCAGGCCCAGTGACGTCACGACTAGTATCACTGGCCTGGGCGCAGCTAAGCTCTGTTCCCTTGAATGGAACTTAGCCCCGCCCAGGCCAGTTGATACAAGTTGTGACGTCACTCGGCCAGCGGTAAACAGTGAGAAGGCCGCGGCGCTGCTGCCTTCTCAAACAGCTGATCGGTGAGGGTCACGGGTGTCGGACCACCGCTGATCCGATGCTGATGATCTATCCAGAGGATAGATCATCAATTTAAACAAAGTGCAGAACCCCTTTAAGTTATCCCCTATCCACAGGATAGGAGATAACTTAATCTAACCAGAATACCCCTTTAAATTTAAGGGATTTTTCATGTTCTCCCATACAAAGAGAGAAATGAAGCAGCACTGTATTAAGCAACAGCACATGTACGGTGTGGAAGCTCCAAGGTCCCAAGAGAATAGTCTATTGGGCCCTTGGGAGCCTGCACCCTTTGTCTGCTGTTGGTTGACACAGTGCAGCTTCCTTTCTCTCTTTCTACGGATTGCGGGACTCGGCAGCGTGCGCATGAGCATATATTTATCTCATAACACTGGCGTGCCGCTTCTTCCCTTTTGCTGTGTACACAGGACTTTATGTACTGGCGTCATTTTGTTTTTAGGGACTATTCATTTTAGGAGATTTGTGTGTGCTTCTTCTAAACCACTTCATAAATAAAGTTGCTAAACCCCCGCAAAATGATTGACAGAGCAGAAGAAATAAGTAAAGCTAGAGTGGAGGAAATAGCATTCCGGAGAGGCGACTTTTCCACTCTCTTCTGACGAAGCGGCCGGGGTTTGAAGAGCTTTACCTGCTCACTTGCCAGCAAACATCAGCATCTATTCAATTCTAGGGAGAGCTGGTGTCAGATGACAAGCAGAGTGTGTGATGTAAGGGTTTGGGAAGAAATAACACGTGCAGTGCCCCGAGAGCCCTGCAATGCCTTTTCTGGATCTAAAGACTGCGTATAGAATAGGAGAGATACCTGGTTCTGGAGCGAGGAGGAGATGGAACGCTCCCTTCCTTAGGGCTCATGCACACGACCGTATGCCCTCCGAGACATACGGTCCGTGAGTGGGCCATATGTCCCGGAGCGGCATACATCGTGCGCACGGAAGCGCACAGCATCATAGGTTACTATGATACTGCGCGCATCGGGCCGCCAGCGGGACTATTGTCCCACACATATGATGTTATGAGTGCGGGACAATAGTCCGGAAGGCGGCCCAATGCGCACAGTATCATAGTAACCTATGATGTTGTGCACTCCCGTGTGCACGATGTATGCCGCTCCGGGACATATGGCCGTCTCACGGACCGTATGTCTCGGAGGGCATACGGTCGTGTGCATGAGGCCTTACTAGGAGGAAATTGCTGGTCCGTCTGAAGTTCATAATACAACCATCTGCATCCATTATGAACGGATCCGGTTGTATTAGCTGTAACATAGCCAAGACGGATCTGTCATGAACTCCGTTAAAAAGTCAACGGGGGATGGATCCGTTTTCTATTGCGCCACAGATTGTGTCAGAGAAAACTGATGCATCCCCATTGACTTACATTGTGGGTCATGACGGATCCGTCTTGCTACGCATCCCAGGACGGAAAGCAAACCACAGCATGCTGCTCTCCAGTATGAGAACGGAACGGAATGCCTTTTGGAGCAGTCCGTTCTGTTCAGTTACGTTTTGTTCCCATTGACAATGAATGGGGACAAAACGGAAGCGTTTTTTTCCGGTATTGAGACCCTATGACGGATCTCAATACTGGAAAATAGAAACGCTGGTGTGAAAGTACCCTAGGGGAGACGTCTAGAGCAGAGTCACAGGGAATCTCCCTGCCCTGTGCATCACAAAGCAGGAAATCTGTCAACCCTTGGGGGAAATGAGTTACTGAAAGAAGCAGAGCGTTCAGTGACCGTGAGAAAGATTTCAGAGCTTGTCTTCTCCCAATATAGCCAGGCACCCCTGTCCACAGGCTGTATTCCATTGTGGATACCTTAGAGCTTGTACATAGCCAAAGTGAGAAAGGACAGAAACACCCCTTGGTCAGTTTCGAAAGATTGTACAGATTGCAAGAAAGGGACTCATCACTCCACCTATCCTACACAGTCCTGGGAACTGCACATACTATCTGTGGAAACTGCATTTGATGTCCACCGTGCCTGTGGAATTTATCCACTGACTGCTGCAGTAAAGTTCAATGATAGTCGTTTCTACTAACCCAGTACCATTATTACTTCCTGCATTACTACTACTACACTGCAATGTGATGGCGTCACGACAACCAGGACCCCGCCTTGCACCTCAGAACTAATCTGCCTTTTGGTCCGCGTTAAAGGACCTTAAGGGTATATGCACACGTTCAGGATTCATGTGCAGAGAATCCGCACTGAAATCCGCAGATGTTTGCAGGCAAATCTGTGCGGTCAAACCGCATCAATTGATGCAGATTTGCATGCGGATTTGTGGCGGATTTTACTAAATGAATGGAGAAAATAAAATAAAATAAATTGGTCAGGAAAAATAAAATAAATTGACATGCTGCGGACTTTAAAATCTGCACTGCAGGTCAAAATCCACGCGGAAAAAAAATCTACATTGTGTACATTGAGAATTTAAAATTCTCATAAATTACAATGTACATGACCTGCGGTGCGTATTTTCCGAACACAATACTGATCGTGTGCATATAGCCTAAAGGGGTTATCTGAGACAAAAAAATATGCCCAGGACCCTCACACTGAAACTACTTATCTGGCTCCCCACGCTGCGATGAAAACATCAGAGGTTGGGGGGAGCAGCCAATGGCAGGCGGTGATGGGGGTCGAGCCTCCCTAGCATCGCGGGTGATGATAGGGAGGCTCGTCCACATCCCCGACTGCCATTGGCTGCCTCCCCCTACCCCCGGATGTTTTCAGGGTGCGGGGAGCCAGGTAACTAGATTCAGTGTGATGGGCCCGGACATATGGGGGAATTTTTTAGTCTTGGATAACCCCTTTAAGCCTTGATGATGTCAGATAGGCTCTATGAAAGACTTTCCTTGAAATTCTACTATATTTGCCCACTTACTCTTCTCAAAATATGTAGCCCATTAAAGGGGTAGTGTCATCTCAGACATTGGTGGCAAATTAGCTAGGCTATGCCACCAATTTCACTTAGGTGTAGGTGTGGGCCCTGCACCTATCTGACTTCTATCGTAGAGATATACCACCAATGTATGAGATAAGACAATCCCTTTAAGTCCCATTTCTCATACAGTCTAACATATCATCTGGAGGATCATCCATTTCTTCATAGATGAATGACAGCATTTCTCTTCTCAAGGGATCAGATACAATTTTCCTCATTATTTCCCTCTAGACACACCTTTTTAACAAAACTAATGATTTGTAATATTGTGAATACTCTCCAACTGGAATATCATATTTTTTCAGTAAAATTTTCAATACTATCCATTAACAAAATTTACAGGGTCTCAAAAGACTTCTTTCTCAACCGAAGAAAATTATCCCCTTAAGTCCAGGCTCATAGAGATGCTCTCCAAAAATACCCACTACCAGTAAGTGGTCTGACCTACATTTCTGCTTATTCACATTTAACCATAAATTTAAAAAAGTTAGGACAACTGGTGCTTCCTCTAAGATTCCTCAGGTGGCTTCTCCCAGTTCCATAACATAGTGTCCCATTTTACTGGACATATTATATCTTCCTGAAAATTCTTGCAGGAAAATAACAAATCAACCATTAGGTCTGATTTAGGCGGCTGTGTTTTTCATCCACCTGCCACAACAGTATGAAAAGTGGCAACTGCGGATGACGTTGGTGAGGATGTTGACATCTTATGGGTTGAATTAAAAAAGGGAAATTAACTCTGAAAAACTAATATTTGATTTAATCTATGGACCCCCAAAACATATCTGAGGAGACAGAAGTAGTATAACCAAAAAGGGCGGGCTGCACAGTTGGGTACAGTGGTCATACTGGGAGATGCTTACCACATCCGTATGTCTGTTTTGCAAATTATAGTCAATGGGTCAGCAAAAAAAAGCAGAAGGCACATGGACGGTATATGCATTATGAGGATCGCACAATAAATACGGTCGTGTGCATAAGGGCTTAGGGGTGGGGGATTTATCATCTCCCTACTTCGTGTTTGCAGTGTTTAAAAGCCACTGCGACAATATTTTGTTTCAAGTGGCGTTGCTACACCGCACTTACTGTTTGCCAAAAAGAGGAGCAGCGAGAAAAGGGAGAGGTAGCATGGCCAGCAGGACTGGCAGATTTATCTTAATTTATGCCAGTTTTCTGCTTAGGCAAGCAGACTGCTGGACTGTGCCTGACAGAGGAAGCCGCCTCTTACGGAAACAGCTTAGATGCTGTAGTCACTATTGACAGAGGCATCTAAGGAGTTAAAATCCCAGGATCGGCGCTTGTGCCAATCCGGGCCATTAGAGCTGAAGCTTGGCTGTCATGAGAGAGCCAATTTCCTGCACTTCACTGCACATAAGACCAGTGCAACTCTTGGACTAGGCTGCAGTAAAAAGGCAGCAGCCCTACCTAAGGCCCGTTAGTAACTGCCTTAAAACGGCGCATTGGTGGTCACTAATGAGCTAAAAAGGCCAGTTACCCGGGTGGAAGGCAGCAATTCACTGTATAAACAGGGAGCAGCTTTTGTCACAGAATAAGGCTCCATGCACACAACAGTATTTTTGGTCCATGTCCGATCTGCAAGACTCCACATGGACCCATGGAAGATGATGGTGCAATTTACACCTTTGGTCCATGTAGAGAAATTCGGGGTCTGTGTATCACAGAACATAGTCTGTATTTTATGCAAACATATGGACCTCATTGCATATTAAAAGGTCAATTTTTAATATGGCCATATGAAACCCACCTGCCAAATCCAGCAACGACTGTCCATATATACATGTGACCTGGTAGACAATCAGTGACCTCTGTGGAGATCCCAGCATGTACGGTATGTCAACGCTGAGGCCAGTGTTCACATGTATGTACAGCAAGTCATCACAACCGTCAAATCCAGTTATACTCCACTGATGCTGGAGTATAACTGGATTTGACAGGTTAGTAATGGCTGGTTTGAAATTTTATACGATTTCCCGCAGTTACAGATGTAGCAGGGTTAGCACTCCCGCTGTTAACTCAAATTTCATAACTCATTTCATTATCTGGAGACAAAAGCCATTGAAGGTGTTTGCTTAGATTAGATAACCAAACTCAGAAATCTCAGAAAAAAGAGTGCTAACCAGGTTACATCCATACTTTAATTTCTTAGACTCTCAGACAATCCCTTTAAGACAATACTACTAATCCTGTAACCACAAGCAGCCATTCATTCCAGTAGGCCCAAGCCTATTAGTGTCATCCTGTACAATAATATAGGAAACCTTGAGATGAAATCCTGAGGCTTGCAGTAAAATAGGCCATTTGCTTGCTTTTTCTATGTCTAATTCAATAATTGCATACACACTGGAAAAGCAGAGTATGCAGTTAGGAATAGGGTTGTTTCGATACCAAAATTTTATAATATATTTATATATTGGTTTCGAAACCATAAAAAATGATTGCGATACTTGATACCATTCGATACCACGCGGAAAAAATAAAGCACCAAAAAAGCTGTGTGCATTCCGCATTTTATGGAACGTCCGGCTCATAATTGAACAGTCCTATCCTATTTTTTTGGGGGGGCAAGGTGACTAAAAAAAAATTAGCAAATTGTGCGGTTTTTATTTAGTTAATTTTTTTCTGTTATGGCGTTCACCGCATAGGAGTTTTTTAAAATATTTTAATAGTTTGGACTTTTTAGACGTGGCGATATGTAATATGTTTATTTATTGTTTATATATTTTATATGTAAAATTGGGAAAGGGGGCAATTTATACTTAATAATTTAGTGTTTTTTTATTATTTAATAACTATTGCCCTTAGGGGCTAGAACTTGGGATCTTTTAATCACTTCTCCTATTCACCCTGATAGAGCTCAAGTAGGGTGAATAGGACTTCACACTCTCCCTGCTGCCGTTCGCCGAGCTCACTAGCTCAGACCGTGCAGCAGTGTATTCCCTCCCCCGTCCCGCCTCCTGCTTTAATTAATAGCGGCACATTCATTGGTGGCAGTGGTGCGGGCAGCTTCAGAGCCCGCTCACTTCATTGGGCTCAGCGCGGCCACGTCATAGGAGGGAGGGACTCCCTCCCTCCTTCTCCACTGTCCACGCCGAGCCCCATAAGAGGAGAGTCTAGTATCGAAAAAATTAACATCCTGATACCAAATCGATACTGGCATAAAAGTATCGATTGGGTATCGAAGGTTCGAGACCCGAAACAACCCTAGTTAGGAAAACTCTTCAAAATCCATTGCTGCTGAAAGGAGGAAGTATAAGGTAGGGCCTAACACATAGGGTAAAGTAGCTACAACAGAGGAGTAACCACGATCAAGAAAGCTAGCCCTTATCCATCTGGGCCTAGACGCTGATTATCAGCAAAACATGGTCATCAAATTAATTTTTACCAACCCTAATCCAATGTTTTAGCTAAGAAACCCTGATTATGAAAAATAAATACATAACTATAAGCTATTACTTCTGTTCAGGCATTCTGTGATTTGAAGGCAAATGCCATCTATGAGGTAGCTTAAAAACAACTAATACATATTTCACATTGAATGGTTGGTGCTAATGTACTCTTGGTTGCAGAATTCTGTAGGTGTAGAAAATGCATGACTACAGCGCACTATGGCTAAGGCCTGTTTTGAGATCCTGCGGCAGAAGATCTCAAAACCTGACAAAAACGGTTCTGTTTGATGTTAACACATCCGGATGCATCCGTTCTGGATGCGGTTGTGTTACATGAAAACATGAAGTCCCTTATGAGAATCTGATATGACACAATACTATTAGTCAAGATGACTGCAGATATATATATAAAAAAAAAAAAGATGTTGCTCAGGCAAGAAAAAGTCTGTTACTTAACAGGGTGGAGTTAGGAGGGGTTATTCATATACCTCATGGTGAGTGAAATGACTCAGGTATGTTCATACTATAGGTGGATGCAAGACCAGTGACTGGCAACTAGTGGAACATATTAAGGGGTTGTCTGAGATAAATAAATATTTGAGCAATCCCCAGCTTCCCCGACCTCAGTTCCAGAGTGGACAGTGACTAGCTGCTACGATGCCTCTGCTACACAGTACAAACAGAGAGAAGATGAGGCTAGTTTCACACTGGAACAGCCTGCCGGATTCATGCTAAAGCTAGGCCACTGTGCCGCCGGAAGTCCGCTACGGCCCCATTCACTATAATAGGGGCGGGCCGGAGGTCCGCAGCACGGCAAACGAGCGGAGAGGCGGCCGGACAAAAACCGCTGCATGTTGTAGTTTTGTTTGGCCGCCTCTCGGTAAATGGGGCTGGAGCGGACTTCCGGCGGCACGGTAGGCTAGCGTTAGCAAGGATCCGGCAGGCTGTTCCCCCGCCAGAACAGCATGCTGGACCCTGCTGCCGCCAGTGTGAAAGTAGCCTTAGATCCCACTGCCCTATCTCTCTGTAGCAGCAGCATGAGCATTATACAGCAGGAGTGAGCAGTGTAGCTGTGAATCCAGCTCTGTGGTGATCGAAAAACTCCCATCTCCACTGACCAATAAGCTCAGCATGTAACCTGATCCATCGGTAAAACGGACACCTTTCAGCTGTGAAATGAGGGTGAATGATCAGGTCAGAAAGAAGTTAGGAACTGAAATAGTTCCTAAGTCGAGAAAAATACATTTTTCTAATGCGATATATATTACAAAATGTAGTATATCAACTTGTACTAGTGATTCATGCAAAGGTTGTAGAAAGCACATTGACTAACAAAAACCATGTGCAAAAAAGTGGGGTTTTTTTGTGGGATTTTATGGCAGACATATGCAACTATACGAGTACCCTTTGCTTACATCTAGGACGTACATTTTGCGAAACATTTCAAATGGTACCACAGAATACAATGCCTATATTCTGTGTGTACCTAGACTTCACATACTATACATAATCTGAGTAGCGGGATCAAATCTGCATATACTTATAATACCTCTATAATAAACATACTGTATAAAATATAGAATAAATAGAAAGAGAAGAATTATATTACCTACAGATACAATTTGTCATTTGCCGCACAACATTTTGTATGGCCCCACACAAAAACTTTATTAAAGGGTTTCTATCACTTCGTTTCACCTATTTAGCTTTCAGACACTAGCGATCCGCTAGTGTCTGCTTTATCTAACCATCCTAATATAAGAGTTTATTGTCCTGCCGTTTAGCTAAAAAAATAACTTATATAGATATGCAAATGAGCCTCTAGGTGCTATGGGGGCGTGATTAGCACCTAGAGGCTCCGTCTACCTTAACAAACTGCCGCCGCCCAGCGCGTCCCTCCAGTCCGCCCATCTCCTCCGGAATGCGATGCTCCTCGTATTCGGCGCATGCGCAGTGAATGTCTGATCGCTTCCCTGCTCAGACATCTCCACTGCGCCTGCGCCGATGACGTCATAGTGCTCCGAGGAACAGGCGCAGTGGAGATGTCTGAGCAGGGAAGCGATCAGACATTCACTGCGCATGCGCCGAATACGAGGAGCATCGCATTCCGGAGGAGATGGGCGGGCTGGAGGGACGCGCTGGGCGGCGGCAGTTTGTTAAGGTAGACGGAGCCTCTAGGTGCTAATCACGCCCCCATAGCACCTAGAGGCTCATTTGCATATCTATATAAGTTATTTTTTTAGCTAAACGGCAGGACAATAAACTCTTATATTAGGATGGTTAGATAAAGCAGACACTAGCGGATCGCTAGTGTCTGAAAGCTAAATAGGTGAAACGAAGTGATAGAAACCCTTTAAGAAGTTACGTGTGAATTCTGAAATATGCTCTTAGTACATAGAGTACTGTATAATTCTGCAGCTGCATTTTTCTTCAAGATTCATTCATTGCAAGGGAAATGGCTGAAGCATAACCCTTGGCATAATTTCCACTCAGCCTGCTAAGCATCAGATGGCTTTGCAGTAGTCCCAGCATTGGGGTTTCCTGTCTGCAATTACGTACACATATCCTGCCGGCCAGCAAGATAACACTGGAGTTTCTTTGTGGGTAGTGATTGAAAATGGCACAGTCGTTACCAGGGAAAATATAGCTCCCACTCAGTGCTGAATTTAGCATAAGGGGACAATAAGTGACTGCCTTCATACATTAAGACACAAAGAGACCGTTAAAGGAAAATGAACCCTAGGTATGGTATAAATAGTTTATTTTTATACAAAGGAAAACCGAGGCTGAAATAGAAGGAGTCTATATTTGAAAGAACACGTTCATACAGCAGCTGAGTGCATGTACCTACAGATTGCAGGATGTGGGGGGAGTTTGGATCTGGATGGAGCTACCGCTGGTTAAAATTCTAAGTCAAAACTTTCTTAGCAACTGCACTGGCATAATATTCTGTACTCCTTCATAGATATAGCAAAAAAGACATGTTTTCCACTTGTAAAATAGAGTTGTCACATGACCGTTTGAAAATAAAACAACTTCGCAAATTGTATTAATTAAAAATATCCCACTAATTGGTGTTTCCAGCTCGTGTGCCAATCTATGTGTCTCCATTGTTACAGACTACAAATAAACCACTTGTGTAGTCTGCAACCAAGACAACAGAATCTAAATATTCTCTAGAGACTTTGGGGCACATTTATGAAGACTGGGGTTTTAGACGTCGGTATTAATAAAAGGCCCATAGCTGATGGAGGGTCCGCCAAAGCTCTGAAGAGGGGCCGGCCTCTCCATAACTTCGGCGTATCCAGTGCCAGTTCTACAGTTTTGTTTTGCTTTTTTTTTTTTTTACTAAAACTGTCATTTTTAAACCGAAAACATATAAAACTGAAAATGTCAATAGCAAATGTCATTTTAATTTCACACTTGCATTGTTCCCATCAGGAAATTTTCAGTCATGGTGATGGATTCAACTGAAGCAAAAATGACTATTGCTAAATAATAAATCTTCTATCCAATGCCTGCCCCTCTCACTACCAATGTCTAGTCTTCCCTAAACTACTTTGTTGACTGCATGCCATTCATTGATAAAAAGAGATTCTTGAGGACTACAGCAAAAATGTATTCATGCCCATCATGCTGGAAAAGACCTTGATTAGCAAGCATCTCAGCACACTTTTGGCTTCACTGACCCAATGTTAAGCAACCAGCTTCCAAAGGGGGAGAAGATTAAAAAAAAATATCTTCCATAGTAGTGGTTGTCCAACAAACAAGAGCAAGGCATATACTGTACTATTTCAGGACAACACATTGAACCCTAGGATAACATCCATAGGCCAATTTTTCATGAGCCCACTACTATGTAAAAATTATAATCTGAGTTCACAAACTTTCAAGCACCACTGCATACAGACCCAACTTAGGACATTTGAGAATAAAAGAACATTATAAATTAAACAAAAAAAAAGCATCAAAATATAAAAATCACTAATGTGATCTTGGGGAGTGCCGCCACTCAGTGACTAGTAATTACAGGATTGTTATAATCTGAAACAGAGCAAAAAGCAGAAGTTGAATATTATCTACATAAAGGAGATAAAGCTAACAGTTAAGGCAGCCATCTTAGAGGTCACAAGCAAATGTAAAAGTCTACGTACTTAAAATAAGACTTTACAAAGCTCCTGTTCTTGCATTAAATGCCAACATTGAGTCCATGAAGACTTCATAGCTAAATACTAGAATGGGTGAGCAGAGGAGGCTTGTAGGAATAGAAAAAACTTTTTTTGCCCAACTTAATTAGCAAAATGTTGGCAATTTTTTTAAGTGATGAGACCATTTCCAGTATGACTGTGTGGTCATGCAAGCATTTCCTAAGTGGCTGAGATGCTCGGGTTCTTCTGCCATACCGCACCTTTCCTTTTGCATTACACAAACCCCAGCTTTATGTGGTCTTCAACGTGTTGTCTGATGTGGGAATGTGACTCTTTAAGTGGTAAAGAAAAAAATAATCATTTTCATGCCTCTTGAAACAATCCAATTTTAGTGTAGGACCGAGATGTGTACAGAAAGCAACCTCCCACAGCAAACCGAGCTGTGGAAAGTCTATAGAGTTCTTGCTCAACTGAAAAAAATGGGAAAATGCTGCAAATAAGAGACATTTCTGCTATGTTGTGTAACCATGCAATGAAAACACACTTTTGAATATGGATTAATTCTGCTGCCATTTCTAGAGAACTAGTAGTCCTGAAACTCTTTCTGACCTTATCGGGGAATCATCAAAATAGCTTACAAATTCGCATCACCACAGAAACTAATGGTGCACCGGTACTTTCCGTGCGTTTGCCACAGATGGATGCAGATCCATTCAACTTGAATGTGTTTGTGATCCGTCCACACCGCAAAAAATAGAACATGTTCTATTTTTTTGCGGTGCGGAGGCACCGACATATACCCTACGGAAGCACTCCATAGTGCTTCCGTGCCTCCGTTCTGCACTGCTCCTTCTGGATTGCTGACCCATTCAAGTAAATGCATCAAACATCCATGATACCGTTTGCACACGGCCGGTGTCCGTATATTGCGGACCTGCTGTTTGTGGGCCGCAATACGGGCACGGCCGGGAAACGGCCGTGTGCATGAGGCCTAAGTCAGCATCTAATGTCCCCTCTCTTGCAGATATATCTTGTGCAAGGAATGCTAAAAAAAGTGCCATCTGTTATCACATGCCATATAACAGAAAATATCTGAAACAGGGTAGAATACCTCCTTAATATATCAAGAAATTCTATCAACTTCTCCATGTTAAAGGGGTTGTCTAAGAGTATAAGTTGCCCTATAATATCAGATGGGCAATTATCTAATGAAACCTGCAACAATTGATCATCTATCCTGAGTCCCCTGATGAACCAGTTTTTACAATTTCTGGGGAAACACGTCGGGACAAACTGCTAAGAAGGGACGAACATCATCAATCCTTACAGGCAGGGTAATATTAGGCGACAGCGAGGGCTTAGCCACCAAGAGGTGGGGTCGCCCCTTTCGGGGCGGGTGCTCCGCCTGTAGGCAGGGGTACATTGAGGGATGTATCAGGGACTTTGTTCCCCCCCCTTCTCTATCCCCGGCTGGGCCTTCACCTCTCTTTCACCGTCTGGCCAGGTCCACAGTCATCTAACTGTAAGTTGCCGTTATTTTTTATATATCGGACTGTACTATCCTGATACGTCCAAAGTAAGGCCTGGTCTAATTATTTGACGTAGCCTAACACTATATTTAGATGGGGTAATATTTTAACCAACGATAGTAAAAGTTATGTTTTAGATGAAAAGTCATTTCTCTCTGTGATTTACAATTAAAAGAGACATAGCTTCATCTCTGCGGTCAGCGCTTGAGTAATAAACCGTGACTATATGACTAAAGCCAGGTTCAAACCTGCAGTGGAGATTCTCACAGGAGTCTCCAACGCAGATTCTGGCTGCACACAGCAGTAGTTTGCCCTAGCAGAAACCCAATGGAGCCCATTATAGTGAATGGGATCCGCCAGGTGCCGGTTGGTGTCCCGCATACGGTGATTATGGTATTCTGTTCCTAGGCCGGATGTGCCTGTAGCCTGAAGTTTAAAAGATACTTGCTAAAATGATAAAGCCCATAGAAGGAAGAAGAGTTTTCAATAATGATATAAAATAGGTCATTGTCCCTGGTTACACTGAGAGTTTTCATGATTTGGACAAATAAAGATAATTTATTCTTCTCGGAACACATGGGTGACATTATAATTGCTGTGATTATTTTAGTCTGTCGTCATGTGACAACAATTTTGCAGCATTTTAGCTGCCGATCTCAAAGCTTCAAGTTTATTGAATATTTCAGCTATTCTTATCATCGAGGCCAAACTTCAAGTAGATACTGAAACCATACAGTAAGATGTCTCTGCAGTCAGCAAGAAGTTCAGAACAAACTGTCACCCAACTTCTTTACTGCTATCAGTGCGGAGAAGTCAAATCAGACCAGGGTAGGCATTAGAAAGCTGTAGCCAGGGTCAGGCAGGTCCACCAGAGTATAGGAGGATCCTGCCCCACACTGACAAGTGAACTAAAGGCAACTTGTACCTGTTCTCTATGCTTTGAAGATGGAACCCTCAATCTCATTTTCTCTGTTAGCCTCAAGGTGGTCCAATCCAACCTTGGTTGTGCCCTATTTGAATTGTTGCCTATGATGAACCCTGGTGGTAAGGCATTGACAATACTGTACTGTAGGAATAGGTTTTGTACGTTCTATAGAAGAAGAGTACTGAAGTACACCCACGTGAAGGGAATGTCAAGCTGCAGCCTACATGTCAAAAGTGTGCAGGCAGATGACATCACTGTAAACTTTATGCAGGGTGACACAGCAGTGGTGTATGATCAGAAGTTAGTGAATAATGACATTCTGAGCTAAATATCCTGTGGGGCAGGTCGGGGTGTGTTCAGCTCAGCTTAGATGCTTGCTATTAACCATACATACAGCAAACTGTAGGCTGCTCCAAGTTTATATTTTTCAGGAAATTTTGTCTATAGCAAAATAAACTACAACTAGCACAGATTTCTCAATACCAAATCCTCTCAAATAACACACCCAGATAGAAATGTCCGATTACAGCTAAACTTGGCATGCAGTTATTTTTCTGGCAGATATGTAAATGATTACTGGTGTGGTCTGATTAGACACTGGGACTTTCCACAAGAGGGCATAAAAGTGTTTCCCCTGCTGCCCTATAAAATGGCTTTAAGAGGCTACTTTTGGGTAGTGTACCTTTTGGTGAAGAATAGTTGACTGGTAGGCATGCATTTATGCTGCACTTGAAGACATTTTTCCCAGCTGACAGACTTTAAGGGGCAGTACATTATTGGAGAAGCAGGATGGTTGTTTTGTCAAATTGCCTGCCATCTAGGCTGTTCTGGCCTAGCTGTTAGGGTCAGTAGTTATGTGAGGGTATACACACACAGTGAACAGGCTCCGGGCAGCCCAGACTGATCACCAGTAGAGAATTATTTGATCTGCTGACAAGCACGCGCAGCTCCCACAGTTTTGTTGTCCACCATCCATACACGGCGGTACCTTCATTACACACCCCTGTCTCTGCCTAGACTTCTACAGGCACTTAACCGAAGGAAATTTGGCGTCACGGCACCCGATACACATCCTACCAATGACTTAAGCCACTAGTGCCTTAATTTGCAATGGCGTCATGAACGATAAGCCTAGACTGCCATGGACTGAAACAGTGTCATATTTAGCGATTAATCCAGGTTCTGTTTGGAACCAGACGATGTTTGGGTTTGAGTACAGAAGCTTCTTGGTGGGCACTTCAATCCTTCTTTTACTGTGAAGCGACACACTGCCCCAACTGCTGGTGTGATGATCTGGGAAGCCATCACATATGAAAGTTAGAAGGGTTGTCACAATACCAAAATTTTGATTAGATTTCAATACCATAAAAAAGTATTGCGATACTCGATACCATTCGATACCACGCGAAAAAAATAAAACACGAAAAAAGCCGCATGCATTCCGCATTTTACGGAACGTCCGGCCCATAATCGAACAGTCCTATCCTATTTTTTTGGGGGACAAGGTGACTAAAAGAAATGGCAAATCACGCAGTTTTTATTAGTTGTTTTTTTTTTTGTTACAGCATTCACCGCATAGGAGATTTTTTTTATATTTTAATAGTTTGGACTTTTCGGACGTGGCGATATATAACATGTTTATTTATTTATTTATTGCTTATATATTTTATATGTAAAATTGGGAAAGGAGGTGATTTATACTTAATATTTTAGTGGGGTTTTTTTAAACAATTTTTTTTTTTACTTTTTATTTAACCACCTCAGCCCCCAGTGCTTAAACACCCTGAAAGACCAGGCCACTTTTTACACTTCTGACCTACACTACTTTCACCGTTTATTGCTCGGTCATGCAACTTACCACCCAAATGAATTTTACCTCCTTTTCTTCTCACTAATAGAGCTTTCATTTGGTGGTATTTCATTGCTGCTGACATTTTTACTTTTTTTTGTTATTAATCGAAATTTAACGATTTTTTTGCAAAAAAATGACATTTTTCACTTTCAGTTGTAAAATTTTGCAAAAAAAAACGAGATCCATATATAAATTTTGCTCTAAATTTATTGTTCTACATGTCTTTGATAAAAAAAAAAATGTTTGGGTAAAAAAAAAAATGGTTTGGGTAAAAGTTATAGCGTTTACAATGGTACAAAAATGTGAATTTCCGCTTTTTGAAGCAGCTCTGACTTTCTGAGCACCTGTCATGTTTCCTGAGGTTCTACAATGGCCAGACAGTACAAACACCCCACAAATGACCCCATTTCGGAAAGTAGACACCCTAAGGTATTCGCTGATGGGCATAGTGAGTTCATAGAACTTTTTATTTTTTGTCACAAGTTAGCGGAAAATTATGATTTTTTTTTTTTCTTACAAAGTCTCATATTCCACTAACTTGTGACAAAAAATAAAAACTTCCATGAACTCACTATGCCCATCAGCGAATACCTTGGGGTGTCTTCTTTCCAAAATGGGGTCACTTGTGGGGTAGTTATACTGCCCTGGCATTCTAGGGGCCCAAATGTGTGGTAAGGAGTTTGAAATCAAATTCTGTAAAAAATGACCAGTGAAATCCGAAAGGTGCTCTTTGGAATATGGGCCCCTTTGCCCACCTAGGCTGCAAAAAAGTGTCACACATCTGGTATCTCCGTATTCAGGAGAAGTTGGGGAATGTGTTTTGGGGTGTCATTTTACATATACCCATGCTGGGTGAGATAAATATCTTGGTCAAATGCCAACTTTGTATAAAAAAATGGGAAAAGTTGTCTTTTGCCAAAATATTTCTCTCACCCAGCATGGGTATATGTAAAATGACACCCCAAAACACATTCCCCAACTTCTCCTGAATACGGAGATACCAGATGTGTGACACTTTTTTGCAGCCTAGGTGGGCAAAGGGGCCCATATTCCAAAGAGCACCTTTCGGATTTCACTGGTCATTTTTTACAGAATTTGATTTCAAACTCCTTACCACACATTTGGGCCCCTAGAATGCCAGGGCAGTATAACTACCCCTCAAGTGACCCCATTTTGGAAAGAAGACACCCCAAGGTATTCCGTGAGGGGCATGGCGAGTTCCTAGAATTTTTTTTTTTTTGTCACAAGTTAGTGGAAAATGATGATTTTTTTTTTATTTATTTTTTTCTTACAAAGTCTCATATTCCACTAACTTGTGACAAAAAATAAATACTTCCATGAACTCACTATGCCCATCAGCGAATACCTTGGGGTGTCTTCTTTCCAAAATGGGGTCACTTGTGGGGTAGTTATACTGCCCTGGCATTCTAGGGGCCCAAATGTGTGGTAAGGAGTTTGAAATCAAATTCTGTAAAACATGACCAGTGAAATCCGAAAGGTGCTCTTTGGAATGTGGGCCCCTTTGCCCACCTAGGCTGCAAAAAAGTGTCACACATGTGGTATCTCCGTATTCAGGAGAAGTTGGTGAATGTGTTTTGGGGTGTCATTTTACATATACCCATGCTGGGTGAGAGAAATATCTTGGCAAAAGACAACTTTTCCCATTTTTTTTATACAAAGTTGGCATTTGACCAAGATATTTATCTCACCCAGCATGGGTATATGTAAAATGACACCCCAAAACACATTCCCCAACTTCTCCTGAATACGGAGATACCACATGTGTGACACTTTTTTGCAGCCTAGGTGGGCAAAGGGGCCCACATTCCAAAGAGCACCTTTCGGATTTCACTGGTCATTTTTTACAGAATTTGATTTCAAACTCCTTACCACACATTTGGGCCCCTAGAATGCCAGGGCAGTATAACTACCCCACAAGTGACCCCATTTTGGAAAGAAGACACCCCAAGGTATTCGCTGATGGGCATAGTGAGTTCATGGAAGTTTTTATTTTTTGTCACAAGTTAGTGGAATATGAGACTTTGTAAGGAAAAAAAAAAAATAAAAAATCATCATTTTCCACTAACTTGTGACAAAAAATAAAAAATTCTAGGAACTTGCCATGCCCCTCACGGAGTACCTTGGTGTGTCTTCTTTCCAAAATGGGGTCACTTGTGGGGTAGTTATACTGCCCTGGCATTTTCCAGGGGCCCTAATGTGTTGTAAGTAGGTAAATGACCTGTGAAATCCGAAAGGTGCTCTTTGGAATGTGGGCCCCTTTGCCCACCTAGGCTGCAAAAAAGTGCCACACATGTGGTATCGCCGTATTCAGGAGAAGTTGGGGAATGTGTTTTGGGGTGTCATTTTACATATACCCATGCTGGGTGAGATAAATATCTTGGTCAAATGCCAACTTTGTATAAAAAAATGGGAAAAGTTGTCTTTTGCCAAGATATTTCTCTCACCCAGCATGGGTATATGTAAAATGACACCCCAAAACACATTCCCCAACTTCTCCTGAGTACGGCGATACCAGATGTGTGACACTTTTTTGCAGCCTAGATGCGCAAAGGGGCCCACATTCCTTTTATGAGGGCATTTTTAGACATTTGGATCCCAGACTTCTTCTCACGCTTTAGGGCCCCTAGAATGCCAGGGCAGTATAAATACCCCACATGTGACCCCATTTTGGAAAGAAGACACCCCAAGGTATTCAATGAGGGGCATGGCGAGTTCATAGAAATTTTTTTTTTTTTGGCACAAGTTAGCGGAAATTGATTTTTTTTTTTTTTTTCTCACAAAGTCTCCCTTTCCGCTAACTTGGGACAAAAATTTCAATCTTTCATGGACTCAATATGCCCCTCACGGAATACCTGGGGGTGTCTTCTTTCCGAAATGGGGTCACATGTGGGGTATTTATACTGCCCTGGCATTCTAGGGGCCCTAAAGCGTGAGAAGAAGTCTGGAATATAAATCTCTAAAAATTTTTACGCATTTGGATTCCGTGAGGGGTATGGTGACTTCATGTGAGATTTAATTTTTTGACACAAGTTAGTGGAATATGAGACTTTGTAAGAAAAAAATAATAATTTCCGCTAACTTGGGCCAAAGAAATGTCTGAATGGAGCCTTACAGAGGGGTGATCAATGACAGGGGGGTGATCAATGACAGGGGGGTGATCAATGACAGGGGGGTGATCAGGGAGTCTATATGGGGTGATCACCACAGTCATTGATCACGCCCCTGTAAGGCTTTATTCAGACGTCCGTATGCGTTTTGCGGATCCGATCCATCTATCAGTGGATCCGTAAAAATCATGCGGACATCTGAATGGATCTTACAGGGGGGTAATCAATGACAGGGGGGTGATGAGGGAGTCTATATGGGGTGATCACCACAGTCATTGATCACTCCCCTGTAAGGCTCCATTCAGATGTCCGTATGCGTTTTGCGGATCCGATCCATCTATCAGTGGATCCGTAAAAATCATGCGGACATCTGAATGGAGCTTTACAGGGGGGTGATCAATGACAGGGGGGTGATCAATGACAGGGGGGTGATCAGGGAGTCTATATGGGGTGATCACCACAGTCATTGATCACGCCCCTGTAAGGCTTTATTCAGACGTCCGTATGCGTTTTGCGGATCCGATCCATCTATCAGTGGATCCGTAAAAATCATGCGGACATCTGAATGGAGCTTTACAGGGGGGTGATCAATGACCGCGGGGTAATCAATGACAGGGGGTGATCAGGGAGTCTATATGGGGTGATCAAGGGTGATCAAGGGTGAATAAGGGGTTAATAAGTGACGGGGGGGGGGTGTAGTGTAGTGGTGCTTGGTGCAACATATTACTGAGCTGCCTGTGTCCTCTGGTGGTCGATCCAAACAAAGGGGACCACCAGAGGACCAGGTAGCAGGTATATTAGACGCTGTTATCAAAACAGCGTCTAATATACCTGTTAGGGGTTAAAAAAAATCACATCTCCAGCCTGCCAGCGAACGATCGCCGCTGGCAGGCTGGAGATCCACTCGCTTACCTTCCGTTCCTGTGTGCGCGCGTTCACAGGAAATCTCGGCCATCGCGAGATGACGCATATATGTGTGACTCTGCGCAGGGCTGCCACCTCCGGAACGCGAATCTGCGTTAGGCGGTCCGGAGGTGGTTAATAACTATTTCCCACCTTAGGGGCTAGAACCTAGGATCTTTTAATCCCTTGTCCTATTCACCCTAATAGAGCTCTATTAGGGTGAATAGGACTTTACACTCTCCCTGCTGCCCTGGGCTTTGTGCACACAGCAGCAGGGAGATTACCATGGCAGCCAGGGCTTCAGTAGCGTACTGGCTGCCATAGTAACCGATCGGAGCCCCACGATTACACTGCTGGGGCTCCGATCAGAACTGCCACTGCACCACCAATGAAGAGGGCAGAGGGGACCCTGCCACCAATGACTTTAATACTGGGGAGGGGAGGGCGCACTGTGCCACCAATGTTTTTATAACGGGGGGGGGGGGGGGGCGCACTGCGCCACGCAGCTCCCTGTCATAGAGGCTGGGTGCTGGCTATGTGATTCTGCCGCCAGCACCCGCCTCCTGTATCTGTATTAAACGTTAATTATCTTCATTGGTGGTGCAGTGGCCACAGTCCCTCCCCTCCTCCGTCCCCTCTCTCCTCATTGTTGGCAGCGGGAACAGCAGCACAGGATGGAGGAAGCGAGAGACTCCTTCTCCCCTGTGCTGCTGAGGTAACATGGCGTGCGCTGAGAGCAGCGCCTGCCATGTTCTGTGATACTAGGCTGTGCAGTAGCGCAGCCTAGTATCGGTAAAAGGCAAATCTCGGTATCGAATCGATACCGGTACAAAAGTATCGATTGGATATCGATAATTCAATACCCGGTGCAGCCCTAAAAGTTGGCCACCCCTAGTAGTGATACAAGGGACACTAACAGCTCAGCAATATATGCAGGACATCCTACAGCCACATGTGCTGCCTCCCATGTCAGGGCTTCCATCTGGCATCTTTTAGCAAGATAACACTCGCCCATACACTGCAAGAGTTTCCCGGGAATGTCTCCGCCAGATTTCAATACCTCCTTGGTGTGCCCGGTTGCCAGATTTAACGCTATTAGAGTATTTACGGGACCAGCTGGGACACAAGCTTCGGAAACCTACTAGTGTGAGGATCTACAGGCCCAGCTGAAACATCTGTGGGCAAATGTGCCACAGGATACCATACAAAACATGTAAGCCTCCATGCCCAACAGTATCTCATCCTGTACCAACAGGGTTATAGAGCCTCCTTTCAATTGTCCCTAATAAACTTAGATTTTCACTCTAATATTGTAATCATTTACACATAAAAAGTTTCTAAGAAAATGTCATTCAATTCCAACAACTCCTTCTTATTTTTTTTATGAGTGTACTTTTGTTGTGACCATGCTGGACAATTTATATTGAGATCATACTGTACATCGTATTGGCAGAGGTACTTACACAATTCTTTCACAGACAGTAGTAATTACATACAAAATGCAGGTAGGGTCTAATGTCTGTGTTATGAGCAGTTAGATAAGGCCAAAAATATATCAGCAAATTGCCTTTCTACAAATGATCAAAAATAATCCCTTTAGCTATATGGGTTGTGCGGTGGGTTCAAATCCAAAGGAATTGCCCTGTTGACCCATCCTACAGTCCTGTTGTAGGAAATGTGAAATTACCTGCAGACATGTTTTTGTTCAGAGTATTTCTAACAACATTATACAAGGGGAATAATATTCCTTAAATTATTCTTTAAGGCTACAAGTGCACGTGTTGCAGCCATGTCCTATCTTTTGCGGTGTGAAGGCAAGGACCCGGAAACGCACAGAAGGGTTTCTGTGTGTTTCTGTGGGCTTCTGATCCGTGCTGTAATAGAAAGGACATGTCCTATCTTTTGCCGTATTCTGCGGATTGATTTAAGTCAATGGGTCTGCACCGCAGCATGGAGTTCACATGGTCAGTTGCCAAAGTGAACCTTAAGTTGTGACTAGTGTTTAGTGAACTTGTGTTTCAAGTTCGGCATACAAGGTTCGGGTTATCTAAGAATTCCGTTATGGATTCCGCTACCACGAACCATAACTTATGGTCCGTGGTAGCAGAATCCATAACGGAATTCTTAAATAACCCGAACCTTGTATACCGAACTTGAAACACAAGTTAGTTCAAGGCTAGTTGTGACCTCCACTATTCCATTATGGAGATTTAGTTGGCAAGATTCTTGCATCGAACAGCCGGTGAATTTTTTTTCTAGACAAACCATTAAAAAGTCAAATTCCCTTTGAAGGGAACCTGTCATCAACTTTATGCTGACCATACTGAGGGCAGTACATGGTTATCCATAATCTCCTGCTCTCTCGCCCTTCTGCTGATGGTTGGCAGTTCTCTCCTAGACAGAAAGGGAGAAAACTAGGTAGAAGACTGTCAGTCATCAGCAGGTGGGCAGGAGAGCAGGAATTCATGAATGACCATGACTCTTCTCAGGTGGCCAGGACTCTTTTCAAGGCCCAGTCTGCAATGATTATGATGCTGGTTCTCAGCAACCACTTACTATTAGCTCATGCCCTCAGTGAGGTCAGCATAAAGTTGATGACAGGTTCCCTTTAACTTACATCTCAGTCCATTCGAATAACATAAGCCGCCATTCGTGGAAGCTGATATTTTTCTTATGCTGGAGCAGGAAGTGTCATGAGACAAGCTTGTAGGTGTTGTAAGAAAGCAATTGGGAATTTCCCGATGACATCTTTTTCCTCAAATTAGAATGACCTAGTTAATAAATGGAGGAATATGGTAAAACAAATGCTGACAACTGACATTTCAAGCTACAAGATTTATCCTCATGCACACAAAGCTGAAGACTCCATGTGCCTCCGTAAGGCATTAGCACAAGGAGCCGTCAACTTCTCTAGTAGAAATGCTCATGGATCTCTGAAAAAAGAACTCTCTTTGCCTATGTATAAAATGGGAACCCCACAGGGTTAAATAATACAACCATATGTATAAGCCCTAATAGGATGTCACTTATACGGCCATTTGTATAAATGATAATAGTATATCACACAAATAGGACAAGGTATAGATAACTTGCTCTGGCTCAGTGAACTCATTATTCATGATAGCATAGCCATTTGGGTCATTAGTTATGCCACATCTCAGAATGACTCTCTTGTGCTTCATTCACATCTGTGTCAGAGGCTCCATTTGAATAGTTAATTGCAGATTCCATAAAAAAAAAATCTTGAAAAAACAGCACAGCACGCTAAACTATTTTGCCCGGCAAAATGCTGATTCCTTGACAGAAACCCAACGGACCCCATAATAGTCGATTGGGTCAGCTGTCCCGGACCCACCACTTCTATCATTTTTGTTGTTCTGCTCCTAGGATGTCTCATTCTGGACATTGGCCCTGATTTATCATGTCTTTACTCCAAAATTCTGGCTTCAAAAAGTTGCAAAATGGGGCTTTTGTGACTTTTTGGACTAAGGATACTTCCGTCCTAGGGGCTCTATACCGGAAAAGAACCGATCAGTTTTATCCTAATGCATTCTGAATGGAGAGCAATCCGTTCAGGATGCATCAGGATGTCTTCAGTTCAGTTTTTTTGACTTTTCAGGACGCAGATAATGCCGCAGCATGCTGCGGTTTTATCTCCGGCCCAAAAAACTGAACACTTGCCTGAATGCCGGATCCAGCATTTTTTTTTCCATAGGAATGTATTAGTGCCGCATCTGGCATTCAAATTGCCGCATGCGCAGACCTTTAAAAATGTGAAAACAATAAAGATCCGTTTTGCAGACACCGGAAGAACGGATTCGGTATTGCAATGCATTTTTCTGACTGATCAGGCATTTTTCAGACTGAACAGGATCCTGATCAGTCTGAAAAATGCCTGATCAGTCTGAAAAAATGACATGCGTTTGCATACAGTTTGCCTAATCAGGCAGGCAGGCAGTTCAGGCAACGGAACTGCCTGCCGGAATCAAACAACGCAAGTGTGAAAGTAGCCTTAGGCTACTTTCACACTTGCGTTCGGAGCGGGTCCGTCTGGTGTCTGCACAGACGGATCCGCTCCTATAATGCAGACGTTGGGATCCGTTCAGAACGGATCCGTCTGCATTATAGTTTAGAAAAGATTCTAAGTGTGAAAGTTGTTCAGACGGATCCGTCCAGACTTTACATTGAAAGTCAATGGGGGACGGATCCGTTTGAAAATTGAGCCATATTGTGTCAACTTCAAACGGATCCGTCCCCATTGACTTACATTGTAAGTCTGGACGGATCCGTTTGCCTCCGTACGGCCAGGCGGACACCCGAACGCTGCAAGCAGCGTTCGGGTGTCCGCCTGCTGAGCGGAGGCTGAACGCTGCCAGACTGATGCATTCTGAGCGGATCCGCGTCCACTCAGAATGCATTAGGGCAGTACGGATGCGTTCGGGGCCGTTTGTGAGAGCCTTCAAAGGGAACTCACAAGCGAACACCCGAACGCTAGTGTGAAAGTAGCCTTACTTGTGCAAACGTTGTGCGACTTGTGGTTATCTGTGTTAATGAGTTTCACTCCAGATTTATCACGGAGACTTTTTTTTAAAGTTGCAAGCTCACACCAGGAGGGGAGTGTAGTAGAAAAACTGGAGTAGCTTTTCTAGACAAAAGTCTTAGGCTTAAGGATAAAACAAATTTATCAAACAACATGAGCCATTTGATAAATGTAGCATAAAGTACTCAACATAGACTCAAGCAAAACTGACTTCAATTATTCCCCTCATGATAAATCTGGCCTTATGACTTCTCCTCCAGAAGCAGCTAATTGGGATCTCTTTGGTCTCCAAGGTTGCAGCTCCTGTAGTCATGTGCTATTCCTCTCCCACTTCCCCCTCTTCTCCAGTCTGCTGGACAGCAAGAAAGGGAGGAAGAAGGAGCAGATCAGCAAATGATTACGCATAGGGTTTGTTATAGTCTGTAACCATGGAGACATATGGGTCTGCATAGGAACTGATACAGAATACAGAAGGATTTTTCAAAACTGTACATATCTTTCAAATTGTTACTGCCCTACTCTTTCCCTTTCAAAAAAAAAAAAAAAAAAGTCGCCAAATGTCCACGGAAAAGACATCTAGGTGGCAGAATGTTATTGAAAACAGAAAACATTTTTTAACCACAAAATGAAAGGCTTCAGCTTGCACTTAGTAAGAAATATCTCACTCCTGATCTTATTGCACATTACATTTCTAAGGTAAAAAATTGAGCAACCACAAAAGAGGAAGTGACTTGTTTGTGAAAACAATCCCGCTCATTTATCAGCCGGAGGAAGTCCACAAAGCACTAGAAAGGCCAGAGACTCCTCGAGAGATCCTCAAGGCATGATTAGCAGTGGTTCCAAAGCCACATTCCACTTGGTGGTTTTATTGACTGTCATATGATTTACTGTCAACTCAACAAACAAGTCATGCTACTTTCACACTCGCGTTTTGGCTTTCCGTTTGTGAGATCCATTCAAGGATCTCACAAGCGGTCCAAAACGGATCAGTTTTGCCCTTAATGCATTCTGAATGGAAAAGGATCCGCTCTGGATGCATCAGTTCGCCTCCAATCAGTCTCCATTCCGCTTTGGAGGCGGACACCAAAACCCTGCTTGCAGCGTTTTGGTCTCCGTCTGACGAAACTGAGCCAAACTGATCCGTTCTGACACACAATGTAAGTCAATGGGGACGGATCCGTTTTCTATGACAGAATCTGGCACAATAGAAAACGAATCCGTCCTCTATTGACTTTCAGTGGTGTTCAAGATGGATCCGTTTTGGCTATGTTAAAGATAATACAAACGGATCCGTTCTGAACGGATGCAGACGGTTGTATTATCTGAACGGATCCGTCTGTGCAGATCCATGACTGATCCGCATCAAACGCAAGTGTGAAAGTAGCCTAAGGGACAATGTTGTTGAGAAGTGTAAGTCAGGGTTAGGTTATAAAAAATATCCAAATCTTCAATGATCCCCAGGAGCACCATTAAATCTATCATAACCAAATGGAAAGAACATGGCACAACAGCAAACCTGCCAAGAGACGGCCGCCCACCAAAACTCGTGGACCAGGCGAGGAGGGCATTAATCCGAGAGACAGCACAGAGACCTAAGGTAACCCTGGAGGAGCTGCAGAGTTCCACAGCAGAGACTGGAGTATCTGTACATAGGACGACAATAAGCCGTACGCTCCATAGAGTTGGGCTTTATGGCGGCGTGGCCAGCAGAAAGCCATTACTTTCAGCAAAAAACAAAAAGGCACGTTGTGAGTTTGCGAAAAGGCATGTGGGAGACTCCCAAAATGTATGGAGGAAGGTGCTCTGGTCTGATGAGACTAAAATTCTACTTTTCGGCCATCAAAGAATGCGCTATGTCTGGCGCAAACCCAACACATCACATCACCCAAAGAACACCATCCAAACAGTGAAACATGGTGGTGGCAGCATCAGGGCCGACTCCAGGTTCAAGTGGGCCCTTGGGCGATAAAGTCTCAGTGGGCCCCCTTGGCATTTTGCACGGCGCTTACAACAATGAAACTGCATGTATTATAGATTAAATACCTTAGACAGATATGAGCCCCCTCACAGTGGATTGGAAGGGCTCATTTTTTGCGGGATTAGGTGACGGTTAGATTGGTACTATTTTGGGAGGCATACGCCTTTTTGATCATTTGGTGTTACACTTTTAGTTAGGTCTATTGCACACGACCGTATGGCTTTTTAAGTGTTTTGCGGTCCGTTTTTCACGGATCCGTTGTTCCGTTTTTTGTTTCCGTTGTGTTTCCGTTTCTGTTCTGTTTTTCCGTATGGCATATACAGTATACAGTAATTACATAGAAAAAATTGGGCTGGGCATAACATTTTCAATAGATGGCTCCGCAAAAAAACGGAACGGAAACGGAAGACATACGGATGCATTTCCGTATGTGTTCCGTGTTTTTTGCGGAACCATTGACTTGAATGGAGCCACGGAACGTGATTTGCGGGCAATAATAGGACATGTTCTATGTTAGAACGGAACAGAAAAACGGAAATACGGAAACGGAATGCATACGGAGTACATTCCGTTTTTTTTGCGGAACCATTGAAATTAATGGTTCCGTATACGGAACACAAAAAACGGCCAGTAAACGGGGGGAAAAAACGGCCGTGTGCAGTTTTTATTTTTTGATGGTGTTCACCTGAGGGGTTAGGTCATGTGATATTTTTATAGAGCCGTTCGATACAGACGCAGCGATACCTAACATGTCTACTGTTATTTTTTTCACTTTTTTATTTTACTTTATTTTGGGAAAAGGATGCTTTTTTTTTTTTTACTTAAAACTTTTTGAATTTTTTTTTCACTTTATTTTTTGTCCCACTCTGGGACTTCAACTTTTGGGGGTCTGATCCCCTTTACAATGCATCACAATACTTCTGTATTGTGATGCATTGGCTGTAAGTGTATTACCAGTGTAATACACTTACAGCCTGCTTCCTGTGAGAACCAGGGGGCTGGATCTCACAGGCTCTCCCGGAAGGCAGCCACGATGCCTAAGTAAGACATCGGGCTGCCTTCCCTGCCATCGGGTCCACGTCACAGGGACCCGATGGAAGCTCTCTCCCCCCCTCCACACATCGAACGTGCCGCGGCACATCAGTGTTTTCACCGATGCCGACGCATACAGCCGGGGTCCGGCTATCAGTGACTGCTGGACCCCTGCAGATGACTTTTAATTTTTTTTATTGCTTTACAATAAATAAAAAATAAAAAAACACATCTTTAAAGTTGTCGTCATGTTCTGCAAATTAAATGATGCAAATCCTCAGTTTTTCGACAGTAGGTATTAAAGAGTGCTCCGGATTAGAATATGGGCCAGGTCCTGAGAAATGTGCATTTTTCCCAAATCAAATCTCTTGACTGTGTTTAGCACAACATTAATATTTACCATAACAGGAAAGGCCTCGACGTGGAAGCTTGAGATTTTCCAAAAAAACAAACACCATTCTGTGGAAAATAATGTCGGCAGCGAGACCTCGGAGCTTAACCCCGGAGCTTAAACGATGCATGCGGCATGGAGTAGCGCAGCCTCACAGGATCCAACTATGCTGAGGAAAAAGCATAAAAAAGAATCCAGCTCTGGGCCAAAGTTATTCACAAAAACAAAACAGTAAAAAAAAAAAAAAAATAATCCCAGGATCATTCATGGAAAAAAAAGTAAAAAAAAATAAATCATACTTTAGAGTGTAATTCAGACCTGATCTATTTCACAGGTGCAGTAATCAGATTAGCAGCAGGTAACTATTGTGTTTGTATACTGTGAGTACATAAATTGGCATGATAGACACACTTGCCTTGCATACATATGTAAATTAGCCTCTTGGTGCAATCAGGGCATTGCCATTACACCCAGAGGCTCAGCTAAGTTTTATATGCCAGCCAAGCCCCCTACTGCTGCACCCAACGATCTCCAGCCATGAACTGCGCGTGCGTCAAACAGGCTACCACAAGACTTTAGGGCCAGGCGTGAGAACAGACTGCTTGGCCGTGTTAGCCAAAGAGGTCGGTGCACAGCCGGCAGAGAAAACTGAGCGGAGCTTCTCGGTGCAATGGCGATGCCCTGACTGCACCAAGAGGCTAATTTACATAACACAAACACTTTGGCCCTGATCTATCAAGGTCGGCATGGGCTACGCCAGTCTTGATGGGGACTGTGCTGCATTCCTGATTTTATTACAAAATAAGGCTACTTTCACACTAGCGCTTGATCGGATCCGTTCTGAACGGATCCGATCATATTAATGCAGACGGAGGCTCCGTTCAGTACGGATCCGTCTGCATTAATAACTTAGAAAAATTTCTAAGTGCGAAAGTAGCCTGAGCGGATCCGTTCAGACTTTCAATGTAAAGTCAATGGGGGACGGATCCGCTTGAAGATTGAGCCATATGGTGTCATCTTCAAGCGGATCCGTTCCCATTGACTTACATTGTAAGTCTGGACCGATCCGCACGCCTCCGCACGGCCAGGCGGACACCCGAACGCTGCAAGCAGCGTTCAGCTGTCCGCCTGGCCGTGCGGAGGCGAGCGGAGCGGAGGCTGAACGCCGCCAGACTGATGCAGTCTGAGCGGATCCGCATCCATTCAGACTGCATCAGGGCTGGACGGAAGCGTTCTGCTCCGCTCGTGAGCCCCTTCAAACGGAGCTCACGAGCGGACAGCAGAACGCTAGTGTGAAAGTAGCCTAAAAAGGCAGAGAATACACAAAGGGAGTGAATACTTTTGCAAGACACAACCTGGAGATTTTCTGTAGGGTGTGTAAAATGTGATTTTTTTTTCTTTTCTTTTTTGTTTCTTTGTCTCATCTATACTTTTTTTTGCTTAGCAAAGTCAAGAGAGCAGACAACCTGCACAGCAGTAAAGCCGCCCTGGTAACTGAAGTGTCTGGGAGAAAGGACTGATTCATGACTCATTGCTGGACTCTTCTATATATTACAGGATAGGGTGTTCACACAACTCTCACAGTCTTGGTACCCAAAGACAATGTCCATTCGAAAGAAATACATCCTCTAGAAATTGGAAAGAATTAGCAAGATAACCTCAAACCTGTAGATAATTAGGCCAAGAGAATTGTTTCACTGCTGACACACACAGGATGCAATGTATTTCTACCCACTAATAACATGGGACCAGTTCATTACCAAATGAGTCACATAACAGAAGACGTCTTAAAATAATATCAAATAGTAAAATGTACTTGACAACAGTCTCACAGCATAAAAACCAAAGCAGTTATGTCTTGCTCCACAGTAATACTTTCAATATAGATTGACTTAAAGGGGTATTCCCGTTAAATTAAGTTACCCCTATCCACAGATAGGGGTACAGCGCTCAGCTATCTCAGGAATTTCCATAGAAATGAATGGCGGCTGCAAGAGGTATGGAGCCCCCGTTCTCGTGATCAGAGCGGTAGGACCCCCACTGTTCTAATAATTATCCCCTATAAATCTAACTGGAATAGCCTTTTAAAGGCTATAGGCACCTTTCAGGGATTTTTTTTTTTTTTCACTTACATACATGTATTTTGAGCTGAAAATCATTTACGCAACAGGTTTTTAATAAAAAGTTTTGATTTTTGGACTCTGCAGCTTATATGTACATAGGAAGATGCAGAATACCATTCACAGTGAAATCCGTCTAATGGCTCGATCTCCAGTCCATCTCTCCTCTCCTGAAGGATCTTCAAAACTGATTTATGACCAAATTAAATAGATGTCAGCACGGTCTATGTGAGTGGCGTGGACAGGCACAGCTGGTGAGGTCACGTATCCGCCTCTACCGACCTGCTGCGCTTTAAAGCTAAGAGCAATATGAGGACGAAGGTCTATTCATTTTTATATGATTAATATACCCCATGGGGGGTGGCACATTGTGACGATCGAGTCAGAAGACTAGACAGTTTTTATAAAGTGTACCAAGGATTTACTGCTGTTCATTAAAGCGGTTGTGCAGTGTTTTTTCATCTGCCCCCAAGCAACTGGTACTTTGTAGTGACCTCCATACTCATCTGGGGCCTGCTGCTCGGTTCCAGCTCCCTGTCACCAGTGGACTTCCAGTCACCGTTTGTCAACTTTCTGCATGGATAGTTGTCACGTGTGCCACTGCAGCCAATGACTGGTCTCAAAGGTGATGTGTCCCCAAGCAGCACATGATTCAGCAGAGATGTGCTGCTTGGGGACACTTCACCACTGAGGCCTGCGATTGGCTGCATAGGCGCACATGACCCTGCCAGGCGAGTATAGATTTCTACACAGGTCCCGATGGCTGAAAAACAGATTTAGGGTACTTTCACACTAGCATTTTTCTTTTCCGGTATTGAGTTCCGTCCTAGGGGCTCTATACCGGAAAATAACTGATCAGTTATATCCTAATGCATTCTGAATGTAGAGCAATCCGTTCAGTAATGCATCAGGATGTCTTCAGTTCAGTCACTGTACGGTTTTTGGACCGAGAAAATACCGCAGCATGCTGCGGTATTTTCTCCGTCCAAAATTCTGAAATACTTGTCGGAATGTCGGATCCGGCATTATTTTACATTGAAATGCATTAATGCCCGATCCGGACCTAAGTGTTCCGGAAAAACGGATCCGGTTTTGCGGTCTGCGCATGCGCAGACCTTTAAAAATGTGAAAAAGATAAATACCGGATCCGTTTTTCCGGATGACAACCGGAGAGACTGATCCGGTATTGCAATACATTTGTGAGACGGATCCAGATCCGAATACAAATGGTATCCGTTTGCATACAGATTGCCGGATCCGGCAGGCAGTTCCGGCGACGGAACTGCCTGCCGGAATCCAGCGACGCTAGCGTGAAAGTACCCTTAAAGAGGGAGTCATCAGTATCTGATCGGTGGGGGTCCGACATTCAGGACCCCCACAGATCAGCTGTTCTCTCAAACTACCTTTAATCAATAGTTATTAATAGAATTTTCATCAGAAAATTTCAATTAAAATAAAAAAAATCTGTAAATCTGTATATTTTGTTCCGCAAGACAGACATTATTGGGCCACAATGTTGGTCTGAATACCTGCAGGAAGGTGGGTGTCTGGGAGTAGGCATAACTCTAGGAGGTTGCATCTAGTTAAGCCTAAATTACTAAATTAAAGGGGTTAGGCCATGATTGATGTAAACAATGAAAATCAGAGATCATATAGTACATGACAATAAAACCTTTCAAGGGCTCTTTCACACTTGCGTTATTGTCTTCCGGCATAGAGTTCCGTCATCGGGGCTCTATGCCGGAAGAATCCTGATCAGGATTATCCCAATGCATTCTGAATGGAGAGAAATCCGTTCAGGATGCATCAGGATGTCTTCAGTTCCAGACCGGAACTTTTTTTGGCCGGAGAAAATACCGCAGCATGCTGCGCTTTTTGCTCCGGCCAAAAATCGTGAACACTTGCCGCAAGGCCGGATCCGGAATTAATGCCCATTGAAAGGCATTGATTCGGATCCGGCCTTAAGCTAAACGTCGTTTCGGCGCATTACCGGTTCCGACTTTTAGCTTTTTCTTAATAATCACCATGGCTGCCGGGACGCTAAAGTCCTGGCAGCCATGGTAAAGTGTAGTGGGGAGCGGGGGAGCAGTATACTTACCGTCCGTGCGGCTTCCCGGGCGCTCCAGAGTGACGTCAGGGCGCCCCACGCGCATGGATGATGTGATCGCATGGACACGTCATCCATGCGCATAGGGCGCTCTGACGTCATTCTGGAGCGCCCCGGGAGCCGCACGGACTGTAAGTATACTGCTCCCCCGCTCCCCACTACTACTATGGCAACCAGGACTTTAATAGCGTCCTGGGTGCCATAGTAACACTGAACGCATTTTGAAGACGGATCCGTCTTCAAATGCTTTCAGTTCACTTGCAGTGTTACGGATCCGGCGGGCACCTCCGGCAAATGGAGTACACGCCGGATCCGGACAACGCAAGTGTGAAAGAGGCCTTACAAAGCTAGACCCAGCCCTGCACCTCACATGGGTCTAGAGATCTCCCCATTCACTGCTCCAATTGTTCTGCTAGATTTTCTGCAGACTGGAACATTTTTGTAACAACGTAAATGACAAAAGTAACTAGTTGTCCATGCTGAATTATATCAAAATGGTCTGTGAAAATGGGCCTCCACGGTTCTACACAGGCATCTCTACACAGGTTAATTATCAGGAACAAGCGCACTCATATGTAGGGTTATTCCTGATAATTGACCTGGTAATCCTCCCCTTGGAAAGGGACCTTTAGGCTCACTGCGCCTTACAAATCCCAGAAAGACGCCCAATGCGCCTGGCTATTTCCTTCTGGTGTCTGACATTTTTTCCTTTGTCCATTGCCGTCCATGAGAGTTTGTAATGTTTGACTACTAAAACCACACTGGCTCCTGGAGTGGACCAACTGGTTCATCAAGTATACAGCTCCTTGTTGATCTCTGCCCTCATGATGGAACACCTCCTATTCATCTTTTATTTTCTGGCTGTAGAGCGATGATCACTGTATGTTCTCATTCTCAGTAGATCATGAAACTTTGCCTCATATTCTGGTGGTGAAGCTATAATAACGTCCAACCAGCACCTATTGAAGTGTGCAGTATATCCGGGGCCATCTCAAGATGTTCTGTAGGGCTCCTCGGGATAGGATCACACATGGTTGCCAGTGAGCAGCCAAAATATATGCGTCCATGCGAGCCACAGAAGCTTTTATATAGATCGATGAAAACTGGTTGCGTACTCACATGGCCATACGGGTTGGTCCTACCCTTATTGATTTTAACACGCCAATTAGGCGTGTACACCCTGCCTAATTTGTATGTAATTTTGTGGACTACAACAACGGTAGTTAAATCAATCAGACTATAACAGTATATAGCATGCTGCATTTATCTATTCAGTACAATAGATCGGAAACCTAATAGACCCATGTTAAAAGGGTTTCCTAAATTTTTCTTACTGATTACCTATCCTCTGGATAGGTTATCAGTATCTGATCAGTGGTGGTTTGATACCTGGGATACCCGGCAATCAGCTATTTTGAGAAGGCAGCGGCACTGCTGTGCCTTCTGGCAGCTTACTAAGCATGGCGCCGTACATAGTATGGCGGCTGTGCTTGGTATCGCAGATGAGCGCCATTCACTTGAATGGGACTGAGCTGCCCCCAGGCCACATGACCAATGAACGTAACATCACTGGGGCCACAGGAGTGTCACTGCCTTCTCAAACAGCTGATCGGCAGGAGTCCTAGGTGTCGGGCCACCCCCGATCAGATACTGATGACCTATCCAGAGGATAAGTCATCAGTAAAAAAAATAAAAAATAATCGGAAAAACCCCTTTAAGTCAATGGGATGATCAGGATCGTAATCAATTCATAATATCAGTTGCCATCAGATTCTAAGTCCATTACCAACTAATCTCAAGTGCGCCCCGCTCATGCATGGCGTGGTAACAAGATCACAGGTGAAAATTCGTATTTTTACATGGTCGCTTCCTGATTCGTTTCCAGAAGTATAAATATTGCGAGACTTACATAGAAGGTTATCCACATAAGAAGCTATATGCGAAACGCGCGTCAGGGCGCTAGGGTCCATTGGTCACTATTTATTATTTTACTGCATATTTTCTTATGTTTGTTTCGGTATGATTATGTTGAATTAGTGTATATTTAATGACTTATTCTGAAACTGATGATTTATACATTAGACAGCTCTAGTAATGCTCTCCCTCGCTGATTCTATGTATGCCTGCCTCTGCCTTTTTATTGTGATATGAATTGTGGAAATAATAAAGTATTTATAGTATTTATAGATTTGGATACGTTTACAGTGTCAGTTTTTTCAGGCGGTTTTCAATTTATGGTGCGACCACAGGGAGGGGTACTTATTAGCATTACGGATACAGCACGTCATCACTAGCAGCCTATAAAGACACACCAGTGGGGGCCACCAGGGCATCTACACAGGGATTGAAGAGGTGATTAGTGTTAGTTTTTTTCATAGATATTAGAACATTTGTGGATTCTCTTTTTGCTTTCAAACTTTAAGAGGACCCCTTTAAGAACAGAAAACTTTTGACAAATGATTCCTCTAAAAAGCAACAATATGTTCTACTTCTCAGCTACTATCTCCATGTTTTTTCCACTCTGCACATTTGTTGGCACAGGAATGGTGGACAAATGTGCGCTTGGACCAGCTGTACCCTTGAGACACTACCCTGTAAGTAACACAGCATGCCAGCTGCACTCACTTATTCCTGGCACCACCCAGGGCTCTTTCCTAAAACCATTTTTAACTGGTTTAATGCTATCTACTGTACAGCGGGCCAAAACTGATACAAGAGGGTCCTGATGGCAGATCGCTGTTCACACGTTTTTTTTGCTCGTTCTTCAGATGATCTAAAGCAAAATTATACGGGCAGACTATCAGGAACGACTGTTCGCGCTAACACTGGTTTCCAATAATAATAAGGGCTTATTCGGGTTGTGCTGTCATCCCGTGCGGCGCCCACTTCCAGGAGCACATGGTTCTATCCTGGGGCTAGAACCCACAGCGCATGCGCAAGTCTGAATCTCTGACCACAGCGCTAGTGAGAGATTCAGACTTACGCATGCGCTGCAGATTATAATGCCAGGCTAGGATCACGTACCCAATGTACGGCATGTGATTCCAGAAGTGACTGCCGCATGGGATCGTGGCGCAACCCAGAAAACGCAGTTAAGATGGCATTCATGAGAGATTATTACAAATACAAATCCCTGTGCCCATCTTGCTCTATGGGTATTAACAACCTGTAACATATCATTTCTGAAACAGATGAAATGTGGTAATTAACAGGAAAATTTACTAATTTCTATTGATTAAAAGCATTCAGCACAGACGGATTTCCTTGTGTTCACATATATAGCGGCATTATATTATGTTTGTGTCGTGGGTAGACATGTAACTTGATAACAGCAGATATATACAATACAAGCTATGGCATAGGGCAGTGGTGGCGAACCTATGGCACGAGTGCCAGAGGCGGCACTCAGAGCCCTCTCTGTGGGCACCCGCGCCCTGGGAAAAGTCTATGGTGCACCAATATGCCTTAGACTTTCCCTGCCATTCATCAGCGCAGGGCGCACTATGAATGGCACAGGCAGCGCATTGAATGTAGGCAGGCTATTATAGATAAGTTACATTGAAAACATACTATATTGGTATTCATTGCCATTGCAGTGTTGGCACTTTGCGATAAATAAGTGGGTGGTAGGGTTGCAGTTTGGGCTCTCGGTCTCTAAAAGTTTCACCACCACTGGCATAGGGCATTAGACAGGAAATAACTATGCAGGTAAGGCCTGGAGAATACAAGTCATCTACTGATCCTGTGGTTCTGTGCCTTGGTTAGGCACCGCATTCTCCACGAGGATCAAGTTCTCCCCTACAATGTGAGACACTGTCACATAGGCTGGTAGGAAACTCCAGTTATATCCATGATACATCTAGTCTAGCTGGAATGATCAATTCAAACAAAATGATAGCTGATGAAAAGAAGCCATCTACAGAATGAGGCTCATGCACACCACTGTATTTTTGGTCCTAGCAGTAGGCACCGGTCCTAGTAGTAGCGTCGCAACCTTCTCTGTGCTCACCAAGCACAGCGGCGATGCTTGATATCATGCTCTGCCCCATTTACTTCTATGGGACTGAGCTGCACCTAGGCCGTTTGACGGCTGAAGGTGACATCACGGCATAGGCAAAGATGCGGAAAAAGGCCATAACGCTACTGCGAGAGCCGGGGCCCCCATCGATCAGATACTGAAGACCTATGTAGAGGACAGGTCATCAATTAAAAGAATCTCAGAAAACCCCTTTAATGTTGTGTCTAGTGCAGGTAGTGATCCCAAGTGCAATACAGGTAGGGAGGGAAGTTATACTTCGTGGAAGGGCTCGAAACCAGAGCAAATAAACGCCTTGGAAGAGCAGTGGCCATAGATATTAGATGGTAGGACCGGACAACCATCTAACGTATATAGAGCCCTCCCGACTTGGATTTCAAAATGCATGATCCTGTTGTCAGGGAGGTAAGTCACAGCCAGACACTGACCACATATGTATGTGGTGGTCAGAAGAGAACGTGCAACATCTATCTAAGGCCAGGTTCACACCACCGTTTATTTTTCCATTCTTCTGATCCATCTGCATGCAGGACTTTTTTTTCCCATATAAAACAACAGATCTTATACGGAAAAGGCTAAAACAGATGCCAAATCTGCATAAATGAGCATAATGGATGCTTAAAATACAGGATCTGTTTTTCTCTTTTTCTGTTCCTCTGATGGATCAGAAGAATGGAAAATAAATGTTGATGTGAACCTGGCCTAAGGCCTCTTTCACACATCAATCACGGACGTGTGCTGTTCGCGTCCGTCACAGACAACACATGGATCCATTGACGTTAATGTTTTTCTTCACACATCTGTGGGTTTCTAATGACCGTGGGTCAGTGGAAAAACAATGGAGACATATACTATTTTGGGTCATGATGCAGAACGCTGAAGTCTATGTGTCCGTGAAAACAACTGACAGAACAAGGATGGCGTGATGGCTTTTCATGGCTCATCGGTAGGAGATGCTCTGGAAATCCCCTTTTCAGCCTAGCAGTGCCTATAGAAAACAGATGATACACAGAGGGCAAAAAATTGACACACAGACTAAGACACGGATCCTTCACGGACATCTTCATGGATGAAACACTGACCTCTTGCCAAGGACCTCATCACTGACATGGACGTGCGGAAGAGGCTTTACATGTATGTTCAGGGTAAATTCACAGACGGTAAATGTGATGAAGAAATTTCTAAGCCCGAAAACCAGCTGAATGGGGCTGATCTGGTGGCAAGCACATGAACTTCTACGAACCTCATTCAGAAATTACTGCCATGTCTGAATATACACTTAGACCTCTTTTACACGTCCGTGTCTGTGATGACATCCGTGACAAGATGGTCAGTGGTTTATCCGTGAATATGTCCATTAAGAATCCACGTGTGAAGAATTTGTGTGTGGTCCACGTGTCTGGTTTTTGCCCTCCATTGGTATTCTATGGACAACCCTAGGCTGAAAATTAATTTCCAGAGCGTCTCCACCAATGGTCAGCGAAACCTGCAGACCAAATATGAAAGGAAGCATAGACAAGAATGTGTGTGAGGGATCCGTAATCACGGACCAAATAGGGTATGCTTCTGTAGTGTCATCACACACCCTCGGTCCATTGAAAACTACTAAAGTGGATGGATACGTGTACATGAACATAGTACAACAAAAGTGAGACAGTGCACTGGAAGCTGCCTGTAATGCAGAGGGGTCCTGGTCATGCATGAGTCCTGGTGCAGTAAGGGTGAACATTTAGGGAAAGGAAGATCAGAAGTGTCTGAAGAATAATGTGACCATGGAGGCTCCAGGTATCCTGTGACCTGAAGAGGGGAAACACATGCCCTATGTCCGGGGAGCAGCCAGGCAGGAGCTGGGGTCCCATCATACTCACTCTGACTTGTTGCTTGCTTGCAGATCTGCCCCCCAGTAATCCAGCACTCAGTGAGGTGATCATGCAGACAGGTCAGGAGCAGCCCCGCAGATGACAGTCCATTCTCGGGGACTCTGATTGCAGCTCCTTCTACCCAGGAAATGTATACAATCCAAAGCGATTCTGCAAGTTGGCAGCGGACTGGGCGACGGCAGGAGACGGCTCTTCGGGTGGTAAGGGCACTGGATCGGGCACAGTGCTGGACACAGCCGCAGTTACTTCTCTAGAAGTGCGAGCTGCAGGAGCAGGATCCAGCCGGGGGCAGAGAGCGTGATGTCAGCGGTCTCCCCGCGAGGCAGGAAACTGCTGACCGCCACCCGCTACTCGGGCGCCCTCTAGTGAGCACTTTCTGATATTACACTGCCATACAAACCAATACATAGTACAGCGCAGATCGGGGTCAGCAACCTCTCCAGCTGTAGTAAAACTACATCTCCTAGCATGTTACGTTCACTGCTAGAGTTGTCCTGAGAACAGTCGAGCAGGTGTGCATGCTGGGAGTTGTAGTTCCACAGCAGCCGGAGTGTGCTGGTCCCTGGTGTGGATACAGTATAGGGTAGGTAGGTGTTGTGTAGCTTGCCCTATGTAGTCTTTTAGGCATGTGTTAAGTGAAAAGCAAGTCCTGCAACATTTCCTATAATGTATGTCAATGGTTTCACGCGACTCGCCCTGACTTTCTGACCAGTCTAGAGTCCATTTTGTTACAGGCCTTTGAAGATAAAATCATCTCTTGTGACAAACTAAGGTTTATGTTGCCTAAGCATCCCCAGGTCCCCACCTTCTACGCACTACCTAAGATCCATAAGGGGTTCCCTCCCTTAAAAGGTCGCCCCATTCAGTGACGGATCCAGAGCCTGGTCTTGGGAGGGGCACTTCCAGATTATTTTCTGTCCGTCGCCACAAAACAATGGTGCTTATAGAACAGACTACACAGTGTAGAGGTATACTGTATATTGTGTGGCACAGTGTAGCGGTATACTGTATATTGTGTGGCACAGTGTAGAGGTATACTGTATATTGTGTGGCACAGTATGGAGGTATACTGTATATTGTGTGGCACAGTGTAGAGGTATACTGTATATTGTGTGGCACAGTATGGAGGTATACTGTATATTGTGTGGCAGAGTGTAGAGGTATACTGTATATTGTTTGGCACAGTGTAGCGGTATACTGTATATTGTGTGGCACAGTGTAGAGGTATACTGTACATTGTGTGGCACAGTGTAGCGGTATACTGTACATTGTGTGGCACAGTGTAGAGGTATACTGTATAATGTGTGGCACAGTGTAGAGGTATACTGTATATTGTGTGGCACAGTGTAACGGTATACTGTATATTGTGTGGCACAGTGTAACGGTATACTGTATATTGTGTGGCACAGTGTAGAGGTATACTGTATATTGTGTGGCACAGTGTAGCGGTATACTGTATATTGTGTGGCACAGTGTAGAGGTATACTGAATATTGTGTGGCACAGTATAGAGGTATACTGTATATTGTGGGGCACAGTATAGAGGTATACTGTACATTGTGTGGCACAGTGTAGAGGTATACTGTATATTGTGTGGCACAGTATAGAGGTATACTGTATATTGTGGGGCACAGTGTAGAGGTATACTGTACATTGTGTGGCACAGTGTAGAGGTATACTGTACATTGTGTGGCACAGTGTAGAGGTATACTGTATATTGTGTGGCACAGTGTAGAGGTATACTGTATATTGTGTGGTACAGTGTAGAGGTATACTGTATATTGTGTGGCACAGTGTAGCGGTATACTGTATATTGTGTGGCACAGTGTAGCGGTATACTGTACATTGTGTGGCACAGTGTAGCGGTATACTGTACATTGTGTGGCACAGTATAGAGGTATACTGTATATTGTGTGGCACAGTGTAGCGGTATACTGTATGTTGTGTGGCACAGTGTAGAGGTATACTGTATATTGTGTGGCACAGTATAGAGGTATACTGTATATTGTGTGGCACAGTGTAGAGGTATACTGTATATTGTGTGGCACAGTGTAGAGGTATACTGTATATTGTGTGGCACAGTGTAGAGGTATACTGTATATTGTGTGGCACAGTATAGAGGTATACTGTATATTATGTGGCACAGTGTAGAGGTATACTGTATATTGTGTGGCACAGTGTAGAGGTATACTGTATATTGTGTGGCACAGTGTAGAGGTATACTGTATATTGTGTGGCACAGTGTAGAGGTATACTGTATATTGTGTGGCACAGTGTAGAGGTATACTGTATATTGTGTGGCACAGTGTAGAGGTATACTGTATATTGTGTGGCACAGTGTAGAGGTATACTGTATATTGTGTGGCACAGTGTAGAGGTATACTGTATATTGTGTGGCACAGTGTAGCGGTATACTGTATATTGTGTGGCACAGTGTAGATGTATACTGTATATTGTGAGGCACAGTGTAGAGGTATACTGTATATTGTGTGGCACAGTGTAGCGGTATACTGTATATTGTGTCTCACAGTGTAGAGGTATACTGTATATTGTGTGGCACAGTGTAGAGGTATACTGTATATTGTGTGGCACAGTGTAGCGGTATACTGTATATTGTGTCTCACAGTGTAGAGGTATACTATATATTGTGTGGCACAGTGTAGAGGTATACTGTATATTGTGTCTCACAGTGTAGAGGTATACTGTATATTGTGTGGCACAGTGTAGAGGTATACTGTATATTGTGTGGCACAGTGTAGAGGTATACTGTATATTGTGTGGCACAGTGTAGAGGTATACTGTATATTGTGAGGCACAGTGTATGCTATATGTGTATAACAAACATATTTCACATGAAAACTTACAATTACTTGGCTTGACCCTTGGGGATCTCGGACACCACTTCAACACTTTGGCCGGGGGCTCGGTGGAGCTGATGTGTTTTATCCTAATGAGAAAAATTTCATAATAAGGATTTGGAGAAGGGGCAGAAGGATAGCAGAGCAGGGAGAGGCTAGTGCTGCTACTAGGGGGTCATACCATGGGGGAGTAATAAAGCCCCCCCCCCCCAGTAGAAATAATTCTCCTTATAATGTGACAGTGCAAAAAATACCCCCTTGTAATGCCCCCAGTTGAGCTAATGTCCCCATAGTGCCCCTATAATGTGCCAGTATAAAATACCCCTATATAGTGCCCCCAGTAAATGCCCCCATAGTGCTCCTCTCCCCCCTTCCTCCTAGTGCCCCCCATAATGTACCAGTATAAAATGCCCCAGTAGATGCCCTCAGTGTCCCCCATAATTTGCAAGTATAAAATAATTCTTAGTGCCCCCCGTAGATGACCCCATAGTACTCCTCTCCCTCCTTCCCCATAGTACCCACCATAATGTGTCCCAGTATAAAATGCTACTGTACAGAGCCCCCCATATAAAATACCCCTTGTTTGTGGCCTCAGTAGATGCCCCTATAGTGCCCCCAATAATGTGCCAGTAATAAGTGCCCCCAATAATGTGCCAGTAACAAGAGCAACCCCCCAATCATGTGCCAGTAACAAGAGCAACCCCCCAATCATGTGCCAGTAATAACGGCCCCCCATCATGTGGCAGTAATAATCCCATCATGTGCCAGTAATAACAGCCCCCCATCATGTGTCAGTAATAACAGCCCCCCATCATGTGCCAGTAATAACAGCCCCCCAATCTGCCAGTAATAACAGCCCCCCCCCCAATGTGCCAGTAATAACAGCCCCCCCAATGTGCCCGTAATAACAGCCCCCCCAATGTGCCAGTAATAACAGCACCCCCAATGCGCCAGTAATAACAGCCCCCCAATGTGCCAGTAATTACAGCCCCCCAATGTGCCAGTAATAACAGCCCCCCCCAATGTGCCAGTAATAACAGCCCCCCAATGTGCCAGTAATAACAGCCCCCCAATGTGCCAGTAATAACAGCCCCCCAATGTGCCAGTAAAAATATTGTATATATCAAAAAAAAAAAAAAAAAAACACCTATACTTACCTCCATGTCAGCGATGCGATACAGGCCTCTTCCGGCCTGTGTCCCGCGCTGTACTGCTCAGGCGGCGCAATGACGTCATCGCGCCGCCTGGGCCGGCCTCTGATAGGCTGCCGGCCTAGTGCCTGCAGCCTATCAGAGAAAGGGAAAGGGACACGCCTCTCCCTCCCCTGCCTCAGCACAGCCATCTGTATCGCTGTCCTGAGGACGGCGATACAGATGACTATGGAGATCAGGGCTTCCACAATGGAAGCGCTCATCTCCCTGTGCCCTGCCACCGCCGCCCCCCACTTCTGAGCAGGGCCGCGCCGCCAGCTCGGGTGGGGGCAATTGCCCCGTTGCCCCCTCCCCCCTGGACCCGCCAGTGGCCCCATTGTGTCTGGTGTTGACTCCATAACCCAGAACACAAGTATTTACATTGATAAAATCCTCTGTCCCTTTGTGGTCTCCCTCCCTTCAGATTTAAAGGGGTTATCCCACTTTGCATTTTCATACTTACCTGCTGCCTGCGCGCCGTTCACTTCCTGGATTCTGGCTGGGGGCGGGCTTCATCTTGATTGAAGTCTTCTCCCGGCCGGGCCGCGCGCTGGACTTAACGCGCACGCCGCCGCGCATGCGCCATGGTGACTTATTCCTGGCCAGTATAGTACAGAGTCGGCATGCGCGTTCGCGGCTCTGTACTATTCTGGCCAGGAAGAAGTCACCATCGCGCATGCACGGCGGCGTGCGTGTTCAGGACAGCGAGCAGGAGTCTTCTGCGCAAGCGCGGCAACCGGGATTCCGGAGAAGAGCGGTGGCCGTAACCAGGGGAGACCGAATTACAACAATGAGGTAAGTGGGGATGAATTTTCTCGTAAACGGTGGGAATGGGTTAATCAAATATATTTACAAAAATGATCACTGTCAAATCATTAATAGATTTTACAGTGATCATTATGATGGGATAACCCCTTTAAGGGACACGACAGACTTTTAGGCCTGCAGAATGAAGATAGAAGGATGGTGAGCTCGATTACGTAATCAAAGGCGAGTTAATTTTTTATATTTTTTAACCCCTCAAGCAACATTTTACTAAGCATTCTGTATTAAGAATGCTATTATTTTCCCTTATAACCATGTTATAAGGCAAAATAACAACATCTACACAACACCGAACCCAAACCCGAACTTCAGTAAAGAAGTTCGGGTCTGGGTACCACATTCAGTTTTTTATCACGCGCGTGCAAAACGCATTGCACCCGCGCGCTAAAAACTGAACAACACAATCACAGTCAAAACTGACTGAAATTATGTGCGCACTCGCAAAGGTTTCCCGCAATGCACCCGGGACGCATGAAGGGAGGGAGACCATGAAGGGAATATTTAGGGAGGGAGACCACAAAAGGACAGAGGATTTTATCAATGTAAATACTTGTGTTCTGGATTATGGAGTCAACACCAGACACAATGAAGCAACCTTTTAACAGAGGGAACCCCTTATGGATCTTAGGTAGTGAGTAGAAGGTGGGGACCTGGGGATGCTTAGGCACTACCTAAGATCCATAAGGGGTTCCCTCCCTTAAAAGGTCGCCCCATTGTGTCTGGTGTTGACTCCATAACCCAGAACACAAGTATTTACATTGATAAAATCCTCCATCCCTTTGTGGTCTCCCTCCCTTCATATTTAAGGGACACGACAGACTTAACCTCTTTCAGACGGGTGTTCCGGATTTGCTCCGGATGCGTCCCGGGTGCATTGCAGGAAACCCGCAATGCGTTTTGCACGCGCGTGATAAAAAACTGAATGTGGTAACCAGACCCGAACTTCTTCACTGAAGTTCGGGTTTGGGTTCGGTGTTGTGTAGATGTTATTATTTTCCCTTCTATCTTCATGGAGGCAAATGACCCCAATTAAACCCACAGCTTAGCTCTAGATAAATAAATAAAACTCACATAGAACGACTTTATGGAATAAAATGGCCGCAGTGCTTTATTATGAGTAACTATAAAAACATAGTATTAAATAAACCAAACGAATCAATTAAATAAATCCAACCATTAAACCATATTAATAAATAGACCAATCTTAAACCATCCATATGACCCAAGCAGGGGCGTAACGATCGCGGTCGCAGGGGGTGCGACTGCGACCGGGCCCGGCGGGGGGAGGGGGCCCGCTGTACTAACATGTAATGAAGAGCTGTGACGGGGCCCGGCATGAAGTACAGTGACAATGCCAGCCCCGTCAGGGCGCTCCATTACACGTTTAATATTATGAGGCAAGGTGGGGGAGGTTTGCGCAGAGAGGGGGAGGAGGAAGAGGGGGGACGCGCGCACTCACTCATATACACTCGGCCCGGCAGTTCTTGTCACTGCCGGGCTGTCTCCAGATCATCAGTGAAGCAGGAGCTCTAGCGCTCCCTCTGCTTGCCGCACATCGCGCTGCTGGCTGTGGGAGGAGCTCTGAAGGCCCGGGAAACTGCCTTCAGTACAGCCAGCAGCGCGATGTGAGTGTGGCAGTGAAACATCAGGGAAGAGGGTAAGTATGTTTTTTTTTTTTTTTGCAGACTGGGGGCAAAGGGGAAGGGGGGGCACAAAAGTGTGCATCTCTACTGAGGGGGCACCTAATCTGTCATAACTACTGTGAGGGGGGCACATATAAAGGCATTACTATGAGGGGGCACATATATCAACTACTGTGAGGGGGGGCACATAATCTGGCATAACCACTGTGAGGGGTACATATGTGGGCATATCTAATGTGAGGGGCACATAATCTAGCATAACCACTGTAGGGGGGCACGTATCTGGTCATTACTGTGAGGGGCAAATAATCTGGCATAACTACTGTGAGTGGGCACATATCTGGCCATAACTACTGTGAGGGGCACATATCTTGCTATATCCACTGTGAGGGGCACATATCTGGGCATATCCACTGTGAGGGGCACATATCTGGGCATATCCACTGTGAAGGGGGCACATATCTGGGCATAACTACTGTGAAGGGGGCACATATCTGGCATAAATACCGTGAGGGGGCACATATTTGGCATAACTCCTGTTAGGGGGCACATATTTGGCATATCTACTGTTAGGGGGCACATATCTGGGCATAACTACTGTGACAGGAACAAAGGTGGGCTTAATTACTGTGAAAGGCCACAAGGTGGGCATTAGTACTGTGAGGGGCCACAATGTGGGCATTAGTACTGTGTGGTAGCACTTAGGGGAAATGTCCTAAATTACCCTGCTATACATTGGCATAGCTCAGTCTACCAGGCCAGCACAGCGCCCCCTGCTGGTGATTCCATAGGGGCAGTCACCATCCCTTCCTTATGTGATTATTCATTTTTTTCTCTATCACCACAGGGACCTTGTTCTGGATCCAGTGGACATCACGCCGAAGCCAGCGACACCCTGGATGAGGTAGGACCAGATTTTATTAGGACTGGGTTAGTGTAGCCATGCATTGGGCTTAGGGCTCTTTAACACAAGCGGATCCCGTGTGGCTAATCCGCTGTGTGAAAGAGTGCCAAGCCCCGCACCGGACAGCAGAGACACGTAGCAGTAACATAATTGATAATGCTCTGTGCCTCTCTATGATCGTTTTGCTACAAACTCACAGTGACAACTTTATCTCACTGTGATTTTGTAGTAAAAAGGTCACAGAGAGGCACGGAGCATTATCAATCATGTTACTGCTCCGTGTCTCTGCTGTCCGGAATGGAGCTTGGCCCTCATTCACGCAGCGGACTAACCACAAGGGAAAGAGCCCTTCGTAAGAAAATCTGCCGCTTCTTTGTAAAAAGGGGGGGGGCCCCGATCCAAAGTTTGCACTGGGGCCCATAACACTCTAGTTACGCCACTGGACCCAAGATCCACTCAGCATTAGCTGAGCGATACAGCCCCACAAGCCACGCATACTAAGGCGTGGCCCCTCCAAAGCACCACAGCCATTTTTCCGTCACGTTCTGTAATCTTAAATTAAAGATATCTAAACCCACTTCAGAGAGATGTACATTGTCTGATCTGTAGAGCCCAGCAAGAAATCAACATGTCTATAACTATACCCACCTAAAAAAAAGGAGACATTTTTCCATAGATCTATTAATTCATCTGCAAATTTTTTCCAAAAACATTAAATCTATCCCAGCCCATAACAGACGAGGTACTATTTCGGAAAAAAAACAAAGTAATATGAGGCAACATACACTGAAGGAGGGCTAAATCTTTTTTCATGACCCATAATAATTCGCAAGTCTTCATTTTTCCCAAATCATTACTGCCCAGGTGAATGACCAACAGATTAGGCGCTGGCCATTTACTCAATAATTTCCGAATTTCAATTAATAAACTTTTCCAATTTAACCCTCTAACCCCCCACCAGAAGATATGGAGATCGTCGGTATTGAAAGATAGGTTCTCAGAATAACTTCTCTTCTCAGCTCACTTCTGAGCCCAGAAAATAAATCCAAACAATAAACTGGCTACCTGAAAATTAAGATTGAAATTAGACTGACAACATTAAATCTGGTCTAATATATAAATTAACCCTATGTGAATCCCATCACCCTATCCTCCTGATAACTGCATCATCCAACCCATATCTAGCTGCCTCAGTGGCGGCACCAATTCTGAAAGAATGGGAAGATATCCTAAAAGAACTGAGACCCAATAATTCCAGACATTTCTTCAACACTGCGTTGAATTGAAATTTGGTGTGGCAGGCGCAGCACTATGAAGTGCCTTTTGCGCTGTGGCATTAGAAAAATTTTGATATCTCTGACTTTTAGTCTAACCAGACTGTCTATTACTCTGTAATTCCTCTAGCGCCGTTCTATGGAAACAGTAGGTTTAAAGAGCACACCAAATGCTTGAAATAACTTCTTGTGATGAAAAGGTATCACAAAATGACGGTATGCATAAGATGGTGGTTCAACTGTTCAATCTTGTCATTTAACATAAAATGGTGGATATATTTCTCTCTTGAGTATCTGTACTCTCACTTTAAAGGGAACCTGTCACCGGGATTTTGCGTATAGAGCTGAGGACATGGGTTGCTAGATGGCCTCTAGCACATCCGCAATACCCAGTTCCCAAAGCTCTGTGTGCTTTTATTGTGTAAAAAAAACGATTTGATACATATTCAAATTAACCTAAGATGAGTCCTGTCCCTGAGATGAGTCCAGCGTGAAGGAGCCCAGCACCGCCCCGCATCCTCAGAATCTCCTTCTTGCTCTCTGACGTCAGAAAGCTAGAGCTCCGTAATCTCACGATGCTCGAGCTAGCGCAATGCGCAGTTCCTTCTCTGAGGCTGATGCCAGCACAGGGAAGGAACACTATGATGACACTGCACATGCGCTAGCTCGCGCATCGCGAGATTACGGCGCTCTAGCTTTTTGACGTCGGGGAGCAAGGAGGAGATTCTGAGGATGCAGGGCAGTGCTGGGCTCCTTCACGCTGGACTCATCTCAGGGACAGGACTCATCTTAGGTTAATTTGCATATGTTAATTTATTATGGGGACTGGATATTGCAAATGTGCTAGCGGCCATCTAGCAACCCATGTCCTCAGCTCAATACACAAAATCCCGGGGACAGGTTCCCTTTAAGCTATTTAAGCACTTTATGATCTCTCTGAGAGGTATATCTGAGGTCTAACTAATAGTTCACTTGCAGTATGCAGTTAGCAGTGACTATTTGCAGATTGGTTGAGTATGATCTGGTATGGTTGTATGCAATTTGAATTGCAATATGGAATCTGAATGGTTGCAATTTGTATTTGCAATTGAATTTGGTGGAAATGTAAGTAAACTGTCACGGAAGGTGAGGGAAGGAAAGCAAACCAAACACTACTAACAGGTAACAAAACACCAGGCTAGGCCCCACAGCTAAGGAACAGGAAATGGTCACCACCTGACAAACCCTAAGCCTTTCCCTCACTGCTAACAACATGAACAAATCCCAATGGTAGAAGTGTTCATGCACTGGAACCTAATCCCTGCTGCAACTGAAACAGACCCTCAGCTAGGGAGCAGGCGATAAGACAACCGGTTCCTTGCAAGAGATGAAGGAACCAGTGTCTTCCTAAGGCCTAGCCAGGAAATACAACAAAAGGGAAGAAAAGAGGACTTATCTCAAGACGGACTGGGAGCAGGAGATCCACCAAGCACCAGCAGAGAACTCCACAAGAAGCTATAAACCGCAAGTGCTATAGTGAGAGACTGAGATAAATAGCATCACTAACTGACTAACGAGCAGAACCTGCGAGGAGGTGGGACCCTGTCCAACAACACAACAAAGCAATCTGTTAGATAGGCTCACGTGCCGCAAGTCTGACAGACCTTCTCAGATCACTCGTCACAGGGCAGGGCATGACATAAACACACTTATAACTGGTTCAGTATACAGTTCTAATCACAATACTAACAATATAAACATTATATAACTGTTCTAAATACCTATTTTGGCCTCTTGTTCCCATAAAAACACAGCTTTCAGTGGAGTGAATGTCTCTTTAGCTCTTGTCTCTGGTGAATAATGAATCTAGCAGCTCCTGCTAGGGGAATTCCCAGACAGGCTGTGTGTGAGGCTGGCTGTGATTGGTGAAAACTCTTGCTGTGTGAGAACCTGGCTGTGATTGGTCTAGACTTCTGCCCAGCAACAACAGATTAACACTATGCTTTCTGTTGTTTCTGCTGTGTCAGATAAGGCTATACTAGCAACCTAGGACTGGTCTTAGCTGGCCAGCTACATTTGGTAAGAGGAGAAAAATCACTATGAACTATAAGGGGGCCACTACGAACTGTACGAATTTCCAACCAATGTTTAACTGTAACAACTGGACATAAATCAGATCCTGACCAAGCCTTCAGCTAAATGAACCTTCCTCTCCCATACTGATCTGTCTTAGATCTTTTCAGAAAAATTTCAACCACTTGTTCACTCAAAGAAACATCAGAAAGATCAAGACCAGAACAAACATAGAAACATACATAGAATGTGTCGGCAGATAAGAACCATTTGGCCCATCCAGTCTGCCCAATATACTAAATACTATGGATAGCCCCTGGCCCTATCTTATATGAAGGATGGCCTTATGCCTATCCCATGCATGCTTAAACTCCTCCACTGTATTTGCAGCTACCACTTCTGCAGGAAGGCTATTCCATGCATCTACTACTCTCTCAGTAAAGTAATACTTCCTGATATTACTTTTAAACCTTTGCCCCTCTAATTTAAAACTATGTCCTCTTGTAGCAGTTTTTCTTCTTTTAAATATTCTCTCCTCTTTTACCTTGTTGATTCCCTTTATGTATTTAAAAGTTTCTATCATATCCCCTCTGTCTCGTCTTTCTTCCAAGCTATACATGTTAAGGTCCTTTAATCTTTCCTGGTAAGTTTTATCCTGCAATCCATGTACCAGTTTAGTAGCTCCTCTCTGAACTCTCTCCAAAGTATCAATATCCTTCTGGAGATATGGTCTCCAGTACTGAGCACAATACTCCAAATGAGGTCTCACTAGTGCTCTGTAGAGCGGCATGAGCACCTCCCTCTTTCTACTGGTAATTCCTCTCCCTATACACCCAAGCATTCTGCTAGCATTTCCTGCTGCTCTATGACATTGTCTGCCTACCTTTAAGTCTTCTGAAATAATGACCCCTAAATCCCTTTCCTCAGATACTGAGGTTAGGACTGTATCACTGATTTTATATTCTGCTCTTGGGTTTTTACGTCCCAGGTGCATTATCTTGCACTTATCAACATTAAATTTTAGTTGCCATATTTTTGACCATTCCTCTAGTAGTCCTTTTCCATTTGGTGTATCCCTCCAGGAACATCAACCCTGTTACAAATCTTTGTGTCATCAGCAAAAAGACACACCTTACCATCGAGGCCTTCTGCAATTTCGCTGATAAAGATATTAAACAATATGGGTCCCAGAACAGATCCCTGAGGTACCCCACTGGTAACAAGACCTTGGTCTGAATATACTCCATTGACTACAACCCTCTGTTGCCTGTCCCTCAGCCACTGCCTAATCCATTCAACAATATGGGAGTCCAAGCCCAAAGACTGCACTTTATTGATAAGCTTTCTATGTGGGACAGTATCAAAAGCCTTACTAAAGTCTAGATAAGCGATGTCTACTGCACCTCCTCCATCTATTATTTTAGTCACCCAATCAAAAAAAATCAATAAGATTAGTTTGACATGATCTCCCTGAAGTAAACCCATGCTGTTTTTCATCTTTCAATCCATGGGATTTTAGATGTTCCACAATCCTCTCCTTAAGTATGGTTTCCATTAATTTCCCCACTATTGATGTCAGGCTTACTGGCCTATAGTTGCCCGATTCCTCCCTACTACCTTTCTTGTGAATGGGCACAACATTTGCTAATTTCCAATCTTCTGGGACGACTCCTGTTGCCAGCGATTGGTTAAATAAATCTGTTAATGGTTTTGCTAGTTCAACGCTGAGCTCTTTTAATAGCTTTGGGTGTATCCCATCAGGCCCCTGTGACTTATTTGTATTAATTTTAGACAGCTGACTTAGAACCTCTTCCTCTGTAAAGACACATGCATCAAAAGATTCATTAGTCTTCTTTCCTAACTGAGGTCCTTCTCCTTCATTTTCCTTTGTAAAAACTGAACAGAAATATTTATTGAGGCAGTCAGCTAGTTCTTTATCTTCTTCTATATACCTTCCTTCTTTTGTTTTTAATTTGGTAATTCCTTGTTTTAGTTTCCTTTTTTCATTTATGTATCTGAAGAATGCCTTCTCGCCTTTTTTCCCTGACTGAGCTAATTTCTCTTCTGCCTGTGCTTTGGAAGCTCTTATAACTTGTTTGGCCTCTCTCTGCCTAATCTTATAAATTTGTCTGTCATCCTCGTTTTGTTTTGTTTTATAATTCCTAAATGCTATCTTTTTGTTTTTAATGATTTTGGCCACTTCTGCTGAGTACCACAGTGGTCTCTTCCTTTTTTTGCTTTTACTGACAAGCCTAATGCAATTTTCTGTTGCCTTCAATAGTGCCACTTTTAAGTAGTCCCATTTCTCCTGGACTCCAATGAAACTGTTCCAGTCTGATAGGGACTTGTATACCACTAATCTAATTTTAGAAAAGTCTGTTTTTCTAAAATCTAAAACTTTTGTTTTTGTGTGGTGTGACTCAGTCACTGTACTTATAGTAAACCACACTGACTGGTGATCACTAGATCCCAAGCTTTCCCCTACAGTAATATCAGATACCAAATTCCCATTTGTGAATACTAAATCTAAAATGGCCTCCTTCCGGGTTGGCTCCTCCACTACTTGCTGTAGAGATAATCCCAGTAGGGAATTTAGAATATCTGTACTCCTGGCAGAACTAGCTATTTTGAATATAAATGACTGGACGCCACCAACTCGCTAATCCTTAAAGCAGCAAAGAATGTCAAAACAAACGCTGTCCTAAAAAGTAACACTTCAAACTGATCAAAACAAACTTTAGGCAGAATATTACATAAATCAAATAACAAGGGAATAGAAATCGGCCTTCTATTATCTACATTCGACAGGCCTCTCTTGTAACCCTTCAACATTTGCTTAACTTGAAAATGAGAAGAAAGAGGCTGTTTGCCATATAGCTTTGGAAAAAACGATATGCCTGCCACTATCCTAGACACCGAAGAAGCAGACAAATTCCTATCAAATAGGCTACCGTCAAACAGCATACCAGAATTTAAATCATTAACATTAATAACCCCTGCAAATGAATTAACAAAATTTAACCAGTCACGCCATGCGGCGGCATAAGCGGCCCATGTTCTTGGAGCCAACAATTGCTTAATAGAACAGGATATTAGTCCCATAAAAGATCCCAAAGGTGACGAGGGCACTGGATCCCATCCACGTCTGCTTCTGGAGCTGGCTCCCGAAATCTCAAAAACTGAAAACGAGACAATGAGTCAGCAATAACATTCGATGCACCAGCAACATATTTTGCCTTAATCCATATATTAAACTGCATACAAAAAAGGACTAAATGTGAATGTTATAGCCCGCCAGTGGAAGTTGGCGCAGTCTCCGGAGGTAGCTGCGGTGGTGCAATCTGTTAATGAACATATGCATTGTGAAATGGTTTTTGCGGAAAATGTACGTTCCAGAATACGAATACATAATTAGTGGGTTACGTGGTTATCCAGTCACTATGCTACTCCTCTACCGGCCTCTATACTTTGATAGTGTTGCATTGTTACTGAAGTTCTCATTGTCTATGTCGCTCCATATATATGTACTCAGACTGTGATGCACATGTTTTATCATGTACGCCTTTTCTTTTCTTTTGCACTATATTGTTATTATTTGTAATACTGTAATTGCGCTATTCGCGCCTATGTATACTGTGCTGTCCTCTTTTGTTATAACTCAATAAAAACTTATTGAACACCTAAAAGGACTAAATGCCTCAAAAGCTTAACCACTGAGTCACACTTAGATGAAAGTGTATTAACTGAAAAACACACCCCTTTGTTATCAGAATGTAACAATATTCTCTTGTTCCAAAAATTACAACTCCACAAAACAACTGCCACCACTACCTGAAATAGCTTTAACAAGACTAAGAATGCGACCATTTTTCAGCTGACCATCTTCCGTTCAAAAACGCACCATAGCCACAGCTTCCGGCTGCGTCCGTAAATAAACCCAAGGCATCTGCTTCTAAAAATTCATCCTGCCAACATGACGAACCATTGAATTTCTGTAAAAACTCCAACCATATTGCCATGTCATCTTTCAAGCATTTAGTCAATCTAATGTGAGAGCTAGGAGACCTCAAACCCCCTTCTTGAAAAATATAACCTCTTGGAAAAAACTCGTCCTATTGGAATTACTCTGCTAGCAAAATTAAGAGAACCTAACAAGGATTGCATATCTTTAGACTACATTTCTTCCTCCTTAGCAAAGACACTAATAATAACCTAATTTTTTCAAATTTTTGGACTGATAAACGAAACTCCATACGACCAGAATCAATAATAATACCTAAAAACTCTAAACATGAACAAGGAAAAACCGTCTTTTCAGCAGCTATGGGGATACCGAAACAAAAACAAACATCTAAAAATCTATTTAACAAATCTGAACACATATTAGAATCCGAAAAACGAATAAACCAAAAATTATCAAGATAATGCAGAACGTCTCCACTCTGCATATCATATTCTATAATCCACTGAATAAACGTAGAGAAAGCTTCAAAGTAATAGCAGGACAAAGAAAACCCATCTGGAGGCATTTAATAAAAATAATCATCAAACTGAAAACCTAAAGATTCAAACCAGAAGGTAAAACAGGCAACAAACGGAAAGCCGATTTGATATCTGCTTTCGCTAACATGGCTCCTTGGCCAAAAATCCTCAACAATGCTAAAGCATAGGCCACCGAAGCCTTTGACTTATCCACCATGTCATTCAAGGAGGTTTTTTCTGTAAACAACAAATGGTGAATAAGTCTGAAATCCCCTGGCTCCTTCTTTGGCACAACGCCCAAAGGAGAAAGCTTAAAATTTGCAAAAGGAGGATTTAAAAAAGGACCTGCAATTCTATCTAACGCCAGCTCTTTTTTAATTTTCTTTCTAACTACCTCTTTATGCAGCACCACTGATTTCAAATTATCAACCCAGCAGCAACCAATACCCAGAAATTGCGGGACTTCAAAACCGTATTGAAAACCATTCAAAATTAGCTCAGCTTTCGCTTGATCTGGGTAAAGCTGTAGCCAAGGTCTAGATTTGTTCTCTGGTGCTTGGTTGCTACTGACCTGACTGGGAATCCCTTTTAAAACAGCGTGACATGGGGTGCGTACCACCACAAAAGGAACACTCGTGCTTGTACCGGCAGTTGATCAACCACTTGCATGTACCTTCATTAAAAGCACAAACCGTTCCTCATGCTGGTCTGAGAGGAATGAACAGATTTAATTGGCGCTGATTTATGAGGTAGCATTAAATTTACCCACAAACCGATATCTTTTACTCTCCATTTAGGTGAGGAGTGTACAGCCAATTTTTGACAGAATGTCTTGTCATATTGAAACCAGGCCATCCCGCCAAAATTTCTGTAAGCTTCTATAATAATATTGTGTTGAAATAAACCTGAACAAAATTCCGGACGCTTCTCACCCAAAACTGCAGCATAAATACAAAAGGCTTTAAGCCCGTTATTAAAAGACCTGGGCGGAAAGCACTTTCTATTTTCTTTAGGTTTATCATCCTTTTTAAAAGCGAACTCTTTAACAGATGGCAGTAACGACATTAAATCCACATATTCCAATCGCCAAATACGTTCCTTAACATTAACACTCAAATGATAACCCAAAGGCAAAATCTCACAAGCTAATGCCTCTTTAAAACACTGACACCAACACTTTTCTCCATACTAGGTAAGACAGCACCACTCACAACACTAGGAGGTTTAACCACAGTATCCGGATCAGAGCTCCATACATCTGAAGCTGCATTAACCCTTTGCCCACTAGCAGCTTCTACTAGTAGCTTAGCTAACTGGGATAACAAGACTGCGTTAGGGACAGATGCAACATTGATGTTCCCACCATCCTGACGATCCTCCTGGACTGTACCAGAGGTTGAGGCTGTGGCATTCTCCCTTGAGGGTTTGGAGACAGCTCAACCACAGATTGTGGGAGCCTCTCAACAGGCAAACCAAAAACTTGCTGCTGGCTCCTGCAGTAATCCTGGGCGTCCTCTCCATTTCCTTGCTGCTGGCCACGCCCCCTGCCGGTGCTGGAAGCCGGTGTACAGCGAGAACCGCCGCTCTCTACACGGCTCTCGCTGATCCTGGAGGTCCTCCTACTCTGCGCTGAAGATCCGCTGCTCCCTCTGCTGCCGCCTTGGCGCCCCACTTCCGGGGGAGGAGTATAAGCGCTCCACACCCTTCTAGCTCTTTTGCGGGGGAGAACAGGCAACTCCTCCTCCCGGGGCAGGCCGGTCACCGGAACTCCATCACTTCTCCCTCGCCGTCTTCTTCTCTCAACTTCCTGCTCCCTCTCTTCTTCGTCCGCCGGCAGCGATGGCGTCCTCAGCGGCGATGACGGCGGCAGCAGCGGAATATTTCTTAGCGATCCAGGCGGCTGTAGCGGCATCTAGAGGCAGCTTCTCAGCCAGTCTTCTCCGCCGGCAGCCTCCGCTCTCTCGACGAGCCTTCTCAGCAGGTCTTCCATCCTGGTCCAGTGCCGATGAAATCTTCTTTAACTGACCCTGAAGCAGCGGCGAACCTGTCAATATAAAGGGGAGAAGCTTCCCGCTGTGGAAGCACAAACAAATCAGAAACCTGTAAATCTCCCCCAGCAAGGGTAGCAACCAATCAGATGCTCAGCTTGACTCGCTGTATATCTTCTTCCACCAGACCCTGCACAAACTGGAAAAAACTGGATCTCCAGATTACCTCAAGTAAAACCTGTAAAATAAAGGCGGGAAGACAAACCACCAAACGAAAAGGGGGGGAAATAGGGAGAACAAATGCATTCACATACATTAAGGTGTCATTGCCCCCATGTGTCCCCCAAGCTAGGCACTCTGGGGGGCCTGAACATTCGGCAAGACCTACGCTGACGTCACCGCACTCACCATGTGGTGAGCGCGATTACGTCATCAAAGGTCCTTTTGCAGGTCCTCAAAGAAGAAGAAAGAAGACGATGCCAGCTGCGCGATCAAGTGGATGAGGTGAGTTAATTTTCTTTATTTTTTAAACCCTCAAGCAACATTTTAGTAAGCATTCTGTATTAACAATGCTATTATTTTCCTTTGTAACCATGTTATAAGGAAAAATAATACAGTAAATTGACTTTAATCAATTTACTAACATCATCTCCTAGCAACCATGCGTGAAAAATCGCATTGCATCCACACTTGCTTGCGGATGCTATGCAATTTTACGCAGCCCCATTCATTTCTATGGGGCCTGCGTTGCGTGAAAAACGCAGAATATAAAACATGCTGCGATTTTCACGCAACGGACAAGTGATGCGTGAAAATCACCGCTTATCTGCACAGCCCGATTGAAGTGAATGGGTCCGGATTCATTGCTCTTCCAGGAAATCATTTTCTGGTGACATTTTTTTTTATTTTTTATTATTATTAAATCTTTATTATTGTTTCAAAAATTCATTACAATCATCAACAATATTAATTATTTTTACATTATAAGACAATATAAATACAATTATAAATGACACACCCAATTACCCCAATGCCTGTTGCTCCAAAGAAAAAGAAAAAAAAATTTTTTTTGCTACTCCTCCTTAACCCACCACCTCTCCCCATGCCCCCCCAGCCATCTCCTAGTTCTTAATCGTTTCAACCACTTCTGCCACAGTCTAACAAATCAAAAAAAATTCTTTATCGATACCAGGTAGAATTCTTCTCTGATTATCGAAATCCTAGCAGAATTCTCCCATTCCTTGGCCATAGGTGACACACTACTACCCCAATGTCCAATAATGCATCTCCTGGCCTGAAACAAGAGTCTGGCTGCTATTTCTCAATGATTTGCATTATCTATCCCATCCATCACTCCAAAAATGCAAGTTTCGAACTCTACCGGGACCCTAAACCCATGGAATGTCTCTATTTTTTCATTTACTTTCAGCCAAAAGTCTTGAATCTCTCTACATGTCCAAAGAATATGGACGTCGTCCACACCTATCTGTCCACATATTTTACAGCTAAATACATTGGGATTATAGAACTTCATCAGATCTTTAGGGGAGTAGTATAAACAATATAGTATGTTAAATTGGGTGACCCTATGGGAGAAGTTATGTGAAACCCTGTTTTTTGCGTTTATCACCTTCTCCCAAAACTCAATCTGTTGAGGGAAAAACTTCTTCCATTTATACAGTAGACAATTAGCTGCTTTTTTTTTGTCTTCTGATATAATAGATCTTGATATATCCTTGATATCAGCTTCTTACCCGCTGTTAACTTGTCTATATTTTCTATAGGTTGTTGGAGAGTAGATATAAGTGTTCCCTTTACCAACGACGCCCGCAGTTGTAGATAAAAGGTCAGGTCTCTATTACCACTACCACAGATATTTATAAGATCTAAATATGCAATTATATCTCCCTCCTTCCATACCTGTCCCAATCTATAAATACAATTTTTACACCAAACCTCTTGTTCAATTAATTTTAGTTCTTTAAGATAAATGTTATCCCACAATAGGGTGTCCACATGCACTCCAGTGTGTGACCACATATCTATCACCTCCTTCCAAATTTTAGTCCACAACACGAGAAGTGGTATTTTATTAATTTGCATGTGTGACAAAGTATTAGCTTCCACCAATAGGAAAATACTGCAGTTATTTAAGTTTTTATTAATCCCTTCTAACATAGTTTTATATCTTTGTGAATTGCTCCAGTTTATCATATTTCTGATATGGCCAGAAAAGAAATAAAGTTCCAAATCCGGAGCTGATAGTCTGCCCTCTTTCTCTCGGATGTAGAGTATTTGTGCTCTAATTCTAGGTTTTTTACCGCGCCATATCAAGTCCGTCAGTAGGGAAACTATCCTTTTGAAGATTCTCTTGGGGATTATTACTATGACTTATCTTTATGTTCCGCCTTGGAACAATCATGAAGTTCAGCTAATCCTTGAGCAACTGGGTTCTTATTATTTTGTTTATACCTGATCTACAACGGCCATCCCATTAAGGACATCGTCCAAGCAGATATCCTGCTTTTTGACAGATTTCCATCCTTGATCCTATCACTTTGCAAATATTGTAGTGGTTGATGTGCAGTTTCCACAATGATCTTTTCACCTTGAATAAAGCTCCTGAAATATTGCAAAGCCCACACTGTTGACAATAATGCTTTCTCACAATTATTGAATTTTACTTCAACCGGTGATAAGGCTTTGCTGGCATAGGCAATGATCTTGTTCAGGTTTTACTTTTTCTGGAAAAGGACTGCACTCACGCTTTTGTCGGTGAAACCTGTTTCCACGATGAAAGGTTTTCCACCCTCTGGATAGGCAAGGCATGGGGCCTGGACAATCTTGGCCTTGAGTTCATTCATAGCTTGCTCATGATGCTCACTCCATTCCCATTCCACTCCTTTCTTCAGCAACTGCAAAAGAGGTTTTGAAATTTCGGCATTATTATTTATGAACTTACGGGAATAGTTCATCATACCCAGGAATGATCTCAAGTCCTTGAGATTTGTAGGTGACTTGGTGTTTATCATTGCCTCCACCTTCTTCTTCTGTGGGTTGATTCCATCAGCAGTGATTTCGTGACCTAGGAAATTAATCTTGGCACGACACCATTGAGCCTTCTGCAAAGAAAGTTTCACACCAGCTTTTCTCAGTTGGGTTAATACATGCCTCAATTCTGCAATGTGTTCCTCAAAAGTTGTGCTTTTAATTAGGATGTCAGCCACATAGGATAAGGTACCTCGTTCAGTGGCATCAGGCATTGCCTTATGCATGAACACAGCAAATTCATGGCCCGCATTTATGTACCCGAAGGGTAGTCTGGTCCATGCATATTGTTGCTTTCCAAATGTGAAGGCCGGTTTGTACTGATCCCTTTGTCCACTTTAATCATCCAATATCCTTGTGCACAGTCAAGGGCGGTGAAAATTTTGTATCCTTGAATTTGTGCCAAACATTGGTCAATATATGGCATGGGCCACCCGGACATTTAAACACGTTTGTTTAATTGCCTTAGGTTCGAGCAGAGACGAAATTGACCGTTGGGTTTGAGGACTCCAAGTATAGGATGGTTGAAGGAGCTATGTATCGGACGGATGATGCCCCTCCTCTCCAGGTTTTTGACAAATTTCAGATAGTGACTCGTAAGCCGCCAGCGGAAGTCGGTATTGTTTGACAAAGAAAGGGGGTGCATCGGGATCTATCTGGATTCTTGCAACATGTAGGTCTGTTTCTCCACAATCATAAGAATCCTTGGCAAACATGTCCTGGAATTCTGTGAAGATCTCCTTTAGCTGTTGACGCTCTGACTCATTGGAGCATGCGTCAGCTATAGATATTTGCTCTTCCACCCGTTCCTGAAATTCTGAAAAGATTTCAGGCTGACTTAACTCGTAAGTTTCTTCAAGCTCACTGGTTAAATCATTTTGGATGTAGCGTACCTTATCCTTTCCTTGTTGGCATGACTCGTATTCCTTTTCATCGATCTCATGGTTGAAAACCAATGATGACTCTTCGATGTGGCATGTACCTTCTTCAGAACTGAAAGGATAAACAGAGTGGATATTGAATAACCCCTCAGGTGTTGAGGAAAAATGTTGTTCCACTACCTGTTCTTCTGTTAGGTATTCATCAGGAATAAGTCCAATGACATCATTCTGGAATCCAAAAGTATAGCATTCCGAATCCATAGCTAGTCCAATTACGGTGTTCTTTTGCAGGGATATGCTATGGGGAGCCATGTTATGGATTATCATGTGCAATGGATCCTGATGGATGTTTATTATAGGAGTGGGTTTTACCTTCAGGCCGAGTTGCTGCATCCGTTTGGACAAACAGATCAAAGCATCTGCGTTCTTCAAATTTTGTCCCTTCTTCACTTGAATGGGAAGAAGAAATGGTTTGCATCCTTCAGGGATTTTAACCTCATCAGCAACCATGATACTCACGGCATAGGGCATCTGTTGTCCCCATCTTAAGGCTTGCTCTACATCCTGGAACCCCTCTGGGTCTCCAGGTAATCTGGACCATAGACTATTATTGACCAGATCAATTTGCACAGCAAATCGGTGTAGAAGGTCGTTGCCTATATACATCTGATGCTGTGGTTCATTCAACACGACGAAAACGTGTTCAGTAGTCTTACTTTTTATAAAGATAGACAAAAGACATCTTGCAACCACATTATGACTCTGGGAATCTTCATCCAGATCACGAACCCATTGTTCCTGTGGAGAGGAACTTTTAATCATTTTAGGGTTGTTGACCTGTTTTAGGAGTCCTAGGCTTATGTAGCTGGCTTTGGATTTCAGATCCAACTTGGCATATTTCACCCGGGCTATATTGTTCACCTGTATGGGAATCAATAAATTGTCATTGACCTTTTTAATCCGTACCATGGATTGAGTATGCTTGGCTAGGTCCGGGACTTCGTTATTTCCCCCTTCAAGAGAAATAGTCAATACATCCTCATCCAAGGTTACCTTTTCGATTCTGTCCTTCTGGATGGTAATGATATGAGCGGCACTGTTGACAGCTTCCTCGGGCTTACCATTTTTCAGGATCGTGACATTTTAGGACTCTCTTCAATCACATTGCAAGAGTATTCATAGGCAATGGGTGCCTTCACCTGAGTCCAAACTGCTTCATTAATGAAGTCTATTATGGAACTTAACTTTTTCAGAAGGTCAATTATTATGATCAGCCGATCATATGGAAGGTCCACAATCAGTGTGGGGTGTCTAATTGTCTTCTTGCCAATTTTAAATTTCAACCATGCTGTACCTTTTACCTGCAAAGCGTCTCACCTACACTTATTAAAGAGCCATCGAATGATTTCAATCTCGGTCTCTTTGCTGTTAAATCCAGAACCTGTTGGAAATAACTATATAAGATAGTGGCCTGTGATCCCGTATCAATTAAACCCCTGATCGGCCCGATATGTATATCTTGAAGATAAGAATCCACGAATTATTGGCCTTCACCCAGAAATAAATCACATAGGATGTTGGGGTGTTTATTCATTTTATGCTTTCTGAGAGTGTGACCTCTCTGCAGCGTCGCGTGAATCCTTGACATTCCCGACTGCATGGAGCAGAAGTAGTACCCCCCACCTTTGGAGAAAACTAGACTATGTCACAGTTTATAGATGGTTCACAGCCTGACGTTGATAGGATAGGATCACTTGTTGGAGAAGACACAGGATTGCAGGGATCGACATGATTAGCCTGCAAGATAGATAACATATTAGACAACTCCTCCCTGGCCACAATTTTAGGGTCAGGAACGCTGCAAGGCAAAATAGGATTAGAAATCAATTTAGATTCATCCTCAACCACCTTGATAATCTTGCGTTGGCCTGGGCTCTGACCCTGCCCTATTTGCTTTACAGGGCTGAGCTGGGACCTGGAGTTGCCCCTAAAAAATGGTCAGGTTGTTTTCCTGGGGACCCCTGGGACAAGTTACTTACAATGTCCCTCAGCTTGGCCAATTGTTCTGCTAACTCGTCAAGCCGATCGTTTGATTTGCACTCATTTTGATCATGTGGCGCGCCCTGGTTATTGGTGGGTGACCTACTCCTAGGTGAATTAGAGGGTTAAGGCCTATCTTCCCTCTGTTGTTTGGGCCTGTTATTTAAGTGACTGTATCCCTGGGGACCCCTATTTTAATAGGGACAGTAGTTAGATCTCCCAGCACCAGAATTATCCCCTTCTGACCCATTGAAGTTTTTATCTGTTTGGGTCCTATCTGTTGTCGCTGGGCTTGTTGGACAGGTCCTGTAGATTGAGGGTACTTATGTTGCTGTGTTTCAAATCCCAAGCTAGGGATTATTTTAGCTTCAGCTACATTTAGCTCTGGGGACTTTCTGAACCTCCTCTCACCTGTAGCATGGCACTCACTGATTTTATATAGTGAGGTGGCAGCCGTCACCAACCTATCCAAGGGAGCTTCAATATCAAGATCTCTAGCTAGGCTAAGTTTGATCTGGGTTGGCATTGCATCTGTAAAATAACTGCTTAAACTCTTCAGATTCCCAATTTGGGGATCTATATGCTAACCCATAGGCATTTTTAAGGATGGAGAGGAATTCACAGGGACTTTGATTGGGCCTACATGTGAGTTTATAAATCTCACGTTTTGCAGCAGTAATGGTTCGGTAAGGTCCGAATTCCAGTTTAATTTCATGCAAGACATCGTGCCAATCTTGAATTCCTCTATCCCTAAAGGAAGTAAAATAGTGACGGTACTTATCTTTAAATACCCATGGTAGGAATCTGATCCTATCAACATCAGAGTACAACTTTAAAGAATCCATAGTGGACTCATACAGTGCTAAGTGGTTTGCTATTTGAGAAGAACCTTTCTTAGAGAACTTGGGCACAGTGGCATTCAGAAACTTAATGATGCTTAAGGAACTCTGATCCTTTTCTGAATACTGAGGATTTTTCCTCCTAGAGACCACTTCAGCATATGATGGTCGCCTGGGACCCTGATCCCCCTTATGGGCAAACTCATGCCTGCGTGGTAGGGAATAATACACACGTTTTCCCACATCACTGTCAGAATCACATGCACTTTGATCACTTCCATGAGACACATATGGCACAGGGGATTTAACCCTTACATCTCTCTTCAGAGGAATATGTGGAGAGACACTTCTAGGGGCTTCCGTGTTGCTGGTGCCTAGTAGGACGGTTACAGTTTGGAATGCCTGACTTAATTGGGTCAATGCCTCCTGTGTAATCATGCCATCACTTTCGGGTGGCTTAGGGTCTTGGATGGAGTCTGCTTTAAGAGCATGTGATGACATGTCTATATGTTGGGGCGTAAGATTTGTGGGTTCTGGAGATCCCACAGTATTAGACGGATCTCTATCAGCATTAACCGTAGTACGGCTTAATTTGCCTGTCTGCTGAATTTTGGAATAACAGGAGGTGTAACTCCTCCAAGTCACTTTTTGACTTTTGATATGCATCATGGCTATGATCAAGTTTGTACTCTAATTCCTTGATCGTTGCCTCTGCCGATTTTAGTTCTGTTTCTATCTTGTATACATGGGTTTTCATTCCCATCATAGACTCATATCTATCTTGTGAAAGAGTACTGAACGCTAACAATGCATACAAAACAGGTGGCAATGTGCATAAAAGGTGTTGGTCCTTCTTGTTATTCATATACTGTATGTCAGATATTTTTCGACTGTGCCACATGGCGACCATACATCCCCACGTTCTTCCTTGGTTCCCGGCTGTATCTCACTGATCCATGTAGTCACATCCTTATCCAATTTAAGCCATGAATGTATATATTCAACAATGTTATGGATCAGCTGCTCCGGGTTAGATGGACTATCTGCTGTAGCACAGCCACTACCCAGGTCACTGCCTGTTGCATTAATGTTTCTGATCAATAATCAATAATTAATACACAGATGCAACACCACTCTGGCTAGCCAAGAAGAAATATGGGACCCTTCACTATTTGCACAAACAATTAAAGAATTATCTCGATCTCGGTGGGACCTCCATTTATGTCGTATATCTTCTATATAAAAAGAATCTTCATATAAAAGAGAGGATCAAAAAATATACAGTACAGACAAAAAGTTTGGACACACCTTCTCATTCAAAGAGTTTTCTTTATTTTCATGACTATGAAAATTGTAGATTCACACTGAAGGCATCAAAACTATGAATTAACACATGTGGAATTATATACATAACAAACAAGTGTGAAACAACTGAAAATATGTCATATTCTAGGTTCTTCAAAGTAGCCACCTTTTGCTTTGATTACTGCTTTGCACACTCTTGGCATTCTCTTGATGAGCTTCAAGAGGTAGTCCCCTGAAATGGTTTTCACTTCACAGGTGTGCCCTGTCAGGTTTAATAAGTGGGATTTCTTGCCTTATAAATGGGGTTGGGACCATCAGTGGCGTTGAGGAGAAGTCAGGTGGATACACAGCTGATAGTCCTACTGAATAGACTGTTAGAATTTGTATTATGGCAAGAAAAAAGCAGCTAAGTAAAGAAAAACAAGTGGCCATCATTACTTTAAGAAATGAAGGTCAGTCAGTCAGTCGAGATGGTTTGGGGTGAGCTGGACCACAGAGTGAAGGCAAAAGGGCCAACAAGTGCTAAGCATCTCTGGGAACTCCTTCAAGACTGTTGGAAGACCATTTCAGGGGACTACCTCTTGAAGCTCATCAAGAGAATGCCAAGAGTGTGCAAAGCAGTAATCAAAGCAAAAGGTGGCTACTTTGAAGAACATGGAATATGACATATTTTCAGTTGTTTCACACTTGTTTGTTATGTATATAATTCCACATGTGTTAATTAATAGTTTTGATGCCTTCATAGTCATGAAAATAAAGAAAACTCTTCGAATGAGAAGGTGTGTCCAAACTTTTGGTCTGTACTGTATATATATATAAAAAAAAATTATATGATCCTTCAGGCGGACATAATCGACTCTTAGTTCTTTTATCAAGTATCTTAGTTTGATTTGTGCAAGCAGTGAAACAAAGGGACAATTGTCTATGCAAAAATATATATGTAATTTATTATACACAATACTAACCAAGAATATAAAATCAATACAATTGCAAAGACAAACAATGAAGCTGTAAAATAATATCCAAAATATGCCACACGGTGGTGCTAACACACCACTATCTCACCAGCGCAGTACAACTTAAAGTTACCTTTGACAAAATGCCAATGCTATACTTTTAACAAACAGACCAATGATTTGTATACCAGGAGAAATTTAGGATCTTCTGTTTACCAAACAGGCTATAAACAAAACACAGATTAATACAGGAAAAATAAATGTTATCCCTTAAATCTGTTTCCCTATGACCAATCAAAAATATATGATATTAATATGATAAAATATCCAGCTCGGCAATCAGACTACGGAATATAACTTCCCAAGGGTTTAGTCCTCTTTTTAAATAATGCCAGATCTTCCATTAGCAATATGCATCTTTGCTAAGAGAATAATCAGCATTATGGAGGCGCCTAACACTATATATTCCCACAGTATGGGGACTTTTGGCTATATACCGAGAGAAATATCTTATTAATATCATGAGCAATAAGCACAGTATACGTTACCGGGTCAAAGATAGACAGAGTTTCAGATGGGACCAGTTCTCAAAAACTTTCCTAGTAGTCAAAATATAATCCAAGTTTCTTTTGGTATATCTTTCTTGTGGTCAGTTTCCTTTGTGAGTTTTTCTTTTGGGTGAGACCCCCTGATGCTCTGAACACGAGTAATTATTCCCCACCTTATCTAAGAATCATCCCCTTCTGGATTAGGGATTTCCAATCAGGTAAGGTGGATGTATTCGTATGCTAATAACACAATGATGTCATATTAACCCTTGACATGGTATAAAACAAATGGTAAAAAAAATATAATATTGTCCATCTGCCTCCAGGTGGCACTGTTGTACAACATATTAACATCAGACTTTTAAGTGAAAACTTAGATAACGTGTCTTTATTTTATATATGTACCTTTTAACATTTCTCAACGTATATCAAAGAGGAGGGATAACTCTTTGACACTCTGAAGTAATCTTTCCCAGACTTAGTGTTACCATTATGATTTTCCCAGACTCTTGAATTTATGGGTTTGATAAGAAATGTATTTTGCAGATTAAGTTTCATCATATTGTCCTTGCTGATCTCTAATTAACTGTGCGTACACTATATGATCCTTAGAGACACTAGGTCTGTGTTGCAGGCAATCTCGGAGTTTAAATGGAGGTCTGAGTTTACCTGGATCACAGCAGATGTCACTGCTTTATACACCAGCATCCCAAACGACCTAGCTTTGGTTTCTCTTCACTGGTTTCTTAATAAATATAGTGATTATTCGCATGGGCTCCAAGAATATATGGGGATAGTGGTGGAGTTCCTCCTCCAGCACAATTTTTTTTAAATGTTCGATTCTATATTCTATTTACAAGTTTAGGGGGTGTCGATGGGGGCCAAATTCTCTCCCTTCATAGCCAATATTTTTATGGCATGGTGGGAGGGGTGTTTTCTCTTCATCGACACCCACCCATTCAGTGGTCTGGTGCAGTGGTATGGTCGCTACATCGATGACCTGCTTCTTGTATGGTCTGGTGATGTGGCGGCCATACCACTGTTCCTCGACTATATCAACTCATGTGTGGAGTCTATTTCTTTTAGTCTCCAACATCATAGCAGATGCATATGCTTTCTGGATTTGTGCTTGGAGGGGGACTGCACCACATCCGAAGTTATCACCACTACATACAGAAAGGAACTAGCAGGTAACACGATATTGCATGCCAATTCGTGTCATCCACCCCACACAATTCGGAGTATTCCCAAAGGTGAACTCATTCGAGCTCGACGCAACTGTTCGAATATCCATTTATTCGCACAAGAAGCTAGGAATATCACAGATAGGCTAACTGGTAGGGCTTATTCTCAAAAATCTGTTGCCTCCTCTGTCATTGAAGTTTCAGCCATGGATAGAGCTCCCCTTGTGTTTCAGAAAGTAAAATCACTGCCTCAGGTAAATACCATACCAAAATGCAAACGCGATTTCACTCCCTTTGTGACACAATATAGCCTGGAATATGATTGCATATGCAAAATCATTAAGAAATATCTCCCTTTATTGTCATGCGATAGTCAGTGGATGGATATTGTCGCAGAGGGAGTGAAGTGTACAGCAAGAAGGGCAATTCCTTAAGTCCCAGCTTGTTCTCTGAAAAGATTTTGCAGAGACCAACCTGGCTCAACAACAAGGGCAGCTATAAATGTGGTCATGCCAAATGCATTTGTTGCAATCATACCAGAGCCACAAAAAAGTTGAAATCTACTGCTAACAATAAGGAATTTACCATACAGTCCTATCTTAACTGCAACACAAAGTTCGTGGTTTATATGATAACATGCGAACTTTGTCAGTTGCAATATGTGGGGTGTACTACGAATGAAATAAAAACTCGCATACGCAAGCGTATTTCAGATATCCCACACTACGAAAACCGCAACGTATCTGCTGTCAGCACTCACTTTGCGATTTTGCATGCAGGTGACACCTCCAATCTGGTGGTTCAAGGAATCGAGAGAGTTTTCCTTCCCACCAGAGGGGGCGACCATAGGAGGAAACTTTTAAATCGAGAGGCATACTGGATTTTTCAGCTGGGTTCAAGACAGCCTCAAGGTCTTAATAAAAGACATGATTTAATTCTACACTATTAGGGGAGTCTTCTTTTTCTCCCTTTTGTGTTCAGATGTTTCATCATTATTATATTTTCTGCTTTGCCATTGTTCTTTTATATATGAACCAACTACATATTTATGTAGATGTTTTGGTCAGCACATGTGATTTTAATTTTCTCTATGTATGTTTACTGATTGGACATATGTGATTGCACCATGTGTGCAGCTCCTCACGATCATGTGATCGATTGATTGCATGGCCAGCTGTGTGAGCTGCTCATATGGTGCGATCCCATTATCAGTTCGATAAGTCATGAGGAAGGACCGATATTTGTTAGTGGTCTGAAACGCGTAACCGAACATTCCTGTTTCTGTCAAAGATTTTATGCCGCAATAAAGCTACGAATTTTTTCCACCATTTCTTGAGCTGGATTTTCCTATATTTTCAAATTTACCATTACGCATCCGGGTGCATCATCTGTGCTCGACTGGTGAGAGCTGCTGTGTGCTTAATGTACACTATATGATTATACACTGAGGTGTGGGCACAGGATATTTGTTGTTGATGTATTGTGTACACAAGTGTATTATTTTCTATTTTGGGGCTTTGTGTATCTTTTTTAAATGTATCTAGTAAAGGTTAAATTTTAGGGGTTAATTTTTTCAGTGATATTTTCGCCTGCGACATGGCTGTGATTTCATAGCCAAATCCAGGGGCGGATTTGCCATAGACCTTACAGGGAAATATTCCGTGGGGGCGCCTGAGCTTTCCTCACAGCCGATCAGTGGAAGTTTTTGTGGATGTATTTTGTGCTGCTGGCAGTACTCTGTGATGAACCGTGGTACATGGCTCTATTGGGGTGGTATAATGTGCCACAATATGGTATTGCTGGCCCTGCCTTCCATCAATTTGGATCCAACTACAAAACGGGGCCACTTTTAGTATTTTTTCCAGGGCGACTTTAAAATCCCAGTCCGCCCTGGACAAATCCCAGCTCTAACATAGGCGCATGTATTTTTGTGTCATACAACTTTTCTGAGACTTGCTGTCACGCGACCTATGGATCCATAGCCTTATTTACTGGATAGATGAGCTAAGAGCGCAGGGCAGTTCTGCAGACGATCCACTGCTGAGATTGTGAGCAGCCATATAATAATACAGGGAGTGCAGAATTATTAGGCAAGTTGTATTTTTAAGGATTAATTTTATTATTGAACAACAACCATGTTCTCAATGAACCCAAAAAACTCATTAATATCAAAGCTGAATATTTTTGGAAGTAGTTTTTAGTTTGTTTTTAGTTTTAGCTATTTTAGGGGGATATCTGTGTGTGCAGGTGACTATTACTGTGCATAATTATTAGGCAACTTAACAAAAAACAAATATATACCCATTTCAATTATTTATTTTTACCAGTGAAACCAATATAACATCTCAACATTCACAAATATACATTTCTGACATTCAAAAACAAAACAAAAACAAATCAGTGACCAATATAGCCACCTTTCTTTGCAAGGACACTCAAAAGCCTGCCATCCATGGATTCTGTCAGTGTTTTGATCTGTTCACCATCAACATTGCGTGCAGCAGCAACCACAGCCTCCCAGACACTGTTCAGAGAGGTGTACTTTTTTCCCTCCTTGTAAATCTCACATTTGATGATGGACCACAGGTTCTCAATGGGGTTCAGATCAGGTGAACAAGGAGGCCATGTCATTAGATTTTCTTCTTTTATACCCTTTCTTGCCAGCCACGCTGTGGAGTACTTGGACGCGTGTGATGGAGCATTGTCCTGCATGAAAATGTTTTTCTTGAAGGATGCAGACTTCTTCCTGTACCACTGCTTGAAGAAGGTGTCTTCCAGAAACTGGCAGTAGGACTGGGAGTTGAGCTTGACTCCATCCTCAACCCGAAAAGGCCCCACAAGCTCATCTTTGAGGATACCAGCCCAAACCAGTACTCCACCTCCACCTTGCTGGCGTCTGAGTCGGACTGGAGCTCTCTGCCCTTTACCAATCCAGCCACGGGCCCATCCATCTGGCCCATCAAGACTCAGTCTTGAGATATTTCTTGGCCCAGTCTTGACGTTTCAGCTTGTGTGTCTTGTTCAGTGGTGGTCGTCTTTCAGCCTTTCTTACCTTGGCCATGTCTCTGAGTATTGCACACCTTGTGCTTTTGGGCACTCCAGTGATGTTGCAGCTCTGAAATATAGCCAAACTGGTGGCAAGTGGCATCTTGGCAGCTGCACGCTTGACTTTTCTCAGTTCATGGGCAGTTATTTTGCGCCTTGGTTTTTCCACACGCTTCTTGCGACCCTGTTGACTATTTTGAATGAAACGCTTGATTGTTCGATGATCACTCTTCAGAAGCTTTGCAATTTTAAGAGTGCTGCATCCCTCTGCAAGATATCTCACTATTTTTGACTTTTCTGAGCCTGTCAAGTCCTTCTTTTGACCCATTTTGCCAAAGGAAAGGAAGTTGCCTAATAATTATGCACACCTGATATAGGGTGTTGATGTCATTAGACCACACCCCTTCTCATTACAGAGATGCACATCACCTAATATGCTTAATTGGTAGTAGGCTTTCGAGCCTTTACAGCTTGGAGTAAGACAACATGCATAAAGAGGATGATGTGGTCAAAATACTCATTTGCCTAATAATTCTGCACACAGTGTATAATAATGGTCTGATCACTGCCTATGATGTATTTTCCAGTTTTAAATCTTGTGGACTTTAGTAGGACTGCAGGTTGTATGTGACGTTTGTGGTGCCTTCTGTTGTTGGTCATCCCATAGTACCGTCATATAGCTTATGTGTGCCTCATTATAATTGCCCCACAGTAACAAATACCAGTGTCTTGGGTTGGCCAAACATCGTTCCATACAGTGACCTGAAAATTTTAATTATATACAATTCTGCCAGCACCATACGCTATATAATATACTGTACAGTCCCACGCAGTGCCTATGTAAAACCACCATACAGGGCTCAAATAAATGCTGTGACTAAATAGTAGCATAAAGTGATCCCACACCAGTGCTTTACCACGTCTAACCAATACTGTTATACAATTAATATTACGATTTGTGAAGGTCACAATCCTCGGATGATAAGGGGGTTTAAAGGGGTTGTCTCACTTCAGCAAATGGCATTTATCATACAGAGAAAATTAATACAAGGCATTAATACTAATGTATTGTGATTGTCCATATTGCCTCCTTTGCTGGCTTGATTCATTTTTCCATCACATTATACACTACTAGTTTCCAGGGTTTTATGGCCACGCTGCAGCGCAGATACGAGGTGCTAGGATGGGAGCTGCTGTGAATGCGTGCCTATGTGTGCTTTCATGCTCCCGGCAATCCAGAGAGGCTGGCGCTTTTACCTATAATGCACAAGCATGACCACCACTGTTGGACTGCAGGGTGGCCATAACCATGGAAACAAGCAGGGTATAATGTGATGGAAAAAAATTAATGAAGCCAGCAAAGGAGGCAATATAGACAATCACAAAACATTAGTAAGTGCCTTGTATTCACTTTCTCTACACGATAAATGCCATGGGATTATAGATCATACAAAACCTGCATCCAATCACCTTATCAATACAACTAAAATAAATAAATAAGACACGTGGACACCTTTATATGGTGGAAGATTTTGGCCACGACCAGCTTTATTAAAGAACAGCTTAAACCAAATAAACATTAAACCATGTACCAATATAACCTTTATAACCACACAACGGTCCAGCCATAAGCTCGGACCATCCAGCTTAATACCATAGTTTAGACCAGCCATAAGCTCGGCCTAAATACCCAAATAACTAGTCCGTTCACCATTCCAGTGAGCGACTTTACCCCTCCTTCTAATAAAGCAGTCGTGACGATATAGCAAAATTGGGCGGGCAGGCGGGTGCAGCTCCAGACTTGCGGTTTGGCTGACAGCTGGATCACTGACAGCCACCGCAATATATACATAGAGAGACCCCATCCCCATAAATCAACAACCAATGCCCTAACTGTTGCTGGGCATCAACAATTAATCTGCCCAGCAACCATCATCTATAGGTGCCCTAACTAGCCAATCCACCTCCCCCAGTAACACTGGCTAAATTTAGCCACCCTGGCCACCACTTTTGGCGGGAAAATCTCCCGCCAAAACCTCACCTAATGACCTTGCCATGATCAAAATCCCATGCGGATCCTTCCATATTAAATTCCAGGATCCTATCATGGGATTATAGATCATACAAAACCCGCATCCAATCACCTTATCAATACAACTAAAATAAATAAATAAGACACGTGGACACCTTTATATGGTGGAAGATTTTGGCCACGACCAGCTTTATTAAAGAACAGCTTAAACCAAATAAACATTAAACCATGTACCAATATAACCTTTATAACCACACAACGGTCCAGCCATAAGCTCGGACCATCCAGCTTAATACCATAGTTTAGACCAGCCATAAGCTCGGCCTAAATACCCAAATAACTAGTCCGCTCACCATTCCAGTGAGCGACTTTACCCACCGGACCAGACCGACTAAGCAGGAGGCATGGGCCCCCCCCCCCACCCATAGCTGCTTCTATCATAGCCTGAAAGCCCAAATTAAAAATGTCAAGACCAATGGCCGATAGATGAACACCATCAGAGAAATACAGGCCGGGCAAACCTCCCTCCAAGTCCATGTGTCGATATGAAAAACCCCAAACCAAGGGCATAAATTTTGCCATGACTCTGTTGATGCGAATCCTAATCCTGTCCAGATATTTCAGATTCGCACAAGACAGCCATACTAGCCGCGGAACCATCTCTGAAAAAACTAAACGTGACACCGGAAACAATCGCCGCATCCGAACCAAAGTACGCTTCATGCTGAAAGCTAACTCCATGGTCCCAAGCTTCCCCACATCATTGCCACCAGCATGAAGAATAATAATATCAGGGTCCGGATACAACGAACACATTTCCAAAATTACATCAATAATACCCTCCCAGCGCAGTCCTCTGACACCATTCCAATGGACTCTAACATCATCTGTAGACCAAGACAAGTTATCACCGTACGACCTTCCTGAAGCTCTTCGCTGGGCCCAGTGAACGAAAGAATGGCCGACGATCCATACGGTGATGCCTTGGAAACCTGAGAAGACAAACAACATTAGAGGGCATCGGGAAACGGACGAACATACATCTTAAAGCGATTGGAGGACCATCTCCCAATCCTCTTAATCACAGAAGCGCCCAAACCAAATTGAGCTGCTGTGGATGCGGCCCCGATCCTAAAGGAATGAGAAGTAAACCGAAAATCTTCCAAACCCAATACAGTAAGACACTTACACAAAACCCTCCGAAACTGGTACTGTGTTAAAGGGGAAAAATCCTGATGAACAAAAAACAAAGAACCACCGACTGGTCTGCACTCCCAAAAACGCATTAGCATACTCACCGGGCAGAGATCACCTGACCTGACCCTACCCACCCGAATCCAAGAACCTTGTCCAGACTGATCCGTCTTAGTAGTAGGAAGGAAAAATAAAACATAGTTAGCATGAACGTGCACATTAGCTAGCAACAACCCTAAGCCAGACCTGCCGCTCTTTGGCAACAGCTCGCTTATCCTGAAAGCCCCAAAAAACATGCACAAAAATACAGTAGAAAAAAGCAGAGACTCATAATCACTGATACAAACCACAGCTGTAGCTTCACACAAAGCAACCAATAAATCAGGGGAGATAGGACACCTGCTGTCAGAAGAACAATTACCCCTCTTATAACCCTTCAACATCTGTTTCACCATAAAAAATTCCAGAAAAGAAGGAACCCCCAGAATCCTAAGAAAAAATGAAACACCGGACAAGATCCTAACTACCGTGGCATGAGCTAACCTAATCCTAAAGAGAGACAGACAAAATGCTAACGCTGAAACCTCATTACTCACAAAGGGAGACCCACCTCTACCTTCCACAAAACGACACCAACGACTCCTACTACTGACGACTGAAGATACGACATCCCTAGGACCAGATCAGATTCCACAGATGTGGAGGGCACACTTCCCCTTCCAAATCGGCCCCCGCCGCCAATGAGCGAAATCTCTGAAACTGAAACCGAGACAAAGCATCAGCAATAGAATTATCTATACCTGGAATATGGCGCGCCTTTATCCAAATATTCAACTGCAAACAAAGCAAAACTAAATGGCGTAACAGCTTTACCACTAACAGACACTTTGAGGACAAGCAATTAACAGCAAACAACACCCCCTTATTATCTGTGTGTAGAAAGATCCTTTTATTAGCAAAAAACCTACCCCATAAAACCAGAGCCACAATAACAGGGAACAATTCCAAAACCACTATATTCTTTGTTACCCCATTATCCACCCAAGATGAATGCCACGCAGCCGCGCACCAGTGCCCATTCCAGAAGGCCCCAAAACCAGAGGCCCCTGCTGCATCCGTGAATAGCTTCAAAGAGGGGGCAAACACAAACTGATCCTGCCAAAAAGAACGACCATTATAATTCCTAAAAAATTCCAACCAAATTACCAAATCATCCTTACTATCCCTACACAACCGAACATGAAAAACCGGATTCCGAATGCCTGCAATTAAAGCCGCTAGCCGACGACAAAAAACCCGACCCATCGGCATGACTCTAGATGCGAAAGCCAAAAGACCCAATAATGACTGAATCTCCTTAACCGTAGCTTTCCTCCTACTCAACAGATCTGAAATCACAGAACAAATTCTAAATACCTTCTCCTGGGGAAGACGAAACTCACCCTTCACTGAATCAATAGTAATACCTAAATACTCTAAACAATTAACAGGATAAACAGTCTTCTCCGCAGACAAAGGCACACCAAACTCCGAACAAACCTGAAAAAACGAACCCAACAAATCAGAACAAACTGGGGAATCAACTGGACCTATAAACAAAAAATCATCTAGATAATGCGTCACAGCGCCTTTCATGCACCGAACAGACACAACCCATTCAATAAAAGAGGAAAAAGCTTCAAAATAAAAACAAGACACAGAACAACCCATAGGTAAACATCTATCAAAATAAAACAAACCCTGAAACTGAAAACCCAGAGAATTAAAACAAGACGGGTGAACAGGTAATAAGCGAAAAGCCGACTGAATGTCGGCCTTTGCCATTAAAGCGCCCTGACCGAACGAGCGGACCATATCCACTGCAGCGTCAAAGGTTGCATACTTAACAGAACACAAGGCCTTATCGATCTCATCATTTAAAGATGCCCCATAAGGGAAAGATAAATGATGAATCAAGCGAAAGGCATTCGGTTCCTTCTTAGGTACAATACCCAAAGGTGAGAGACGAAAATTAACAAAAGGAGGGGAAGAGAAAGGACCTGAAATCCTATCCGCCTCCAGCTCCTTCATCAATTTCGCACGCACCACAGACGGGAAATGGTTAACTGAAGATAGGTTATTAACCCATTCACAACCAGAACCTGAAAATGAAGGCAAAATAAAACCTACAGAAAAACCCTTAAGAAGTAACTCCGCCATCATGCGGTTTGGATACTGCTCTAACTACGGACCCATGCTCGCTACCCTTACTGGCGTCCAGGCTCTTTGAAACATATTCCCTTGCGGATGGCTGAGAGGGCAGATTTGCTTTCTTGAAGCAACGCACCATGGAGTGGCTGCCTCCGCAAAATGTACACTCATGCTGATATCTGCATGAGGAAGGCCATCGACACCGCGACTCATTGAACGCAAAGCAAGTGCCCTTCCTCAAAGCAGACGGCTGAGAAACAGTTGAGGGAGGCTGCTGCCTAGGAGCGGAAAAAGACGTGCGATGCGGCACCAACAAATTGAGCCACAAACCCACATCCTTTGCCCCCCAACGCATACCAGGGTATACTGACAATTTTTGCCTAACACCTTCATCATAAGAAAACCACCCAACACCTCCAAAACTTTTATAAGCTTCTAAAACATTGTCTAAATGTTGAAATAATCCAGAACACTTTTGAGGAAATTTCTCCCCAATGACACTACAAAAAATACAATACGCCTGCAACCAATTGTTGAATGACCGAGGAATCGGACGACGCCGATCCTCCTCAGTCTTCTCATCACGCTTATCCAATTTAATTGCAAAATCCTTAGACGCAGGCAAAAGAGATAAAATATCAACAAATTCATTACGCCAAATTTTTCTTTAACAGAGACAGGCAAATGAAAACCTAAGGGGGACATCTCACAAGGGAGAGCCTCCTTGTAACAGGTCTCCGCTACCCCCTTCCACTTACAAAATAACGGAAGAGGAAGGGAACCTTCGCTGTCAGAATTCTGCTCATCCCTCTGCCCGACCGACCGCCAAGCAGATGTAACATCATCCGCAACGGCAGACGGAACGGCAGATAGAGGGAAAGCGGGGATCATAGCTTGAAGAGAGGAGAGGACAGAGGACAAGGAGGTAAGTACCGGAGCCAAGCCACTAAGGCACTCACCATCAGACGAAGCCTCAGTCCTGCGAGGAGGGGAAAGCGATGACACTCCTGGTGGCAAAGAGGTATCTTCCTGGCGCGCATCCGCCCGCGGCTCAACACCGGAGTGGAGCCGCAGAGCTGGACGCTGCACCTGCTGTCCGCGAGTCCTGGACCTCTTCCCACTTCTGCGACGAAAAGAAGAAATTCCTTGAACGTCCACCAGAGGGCACCCAGGAAGCAAATGACCGCCGGAACCATCAGTCCCATCAAAGTTCCCGGGGGACACAGAAGGCTGCTGCACCACCGGAAGTGACATCACGCCCACGCCGCTACTTCCGGGTCTGGACTCCGATGCCTGCCGCTTCTCTGGACGCCGCCGCTCAGCAGAGGACCTAGATGGAGAAGGTGAAAAACGGGTGCGCTGCCTCCTCTCACGCTGAGAAGAGCGCAGCGCAGGCAAGACAGCAGCAGGGTCCACAGGCTCCGGTCCATCACCGCAAGAGGCTCCTCCAGCTCCAGGCAACTCCGGGAAGGCAGGCGACAGGTCTGACAGGCACGCTTCAAACCAGGCAGACGCTCCTTCCTCCACAGCACGGCTCCGCAGGGCAGCGATGAAACCATCCATCAGGTACGGCTGGCAGGAACGCAGGAAGCAGGCGAATCCTCACAGGGGCAGACAGGCAGAGTGCAGCTCCAGACTTGCGGTTTGGCTGACAGCTGGATCACTGACAGCCACCGCAATATATACATAGAGAGACCCCATCCCCATAAATCAACAACCAATGCCCTAACTGTTGCTGGGCATCAACAATTAATCTGCCCAGCAACCATCATCTATAGGTGCCCTAACTAGCCAATCCACCTCCCCCAGTAACACTGGCTAAATTTAGCCACCCTGGCCACCACTTTTGGCGGGAAAATCTCCCGCCAAAACCTCACCTAATGACCTTGCCATGATCAAAATCCCATGCGGATCCTTCCATATTAAATTCCAGGATCCTATCATTTGCTGAAGTGAGATGACCCCTTTAAATGGGGATGTGATGCAGGTTTTCCACCTCATTTGAAATTAATGAAATCTGCAAAATATTCATGTCAGATCCACACTAAGACTCCACTGTATCTCTTTTCTGGAAAGTGTAAGCGGGACTTTAAAAATCAGTTTTTGCACAGAAAATAAGAATCCATTCTGCAACTATGTACTCTATAGCACCATTTACATGGAGTTTTTGACCAGAGGAATTTGCCACAGATTATGTGCCAAAAGCCCACCAGCCACCATGCTGAATCTGCCTCCCAATGTTTTCAATAGGAGGCTCTGCTACACTTCATGCGGCCATGGCTTATAGCCACGACTGTGCCAAGAATGGACGTGTCCCTTCTTGAGGTGATATCTGGATGGCCCGGCTGGAAACCAAGGCGGGTGTCTGGTTGCGGTTTAGCTCCATTCAGTGAAGCTAGGCAGGTCTGCAGCATTTACATTGAAAAAAATGCCTTTGCATTCACTGTGTAGACGAGGCCTAACCCAGAGAGCGAAAGCCTAAAGTAATCTAAGTAACAACAAAGTGTAACGATGAACAAATGTTAATCCTCTATAAGTACATGATTAAAGCAAAGGAGAGGGATTTCATAACGCAGGGATTCAAAGAATACTGCCAAAACTGCACAATCAGGCTCTACAGGGTTTGTATGTATGAGGGAGCGTCCTCTGTCTGCCCCGCGAATCTTTCATGGGATATTCATACTCTGCCATGACTGCCAGGGCTCGCAAAGGCCTCCAGGTCTGCCATGGATATCAAGGCCATGCCATAGGCATGGTAAAAGGCTACAAAGCGTTGGAATACAGAGGCTACATTCACCTCTGCGGCTCTTTTTTTTGTTCTTCTGCTGCGGTGTACAAAGAAAATAAAACAGAGGCTCTGTATCACATGACCTAACCCCTCAGATCAACACCGTAAAAAAAAAAAAAAAAACTGTGCTAAATAAACCATTTTTTTTGTCACCTTACATCACAAAAAGTACAACAGCAAGCGATCAAAAAGGCGTTTGCCCACCAAAATAGTACCAATCTAACCGTCACCTTATCTCGCAAAAAATGAGCCCCTACCTGAGACAATCGCCCAAAAAAAAAAAAAAACTATGGCTCAGAATATGGAGACACTAAAACATCATTTTTTTGTTTTAAAAAAGCTGTTATTGTGTAAAACTTACATAAATAAAAAAAAAAAAGTATACATATTTGGTATCGCCGCGTTTGTATCGACCGGCTCTATAAAAATATCACATGACCTAACCCCTCAGATGAACACCGTAAAAAATAAAAACTGTGCTAAATAAACAATTTTTTATAACCTTACATCACAAAAAGTGTAATAGCAAGCGATCAAAAAGTCATATGCCCCCTAAAATAGTGCCAAACAGTCATCTCATCTTGCAAAAAAATGACACCCTACCTGAGAAAATCGCCCAAAAACTGATAAAACTATGGCTCTCAGAATATGGAGACACTAAAACATGATTATTTTTATTTTTTTATGATATTATTGTGTAAAACTTACATAAATAAAAAAAAAGTATACATATTAGGTATCGCCGCGTCCGTATCGACCGGCTCTATAAAAATATCACATGACCTAACCCCTCAGATGAACACCGTAAAAAAATTTAAATAAAAACTGTGCAAAATAAACCATTTTTTGTCACCTTACATCACAAAAAGTGTAATAGCAAGCAATCAAAAAGTCACACGCACCCCAAAATAGTGCTAATAAAACAGTCATCTCATCCCGCAAAAAATAATACCCTACCCAAGGTAATCGCCCAAAAACTGAAAAAATTTGGTCTCTCAGACTATGGAAACACTAAAACATGATTTTTTTTGTTTAAAAAAAGAAATCATTGTGTAAAACTTACATAAAAAAAAAAGTATACATATTAGGTATCGCTGCATCCGTGACAACCTGGTCTATAAAAATATAATATAATCTAACCTGTCAGATGAATGTTGTAAGTAACAAAAAATAAAAACGGTGCCAGAACAGCTATTTCTTGTTACCTTGCCTCACAAAAAGTGTAATATAGAGCAACCAAAAATCATATGTACCCTAAACTAGTACCAACAAAACTGCCACGTAGTTTCTAAAATGGGGTCACTTTTTTGGAGTTTCTACTCTAGGGGTGCATCAGGGGGGCTTCAAATGGGACATGGTGTAAAAAAAACAGTCCAGCAAAATCTGCCTTCCAAAAACAGTATGGCATTCCTTTCCTTCTGCGCCCTGCCGTGTGCCCGTACAGCAGTTTATGACCACATATGGGGTGTTTCTGTAAACTACAGAATCAGGGCCATAAATATTGAGTTTTGTTTGGCTGCTAACCCTTGCTTTGTAACTGGAAAAAAAAAATTAAAATCTGCCAAAAAAGTGACATTTTGAAATTGTATCTCTATTTTCCATTAATTCTTGTGGAACACCTAAAGGGTTAACAAAGTTTGTAAAATCAGTTTTGAATACCTTGGGGGGTGTAGTTTATATAATGGGGTCATTTTTGGGTGGTTTCTATTATGTAAGCCTCGCAAAGTGACTTCAGACCTGAACTGGTCCCTAAAAATTGGGTTTTTGAAGATTTGCTTCTAAACTTCTAAGCCCTGTAACATCCCCAAAAAATAAAATATCATTACCAAAATGATCCAAACATGAAGTAGACATATGGGGAATGTAAAGTAATAACTATTTTTGGAGGTATTACTATGTATTATAGAAGTAGAGAAATTGAAACTTGGAAATTTGCAATTTTTTACAAATTTTGGGTAAATTTGGTATTTTTTTAGAGATAAAAAAGATTTTTTTTTTTTACTTCATTTTACCAGTGTCATGAAGTACAATATGTGACGAAAAAACTATCTCAGAATGGCCTGGATAAGTCAAAGCATTTTAAAGTTATCAGCACTTAAAGTGACACTGGTCAGATTTGGTGAAATAGGGCTGAGTCCTTAAGGGGTTAATGCTCCCACATAGTAATTATTCCCCCACTGTGTCACCACACAGTAGTAATGCCCACACTGTGCCCCTCACAGTAGTTATGCTCACATTGTGCCCCCTTCACAGTAGAAATGCTATGTGCCCCTTCACAGTAGCTATGCCCAAATGTGCCCCGCTCACAGTAGTTATGCCCAAATGTGCCCCGCTCACAGTAGTTATGCCCAGATGTGCCCCCTTCACAGTAGTTATGCCCAGCCGTGCCCCCTTCACAGTAGTTATGACCAGATGTGATCCCTTCACAGTAGCTATGACCAGATATGTGCCCCTTCATAGTAGTTATGCCCAGATGTGCCTCTTCACAGTAGTTATGCCCAGATGTGCCCCCTTCACAGTAGTTACGACCAGATGTGCTATCTTCACAGTAGTTACGACCAGATGTGCTACCTTCACAGTAGTTATGCCCATAGGCAGGATGCAGTCACACATCGCTCTGCTGTGTAGAAGGAGAAGAGGCAGATTCCTCCATTCCTCCTACACAGACCAGCAGCGCAATGTGTGACAGCAGCGTATTATGCTGTTACTGTGGAGCACCAGCAGCTGAGCTGAAGGCTCTCTGTTTCACCTTAATAGCAGTTCGGAGACGGCAGGACAGCCACCGAAATCCGGGAGTGTTCTGCGGGATCCGGGGCGGTTGGGAGGTATGGCATTATGTTTGTGATCAAATGATCACAGCTTCATGTCCCCTACTGGTGCTTAAAACAAAAACTGGAATAAAGTTTAGTAAAATAAATAAACTTATTTTTTCTGAAAAATAAGTTTAAAGGAAAAAAGATCATGGCAGATTTGCCATTTTTTACACTAATCCCCAGTTCCCATTCTGTTAACCTCTAGATGTACATGGTCATGAGTGCTGCTTGGGGAGAAGTCACCACTGAGGCCAGTCATTGGCTGTAGAAGAACATGTAACCCCATCTGAATGGAGCCAGGGAGCTGGAACAGAGTGGCAGGGAGCAGGCGAGTATGTTTTTTTTTCAACAAGTACAGCAGACTGAGGTCGACAGTTAAAAAAAAGACCTAAAATCTGGAAACCCCTTTAAGTGGTTAATGATGGTTTAGAACAGGGATCAGCAATCTTTGGCACTCCAGCTGTTGTGAAACTACAATTCCCAGCATGATCCATTCAATTCTATGAGAGTTCTTAGAAGAGCAGAGCAAGCATGAGTGCTGGGAGTTGTAGTGTCACAACAGCTGGAGTGCCGGAGGGAGCCTACCCCTGGTTTAGAACCTAATGCAGCAATTCTAGTCCTGTATTTGTGATACTTCTGGTATAAGTGAGCCTGTCCTGCAGGTTTGGATACCGTATAAATATAAAGATATAAAGAACATAAGTTGTTGTAAATCATATCAATAAAAAGATGAGATCTGCTGCACATTGTTCAACAGACCACACCCTTTGTTCACACAGTATCCACATAGATGTTAGCAGGTGCATAACTTCATATAGTGGATGAAAAAAGATGGACACACCAATGTACTGTGTATGACTGCGAGAATGACAGGCCTCAGTGGTGATGTGTGCTAGGGAATCGGAAAGGAGCAGGGGGAGCAGGTGAGCATGTATTTTTTCAACAGGTAAAACATCCTGCTAAGAAAAAAAAGAGTAAAAAAAAAGCCCCGAAGACTTGACAACCCCTTTAAGAGGTGTGGCTATTAATATATTCAGTGCATTTTTCTCAAATACAATAAAATTCAGTTTAAAGACGACCTGTCACCACAAAATGAAGTGCAGTCTGCAGCATGTTATAGAGCAAATATATATATAGTTTTGTTGGTAAAGATTCAGCAAAACTTGTAATTTATACATAAAATCTGCGACTTCTCCCCGCTCCTGCCAGATCTAAAAAAGGGGCAGCAGGTCCATCTCATTCATCATTTTCTATGCCTGGTTTAGGCGTAGAAAATGGTCTAAATGTAAGACAGCAAGGAAGCTGTCTTACATTTAGAATCAGCTCTGGATACTCCAAAGTTATGTAGATGCCCGCGCCTCTACACATCGACGGCGGATCCACCACCAGTGCAGGGGCTTATTAAGACCGGTGTCTAAAACACCTGTCTTAATAAATGTGACCCTAAAATCCTGCACTTCAGCTGTACACGGGGGAGATGTTATCAGCAATTGGTAGCATTCTCTGTGTAAGTGTGTATACAGAGATAGCTGTCATCACTGATAACACCCCCACTGTGTACAACTGAACTCAGAAAAGGCAGAGATTTCAATGTATAAATGACAAGTTTTACTGCATCTTTTGCCACAAAACTACAGGTGAAACTCGAAAAATTTGAATATCGTGCAAAAGTCCATTTGTTTCAGTAATCCATTTATTTCAGTAATCCAAAAACAGAGCCTGGAAACTATTCCAAAAACAGAGCCTGGAAACTATAGGCCGGTAAGTTTAACATCTGTTGTGGGTAAACTGTTTGAAGGTTTTGGAGAGATGCTATCTTAGAGCATCTCAACGGAAATAAGCAAATAACGCCATATCAGCATGGCTTTGTGAGGGATCGGTCATGTCAAACTAATTGAATCAGTTTCTATGAGGAGGTAAGTTCTAGACTTGACAGCGGCGAATCAATGAATGTCGTATATCTGGACTTCTCCAAAGCATTTGACACTGTACCACATAAAAGGTTAGTATGTAAAATGAGAATGCTCGGACTGGGAGAAAACGTCTGTATGTGGGTAACTGGCTCAATGATAGAAAACAGAGGGTGGTTATTAATGGTACACACTCAGATTGGGTCACTGTCACTAGTGGGGTACCTCAGGGGTCAGTATTGGGCCCTATTCTCTTCAATATATTTATTAATGATCTTGTAGAAGGCTTGCATAGTAAAGTATCAATTTTTTTCGCAGATGACACTAAACTGTATAAAGTAATTAACACTGAAGAGGACAGTATACTACTACAGAGGGATCTGGATAGATTGCAGGCTTGGGCAGATAAATGGCAGATGAGGTTTAACACTGACAAATGTCAAGTTATGCACATGGGAAAGAATAATGCAAGTCACCCGTACATACTAAATGGTAAAACACTCGGTAACACTGACATGAAAAAGGATCTAGGAATTTTAATAAACAGCAAACTAAGCTGCAAAAACCAGTGTCAGGCAGCTGCTGCCAAGGCCAATAAGATTGGCAGAATAATGGGTTGCATCAGAAGGGGCTAAGATGCCCATGATAAGAACATAGTCCTACCACTTTACAAATCACTAGTCAGACCACACATGGAGTACTGTGTACAGTTCTGGGCTCCAGTGAACAAGGCAGACATAGCAGAGCTGGAGAGGGTCCAGAGGAGGGCAACTAAAGTAATAACTGGAATGGGGCAACTACAGTACCCTGAAAGATTATCAAAATTAGGGTTATTCACTTTAGAAAAAAGACGACTGAAGGGAGATCTAATTGTATAAATATATCAGGGGTCAGAACAGAGATCTATCCCATCATCTATTTATCCCCAGGACTGTGACTGTGACGAGGGGACATCCTCTGCGTCTGGAGGAAAGAAGGTTTGTACACAAACATAGAAGAGGGTTCTTTACGGTAAGAGCAGTGAGACTATGGAACTCTCTGCCTGAGGAGGTGGTAATGGTGAGTACAATAAAGGAATTCAAGAGGGGCCTGGATGTATTTCTGGAGCGTAATAATATTACAGGCTATAGCTACTAGAGAGGGGTCGTTGATCCAGGGAGTTATTCTGATTGCCTGATTGGAGTCGGGAAGGAATTTTTTATTCCCCTAAAGTGGGGAAAATTGGCTTCTACCTCACAGTTTTTTTTTTGCCTTCCTCTGGATCAACTTGCAGGATAACAGGCCGAACTGGATGGACAAATGTCTTTTTTCTGCCTTATGTACTATGACTACGACTATGATGAAAAGGAATTGCATTAATGCAGCTTAAAATTTGAATTTTGTGAAAAGGTTCAATATTGTAGGCTCAAAGTGTCACACTCTAGTCAGCTAATTAATCCATATCCCCTGAGCAAAGGGTACCTCAAAATTGTCACTTTGGGGTTTCATAAGCTGTAAGCTATAATCATCCAAATTATAACAAATAAAGGCTTGAAATATCTCGCTTTGCATGTAATGAGTCTCATATGTTAGTTTCACCTTTTAAGTTGCATTACTGAAATAAATGAATTTTGCATGATATTCAAATTTTTCGAGTTTCACCTGTATACATCAATCTGCTCAGCTCCTGTTTTTGTCCCCCCTCAAAAGATGTTTACAGTGGCAAGCAAAAGTTTAGTAAAAATTTCCGTTACTGTGAACAGTTAAGCAAATTGAAGATGAAATGATCTCCAAAATGCAAAGTCAAAGATGACACATTCCCTTTGTATTTTAAGCAAAAACATTTTTGTTTATTTTAAATTTTTTACATTTTTAAAATAACAAAAAAAGCAAAAGGGCACAAAGCAAAACTTTGGGCACCCTGCATGGTTAGTACCTAACCCTCACAGTCTATTTAAGGTCTGAGACCTCGGTCAAAGGTATTAGAAAAGTGTGTTACATTATTAAAGGGGTTGTCTCACTTCAGTAAGTTGCATTTATCATGTAGAGAAAGTTATTACAAGCCACTTACTAATGTATTGTTATTATGCATATTGTTTCCTTTGCTGGCTGGATAAATTTTTCTATCACATTATACACTGCTTGTTTCCATGGTTACATCAGTGGTGGTCGTGCTTGCACACTATAGATAAAAGCGTCAGCCTCTCTGGTGTCCGGGACCATGGGAGTACACATAGGCTAGTGCTATATTGTGCAAGCACGACCATCACTGATTGCAGGGTGGTGTGTAACCATGGAAATGAGAAGTGTATAATGTGATAGAAAAATGAATCCAGCCAGCAAAGGAAGCAATATCAATAATAACAATACATTAGTAAGTGCCTTGTATACATTTTTCCTACATAATAAATGCCACTTACTGAAGTAAGACAACCCCTTTAACGTTATGCCAATTAATTGTTCACAGTAACAGTAATTTTGTCCAAGTGTGCCTGACTTTTGCGTGCCACTGTATGCTTGATGATGGGAGATGCAGTTAGCAGATCAGTCAGCAATGTTGACAAGGTGTCTGTACAATGTCTAACCCTTATCTACAAGATTCTGATGAGGCTTCAATCATCATACGGTTGCAACAATGCTGTCAAATCTTCCTGATTTGAATTTTTGACAAGAGACAAGCCAGCATTACTGCAACATTGGAGGTACACATTATATATTCCATGGCTCAGGCAAGGTTAAAGTATACAGGTATACAGTATATGAATTAGCCACTCAAATATACACTGTATAAATAATGTCATATGCTATATAACTAATAGCAGTGAATCCTGTGCATACAATAATAAATCACCAATGCATAACCCCTTCCGCAAAGACAGATCAGAGAACAAACCACCCAAACCCCGCACACCAGACACCACCTGGCGGCAGAAAATGCTTCCCATTCCAGCACATTTACCTGCAAAATCAACTTAAAGCGGCTCTGTCACCCAGATCAAGGGTTAATGACACTGATTAAAACAATACTTGTCTTATGTCTGTAGGTGGTATCATTGTGGGTAAAATAAACTTTTTAAATTATGCAGATGAACTATTCGAGCTCTTGAAGACGGGCTTATGCGGTTCGAGCACCACTCAAGCAACGCCTCTCGTGCTCAATAATAACGCCCCTTCTGCTTTTTATCACGCCTCCTGCCTTTAGATCGACAGCGCTAGACCGCACTCACTAGACATCTTCGCACTCACTAGACATCTTCGGCGGTCTAGCGCTGTCAATCTAAAGGCAGGGTACATGATGAAAAGCAGAGGGGGGTGTCATTATGGAGCACCAGAGGCATTGCAGGAGCAGTGTTCAAACCGCATAAGCCGCCTTCTTTCTCTCTGCAACGATATTACTGACAGGTATCGTTTTAATCTGCATCATCAACCCTACTAGGCTACATGCCTGGTAGAGTAGGGTGGGGGTCAGAGTGCTAGATAACGATCTTGGTCGATCTTTACACCACTGAAGATCGCTGTGTAGCAGTGCTGTTACTGATCTGAACTGGGTCACAGCACCTCACAAGTTGCCCCAGAATCTTTAAAAACCCAGCAACTTGCGAATCAGACTAGGACCCCATTCAGTTCAATAGCTAAACTGCTACACAGAGAACTTTGCAACTAGTCTTGTGGCCAAGATCACTGTGTAGCCCCAGCCTAAAGTATATTACTCTTCTTTAATGGTCTATTCAGACGGAGTAGTTGGGTATAGTTAAAATCACGCTGGTTGCATGTTTTTTTAAGTGGTTTCAATGCATTTCAGTTTTTATAAGTGAAATATGTTCAATAAACGTGTTTCACCTGTATGAACCACAACTGCATTGAAAACCATAGCAAAAATGCATGTTTTTTATGCAGTCTTAGCCGCACTGTCTGAATACACCCTAATGCATCTAATGCTGATACCCACCTGCATAAAATCACAAGTAGGATGGGGACAGAGCACAGACAGCACTGTGCTCTGTCCTTCTCCTCTTGACCTGACATCTGAAAGGAGCTCTGCTCTGCTGTTGCTGTATGCGGTGCTGGGTGGAAAGGAAATGACCAGTCCTCAGTGTCCTAGTCCGGACACTAAGGCCCCTTTCACACGGGCGAGTATTCCGTGCGGATGAGATGCGTGAGGTGAACGCATTGCACCCGCACTGAATACCGACCCATTCATTTCTATGGGGCTGTTCACATGAGCGGTGATTTTCACGCATCACTTGTGCGTTGCGTGAAAATCGCAGCATGCTCTATATTCAGCGTTTTTCACGCAACGCAGGCCCCATAGAAGTGAATGGGGTTGCGTGAAAATCGCAAGCATCCACAAGCAAGTGCGGATGCGGTGCGATTTTCACGCATGGTTGCTAGGTGACAGTCTATTCACTGTATTATTTTCCCTTATAACATGGTTATAAGGGAAAATAATAGCATTCTGAATACAGAATGCTTAGTAGGTGTCACGGGGTTCCGAAGGTGCACTCGGTCCCCCATTTCCCGCAGACCTGTTGCTTAGCTTTGGGAATGAGGATTTGTGCTTGACCTCATTCCCAGGGCAGCTTTGCTGGCTGGGTGGCTCCCTGCTCCTAGTCTGCCTTGAGCGCCGAGCTGATCACTCGGTGCTCGACTGGTTGGCCTGTCGGTCATGTGACGCTGAGCACGTCACATGACCCTCACTCCCCACTATAAATACAGGCAGCCTGCTGGCCACAGGTTGCCTGTTAATTTCTAGGTTCCTGGCTACTTGTTGGACTACTGAATACTTACCTGATCCTGTTCCCTGACGATCCTCTGCCTGCTCCTCCTGTACTGCGCATCCATCCTGGTATTGTGACCTCGGCTCCCACCTGACTACTCTTAGGACTCCTCTTGTACTTCGCTACTCTCCTGGTATTTGACCCCGGCTTCTCCTGACCATTCTTTGCTTAATCCGTTGTACTGCGTAGCTCTCTTGGTTCTGACCCGGTCCGTTCATGTTCCGTATTTTGTCTTGTCTGTCTTCCCTGCACATATCCTAAGTTAGGGACTGTCGTCCAGTTGTCCCCTGTCATCAGGACTCGTGAGGCAAGTAGGCAGGGCCAGGGGTGAGGGTGGAGCGCAGTGCTCACTACCCTTCCCCCTGTGTGTGTGGACGTGACCGTTACACAATTGAGGGTTAAAAAAAAATAAAAAAATTAACTCACCTTCTCCTCTTGTTCTCGTAGTTCCCGGTCTCTTCTTTACTACTTTAATGATGAACTACCGGCTAGGACCTGTGGTGACGTCAGATCACATGCTCCAATCACATGGTCCATCACCACGGTGATGGACCATGTGATTGGAGCATGTGATCTGACGTCACCAAAGGTCCTTTAGCCCACAGCTCATCATTAAAGAAGTAAAGAAGAGATCGGGAACTACGCGAACAAGAGGAGAAGGTGAGTTTATTTTTTTATTTTTTTTTAACCCTCAATTGATCACCTACTAAGCATTCTGTATTCAGAATGCTATTATTTTCCCTTATAACCATGTTATAAGGGAAAATAATAACATCTACACAACACCTAACCCAAGCCCGAACTTCTGTGAAGAAGTTCGGGTTTGGGTACCAAACATGCGTGATTTTTCTCACACGAGTGCAAAACGCATTACAATGTTTTGCACCCGCGCGGAAAAATCGCGGGTGTTCCCCGCAACGCACCCGCACATTTTCCCGCAACGCCCGTGTGAAAGGGGCTAAGGCCCCTTTCACACGAGCATGACGGATTGGCTCAGGATGCGTTCAGTTAAAACGTGCGATTTTGCTAGCAAATTAAGTCCATTTTGTCTGCAATTGCGTTCAGTGTTTGCGTTTTTTCAGTGCGGATGACATCCGGATGGCATGCGTTTTTAACGCACGTGAAAAAAAAAACACATCCATCCTCTATAGTTGTAATGACCGGCGTCACGCAAAGGGAGGGAAATGGGAAGGCCCTATCCAAGGGAGAGGGAGAGGTGGTGACCCCTGACTCACCTTGCGGCTGGCACCTGACTGCCCTGACGTCCCTAGACGGGTTCCTCACCCGTACGCCGATCACGTGCCTAAACCCTGGCTTTCCCTAAGATGAGCCTTATGTAGTGAACGGGGCGGTGGGATCACTAGTCCGCACCACTGACACCAAGAGGAAAACACCAAGGAGAGGACAGACAATACAGACAAACATATAATCCCAGGTGGGCGACAACAGCAGACCACAAAAGGCCCAACAGGGATCCGGAGGGTAACGTTCTGGAACAACAACCAGGGAACACAGCTACACAGCTCCAGTGGGTCAGTATAGAAGTCCAGGCAGGAAGCTCTATATCTGGCAACCAGAGAAGTGGGAGAGGGGAATATAAAGGAGGTTGGGAGTGCTGGACAAGAAACAGCTGAGGAGAAGGAGCTACGGATCCCTGAGTGAGCCAAAAATGGTTGCAAGGCAAAACCAGAAAGCTACCATAAAGAAACAGCACTATCTTTCTACATAGAGCGCGCAGCCACCCGCTGCGACTTCCTGACCCCGGGTATAACGGAGTCAGGCATGACTCTTGACACCCTCGTGACAGTACCCCCCTCTCTACGAGGGGCCTCCGGACACTCAGGACTAGGTCTCTCAGGATGAGAGGCATGAAAAGCCCGAACTAACCTGTTGGCATTTACCTCAGACGCTGGAACCCACATTCTTTCCTCGGGACCGTAACCCCTCCAATGCACCAGATATTGAAGAGAGCGGCGGACCCGACGAGAATCAACAATTTTGGATATTTGAAATTCTAGATTACCATCCACAACAACAGGAGGGGGTGGCAGCGGTGACGGTTCTAGAGGTGGAACATATTTCTTGAGTAACGACTTATGGAAGACGTTATGGATTTTAAAAGTCTGAGGTAGCTCCAGGCGAAAAGCCACGGGGTTAATGATGGCTACTATTTTGTAAGGGCCAATGAACCTAGGACCCAGTTTCCAAGAGGGAACCTTTAATTTAATATTCCTAGTAGACAACCACACATAGTCATTCACTCCTAGGTCCGGACCTGGCGACCGTCTCTTATCAGCCATGCATTTATATTTACCTCCCATATTTTTCAAGTTAGCTTGCACCTTCTGCCATACCGATGAAAGAGATGACGAAAACCGTTCCTCGTCGGGAACCCCAGAAGACCCCCCCTCTTTGAAAGTACAGAATTGGGGATGAAAACCATATGCACCAAGAAATGGTGACTTACCAGTAGATTCCTGAAGGCGATTATTTATGGCAAACTCGGCTAACGGTAAATATGATGACTACACCTCTTGGTTTTCAGACACAAAACATCTTAGATATGTCTCAAGGTTTTGGTTGGTACGCTCAGTCTGTCCATTCGACTGAGGATGGAAAGCTGAGGAAAAGGACAAGTGTACCCCCAAACGGGAACAAAAAGCTTTCCAAAATTTAGAAATAAACTGGGTTCCCCGATCCGAAACAACATCGGAAGGGACCCCGTGAAGCTTCACGATTTCACTGATAAATACCTGAGCAAGAGTCTTAGCATTAGGTAGTGCGGGTAACGCAATGAAGTGTACCATTTTGCTAAACCTGTCCACTACTACCAAGATAACTGTTTTACCCGCAGACAAAGGTAAGTCAGTGATAAAATCCATTGACAGATGTGTCCATGGCCTATTGGGAATGACAAGTGGCAATAAAGACCCTGCAGGACGTGTATGAGAGAGACTTTCGCGCGCGCACAAGTAGAACAAGAAGACACAAAATCCATTACATCCTGACGCAACCTTGGCCACCAAAAACGACGAGACAATAGCTCCAAGGTTGCTTTACTACCCGGGTGCCCAGCAAGTGCCGAATTATGATGTTCCTTTAATAATTCGAGACGCAGGTTCAACGGTACAAACAATTTCTCTGAGGGGCAAGAGACCAGGGCGTCCCCCTGGGCCTCTAACACCTTCCCCTCCAGAACTGAGTGTACCGCAGAGACAACCACTCCTCTTTGTAGAATGGGTACCGGATCACTCACATTACCCCCTCCAGGGAAACAATGAGATAATGCATCTGCCTTGGTATTTTTTGCCCCAGGACGATAGGTAATAACAAAGTTAAACCTGGTAAAAAATAGCGACCACCTAGCTTGTCTAGGGGTGAGACGCTTAGCTGATTCGAGGTACAGAAGGTTTTTGTGGTCAGTAATCACAGTGACAGGGTGGATTGCCCCCTCTAAAAAGTGACGCCATTCTTCAAACGCTAGTTTAATAGCTAATAGTTCCCTATTGCCAATATCATATTTCTTTTCTGCTGCAGATAGTTTTTTAGAAAAGAAAGCACAAGGACGCCATTTACCAGGAGACGGACCCTGAGACAGCACAGCCCCCACTCCCACCTCTCACGCATCGACTTCAACAATAAAAGGCTGGGAGACATCAGGTTGGATTAGTACAGGTGCCGAGGTAAACCTCTCTTTTAGAGAGGAAAAAGCAATTTTAGCGGCGTCAGACCATTTAGAAAAATCAGTCCCCTTCCTAGTCATGTCAGTAAGGGGTTTTACAATCACCGAATAATTTTTAATGAATTTTCTATAGAAATTTGCGAAGCCCAAGAACCGTTGCAGTGCTTTGAGGTTCTCAGGAAGATCCCAATCTAAAATTGCCTGGACCTTCCTAGGATCCATACGGAAACCTGAAGCAGATAATAAATAACCTAGGAACTGTATTTCCTGAACGGCGAAGACACACTTTTCAATTTTAGCATATAATTTATTCGTCCGTAGGACCTGCAGTACCTGTTTGACATGCACCTCATGTGTTTTCAGATCAGACAAATAAATTAAAATATCATCTAGGTATATTACCACAAACCTGCCGATAAGATGACTAAAAATGTCATTAACGAAATGTTGGAAGACAGCAGGAGCATTGGTCAGACCGAAAGGCATGACTAGATTTTCATAATGCCCCTCAGGGGTGTTAAAAGCTGTCTTCCACTCATCCCCTTCCTTGATACGAATCAGATTGTAGGCCCCCCTAAGACCAAGTTTGGAGAACCACCTAGCACCCGCAATCTGATTAAACAGGTCAGGAATGAGACGAAGAGGGTATGGGTCTCGGATGGTTATCCGGTTTAATTCGCGAAAATCTAGGCAAGGACGCAGGCCCCCATCTTTCTTTTTAACGAAGAAAAACCCTGCAGCCACGGGTGAAGAAGAGGGTCTGAGGTGTCCCTTAGCCAAGCTCTCGGAGATATAATCTTTCATGGCTTGTCTCTTCGGACCCGAAAGATTATATAACCTGGTCTTGGGTAATTTTGCACCGGGAATCAGGTTAACCAGGCAATCATAAGGACGGTGAGGTGGTAACTTATGACAACCCTTTTCAGAAAAAACGTCCTCAAAGTCCGAAACAAATGTAGGTAGCGTAGCTATGGAGGCGACTAGGCAATTGCTATTTAAGCAATTTTCTCTGCAATGCTCACTCCACTCCAATATCTCCCTGGCCTGCCAATCCACCACTGGATTGTGCGCTACCAACCAGGGAAGACCCAACACCACCGGAGTCGGAAGCCCCTCCAGAACATAACATGAAAGCAACTCGTTATGGTGGTCCCCTACCCGAAGGTGTAAGTTATGGACAATGTGAGTGAGGTTTCTCTTAGACAGAGGAGCAGAATCAATAGCGAATATGGGAATAGGTCTCTGTAGCGTACAGAGAGACAAACCCATAGTGTGGGCAAAATGGGCATCTATCAAATTTACTCCTGCTCCACTGTCTAGAAAAAAATAAATAGTCTCCGTCTTAACGCCAAAAACAACAACCGCTGGCAACACAAATTGCGATGTTCGTATGGAGGAAACGTATACCCCCCGGCTGACATCCTCCACACAGCCTGCGGTTAGTAGTTTTCCGACGGTCTTTTGTTTTTGAGGAAGGAAGGACAGACATTAATAAAATGACCCCTCTCCCCACAGAAAAAACAAACCCCACGCCTACGGCGAGCCTCAGGAGGATGGACCTGACGAGTAGTTCCTCCTAGCTGCATAGGCTCGTCTAAGTCCGTACAGACTAACTGCTGCTTAGGAGGGGTTACCAATTGCTCTGGATTTTTCAATCTGTCCCTAAGACGTCTATCTATTCTGATAGAAAGGGACATAACCGCATCAAGGGAAAAGGGAGTCTCATATAGCGCAAGCGCATCCTTAATCCTTTCGGATAACCCAGAGCAGAACTGACTCCTGAGAGCCGGGTCATTCCACTGGGTATCCGTAGCCCACCTACGGAACTCTGAGCAATACTCCTCTACTGGCCGCTCTCCCTGTAGGAGTCTCCGTAATTTTGATTCAGCCAGTGCGACTCGGTCAGGGTCGTCATATATGAGACCCAAGGCCCCAAAAAATTCATCCACTGACCGGAGAGCCTGGGAATCAGTGGGTAAAGAGAACGCCCAGGATTGCGGGTCCCCCTGCAGCAGGGAAATAACAACCCCCACCCGCTGTTCTTCATTACCAGAGGAGTAAGGGCGCAGCTTAAAATATAATTTACAGGCCTCACGGAACGTCACAAATTTGTCCCTTCCCCCAGAAAATCTGTCAGGAAGAGCAACCTTGGGTTCCGCAACAACCTGGTTGCCTGTAGCAACCGCTGGGCTTGCGGTCTGTTGCAATTGCTGCTGTTGCTGGAGGACCGACGCCTTCAATCTTGCCACCTCCAAAGACAGGCCTTGAAGTTGCTTTGACAAAGCAGCAATTGGATCCATACTGGATTCTAAGTAGGTAGAAAGAAAAAGTTTTTTTTTTTTTACCTACACAAAATAAGGGCCAGATATAATGTAATGACCGGCGTCACGCAAAGGGAGGGAAATGGGAAGGCCCTGTCCAAGGGAGAGGGAAAGGTGGTGATCCCTGAAAATAACAACACATAATCTACACAACACCTAACCCAAGCCCGAACTTCTGTGAAGAAGTTCGGGTACCAAACATGCGTGATTTTTCTCACACAAGTGCAAAACGCATTACAATGTTTTGCACTCGCGTGGAAAAATCGCGGGTGTTCCCGCAACGCACCCGCACATTTTCCCGCAACGCCCGCGTGAAAGGGGCTAAGGCCCCTTTCACACGAGCATGACGGATTGGCTCAGGATGCGTTCAGTTAAAACGTGCGATTTTGCTAGCAAATTAAGTCCATTTTGTCTGCAATTGCGTTCAGTGTTTGCGTTTTTTCAGTGCGGATGACATCCGGATGGCATGCGTTTTTAACGCACGTGAAAAAAAACACATCCATCCTCTATAGTTGTAATGACTGGCGTCAGGCAAAGGGAGGGAAATGGGAAGGCCCTGTCCAAGGGAGAGGGAAAGGTGGTGACCCCTGACTCACCTTGCGGCTGGCACCTGAATGCCCTGACGTCCCTAGACGGGTTCCTCACCCGTACGCCGATCACGTGCCTAAACCCTGGCTTTCCCTAAGATGATCCCTATGTAGTGAACGGGGCGGTGGGATCACTAGTCCGCACCACTGACACTAAGAGGAAAACACCAAGGAGAGGACAGACAATACAGACAAACATATAATCCCAGGTGGGCGACAACAGCAGACCACAAAGGCCCAACAGGGATCCGGAGGGTAACGTTCTGGAACAACAACCAGGGAACACAGCTACACAGCTCCAGAGGGTCAGTATAGAAGTCTAGGCAGGAAGCTCTATATCTGGCAACCAGAGAAGTGGGAGAGGGGAATATAAGGAGGTTGGGAGTGCTGGACAAGAAACAGCTGAGGAGAAGGAGCTACGGATCCCTGAGTGAGCCCAAAAGGGTTGCAAGGCAAACCCAGAAAGCTACCATAAAGAAACAGCACTATCTTTCTACATAGAGCGCGCAGCCACCCTCTGCGACTTCCTGACCCCGGGTATAACGGATTAAGGCGTGGCTCTTGACACCCTCGTGACAATAGTCATATGTTCATTTGAAAGACATATAAAATAAAAAAACAGCATGCTCTTCTGTTTGGGAAAGCTCCGTTTTGTGAGGATATAATCTAGTGTGTGGAGTGTTTGCATTTGTTCCTTTGCAGGATGTCTGCTTTCCCGTTATCAAATCCTGACCATGTGCTTTTGCACTTGCTGGTGTATCGATGCTTTGGAGAGCGGAGAGAAATGAGGAAGAACTGAGGAAGAACCTCGGGTTCGTCCTATTATTTCGCAGAGGGCTTGCAAAGGTCAGTTTACGAGTCTGTATGCAGACCTTCGTGAGCACCCTGAAAATTTTATAATTATTGTCGCATGTCAATCACTACTTTTGATCGGCTTTTGGAGGAGTTGAGGCCTGGCTTGACCTTCATGGACACCAACATGCCACATAGTCTTTCAGCTGAGAAACGGCTAATTAAAACTCTGAGGTATGTAAATATTTGTGCACTTATAACTTCAGAAATGCAATTTATTTCCGATATATAGAGGATTTGATTTTGCATATTAAATAAATATAGTGGATGGTGATAGTGTTTTGACTGTTCCCTGATTATTTTTATTTTTTGTTCACAGATTTTTGGCCACAGGAAATTCTTTTTCGTCGTTACAATTTGAATTTCGAATGGGATAGTGAGGGCAATCTGTGCCACCATTTGGTTGCGACTGCGAGCTGCTGTGCTGCCACAACCAACAAGGCAGCAGTGGCTTCAAATTTCCCAGGGCTTCCTGGAGAGGGCACAATTCCCCAACTATATAGGTGCCCTTGACGGGAAGCACATACAGGTGAAGAAGCCACCGAACTCAGGGTCCTGATTCTATCATTATAAAAAGTTTTTCTCTGTAGTTTTGTTGGCCTTGGCTGACACAAACTACAGGTTTATAATTGTAGATATCGGGACCTAAGTTTGGTTGATGCTCGCATCTTCCGGGTTTCCAGAATGGCTCGGTGGCTTCAGTCCAACCAACTGGACATTCCCCAGCCAGCTCCTCTTCCTGGCTCCTCTGGCCCACATGCACCATATGTCATAGTTGGCGATGAGGGGTTTGCCCTATCGCAAAACCTCATGCATCCTTTCCCCAGGTGACGATTGGATGAGAAAAGGCGCACATTCAACTATCGGTTAAGCAGGGCCAGAAGGTTTGTGGAGTGTGTCATTGGGATCTTAGCCAGCAAATGGCGTATATTTCTTTCAGCTATCCAGCTGGCCCCGGAAAATATTAAAGCGTGTGTAGTTCTCCATAACTACATTTGCATGTATGAGGCCACTCCTGATGAAGATGCGGACGTCTTTACAGCAGCAGCCCATGGAGAGCCCTCTCAAGTTGGAAGAACTCATTCTGCAGGACTGAGAGTGAGGGAATTATTTTCAGACTATTTTATGTCTCCATTTGGTTCATTCCCTTTTCAGCAACAGCACTCCTCACGTGGAGCAACATAATTATTTTTTTCTGTCCAAGCTGACTATACAGTGTATGTATCCTGGATGAATAATTTTTTTTATTTAGTATTTTTGCTTTTTTTTAGGCTACTTTCACACTAGCGTTTTTACTGGATCTGGTAGGGTTCAGCAAAAACTCTTCCATTACTAATAATACAACCATCTGCATCCGTTATGAACGGATCCGGTTGTATTATCTTTAACATTGCCAAGACAGATCCATCATAAATTCCATTGAAAGTCAATGGAGGACGGATCCGTTTTCTATTGTGTCAGATTGCGTCCCCATTGACTTGCATTGGTGGTCATGCCGGATCTGTCTTGCTCCGCATCCCAGGACGGAAAGCAAACTACATGTTGCGGTTTGCTCTCCGGTATGAGAGCGCAACGGAACGGAATGCATTCTGGAGAAGTCCGTTCGGTTCAGTTCAGTTTTGTCCCCGTTAACAATGAATGGGGACAAAACTCAAGTGTTTTTTTCCGGTATTGAGCCCCTATGATGGATCTCAATACCGGAAAACTAAAACGCTAGTGTGAAAGCAGTCTTATTAGTTAGGGACTCGCAAAACGATGAGGACCCTTGACGTGGGTTACGAGCTTACATATTTCGCATGCGTAATGCAAGTTAAAATGTGTGTAAAAATAATCCCTCATTATTCCAATATAACATGTCATCTTTAGAACTACTTTTAATTACAGTGTATATTACTTTAAAGGGGTTTTCTCATCTCAGACAATGGGGGCATATCGCTAGGATATGCCCCCATTGTCTTATAGGTGCGGGTCCCACCGCGGGTCCCACAGCGCTCCCCATTCCGTTCTCGATATAGGCGCGGGTCCCAGCGGTGGGACCCGTACCTATCAGACAATGGGGGCATATCCTAGCGATATGCCCCCATTGTCTAAGATGGGAATACCCCTTTAAAGAAAAAATAAAACCAATAACCTTTTTTGTCTTTTGTTTTTTTTATTTGAAAAATAAACAAATAAAAAACAATAGTCTGATCTGACAATGTAATGATCATTTCTTACACTATAACCAACATAATTACAAATTATAATAACGTCCTGTTGTGGCCGGGGGACCTTCACATTGAGAGGGCTGGTAAGTGCCCTGAGAAGAGGGTCCTAAGTGCTGGGGTAGAGCAGCCTGAGATGCGGAGGAAGCTTGTTGCATATCGGATGTCTCACCAATGTATTTCTGGCCATATTGTTAGAGTGGAGGGGCAAATGTTTGGCGAGGAGGAGGGTAGTGGGGAGGCCTGATGGGTATGTGTGGAGGAGCCCTAGGTGGTGGCCCATTGATGTTCCTATATAGGCGCCAGTTTTCTGTGGGGTCATTTGGAGGAGTGGCTGCCTCAAGAACAATCCCAACTGCGCCTTGGGTCCGCAAGTACAGATCCGGAGGCACTCTTCAAAAGAGGGCCCAGACTACGACCATAAAGTTTATAATGGTCCTCGTGGCGGGCTCGTAAAAGATATTCACCTCCACTTCAGCTGATGGCAACCACCTTATCCGACGTTCCGGCAGCTGAAGTAAGGGGGCCGACTCCACTGCAGGAGATATGTTGGGCATGGAGATAGTGGAAGGTCCTGCTTCGGCCATATCTTCCGTGGCCTGTGAATGGGGATTCTCTTCCTCAGCTGCGGAAGAATGCTGCTGGGCAGCCTGGTTACTCTCCTCCTCCAAGTTGTCCTCCGTTCTTCAATAGAGAAAGCATAAAAAAAATTAAAAAAAAGTATAAAAAAAATTACTAATTTGATTTTGGTCAATCCGAGAATTTCCTATACATTACCAAGCATTATATATATATATATATATATATATATATATATATATATATATATATATATATATATATATACACATACACACACACACACACACACACTTACGGGCGCAGGTCCATTATGTCACGAACGAACATTAGTTGTTCTTTAACCCCTACGGCGGTCACTAAGGGGCCTTGGGCTGGAGCGCCGCCTTTTTACGGCGGCACTTCAGCCCAAGTTAGCGCTAAAATCAATCTCTGTAGCTCCGTGCCTGCAGCTACCGGAGGTAGCTGAGGGCTCGGGGCAGTGATCAGAGACCGTGACAAGCGGTCTGTGATCACGTGATCACCGTGATACACTTTATCACAGCGATCACCGAAAATGCCGGCAGCGGAGATGCCTGCACTAAACTTTCTTCCTCCTCTCATGTAAGAGAGGAGGGAGAAAGTCTCCAATGCTAGGATCGGGTCCCCCAGCGCTTCAGGTCCTAAGCTGGGTCCCGATCCTCACCCCCACCCTCCCCCCTTACCCTCAAGGAAGATGGCGGCGGCCCGGCGCATGCGCAGACTTAAAGCCGGCCGCCGCTGCTCACTGTAAGGTCTCTCTCCTCAGGAGAGGAGAGAGAAGTTCGAATTATGCCCCGATCGGGTCCCCCAGCACCCCGATCGGGGCAATATGGCCCCCAGATATGTTTCAATAAAGTTATTAGGGCGCCCCCCCCCCATCTAATAAAAATTGCCACAGACATGCGCACTGGTTACTGTGCTGAAGATCTGCCTTCAGCACAGTAACCATCAGGGACCAATAATAATGGTCCCTGATCATGTGGTCACCTCCATTATATTTACAAAACATGGTCAGGACAGGGGCTGTGCTTCTCTCTCCCCTCAGCGCAGTTGTTCTGTGAGGAGAGAGAGATCAGACTTCTGTCCTGGCTCTGTGAATACATACTGTGAAAAAAAAAGAAAAAAAATCTAATTATAAACTGTCCGTCAGTAACTGGCGGTCAGTGGGTGTCCGTGATTAGGCGTCTGTCTATTAGTTACGGTTAATTATCTTTATTAGGGACCCTGTGTCCGTCTGTTACTGGCGGTCAGTGGGTGTCAGTCAGTCGGTGGGTGTCAGTGAGTTGTTGGGTGTCACTCAGTCAGTCAGTGGGTGTCACTGTCAGTGGGTGTCAGTCAGTCGGTGGGTGTCAGTCATTTTTAGGGACGGTCAGTTATTCTAATTTCTTTCTGAGCTGTACAGAAAAAAAAAAAATGGCTCAGAGATTGTTAAGTGCGGAGCAGGCATACGAATTTCTCTGCTCTGACCACTCTGAATCTGGCACCGCTTCAGAGGCGGAAATATTTTCAGATAGCGGGGACTCCGATTCCATCTTCGACCCCATAGCCCTATGGTGGTAGAAGTCACCACCTCCTCTCATTCTCCACCCAGCGGTCCCGTCCCTTCTGCTACGTGGGTTCCTGCCACTTCATTTCCCCCCCCCCCCCCCCCCCCAAGTACCCCAATTTTTATCCACTCCCCAAATTAATGTGGATGTCGGCAATTTTACCCCTTATGATTTTTTTCATTTATTTGTGGATGATAACGTCCTTGAGTTAATTGTGCAGCAAACTAATTTGTACGCCACACAGTTTGCTGTACAAAAGCCCACGTCTATTTATGTAAGACGGTGGACCCCCACAAGTGTCCCTGAAATAAATAAAAAATTGGGGCTTACCCTGGACATGGGCATTGTAAAAAAAAAAAACTCTGTCCGATCCTATTGGGCTGAAAGTACTGTCCACTCAACCCCTGTGTTTGCAGCAGTTATGTCCCGAAACCGCTATGAAGTCCTAATGCGGTTCATGCATTTTTCTGACAATTCCCAAGTCCCCCCCAGAACTGACCCAGCCTTCGACCGCCTAAATAAATTGATACCCCTTATTTCCCTCCTTACAGATTTATTCTTGAAATTATATACCCCTGAGAAAAATGTATCCGTTGATAAGTCCCTTTTTAGTTTTAAAGGCCGCCTTTCCTTCCGTCAATATATTCCCTCCAAGCGTGCCAGATATGGGGTAAAATTGTATAAGGTGTGCGAGAGCACAACCGGCTACACCTGTGGTCTGTCTATTTATGAGGGCAGAGACTCCCAACTTAACCCCCCCAGGCTGCCCCGAAAATATTGGGACATCGAGAAAAATTGTGTGGGATTTATTGGCGCCATTCCTGCACAAAGGGTACCATGTGTACACAGATAATTTTTACACTAGTATACCCCTTTAAAAAAATCCCTCCATGCTGCAAACACAGGGGCTTGTGGGACAGTCTGCAAAAATAGAGTGGGATACCCACAACCGCTGGTCTCCAAACGTTTGGAGAAAGGAACATCCTTCGCCCTCGCAAGTGACCAGCTGCTTGCTGTGAAGTGGAAGGACAGGAAGGATGTCTACATGCTGACCACCTTGCATGCAGACACCACAGTGGCAGTTCAGGAGAGGGGGGCTACGGCGGACAAGCACAAACCAGTCTGTGTGACAGACTACAAACAAATTTATGGGAGGTGTAGACCTCTCGGACCAGGCGCTTCACCCCTACCTGGTGAAGCGAAAAAACAGGGCCTGGTATAAAAAGGTAGCAATCTACCTCATCCAGATTGCTACCTACAATAGTTTTATTTTATTTAAAAAGTCCCAGGGAAACCTCAACTTCCTCGAGTACCAGGAGAAGGTGATTGAGAGTCTCCTGTTTGAGTCCCCCGCCCCTAGGCAAGCCTTCGAATCGGAGGACGTTCGAAGGCTTTCAGAACGCCATTTCCCTCACCCCGTCCCTGCCACTACCAGCAAAACTTATCCACAGAAAAGATGCCTGGTGTGTAGCAAACACGGAAGGAGGAGGGACACCCGGATTTACTTGTCACGGATGTATGTGAGCAACAATAGAACTACACAGTACAGAGCTACTGACTGGACCCAGAACTAGGGAGGATAAAGGGTGACCCCTGTCCGACCCTCAACGCTCTCCCTATTCTGCTAAAGCACATGCCCGGATCCAAATGGCGGAACGAGGCATGCCCACGTGCCTAAGACTAATGACCCCTGTAACCCCTACAATAGTGGAAGGGGCACGGCCACCAGTGCCCTACTCAGTATATGGAGGGAACCGTGGCCACCTCAGATCCAGTCAGAAAATAAACAGGAACACAACAATGTCTGCACACTTAGCTGGAGGTGTTGCAGCCGCAGAGAAGACGGATCCAAGGACAGGCTGGCAATATCCGGAGTGCTAGCTGCAGCAGAACACAGGTCCAGTGAACTGATAGCTACAAGTGAAGAAACTAAAGCAAGAGCTACAACTGAAGTGAGAACTATAATCCACATCCTATCATAGGAGGAGGGGGTATATAAAGAGAGGGAAATCAAACATGAAAAACAGCTGTGGTGAAAGAAACCAAAAGTAAACAGAGTAGTGAGAACTCCTCCCAGCTCTAGTAGTGACATCATCACAGGGGTGGAGAAACAGAGCTGTGAGAACGTCCCAAAGCTCTGGTAGTGACAGTACCCCCCCCTCTACGGGTGGACTCCGGACACCCAGGACCCACCTTCTCAGGATGAGCCCTATGAAATGCCCTGATGAGGCGAGTGGCTTTAATGTCCGACACCGGAACCCACATCCTCTCCTCAGGACCATAACCCTTCCAATGAACGAGGTACTGAAGAGAACCGCGGACCATGCGAGAGTCCACAATTCTGGAAACCTCAAACTCCAGATTGCCATCAACCAAAATCGGAGGAGGAGGCAAAGAGGAGGGTACCGTGGGCTGGACATATGGTTTTAAGAGAGATCTGTGAAATACATTATGTATCTTCCAAACCCGTGGAAGATCAAGACGGAAGGCAACAGGATTGATGACTGACAAGATTTTATAAGGCCCAATAAACTTGGGACCCAATTTCCAGGAGGGAACCTTCAACTTAATGTTTCTAGTAGACAACCACACCAGATCACCCACATTCAGGTCCGGACCAGGCACACGTCTCTTATCAGCCACACGCCTATACCTCTCACTCATCTTTTTAAGATTACTCTGAATCTTTTGCCAAATGGTAGACAAAGACGAGGAAAATCTCTCCTCCTCAGGTAAACCAGAAAGAGCCCCTCCCGAGAATGTCCCAAACTGCGGATGGAACCCATATGCACCAAAGAATGGTGACTTATCAGAAGATTCCTGACGACGGTTGTTCAGAGCAAACTCAGCAAGAGGGAGAAATGAACACCAATCCTCCTGGTTCTCTGCCACAAAACAGCGCAAATATGTCTCCAGATTCTGATTGAGGCGCTCAGTCTGACCATTCGACTGCGGATGAAAAGCAGAAGAGAAGGACAGCCGAACCCCCAGGCGAGAACAGAAAGCCTTCCAGAACCTGGACACAAACTGCGTGCCTCTATCGGAAACAATATCAGAGGGAATGCCGTGCAATTTAACAATATGGTCGACAAAAGCTTGCGCCAACGTTTTAGCATTGGGTAAACCAGGGAAAGGTACGAAATGAGCCATCTTGCTAAAACGGTCCACCACCACCAGGATCACCGACTTCCCCGAGGAACGAGGAAGATCCGTGATAAAGTCCATGGACAGGTGTGTCCAAGGACGGGAAGGAATGGGTAACGGGAGAAGGGAACCTGAAGGCCGTGAACGAGGGACCTTAGCGCGAGCGCACGTCTCACAAGCAGCCACAAAACCCTCCACCGACTTACGAAGAGCCGGCCACCAAAATCTCTGAGCAATGAGATCTACCGTGGCTCTACTCCCGGGGTGACCAGCAAGAACCGTATCATGATGCTCCTTAAAGAGTTTGTGACGTAGCTCAGGAGGCACGAACAACTTCCCAGAAGGACAACGGGCAGGTGTCTCAGTCTGGGCAGCCTGGACCTCGGCCTCCAAATCGGAATATAGAGCAGAAACAACTACCCCCTCCGCCAAAATGGGACCCGGGTCCTCGGAGTTTCCTCCTCCCGGAAAACAGCGAGAGAGAGCATCAGCCTTCACATTTTTTATCCCAGGTCGGAATGTAACAACAAAATTGAATCTGGAGAAGAACAGAGACCATCTGGCCTGTCTCGGATTCATACGCCTGGCCGACTCCAAGTATGCCAGATTCTTATGGTCGGTAAAAACGGTGATAGGGTGCCTGGCCCCCTCCAACCAATGGCGCCATTCCTCGAAAGCCAACTTGATGGCCAACAACTCCCTATCTCCCACATCATAGTTTCTCTCTGCCGGGGAGAGTTTTTTTGAGAAAAAGGCACAGGGTCGCCACTTGGCAGGGGAAGGGCCCTGGGACAAAACCGCACCCACACCCACCTCGGAAGCATCCACCTCAACAATAAAAGGTAAGGAAACATCGGGATGCACCAAGACGGGAGCAGACGCAAAATTCTCTTTAATCTTAGAAAAGGCTGTAAGCGCCTCCTCCGACCAAGAGGAAAAATCCGTCCCCTTTTTTGTCATGTCAGTGAGGGGTTTGACAACAGAGGAATAATTCAAAATGAACTTTCTGTAATAGTTCGCAAAACCCAGAAAGCGCATCAATGCCTTCTGATTCTCAGGAAGCTCCCACTCAAGTACAGCACGGACCTTCTCGGGATCCATGCGAAAACCAGAAGCAGAGAGGAGAAAACCCAGAAATTGAATCTCCGATACCATAAAAAGACATTTCTCCAGCTTGGCGTACGATTTATTTTCCCGCAGAATCTGCAGAACCTGAAAAAGATGATCCTGATGGGTCTGAACATCAGGGGAAAAAAATCAAAATATCATCAAGATACACCAATACAAATTTCCCCATTAAATGATAGAAAATACTATTAACAAAATGCTGAAAGACGGCCGGAGCATTCATCAGGCCGAAAGGCATAACGAGATTCTCGAAATGCCCGTCAGGGGTATTAAAGGCCGTTTTCCATTCATCCCCGTCTCTGACCCTGACCAGGTTGTACGCGCCTCTCAAATCCAATTTGGAAAACACCTTGGCCCCAACAATTTGATTGAAGAGGTCCGGGATCAGAGGAAGGGGATAGGGATCGCGAATCGTGATACGGTTCAGCTCCCTGAAATCTAGGCAAGGTCTCAGAGAGCCATCTTTCTTTTTAACAAAAAAAAAACCCGCGGCCACAGGTGACTTTGAGGGACGAATATGCCCCTTTTCGAGACTCTCGGAGATGTAAGTTCGCATAGCGATTCTTTCCGGTTGTGAAAGATTGTAGAGGCGTGCTTTTGGCAGCTTGGCGCCGGGAATGAGGTTAATGGGACAGTCAAACTCCCGGTGAGGAGGTAGCTCCTGAACACCGCTCTCGGAAAACACGTCCGAGAAATCAGAGAGAAATGATGGCAGCGTTTTAGTAGACACCTCTGCAAAAGTCGCTGTGAGACAATTCTCTCTACAAAAATCACTCCACTCATTTATTTGCCTTCCTTGCCAATCAATAGTGGGGTTATGTCTAGTGAGCCAGGGTAACCCCAAAACTAGAGGAGACGGCAATCCGTTAAGGACAAATCAAGATATATCCTCCACATGAGTGTCACCTACAGCTAGCCGGATATTGTGAACAATGCCCTTTAGAGATCTCTGAGAGTGGAGCAGAGTCAATAGCAAAAACAGGTATTTCTTTATCTAATGTGCAAACCTGAAAACCATGCATGGCTACAAATTGAGTGTCAATAAGATTGACGGCCGCTCCACTATCGACAAAAATCTCACAAGAAATGACTTTGCTCTCTAGCGCCACCCTGGCAGACAGGAGAAAACGGGAACTGCAGGTCAGAGGAAAAGCATCAAATCCTACATCAACTTTGCCCAAAGTAGCAGAACTTGATGATTTACCTTTTGAGATTTTTCTCTTATTATCGCTCTTAGTACGGTTCAAGAATCTCCTAGACGGACAAACATTTGCCAAATGACCTATGCCCCCACAACAAAAACAGACCATACTATGAGGACTAAATCCTCTTTTATCAGAGGCAAGTCGACCTAGCTGCATGGGCTCCTCCTCAGAGGGGAGCGAGACAGGATGAGGCCCCTGCACACTGAATGAGTCCGCACCACTGCCCCTAGACTGACAATGGCTGGACAGAGAGGTCTCGTTTCTTTCTCTTAGACGCCTGTCAAGGCGTACCGCCAATGACATGGCAGACTCTAAGGACGTTGGTCTCTCATGGAAAGCAAACGCATCCTTTAATCTCTCCGAGAGACCATGACAGAACTGACTCCGGAGTGCAGCATCATTCCAACCCGAATCAGCTGCCCATCTCCGAAATTCAGAACAATAAAGCTCCGCAGACCGTTTGTTCTGGCATAAAACACGTAGGTTAGATTCGGCCAGAGCAACACGATCCGGGTCATCATAAATCTGCCCCAGGGCCACAAAAAATCCCTCCACGGATCGAAGGGAGGGATCCCCTGATGGCAGCGAAAAAGCCCAAGTCTGAGCATTACCCCTGAGCAGGGAAATGACAATCTTCACCCTCTGCTCCTGATTACCAGAAGAGTGAGGACACAAGCAAAAATGGAGTTTGCATGCCTCTCTGAAACGAACAAAATTCTCACTGCCCCCGGAGAACGTCTCCGGAAGTGAGACCTTTGGCTCGCAACAGACTCCATGAGCCGGAGCAGGGCCCAATGCTTGAAGCTGGGTCATAGATTGACGGAGATCCGCTACTTCCAAAGAAAGACCCTGCATGCGGTCAAACAGGTCAGAAAGCGGATCCATGTCAAAAAAGGACGGTTTTGGTGGATTATAATGTCACGGATGTATGTGAGCAACAATAGAACTACACAGTACAGAGCTACTGACTGGACCCAGAACTAGGGAGGATAAAGGGTGACCCCTGTCCGACCCTCAACGCTCTCCCTATTCTGCTAAAGCACATGCCCGGATCCAAATGGCGGAACGAGGCATGCCCACGTGCCTAAGACTAATGACCCCTGTAACCCCTACAATAGTGGAAGGGGCACGGCCACCAGTGCCCTACTCAGTATATGGAGGGAACCGTGGCCACCTCAGATCCAGTCAGAAAATAAACAGGAACACAACAATGTCTGCACACTTAGCTGGAGGTGTTGCAGCCGCAGAGAAGACGGATCCAAGGACAGGCTGGCAATATCCGGAGTGCTAGCTGCAGCAGAACACAGGTCCAGTGGACTGATAGCTACAAGTGAAGAAACCAAAGCAAGAGCCACAATTGAAGTGAGAACTATAATCCACATCCTATCATAGGAGGAGGGGGTATATAAAGAGAGGGAAATCAAACACATGAAAAACAGCTGTGGTGAAAGAAACCAAAAGTAAACAGAGTAGTGAGAACTCCTCCCAGCTCTAGTAGTGACATCATCACAGGGGTGGAGAAACAGAGCTGTGAGAACGTCCCAAAGCTCTGGTAGTGACATTACTGCTCCAGTTGCCCATCATAACCAGGCCTCTGTAATTACCCCTGCTTTGAAACGTACCATACGGTTGCGAATTATAAATTTTATTTAATACCAAAAAGAACGGGGGCGGGGGTTCAGGAATTCAATTTATTCTCATTTTCTGTTTAGTTTCTGGGCTTTCCAGGGAGGGAGGGATCCCTTTGGGATGGGTCGTGGAGCCAATTTTTTTTTCCAGACATTGGAATTCATTTTACCTTTTCTGATTTGTTTCCTTACATTTTGGAGTGTACATCTTCATTTTCCTGTGCTCTGTAGAAAAAAATCTGTCTTTAAATTGACACTTGTGTAAAAAATGAAAAATATATTTTTTCTGCCTGCTTTGCATTAATTTCTACAAAAAACTAGGGGGTCTAAATGCTCACTACACCCCTAGATGAATACCTTAAGGGGTCTAGTTTTCAAAATGGGGTCCATTATGGGGGTTTTCTATTGTTTTGGCAGCTCAACGCCATTACAAGTGTGCAATGGGGCCTGAACCATTTTCAAGCAAATTTTGTGTTCTGAAAACAACTGGGTGTTCCTCTATGTATGGGCCCTGCCGTTTGTCAAGACATAAGATTAGGGCCACAATGGGGGTATTTCTGAAGACAGGAGAAACGGGGTGATACATTTTGGAGTGTACATCTTCATTTTCATCTGCTCTGTAGAAAAAAAATCTGTCTTTAAATTGAAACTTGTGTAAAAAATGAAAAATATATATTTTTCTCAACTTCTTAGCATTAATTTCTTTAAAAAACTAGTGGGTCAAAAAACTCATTACACCCATAGATAAATACGTTAAGGGGCCTAGTTTTTAAAATGGGTTCACTTTTGGGGGCGTTCTATTATTCTGACACTAATAAGCCTCTGCAAACTTGGCTTGTTGCAGGAAAAAATATGTACTTCAAAAATGTTAAAAATTTATGTTAAAATGTAGTCTCCTAAATAAAAAAATAAAAAGTAAAAAAAATTTGTGAGTGCAGCCAAAATAAAGTAAAGATGTGGAAATATATATTTCTGATAAAAAAAATATTGAATAGTATTTATGTATGTATATGAAATATTGCAGTTGAAAATAGGAAAATGTGCCAATTTTTACAAATTTTCATAAATTTTCACTTTTTTAATAAAGATACGCATATTTTATCGGTAGAATTTTACCACCTAAGTAAAGTACAATATGTGACGAGAAAACAATGTCAGAATTACTTTGATGTGCAAAACCGTTACAAAGTTATTCTAAGCTAAAATGACACATGTCAGATTTCCAAAATTTGGCTTGGTCATTAAGGCCCAAACAGGTTTGGTCACTAAGGGGTTAAACATATAGGGCCTTTTCTTAAGTGGGCCCAACCCACTACAGCCTTGATGGATCATTTCTTTCCGGAATTGGTCCCGGCAGCTCCTCCATCGATTCTTTACTTCTTCAACTACAAACAATTTAAAAAAAACTATTTTTTTCAACATGAAATACAGTATCACTACCATGTGCTAACCTAGGGGTGTCATCAGTAGCATAGCACATGTCAAACAATGTTTTCGTTTAACATGCGCTATGTATTGGAGGACAATGTTAGACATGTGCTATGCTAGTTAACAGAAACTGAATATTATATATATATATATATATATATATATATATATATATATATATATATATATGGACAGTGCACTTACCTAAACTCATGTGCTTTTGTTCTGGGGGTTTTGACCACACACTTGAGAACATCTCCTGTGTTACTTCCACCCAGGCGGCATCCTTTTTGTACCTGTCATGATAGTCCCCCGACCTGGTGTCCCAAATGCAGGGCCTCCCCTGGACCATCACTATTAGCTTCTCCACATCCATAGGCTTGGTGGGTTGCCTTGGCATCTTGGCTGTGGCTCAGCAAGGGCAGTAATATGTCCAATAAAGCAGCTCCGCACAGGTAGCAGGAGCCAGACACAGAAAATGCTCATTTCCTGTGGAATCTACTTTCTACTGTTGCTAAGTAACATGCGTTAAAAACGCAACGCAACGCAACGCAGCCCCATTCATTTCTATGAAGCCAGGGCTGCGTGAAAAACACAGAATATAGAACATGCTGCGATTTTCACGCAACGCAGAAGTGATGCGTGAAAAATAAAGCTCATGTACACAGACCCATTGAAATTAATGGGTCAGGATTCAGTGCGGCTGCTATGCTTTCACGTCACGCATTGCACCCGCGCAGAAAACACGCTCGTGTGAAAGGGGCCTAAGGAAGATAAGGCTTCCCCTAGTAACGCCCCTGCCTCACAAAATGTCCAGTGTAGAACCAGGCTAAGGAGAATATGCTGCTCTATTTTAAGGGCATCTGTCAGCAGATTTGCACCTGGCTGACCTGTTACATGTGCACTTGGCAGCTGAAGACATCTGTGTTGGTCCAATGTTCATATGTGCCTGAATAGCTCAGATAAATTAAGTTTTAATATATGCAAGTGTGGCTCTAGGAGCAATAGGGGAGTTGCCATTACACCTAGAGGCTCAGGTCTCTCTGCAACTGCCATGCCCTCTGCACTTTGACAGGGACAGGCAGGCTCAGGACAGGAGGATGACTCCAGCTAACCATGGCTGAAGTACCCCTTAGAGTCTGGCATCCAGCAGGAGCTAAATAGCCCCAAATGGCCACACCCAGTGCTCACACACAAGGAAGGGAGTTAACCCTTCCTACACCAGGCAAGGGAAAGTGTCCAAACAAACATCACACTGCAGCTGTTACCACAGGCAACGACATGCGTGGCAACCATGTCCTGGGAAACAGCCAGAAGGCCGAGACACTGCCACCACATGTACAACACCACACGTTGCCACGGGCAGCCACTAGTGAAAGGAAAATGTCACAGTGCACACCAGACATAGGCATAGAAAAGGCACCTGTATAAAGACAGGTTGCCAGGTGTAACCGCATGCACTTGACAGCAAGCTGCCTAGCAACAGCTCAGGCTGCTATACTGCCAAGTACAAACATGTTGCCAGCGGCAACCACACGTGAGGCAACATACCAGCAGCCCTCACCATGTGGTTGACAACAGACCAAACCGCAGGCAACTGCATGCAGATCCAGGAGTCGCGACCATAACCATGGTCGTGACACAAAGTGATAAAAAGAATGGCATCACTGGATTCTAAAGGAAAATGATCTTAGACTCTGTGGAATGGATCTATAATACAGTAATTTACATATAGATAGGTTCATACTTAGCAGCGTCTCATAATTAAAACCATATTAATAATTACTATTAACATTAAACATGGAGAACATACACTCACCTAAAGAATTATTAGGAACACCATACTAATACGGTGTTGGACCCCCTTTTGCCTTCAGTACTGCCTTAATTCTACGTGGCATTGATTCAACAAGGTGCTAATAGCATTCTTTAGAAATGTTGGCCCATATTGATGGGATAGCATCTTGCAGTTGATGGAGATTTGAGGGATGCACATCCAGGGCACGAAGCTCCCGTTCCACCACATCCCAAAGATGCTCTATTGGGTTGAGATCTGGTGACTGTGGGGGCCATTTTAGTACAGTGAACTCATTGTCATGTTCAAGAAACCAATTTGAAATGATTCGAGCTTTGTGACATGGTGCATTATCCTGCTGGAAGTAGCCATCAGAGGATGGATTCATGTTCTCATTCTGTTTACGCCAAATTCGGACTCTACCATTTGAATGTCTCAACAGAAATCGAGACTCATCAGACCAGGCAACATTTTTCCAGTCTTCAACAGTCCAATTTTGGTGAGCTTGTGCAAATTGTAGCCTCTTTTTCCTATTTGTAGTGGAGATGAGTGGTACCCGGTGGGGTCTTCTGCTGTTGTAGCCCATCCGCCTCAAGGTTGTGCGTGTTGTGGCTTCACAAATGCTTTGCTGCATACCTCGGTTGTAACGAGTGGTTATTTCAGTCAACGTTGCTCTTCTATCAGCTTGAATCAGTCGGCCCATTCTCCTCTGACCTCTAGCATCCACAAGGCATTTTTGCCCACAGGACTGCCGCATACTGGATGTTTTTCCCTTTTCACACCATTCTTTGTAAACCCTAGAAATGGTTGTGCGTGAAAATCCCAGTAACTGAGCAGATTGTGAAATACTCAGACCGGCCCGTCTGGCACCAACAACCATGCCACGCTCAAAATTGCTTAAATCACCTTTCTTTCCCATTCTGACATTTAGTTTGGAGTTCAGGAGATTGTCTTGACCAGGACCACACCCCTAAATGCATTGAAGCAACTGCCATGTGATTGGTTGACTAGATAATTGCATTAATGAGAAATAGAACAGGTGTTCCTAATAATTCTTTAGGTGAGTGTATATATTTAGTATAGGTGTTGTTATTAATTCGATATATTCACTATATGCTTATTAATTATATGTAATATTATTTGGATTATGATTAAATTGTGATTATTTTGAATAAAGACTACAAATTTTTACATTTATGGGATGTGTATTTACTCTTTTCAGTGTGGTATAGATCTAATTTTTGAGTATCCCAGTGACAGTAATTGTTACATCATTTTGACCTATTGGTGATTAATTAGATCTCATACTTCCATTGAAAAGGGCGAAATCCGCACAAGAAAAACGTACGAGAAATTTTCATGCTGCTGTGGATTTCTATATCTGCACAGCTGGTTAATCTCTGCACCTAAAAAAAAAAGCTGAGTGTATATGAGATTTGTCTAATCTCATATTCTTCGTTGGCACTGTATTACGCTGCAGTTTTTTTGAGCACGAAAATACGCACTACACGCAATCCGCATTGTGTGCAGGCACCCTAAGGCCTCTTGCACACAAATGTTGTGCATCCGTTCCGTGCAATTTGCAGTCCCCAATGCACGGGCAACATCCATGCGGCGGCCGGGACGGATCGAGACCCATTTAACTTGAATGGGTCCGTGATCCATCCAAGATTGCGAGCCCATTCAAGTGAATGGGTCCGCATCCATGATGGGAAGTGCACACGGGGCAGTGCCCGTGTATTGCGGACCCGCCGCATACGGCCATGGGCACTCAATGTTTGTGTGTAAGAGGCCTAGGTGTCCCTCTTTGACCGTCCAAAAAGTTGGGAGGTATGTAGAAGAGCTAAAATAGCAAGCGTTTTTGTGCATGTTTTTGGCAGCATTTCAACTACCAAAAAAGAGCTGCAGGCAGAGGCAGATCAGCCTACTGATCCACCACAGTTTTTTACATGGTGGGTATTAACAGAATAATTATTTTTAAAAAAAGTGACACTAGATAAATACTCATTTACTTTATAAACGTCTTTCACACTTGCGTTCTTGTCTTCCGGCATAGAGTTCCGTCGTCGGGGCTCTATGCCGGAAGAATCCTGATCAGGATTATCCTAATGCATTCTGAATGGAGAGAAATCCGTTCAGGATGCATCAGGATGTCTTCAGTTCCGGAACGGAACGTTTTTTGGCCGGAGAAAATACTGCAGCATGCTGCGCTTTTTGCTCCGGCCAAAAATCCGGAACACTTGCCGCAAGGCCGGATCTGGAATTAATGCCCATTGAAAGGCATTGATCCGGATCCGGCCTTAACCTAAACGTCGTTTCGGCGCATTGCCGGAGCCGACATTTAGCTTTTTCAGAGTGGTTACCATGGCTGCTGGGACGCTAAAGTCCTGGCAGCCATGGTAAAGTGTAGCGGGGAGCAGCATACTTACCGTCCGTGCGGCTCCCGGGGCGCTCCAGAGTGACGTCAGGGCGCCCCAAGCGCATGGATCATGTGATCGCATGAATCACGTCATCCATGCGCATGGGGCGCTCTGACGTCATTCTGGAGCGCCCCGGGAGCCGCACGGACTGTAAGTATACCGCTCCCCCGCTCCCCACTACTACTATGGCAACCAGGACTTTAATAGCGTCCTGGGTGCCATAGTAACACTGAAAGCATTTGGAAGACGGTTCCGTCTTCAAATGCTTTCAGTACACTTGCTATTTTCTGGATCCGGAGTGTAATTCCGGCAAGTGGAGTACACGCCGGATCCGGACAACGCAAGTGTGAAAGAGGCCTAAAGCCATGAGTTCCTGGCAGATCGCCCTCTAGTGGCTATATGTGGACTGCCGCCTTCTGGGGAAGTGGGCGTGGCTTTACGTCACCACAGAAGGCGGGTCACAAGAGTGAGTTTATTATTTTGGTTGGAGAATCCTAGTGTGCAGAATTTGTGGTGATGAAAATGGCGGCGCTGAGCCGGACAATCATCTGCCTGCTCAGGAATGACCTGCGATATCACGACAATGAGGTACGAGGGCTGCCATGTAGTCACTGAGAGTGTCCGCAGGGCTCTTCTGAGGTCTGCCGTTACACAACAAGGCGGTTATACAACAGCGGTGTATAAGTGCAAGCTGCTCACAAGGTGACACGCTATTGGTCCAGGCTGCTCACAAGGTGACACGCTATTGGTCCAGGCTACTCACATAGTGACACGCTATTGGTCCAAGCTGCTCACATAGTGACACGCTATTGGTCCAAGCTGCCAGGTGACAGGCTATTGGTCCAAGCTGCTTACAAAGTGACACGCTATTGGTGCAGATTGCGCTTGTGTAACACAGGGGCGGGGTTGTGTTACACGTGTGCGCCTGTGTATTACATAAACAGATGTAGCAGAGCTGAAGTTCCCTCACCACAGCCATATACATTGTCACAATAGTGTTGAATTTTCAGTTTTAGAAAAAAAAAAATAATCGGGGGAGATTTATGAAAACTGGGAGCTCTGAAAAAAATGAAAGGTGGAATCTGATTGGTTGCTGGGGGCAACTAATCCACTTCTACTTTACAGTAGTTTTAACAAATCTCCTCCATTGTATTTTAAGCATGATGTCATTTTGTGAGATTCTTCTTGGTGTATATAGTGGCCTAGTACTGAGCGGTACATACATGTCATAGCCGTGGGATGTGCCTCCAATGCCACAGGGCGTACAACCACCTGCCTTTTATATGATGCGGTTGTCAGTGGTGAGGGGTAGAATACGTGTGGCGATCTGCACCCCACCTGCCCCCGGTGACAGTAATGAAGAGCTAGTGGTGCTCTGTAGGCTCTTCAGATTTTCTCTCTGCACCTCTGCCCTTGTATTGCAACCCATGTTTATCCAAATTCCAGATGTGATTTCGTTATATAGGGCTATGATGCTGTAAGACCTGGTTAGTAGAACTACGGGGGTCTCAGGGTTACAGCTGAGCTACGGAGGGTTAAACATAGGTATAATAGGACTGTCTTGAGGAACTGGGTGGCAGTTCTCTGCACGTTGCCTGGTCAGGAGCCCCACTGTACAGAGAAAGCGCTAAAGGGCTGTTTTTACAGAACTTTGATGAGCGTTCTTTCCTGCGTGGCAGGTATACTTCAGTATGGAATAGTATAGTAGACTACGCTAGGCGAGTATTAAAGTTTAATTTAAAAAAAAAATGTTTATTAATGATTTTAAAAATGTTAAAATAAAAGACAAGTATTAAAGGGAGAATTAATAACCGGATAAGCCCTCTAATAGCCGAAAATTTAAAAAGATATAATAATTATCTCATACTTTCTCTATTCACAAGCTGCAGCTTGTAATTGGTATTGTGCAACCATAAAAGTCCTACCATTTGAAATATTACCCCCCTCCTTTCCCCCCAAAAATGATATAAAAGGTAATTAAAAAGTCACATGTACCCCAAAATGGTAACAATGAAACTATAGCTCAAGGCACAAAAAACAAGCCCCACACAGCTCCAACAATGGAAAAATAATAAAGTTAAAGGGGTCTTCCGGTTGTTAGAAGTTATCCCCTGCAGGATAGAGGATAACTATTAGATTGGTGTGGTTTCTACCACTGGGACCCCCACCGACCACAAGAACAGGGGCCCCGTACCCCCTGCAGCCCCCTGGGAATGAACAGAGTGACCGGTTGCACATGCTCGTGGCTGCTCCATTCATCTCTATAGAAATTAATGGAGTGGTCGCATGCATACCCGACCGGCCGCTCCATTGATTTCAGGGGAGCCATAGGGGGTACGGGGCCCCTGTTCTGAGTATCAGTAGGGGCCCTACACCGATGTAATAGGTATCCCCTATCCTGTGGATAGGGGATAACTTGGAACAACCGGAATACCCCTTTAATGGTCTCAGAATATGATGACACAAAGCAGTAATGTACAAAAACATAACACAAGCTAAATAAATCCGACCCCCCCTAAATACAGATCCCCTGAAACAAATACAGACCCTAGATCAGGCCCCAGACACTTACATAGCGGCTCACCCTCTCCTTCTGTATGGGACTTTGCATCTCCTTTCTCTAGTTTGAGGACCTGCACAGATCTGGTCCTATAACCTTATCTGGCAGGTCCTGTCCTACACCCACCTGCGGTTTTACTAGTAAATCTGGCCGAAGGCAGGGGAGGGGGTTGCTTGGTCAGTTTTATCAGCATCCAGAGGATACAAATGCATTTAAATATGGCTCCTCCATCAGCACCACTGGCCCTGTGGTTAAAGCAGCCCTTTGTCCTTGTGATTGCTGGACCCGCAGAGATCTCACTGGCGTACCTGTGTGACTGCTGGACCCGCAGAGATCGCACTGTCGTACCTGTGTGACTGCTGGACCCGCAGAGATCTCACTGTCGTACCTGTGTGACTGCTGGGCCCGCAGAGATCTCACTGTCGTACCTGTGTGACTGCTGGGCCCGCAGAGATCTCACTGTCGTACCTGTGTGACTGCTGGGCCCGCAGAGATCTCACTGTCGTACCTGTGTGCGGAAGACATGATGCAGTGATTTTCCTGTACCTTGTAGGTGTTGCTCTGGGCTCACAGGAATGCAGATCATATTGTCCCACTCTACTGCTTTGATCCAAGACACTATCTGGGAACACATTACTACAATTTTCCCAAGACAGGACCCCATCGCTTGAAGTTCCTTTTAGAAACTGTACAGGATTTAAGAAACACACTCCAGAAAAAGGGAAGGTAAGACTTCAGTTTATGGCTGGAACATATGGTACTTTCCATATCTACTCTTATTATCCCCATATTCCCCCAGCAATCTGTTACTCAGAAGAGGACAACCTGAAGATGTTATTGAGGACCTAATCAAGCAGCTAGGTGGAGTTTCAGCAGTGGTTCTACAAGAAGAGGTATGTTCTGTATGTGCAATGCTGTCTGATGTAATCACTTACCGCATGTGTCGACTTATCCTAGGCAATTTGTGGTTCCTATAGTCGTTCTACTGAAGAGGGGTTCGTATTTGGCACATGTATTTCAGAAGAATAGATCTATGGTCTCTATCATGAAGTATACCTTTTTGTGGTGACCCTCTGTGTAGGAAAGCATAGTCTGCTGTGGCTTCCTATACATTTGAAAGCTACGTATGGCAATCTATACTGCCCTGCTGGAGGCTAAAAGTCTGTTGGCCTCTGTTAGGAGAATGGAGCCCTAAAGAATAAGTTGATATACACACTGGGAGTTTTCCCAGCATATACAGCAATGAATATGTGGCTGGGCAGGGAAAAAAAAAGACTAAGACTACTTTCACATATGCATTTTGGCATTCTGGTTTTGAGATAGGGCAGTGAAAATCAAAACCGGGCCAAAACAGTTCTGTTTTGCCCCCATGTATTCTGAATAGAAAGAGATCAGTTCAGGATGCCTTCCTTTCCATCAGCATTCCATTTTGTGACCAGACACTCAAAACAATGATGGTCAATGGTGACGGATCCGTTTTTTTTAGGATCCTAAAAACCCAGGCAAAAACTATGGCAAAAATAAAAAGGGAAAGGCGCTCATGGGGTAATAAGCATAAAACCCGTAAGTGTAGATTTGGCTTATTGTGCTCACCTTTTTGTGTTGGGCAACCATAGGGGGAAGTTTCAACAGTCAGATACAATTGTGAGAATATACAGGGCCTCTTAAAAAGGCCTCATGCACACGACTGTATTTTTTCACGGTCCGCAAAACGGGGTTCCGTTGGTCAGTGATCCGTGACCCTTTTTTCGTCCGTGGGTCTTCCTTGATTTTTAGAGGATCCATGGACATGAAAAAAAAGTCGTTTTGGTGTCCGCCTGGCCGTGCGGAGCCAAACGGATCCGTCCTGAATTACAATGCAAGTCAATGGGGATGGATCCGTTTGACGTTGACACAATATGGTGCAATTTCCAACGGATCCGTCCCCCATTGACTTTTAATGTAAAGTCAGGAGTTAATATACCATAGGATCAGAGTTTTCTCCAATCCGATGGTATATTTTAACTTGAAGCGTCCCCATCACCATGGGAACGCCTCTATGTTAGAATATACTGTCGGATATGAGTTACATCGTGAAACTCTTATCCGACAGTATATTCTAACACAGAGGCGTTCCCATAGTGATGGGGACGCTTCTAGTTAGAATATACTACGAACTGTGTACATGACTGCTGCCTGGCAGCACCCGATCTCTTACAGGGGGCTGTGATCCGCACAATTAACCCCTCAGGTGCTGCACCTGAGGGGTTAATTGTGCATATCATAGCCCCCTGTAAGAGATCAGGGGCTGCCAGGCAGCAGGGGGCACACCCCCCTCCCTCCCCAGTTTGAATATCATTGGTGGCCAGTGTGTGCGGCCCCCACCCCCGGCCCCCCCTCCCTCCCTCTATTGTAATATCATTGGTGGCCAGTGTGCGGCCTCCCCCGGCCCCCCCTCCCTCCCGTTATTGTATTATCATTGGTGGCCAGTGTGCGGCCCCCCCAGCCCCCCCTACCTCCCTCTATTGTATTATCATTGGTGGCCAGTGTGCGCCCCCCCCCCCTCCCTCCCTCTATTGTAATATCATTGGTGGCCAGTGTGCGGCCCCCCTCCCCCGATCATTGGTGGCAGCGGAGAGTTCCGATCGGAGTCCCAGTTTAATCGCTGGGGCTCCGATCGGTAACCATGGCAACCAGGATGCTACTGCAGGCCTGGTTGCCATGGTTACTTAGCAATATTACAAAATGATAATACAATAGAGGGAGGGAGGGGGAGCCGGGGGGACCGCACACTGGCCACCAATGATAATACAATAAAGGGAGGGAGGGGGGGCCGGGGGAGGCCGCACACTGGCCACCAATGATATTACAATAGAGGGAGGGGGGGGCGCACTGGCCACCAATGAAATTAAAACTGGGGAGGGAGGGGGGTCTGCCCCCTGCTGCCTGGCAGCCCCTGATCTCTTATAGGGGGCTATGATATGCACAATTAACCCCTCGGGTGCAGCACCTGAGGGGTTAATTGTGCGGATCACAGCCCCCTGTAAGAGATCGGGTGCTGCCAGGCAGAAGGGGGCAGTCATGTACACAGTTCGTAGTATATTCTAACTAGAAGCGTCCCCATCACTATCGGAACGCCTCTGTGTTAGAATATACTGTCGGATATGAGTATCTCTGAAAAAGCTTTTATGCAGACGGATCTTCGGATCCGTCTGTATGAAAGTAACCTACGGCCACGGATCAAGGACGCGGATGCCAATCTTGTGTGCATCCGTGTTCTTTCACGGACCCATTGACTTGAATGGGTCCGTGAACCGTTGTCCGTCAAAAAAATAGGACAGGTCATATTTTTTGACGGACAGGAATCACGGATGCGGCTGCAAAACGGTGCATTTTCAGTTTTTTCCACGGACCCATTGAAAGTCAATGCAATGAGTCTGCGAAAAAAAACGGAAAACGGCACAACGGCCAAGGATGCACACAACGGTCGTGTGCATGAGGCCTAAGGCTACAAGCTAGTATAGTTAGTGGTTGATGAGATAAATGAAAATAAAATGATGTAGCATGTGCAAATGATAACACACAATTGAATATACAGATAAAAGTAAGAGTATAAAAAAATCATTGTGTAGCTGACTGTGGAAACGTTCCCCCCTATAGTTATGTCCTATATTTTTAGCTATATTATTACCTTTTTGTTTTTGCTTTTATTTATATAAACTGTGTTATGCATTTACATATTTTGTGCATTTCTTATTATTGCTCCCCCCCCCCCCACTCCTATTTTTAGACTTGAAAGGAGAGTCTTGTAACTCTGAAACTCGTTGTCATCTTATTTTCAGTTAAAAGATATTTAGTATATTCTGCTGTGGTTGTGGTATTGCGTCAAGAGGTGTCGGAACAAAGTAGACTACACTTCGCCTGCAACTCCCCCTTTTTCTCATCTCCAGTTTTAATTTACTTAGTGACAGATCCAGTTTGTTCCATTCCGATTTCACATAACCGCATCCTAACGGAACGGATGCATCCTGATGTGGTCAGAACGGAACCGGAACCAAGACGCATATGTGTCATGGGCGTTCTGGGTCCAGCATCTAGCACCCTCTTCTTCACTGCTTCTGGTCCGCTGTAGACCACAAGTGTGATGTGCCTCTCCTGGGCCTAACTTAAGCCTACAATGTTGAAGGCAGTGTAATACAATCAAATAAGAATAAACGATAAAATATAATTGGTATTGCCTAGTCTAAAAATGTCCGAACTATTAAATTATAAATGTATTTTTCCCATACAGTAGATGCCATAATTGGGAAAAAAATATTTAAAAAAATCTCACACACACAAAAAGTGATGAAAAAGTCATATGTACTTTAAAATGTTACCAATAAAAACTACAGTCCCAGAAAAATAGGCTGTCACAGAACTCTGTAGTTGGAATTATAAAATAATTCTGGGTGTCAGTAAAGTCAGTAAAACATAATAAAAACGACCTACATTTGTTATTGCTGTAATCAAGTAATTTTTAGCACATAAAAAACTCTGTAAAAACAAAACCCCAAAACAATGACGGAATTGCATTTTTCTTTTCAAATTTCTTTTCAAACTAGGGTTTTTGGAAGGCATATTTTGCTGGACTGTTTTTTTTGACACCATGTCCCATTTGAAGCCCCCTGATGCACCCCTAGAGTAGAAACTCCATAAAAGTGACCCCATCTAAGAAACTACACCCCTCAAGGTATTCAAAACAGATTTTACTAACGTCGTTAACCCTTTAGGTGTTCCACAAGAGTTATTGGCAAATGGAGATGAAATTTCAGAATTTCAATATTTTTTGGCAAATTTTCCATTTTAATCCATTTTTACCAGTAACAAAGCAAGGGTTAACAGCCAAACAAAACTGTGGTCGTAAACAGCTGTACGGGCATACGGCAGGGCGCAGAAGGAAAGGAATGCCATACGGTTTTTGGAAGGCAGATTTTGCTGGACTGTTTTTTTTCACACCATGTCCCATTTGAAGCCCCCCTGATGCACCCCTAGAGTAGAAACTCCAAAAAAGTGGCCCCATTTTAGAAACTACGGGATAGGGTGGCAGTATTGTTGGTACTAGTTTAGGGTACATATGATTTTTGGTTGCTCTATATTACACTTTTTGTGAGGCAAGATAACAATAAATAGCTGTTTTGGCACCGTTTTTATTTTTTGTTATTTACAACATTGATCTGACAGGTTAGATCATATAATATTTTTATAGACCAGGTTGTCACGGATGCGGCGATATCTAATATGTATACTTTTTTTTTTTTATTTATGTAGGTTTTACACAATGATTTCTTTTTTGAAGCAAAAAAATCATGTTTTAGTGTTTCCATAGTCTGAGAGACATAATTTTTTCAGTTTTTGGGCGATTACCTTGGGTAGGGTATGATTTTTGCGGGATGAGATGACGGTTTTATTGGCACTATTTTGGGGTGCGTGTGACTTTTTGATCGCTTGCTATTACACTTTTTGTGATATAAGGTGACAAAAAATTGTTTATTTAGCACAGTTTTTATTTAATTTTTTTTACGGTGTTCATCTGAGGGGTTAGGTCATGTGATATGTTTATAGAGCCGGTCGATACGGACGCGGCGATACCTAATATGTATAATTTTTTTCCCCCTTATTTTTTACACATTTTTTTTTTTACTTTATTTGGGGAAAATTACGTTTTTGTTTATTTTTACTTGAAACTTTTAATTTTTTGGGGGGAAAACTTTATTTTTTCAACTTCTTCTTTTTTTCACCTTCTTTTTTGTCCCACTTTGGGACTTGAACTTTTGGGGGTCTAATCCTTTACAATGCATTCCAATACTTCTGTATTGGAATGCATTGGCTGTATGAGTAATACTGTGTCTATTACTCATACAGCTTCCGGCCTGTGATTTCCAGGGGGCTGGATCTCGCAGGCTCGTCACGAGAAGGCAGCGCGCTGCCTTCTATGCCATTGGGTCCCCCCCACAGCCCCATGGGGACCCGATGGCACCGCCAACCACCGCCGCTGCACCAGGTAAAAGCCGCAAACTGCAGGTCTGAATTGACCGCTGACACGGGGGGGTCACAGGACCCCCCCGCGCATTTAGCCGTGGTGCCTGCTCAATGATTTGAGCAGGCACCATGTTCCGATCACCGCCTGCCGGGCGGCGGTGATCGGAACTATAGATGACGTACCTGTACGTCATGGGTCCTTAAGGACTCGGGAACCATGCCGTACCGGTACGTCATGGGTCCCTAAGGGGTTAAGGGCTCTTTCACACGAGCGTGTCCCTTGCGGGAATCGTGCTCCATGTGAGAGAGGGACCGTGCGGTCTGAACTACAGAAGTGCACAGCATCATAATGACTGATAATGCTGTGTGCCTCTGCCTGACCTTTCTGTAACGCAATCATACTGACATAACGCTGTCAGTATGATTCTGATGGCTGACGTCAGGGAAGATAGGATTTTGGTTGCCCCATCCTTTGTTCTCTGGGAGATAAGCTGCTTTCTTCCCTCCCCAGCATACATACAGTCAGGTCCATAAATATTGGGACATCGACACAATTCTGAAATGTTTGGCTCTATACACCACCACAATGCATTTGAAAGGAAACTAACTAGATGTGCTTTAACTGCAGACTGTCAGCTTTAATTTGAGAGTATTTACATCCAAATCACGTGAACGGTGTAGGAATTACAACAGTTTGCATATGTGCCTCCCACTTGTTAAGGGACCAAAAGTAATGGGACAGAATAATAATCATAAATCAAACTTTCACTTTTTAATACTTGGTTGCAAATCCTTTACAGTAAATTACAGCCTGAAGTCTGGAACACATAGACATCACCAGACACTGGGTTTCATCCCTGGTGATGCTCTGCCAGGACTTTACTGCAACTGTCTTCAGTTCCTGCTTGTTCTTGGGGCATTTTCCCTTTAATTTTGTCTTCAGCAAGTGAAATGCATGCTCAATTGGATTCAGGTCAGGTGATTGACTTGGCCATTGAATAACATTCCACTTCTTTCCCTTAAACTCTTTGGTTGCTTCTGCAGTATGCTTTGGGTTTGGGTCATTGTCCATCTGCACTGTGAAGCTCGTCCAATGAGTTCTGAAGAATTTGGCTGAATATGAGCAGATAATATTGCCCAAAACACTTCAGAATTCATCCTGCTGCTTTTGTCAGCAATCACATCATCAATAAATACAAGAGAACCAGTTCCATTGGCAGCCATACATGCCCACGCCATGACTACCACCACCATGCTTCACTGATGAGGTGGTATGCTTAGGATCATGAGCAGTTCCTTTCCTTCTCCATACTCTTCTCTTCCCATCACTCTGGTACAAGTTGATCTTGGTCTCATCTGTCCATAGGATGTTGTTCCAGAACTGTGAAGGCTTTTTTAGATGTCGTTTGGCAAACTCTAATCTGGCCTTCCTGTTTTTGAGGCTCACCAATGGTTTACATCTTGTGGTGAACCCTCTGTATTCACTCTGGTGAAGTCTTCTCTTGATTGTTGACTTTGACACTCATACACCTACCTCCTGGAGAGTGTTCTTGATCTGGCCAACTGTTGCGAAGGGTGTTTTCTTTACCAGGGAAATAATTCTGCGGTCATCCACCACAGTTGTTTTCCGTGGTCTTCTGGGTCTTTTGGTATTGCTGAGCTCACCGGTGTGTTCCTACATTCTAAGAATGTTCCAAACAGTTGTTTTGGCCAGGCCTAATGTTTTTGCTATCTCTCTGATGGCTTTGTTTTGTTTTTTCAGCCTAATGATGGCTTGCTTCACTGATAGTGACAGCTCTTTGGATCTCATCTTGAGAGTTGACAGCAACAGATTCCAAATGCAAATAGCACACTTGAAATGAACTCTGGACCTTTTATCTGCTCATTGTAATTGGGATAATGAGGGAATAACACACACCGGGCCATGGAACAGCTGAGAAGCCAATTGTCCCATTACTTTTGACCCGTAACAAGTGGGAGGCACATATGCAAACTGTTGTAATTCCTACACTGTTCACCTGATTTGGATGTAAATACCCTTAAATTAAAGCTGACAGTCTGCAGTTAAAGCACATCTTGTTCGTTTAATTTCAAATCCATTGTGGTGGTGTATAGAGCCACAAATGTTAGAATTGTGTCGACGTCCCAATATTTATGGAACTGACTGTATGTGTGGCTGGATCGGGAGAGAGAGTTGTTGGCAGAATGAGCATTCAGCTCACATGTTCTCTCATGTATCTGGTCAGCTTTAGAAATGTTTATCAAGATACAGGTCCTAACAATAGATAAAGCTGGTGGCAGTTGAAGGATGGAACTGAGCATGTGCATTCCATTGATGTTACTATGCAAAGTAAACGCCAGGGGGCGCTATTATTATGAAGTAAAGAGAAAATCTCTTAACTGGAGCGTTTGTGTAACACAAGGTAAATTACAAAAGTAATTAGCTTTTCATGCGGAATTATGTTAAAACAGCATATATTCCTGTCACAACCCCTTTCATTTGATGACTTTGTGTAGTTGTATACCTTGTTCCTGAAGGCTGTAGTTGTATACAGTAATTTTTACTTTTTCCAATCATTTGCATTGGAAATAATGGCCAATAACTTTTCTTTAGGCAACAAAGGAGGAGCTGGACGTAGAGAAATCAGTGAAACAAGTCTGCACTCAGCATGGAGTCAAGTTTCATACAATCTGGGGGTCCACGTTGTATCACAGAGACGATCTACCATTCAGACATATCTCCAGGTAGTGTAATGTAAATGACCCGTTTGGTCCATTGTTTTTTCTGCAGTTTTGCATAAAAACCTTTTGCTCTTATCACATTTTATTCCTGTGCAAAATAAAAGGACTGAAAACATTGATACTGACAAACCAGTAAGGCTGGGTTCACATCTGCGCTTTTGACTCCGGCAGTCTGTTCCGGTGGAGGAACCAACTGACGGAATTCACTGTATCCGGCATACACGCTGACTTGTCCGGACAAAAAATACCAAACGCTGAATTTTTTTGTCCGGCTGAAAGCTGGCATATATGCTGGAAAGTGGCCGGATCCCATTTCGGTGAATGTGGGGATTCGGCAATACAGTGGTATCTGGCTATGCCGGATATGGTGAACTCCATTAAAAGTGCAGATGTGAACCCAGCCTAACTGAACATTGTTACTATTCCAGAAAACATACACTATTGTTTTTGCTTTTACAGCTTCCTATAAACAACTATGCGCTTAGTTCTGACATAGGAAATATCCTCACTGCTATAATATGGGGAGACTGTCTATTTTAAATACTGCTAAATCATCTAATCATTAGACCTCCTCTGAAACCATACTTGAGCCACCGTTTAGGCTACTTTCACACTAGCGTTCAGAGCGGGTCCGTCTGATGTCTGCTCAGACGGATCCGCTCCTATAATGCAGACGTTTGTATCCGTTCAGAACGGATCCGTCTGCATTATAGTTTGAAAAAAAACCTAAGTCTGAAAGTAGCCTGAACGGATCCGTCCAGACTTTACATTGAAAGTCAATGGGGGCGGATCCGTTTAAAGATTGAGCCATATAGTGTCATCTTCAAGCGGATCCGTCCCCATTGACTTCCATTGTAAGTCTGGACGGATCCGCTTGCCTCCGCACGGCCAGGCGGACCCCCGAACGCTGCAAGCAGCGTTCAGGTGTCCGCTCGCTGAGCGGAGCAGAGGCTGAACGCTGCCAGACTGATGCATTCTCAGCGGATCCGCGTCCACTGAGAATGCATTGGGGCTGGAGAGTTGCGTTCAGGGCCGCTTGTGAGCCCTTTCAAACGGAGCTCACGAGCGGACACCCGAACGCAGGTGTGAAAGTAGCCTTACACTGCCATTACAGCAACAACAGTGCAGTCTTCAGCACTATTATCACTGAGAAATGGCAGAACCCCAGAGAAGTCCAGATGTCTACCCTTATAAGTCCATGGAGTACTTCGTCTTTGCTCTGTTACAACGGAACCAGTATAGGTGGTGTTGCTCTGTTATGAAATGAAGTGGTGATGTTAATGTGAACAAAGCCTAAAAAACATGTGTCTGTAATATGCTACCAGCTCATATGATTTATGTGCAATCAAAATTTTATCTTGTTTTTTAAATGTCCTAAATTCTATTTCCTGTGTAGTTTACCTGATGTCTATACCCAGTTCAGGAAGGTTGTAGAGGCGCAATGCAAAGTACGGCCAACCTTGCAAATGCCAGAGAAGCTGAAGTCGTTGCCAGCAGGCCTAGAAGAAGGCTCTGTCCCAACAGCAGAAGATTTTGAGCAACAAGGTCGTAGCATTCTTTTGGGTGTTCATTAGAGATTTTGTAAGAAGGGTGGGGAGGGGGGCATTTGTCAAACTTCCCCACTTCGCCAGACCTATAAAGGGAAGCTTACTTAGAGCTGGCTCCCTACTGCTTCTCCTCCCGACCTGTGATGCTCCCCTGGGCATCCTCGCTTAACACATCCAGTTTGATGCTGCCTGCATCCAATCAGTGGCTGCGACGGTGACCAGACCCCCTTGCGTTATTTGGCCATTTGTCATGACGTATTCAGTCCCCCCCCCATCCCTAATCCACCATTTTATGTGTCCAGTGGATGCACATGTGCTGTTTCTTTCCTCAGTGTTGTCTTCTTCATCAGCTAATGAGTAGGTTGTCCCATAGTCTTCAGCATCTTCTCTGCTCTTCATAGGAGGAAAATGTCATTGTGCATGCTCTGCATCTCCTCTAACAAGCAGAGAAAATGCGGAAGATTATGGACAGCCTGCCCTAGGTAGTGCTTTAATAAGTTTATAAATGTAATATCTGTGCATTAAACCTTTTCCTAATGAGTGTCATTACAAAAGATGTTTTGCTAAAACATAAGCTTATCCATGTGGTAACCGCTTTAACTGCACACAAAGGGATCTCCAGATTTGTGTACCCCTGGTTGCAGGATAATGTAAAAGTAGGAGTACCTTCTACTACACATTTCCTTCCTGTTCGGCCCCTGTTATAACTGAACCTTTCCGTAGCCTTTATGTCTCATGTGTGGGGACCCGGCACATTTCAGCTATACACTTGTCAATATTTTTAATGGAGCCTGCTTTTAGTATAAAAGGCAACTGTTTGGTTTTGCTTTATTGGTTCTGCATAAATTAACAGATTTATTCTTTATGGTTGACAGATCCTTTAACAGACCCTAGAACGGCGTTTCCTTGTAACGGTGGTGAAAGTCAATCCCTACAGAGACTGCAGTATTACTTTTGGGACACAGTAAGTTATTTATGCGTAGAAGTAACCAGTATTAGTTACTACAACTGATTTAGTCCTTTGTTTTGTCTGTGCTTCTAAATGAATTAGAATATTGACCAGAAAAGTGCCAGGCGCCAGGGTTATGTGTTTTAGACAGTTTGCGCACCTCACTAGACAGGGTGTACTAAGGGGACTTGGCTTAGTAGAAGGGGCTTGGCTTTCAGTGCACCAACATTGCACTGAAATATGGCACAACATTTTGTATTAAAGGGGTTGTCCGGGTTCACAGCTGAACCCGGACATACCTCCATTTTCACCCAGACAGCCCCCCTGACAAGAGCATCGGAGCAGTTCATGCTCTGATGCTCTCCTTTGCCCTGTGCTAAATCGCGCAGGGCAAAGGCATTTTTACCGGGGCTCTCCATAGGGCTGCCAGGCGGAGGCTTCCACCCAGCAGTGAGCCAGTAAAACGGCTAGGGCAGCGCTAAAGCCCGCCCATCAGAGCCGGTGACGTCACCGAACACACTGCTGGGCGGAGGTTTCCGCCCGGCAGTGTGTTATGATAAACAAAAAAGCCTGTGCTCTGCGCGATCTAGCGCAGGGCAAGGGAGCGCATCAGAGCATGAAATGCTACCAGCTGATATTATTTATGTGCAATCAAAGTTTTATCTTGTTTTTTTAAATGTTCTAAATTCTATTTCCTGTGTAGTTTTACCTGATGTCTATACCCAGTTCAGGAAGTTTGTAGAGGCGAAAATAAGGGTATGTCTGGGTTCAGCTCTGAACCCGGACAACCCCTTTAAAGTAAGCCAACAAACAGTTGGCACAAAGAAGACAAAAAATTGTAACATGCCTGGCAGTAGGCACCAAATATATCACACAGCGTGAGCCTACCTGGTCTGGTCAGCCTGAAACTAAGGGCAGGTTGTGCAGCACTGTATTTACAATTTCCATTCTCCCCACCTATTGTCAATGATGTTTATCCCATAAGAATTGATGATGAAAACTTAGTTTCTAGCCAAGTGGAAAGAGAACCAGTATATCATGGTCCTAGATGAAGGCCATGACGCTATTATTATTTACCAATTGTTTTTTTTATTTTATTCCATGTACATTGCCCCCACATATCCCAGGTTTCTACATGTTTATTGCATCCATGTGTAAATCAGTTTGCCAAGAAATGAATTTTTTAGCAAACTAACTAAATAACATGGTCATGCTAAAACCTAAGTTCCTCCAACCCAACTTTAAAAGTAAGCACCTATATATTAGATATAACCCTATAAAACCAAGAAAACCCCAATATATAATAAAACACCCATATAGGTCTCAGTATATAAATAAGAAAAAAACTACCACCAAAGTATACATATTTCTTTATTATAAATAAATATCTGTGTTAATAATAATGATTACACAAATACCCAACCCTTTAAAACCATTACAGGAAGGAGCACTACTTCCAAGTATTAAGATGTAAGTATATATGATAATAGTATTCTACCATGCTACAGGGCGATGTTACCAAATACCAAAACAATATAAAGTGCAAGTGGTACAGTATGAATATCAATATCGACTAGATTGAGGCATACTAATAGCCAATGCAGTCATCCTTCTCAGACCTCTATGCATTTCGCCATGCGGCTTCCGAGATTTGTAGTGCTTCTGAGTGCATGGGTTGTGGTCCATACAGTTGGATGATGGATTAGGTGCTGAAGGATGAGGTTTAAACAAGCAGGGTGAATGGAGAAGAGTTTTATTAAGGGATGTGATAGGCCGCCCTAACAAGATGTGTTTTTAGGGATGTTAACCTAATTGCTTGGGGTAGGACATGCAGCTCAAGAGAAGTCTGGTAGACAGGAGTGAGAGGTTTGGGTTATGGTGGATGTTAGTCTTAAAGGGGTTATCCAACCCCTAAAATGCCTCCCTATACACCCGGGCCCCTCACTGAGGTTGTACTTACCGATGTAGTAGAGTTAACACTCATGCTTTCTGAGATCTGTTATCTAAACTAAGCAAACACCTTCAATTGCTTTTCAATGGCTTTTGTTTCAAGATAACATGATGATTTAAGAAATTTGAGTGTTAACCCTGCTACATCTGTATCTGGCTCCCTGACACTCGCGTCGCATCTTATCACCCGCAATGCTAGGGAGGCTCCTTCCCGTTGCGGCCTTCTATTGGCTATACGGGGAAAAAAAGTAGTTTGAATATATATGCATAATAAGCAGCTAAATGCACAGAGGGTGGGCCCAGGCCAATGTGTGCACCCTTTTTCTTACTTCCTCTATCAGGTCCTTCCTTTCCTTCTTGATTGATAGGGACAGGCTAGATGATGAAGAATCTTGATTGACAGGGCCAGGCAAGAGATCATCTGATTTAAAGAAAAAAAAAAGTGGTGGTCAAAAGCAGGGAAGGTATTAAAAAAATATATATTTTCTCGCCCAGTTTCCTTGGGGGACACAGAAGACCTTGGGTATAGCTCATCTCCATAGGAGGCGTGACACTAAGTGAAAGCTGTTAAGCCCCTCCTCCACAGCTATACCCTCAGCCTGGAGAGAGAGACTGCCAGTTTTTTGCTTAGTGTCCAAGGAGGCAAGACACTCCCTGCTCTGCAGGGCTGGTTTCTCCTTGTTTCAATTCTAGATTTTTACTTTTTTCTTTTTGTTCCAGATCATCAGGGATAACAGAGTCGCACTAGACCTCTCTGTTCTCCCGGGGTTGAGCTGCGCCAGTGCCGGTCTCCCGCACTGCTGCCTCCCCCACAGAAGACAAGGTGGATCAGGGCAGCCCAGCTCCCCTACATCCCGCCAGCGCAAGGGTCGCCCGCACGCCAAGTCCCTCTTCCAGCGTCCTGCCACTACGGTGCCAGTAGCTGAAGGGGCGACCCTGCTGGAATGGACCGAGGGTGAAGACGGCTGTGGTAAGAGAGAGGCTTCTCCAGCCCTACGTCCCCCACCCCCCCACCCTGGTCTCCTGCGTGCCTGACCCCCATACTGGGCCTCTAGTCCCTTGCTGGATCTATGCTGGCCCCTGGGGTGCCGCAGAGCGGCAATCTCCTTCTGCCCCCTGCCTGGCCCCCATAGACATGCAGCCAGTGGCTGTCTCCACAGCCAGCTACAGAAGCGGCAACATAGTTTATTTCTCTATCAGCACAGGCACCCGGTCTCTGGGTCCCCCCCCCATCTCCTACCGGAGTGTTGCTCAAGGCCTGAGGCTCCTGACGGCTGTAGAGTAAGGCCGCCATTCCGGGTCCCTGACTCTTCCGGCCGGCGGGGTGGGCTCCCGCGGCCGGCAAGCCGCCATTCGAGCCCCTGACTCTTCCGGCCGGCGGGGTGGGCTCCCGCGGCCGGCAAGCCGCCATTCGAGCCCCTGACTCTTCCGGCCGGCGGGGTGGGCTCCCGCGGCCGGCAAGCCGCCATTCGAGCCCCTGACTCTTCCGGCCAGCGGGGTGGGCTCCTGCGGCCGGCTTTGGGCTTGACTTCTATGCCCAGCAGGCCCCGGCCGACCGTTGGTGCCGGTCGGTGGGGCTCCGCAAATTTTGGCCCAGGCTTCGCGGCCTGCTGGGCCGCAATTCCGACCGGCCCGCGGGGTGGGCACCCGCGGCCGGTTTTGATGCGTCACTCCCCTCAGGTTCCGGCGGTACATACCGGGCGCCGCAAATTTAGACCCCGGCTTCACGGCCTATTAGGCCGCAAAATTCCGGCCTCTGGTGGAGGGGGCGGGAACTTCTCCAGGCGCGAATTTTTCCCGCCGGGAGGTTCCTCCGCCCCCAGAGGATCGCAGCGCCGCCCTCCAGGCCGGATCCATGTTAACCCTTTGGGTACAGGCCGGCTCCCAATGGGCCTGTATGGCTGGCCCCCCTTTTCCTGACTATCTGTGCCCCTATAGGTGGCCCCCCTTTAGCCTCAGAGAAGCTGTGTTTTTAATGGAAAAAAAAAAAAAAAAAAAAAAGAAATAATAATAACAGATTTCTATTGGACTGCGCAGGACGCTGCAGCCTCATCAGTAGTGCTGCATGTCTGCATGCCCTCTTTCCACAGGTGGCATAGTGTTGCGCTCCCAACCTGCGTCGGTGCTAGGGCATTTCCCCTTTTAGGTGGTTTTACTGCCCTCTTCCAGGATACGGCGCTGGCCAAGTGCATGCGGCCCTTCCGTAGGCAGCATTCATCATCTCTCCAGTTATGGTGCCTGCCATGTGCATCCCCCCCCTCCTAGGCGGGATACTGCACACTGCACTCTCCCTGGCTGCCGGCTGGCCATGTGCATGACCCCCTTTTAGGCGGAATACTGCACCTTCACCGGATACGGTGCTGGCCATGTGCATGACCCCCTTCCATAGGCGGAATGCTGCACTCTCTATGGATTTGCTGCCGGCCATGTGCGTGACCCCCTTCTCTAGGCGGAACGCTGCACTCTCACTGGATTCACTGCCGGCCATGTGCGTGACCCCCTTCCATGGGCGGAACGCAGCGTCCTCACTGGAGTGCGTGACCCCCTTCTCTAGGCGGAACGCTGCACTCTCACTGGATTCGCTGTCGGCCATGTGCGTGACCCCCTTCTTAGGTGGAACGCTACACTCTCACTGGATCTGTTGCCGATCATGTGCATGACCCCCCTTTTTAGGCGGAATACTGCACTCTCACCTGATACGGTACTGGCTATGTGCACGACCCCCTTCCATAGGCGGAACGCTGCACTCTCTCTGATGTGCTATGATGTACTTATGTACTATGTTGCTATGCTGCACTCTCACTGGTTTCGCTGCCGGCCATAGGCATGACTCAGGCAGCATACATACATCCCTCCGTCTGTGGTTGTTTTCTCGCAGGTACGTTGCTGGCCATGTGCATGTACCCCATACATGGCGGGGTGCTTGCACTCTCGCTGGATCCGCTGTTGGCCATATGCATGACCCCTCTTCCGTGGGCGGTGTACGCACTCTCGCTGGATTCGCTGCCTGCCATGGGCATGCCTTCCTTCCTTCCTCAGGTGACATACACACATTCTCACTGACTGTGTTTGTCTCTCACCAGTACGATGCTGGCCATGTGTATGACTCCATACATGGCGGGGTGCTCGCACTCTCCCTGGATGAGATGCTGGCCATGTGCATTACCCCCCTTTTTTTCTGGGCGGCATGCTACACTCTCACCCGATACCTTGCTGGCCATGAGCATTGCCCTCTAACATGGGTGGAACGCTTGCACTCCCATTGGATACGGTGCTGGCCTTGTGCGTGGCCACCCCTCATTCCATGGGCAGAATTTGGCACGCTCATGAGATTTACAGCTGTCCTTGATGGCTGTGCTGGACTTGTACATATCCCCCTTCATTGGCAGAGTAGTTGCACTCTCGCTGAGTTCAGTGTTGGGTGTATTATTGCACACTCACTTAATGCTAGGATAACCCTGTGCATGTTCCCCTTTCACTAGGTGGACCTCCTGCGTTCCTGCTGGATTATAGGGTATATCCTGCTTCTCTGAAGTAGGTACGGCTTTAGGCACTCTTGCCGACTGCAGTTTGCCTGATACAATTTCCCCCCTTTCGGGGCGGACTGCTTGCGTTCCATCGCATGCTATACTAGGCTTGTGCATAACTCCCTTTCAGGTTGCACTTTGCAATTCCGTACATGCTGTGGCACTCTGTGGCGAGCCCCCTTTTTCGCTGAATTAACCTTTTTGCAGTGAGCGGACGTTCTTGTGCGTTGTTTGGGCCGTGTATGCCTTCTCCTCCTGTAGGTGGGTTGGCCTTCTCACTGCTTACGGGCTGCTCGTACGTATGCCTCATCTACTTCCTGCGGCATACTTTTATTTTCTTGGGATACGATGCTTGCCGCAAACCTTGCACTCGTCTCTAAGGAGTTCATTCTGTCCACCTGACCCGGACGGGCTCTAATTGCTCTCTGCTGCACGGAGCTGTGTGGTACTCATTCATTTAGTTGGCCCTTCATCCCAGGGAGTGTTCATGGGTCCTAGATGCGTGCCCATTCGTCCTTCCGCGGTATTGCTTCCCTGCGCTAGTGGTCACATGGTCGAGAGTGCGGTTGTCTGGAGCGCCCCTCGAATTCTTCGTTGGCTCTGGCAGGACTGCGGTTCCCTTGCCTGCTGCAATTTCCTCCTCTTCGGATGTAGTGTGGTATGAGTCCTTCCTCTTGGCGCCTCTACGCTTCAGTCTGATCTGCTACCAGGTGCGGGCCGCTTTCTCGGGAAGGTCACCCAAATTCTCTTGGGTGCTCGATTACCCAGGTCCGGAGGACCTCCGCCTTGGGTTCTTCAGGGTATTCGCCTTCTGCGAGGCGGTGAACCGGGCATCTCACAGTGTAGCAGGGTTCTGCTTTTGAGCTGTCCTATGGCTTCCCTGTTCCTCAGTTCGGTTGGAGGGTGTTATGCCGGCCTCTGTCTCGACTACCTTATCTCGCCGGCTCTGTTTGGCTCCCGCTCGGTACAGATCACTCCGATGTGGCTTCTGTCCCGCCAGACTTCAGAGGTTGTTCCTTCACTGTCCTCCCCTCTGGGGAGAGCATGGTTGTTCATGTGGATGGTTCCGGTGTTCCTTTTGGCCTCGTACTGTCTCCCTTGTTCACACTGGCTGTATTAGCTGTGCCTATTTACCGAGTCTACCGCGTTCTGTCCTCCCGCTGAGTGCAGATTGCGTGGTCCATTCTAAGACAATGGTCCTGCTGTAGACTTACCTTCTCGGTAACTTGGGGGGGGACTACCTTTCGGTCCAGATTGTCCTTTGATCTCCTACACCGGGACTGTAGAACATGGCTACATCAGCATGAACTTTAGCCTGTCTTGTCCTGGCATCTGGCGGATGCTGGGCGGGTCCTTTGGTTCCTTTCCGTCTGTCCTTCTGCTCCCCCACTCGGGTGGATACGGGACAACGTTGCTCGGGGGCCGACGGAACCAGTTTTGTCGACTTCTGCCCGTGTTACTGGTCTGCGCCTGATCACATTTGGTTTTTAGCCCGCTTGCCAGGCGACTCCAGCGGGTTCGCTACTGTCCGCTCCTGGCTGTATTTCGTCCAGGATCTGTCGTAAGACTTATGATTTTTTTATCTGGGGTTCTGTGGGAAGCTGTGCATTCCCCACTCTGACTTTTTCTCTCCCCATGGTTCTGTCTTTTTTCCAGTCCGGCCTGGACCTGGGACTGGGATTCCTTTACTTGAGGTATCAAGTGTCAGCGCTGTTCTTCCTCTTCCAGCGTTCCCCGGCCCTCTGGGCCTGTCAAGACCTTCTTACTCGAAATGGCTCTTTGGTTCCTCTGTACTGTCCTTCGGTACCGCCCTGGGAACTACATACTGAGTTCTCGGCGCTCCAATCTTGTCCTTGGAGCCGTTACAGAAGTTCTCTCTACCCCGCCTGTCCTGTACGGTTGTGTTTCCGTATCAGTCGTGTCTCTGACGGGTGCCTGAATGGCCCCTTTTTGTTCTGAGCCTTCTGTCTTTTTCCAGGACAGGGCTGTTCTACATCCCGTTCCTTCCTTCTGAAGGTGGTGTTTGCCTTTCGCTTCAACACTTCACCGATTTGGACGTTGTTTGGGCCTTGCAGTTTTTACTTGGAGATCTCCGACTCTTGTCGACGTTCGGTCTCTTGGGTTTCCTGGAGGTCCGCGCTTAGAGTTGACGGACTCCAGGGTGGTTTTCCTCCGCTTTATCAGATTGGCTATTGCTGAGGTTACCTCACCGAGGGCAGGATTCTGCCTTTGCTGTCACCGTTCATTTCACCAGAGCGGTCGGTGCCTCCTGGGCCGGAGGCATTGGGCTTCGGCCATGCATTTGAGCAAGGCGGCCACAGGTCTTCCTTGCACGCTTTACAGAGTTCTACAGGGTGCATACTCTGGCTTCGGCGTATGCTGCCTTGGTCCGCCTGGGTCTGCAGGCGGCGGTTCCTTGATGCCTTCGGGTGCTTCGCCTTGGAGCTGTGGTCCCTCCCCTTTTGGACTGCTTTTGAACGTCCCAAGATCTTCTGTGTCCCCCAAGGAAACTGGGCGAGAAAACAAGATTTTTGTATAACTTACCAGTAAAATCTCTTTCTCGCTCTTTCCTTGGGGGACACAGCACCCACCCATTCGTTGTTTTTCTCTACACGGTTTCCGAGTTTGTGTTACCCGTTGGGTAGTTGGCTTGTTGGTTCCTTGTTGGACTTTGCCTTTTCTCACTGCTTGGACACGCAACTGGCAGTCTCTCTCTCCAGGCTGAGGGTATAGCTGTGGAGGAGGGGCTTAACAGTCTTCACTTAGTGTCACGCCTCCTATGGAGATGAGCTATACCCAAGGTCTTCTGTGTCCCCCAAGGAAAGAGCGAGAAAGAGATTTTACTGGTAAGTTATACAAAAATCTTGTTTATTTTCACTGGTTCAAAACCCCTAGTCTCAAATGCGACTCAAAAGGTTTTTCTAACAATGAAATGAAATTGCAACACCAAGAAGGACAATCCATAAGGTTGTGCAAAATGGAGGAAGTAGGTGTCACTAAGATCTGCAGATGTCAAATTTTCATGCACCTAACTCCAATCTGTGGCACGTAGGAGATGCATGAAAGCAAGCCAGATTGAAAGCAACGTTTTTTAGCCACGTGAAAAATCGGATGAAGTTGTGTGGGATAATTATGTGCCAGTTATCGACACTTGTCTTAAAGGGACAGAATCTATGAACTGAGAGATCTCGGTTTATCACTCTGGCAGATTGCTACAAGCCTAGGCAGAGATATCCGCACTGTTCAACGTTGTGTATCCTGGTGGTGACGAACTGCAATGATGCAAGAGGTGCATGGAGCTTCTGCATGGACAGATCATTTAATAAGAAGAATGGCGCATAGTGATCCATTCTGTACTGCAAGTGAAATTTGTTATTACATCCCAAGACTAGGGCGGCAAACAGTGTCTACACAAACCATCAGAAGGTGTTTGCACAATGGTCTACGAGCCAGGCGTCCACCTACAGGTGTTCCATTAACCTCACACCACTGCTTTCAAAGACTATCATGGTGCAAAGCAAGTTGGAAATTGAGGCTGGAATGGAGGTCAGTTCTCACCAGTGACGGGTCCCACTTTTGTCTTGGATGCAGTGATACCCTGAGATTGGTCTGACAGATCATGATGGCAGTGCCATGAAGAGAGCTTCACAAGGGAACATCGCACCGGTCCTTCATTATGGGTGGGGTAGCATACTAAACAGTAGACTAACCCCTCTAGTCCTCTATTCAAGTACGCTAACGGGTCGTGGAACCAGTGGTATGGCCATTTCTGTAAAGAGTCCCAGGAGCGTTTTTCGAAAGGACAACGCAAGGCGCATGTTGCTTGTGCTACTGCAAGCAACCTGCGTGGCGTAAAGATGGTACCATGGCCTGCAGCATCTCTGGACGTATTTCCCATCGAGCACATCTTGGATGTCGTTGGTCAGCAATTGCAAAGGGAGCTGCCAGCAGCGGATCTTGATGATTTGCGTGACCAAGTGCATGAATCGTGTCTGAACATTTCTCGGATAACCATTAAAAATCTCATTCATAGCCTGATAGGGCGAGCAGGTGCCTGTATTTCTGCGCATGGTGCTCATACTCTATACTGAATGAAGAGATGTTTTGAATATTTTGTTTCTATTTTTTTTTATCATTTGCATATCATTAACACGTCTATCGATCCTGTGGTTTCCATAATTCCACGGTATTTCCTCCTTGGTGTTAAAATTTTGTTGTCGAGGAGTGTATTTAAGCTACATAGACATTAATAGACTGAATGGTACTAATGAGGTGTACTTTTACACTTCTACAGTCATGCTGCAAGATGCAGAAACGTCAACCTCTAAAACCCTGTAAAAGCACAAGAGATCAATCTATTGTAGATATCTGACTTATTTGTTGCTGAAATTGCTAATTTGCTAAAATTTCTTTTTACCAATGTTAGGCCATTGTAGTCATTATTGTAATGAACATTTCTTCTTTTCTTCAGAATCTTGTTGCTTCTTATAAAGATACTCGCAATGGACTCGTAGGAATGGATTATTCTACAAAATTTGCCCCATGGTAAGGGTCGGTCCCACAGTAAATGCTGTAACACATAATCTTTGACTTCGAAGCTCAAAAAAGTATTGAGCGCATTACATCATTTCAGTAATATAGAAATGTTGCTGCTGTATTCCAGGCTTGCGCTGGGCTGTATCTCCCCCAGATATATATTTGAGCAGATCCGCAAATATGAGAGAGATCGAACTGCAAATCAGAGTACATACTGGTAAGAAGTATACAACGGTCTCTTCTTGTTCATTATTTACTATTATAGGATAATATATTGCTAGAGGATTTTCGTGTGAATGTTGTGCTCAGATGATGCCACAGGCATTTACTAAAACGGACAAGTCAGTAGCAGTGACAGCAGGTCCTCTTTAAGCGGTCAGGCATTGACTTACAGAGTAGCCACCTATAGGTGACGGTTTTCTTCCTTCTAGAGGAGAGTTGTTGTGTGTAATGTCTCAGAGAGTATTGACTTAAAGTAATTGACCATACCCTGTGTGGAGAAATGAATGTACACAGCCTGCAGCAGTGTGAAGAATCTTATTCACTAACCTACACGTATGTGTCCATGGATGAGGATGGTGACCGTACCACAGGTTGTGCACAATGATTTTAGGACACAAATCTTTGAGATCTCCTGCACTGCCGGAGGATGTGATTGATTTATGACGAGGTGCATCCTCTGGCTGTCCGTGTGCCAGAATGAAATCTACAGCAGCTCAGAGCTGCCATAGGTTTCTGTCTTTATTTACCCTGAAAACCGGCACAAATTAAGATAAATGTGGCGGACCCCCTGGCCCCCTTTTTCAGAAAGCCTCTAATTGCGCACAGAAAACCCACTTGCAAAATTTGTCATAAGTGGCATTTAAAAAGTTGCAAACTAGAGCTTTGAGACTTTTTTACACCAAAAAAGAGGCCCAGCGAGATGATAAATCTCCCTCTATGTTCGAAAATGGTGGATCTGTGGTGGCAAATTATAAATCCAACTATGGTTCACATGAATCTGCCACATTTGAAGGCGCCTTCAGTGCTGGATATTCTTGTTCTGCTATCATCTATGATTTTCTGTATTGACGGTGATCAGACAACATCAAGATACGGAGGAGCCGCATGCATTTGGGCTTGTGTATTTCTTTCGGGATTTATTACCAGACCTTTGCATTTAAAAAAAAAAAAGTTCATTCTAAAATAAGTAAAAATGACAAAGTCTTGTTTCTCATGTTTTTGGATCCATCCTTACAACTATAGTTTCTTAGCCGTGACACATCTGCTTTCATTTCTGTTTTTAGGGTAATCTTTGAGCTTTTATGGAGGGATTACTTCCGCTTTGTGGCTCTGAAGTATGGAAGAAAGATATTCTTTTTGAAAGGTATGGTGAACCAATAAGTGTTCTGTTGCCGACCTTGCCTAAAGTTACATTTTCCTCATGTAAGATATTGGAATTTAACCTTCTGTGTCTTGAAGTCCCAGTCGCTGAATAATAATAATAAGGAAACAAAACTGCAAAGAACAAGCACATTTTAACAGCGTTAGATATTTTTCCCAAGTTTGTGCCTTATATAGTTCCCCTCTGCCTTTGTCAGTGGCTGTACCTCCACTAATTTTGCCAGGGGAATCACCAGGGTTGCCCCATTTCTTCACTAATATATTTTAGTCCTATAAGCACTTAAAGGGGTATTCCCATCACAGACAATGGGATATGCCTCCATTGTCTGATAGGTGCGAGTCCCACCTCTGGGACCTGCACCTACACATAGAATGGAGCAGGGAAGATGACGGAGAGCGCATGCGCAGTCGCCCTCCATTCATTTCTATGGAGCCGCTCTGCTATCTCCGTCGGCCCCCATTCAGATGAATTGGAGCGGTGGCCCCGCAAGCCCGATGCGCTCCCATTCACTTGTATAGGGAGAGCGCTTGGTGGTGGCCGGACCCTGGGAAACCTGGGGTCCTCCAGCCACCACTCTCCCTACGTTCTTGGTATAGATGCGGGTCCCAATTAAAGATCGAACTAAATGTCTACATTAAAGGCTATTTACACCTTCGGAGGCAATGTTATTTTTTTATGATTGTTACTTATTTTGACTAAAAATAATTTTTTTAATTGGCCTTTATTAAAAATATTTAGCTAATCTAAAGAGTTAAAGAGGACTTTTCACCAGGATACATGTATTGAAATAGTTATACAGTGCGGCCCCCAGTGATGTCCGCTGTGGTCCCCGTTTGTTTTGGCGCCTCATATGCTAATGAGGCGATTCGGTTCAACTAGGTGGGGACTTGAATTTGTCCTGGGCGCGGTTATCTTCCTGGCTGCGAGCGCATCCAATCAGAGCGCCCCACTCTTAGGCCTATTGCACACGACCGTATGGCTTTTTCAGTGTTTTGCGGTCCGTTTTTCACGGATCCGTTGTTCCGTTTTTTGTTTCCGTTGTGTTTCCGTTCCGTTTTTCCGTATGGCATATACAGTATACAGTAATTACATAGATAAAATTGGGCTGGGCATAACATTTTCAATAGATGGTTCAGCAAAAAACGGAACGGAAACGGAAGACATACGGATGCATTTCCGTATGTGTTCCGGTTTTTTTGCGGACCCATTGACTTGAATGGAGCCACAGACCGTGATTTGCGGGCAATAATAGGACATGTTCTATGTTAAAACGGAACGGAAAAAACGGAAATACGGAAACGGAATGCATACGGAGTACATTCCGTTTTTTTTGCGGAACCATTGAAATGAATGGTTCCGTATACGGAACGCAAAAAACGGCCAGTAAACGGGGAAAAAAAATGGCGTGTGCAGGAGGCCTTAGCCAGGGAGAAGGAGCTCAAGTTCTCGCGAGATTCGCTAGAAGTTGAGCTTTTACACATCCCGAGCAGTGCGCCATCTTCGAGTCCCCCGGCGGAGAGCATCGCAGCTGGATAGGGGGCGCGGCTCGGGATGTGAGGGACTCCAAGATGGCGCACGGCTCGGGATGTGTAAAAGCTCAAGTTCTAGCGAATCTCGCGAGAACTTGATCCTTCTTCCTGGCTAAGAGCGGGGGCGCTCTGATTGGATGCACTCGCAGCCAGGGAGAAGATAACCCCGCCCAGGACAAATTCAAGTCCCCGCCTAGTTGAACCGAATCGCCTCATTAGCATATGAGGCACCAAAACAAACTGGGACCACAGCGGACAAAGGGGGGTGGTCCTTTTAAAAATAAAAAATAAAGCGGAAAGACATCACTGGGGGACGCACTGTAAGGTAATATAGCTATTTCAATACATGTATCCTGGTGAAAGGTCCTCTAACTGTTTTTCTAGCTGTGTGACTGGTACTTTCACTTGTGCCAGTCATCTAATAAACTTTGTCTCTAAACTACTAAGAGGTCATAAACACTTATTTAAGCCACAATCTTATTAGTAAGATAAGAACTGAGCTATATATAATGAGTATTTAGGAGGTCATAGAGCAGAGATAAGGAGTCCATCTGCTCCTGGTCTGACTGAAAAGACAGAAAATCCAAAGGGTGCTACTAGAGCGTGTACAGAAAAAAGGATGCCATATTTTTAATGAGGGGGGCTAAAACTGTCTCTGTTCAATATAAACTTCAGATCTGGGTTCCATCCTTAGAGACATGAAGTGAAGTCAAATCTGAGTATAGCTAAGTGTGCCATCAACACTGTCATGCTAGAGACTCCATAAAATGTGCTGCTTCCATGGCATCTAGTTCCAACACTAATAACCTGTGCTGTAGATCCAAGTCTATCACCTCATTCACACAGTCACAGGCCATGTCTTAAAGGTGATGTTCAAACATAAAAAACCCGTTGCCACCTAACAGAATTCCCCACTGCTTTCGTAGAAGTGCTGTCCAGTCTTGCACCACTTTCTGGTTCCTAGTCCAGTGATGATGTCCCCAGACAGGGGTGTAACCACTTTAGTCATTCACTAGCTGTAGGGTTGACCTACATCCGGTGATTGACTGCAGCGGTCATATGCCCCTCTCTCGGGACGTCCTCGCTGGACCAGGAAGCAGAGAGCGGTGGGGGATCTGTGAGGAAAGTACTGCTTTTTAGGTGTGAACAGTAGTTTAGGCCATTACTTTTTTTTGTTAATCAACACTTTAATACAATAAAAATGTTTTTTTATAAAAATAAAAAAAATAATCTTAAATTTATAGTAAAAGTTCCTCAAAACTGGAGATCAACTTTAAAAAAATTTCAGGGGTATCGTATTGTCACCTACCTGATTTTCCTCTTAACAACGTATTATTCAGAGGCAATTCTACATGTAGAAACACCCCTGTATAGGAACTCCAACCATAACTACAGTTGGCACGTTGTATAGCTGTGAATCGTTATATTATTGAGTTAAAAGTTCTGGCAAGTCTTATAACAAATGCTATGAGTTTAAATTGTTTTTCACAGCATTTTCTATTCTGAAACATTTTAACCGATATTATTTCTGGTGTTTTTAAGGTCCTATAGAGAAGAAACCAAATGCTTTGTATTCAGACATACTAATATGTTGCACCCAAGCTCCAATACTTCCTGTGGCCAGCCCCTTCCTCACTGCCAGGCCGCGGTAAAGCAGCCACAGAAAGGAGTGGAGCTTGGGTGGTTCCCTCATTTCACCAAAGGATACATTTTCATATTAAGAAAAAGTATTATAACTCGGAACGGAGCCTCAGATCAACAAAACAAAAGCCACGTTTTAACCCTTCCCGACCAGCCCCGTAATAGTACGGCGCAGCGGGACGTGACTTGCTGCCCAGCGCCTAGTATTACGGCGGGCTAATCGGGCAGGTGCAGGAGCTGCGCCCACCCGATCAGCTGCAGGGGTCCGGCAGTCACTGATAGCCGGACCCCTGCTGTATTCGCCGGCATCGGTGAAAACACAGATGCCAGAGCATTAACCCTTGATTTTCCACGGTTAGCGCTGACCACAGCACGTGCGATGTAAAAAAAAAAAAAAAGCGTCCTTTTCCCAAAATAAAGTAAAAAAATAGAGAAAAAAAAGGTATCGCCGCATCCGTATCGACCGGCTCTATAAAAATATCACATGACCTAACCCCTCAGGTGGACACCATAAAAAAAATAAAAACTGTGCTAAAAAAAACATTTTTTGGTCACCTTACATCACTAGAGGTGCAACACCAAGCGATGAAAAAGGCGTATGCCCCCAAACTGCCACCTTATCCTGTAGTTTCCAAAATGGGGTCATTGTTTTGGAGTTTCTACTTTAGGGGTGCATCAGGGGGTCTTCAAATGTGACATGGCAGCTTAAAATTATCTCAGTGAAATCTGCCTTCCAAAAATCATATGGCGTTCCTTTCCTTCTGCGCCCTGCCGTGTGCCCGTACTGCAGTTTACGACCACATATGGGGTGTTTCTGTAAACTACAGAATCAGGGCAATAAATATTGAGGCTGTTAAACATTGCTTTGTTAGCAGAAAAGAATGGAATAAAAATGGAAAATCTGCCCAAAAAGTGAAATCTGAAATTTCAGCTTAATTTTCCATTAATTCTTGAGGAACACCTAAAGGGTTAGAAAAGTTTGTAAAATCAGTATTGAATACCTTGAGAGCTGTAGTTTCTAAAATGTGGTCATTTTTGTGTGGTTTCTATTATATAATTCTCACAAAATGACTTTAGACCTGAACTGGCCCATAAAAAGTGAGTTTTGGAAATTTTCGGAAAAATTTCAAGATTTGCTTCTAAACTTCTAAGCCTTCTAACGTCCCCCCGTCCTGTCCCCCCCAAAAAAATGGCATTTACAAAATGATCCAAACATGAAGTAGACATATGGAGAATGTAAAGTAATAACTATTTTTGGAGTTATTACTATCTATTTTAAAATTAGAGAAATTGAAATTTGAAAAATGTTTCCAAATTTTTGGTAAATTTGGTATATATATTTTTTTAATGAATAAAATAAACATTTTCTACTCCTTTTTACCACTGTCATAAAGTACAATATGTGATAGTTCTTTTTATCTCAGATTGGCCTGGATAAGTAAAAGCGTTTTAAAGTTATTACCACATAAAGTGACGCATGTCAGATTTGCAGAAAATGGCCTGGGCAGGAAGGTGAAAACTGGCCCGGAGGTTGAAAGGGTAAATCAGGTGAACCACAGCTATGTCTCTATGAAAACATTTGGCTAGGGAGGCCACTGGTCATAGAGTCCCTTTAAAGTGCCATCTGGCCACAGCGCTTATGACCAAAACACCACAAAAATGCAGAAAAAACGCAGCGTGTGAATATGATAACCAGTAAGTGTTTGACATCTGATTTAATTTAGGTCTACAAGATAAAAAGGTTCCTTGGAAAAAGGATTTAAAGCAGTTTGACGCCTGGAAGGGTCAGTTACTTCTATCTCCTTATCACACATCGAATATGTTTTACAAGTAATCTTTGTGTATAGCCATGGCATATGCCAGAGTATTTCTTGCTGCTTCTGATTTCAGAGGGTCGTACTGGAGTTCCTTTTGTTGATGCCAATATGCGTGAACTAGCCATGACGGGTTTTATGTCAAACCGTGGACGCCAGAATGTGGCCAGTTTTCTAACCAAGGATCTTGGGCTTGACTGGAGAATGGGCGCAGAATGGTTTGAATACCTCCTGGTAAGATGAAGTTCATGCTTTAACAGATATGAGACATTGGAGAGTGGTAATCTGATAATTTTTATATTGAAACCTGGATCACGAGATTTTCCCTTTGTAAATATTTTTATGTCATGCCCATCCTTAGTTCATTTAGTATGGAAAGAGAAAGCATCTCTGTGAGGCTTTGCATTAAAATATGTACAACATATGCAAGTTCTGTTGATGTAGGAATGATAGATAAAGCAATGGCTGCTTTACTCTTAAACAGCTGCTTATAGATGGGACACTATAGGATATACAGTGAATGAATTCTACAATTTTGGGAATGATTAACCATTTAAAAAATAATTCTTACTATTAAAAACATTGCTCATGTGCACGGTTGTGTTTCATTTCTACTCCGTAATTGTTAAGTTGAGTTTCCCGTTTAGAGCTCATGGGCCTCAGATGCTGCTTAAAGGGGTCATCCAATCCCTCTAATGACCCCTAGAATTCCTGGGCCCCTCCTCTAGAGCATACTTACCTGCTCCCCGACACCCGCGTTCCTCTGGATTCCTATATGGCCGCCGCTGCTTTTCCCCGTCACACGGATCAAAACATTCGGCGATGGGAGGGTGCAGCCAATAGCAGACGGCAACGGTGACTAGCCTTCTTAGCAGTTAGGGGAGCTGGTCACCGTCGCGGCCTGCTATTGGCTGCACCGACCCCCATCGCTGGATTGTTTGATCCATGTGACTGGGAGATGCAGGGATCCAGAGGGATGTGGGTGCCGGGAGCAGGTAAGTATGCTCAAGGGTAGGGGCCCAGGCATTCTGGGGGTCATTATAGGGATTAGATAACCCCTTTAAATTGGACTTGGTAAGTTTAGCACAATGTAATTTTATATTCCGCCTGCAAAAATATGAATGAGCCATTAGCCATACCCTTAATAACAAAGGGAGCTGCCCTGGGAACAGTGTTGGCTTCATATTTAGTAATGACCAGAAAGATTGGTAGAAAGGTCTGTACTTGCTTAGTCTAGTGACGTAAGGCCCCTTTATACAGGCCGGCACAGCAGGCAATTATCTGGAATGAACCATGAATTCCTCATAGCTGCCTGCTTGTCAGAGGAGGTGAGAACTGCATTTACATGTATGGGGGTGATTGAGGGATCACACTCGTGCCCATAGACAGTCATTGTTTCTGGGCAGCAGATGCCGTGTTATACAGCACAATCTGTCGCCTGAAAACATTGATTTTGGTGTCTGCCTCAGTGATACTTTCACCCAATGAACGATCGTTTGCACGGGACAAACGATGGGAACACTCCATCCCGATAATTGGAGCACAGAAGGCATGAAACTCTTAACATTTAACTTTTAATACATGCCAATAGAAACCATCAATGTGGATAGTTTCTTAGACCCAACGCAATAAAAACAGTAAATATAACAAAACAAATCAGTGGGCGGGGAGTGGAGAAATCCGCAGTCAGGATGAGAAACCTTTCCTTATACGGACCCTGACTACCCCTCAACACAGAGAAGAACCCTGATGGTGGATGCACTCTATTAATCATCCTACCCCTGATCCACCTTAGTACACCCTACGCCATCCTGACGCGTTTCCCCCTGCTGGGTTCATCAAGGGATGAAGAATAAATCGGGTATTCAACAGATACTAACAGATATGGATCACTGCTGTAAGGATATGGGTCACTGCTGGATAAAGCCCCCAGGTCCTGCAGCTGCATCACCATTCAGCCTTAGAGTCACTGTACCCCTGCCACCAGTTTAGGACGTGAGTGGTCCTAGCGGACCTGGTTTATTCAGTTATGCACTCATTGTGGGCATTTTTCCAGTTATACCCACACATGGTCTATCTTGACATTAGTTTATGGTTTTGTCCTGGTGTGATTCTAGGACCTGGAGATTTTATCCAGCAGTGACCAATATACTTGCAGCAGTGATCAGTATCTGTTAGTATCTGTTGCATACCTGATTTATTCTTCATTCCCTGATGAACCCAGCAAGGGGAAATGCATTCAGGATGGCGTAGGGTGTACTAGGGTGGATCAATGGTAGGATCATTAATAGAGTGCATCCACCATCAGGGTGTTTCTCTGTGTTGAGTGGTAGTCAGGGTCCCTATAGGGAACGATTTCTTATCCTAAATGCGGATTTCTCCACTACCCCGCCCAGTGATTATTTTTTTGTTATATTTATTGTTTATATTGTGTTGGGTCTAAGCTGCTTTCCACATTGATGTTTTTTATTGGTATGTATTAAAAGTTAAGCTTTAAGGCCCCTTTCACACGGGCGAGATTTCCGCGGGGGTGCAATGCGTGAGGTGAACGCATTGCACCCGCACTGAATCCGTACCGATTCATTTCTATGGGGCTGTGCAGATGAGCGGTGATTCATCACTTGTGCAATGCATGAAAATCACAGCATGCTCCTCTTTGTGCGTTTTCCACGCAAAGCAGGTCCCATAGAAGTAAATGGGGCTGCGTGAAAATCGCAAGCAAGTGCGGATGCGGTGCGATTTTTCACGCACGGTTGCTAGGAGACTATCGGGATGGAGACCCGATCATTATTATTTTCCCTTATATCATGGTTATAAGGGAAAATAATAGCCTTCTTAATACAGAATGCATAGTACAATAGGGCTGGAGGGGTTAAATATATATTTTTTAAAATTTAACTTGCCTTAATCGACTTGTTCGCGCAGCCCGGCTTCTTTTCTGTCTTCATCTTTGCTGCGCACAGGAAAAGGACCTGTGGTGACATCACCACGCTCATCACATGGTCCGTCACATGACCCGTCACCATGGTAAAAGATCATGTGATGGACCATGTGATGAGCGTAGTGACGTCACCACAGGTCCTTTTCCTGTGCACAGCAAAGATGAAGACAGAAGAGAAGCCGGGCTGCGCGAACAAGTGGATTAAGGTGAGTTAAATTATTTTAGATTATTTTTTAACCCCTCCAGCCCTATTGTACTATGCATTCTAGATTAAGAATGTTATTATTTATATATAGGATTTTGACATGGAGCGGTCTGGCCAGTCAGGTGTATACGGTTTGAACCGCCGTGATGCCCCCCTGACACAGACATTCCGGTACGGAGACTGGTGGTTACCTGCCGATCTTCCGTTTGTGGATCAGCTTTTGTCTGCTGAAAACTGCGGAGCTTTGGACACTTTGAGTGCGTCTTTGCAATTCTGTATAGGGAACTTGCCGGCCTGTATGGGCATTAGCATGCGCCCTGCTAGAAAGTTAGATAGCAGACATCTTTATTGTGGTTCCCATATTCTCCTATATCACTACGTGTCTCGCGAGAGCACATTGCGCGGCGCATGCGCAGACAGCCCTTCCGGGCGCCAGCAGATTCCACCATGTCTCCATGACTCAACGTGACCCAGCCAAAGTTTTTTAAGGTTTTAATCAACTTGTGATTGTTATGCACTGTGTACACTTTATACGTCGATTGGCAATCATGTATGTTTTTTGATTTTTTTCACTGTACGGATCACGCTATGCACTTTACTTGACGATGTTCACAATCAATTTAGATACAAATCATCTATCATGATTATACTTTTAATATTGCTATATTCTTGATGCACTTGCACTTTGTTTAATCATTGATTTGTGATTATGAAATTGCTTGCACTATTTATGTATGCCGCTATGCACATGTTATTCAGCTGGACAAAGGCTCCAATGAGAGAGCTAAAAACGCTGCTGCTAGATGGGTGAATAAACCATCCACTTTTTTTCACTAATCTGGAGTGCTGCCTTTTTTCTTCTATCTATATCTATATATATTTCCCGATAATTGCCCTGGTTAAAGGCCTGTGTAGTTCCAGGTGGAACCCCGCCTTTTACAGACTGCTAATAAATAGATTTGTATCTTTAGCCGCATTGCGCCTACCAAAAAAAAAGGGGAAGCTGGTATCACTTCTTGCAACTTCAAATCACAGTCAAATGAGGAACTGAGTCATTTCTCACGCTGAATGGAGACGGCTCCAAGAATTAACTTGTTAGACAAAAATAAGTGCAGGAAATGCAGCGGACATGTGCATCCCTTTATACTCTGGACGTACGAGAATGGTAATGTAGCTTTTAGTGAAGGTCAGAGTTCTGCTGTGTGAGGGACTTACGGTAAATAGACTCAAGTCCTATGCTGAAGGCCCAACTCTATGATCTAGCCGCAACCATCGCGTACTGCTAACAGTCATAAAGGGAATCAGCCACCAGTTTTATTCTATCCTAAATAAGTGCAGCATAAACTGGTGACAGATACCCTTAGCAAAATGCTGGGTCCCTTAAATTCACCCAGCCATTCTTCTAGAATCTGTATTGAACAGCTCCAGTACGAGCTGACTGGATGGAGCTGTTCAATACACAGCACGTGTTTGAGAGTCATCATATTCCTACATTCCTGTTGCTGATTTCAGTAAGCTGTATATTCATTGCTTGCAGACCAGTATAACATCTGTACGGTTTCTGTCTTTCTAGGTGGATTATGACGTCTGCAGCAATTATGGGAACTGGTTGTACAGTGCTGGAATTGGAAATGACCCGAGAGAAAACAGAAAGTTCAACATGATTAAACAGGGTCTGGATTATGATGGCAAAGTACGTCCTTACATTTTGCATTCAAGTTGGACAGCGTTGAGGACCTGGATATTTTTAGATTTTTGTCATCACTGTGGTCAGAAAACACTTGAGCACACCTCCAGTGAAACATGAGCGCTCAGGTTTAGGCCTCATGAACACGACTGTACGTATTTTGCGGTTCAAAAACAGTGGACCTGCAAAATACGGATATCATCCATATTTATTTGCGGATTCATTTACTGTGTCCGTAGACTGCATTTTAGGGACCAAAATAGGACATGTTATGTTATTTGTGGAACATTCACGGTCCACAGACCCACCAACGTCGTGGATGGCATTTGTTGTGCAAATTACAGAAAATGTCCTATTCTGGTCTGCAAAATGCGGTCATCGGACACACTGCATTTATGCACAACTGATATGGAATAAGGCAGGTAGTCACCTATGACTGTCTTTCCTCAATGCAGAGACAAAAAGATAAATTTATTCCCTCACTGGTCGTTAAGAGACATTGGGGGTCATTTATTAAAACCAGTGTTTTAGACGCTGGTCTTAATAAGGTCCTGCACTAGCGGTGGATCCGCTCAAGTTATGTAGAGGCGCCGGCCTCTACATAACTTCATCGCATCCACTGCTGCTTCTAAAGCAACGCAGCTCCCTTGCTGGTGTAGATTTAGACCATTTTCGATGCCTGAAACAGGAGTAGAAAATGATGAATAACCTCCATTATTTTTTTAATCAGTTAAAGAAATTGACTGGTGATGTGTATGGAGCACCTCCCAACTACATTCCACCGACAGCAGGTGTTGGGGGGGAAATGAGGATAAGGCATGATGGATTTCAACACGTCCAATCCTTTGTCCAGGGAGAACAGCTAATGCTGGGGACTTGTGTATTTCTCCTTATAACCAGACTTAAAGGGATTCTGTCACCTCGTTTTCGGTTATAGAGCTGCGGACATGTACGGCTAGATCGCCGCTAGCATGTCCGCAATATACCGGTCCTTTAGGGCTATGTCCTTTTTATTTTGTTTAAAAAATTATTTTAGAGATATGTAAATGAGCCTTGTAAGGTGCCCAAGGGGCTGTACGAACCTTCCTGGTGCCCAGCCAAGCCCCCCTGTGAAGGAGCCCAGCACCGCCTATGTCCTCCGAATCTCCTCCTTTCGTCACAGTTAGATTGCCGTAATCTCGCGATGCACAAGCTGGCGCATGCGCAGTGCCGGTATAGTGTTCCTTCCCTGTGCTGGCATCAGCCTCAGGGAAGGAACTGCGCATCGCGAGATTACGGCAATCTAACTGTGACGAAAGGAGGAGATTCGGAGGACATAGGCGGTGCTGGGCTCCTTCACAGGGGGCGTGGCTGGGCACCAAGAAGGTTAGTACAGCCCCTTGGGCACCTTACAAGGCTCATTTACATATCTCTTAAATAATTTTTTAAACAAAAAAAAAAAAGGACACAGCCCTAAAGTACCGGTATATTGCGGACATGCTAGCGGAGATCTAGCCGTGCATGTCCGCAGCTCTATAACCGAAAACTAGGTGACAGAATCTCTTTAAACAAGAAAATGGAGCTCACAAGGTACCCATATAAAATATAATATTTTATTGAATTAATCTTCACATATAAAAGGATGTTGATGTTAAAAAGGAAAACGTGACAGAAGAAAACACCATCCTGGTAGCACACACAATACAGGGGTATATAGTATGTGTACAATTATGTAAATACAGATTAAGACATGATGCAGCAAATATAGTGATCTATAGTTGCATAAACAATCATACATAGATGGAGGATACTGGCAACCAAAGTATCAAGAGGCAATCACCTCTCATTATATTGACCAGAATATCTACAACATGCTGCATCAAAAAAACTCGCCTAAGGGTGCGTGCAAACCAAGATGGTGTTACCCCGACGCGCGTTTCGGCGTGCCTTTGTCCGGCACCAAGGCACACCGAAACGCGCGTCGGGTTAACGGCATCCTGGTTTGCACGCACCCTTATATCTGGCCAGATATAAGATATGAGCCTTCCTATGAACACTTGTTCCCAGTAATTGTCCCGAATAGCGTGCTGCAGCATAGCCCCTGAAACCAAAGAGTTATACTTACCTGCTCCCCACCGCTTCGGTCCTTCGCACTGCCCCCGCTGTACTGCATTAAACAGAGCAGGAAGATGGAGGCAGCGGGGGCAGCACAGAGGACCAGCGGCGTGGAGCAGGTAATTATGAATCTTGCATTTCAGAGGCCATGCTGCAGGAACTTGTTAAAAATCTTTTTTACCAGAAAAGTGGCGACACGTCCTTCCATCCTGCCTCCTATTTATAAATCAGTACTTTTTTTCACTGCAGAGGACGGAGCTCACTGGTTATTACCATCTCCTGCCAATCCAGTTATAGGCGCCCTGCAGTAACCAGTAAGCACATTACCTTGCTAGTGGGGAAGGCGCTTATTGGTCAATGCTTGAATGACCAGGCCTGAAAAGGCCTTAAAGAGGACCTTTCACTTGTAAAAACAATGTGAACTAAGTATGCTGACATATAGAGCGGCGCCCGGGGATCTCACTGCACTTACTATTATCCCCGGGCGCCGCTCCGTTCTCCCGTTATAGGCTCCGGTACCTTTCCTCCTTAAGTTATAGTAGGCGGTGTCTTCTCTTGTCCTGTGGGCGTCTCCTTCTCCTAGGCTGCAGTGCTGGCCAATCGCAGCTCACAGCTCACAGCCTGGGAGGTTTTTTCCTCCCAGGCTGTGAGCTGTGCGCTGCGATTGGCCAGCGCTGCAGCCTAGGAGAAGGAGACGCCCACAGGACAAGAGAAGACACCGCCTACTATAACTTACAGAGCAAAGGTACCGGAGGGCATAACGGGAGAATGGAGCGGCGCCCGGGGATAATAGTAAGTGCAGTGAGATCCCCGGGCGCCGCTCTATATGTCAGCATACTTAGTTCACATTGTTTTTACAAGTGAAAGGTCCTCTTTAATGACCAGACACTTTGTGATTTAGCGCGCTTGGTGGTTCAAACGGTTGTTACTATCTTATTTGTTGGACTACCAAAATAATTTTTGCAATAATTTTTATTTGGAGGAAACTGTACAAAACGTTTTTAAAAAAGTATATATTTTTTTTCAAACTAGCTCCTTATTCTTTAAATATGCAAACTGACACCAAAAAAAATTATAATTAGTTCCCTATTTTGTGTAGGTTGTTTTTTTATATAATATGTATAGTTTCACGTGAATGGTGCGGTAATGGTGACCGTTTTGGTTGGTGTGGGTGTTTTTTTTTTTAATGTATTTTATTTTTTTATCTTGTTTTTAACTTCATTTTTAATATATTTCTGCTACATAATATGTCCCCCAAGAGATCATAAAAAGACCTTGGGGGACACCGTCGCTTTTTTAAATTTTGCACTTTTTCCTTTTTATTTCTTACTTTTACTTTTTATTTATATTTTATTGTATTTTTTTTACAATTGGTTTATAACTTATTTTTTTAAATATATTTGTTGCCACATAATATGACCCACAAGAGGTCATAAAAAGACTGTTGGAGGACAATGAACCCTTTTACTTTTTTTTATATTTTTTTTTATTTGTATTTTATAATTTTTTTCTTTTTTTAATTTCCTATTTTATTTTATTTGTAGTATATATATATTTTTTTTGGAGAATTCTATTATTTTTCTAAATTTGTGCCGCATAATATGTCCCCCAAGGGGTTATAAAAAGACTGTTGCGAAACAGTGAACACTTTTATTTAGCACTTTTTCCTTTTTTATTTTATTTTTTAAAATTTTCTATTTTTTTCGCCACATAATATTTAATTTTTATTTTTTAGAATTTTTTTACTTTTTTTTAAAAAATATTTTTACCACATATTTTGTCCCCAAAAGGTCACTGAAAGACCTTTTGGGAGACAATAAGAGACTTTTTTTTGTACTATTTCCACTGTAACTGGAGCATACAAAGAAGCCCCAGTTACAGGGAAACCAGCCTGCTGGGGGGCGCTTTGTATTAGGGCAGAGCTGATCAGGGTCTACTGACCCTACAGCTCTGCTCTCCTCTGCCCCCGAGACACCCAGCGATCACGTGATCGCCAGGTCCACACTGCAGAGCGTTCATAATGGAGAAGGCAGAAGCGATAATAAAGCGCTTCTGCCTTCTCCTCGGCTTCCCCGCTCTCACTAATAGCCGGGGACCCTTTCCTCTCCTGCTACAGTGCAGGGGCAAAACCTGTAATCCTTCTGCCCGGAGCGCTGCACAGCTGATCGCAGGATTAGCTGTGTTTCTGACCAGCAGGATGTGGGCTGAAAACCATGGCTCTGGGGGCTGCAAGCGACCCGCAGGTTGTGCACCCCTGCCTTATAGCAACAGACATTTACCACATGCTGAACAATTTATGCATGGCCAGCTTAACTTGGGGGTTAAATGGAATATTAAGCTTGGCTCCAATCAAACTGTTATTTTTTTTATATCCAGTGGAGGCAAAATGTATATATCTCGTTGGCTTTCAGGTTATTTTCTTAATGCATATAAACAGTATTTTTTTTTTTCTTCATCCATGGCGGCATTCCTGAGATATTTTTCACATAAAAGGGAATAACCCTCTGATTTTCCCAGATATTTTATGCACTATTAACCCTCCAGAACCTTTTTATCCAGATGGAAATATATGTCAAATTTACATTTGATCTCTGCAGAGTTTTTTTTTCCACTTCTCACTTAGAAACCCAACAGAACATGTCAGTCATATTCTTGACATAACTGAGAAAGACAAGGAGTTGTTCCTTTTGGTCATAAATTATCATGTGGACAGTTTCTCACTTGTGCGATCATGGACTCCAGGAATCGGTTTACCAGTAAACGTCGGCTTATTTTTCTCTCTTGTATTTTGTTCTCTTCAAATCAAAGGGTGACTACATCCGATTATGGGTTCCAGAGCTGCAGGAAATAAAAGGAGGAGACGTTCATACACCATGGGCACTAAGTAATGCAGCCCTGGCACATGCTAATGTAACTCTTGGAGAAACCTACCCATTTCCAATTGTCATGGCACCAGAGTGGAGCAGACATGTGAACCAGAAGCCAGTAAGTCCAGAACTGCTGTGCAGGCCGTTAACATGTGAATGTATAGAAATTATACAGGTTTTGATGTACTAACACATATATATATATATATATATATATATATATACACACAGTCTGAAGTTCCACAAATTGTAATGAAGAGGACTAGATGCAAGTAAAGCCACTTCTCCATTTACTTTTGTTGGGAGAGCACCCAACGTGATCTGATTTTAGGGGGTCATAGGGCCCCTGCTCTCAATGAATAGGCATTCATAGCATATCCTGTCAATGTGCCATACATGTTTAAAATTGGAATACCCTTTTAATAGAGGAGTTTCTGAAGACCTTGAATAACACAATCTTTTATTTTTTCGTGAAATGCGGGTTCTACAGTGTTTGTTTAAAAATGCATGCCAGTTAATGAAAATGTGATGAAGTTGGGTTTGGGGTCTTGGGACCCCTCACTATTGAGATCTCAAGCTGGCCATTCACATTGAACAGCTTCTCCCATACACACAGAGGTTTGGTATGGCTGAATGTGTATCTGTATTCAATGGGGAGAGGAGAAAGCCTATGCCAGCCACTTCTAGCAGCGTCTTATCTACTGGAAGTACTTAAATATCAGGGCAAACAATTCATTACTTTAGATCCTTCTCCCTCCCTACATCATCTGGGAGCTCCCCATGTAAATTTAGATTTGGCTGAGGCACTTGTTCAGTTTGTTCCCACTCATAGTTGCTCAAGGAAGTCTGGTTTCAGACAGCCATAATGCAGACACAAGGGACCTGTCCACCCTGCCCCCAGCCCGGTTCTGCTGGACTGAATTTTGATACCATAAACCCTTCTAATGATTTGGGTTAGGTTCAGCAGAACTGCTGGGGTCCAGGTGATAAATCTGTAATGTAACATTAAAAGACAGTCCTATTACAGCTGTGTGAAACCTAGCCTAACTGGTTTTGTCTTAACTTCCTTGTAAGACAGACGTTTTCTTCTTTCCTGGAATAATATGCAAACACTGTAGAAAAAAAATTATACTTCCGTGATCCAGAATTGTGACGAGGTAGTGAAAACAGTAGAACCACATAATTAACATAGGGACATTAGCAGGGAATTTGGAGAAATGAAAGGTATTGCCTGTGTGGTGGCCGCAAAGATTAAAGGGAATCTGTCACCAGCGACCTCCCTATCCACCTGTTTACACAGACACATAGCTGTGGTTCCCCTGATTAAAATGTTTTTCTTTTGTTGATCTGAGACTCCATTCAAGAGTTATGATGCTTTCTCTTAATATTCTAATGTGGCCTTTGGTGCAATAAGGGTGTCACCATTGCTCTTGTTACGCCCAAGCTCCACTCCTTTTTTGGTGCCAACCCCTTTCTGGCTGTTTTGTTTGACTTGGCCAGGCAGTGGCAAAGTAGCAAGGGAGGGGCTGGCAACAGAATGGAGTAGAGTTTGGGTTGAACAAGAGCAATTGTGATGCCCTCGTTGCACCAAAAGTATAATTTGCATATTAAGAAAAAGTATCATAACTGGAACGGAGCCTCAGATCAACAAAAGAAAAACAGTGGACCACTACTCTGTGCCTGTGCAAAGAGTTGGTTACAGAGGTCAGTAGTGACAGGTTCCCTTTAAACTTTTGAAGCTTTTCTTTACAAAACAAATCTTGACTTATTTCAAGATAAAGCCTGTAACCCCCCCGCACAATATCTTGTTAAATGGGTACTCAAGTAATAACATGCTTCCAGCTCCCATCAGTCGTCAGAATAGGGGTCCAGTGTCCATCGTTTGACTGCAGCAGCGGTTGAACATGCTCGACTGTCAGTCCCATAGACTTGTATCAGCAGAGCACATGCTCCAACGCTGATCCACTCAAAAGGGGGACACGGGACCCCTGTTCTGGTGATGTATAACTGATAACTTGTTCTTACTGGAAGCTGGGATATTCAAGCAGATATTTAAAAACTAGCGACACAGGAAGTGATAAGTGTGAAAAAGTGATGGTGATGCCATATCACTCAATTGGGTTGCTGCCTTCATTTTTTATATTTTTTCACTCTTTCAAAATGTTGGCTGTAATGAATGGCCTGAGCTTTGGCTAACACCTTTGTCATTCTGTTGCGTGCCTAATATTTCATATGCATTTTCAGAAGAGTATTTCTCGTCTTGAGCCAAATAGGTTTTTGGGTAAACACAAAAAAATTATAAAAAATAACACTTTTATATGCAGATATTTTATTATAGAGCACCTGACTGGAGGATCACAGGATCAACCCCATTAAACTGACACACTGTCTGGCAGAGTTGATTAAAATAACTGCTAATTAAAATGACACCTGTTTTGTGAAAATTGGTTGCGGCGTTCCTGAGGGGGAATACAATGCGCGCTACAGTGCACTGATGGGTGTAGGCAGCACTGGAAAGCTAGGGAATTGAGGCACTGAAGCCCTCATTTGCAGAAAGAATAAAAATCTTTTTTCCTCAGGAAAACCCCAACCAATTTTTTACAAGATAATCAGCAGGCTAAGGCTACTTTCACAGTAGCGTTGTTTTAAATCGGCGTTCAATTCCGACACCGGAACTGCCCGCCGGATCCGGAAAAACGTGTGAAAACGGATTACATTTGAATCCTGATCAGGATTTTGATCACAATGAAAAAATGCATTGGAAAAAACGGATCCGCCATTTATGGACTTTAACTTTTTTTTTCACATTTTTCGGGTTTAACATGTAAAAGCCGGATCCGTTTTGACTGAACACACAGTGCCAGATCCGGCGTTAATGCAAGTCAATGGGAAAAAGGCCTGATCCGGCGTTCAGTCAAAGTGTTCAGGCTTTTTGGCCGGAGGTAAAAATACAGCATGCTACGTTTTTCTGAAAAGCCTGATCAGTCAAAAAGACTGAACTGAAGACATCCTGATGCATCCTGAAGGACTGACTCTCCATTCAGAATGCATTAGGATAAAACTGATCAGTTCTTTTCCGGATTTGAGCCCCTAGGACGGAACTCAGCGACGGAAAAGAAAAACGCTAGTGTGAAAGTACCCTAAAGCTTTCCAGGCAGTATACAAGGTTGATCCTGCTGACAGGTGCTGTTTAATATTTGTATCTTTATTGCAACACTTTATTTTTTTTTTTCCAGGACAGTGGTGCTACAGCATCTGGTAGAAGACCTGGACCTTCACACATGCCCAAACAGCACAAGAACAGAGGGATAGATTTCTACTTTTCTAGAAATAAAAATGTATGAATGCAATGAAGAATGTGGCTGGGACAATGGGGTATTTTCAGGAATTTCAGGGATAAGTGCATAAAGTAGTTATAAAAATCCTTCTTAACAGAAGAGGCCGGAATCGCGAACATCTGACCATTAGGATATTTGCTGTTCAAGAATAAAAAAAAGATTTTAAAAAAACTCTTACTTAAGGGCTCTTTCACAAAAGTGGATGCCATGCGGGTAATCCGCGCTCTGGACAGCAGAGACACGGAGCATTAACATGAATGATAATGCTCTTTGCCTCTCTGTGACCTTTTTACTACAAAATCCCGGTGACAACTTTATCTCCCTGTGATTTTGTCGTAAAAAGATCACAGAGAGGCATGGAGCATTATCATTCATGTTAATGCTCTGTGTCTCTGCTGTGCAGAGCGAGGATTGGCTCTCTTTCACGCAGCGGATTCCACGCACGGCATCCGCTCGTGTGAAAGAGCCCTAAAGTGGTTCAGCCCCAATTGGCCAGATTTGTAAGGCTAAATGTACACAATCAGGATTGCATGCAGATTGTCCGCATGGAAAATCCGCACCGTAGGTCATGTACATTGTATTCTATGAGAATTTGAAATTTTCATGTACATGATGCAGATTGTTTCCATGCAGATTTTGACCTGTGGTGCGGATTCAAAAATCTGCAGCATGTCGATTTTATTTTATTTTTCCTGACCGGATTTTTTCCATTAATTTCAATGGGGAGAGGCTAATCCACATGTAAATCTGCACCAATTGATGTGGATTGTCCACACGGATTTCCCTGTAAACATCTGCGGATTTCAGTGCGGATTTTTCGCACATAAATCCGGAAAGTGTACATTTACCCTTAAAATGTAACTGTCATGTTTTCATCACAAAATCTATTTTAGCCTATGGTACTGCTGCTGCAGCATTATGCATAAAGCAATCTTTAGTTTATTCACATACCAATGTTTTCCTTGAGTTTTTCCCTTCGTTACGGCTGTTTAAACATTTACAATATGAGGACCTTCTCAAGATGGCTCCTCTGCCAGTTCTCTGAGGCCAAAACTGCTTTCCCTCACTTCCCATACACACTTGCTCTAGCCAGCAGCTTCCTGCTAGCCAATTAGATTGGATTACTGAGAGACACGCCTCCTCACTCTGAAGCCTAATGCAGTGTGAAGGACCGCCCCCCCATCTTACTGTCTTCTTAGCCAGAGACAGACAAGCCATAGCAACTTTTAAGGGAGCAGTGGAAAGGGACAGGGGACATTAATAAAAGCTGTTATTATAAGGTAATTACAGATCTTTTGACAATCATTGACAAACTAACTCAGGTATACATGCCTAGCTCTAATAAACTAGCAAATAAAATAAAAAAATGACAGTTACACTTTAAGGGAAGCCTGTTACCAATCTGCTTCCCAGCACTGGCTCCCTGTTCCTTCCCCTCCAGGCTGTGATGCTCCGCTGGGCTTTCTTGCTGAAAACTTCTGGCTTGACACTGCCTGTTGCCGATCACTGGCCAAGATGGTGACAGGCTCCCCTTAAGTCATGACTAATGGTCACATGGCGTAAGGGGCTCCATTCATTGCCGCAGCAAGTGATTGGCTGCGGCGACATTAAACCAGATGTTTTCCAAGTCCTTACCAAAAAAAATAACTGGACAATTTGGAAAGGTGCCTAACCTTTTGCGAATGCTAAATTTTATATTTAGTTTTTTTTAGACCGATAAATTCTGCAAATAAATAGTGCGGCCACGCTTTCACACAGTCGGTGATTTCCATCAGGGACTGTGAGCCTACACAGAGATCAGGTATAAGGCCTCTTGCCCACCAACGTAAGGGCTCTGTGCCCTTGCTGCGGTCCGCAATGCACAGGCACAGACCGTGGGGCAGCCGCATGCGGGTCACAGACTCATTCACTTGACTGGAGTCCGCGATCCGTCCGTTCTGCAAGAAGGTAGAACAAGTTCCTTCGTTCCGTGCTTCCGTTCCTTTCCGCACCACATCTCCGGATTTGCGGACACATTCAAGTGAATGGGTCCTCATCCGTGATGTGGAATGCACGCAGCTGGTGACCCATGTATTGCAGAACCGCCGTATGCTGTCCGCAGCAAGGGCACGGAGCCCTTACGTTCGTGGGCAAGAGGCCTAAGGGAAAGATTTGCACCTCTTCTATGTTTATGACCTGCGCCTGGTTTTGGCTCCCAATAACTGATAGAAATCACTGACCAAACACTGATGTGTGCAAGCGACCTAAGGGTTCATTACAATTTGAAGAAGTATGTTATAATTATTTAAAGAGACACTTCCATCAGAAAGGGGTAATTTTTTTTAAAATCAATATTCATAGACAATATATTTTAGAAGTTTGGCTGTTTTCATTTCAACGGTTCTATGTGAGTCAAAATTAGATACAAAAAAATTGTGGATGTGCAGCAGTCAACACAAATGGTAAGACCCCCTTTATAGATGGGTAATCCATTGTCCATTTACATTTACTGTTGCTATGAGGAGAAGATGTTATCTGGAAGGTAATCCTCATTATAATGTAAAATTGGACTGACAGTATGACTATTGTTCCTCTGATATGTCTAGATAAAGATGCCCACACAAGAGCACTGCATTGATTAATGTGTGATGCTCTAACTGAAGGCCCCTTTAAAGTGTATTTAGACAGGCCAACTGAGTGGCCGATTGTTGGGAAGGAAGCTTTCCTTCCTGACAGTCGGCTGCTCGTTCATTGAAGAAGTCCGCTGCAGCAATCCCTCGTCCTCATACAGAATCATGGCTTCTGAGCAGCAGATCGCTGTTTAGCCCAGACGATCTGCTGCTCAGAAGCCATGATGGGTGGTGCCTGCATGAACAACAGGATCACCCAATGAACGAGGAACAGTCATTCCCGATAATCTGGACGATTATTGGTCCATCTAAATGCACCTTTAGACTTCCTGATATTCGGGCAGATTATAGCTAATGAGCATTTGTACGAATGCTCATTAGCGATCATCTGAAAAAAGTTCCGCTGATCAAGCGAAACACTCATTCATTGGGTAATAGGATTTTTTATGTCCTTTATTTGCCAGCAGCAGATCGTACTCTCTAAACAGCACTCTGCTACTGGCAAGCAATGATTCTGTATGGGGATACTGTGGAGGGGATAGCTGCATGTAATAGCAGCGGTCTTCTCCTCTGACGAGCAGGCGATTGTCGGGAAAGAATGCTTCCTTCACGACAATCGTCTGTTCAATTGAGCAGTGTAAAGGGACCTTGAGTTGTTCATTCCCCTTCTGGTCAAAGTGGACGGTTTGACTAAAAAAGTTAGTGAAAGCAAGACTGTCTGCCATGCCAACCCGGAGAGGAAGTGGAATATATGGTGTGACTTCAATAATTTCTATAATTTTAAAATATCCTGCTGTTTTATTTGTTTAGGGAAAAAAATACATAGAATATTAATATATAGGCTGTTAATACGTGATAAAACATTTTTGATGGAAGTGCCCCTGTAACTTAAAGGGTTACTCCCATCTTGGAAATTGGGGACATATCTCTAGGATATGGCCCCAATGTCAGATAGGTGCGGGTCCTAGAGGTGAGCCTACAAATCGCCGGAGGGCACACCGCGGGCTCGGATTTTCGGAAGTTCCGTTGAAATGAATGGGCGCGCAGCGGTTTTTATCCGGCCACCTATCGGCATATTTGCCCGGACTTCAGGCAGTGCACAGCTGTACTTACGGATCCGGCAGTCTGTTCTCCTGCCGGAACAAGTAACGTCAGTGTGAAACAGGCCTAAGATGGGACAACCCCTTAAATGGTGCAGATTTATTTCTAAAAGGAAAACCGACTGTTGCCCATAGCAACCAGTCTCAAAGTAGCTTTTATTTTTCTGGAGCAGAATATGCATTGAAATCTGTGCTGTGATTAGGTGCTATAGGCAACAGACAGTTAATTTTTTAGACCGTTTCATAAATCTCCCCCGGTGAAGGATTCATAACTGTACAGTGGGATTTACATCTATTTGTATATAAACCACAGCGCTCCATATCCTCCAGGGGATGGTTCCGTTTATGAATTTATTTTTTATTTTTACAAATATATTTTTATTGAAAGATCTGTAAAGTTTTTAACAGCATGTTTATACATCGTTTCTGACCACAATCTATGCAAAGTTAAATCCACATAGTGTACAAACTTTTTGTTTCCAAATTTTTCATGTTAACAAAAACATAAATTCGCCCCTTCCCTCCCTATCCCAACCAAACTGAGACTGCTGATCTGGTATGCCTGCTTTATTCCAATTTAGTAGAACCCAGATTCGCTTCCTGCCTCTTTGTAATCTCCATAACGCCCTGACATCTTAGATTTCCAGTTTTCCCAATTGGGCCTCCAGATACCATCTTGTTTGTGTGAAGGGAGACATCAGCTCCCGAATTTCTGTGTCTGTTAGGGATGCTTCAATAAACTTTCTCCATTTATTTACTAATTTGCCTATGGACTTTTCTTTGTACCTCTCCATCTTCAGTCTTTCCATGAGAAACATAGGTTTCAAGATACCCAACACCTCCTCCCATACGGGAGTCTTAATTTGGAGCCAGTGTCTTAAAATAGCTTTCTTGACTGCCATGAGTAGTATGGGGACTCCTTTTTCAGACACCCCGTTTCCCTCCCCTCCCGCCTGATCTACAGGGATAAATTGGAAAATACATTGTTGCGAGTTGAGATCGATATCTACCCCCCAAACTGTTTTGATGTAGTCCCTTGCTTGGGACCATAAGAAGGTTAAGTTTGGGCAGTTCCACAGTCCATGTAGTAGGTTTTCTTTTGGTAATGAGCATTTAGGACACTGTCTCAAATAATGTGTCGGAGCTTTCCTATAAGATAGGTCGAAAGCGTAAGTGGCCTTATGCATTATTCTCAGCTGGGTCTCCCGCCATTGCTCATTATATATTGCCTTTCTTATTAGTTCAAAACCATCTCTGATCTGTTTGGACAGGTTGGGGACACCTAGCTTCCTTTCCCATGCAGAGAAGGCCCTTTTAACTAGACCTATGGGTTGTGTACTATGTAGTCTGCGGTACATCTCTGACAAGGGAAGCATGGAGTCATTCTTGCCTATTAGTGCGTCAAACCTTTATGAATCTTTCCTGACTTTATCGCTGTTACATTTTTTTATTGAAGCAAAAATATTATACTGTTAATCCTTTTATGAATCACTGATGTAAACTACTGGCAATTTATTTATTAACACCGCTTTTGTTCTCATTCATTAAAACAACCCTCCAATGGCAATCTGTATTTTATAGGATTAAAAAATATATTATTTAAACTTTTGTGGCGTTTTATGTATGAACACTGCTCAGGTTACCTTTTCTTTAGGGCTCCTGCACACGAACGTATTTTCTTTCCATGTCAGTTCTGGGTTTTTTTTGCGGACCGTATGCGGAACCATTCATTTCAATGGGTCTGCAAAAAAATTTAAAAAAAGTTACTCTGTGTGCATTCCATTTCCGTATGTCCATTCCGTAAAAAAAAGTAGAACATGTTCTATTATTTTCCACATTACAGACAAGGATAGGACTGTTCTATAAGGGCCAGCTGTTCCGTTCCACAAAATATGGAATGCACACAGACGTCATACATATTTTTTGCGGAACCATGTTTTGCGGACCGCAAAATACATACGGTCATGTGCATGAGCCCATACACAAATATGATAGCCAAACAAATGTGATGGGAAACCTATAAAGAAACATGAACATGACAAAACACTGGGTTCTCCAAAAAAATTTTGTTTTGACATTTTTACACTAGTGAGACGCATTTCCATCTACATTGACTTCAATGGAATTCTTGTACCATCAGGTTAAGGCCTCATACACACGACCGTATTTTTTCAAGGTCCGCAAAACGGGGTTCCGTTGGTCCGTGATCCGTGACCGTTTTTTCGTCCGTGGGTCTTGCTTGATTTTTGGAGGATCCACGGACATGAAAAAAAAGTTGTTTTGGTGTCCGCCTGGCCGTGCGGAGCCAAGCGGATCCGTCCTGAATTACAATGCAAGTCAATGGGGACGGATCCGTTTGACGTTGACACAATATGGTGCAATTTCAAACGGATCCGTCCCCCATTGACTTTCAATGTAAAGTCAGGAGTTAATATACCATAGGATCTGAGTTTTCTCCAATCCGATGGTATATTTAAACTTGAAGCGTCCCCATCACCATGGGAACGCCTCTATGTTAGAATATACCATCGGATTTGAGTTACATCGTGAAACTCAGATCCGACAGTATATTCTAACACAGAGGCGTTCCCATAGTGATGGGGTCGCTTCTAGTTAGAATATACGACGAACTGTGTACATGACTGCCCCCTGCTGCCTGGCAGCACCAGATCTTTTACAGGGGGCTGTGATCAGCACAATTAACCCTTCAGGTGCCGCACCTGAAGGGGTTAATTGTGCTGATCATAGCCCCCTGTAAGAGATCAGGGGCTGCCAGGCAGCAGGGGCAGACCCCCCTCCCTCCCCAGTTTGAATATCATTGGTGGCCAGTGTGCGGCCTCCGTCGGCCCCCCTCCCCCCCTCTATTGTAATTTCATTGGTGGCCAGTGTGCGGCCTCCGTCGGCCTCCCTCCCCCCCTCTATTGTAATATCATTGGTGGCCAGTGTGCGGCCTCCGTCGGCCCCCCTCCCCCCCTCTATTGTAATTTCATTGGTGGCCAGTGTGCGGCCTCCGTCGGCCCTCCTCCCCCCCTCTATTGTAATTTCATTGGTGGCCAGTGTGCGGCCTCCCCTCTCCCCCCCCCCCCCCCCCCCCTGCCCGATCATTGGTGGCAGCGGAGATTCCGATCGGAGTCCCAGTTTAATCGCTCTGGGGCGCCGATCGGTAACCATGGCAACCAGGACGCTACTGCAGGCCTGGTTGCCATGGTTACTTAGCAATATTACAATATTAGAAGCATCATACTTACCTGCTGGCTGCTGCGCTGTCTGTGTCCGGCCGGGAGCTCCTTCTACTGGTAAGTGACAGATCATTAAGCAATGCGCCGCACAGACCTGTCACTTACCAGTAGGAGGAGCTCCCGGCCGGACACAGACAGCACAGCAGCCAAGAGGTAAGTATGATGCTTCTAATATTGTAATATTGCTAAGTAACCATGGCAACCAGGCCTGCAGTAGCGTCCTGGTTGCCATGGTTACCGATCGGAGCCCCAGAGCGATTAAACTGGGACTCTGATCGGAATCTCCTCTGCCACCAATGATCGGGCGGGGGGGAGAAGGGAGGCCGCACACTGGCCACCAATGAAATTACAATAGAGGGGGGCCGACGGAGGCCGCACACTGGCCACCAATGAAATTACAATAGAGGGGGGCCGACGGAGGCCGCACACTGGCCACCAATGAAATTACAATAGAGGGGGGCCGACGGAGGCCGCACACTGGCCACCAATGATATTACAATAGAGGGGGGGAGGGGGGGCCGACGGAGGCCGCACACTGGCCACCAATGATATTACAATAGGGGGGGGGGGGGCGACGGAGGCCGCACACTGGCCACCAATGATATTCAAACTGGGGAGGGAGGGGGGTCTGCTGCCTGGCAGCCCCTGATCTCTTATAGGGGACTATGATATGCACAATTAACCCCTCAGGTGCAGCACCTGAGGGGTTAATTGTGCGGATCACAGCCCCCTGTAAGAGATCGGGTGCTGCCAGGCAGCAGGGGGCAGTCATGTACACAGTTCTCAGTATATTCTAACTAGAAGCGTCCCCATCACTATGGGAACGCCTCTGTGTTAGAATATACTGTCGGATTTGAGTTTTCACGAAGTGAAAACTCATCTCTGAAAAAGCTTTTATGCAGACGGATCTTCGAATCCGTCTGTATGAAAGTAACCTACGGGTGCGGATGCCAATCTTGCGTGCATCCGTGTTCTTTCACGGACCCATTGACTTGAATGGGTCCGTGAACCGTTGTCCGTCAAAAAAATAGGACAGTATTTTTTTGACGGACAGGAAACACGGATGCGGCTGCAAAACGGTGCATTTTCCGATTTTTCCACAGACCCATTAAAAGTCAATGGGTCCGCGAAAAAAAACGGAAAACGGCACAGCGGCCACGGATGCACACAACGGTCGTGTGCATGAGGCCTAAGGATAATATAAATGAATGATGTCACAGCAGGTGTATTAATAACCAAAGCAATAGAACAAGAAAAATAGTCAGTGATGTAAAGGGACAATGCACGTATTGATGGCAGAATACAGGAATAACAAAAACGGTGATGTCACACTGCATTATTATTAACTACAATTATGTAAAATACAAGGTAATAATCATGGTGATAAATCAAAGTACAAGAGTAATGAACATGGTGACAGTACGGAGAATTTCCTTATGAGGTAGAGGAGCTGGTAGATCTCCTCAAGCCTTAGGGCTCTTTCACATGAGCGTGTGCAGTCTGGAAATCACGCTCTGTGCAGGTCCGGTGAGGTGGTGGAGGGGGAGGAATGGTTAGTCAAAAAAGATCCCAAGATGATAATGACCATTAACCCTATAGTCTCTCTCCCCCTTATACAAAACCACCTACATAACTATAGCGAGGTCTCTAACTTCAAAATCTATGAAAAAAAAATCTCTAATTATGAGTACTGGTCTCCCTTCACATGTCAAACAGACCTTAATGGTAAATTCACCCTTTGATTGGTCATCCCCAAACTTAACTTACCTGGGAGTAAAGATTAGTCCATCTGTCCTCGACCTCTTTTCCCTAAATTATACCCCGTTGCTTCATTCTATGATTAAAGCCATAGACAACCTTAACCTCCATACCCCAACCTTCTCTCATCACTGATCATACCCCGCCTCACTTATCTCCAGCAAGTTCTCCCTATCCCTATACCCAAGTCATACTACAAGTCTCTTAGGAAAAAGTTCAGATCCTTTATTTGGAATGGAAGGAAACCAAGACTCTCCTACTCCCAGCTTTCAAAGCCGGTGTCTGTGGGAGGGATTGGTCTCCCGGATCCAGAATTATATGGCAATGCAACACTCCTCTCTAGAGCAATAGAATGGCTACGTAATAGCCCTGAAAAATCTTGGGTCCCTTTGGAACAACACTTAATGGGCAGACCCTTACGGTCTCTCCTGTAAATCCGATGTTTACCCCTCCCATCTTATACCCAATCTTGCGAGCCACCCTGAATGCATGGAAATAGTCAGTCTCTACACACTGCTCAATCCCTTTCCCCTCCCTTCTTCTCTGGGTCAGTGATGTGGTGGGTACGATTTCCCCTGATAGGTTGACTTCCACCCCGAGAGAGTTAAGGAGCTCATCTACCCCCATTATCTCTTTCTTGGGAAGTTCGGGTGATATTACAAGCGTTAGTGATATGAAGGAGATCCTAAACCCCCAGCCTAGCGGTATAACCCTAATTACATATCTCAGAATGTTCATGACTCGTAATGGTAAACTTCTTCCCCTCTGGTATGGCTTGAGTCTTTTGATTGCTGATCCGAAACCACCTAAAAAGCTAATATCACAAATATACAATAGGTTGAGATCAGCTCCCTTACTTGTAAAACCAGCCTTTATTCGACATTGGGAAAAAGACATGGATAGGGATCTTCCCCTCTCCATGCTCCCCAAACTCTTCCTCTCTGCCGGTAAGTCATCCAGATATGTTAGGATTTAGGAAAATAGTTACAAACTTTTAACTAGGTGGTACATAACCCCAGACAAATCACTTTTCTTCTCAGAGGGTTCCTCGGATGTTTGCTGGAGGTGCCAGGGCGACAGAGGAACGTTTTTCCATATCTGGTGGGATTACCCCAAAATAAATAAATGGTGCGGTGACATATTTGAAATCTGCAACAAAATCTGCCTCACAGATATACAGGCTTCTCCTTGTAAAGCCTTGCTAGCTTGTTTTGACGAGGATGTGCATAACCCTCCCCCTTACATATTTAAACAACTATTAATCGCAGCAAGGCTTCTTATACCGAAATTTTGGTTGCAAACATCTCTCCCCTCAATAATGCAATGGAAGCAAAAAATAGACCAACTACACCGATTTGAGGAATTGTCTGCTTGGGAGACTAGAACTCACCCACAGTTTATGAAAAAATGGCATCTGTGGATTGTCCATAGGTTCTCACCTTCCTCAACCGGTTGAGTTCGGGACTTCCTGCTTTGGCTACCCCCTCCTGTAAACCCTCACTCTGCCGCAACCTCGTCATTCTCTCAACCTAGCACAACAGGCTTCACATACATCATCCATCACAATGCTTCCCTAGCACCAGATATAACACTAGAAGATTCCTCCTTCTCACTGTTTCGCTTCTCCCCTGCCAAGACTCTCCTACTATACTATTGATTAGGGAAAGGGTTACTATGGTATATGTCAATGTCTTTTCGATATGTACTTGTCTAATTGCTGCCATATTCTGTACCACCTATTGGACATGGTTATCCTGCGGGATCTGATTCTTATTGTCCTATCCTATACTGTGTTACACGGTCCTTGTTATTACACAAAATTAATAATAAAAGAAAAAAAAAAAGATCCCAAATCCCTTTAAGGGCTCTTTCACACAAGCATGTGCAGTGCATAAATCAAGCTCCGTGTGTAAGAGTGATCCTCAGTTCTGCACACTGGTAGTCTTGCAGGAGCGCACGGTATTATAATGATTTATAATGCTGCAGAAATCAAGTCCAGTGATTTCTGGATTGCACATGCTTGTGTGAAAGAGACCTTAAGGCCCCTTGCAGACGAGTGTGAGCGGATGAGATCCGGGTGCGTTGCGGATGCGTTCAGTAAAAAATGTGCGATTTCGCAAAAAATCTAACTTGGAAATGTAGAGAAGAGGCTGCCGATTATATGCATCTGATATGGAGCTGTTTAAAATTGCAATCCTTTTGGAGAGAGGTTTTTGGTCTCCTAAGTGCAGAGTCCCTAGTATCCCTCCCACTGAAACCGGAAGTGGCTGTCTTGGGCAGTATCCCACTATCAGTTAGGGAAAAAAGGAAAAAAAGGTTCTGGATAAGAGGTCTTATGGCGGCAAGAGTCATTATCGCAAGAGAGTGGGGCTCCAAAAGAGCAACCAACATTATCGAGTGGAAAAATCTATTGGTCAGGATCGAGAGGTTTGAGGAATATGCAATAAGTAGTACAATCAGTCGCTGGCGGGCGGTGCCATTGCCCGGCCGGGGGGGGGGGGGGGGGGGGTGAGAAATGAAAAATAATGTATACCCCTTACGGGGAACTGACCATGGTGCCCACCGAGACCGCCATCACAGGGTGGGGGGGTTGATTTAAGGTGGGGGATAAATTAATCTGAATAGACAATGAGAGTATAAGATACGTGGAGCTTAGAGGGGAGTTTGGTAATCCCCCAAAATAGAACAGATTGCTTACTTTTTTTGTACTGTTTCTGTTTACAGTGATTCATAATTTATTATGATGACTGTTTTTTCAGAGTGTATATTGGTGTACTCAGATTTTGTATTGTCAAATTGCATTTTAATTTAGTATTTTCAAATTGCATTTTAATTTTGTATTTTGAAAGGAATAGAAAATAAAAATATACGATTTCGCAAGCAAGTTCTCTCAGTTTCTCTTGAATGCATTGGGGGACACAGCACCATGGGTATATGCCCAGCTGCCACTAGGAGGCTGACACTAGAAGTAAAAAGTGTTGGCTCCTCCTATCTGGGCTATACCCACTGCAGATGCAGGAGCAAAGCAGTTTTTTGTCTAGTTTCTATAGGAGGCAGACACGACATGTTTTTTTTCCTGCAGGTCTTGCTGCTATTTTGTTTTATTTTTTCTTTCTTTTCCTCTTTATGCAGGTTTTTCTCCTGCTGCAGGGGGTGCTCCATCGTGGGCTGCCACTTTAGTTGCACCCTGTGCCGGTGCGTACTTCTGTACCGCTGGTCACCTAGTCCCCATTACTGCCGCCGCAGTGGCTTGCCAGCTTTCCCACGGGCCCCGTGTTGAGTCTGCTGATGGGGTGACCCTGTTGCGCCTGAAGATGTCAGAGGGTAAGTACAGCTTCCCCTCTCCCCCTCTGGACCACTGATCCCTTCTACCTTGGCCAGTGTTCATGGGGCTCAGGGACGCATGTGCTGGACATATGGGCCTGCAATCCTGCCTCCCGGTCGGTCCCCCTTTTTCTTTGTGGTCTCCTGGGTGCCGCTTCCTCGCTGGGGTCCTCATCTTTCATTCCCCCGCTTATGAACTAATCTAGTCCCTGGCTTTTCGGCCCACTAGGCCGTGGCCTAGCTCCGCCCCCTTTTTTCTTCACGGGCTTCGGCCCAACTCCTCCTCTCATTAGGAGGGACCTCCTGCCTAGCGCCTATCACGGCTAGGCGTGGTCTTTTCCTCTGGAGGGGCGGTTTCTTCTGCTGCTGAGAAGAAGAGGCTCCATCTTGCAGCTAAGGGCCTGATCGCCATTCAGAGTGTTCCTGTTCTCCCTTCGCTGCTTCTGCGCATCGTGGGGCACAGCACCTGGGACCTGGTAGGATAGCCTCTCTGGCTATACATTTATTTTCTGTAGTTGGTCTCTTTTTGCCATTATGTCCTCTGCTAGTACGGACCCTAAAGCCCGGGTGCCTATTGGGGTGGCTATTTTTTATGCTTGCTCTAAGTGCAGTAATGCTTTTCCTTCCCCGCAACCTAACTCACTCTGCACGCAGTGCGTTGCTCCCATGCCCCCTACTGACGCCCTGGCCCCCCCTGCGGTGGCGGTCCCTCCTGATTGGGCCGCCTCAATGTCCCAGGCCATAGGCGACCTTGCCAGCCTGTCCAGGTCCATGGTGCAGTCGCTGGACCACTTGCCTGCTCAAATTGTGGCAGTCTCTGCCGTTCCAAGCATTCCGTGTTGGATTTTCCTAACCACCCGGACCTCTATGCACTCCTGGCCAGGAGTGGCGTCAGCCTGATAGGCGCCTGCAGATCTCTAAGGGTTCGGACACTCTGTTTCCTTTCAGTGCAGAATCCGTGAAACTCTGGTCAGGCCCACCTCTGGTCGATCCTCAGGTGGCCCATTTGGCCAAGGCCACCACCCTTCCCTTGGCTGATGCGGCTTCCTTCTCGGATCCCGGTGACAAGAAGATTGATTCCTTGGCTAAGGCCGTTTTTGTAGCGGCAAGTCCCAGCTGGGCCTCAACCGTCTGGTTCGTCTTCCCCATCTCGTCCGCAAGGAGTTGGTGCTGGTTGCTTCTACCTCGCACCCTATCTCTAGGCAAGTCCTTTCTTCCCCCTCGCTGGCGGGTGATCTCCACGGACGCCAACCTGACGAGGTGGGGGAGCCGTCTTCGGGTCCCTCTCTGCTCAGGGCCTGTGGTCAGCAGCAGAATCCTCCCTGCACATCAATATTCTGGACCTCAGGGCAATCTTTCTGTCTTTCTCTGAATGGACACCTTCTCTCCGGTCTTCCGGTCCGAATCCAGACGGACAACTCCACTGCGGTGGCGTACCTGAATCATCAGGGGGGCACCAGAAGTGTGAGGGTTATGGAAGAGGCATCACGCATACTTCGGTGAGCGGAGTCCTTTGTTCCGGTCCTCTCTGCAGTCCACATATCCGGGGTTCGACAATTGGGCAGCAGACTCACTCCGTCGCCAAAGCCCCGACCCGGGTGAGTGGTCTCTTCACCCAGAGGTGTTTCTTTGTCTGTGTCAACGTTGGGGCATGCCGGACATAGACCTTTTCGCCTCCCGTCTCAACCACAAGGTACTGCGTTACTTCGCTTGGTCCCGGGACCCTCAGGCGCTGGCCTCAGATGCTCTGGTCCTTCCTTGGTCCCAGTTCAGTCTTGTGTACCTCTTTCCTCCCATTCTGCTCCTTCCCAGGGTTCTCAAACGCCTGAAGTCTTCCCGGGTTTCGGCGATTCTGGTGGCCCCGGACTGGCCTTGCCGTGCATGGTACGCGGATCTTCTGTTCTTCTCGCAGACGCGCCGTGGCGACTCCCTCTACGTCCCGACCTCCTTTCCCAAGGTCCGCTACTCCACCCGAGTTTACATCAGCTCACCTCGGTTCTGAGGTTCCACGGTCTCTCGGAGTTCAGACTATGCTCCGCACACAAGCCCCAGTCTTCCAGAATTTTTCATCGTACCTGGAAGACCGATTTTTCCTGGTGTGAGGCTGCTCAGTTTCACCCTCTCTACCTTTCTTTTCCCAGAGTCTTGTCTTTCCTCCAGGGGGGCTTTGACAAGGGCCTTCGGCTGGCCTCTCTCATGGGTCAGATTTCGGCCCGATCTGTTCTTTTCCAGAAACCCCTGGCTTCTCGCCGCAAAGTGAGAACCTTTCTGCAGTGGGTCGCACACCGCGTTCCGCCTTTTCGTCCTCCTGTGGAACCGTGGGACTTGAACATTGTCCTGGACGCTCTTCAGGCCTCTCCTTTTGAGAATTTACAGGATATTTCTCTTTCCTTTTTCTCGTTTAAGGTTGCCTTTCTTGTGGCGATTACTTCTATTCGCAGAGTTTCTGAACTTGCTGCGCTCTCTTGCAGATGCCCTTTCTTGGTGTTTCATCAGGATAAGGTGGTTCTGCAGCCAGTCCCTTCCTCCCTCCCTAAGGTGGTGTCCTCATTCCACATTAATGAGGAGATTGTTCTTCTATCCTACTGTCCTAACCCCTCTCATCCTAGGGAGCGTTCTCTTCACCGTTTGGATGTTGTTAGGGCTCTTCGCCTCTATCTTCGGTTGACTGAGTCCTTCCGCCTGTCGGACTCCCTCTTTGTGTTCCCTGAGGGTTTTTGCAAGGGCCTGCAAGCCCTCCAAGGCCACCATATCCCGTTGAATTAGTTCGGCAGTTAAGGAGGCCTATGTTGCGAAGGGTCGTGTTCCTCTCTTTCGGTTGACCGCTCATTCCACTAGGGCGGTCGTGGCTTCTTGGGCGGTTAGACATCAGGCCTCAGCTTCCCAGGTCTTCAAGGCCGCCACCTGGGCCTCTGTCCATACGTTTTCCAAATTTTATCACATCCACTCCTTGGCTTCTGCTGATGCCAGTTTGGGTCGCAGGGTTCTGCAAGCAGCCGTGAGTTAGTTGCGTTGCATGGCTGTTTTTCTGCCCTCCCTTGTGGACTGCTTTAGGACGTACCATGGTGCTGTGTCCCCCAATGCATTCAAGAGAAAACTGGATTTTTGTACTCACCGTAAAATCCTTTTCTCGTAGGATGCATTGGGGGACACAGATCCCACCCTTTATGAAGCACCAAAAAACAACTATATCATAAATATCTCGCATGGAGTTATTCGTATTATCACCTACACAGCTCAGAGAGCAACCACACAGAGAGTAATTTTAATTAATTATTCTTTATTGGATATCCAACATGATAGATGGTATATCAATTAAAAAACATATACAAAAGACAGTACATACTGGGAACAGATCGGTGTTACAATAAATGTATAAAAACAGAGTAAGCTCCAAACCAATAAGGGACTAGTATCCCCCCGTACACAGTAGCGCAGTATCAGCTAGGTGGGGCACATATAGCAGTAGAGGCATCCAGAGCATACATACACCAACACTCCAAACATTTAAGGGAGTGTAAGCCTGGATGCCGCCCACAACAAGCGGAGACTGCAGGAGATAAGGGGGGAAAAAAACACTGTTTAAAGTGCAAGTGCAATAAATACCTACTGACCCTGGTCTGAAACAGCCGCCCGACGATCGTTTCGCAAAGTGCTTCCTCTTGGGGCCTACTGAACTACTCCATACTGATCTCCTATATACTCCAGACATCTACATTCATCCAATCAACACACACCTACTCAGCTTTCCATGATTAATCAAATCAGTTACTCCTGGCCGTGGGGAACATTGGTTGGTCATGTTCCCCACGGCCAGGAGTAACTGATTTGATTAATCATGGAAAGCTGAGTAGGTGTGTGTTGATTGGATGAATGTAGATGTCTGGAGTATATAGGAGATCAGTATGGAGTAGTTCAGTAGGCCCCAAGAGGAAGCACTTTGCGAAACGATCGTCGGGCGGCTGTTTCAGACCAGGGTCAGTAGGTATTTATTGCACTTGCACTTTAAACAGTGTTTTTTTCCCCCCTTATCTCCTGCAGTCTCCGCTTGTTGTGGGCGGCATCCAGGCTTACACTCCCTTAAATGTTTGGAGTGTTGGTGTATGTATGCTCTGGATGCCTCTACTGCTATATGTGCCCCACCTAGCTGATACTGCGCTACTGTGTACGGGGGGATACTAGTCCCTTATTGGTTTGGAGCTTACTCTGTTTTTATACATTTATTGTAACACCGATCTGTTCCCAGTATGTACTGTCTTTTGTATATGTTTTTTAATTGATATACCATCTATCATGTTGGATATCCAATAAAGAATAATTAATTAAAATTACTCTCTGTGTGGTTGCTCTCTGAGCTGTGTAGGTGATAGATCCCACCCTTTGTGGCTAAGTTTTTTCTGTTGGTCCTCTCTCTGGTTTAGGACTTGTTGGCTTACAGTTTTATCTTGTGCTCCTACTGCTTTTCTACCTACTGGTTTGCTCCTGCATCTGCAGTGGGTATAGCCCAGATAGGAGGAGCCAACACTTTTTACTTCTAGTGTCAGCTGGGCATATACCCATGGTGCTGTGTCCCCCAATGCATTTAAGAGAAAACGATTTTACGGTGAGTACAAAAATCCAGTTTTTGCCTGTGATCGGGTTTTAATTGCGCGGGTGCAATGCGATTTAATGCGTTTTGCATGCACGTGATAAAAAAAACTTGCTTGCCGATGCGATTTTCACGCAGCCCCATTCACATGATGGGGCCAGCCACCGAACATGCTGTGATTTTATTTACGCAACGCACAAGTGATGCGTGAAAAACAAAGCTCATGTACACAGACCCATTAAAATGAATGGGTCCGGATTCAGTGCGGGTGCAATGTGTTCGCATCACGCATTGCACGCGCGTGGAATATTTGCTCGTCTGCAAGGGGCCTTAGGCCCCTTTCACACAGGCGAGAATTCCGTACGGGTGCAATGCGTGAGGTGAACGCATTGCACCCGCACTGAATCCGGACCCATTCACTTCAATGGGGCTGTGCAGATGAGCGGTGATTTTCACGCATCACTTGTGCGTTGCGTGAAAATCGAAGCATGTTCTATATTCTGCGTTTCTCCCACAACGCAGGCCCCATAGAAATGAATGGGTCTGCTTGAAAATCGCAAGCAAGTGCGGATGCGGTGCGATTTTCACGCATGGTTGCTAGGAGATGATAGGGATGAGCAACCCCATTAAAGTCTAATCACTGCTATTATTTTCCTTTATAACCATGTTATAAGGGAAAATAATACATTCTTAATACAGAATGCTTACTAAAATGTGGCTTGAGGGGTTAAAAAAATAAATAAATTAACTTGCCTCATCCACTTGTTTGCGCAGCTGGCATCGTCTTCTTTCAGAACCTGCAAAAGGACCTTTGATGACGTAATCACGCTCACCACGTGGTGAGCGTGGTGACGTCACTACAGGTCCTGCTGAATGAAGATAGAAGGATGATTACGTCATCAAAGGTCCTTTTGCAGGTCCTGAAAGAAGAACAAAAGAAGACGATGCGCGAACAAGGTGAGTTACATTTTTTTTATTTTCATTTATAACCATGTTATGAGGGAAAATAATAAAGTGAATAGAACACCTAACCCAAACCTGAACTTCAGTGAAGAAGTCCGGGTTCGGGTCTGGGTACCACATTCAGTTTTTTCTCACGCGCATGCAAAATGCATTGCACTCGCGCGGAATAAACTGAACATCGTACTGCAAATGCAGTCAAAACTGACTGCAATTGCGTGCCTACTCGCGCAGTTTTCCCGCAATGCACACGCGATGCATTCGGAGCAAATCCGGGACGCCTGTGTGAAAGAGGCCTAAAGGGATTGTCCTTCCCACCTCACCAAACCTGCTCCCAGTGCTGCAGTAACAAGCTCCATCCTCTACACAATGGACAGAGTAGGTAGCTCTGCCGCCTATTTCTGGAGCAAGTCACTTAAAGGGGTTGGGCCAAGTAGGACTTTATCAAGAAAAGCCATTAATACATCAGGATATTGCATATGCACATTAGTTGTGCATTAACTGACATCCATAGCATCCCTTGTGATGCAAGGGGAGCAGGCTACATCGGTCACATGCATCATTTAGGAATTGACTGTTTACTTGCTGTCTAATCAATGGCAAGGAGTGGCTAGGCTTGAGGAATCATAAGGGGGACAGTGCATCTCTAGCATGTTAGGGATAGTAATAAGGCTGATAATGCTAGGAGTAGGGAAAGGGGTGCTGGTCACATAGCCAGTGGTGCCACAAAGCCTGGAATGGAAAAACTAAGCTTTCAACAAGGCCTGCCGAGGGATGGGGTCAACTACTTTCACACCTGCGTTAGGTGCGGATCCGTCTGGTATCTGCACAGACGGATACGCACCTAAAAAAGCCAACGATGGTATCCGTTCAGTACGGATCCATCTGCATACACTTAGTCAAAAAAAGTCTAAGCCTAAGTGAAGTCAAACGGATCCGTCCTGACTTTACATTGAAAGTCAATGGGGGACGGATCTGTTTACAATTGCACCATATTTGTGTCAATGTAAACGGATCCGTCCCCATGGACTTTCATTGTAGGTCAGGACGGATCCGTTTGGCTCCGCACCGCCAGGCGGACACCGAAACGCTGCAAGCAGCGTTTTGGTGTCCGCCTCTAGAGCGGAATGAAGGCGGAGCGGAGCCAAACTGATGAATTTTGAACGGATCCGCATCCATTCAAAATGCACTGGGGCTAAACTGATCCGTTTGGGGCCTCTTGTGAGAGCCTTGAAACAGATCTCACAGGCGGACCCTGAAACGGCAGTGTGAAAGTAGCAAATGGTCCAGCAGAAGTTGTCAGTAATGCCAGATGAAAAAGTCTGTGGAGAAGACAGTGAGGTCTGGTGTGCTCAGGGCAAAAGGTAGAGAAGCGGAGAGGGAGCATAACTTTTTTGGTGGCAGATTACAGCAATGGTGGACCATGATAAATTTCCATGAGGCAGGGTGAATTTGCACATGGGAGACACTAGTTAGACAACTAGTCTCTGCCTGGACCATTTCAAGGTGACTGAGAAACCTTGACTACAAACCGTTAGCGATAAATCCAGGTTCTATTTGGGATCCAACAACAGTAGGTTCAAGTATGGAGGCTTTGTGGTAGGCACTTCAATCCTTCCTTTGCTGTGGAGTGACGCACTGCCCCATCTGCTGGTGGGATGATATGACAGTCTGTCACCTCTAGTAGTGATACTAGGGACACACAGCTCATCGATATGTACAGGACATCCTGTGGCCACATCTGTTGTCTCTCTTGCAGGACTTACAGCTGGCATTGATCAGCAGGATAATGCTCAACTACACACAGCAAGGGTTTCCCAGGAATGTCCCAGAGTGCAACATTTCCTTGTCCTGCCATGTTGCCAGATTTATCGCCAATCAAGCATTTATGGGACTAGCTGGGATGCCAGCTTCAGCAACCTATGTGTGTGCAGGATCTACAGGCTCAGCTCAACATCTGTGGGTAAAAGTTCCTCAGGATACCAAACAGAACCTGTATGCCTCTGTGCCCAACTGGGCAGCATGGTGGCTTAGTAGTTAGCACTGGTGCCTTGCAGAAGGGGGTCCTGGGTTTGAATCCAACCAAGGAGAACATCTTCATGGAGTTTGTATGTTCTCCCTGAGTTTGCATGGGTTTCCTCCAACACTCCAAAGACATACTGATGGGAACCTTAGATTGTAAACCCCATTGGGGACAGCTTGATGCTAATGTCTGTAAAGCACAATAAATAAATAAATAATAAATCTCAACTTGTATCCAGGCTAGAGAGACCCAACAGGGTCCTAGAGCCCCCTTTAAATTGTATGGTTTTCCCCAATAAATGTATCCTTTCACTCTAACATTGTAATCACTTGCATTTACAGGTGCATCTCAATAATTTAGTATTATCAAAAAGTTTATTTTAGTAATTCAATTCAAACTGTGAAACTCATATATTATATAGATTCATTACAGACAGAAGTATCTATTTCAAGTGTTTATTTCTTTTCATGTTGATGATTATGGTTTACAGGTAATGAAAACCCCAAAGTCGGTATATCAGAAAATTAGAATATTGTGAAAAAGTTCAATATTGCAGACTTATGGGGGGAGATTTATCAAACTGATGTAATGCAGAACTGGCTTAGTTGCCCATAGCAACCAATCAGATTCCACCTTTCATTTTTTACAGCTCCTTTGGAAAATGAAAGGAGGAATCTGATTAATTGCTGTGGGCAACTAAGCCAGTTTTCCTTTGCGCTGGTTTTGATATATCTCCTTCATGGTGTCACACTCTAATCAGCTAATCAACACACAACACCTGCAAAGGTTTTCTAAGCCTTTAAATGGTTCCTCGGTCTGGTTCAGTAGGCTACACAATTATGGGGAAGACTGCTGACCTGACAGTTGTCCAGAAGACAGTCATTGACACCCTCCACAAGGAGGGTATCCCACAAAAGGTCATTGCCAAAGAAGCTAGCTGTTCATAGAGCGCTGTATGCAAGCATATTAATGGAAAGTTGAGTGGAAGGAAAAAGTGTGATAGAAACAAGTGCACAAGTAACAGGGATAACCACAGCCTGGAAAGGATTGTCAAGAAAAGGCCATTCAAGAATTTAGGGGAAATTCACAAGGAGTGGACTGCGACTGAAGTCAATGCTTCAAGAGCCATCATACACAGACGCATCAAGGACATGGGCTACACCTGGCACATTCCTTGTGTCAAGCCACTCATGGTCCAGAGACATCAGGTGCCCTGGGCTAAGGAAAAAAAAGACTGGACTGTTGCTCAGTGGTCCAAAGTCCTGTTTTCATATGAAAATAAATTAAGGTCCCAGGGTCTAAAGGAAGAGTGGAGAGACCCTCAGTCCAAGTTGCTTGAGGTCCAATGTGAAGTTTCCACAGTCAGTGAGGGTTTGGGGAGCCATGTCATCTGCTTGTGTTATATTAAGTCCAAAGTTAGCGCAGCCATTTATCAATTTTAGAGCACTTCATGCTTCCCTTTGCTGAAAAGCTTTATGGAGATGCTGATTTCATTTTCCAGCAGGACTTGGCACCTGCCCACGCTGCCAAAAGTACCAATACCTGGTTTAATAACCACGGTATCACAGTGCTTGATTAGCCAGCAAACTCGTCTGACCTATTAAGAGTAACACAATAAACACCAGACCCAACAATGCAGATGAACTGAAGGCCGCTATCAAAGCAACCTGGGCTTCCATAACACCTCAGCAGTGCCACAGGGTGATCACCTCCATGTCAAGTCACAGTGATGCAGTTATTCATCAAAAGGAGCCCCGACCAAGTATTGAGTGCATATACTGTACAGACTTTTCAGTAGGCCAACATTTCTGTATTAAAAATCATTCTTTTATTTGGTCTTATATTCTAATTTTCTGAGATACTAACTTGTGGGTTTGCATTAGCTATAAGTAATCAATCAACAACATTAAACCCTTCTTGACCAGCGCCGTACATGTACAGCACTGGGTGGGACTTTAAAGATGACTCCCGCTCGCGATCATGGGGGCATCATAGCCGCTGGGTGCCTGCTGTTGTAAACAGAAGACACCCGGGATGAATGTATGCAATCGAAAATAATGTCAATTGCATTCATTTAACCCCTCAGATTTTTTGATTGAAACGTCGCTTCTCGGCCTTTTGGCTAAGATCAAGTGTAGTATCTGTTCTTATCAGTCTGCCTTTTCTTGCCGGCCCAGGTCCTTGTGGGTACCCCCTGCACTCTGCCTTTGAGCATCGTTGATTAAATTCAGCTTCAGCTCACTGCTGCTATTGGGTGTAGGGCTATTCCCCAGGGAACAAGAGTGCTCTGGTCTCCGACCTCCTCTTGGCCTGTGGCTTAATAGTCTTGGTGTACGACGTTAGACAGTGCTTACTTGGATCTAGACAGCCCCGAACACGACAGCTGGAAGATCTTCTCCGACTGCGATCCAGGAGAAGACTTTGCGAAGACTCGACGAGGAACCCCGACGACGAGGACTGAAGACTCCGGCCTGAAGACTCCGGCCTCGGGGGACCCGACGAGGAAAAGAGGCTCGGCGAAGCCCTTCCCCGGAAGAAGCTCCGCCCAGCAGACGTTCCAGGGAGAGGAAGGCAGGAAGAAGGAAGAAGCCATGGCCTCTACCTCAACCGCCAAGCCTCCCAAGAAGAAGACGAAGAAGACCGCAGAAGGAAGGAAGGCCACGGCAGAGGCCCTCCAGGACCCTTCAGCCAGCACCCCTCAGATGCCGTAGTCAAAAGTGACCATCTGGGAGTGCAATTCCTTGTGTGCACTATAGATAGGTATGTGGTGGCTCACCTACCGCGATATATGGATTAAGGTGATCTGTTAATTAGGCTTCCCCCAAAAAAGTCTAACGAGAGAATAAAAAGCAATTTGTTGGATTAACAGGCTGTACTGAGATTGTGTATATATAATAGTGTAAAAAGTATTATGGATTTCTATAGTGAAGAAATATGAAGAGAATTGATTTAATGTAACCACCTTAGTAATTCATCAACATCAGCTGATATAATTAAAATAAATGAATACAATGATAATCAATTATCAGTCAAAAATGGTAATTAATTATTGCTACTATAATAGTGTTTAAATTCCAACTTATATAAATAATTTTTAATACAAAAAGTTCTGATAGTTAATAAATGCAATTTAATAAAGCAAATAAATAAAATAGTAATAAAAATTTGATAAAAATCACAAGTTAAAAAAATTCAAAAAAATCAATTACCGTAATGTCCTTTTATATTATAATTTAGTTCAGTATTTCCATGATTATTGAATGAAGTTGCTGCATATCATATTATTCCAAAGGGTTGAAAATGTCTTCAGTGATTGTGAAAAGAAACTTGGGGAAAATGTGAAGGAATGTAAAAGGTTTATAAAAAGTAAAAAAAAATGATATATATAAATATAAGTGTATATGATATATATAAATATAACGGTCACGTACACACACACACACAGGGGGAAGGGTAGTGACCACTGCGCTCCACCCTCACCCCTGACCCTGCCTACTTGCCTCACGAGTCCTGATGACAGGGGACAACTGGACGGCAGTCCCTAACTTATGATACGTGCGGGAAGGACAGACACGACAAATAACGGATAGTGAACGGACCGGGTCAAAACCAAGAGGACAACGCAGTACAGAGGGATAAGCAAAGAAAGGTCAGGAGAAGCCGGGGTCATAAATACCAGGAGAGTCGAGAAGTACCAAAGGAGTCCGCAAAGAATAGTCAGGTGGAAGCCGAGGTCAATATACCAGGAAGGATGCGCAGTACAGGAGGAGCAGGCAAAGGATCGTCAGGGAACAGGATCAGGTAAGTACACAGGTATCCAACAACTGCCAGGAACCTAAATTAACAGGCAACCTGTGGCCAGCAGGCTGCCTGTATTTATAGTGGGGAGTGAGGGTCATGTGACGTGGCCAGCGTCACATGACCGACAGACCAACCAGTCGAGCACCGAGTCATCAGCTCGGCGCTCAAGGCAGACCTAGCAAAGCCGCCCTGGGAACGAGGTCAAACACAGATCCTCGCTCCCGAAGCTAAGCAGCAGGTCTGCGGCTGATGGGAGACCGAGTGCGCCTTCGGCACCCCGTTACAATAAGATTGGTGATTGGTAAAGTTGATGTTTCCATAATATTGCTATTAAAAATTAATTGTAATAAGTGATGGTGTCCCTTTGATAATTGCATTGATTAATGTCCTCAATCCATTCATTTATAATATACAATGTTCATACTGAGCTCAGTAATTGATTTAATACTAAATATTTGTGTTTGCTACAATGTAGCTTGATTACCGTACTGATGTCTGTACTGGGAGCAATTTAGTGCTCTCATCGGCCGTGTCTTTCCATTCAGCAAGCGGTGTAGTGATAGTTTCCTAGAGTTGGCGTCCCACGTGTTAGCGTGCCTTTACTCCGAACTATTTGAATCTCCGCTATGTTCGGGGATTGTAGGAATCTCACCCCGGCTGAGTATTTAGCCCAACTGTCTCCCGCAGTCGGCGATATTACCTCTTTTTGATGGGTTATGATAATATAGCCTTGACACTTTCGGTGTGTATATTTTAATACAAGAAGCTTCTTTAGATTTCATTCATATACAGGGAGTGCAGAATTATTAGGCAAGTTGTATTTTTGAGGATTAATTTTATTATTGAACAACAACCATGTTCTCAATGAACCCAAAAAACTCATTAATATCAAAGCTGAATATTTTTGGAAGTAGTTTTTAGTTTGTTTTTAGTTTTAGCTATTTTAGGGGGATATCTGTGTGTGCAGGTGACTATTACTGTGCATAATTATTAGGCAACTTAACCAAAAAACTAATATATACCCATTTCAATTATTTATTTTTACCAGTGAAACCAATATAACATCTCAACATTCACAAATATACATTTCTGACATTCAAAAACAAAACAAAAACAAATCAGTGACCAATATAGCCACCTTTCTTTGCAAGGACACTCAAAAGCCTGCCATCCATGGATTCTGTCAGTGTTTTGATCTGTTCACCATCAACATTGCGTGCAGCAGCAACCACAGCCTCCCAGACACTATTCAGAGAGGTGTACTGTTTTCCCTCCTTGTAAATCTCACATTTGATGATGGACCACAGGTTCTCAATGGGGTTCAGATCAGGTGAACAAGGAGGCCATGTCATTCGATTTTCTTCTTTTATACCCTTTCTTGCCAGCCACGCTGTGGAGTACTTGGACGCGTGTGATGGAGCATTGTCCTGCATGAAAATCATGTTTTTCTTGAAGGATGCAGACTTCTTCCTGTACCACTGCTTCTTGGACTTCTTCCAGAAACTGGCAGTAGGACTGGGAGTTGAGCTTGACTCCATCCTCAACCCGAAAAGGCCCCACAAGCTCATCTTTGATGATACCAGCCCAAACCAGTACTCCACCTCTACCTTGCTGGCGTCTGAGTCGGACTGGAGCTCTCTGCCCTTTACCAATCCAGCCACGGGCCCATCCATCTGGCCCATCAAGACTCACTCTCATTTCATCAGTCCATAAAACCTTAGAAAAATCAGTCTTGAGATATTTCTTGGCCCAGTCTGGACGTTTCAGCTTGTGTGTCTTGTTCAGTGGTGGTCGTCTTTCAGCCTTTCTTACCTTGGCCATGTCTCTGAGTATTGCACACCTTGTGCTTTTGGGCACTCCAGTGATGTTGCAGCTCTGAAATATGGCCAAACTGGTGGCAAGTGGCATCTTGGCAGCTGCACGCTTGACTTTTCTCAGTTCATGGGCAGTTATTTTGCGCCTTGGTTTTTCCACACGCTTCTTGCGACCCTGTTGACTATTTTGAATGAAACGCTTGATTGTTCGATGATCACGCTTCAGAAGCTTTGCAATTTTAAGAGTGCTGCATCCCTCTGCAAGATATCTCACTATTTTTGACTTTTCTGAGCCTGTTATAGGGTGTTGATGTCATTAGACCACACCCCTTCTCATTACAGAGATGCACATCACCTAATATGCTTAATTGGTAGTAGGCTTTCGAGCCTATACAGCTTGGAGTAAGACAACATGCATAAAGAGGATGATGTGGTCAAAATACTCATTTGCCTAATAATTCTGCACGCAGTGTAATATGCAGATGCATTTCGGAGCTTACACGCTCCTTCTTCAGTGGTATATGAATGCAATCTGTGCAGGAGACCTTTAAATTCTGGATGCGTTGAGCGGAAATAAATTAAGGATGTTGTGGGGAATTGGGTCAGCACAACCTGTATGTGGTGCACATCACTATGGCGAAATACATATACAAACGAAAAATACAAATGTGATAGCACTCTACATCCAGCAATTTGCCTCCATGCTGGATGAGGCATTGGTGTACATTTTGGCCAAAGCGTAGTAAGCCACTCACCACGTCAAGGTCGCCTCTATTTGAGTGGTCCCTAACACTAGTTCCTACCTGTTTATGGGCCATGACAGCCACACAAAGTCCAGGGAATGCAGGTCAGCGTGCACGCCAAGCACACTCTGCTTTTAACCCCGTCCGGTGCCATTACAGCTTATATCGGATCCAGGGATGCAAGTACCAACATGCACGCTGAGCCCACCATATACTTCTCCTGGAGCCAAATGGCTACTGGTAGGTTCTATATAAGCAGACTCAGTTTTATACTGACTTTAAAACCAGCCTCCAGGACAGATTGACTGGTCAGGTGTGCAATGACTCCAAGGAGATCGCCACGCCTCCAATATATACTACAAAGAAAAAATGTGGGGAATTGGGTCAGCACAACCTGTATGTGGTGCACATCACTATGGCGAAATACATATACAAACGAAAAATACAAATGTGATAGCACTCTACATCCAGCAATTTGCCTCCATGCCGGATGAGGCATTGGTGTACATTTTGGCCAAAGCGTAGTAAGCCACTCACCACGTCAAGGTCGCCTCTATTTGAGTGGTCCCTAACACTAGTTCCTACCTGTTTATGGGCCATGACAGCCACACAAAATCCAGGGAATGCAGGTCAGCGTGCACGCCAAGCACACTCTGCTTTTAACCCCGTCCGGTGCCATTACAGCTTTCATCGGATCCAGGGATGCAAGTACCAACATGCACGCTGAGCCCACCATATACTTCTCCTGGTGCCAAATTAAGGATGTTGTCTGGAAAATCTGTAATGGATCAGCATTTATATATATTTTTTCTTATAGTCGTTATCTTCCACACAAAAACTATATGTCGATTGCGCATATGTTAAGCCTAGTAATTAAAAAATGAACATACCTAATATATATAAAAAAAATGGTGGTATAATTAAAGTGGCACATATATAGTGTAAAATGGTGGGTATCATATATCATATATTTGAACTCCATAAATCAATTGTTGGGGGGATTTTTATTTCCAATTAGTGAGAGAAACTATAGTTGAAATATGACGATATGTACTCTGTGTAATGAATTTGTCTTGTTTTGATTTAGTAAATGTGGTATCGCCTCTGCATTTTTTGATGCGTCTTTTATATTTGTTGTTTTTCAGAAGGGATTTCATTTGTTGCTTCTATTTCTTTTTATTCTTTTTCAGGTATGAATTTGCAGATGAGTATAGGGGTGGGGGCCTCCCACGGAGGAGAGATCGAGGTGCTGGTAAAAGAGCTGGACCTCATTGTCTCATTCAAGAAGGGCACCCACCCCGAGTCTACAAAAAACTGAAGCGCTCCATCTCTCCATTTAAAATTAATGTGTCGAATGTGTCAAAAATTCTTCTCGATTCCACTCTTGACATCTGTGCAATGTAGTTACCTCCCCTACATTGTTTTTTTACCTTTTCTAAAGCTGTGAATGTAAGTATTGATGGGTCTTTATTATGACAGTCTAAAATGTTTTGATAGGGAATGCTGTTCGAAACCTTTTCTTATGTTGTTAATGTGTTCTGATATTCTCTTTTTTAAGGTTCTTTTGGTTCTCCCAATATATTGTTTATCGCATAGGCATTGTATAATGTAAATTACATCCGTCGAGTTGTCCTTTATTTCCAGACTAAAAGAGTTTTTTGTGGACTGAATATTAGTGTTTTTTGGGGGAAATTTAGTAATCTTGCACCCACTGCAGATTCCACATCTGAAAAAACCTTTTGTGTGTTGTTTCTGTTCTTGTTCTTTTGTAACTTGGTGTGACTTTTATACCTAAATATGTTGCCTTGGTATACGTTATTTATGGAATTTTAGTTAATAGTGGTCCTATCGTTTTATCTTGTAAAATATGGTGCGAGTTTTTTTATTATTTCTTCTATTTTTCTGTATTGGCTGTTAAATGGGAGTATAATGCGTAAAATGTCTTGTTTATCTTCATTGCTTTCCTTAACGATAAAAAAATGTGCTTCTGTCCATTTCCCTAACTTTGTTTAGGGATGTTTCTATCAGATCTACTGGATAATCTTTCATTAGAAACTGTTCTTTCATTGTTTGTGCTTCTTTCTCAAATATATCCTCATTTGTGCAATTACGTTTTAATCTTCTGAACTGTCCAGTTGTTATGTTGGTCAGCCATCTTGGAATATAGCAACTTGAAAAAAGAATGTGACTATTTTTCATCACTGGTTTCTGATAAGTGTTACATATCAAATGTTGATCCTGTATTTTGACTGTAATGTCCAAAAAGTATATTTGTTTTCTACTTGTATTCACTGTAAAGTTTAGATTTCTATTGTTGTTGTTGATTTCTTTTATGAATAATTCCAATCTTTCTTCTGTTTCTTGCCAGATAAAGATAGTGTCATCTTATATATCTGCGCCAGAGCATCAGACTTCCCCCCAGCATAGGTTTGATTATATCTTCTTCCCATTGTGCCATAAACAAATTAGCATAGCTGGGGGCGAATCTGGTGCCCATGGCGGTTCCTCATTTGTGTATATAAAAATCAGATTCATAAAAGAAATAATTGCTTGACAATATATAATTAACTCCATCTATTATGAATTCAATTTGTTCATCTAATATTTTGCAACTTAGCCGGGGTGAGATTTCTACAATCCCCGAACACAGCGGAGATTCAAATAGTTCGGAGTAAAGGCGCGTTAACACGAGGGACGCCACGTGGTACGCCAACTCTAGGAAACCATCACTACACCGCTTGCTGAATGGAAAGAGACGGCCGGTGAGAGCACTAAATTGCTTCCAGTACAGACATCAGTACGGTAATCAAGCTACATTGTAGCAAACACAAATATTTAATATTAAATCAATTACTGAGCTCAGTATGAACATTGTATATTATAAATGAATGGATTGTGGACATTAATAAATGCAAAAATCAAAGGGAGACCATCACTTATTACAATTAATTTTTAATAGCAATATTACAGAAACATCAACTTTATATCACCCATCACCAATCTTATATTTATATACCGATATATCATTTTTATAAACGTTTTAATTGCATTTATTACTATTCTTTTTCTTTTTTTTTGCTTTATTGAATTGCATTTATTCACTATCAGAACTTTTTGTATTAATAATTATTTATTTATAGAAGTTGGAATTTAAACACCATTATAGTAGCAATAATTAATTACCATTTTTGACTGATAATTATCATTTTATTCATTTATTTTAATTATATCAGCTGATGTTGAAGAATGTGGTTACATTAAATCAGTTCTCTTCATATTTCTTCACTATAGAATTCCATAATACTTTTTACACTATTTTAAATACACAATCTCAGTACAGCCTTGGATGATAGAGTGCTTGTGGAACCTAATGTACTCCTCATAGGCTTCAACGCTAATGCACTGAAGTCTATGAGAGAAACAATCTGAAAAGTGTAAAAATGAATGTTTTTAAAAAATGTACGTAAAAAAATTAAATATTAATATTAATATAAAAATTCAAATCACCCCCCTTTCCCCCAAATCAAAATACATAACAAAAAAAAACTAACATTATGGGCATCGCCGCGTGCGAAAACACCCGCGCTATTAAAATATTAAAAAATATTTATCCCATATGGTAAACGGCGAAAACAAAAAAAAAAGTCAAAATGGCCGATTTGCAGTTTTTTGGTCCCTTCACCTCCCACAAAAAAATTTAATAAAAACTGATCAAAAATACACACCCCAGAATGATATCACTGAATAAGTACAGATCGCCCTGTAAAAAATGAGCCCTCACACAACTCCATACACATTTATTTTTTAGTATTAAAACGCAAGAAAAACTATATAAACGTGGTATTGCTATAAAGGTACTTTGTGTGAGGACTGAGCATGCATCTTCATCAGGCGGCATTCCCTAGCAGTAGCAGAATATACTGCAAAGGACAGACACTTGACTAACACCTGGAGACACAGGAGCTGTAACTATGAGGAGGCATTCCCTTCCTCCCCCCTCTCTTCTGAGGATACCATATATCCATTAGCCGTCTAGTCCGCTGTTAGGCCATTATCCTCTGCTGCTACATATTAAAAGGCTATCACTGTTACCGTTACATACTGTCAGGAATGTGATACAGTGCCCATCACTGCTCTATTTACTTATAAATACTTGAAGCTGTGGCAGTATCCCCTTAAAGGGTTTTTCTGAGATACTTTTATTGATGACCTATCCTCAGTCTGACACCCCCGCCGATCAGCTGGTTGAAGAGAAGGCCGCGTTCCGTGCCAGAGCAGCCTTTCCTTCATTGTTTACCTGCTCGCCATCGCAGAGGTGAGTAGGTGTAATTACAAGAAGCCGCCACATTCACTTTTATGGGACGGCTCGTTCTTATACACTTGAATAGGAAGGAGCCGTGAATGGGACGGCTTCTTGTAATGACACCTGCTCACCTCTGTGATGTTGACTGCAAGCAGGTAAACAATGAAGGGGGGGCTGCTCTGGCATGGAGCGCGACCTTCTCTTCAACCACCTGATTGGCGGGTGTCGGACCCCCGCTGATTTGATATTGATGACCTGTCCTGAGAATAAAAATATCTCGGAAAACCCCTTTAAGTTTTGGTATCTGGAGGCACTACCAAGATATTATTTATTAGGGATACTGGAGCCCCTCCAGTGAGGCTTTTGTGTGTGGGCGTGGAGGGGTGAGACGATTGTCTAGGGCAGCGATGGCGAACCTCTGGCACGGGTGCCAGAGGCGGCACTCAGAGCCCTCTCTGTGGGCACCCGCACTGTGAAAAAAGTCTATGGTGTACCAATATGCCTTAGACTTTTCCTGCCATTCATCAGTGCAGGGCGCTCTATGAACAGCACAGGCAGCACACTGAATGTAGGCAGGCTTTAATAGCTAAATGATAAAGTACATGGAATATATACTATATTGAACTATAGTATTCAGGTTAAATTGCCGTGTTGGCACTTTACGATAAATAAGTGGGTTTTGGGTTGCAGTTTGGGCACTCGGCCTCTAAAAGGTTCGACATCACTGGTCTAGGGGGACAGCCAGCATCCATTTTTTGAGCTACTAATATCATCGACACCTGTATCAATGGCCCTCCCTGTAGCTTGAAACATTGGATTCATACCAGAGGACCTAATATCTAATCTCAGCATCTGGAGGTATTTGGAGGATCGGTCTTGCGCTGGATACATGGGACGTACTGACTGCCCTGATCATTTGACCACCCAACCTAGGACTAGTTATCTGTGAAGCATTTCTTAGTTTTTTTTTTCTAGCTTCTATTTGAACTATGTTTTTAACGTGCCTGCCATGTTTATTAAATGCTTATTGTGGTGGCATCGTCCCCTGAGGAACCCTCCAATGTGGGAAACCTGTAGGGGGAGCGTTCCTCTTCTGCAGCTGCTTTCCTAGAGGATGTTATCTTGCAGGTCAGTATAGAGCCCCCTAACAGAAACCTTTTGTATTATACGTCTGCTCATTATGGGTTATATTTATGTCCTGTTTTTGTGTATGGTCATGAATCAGTAAAAGCACTTTTTGATACTACCATCATGGGTGATATTTATTGTGGGTCACCTTCACCCCTTACCCGTTATTAATTATCCTCGAGACTAACATATATATGTATCCACAGTCTAAGGCCTCTTTCACACGAACGTGTGTCCCCCGTGGCCACGCTGCGAACCGCAAATTGCGGTCTGCAAAGCACTGGCACCGACCGTGGGCCAGCCGCATGCAGATCACAGACCCATTCACTTGAATGGGGTCCGCGATCCGTCCATACCGCAAAAAGATGGAACAAGTTCTATCTTTTTGCGGAACGGAAGCACGGAACAGAACCCCACGGAAGCACTCTGTAGTGCTTCCGTATCTCCAGATTTGCAGACCCATTCAAGTGAATAAGTCCGCATCCGTGATACGGAATGCACACGGCCGGTGCCCCGTGTATTGCGGACCCGCCGTATGCCGGCCGCAATACGGCCACGGGGGACACACGGTGTGAAAAAGGCCTTAATCAGAGATCAGCAACCTTCGGCACTCCAGCTGCTCTGAAACGACAACTCCCAGCGTGCACACTTACTTCTTTGTTCTTGAAACTCCCATAGAAGTGAAAGAAGGATTATGAGAGTTTTAGTTTCAAGAACAGCTGGAGCTTGCTGATCCCTGGTCTAAATACAGGGAGTGCAGAATTATTAGGCAAGTTGTATTTTTGAGGATTAATTTTATTATTGAACAACAACCATGTTCTCAATGAACCCAAAAAACTCATTAATATCAAAGCTGAATATTTTTGGAAGTAGTTTTTAGTTTGTTTTTAGTTTTAGCTATTTTAGGGGGATATCTGTGTGTGCAGGTGACTATTACTGTGCATAATTATTAGGCAACTTAACAAAAAACAAATATATACCCATTTCAATTATTTATTTTTACCAGTGAAACCAATATAACATCTCAACATTCACAAATATACATTTCTGACATTCAAAAACAAAATAAAAACAAATCAGTGACCAATATAGCCACCTTTCTTTGCAAGGACACTCAAAAGCCTGCCATCCATGGATTCTGTCAGTGTTTTGATCTGTTCACCATCAACATTGCGTGCAGCAGCAACCACAGCCTCCCAGACACTGTTCAGAGAGGTGTACTGTTTTCCCTCCTTGTAAATCTCACATTTGATGATGGACCACAGGTTCTCAATGGGGTTCAGATCAGGTGAACAAGGAGGCCATGTCATTAGATTTTCTTCTTTTATACCCTTTCTTGCCAGCCACGCTGTGGAGTACTTGGACGCGTGTGATGGAGCATTGTCCTGCATGAAAATCATGTTTTTCTTGAAGGATGCAGACTTCTTCCTGTACCACTGCTTGAAGAAGGTGTCTTCCAGAAACTGGCAGTAGGACTGGGAGTTGAGCTTGACTCCATCCTCAACCCGAAAAGGCCCCACAAGCTCATCTTTGATGATACCAGCCCAAACCAGTACTTCACCTCCACCTTGCTGGCGTCTGAGTCGGACTGGAGCTCTCTGCCCTTTACCAATCCAGCCACGGGCCCATCCATCTGGCCCATCAAGACTCACTCTCATTTCATCAGTCCATAAAACCTTAGAAAAATCAGTCTTGAGATATTTCTTGGCCCAGTCTTGACGTTTCAGCTTGTGTGTCTTGTTCAGTGGTGGTCGTCTTTCAGCCTTTCTTACCTTGGCCATGTCTCTGAGTATTGCACACCTTGTGCTTTTGGGCACTCCAGTGATGTTGCAGCTCTAAAATATGGCCAAACTGGTGTCAAGTGGCATCTTGGCAGCTGCACGCTTGACTTTTCTCAGTTCATGGGCAGTTATTTTGCGCCTTGTTTTTTCCACACGCTTCTTGCGACCCTGTTGACTATTTTGAATGAAACGCTTGATTGTTCGATGATCACGCTTCAGAAGCTTTGCAATTTTAAGAGTGCTGCATCCCTCTGCAAGATATCTCACTATTTTTGACTTTTCTGAGCCTGTCAAGTCCTTCTTTTGACCCATTTTGCCAAAGGAAAGGAAGTTGCCTAATAATTATGCACACCTAATATAGGGTGTTGATGTCATTAGACCACACCCCTTCTCATTACAGAGATGCACATCACCTAATATGCTTAATTGGTAGTAGGCTTTCGAGCCTATACAGCTTGGAGTAAGACAACATGCATAAAGAGGATGATGTGGTCAAAATACTCATTTGCCTAATAATTCTGCACGCAGTGTATGCTGACATTCCCAGTGACTTAGAAACATAGAATGTCTCGGCAGATAAGAACCATTTGGCCCATCTAGTTGTCACGACCATGGTTATGGTCGTGACTCCTGAACCGCATGCTGTTGCCTGCGGTCTGGTTTGGTTGGTCAATCACAGATGAGGGCCGCTAGTTTGTTGCCTCTCTTGTGGTTGCCGCTGGCAACATAAGGCAGACATCCCGACCTGCAAAAACTCATTTCAGGGAGTTTTTTTTTTTTTTTCACAAACTTTTTATTACATTTTCCAAACATATGCAGTATCTGCACACTTTGCTCTATGGTGTGGAGGACGGGGCTCATTACCCTGCCCCAAATTATCATATTTATATATATGATTAAAGCATCCAGGGGGTGTGAATTTAACACTGGGGTAAATAATATTATTAAAATGGAGGGTTAAATGTGTAAATGTATTTTCCAAAAAATGCATCTCTCTCAATAGTTATATAGCTACTGAATGAGACAGAAGGGATGCCTTTAACATATATATCTCCTTGAGAAGCCAATTTGACCCTAAAGGGTTAATTCAACCTGTAATCTAAACTCTGTCTTGTCACTTCTCTTATCTCTCTGCTCTGCTATCTGACTGAGATAAACCTTTCCGGGATATATTGTCTCACATGCTGGCGTCAGGGAGCCGCTATCTAATAGCGGGAGACTCCCTGAACCTCCGGGAGAGTTGAGATCCCTGCATAAGGTATGTGGCAGTAGAGCAGCTGGAGCTGGTTGCTAGGCTGCTCGCTGTCATAGCAGACGGTTGTCTCAGGCAACTTGTGTTAATTGTGTGTACACTTCCCCTTTAAGTTGCTGTCTTCCCTTGTCTGGTTTTCGAAGGGTTAACTCCCTTCTTTGTCTGTGAACACTGGGTGTGTCTGAGTGTGGGTGTGGCTACTTTGGGCTATAAAGCCTTTCTGGAGACCTGATGCTGAGGGGTACTTCAGCCATGGTTGCTGGAGTCATCCTCCTGGTTAGTTACCATCTGCCAGTGTGGGCCACCCTTGTGGTCATAAGTTTATGTCATACATGATGTTATGAAGGTGTGTTTTAGGTATGCTTGTTTATTGCAGCTTATGGTCCTGGGTTCCTGTGTGATGTGTGGTGTGGGCTGTGTCCGTTTGTGTTCTTGTGGACAGCAGCGCTTCTGCATGGGTTCCAGGCTTTGTGTCTGTGGAAGGTAGGTGCTATACTTGTTGCATTTACCTGCCATTGCCATAAGTTGTTTATGTCCCCCTTTTCTTGTAGCCTGCCCAGTGAGACTCCTGTTCCTCCGTTCCTAGGAGGAACAGGAGTCTTACCCTGCTCCTAGTTGAGGGCCACCCTGAGGGCTAGTAGGAATCCTAGGTTTCCGGGGTATGAGCCCTCCTACCATCAGGGTCGGCTCATACGGCTAGGAGACAGGGTCAGAGTTAGGGATATGATAGGAGGTGACCAGCTCCCTGATGTCTGTCCTGGCCTTGCAGCGACCAACATCTTCTGGCATCGCACGGCTGAGGGTTTTCCGCATCCTCAGCCGTGACACTAGTCTTCCCAATATACTGAATACTATGAATAGCCCCCGCCCCTATCTTATATGAAGGATGGCCTTATGCCTTTCCCATGCATGCTTAAACTCCTTCACTGTATTTGCAGCTACCACTTCTGCAGGAAGGCTATTCCATGCATCCACTACTCTCTCAGTAAAGTAATACTTCCTGATATTACTTTTAAACCTTTGCCCCTCTAATTTAAAACTATGTCCTCTTGTAGCAGTTTTTCTTCTTTTAAATATTCTCTCCTCTTTTACCTTGTTGATTCCCTTTATGTATTTAAAAGTTTCTATCATATCCCCTCTGTCTCGTCTTTCTTTCAAGCTATACATGTTAAGGTCCTTTAATCTTTCCTGGTAAGTTTTATCCTGCAATCCATGTACCAGTTTAGTAGCTCCTCTCTGAACTCTCTCCAAAGTATCAATATCCTTCTGGAGATATGGTCTCCAGTACTGAGCACAATACTCCAAATGAGGTCTCACTAGTGCTCTGTAGAGCGGCATGAGCACCTCCCTCTTTCTACTGGTAATGCCTCTCCCTATACACCCAAGCATTCTGCTAGCATTTCCTGCTGCTCTGTGACATGGTCTGCCTACCTTTAAGTCTTCTGAAATAATGACCCCTAAATCCCTTTCCTCAGATAGTGGGGTTAGGACTGTATCACTGATTTTATATTCTGCTCTTGGGTTTTTACGTCCCAGGTGCATTATCTTGCACTTATCAACATTAAATTTTAGTTGCCAGATTTTGACCATTCCTCTAGTTTTCCTAAATCCTTTTCCATTTGGTGTATCCCTCCAGGAACATCAACCCTGTTACAAATCTTTGTGTCATCAGCAAAAAGACACACCTTACCATCGAGGCCTTCTACAATTTCACTGATAAAGATATTAAACAATATGGGTCCCAGAACAGATCCCTGAGGTACCCCACTGGTAACAAGACCTTGGTCTGAATATACTTCATTGACTACAACCCTCTGTTGCCTGTCCCTCAGCCACTGCCTAATCCATTCAACAATATGGGAGTCCAAGCCCAAAGACTGCAATTTATTGATAAGCCTTCTATGTGGGACAGTATCAAAAGCCTTACTAAAGTCCAGATAAGAGACTTGTTCTTCCTCTTTGCTCTTCTATATTATCAATCCCAGTGAACGCCGTAAAAACAATCCATAAAACTGTTGCGGAATCTCGTTTTTCTTTCCCAATTTCACCCCATTTGGAATTCTCTTCCAGCTCCCCAGTACATCGTATGCAATATTACATGGTGGCATTAGAAAGTGCAATTTGTGTCACAAAAAACAAGCCCTCATACGGCTATGTGAACGGAAAAATACGCGTGTGTAATAAATGTATAGAATATGAGGTTCACTTTTTGAATTCAATTACTTAAAATAATGTACTTTTCAATGATATTGTAATTTATTGAGATGCACCTGTATCATTCCATTCACACACAGAAAGTTTCATTGGCTTCTAACATCCCCTTCTTGGTGCGTTATTTTTTTGTCAATAAGTCCCTTGGCTAGTGTGTGCACAGCGTCTATACCCACAGGTGCCATAGTCACGTCATATGTGTATATGCAGTAGTGCAGCCCTGTATGTACACAATGGTGCTGTGACTGCAGTGCTACCTGGCCCCGCACGTCAGGCTGTGGTGTAGTAGTAATACCCGCCCCCTCCGCAGTGACAGGAATCCGCGGGCTTCACTTCCCACAAACTTTCTCACTAGTTCCTGCGTCTGAGCACAGTCCATGTTACTGAGGGGAGGGGGGAGGCACAAAAAGTCACGGAACGACAAATCCTACTTAACTGAGCAACGGGTGTCCGCAGAACACACGAATTGCAATACACACTGGAGTTTCACTAATCAGCTTACGCCTTAATTTTAATCACTTTTTACATAAAAAACACCTTGTCCTCCCCCGTGGCAGGCAGTGGGCGAGTCCCTGTCTAGTTAGTTTTAGTTTCGTGCTCGAGGGTAGAGAGTCAGTGATTGCGAGACTGCTGTCCAGAGAGGTGAGTGTGAGCGCAGCCGAGTGTGAGTGCAGCCGGGGAGTCGCTGTGTGAGACTGCCGAGTGTGAGTGCAGGCAATCACTGTGTGAGACTGCCGAGTGTGAGAGCAGCCGGGGAGTCGCTGTGTGAGACTGCCGAGTGTGAGCGCAGCCGGGGAGTCGCTGTGTGAGACTGCCGAGTGTGAGCGCAGCCGGGGAGTCACCGTGTGAGACTGCCGAGTGTGAGCGCAGCCGGGGAGTCACTGTGTGAGACTGCCGAGTGTGAGTGCAGCCGGGGAGTCACTGTGTGAGACTGCCGAGTGTGAGCGCAGGCAATCACTGTGTGAGACTGCCGAGTGTGAGTGCAGCCGGGGAGTCACTGTGTGAGTGAGGGCTGAGCGGTGCCCGGACTGTGTGGGCACAGGGCACTGTGATGTATGGGTAGTGCGTCTTATAGGGGAGCGAATGTAACTGGGCGTCAGGATCCAATGAAGCTCTACCCGGTGAGATGAGCATTACTGGCGTCTACCAGGAAGTTGTGTAATGTTCTACCCCTCATCCTATGACATATTAGCTGAAGCCAAGGTGATGCCACCTATCTGCCATCATCTGCCTGAAAACTGCCCATACATGTCAGAGTAGTATGGTCCGGATGCGAGCCATCAGAATGCCACCCAGAACTGTCAGATCAGAGAGATGGTCACACATTTTCCACTCTGTAGGCTTTGGCGAATGATCGGACATTTTTGATCACTCATATAACATGACCTACACGTGTATATTATCAGCTGTTACAGCCCACAGAGCAGTAGCAGTGACATTATAGAACACATGACCGCTCCCTGCTGAGGCCAGTAACTGGCTGCAGCAGTCATGGGGACCAATCTACTTCCTGTCTAGTGGGGAGGGAATATTGGGACTGTGGACATTTGTGTTAAAAAACTTTCTGTCAACATTGGGCACAAGTTTTACGTCCATTAGGGTTGTCGGGTTCTAGGCTGGAAAGCTCCTTTAAGGATTGGGCTGATTGATTACAACCTGCTCAATCTTTTCATTTTCTGGGAGATAAGCTGCTGACAGATGTCTCTGCCAGTGACTTTCTCCCCTCTTCACATGTTGTGTGCATGTATATGGAGGGGGTCATGGGGCACACCTGAACAAGTATCCCGCTGACAGATCCTATAGATTAGACAACCCCTGTGTGTTCCTAAGCAACGTTGATTTCAAGGATCTTGTGATCTGCTGGCGAACCATAATATTAACAAAGGCAAAGGGCTCCTTATCCCACCCGACACCTTGCAGATGTGATTAACCACGAATCCCGGGCGTATGCAGGGTACAGCACGTTTCACTCCGAGCCGGCATCGGACAAGAAGAGGTATCCAGCACTTCTACCCCGATTGATAAAAAAAAATGTGGGGCTTTATTTCAGACTTGTTAAAACATCAATTACCGCATAGTGAAGGTTTAAAAAAAATTAATAAAACCTGCGCGTTTCGAACGGCCATATTATATAAATGATGGAGATCTGCTGTCCTTCAGAGTCCCAGGCTCGAGTAAAATCATGGAGACGCCAGGCTTTTCAATGTTTTCATCACAATCGTGTAGTATTTTTATTGTGCGTCTGGAGTTAGAGTGGATACTGGATAACTTGTTACAACCGGAATACCCCTTTTATTGTAGATCGCCGCCACTTTTTTGTGCTGAAAAGTAACTGTGCAACAATCGTATTGTTTGGTTCAGTGTGTAAACCATCACATTAGTGCAGTCTCCTCGCGTTATGGCGGCACAGTATCGGGCAGGTGATGGGATCGGTTATCTGTGTTCTCAGCTGTATGTGCACAGTGACGCGGGGCTTCCTCAATGATTAGCTATTCTTACACGGTGGCTCATATTTTATTACAATGGTAGAAATACCTCAGAGATTATACAGCCCCCATATAGTAACATAGTATATAAGGGCTCTTTCACACTTGCGTTGTTGTGTTCCGGCATAGAGTTCCGTCGCCGGGGCTCTATGCCGGAAGAATCCTGATCAGTTTTATCCTAATGCATTCTGAATGGAGAGAAATCCGTTCAGGATGCATCAGGATGTCTTCAGTTCCGGACCGGAACATTTTTTGGCCGGAGAAAATACCGCAGCATGCTGCGCTTTTTGCTCCGGCCAAAAATCCTGAACACTTGCCGGAAGGCCGGATCCGGAATTAATGCCCATTGAAAGGCATTTATCCGGATCCGGCCTTAAGCTAAATGTCGTTTTGGCGCATTACCGGATCCGACGTTTAGCTTTTTCTGAATGGTTACCATGGCTCCCAGGACGCTAAAGTCCTGTTTGCCATGGTAAAGTGTAGTGAGGAGCGGGGGAGCAGTATACTTACCGTCCGTGCGGCTCCCGGGGCGCTTCAGAGTGACGTCAGGGCGCCCCACGCGCATGGATGATGTGATCACATGGATCACGTCATCCATGCGCATGGGGCGCTCTGACGTCATTCTGGAGCGCCCCGGGAGCCGCACGGACTAAGTATACTGCTCCCCACTACTACTATGGCAACCAGGACTTTAATAGCGTCCTGGCTGCCATAGTAACACTGAACGCATCTTGAAGACGGATCAGTCTTCAAATGCTTTGCGTTTTTCCAGATCCGGCGGGCACCTCCGGCAAATGGAGTACACGACGGATCCGGACAACGCAAGTGTGAAAGAGGCCTTAGGCCGAAAAAAGACTTTTTGTCCATCCAGTTCGGCCTGTTATCCTGCATATCTGTCAGCATATTCTATTGTTCTTATTTCTATCCCTCAAATATGGGGACCGTGCTGAGCGCCAGTTCAAGTTGTAACAGATCTATACAGTATGTTAGGAAATATGATATATCCCTCCAGTGATGTCACCAGGAGCCACTGCTGTACTAGTGAATGTACAGGGCTGGCGTTATCGTGTTCTGCCTGCTCGGGAAGGTATATTAGGCCGGGTTCACATCACGTTTTTGCCATCCGATTAACACATACAAAAACGTATACATTAAACGGATGCCTGAGACTGATGACATGCAGTGGCATCCGTTCACAACAGAGTGAAATTGTAAAAAAAGAAAAAAGGACTTTACCATCTGCAGGATAGAAAAGTGTGGTGTGCTACGCTTTTTTTATTTTTCAATTTTTCCCCCCCAACATAAATGGTAAACGGATGGCAAAAACATTATGTGAACCCAGTCTTATTCATATAATGAGATGCTGGGGTAGTTTACTGTCGGTGTAGTAGAGATTAGGATGAAGGGAGTCTGCTGTAGTTTATAATAAGCAGTGCATGAGGTAAAGCCAGCGCCAAACTGTGTCTGGAATCTGGTGAATAATAAGGGGTTATCCCACAAATTTAAAATTCTTTTCTTTTACCCACTTATGTGGAGAACTTTCTTCCCTTTCTGTTGGTGGGCAGCAGCTCACATGAAACAATCAAGCACCTGTATCTCCCAGGATGCATTGCAGTTAGCTCCTGTTAGCCCCTTCCTCCCCTGCATAGAAAACAGTCGTTCACATGTAGCCCTAGAGGTACAAATTGCATGTAATGCCCGCACAAATACCGTCTCCGCAGTCTATAGAGACAGATCCTGCACCATAAGACGCATCTAGCGTTTTTGAGGAGGAAAATAAGACGAAAAAATATCTTTCTTTAGACCTCAGATCAGACCCCCATTCCTCATAAGACCCCCAATGACGCACAAAATGTATTAACTTGCCTCTCCTGCTGTGCACGGCGCTGCCTCTCCAGATCCAGTGCCCGTCCTGCACTCACCGCTCCCTGATGCCTCGTTGCACTGTGACCTGATGTCTCACGCTGTGCGACAGCATGGTGCCGTCAGAAAAAGACTAGAGCGGTGAGTACAGCCAGCACAAGTAACGCTATATTCACCGCTCCCCGTCCCTGATGTGTACTAGTGAGTGCTTTCATAATGGGGAGAAAAATGTGCATCTTAGGGAGCGTCAGTCTGACCCTGCACCCCCGCCACTCAGCTGGAACTACACAGCACTAACCATTGACTTCATCTCCATACAGATTCGTTGTTGGAGTGCCAGCAGCAGATCCCCTTTTACGCTGCTGACAATCAGTCGTTTTATGTGACCCATTCACTTCACTGTATGTCCGTTCTGCTACTCCGCAAAAATAGAGATCATGTCCTATTTATGTGTGAAACGCACACGGCCGGTATCCGTGTTTTGCAGATGGCCATGTGCGTGAGCCCTTACAGACCAGTGTTCTGCTTTGGCATATAGAGGAGGAGGCCCAGACTGAGGTGCCAGGGGCATGACTAGGCAGAGCGAGAATTGAGAATATAGATGGTATTTTTATTTTGGATTTATTAACTTATAGAATTTTTTTTCATTTTTTTAAATATTCTAAGAAATGAAAGGCTTCTAAATCTTGGACCCAATGTCAAAGATTGTGTGCACAGTGGTGGTCTACTAGCACTGCAGAACCATGGCTTGTGAGTCAAGTTTGGATGAGGCGGCCATGTCCTCCATTCCCCTGGTGGCATTAAATTATAATACCAGGCACCGGCTGTCTCTGTATCTGAACCCTGACACTGTGGTGGCTGCAGGATGGACGCTTCTGGCAGAAGAGATAGACTATGACTATTTGGAGATCAGGAATTTTGAAAGAGTTCCCAACCCCACTCTTGCTGTCCTGGAAGACTGGGAGAAAAAGGGTTCACAGCCGACTGTCGGGCGACTCCTGGAACTGTTGAAAAAAATGGAGAGGCATGATATTCTTACAGACATTGCGCCTTTAATAGGTAGGTTGTGAATTGTCTTGTTGGTGAATGTTCATTTTTTTCAGTTCTGCATTATGTTTTTGGTTGACTCTGATATATTATTCATCCTTGGACCTTTCACACACGACCGTGTGCTGGCCGGGCCCGTGCTGCGGACCGCAAATTGCAGTGCACAGGCAACGACCGTGGGCCAGCCGCATGCTGATCACGGACCCATTCACTTGAATGGGGTCCGCGAACCGTCTGTTCCGCAAAAAGATAGAACAAGTTCTATATTTCTGCGGAATGGCACTTCACGGAAGCACTCCAGTTGCGGTCAAAACTACAACTCCCAGGATGCACACTTGCGTGGTTGTACTCAGAACTTCCATACAAGTGAATGGAAGATACTGGGAGTTGTAGTTTCACAGCAGCTAGACTGCTGGACGTTGATGACTCCTGCTATACACGTTACAGTTGTGCACTTTGACAGCATTTTCTTATGTAAACATGTAATTTGCCATAGACTTCTGTTAGCTCGGCATATAGTAAGAGTGTATATGTGGCATATGTCTGTAAACAATGTACTGTATTTTTCGATCTTTAAGACTCACCTAGGATTTAGAGGAGGAAAATAGAGAAGAAGAAAATTTGTCATCAGACTAGGGATACCAAAATTTTGATTTGATTTCGATACCATGAAAAAGTATTGCGATGAAAAAAAATAAAACCACAAAAAAGCTGCGTGCATTCCACATTTTATGGAACGTCCGGCCCATAATAGAACAGTCCTATCCCATTTGTTGGGGGGACAAGGTGACTAAAAAAAAATGGCGAATTGCGTGGTTTTTATATTCTTTTTTTTGTTACGGCGTTCACCGTATAGGAGATATTTTTAATATTTTGGACTACATTTTATTTAATAACTATTAGCCCCCTTAAGGGGCTAGAACCTGGGATCTTTTAATCCCTTGTCCTATTCACCCTAGAGATCTATTAGGGTGAATAGGACTTTACACTGTCCCTGCTGCCCTGTGCCTTGTGCACACAGCAGCAGGGAGATTGTCAGGGCTTCAGTAGCGTCCTGGCTGCCATGGCAACCAATCTGAGCCCCGCAATTTCACTGCTGAGGCTCCGATCGGAAGCTGCCACTGCTACCTGTGGCCACTGCTACCAATCACTATAATACTCGGGGGGGGGGGCCCACTGCACCGCCAATGATTATAATTTATAATACTGGGGGGGTGGAGCACTGCACCACCAATGAAAATAATTAACCTTTTAATACAAATGTAGGATCCGGGTGCTGGCGGTATCACATACCCGGCCTCTATGACAAGGTAGGTGCTGCAATCCCCGTCAATTAACCCCTCAGGTGCGGCACCTGTACCTGCATTTGTATTAACAGGTTAATTATCTTCATTGGTGGCGCAGCCCTTCCACTCCTCCTCCCCTCTCTCTTCTCATTGGTGGCAGCGGCACAGTGGGGAGGGAGGGAGAGACTCCCTCCTTCTCCACTGTGCTGCTGAGAAGGGCGTGTGCCATGTTCTCTAACTGATACTAGGCTGCGCAGTAGCACAGCCTAGTTTCAGAAAATGGTAAAACCCGGTATCGACTTGATCCAGGTCTAAAAGTATTGATCGTTCAATACCCGGTGCAACCCTAGATCAGACACAAAATAATTAAAAGAACTTACTTCTGCTCCAGACAGAGTTGCCAATTGGGAGACCCAGCAGATTTTCCTGCACTCGCCGCTCCCTGGTCTTCTCCAGGTGCCGCGCTGCACTCTGACCTGACATTGCAGAACATCGGGTCAGAGTGCGCACTATGTCATGACACTGCATGCAGTCGTGTGCATGAGGCCTTATGGAGCAAAAAATTCGGTGTATTACACAGTGTAGTTATTGTTATAATGGTAGTCAGTGGCAAGCATACAAGCGGTGACAGGGACGAGCCTCCCTAGCATCAGAAATGACACTGGGAAAAAGTATTGAATACATGAAGAGAGGTGCAAAAAGCCATGGAAAGTCATGACACCAGCTGAAATCTATCAGTAATTCAAAAGCAATCCCGACACTTACTGAAAAGTTGTCAGCTGGTTCAAGTGATGGCCATAAAAAGGTGTCTCATTACCAAGGTGCCACACAAGAAACATCTCAGCCTTATACTGATGGCATTGGTTACAGAAAAATTTCTTAACTACTGAAGGTTCCAGTGAGCACTGTTGGGGCCATAATCTGTAAGTGGAAAGAACATAATTTCACCATACACTGGATACGACCAGATGCAAGGTTTGAGAAAATAATTATCATTAGAGATGTCCAAGAGCCAAGGACCACCTGTAGAGAGCTACAGAAAGACCTGCAATCAGCAGGTACAAGTAATGCCTCCATGTCCTGTATGCACGCTCACCACGCAAGACTCATGCTCAAGCGCTAGTAAAGTGTGCACTGGGAGAATATAGTCTGGTCAGATGAGACCAAAATTGAACTCTTTGGATGCCATAATACACACCATGTTTGAAGTCCAAAAGGCACTGCATATCGCCCCAAAAACACTATACCAACAGTGAAGTTTGGAGGTTGGAACATCACGGTGCGGGGCTGTTTTTCGGCATACGGCACTGGCAAACTTCATATAATTGAGAAATTCAGAGAAAAAAAAAAATAAGGGTACTTTCACACTAGCGTTATTCTTTTCCGGTATTGAAATCCGGTAAAGGGTCTCAATACCGGGAAAAAATGCATCAGTTTTGTCCTAATACATTCTGAATGGAAAGCAATCCGTTCAGTATGCATCAGGATGTCTTCCGTTCCATCCCTTGTACGGTATTTCACCAGACAAAATACTGCAGCTTGCTGCAGTATTTCTTCTGGCAAAGTCCCGGAACAATGCCGCACTCTGGCATTAATTTCCATAGAGATGTATTAATGCCATATCCAGGAACCAAGTGTTCGGGAAATTGCCGAATCCGGTTTTCCGGTCTGCGCATGCGCCGGGATATAGAGCGGGTTTTGCTTTTGATCTTTGAAAAAATTTTAAATATCCGATCCGTTATTCCGGATGAGACGGATCCGGTATTTCACCGGATCCAGAAAAAAAGGTTATCAGTTCGCATCCTGTTTGCCGGGTCCAGCAGGCAGTTCCGGCAATGAAACTGCCTGTCGGATTTCAAGCAACGCTAGTGTGAAAGTACCCTAAAGCAGCTAGAATGGCCCAGCCAATCACCTGACGTGAATCCAATAGAAAATCTATGGAAAGAACTAAAGCTCAGAGTTCACAGAAGGAGCCCATGGAACCTTTAGGATTTGAAGAGTGTTTGTGTGGAAGAATAGGCCCAAATCGCAGCTGAGCAATACATGCAACGTCTTGAAGCTGTTATCGCCTTTTGTATGAAGTGTTAAATACATTTCAGAAAGCGTGGTCAGTACTTTTTCCCTGTGTCATTTCTCATTGTTACATATAACTTAATTTATGGACATCTATGGTTTGATTTCTTTGCCTGTGTGGATTGGATGGGTGGTTACTGACCTCTCGTGAGAATTTCTTGTCAATAGCACCTTTAGAAATATATTTATTCAACCACCGCCCGTTGACTATAAACATCCGGGAGGTGGTTCTCTATCTCTGAATGGACGTTTCTGAACGTCCATTCAGAGATCGCAGCTGCACGCTAATTGTGCAGCTGCCGAGCGGGTTGCCTGCTGTCAGTGACAGCAGGGCAACCCAGGGAGAAGGCAGGGACAGTTTCCAGGTGTCCCTGCCTTCTACATCGCTGTATACACAGTGCTCACTGAGCGCTGTGTATACAGAGCAGGAAGCGTTTTACGCTTCCTGTTTCGGCATGGCGGTCATGTGACCGCCGGGGCAGGGAGAGTGCAGGAGTTGTCGGGTCTTCTATAGACTTCGATCAGCCCTGCACTGAGGCTATACAGCGCAGTATAGTGCTGTACAGCCTCTCTAGGGGGTGTATTTTAGGGATAGACCAATATTGATTTTTTTTTAGGGCCGATCCCGATAATTTGTAAACTTTCAGGCCGATAGCCGATAATTTATACCGATATTCTGGGAATTTTCATTTTTGAGAAATCTTTTTCATTTATACTTAATTTTTTTGTTTTTTTACTAACTTTTAGCCCCCTTAGGGACTAGAACCCTTGTCCTATTCACCCCATAGGAGCTCACACTGTCCCTGCTGCTCTGTGCTTTGTGCACACAGCAGCAGGGAGCTGAACATGGCAGCCAGGGCTTCAATAGCGTCCTGGCTGCCATGGTAACTGATCGGAGCCCCAGGGGGCTCCGATCGGAGGGGAGAGGGGACCCTGTGGCCACTGCCACCAATGATTAATACTGGGTGGGGGGGCGCACTGTGGAACCAATGTTTTTACTATTGGGGTGGGGGGCGCACTGCGCCACCAATGAAGATAAGTCTCTCAATCATTCATATACAGGAGGCGGGAGTTGAATCACATAGCCGGCTCCCGACCTCTATGAGCGTTAGCTGCGATCCGCGGCACCTAAGGGGTTAACTACCGCGGACCGCAGCTATTGCTCATAGAGGTCGGGAGCCGGCTATGTGATTCTGCAGCCAGCTCCCGCCTCCTGTATATGAATTAATGAAAGACTTATCTTCATTGGTGGAGCGGTGGCCACAGCCCCTCCCCTTATTTTGTCTTTTCTCTCCTCTCATTGGCAGCAGCAGCAGCACAGGGGGAGGAGACACTGCTTCCTTCTCCCCTGTGCTGCTGAGGGAACACTGAGAGCAGCGCGTTCTGTGTTCCCAATACGTTATCGCTATATCGGCAAAATAGATGCCGATAACGTTCAAAATCCTGAATATCGGCCGATAATATCGGTAAAACCAATAATCTGTCGATCCCTAGTGTATTTCCCCTGTAACTGGGGCTGACATAGTTAAAAATAGAAAATCAATAGTGGGGGGAAAAAAAGTGAAGTTAAATGTCCCCCAGAGGTCTTGTATGACCTTATGGGGGACATAAGTGTAAAATAAAAAAAAAAAGGTTTCACATGTAAAAAAAATAATTCCCCAAGTAAGGAATAAAAAAAAAAAAAATTTGACATATTTGGTATTGCCGTGTCCGTGACGGTCGGCTCTATAAATATATCACATGAGCCACCCAGTCCGATAAACACCATAAAAATAAAAAAAACTGTATATAAAAAAGCCATTTTTGTCAGCTTACATCACAAAAAGTGTAACACCAAGTGATTAAAAAGGCATATGTCCCACAAAATGGTACCAATAAAACGGTCACCTCATCCCGCAAAAAATGAGCCCCTTCATAAGAAAATCGCAAAAAAAAAATTGTTTCAAATACTATTATTGTGCAACACCTAAATAAATAAGAAAAAGTATACATCGCCACGTCCGTAACGATCTGCTCTATAAAACTGTCTCATGAGCTAACCCCTCAGGTGAACCCTGTAAAAATAAATAAATAAAAACTGTCCTTAAAGGGCTTCTGTCACCCCCTGTCACGGCTGAGGATGGGAGAAACCCTCAGCCGTGCGATGCCAGAAGATGTTAGGTCGCTGCTCGGCCAGGACCACAGGATCAGGGAGCAGGTCACCTCCTATCGCGTCCCTAATACTGACCCTGACTCCTAGCCGTATGAGCCCACCCTGATGGTGGGAGGGCTCATACACCGTAAACCTTGGGGTCCCTACTAACCCTCAGGGTGGCCCTGAACTAGGAGCAGGGTAAGACTACCTGTTCCTCCCAGACACGGAGGAACAGGAGTCTCACTGGCCAAGCTGCAAGGAAGGGGAAACACGTACAGACATATGGATATGGCAGGTGAACAACACTAGTTCATAACCTACTAAGGTTAAACCAGGCACTCAATATGGGGTAAATTGATCAAACTATTTATTTAAGGGAAGATTCCCACAATAGCAATAGAATATACCAATAAAATAATGTAATATAAAATACCATAAAATCACTTAAATTCACGTGAACAAAAACACTGATCAAATAGCAGCAATGGTAGTCATATACTTTAAGATAGCGATGCGGCTTAGATTTTAAATACTGCCACCATTATTCCAGTCTGGAAGAAGTCGTGATTCCATATATTTGTGAAAAGTCTTATGAACACTCGCCGGTCTTAAATCGGTAGTCACAAAGTGCAATTGTGCACAACGGTGGCGTCCCACCTAATTGAGCAACTGTGTTGCTTTGTTTTCCCTGGCCGGTATGTCCTTATCCTACGTCCGGACCTAAAGAGATGCGCTGTGGGCACGATGTCACCTGGATATCCACTCGCGAAACTGTGTTTGTGGCTTTTTGTGCAGGGATTCCTCCGGTGTTCGTCGCTCTCAATCACAGCTGTTCGGTTTCGGAAGTCCAGGGGAGCTACTGTTCCAGCATGCCGGTACAAGGTATTTAACCATACGCGTTTCGGGGTTCTCTGAATGACCCCTTCCTCAGTGGGAAGGGGTCATTCAGAGAACCCCGAAACGCGTATGGTTAAATACCTTGTACCGGCATGCTGGAACAGTAGCTCCCCTGGACTTCCGAAACCGAACAGCTGTGATTGAGAGCGACGAACACCGGAGGAATCCCTGCACAAAAAGCCACAAACCCAGTTTCGTGAGTGGATATCCAGGTGACATCGTGCCCACAGCGCATCTCTTTAGGTCCGGACGTAGGATAAGGACATACCGGCCAGGGAAAACAAAGCAACACAGTTGCTCAATTAGGTGGGACGCCACCGTTGTGCACAATTGCACTTTGTGACTACCGATTTAAGACCGGCGAGTGTTCATAAGACTTTTCACAAATATATGGAATCATGACTTCTTCCAGACTGGAATAATGGTGGCAGTATTTAAAATCTAAGCCGCATCGCTATCCTAAAGTATATGACTACCATTGCTGCTATTTGATCAGTGTTTTTGTTCACGTGAATTTAAGTGATTTTATGGTATTTTATATTACATTATTTTATTGGTATATTCTATTGCTATTGTGGGAATCTTCCCTTAAATAAATAGTTTGATCAATTTACCCCATATTGAGTGCCTAGTTTAACCTTAGTATTTTTTGCAACTTTTTCAGTGACTGGGTGGGTCACATAAACCAAGAGCACCTTGAATCCATTACCCAGCTGTAGTGATCCACAGATACCTTATTCTAGTTCCAAACCTACCTGCCACAGCCTTGCTGACTGGAACCCATGCACCAGTATTGCTGTCCACACAAACTCCATGGAGACAGCACACCACAAAACACACAGGTAACCAGGACATCAATAGCTGTAATAAACACGGAAAGGAAAACACATCAACTTGACATCATACATAGGATTTATGACCGCAAGGGTGGCCCTCACTGGCAGATGGTATATAACCAGGAGGATGACTCCAGCAACCATGGCTGAAGTACCCCTCAGAGTCTGGCATCCAGCAGGAGCTAAATAGCCCAAGTGGCCACACCCACACACAGACACACCCAGTGCTCACACACAAGGAAGGGAGTTAACCCTTCCTACACCAGGCAAGGTAGTGAAGCCACTTAAAGGGAAAAGCACATAAACGACACACACCTGTTACCGCCGGCAACGGCATGCGTGGCAACCATGTCCTGGGGAACAGCCAGCAGGCCGAGACACTGCCACCACCTGCACACAAGACTACACGTTGCCGCAGACAACCGCAAGTGAAGGGAGGTGTCACAGTGCATACAAACATAATAAACCCCGTGCACACCATACAAACAAAAGGCACACCTACAAAGACACCAAGCCAGGTGCAACCGCATGCACTTGACAGCAAGCTGCCTAGCAACCGCTCAGGCCGCTATACTGCCAAAACATCATGTTGCCAGCGGCAACCACACGTGAGGCAACATATTAACAGCACTCACCAGTGGTTGAACAATAAGACCAGACCGCAGGCAACTGCTTTTCGGGGGAGTCACTACCATGACCATGGTCGTGACACCCCCCAATTTTCAGTTTTTGACTTATTATATTTGTTAATGTAAGCAGATTCCATATATGCCCCTCTTACCTCGGGCTGTGCAGTATTTACAGTAAAAAACATACTTTTATTATATGTAAATTTCTTCACTACCAGCAAATTGGACGGACTTGCTGGTAGCCGCGGCATCCTCTGTTTGAAAAAACGCCCCCTTCTCCACTTGATTGACAGGGCCAGCGAGCGCTCTCCCCTTCTCGCTGGCTCTGCCTGCAGCCTCAAATCCCGCGCCTGCGCCGTACCGGTCGTCATTCGGCGCAGGCGCTCTAAAAGGACGGCCGGTCCTTCCTCAGTGCGCCTGCACCGATGACGTCAGCCCTACACCCGGAAGAGAGGTCTTCTCTTCCGGGTGTAGGGCTGACGTCATCGGCGCAGGCGCACTGAGGAAGGAGCGGCCGTCCTTTTAGAGCGCCTGCGCCGAATGACGACCGGTATGGCGCGGGATTTAAAGGCTGCAGGCAGGGCCAGCAAGAAGGGGAGAGCGCTCGCTGGCCCTGTCAATCAAGTGGAGAAGGGGGCGTTTTTTCAAACGGAGGATGCGGCGGCTACCAGCAAGTCCGTCCAATTTGCTGGTAGTGAAGAAATTTACATATAATAAAAGTATGTTTTTTACTGTAATTACTGCACAGCCCGAGGTAAGAGGGACATATATGGAATCTGCTTACATTAACAAATATAATAAGTCAAAAAGTTGGGGGGTGACAGAAGCCCTTTAAACAACCAATTTTTTTTTTGGTCAACTTGCCCCATAAAGTGTTATAATGAATGATCAAAAAATCATATGTACCCCAAAAAAATACCAATAAAACTTGCACCTTATCCCCTAGTTTCCAAAATGGGGTCACTTTTTGGGAGTTTCTACTGTAAGGGTGCATCAGAGGGGCTTCAAATGGGACGTGGTGTCTAAAAACCAGTCCAGCAAAATCTGCCTTCTAAAAACCACGTGGCGCTCCTTTTCTTCTGCGCCCTGCCGTGTGCCCTTACATCAGTTTACGATCACATGTGGGGTGTTTCTGTAAACTGCAGAATCAGGGTAATAAATATTGAGGTTTTTTTTTGTTTGGCTATTAACCCTCAATGTGTTAAAGAATTTTTTTTATTAAAATTGAAAATCTGCCAAAAAAGTGAAATTTAAAAATTTGATCTCCATTTTCCTTTCATTCTTGTGGAACACCTAAAGGGTTAACAAAGTTTGTAAAATCAGTTTTAAGTAACTTGAGGGTGTAACTAGTTTCTACAATGGGGTCATTTATGGGGGTATCGACTATGTAAGCCCCACAAAGTGACTTCAGACCTCAACTGGTCCTTTTTAAAATGTGGGTTTTGGCAATTTTCTTAAAAATTTTAAGAATTGCTTCTAAGCCTTCTAACGTCCTAAAAAAATAAAATGACATTTACAAAATGATGCCAACATAAAGTAGACATATGGGGAATGTTAAGTAATAAATATTTTAGGCGGTATTGCTTTTTGTTTTAAAAGCAGAGAAATAGAAATTTAGAAAATGGCGAATTGTTCAAAATGTGTAAATTTGGGATTTTTTTCATAAATAAAGGTGAAATTTATTGACTCAAATGTATGACTATCATGAAGTACAATGTGTCACGAGAAAATGTCAGAATGGCTTGGATAAGTAAAAGCGTTCCAAAGCTATTACCACATAAAGTGACACATATCAGATTAGCAAAATTAGGCCTGGTCAGGAAGGGGGCTAGTGGCCCGGTCTGGAAGTGGTTAAGTATTGAACACGTCACAATTTTTTTATTTCGCCAGCTGTACGTATAGTGGCATGTTCGGTGTCACTCTTCAAACATGCGTGTCAAATGTAACGCTGAGAGACCCTTGGAAGGGGGGGGGGGGGAGAGTAACTGTTGTAATGGTCGTTATTTCTAATAAGTTTCTGTTGCTTCTGTGTCTTGATTTCCACAACTGTGACAAAACATAGACTCGTATCACAGTGCTCCAGACTAAAAAAAATACCTAGTAGCCATTGGCTCCTGAACTGAAAAATTTAGGAGCCAAATCAAATTTTTAGTCGCCAAATCGAAACTGAATCAAAATTTTGCTATCGTGACAACGCTACGCTGATCAGATCGGCGTAGGGTTGTTTTGAAACCAAAATTTTGATTCGCTTTCGTCACCATAAAAAAAGTATTGCGATACTCAATACCGCGCAAAAAAAAAAAAAAAACACCAAAAAAAGCCGCGTGCATTTAGCATTTTATGAAACGTTCGGCCCATAATAGAACAGTCCTATGCTATTTTTTGGGGTGACAAGGTGACTAAAAAATGGCGAATGCTCACCGCATAGGAGATACTTTTTAATAATTTAATAGTTTGGACTTTTCGGACGCAGCGCTATGTAATATGTTTATTTAATGTTTATATATTTTATATGTAAAATTGGGAAAAGGGGGGATTTAAACTTAATATTTTAGGGTACTTTCACACTAGCGTTTTTCTTTTCCGGCATAGAGTTCCGTCACAGGGGCTCTATACCGGAAAAGAACTGATCGGGCATATCCCCATGCATTCTGAATGGAGAGTAATCCGTTCAGGATGCATCAGGACGTCTTCAGTTCAGTCATTTTGACTGATCAGGCAAAAGATAAAACCACAGCATGCTACGGTTTTATCTTCGGCGAAAAAAACTGAAGATTTGCTTGAATGCCGGATCCAGCATTTTTCCCCATAGGAATGTATTAGTGCCGGATCAGGCATTCAAAATACCGGAATGCACCCGCACTAAATCCGGACCCATTCACTTCTATAGGGCTGTGCACACGAGCGGTGATTTTCACACATCACTTGTGCGTTGCGTGAAAATCGCAGCATGCTCTATGGTGTGCGTTTTTCACGCAACGCAGGCCCCATAGAAGTTAATGGGGCTGCGTGAAAATCGCAAGCAAGTGCGGATGCGGTGCGATTTTCACGCACGGTTGCTAGGAGATGATTGGGATGGAGACCCGATGATTATTATTTTCCCTTATAACATGGTTATAAGGGGAAATAATAGCATTCTGAATACAGACTGCTAAGTAGAAGGTCAATATAATAAACATTGGTGGCGCAGTGCGCCCCCCCAACACCCCAATATAATAAACATTGGTGGCGCAGTGCGCCCCCCCATAAAATAAACATTGGTGGCGCAGTGTGCCCCCCCATCACCCCAATATAATAAACATTGGTGGCGCAGTGCGCCCCCCCCATATAATAAACATTGGTGGCGCAGTGCGCCCCCCCATCACCCCAATATAATAAACATTGGTGGCGCAGTGCGCCCCCCCCATCACCCCAATATAATAAACATTGGTGGCGCAGTGCGCCCCCCCATCACCCCAATATAATAAACATTGGTGGCGCAGTGCGCCCCCCCCATATAATAAACATTGGTGGCGCAGTGTGCCCCCCCATCACCCCAATATAATAAACATTGGTGGCGCAGTGTGCCCCCCCCCCCCAATATAATAAACATTGGTGGCGCAGTGGGAAGTGCCAATAAGGGTTAAAAAATAAAAAAATTATTTACTCACCTCCTCCAGTTGATCCGTAGCTGCCGGTTTCCTGTACTTACTTCTTTCTTCAGGACCTGTGGTGACATCACTGTGCTCATCACATGATCCATCACCATGGTAATGGGCCATGTGATGAGCTCAGTGACGTCACCACAGGTCCTGAAGAAAGAAGTAAGTACAGGTGACCGGCAGCTACGGATCAACTGGAGGAGGTGAGTAAATAATTTTTTTATTTTTTAACCCTTATTGGCACTTCCCACTGAGCCACCAATGTTTCTTATACTGGGGGGGGGGGCGCACTGTGCCACCAACGTTTCTTATACAAATACAGGAGGCGGGTGCCGGTATCAAATAGCCGGCACCCGACCTTTGTGACAGGGGGCTGCGATCAGCTACAATTAACCCCTCAGGTACCGCACCTGAAGGGTTAACTCAACTGCAGCTGATCGCAGCCCCCTGTCATAGAGGTCGGGTGCCGGCTATTTGATTCCGGCACCCGCCTCCTGTATTTGTATTACAGGTCAGTTATCTTCATTGGTGGCTCAGTGGCCACAGCCCCTCCTCCTCCTCCCGTCTCTTCTTATTGGCAGAGGCGGCGGCAGCAGCAGCACAGGGGGGAGGGAGAGACTCCTCCTGCGCTGCTGAGAACGATCATCTCCTGTGCCGCCGCTGTATTGAGCAGAGCTGCGGCGGCGGGTCTAGTCGCAAATGGCGACAAGACTAAAAAGTCTTGTCGCCATTTGTAAATTCTAAGTCGCATTGGCGACCATTTTGGTCGCCATCTGGAGCCCTGTATCAGGGACGTTTTTATAAAAACAGGTCACAGAGTAGAGAGGAAGTGTCCAGAAAGTGGAGCTGCTGTTCGTAGGAACCGTTTGTCTGTTAGGGACTTATGGGCCGATGCTCGGGGCACCGATCGTTGCCAGCTGATCCAGTTGCAGTTACATGCAGCAGTCCTCCCCTAATCGCTAACCTAGTCTGCATAAACTGTACACATTTTTCTTGTCAAGTCTTGTGTCTAATTGTCTATTATTAATTATCTTCTCCATGTTTTAGAGTCAGACTGTAAGAAATATTTGAAGAAGCAGCATAGAGTGAAACGACCTCTCCAAGATGACACTGTGGGCAGCAGTGGGGGTACAGATTCCTCAGGTATGTGACTTCCTCAACGGGTTTCTTGGTTTTACATACCGGTAATCCGTTAATCATTCTATGAATAGACATTATGCAAAGGTATAATATACTGCATGTTTCAATTCCTCGCTCTCATCGCTGATTGTTGTTAGTGAATTGAAACCGTCAATGTTCTGCTCACATGAACCCGGCTTTCTCCATATTGGAGCTCTCACTTCTGATGGCTGTGTCAGCAGGACAGGATAGCGACAGATTGTCATTGAATGTTAGGGTATGCTCACACACATCTGAGGCTTATTTTCTAGAGGATCCACAGAAAAACTCTATTGACACTGATTTCTGCTGAGGATGTGCAGTGTGATGTGCCATGGATCCACATGAGGATTACACCCATTCAGTAGGATCTACTGGCTCTTCTATTCTTAGAGACATTTTTACCATGGGATGAACTGCAACGTGTGCAGATAGTTTTCTAGGCACGTGAAGGCACACTCAATGAGGATTTCTGATCAAAATCCAGGTCACTGAATCCTGAATGAGTCAATGGGGTCTAGGAACACTACTACATAATGTTTATTCAGGATCCCTGTTTGCTGTCACTGAATTTAAACATTTACACTGAGGGGATAAAAACCCTTAAAGACCTGTCCTGCTTTCAGTCTGCTGTGATTCCCACCACTCCTTTCTCATAGGGAGCTTGAATATGTGAGCTTCAGATCGCTTCTACCTTACACTGCAATGAATTATCATTGCCATGTATTACAGATTCACTATTTCAGCTCAATACTTCTGGAGAATTCTGTCTCAGATATCATGGTCACAATTTATTATAGCATATGAGGAGTTAAATGTCTGTGATTTGGCGTCATCGCAGACATTAGTCGCCATCTTTAAGGACCCAACTCCCGCTGTACATGTACAATGGCAGTCAGTAAAGGGTTAAAGAGGTTGTCCAGTATTTTACAAGTGATGCCTTTATTCATCGGATAGGCCGTCACTATATGATCAAAACCCTGCATCCCCCACCAATCAGCTGTTCTCCAACAGGTCCTGCTCTGAAGTCAGTACCAGAACTACACAGACTAGAGGTTGCAGCACTGTAGTAACCAGCTACATCTACTAGAGTGGATGGAGGTGTGTAGTTTCTGTGCCGAATTCTAGCGCTTGAGCTACTGCAGAACAGCCGCATGCTGCGGTTTTATCTCTGTCCAAAATTCCGGCATTTTTTTCCCTTTGACATGCATTAATGCCGGATCCGGCCTTGAGTGTGACGGCAAAACGTATCCGTTTTTGTGGTCTGCGCATGCTCAGATGGAAAAAAAAAATTGAAAAAAATAAATGCCGAGTCAGGTTTTTCCAGATGACACCGGAGAGACGGATCCGGCATTTCAATGCATTTGTCAGACGAATCAAGATAAAATGCCATCAGTTTGCATAAGTTTTGACAGGACTGCCTGCCGGAATCCTCTGCTGCAAGTGTGAAAGTAGCCTTACTTGCAAAACCCATTTAAGTTCTAATAACAGGTCAGACATTCAAGCTTCAGTTTATATATGTTCTTCTGTATTATATGATATTAGATTATCTTTGCACCAGGTTAAATAGACTTTTCTGTTCTTTGTCATTCTACAGTATCAGTGCCGGAAAGCTTTGATGCTTTCATCTGCTACTGTCCTCAGGATATTAAATTTGTGCAGGAGATGATCAGCCGATTGGAGCAGACTGAACATAGGCTGAAGCTGTGTGTCTTTGATAGGGACGTTCTCCCAGGAACATGCTTGTGGTCCATAACGAGTGAGCTTATAGAAAATAGGTGAGTTTAGATTCTCTCCAAGATCATAGCTGTGAGAGCAAGTCCTACTAAGTATATTGCTCTAATTCTTTATTACACGTAACTCTGATCAGAATATGTCTATTTTACAGGTGTAGGAAGATGGTGGTGATTATATCTGATGATTACCTGGACAGCACAGAATGCGATTTTCAGACCAAGTTTGCCCTCAGCCTTGGGCCAGGTATGTTTTACTATGTGAATAACGACAATATCCATAGGGAATGTGTTTAAAAAAAAAACTAGATTTAAACAGCACATTTTTGATATGTTAAACACTTTCTATACATATTTTAACATTTAAACTTAAAGTCTTAATCTCACAGTTTTCACTCTGGCCACTCGGCCTCATAATATCATCACAGGTAGGATTAGAATGACAGATAACACCTATATATAGATAATATGGGATCATACCATTAGGCCTGATTTACAAGACCTTGCTCCATCTGGAAAATAAGTCCCGTGTGTCAGCTGTGGCTCCTGAGACTTGAACTTACTGTATCATAATGATTTATTATAGTCGGTTCATCTGTAATTGCGGGGCTGTTGTACTGTACACACAATGTGATTACAGTACAACAGATCCACGATCATATGAATTGACTGTATCAAAACACTATGATGCTGTCAGTTCAGCTCAGGGGAGCTTCGGGTGACACATGGCCCATCTTTCCCAGACCAAACACGGAAGTGTGTGTTAGGCCTTAAAAGGGTTATCATGGAATTTATATTAATGATCTGTACTCTGATAAAGTGGGACCGTGGGTATAGATGCTGCTGCCACTGAAAGGCGACACTAGGCTGAAAAGTGTTAACTTCTCCTCTGCCGGCTATACTCCCTCCAGCCTGGAGAGAGCATATCAGTTTATGCCCAAGCAGTAGGAGTGGGGGAAAAACATGCAGGAAACAACCCATAACATAACTAATGCCAGTAGGACCGAACCAGAACTGAGGACCCTACCGGCCAACCAACCGCCATCACCTGCGGCAATAATAGAAAACAATGGGTGGCAGCTGTGTCCCCCAATGAAGTAAGCGAGAAAGAGATTTTACAGAGTCCACAAAGATCTCATTTTCTCACTTTCTCACTTGTATCATTGGGGGACACAGGACCGTGGGACGTTCCAAAGCAGTCCACGGGCAAGAACCCCACGCCCATGGAAAACGTCCTCGCGGAAGCTTAAGACACTGCTGCCTGCAAGACCTTGCGGCCCAAGGCAGCGTTCGCTGATACAAGAGTATGAACCTGGTTAAACTTGGTGAACATGTGCAAGGAAGACCAACTCGCTGCCTTACACAGCTGTGAAGCAGAAGCATGGTGGAAACAAGCCCAAGAAGCACCCACCACCCTGGTCGAGTGGGCCGTGATACCGAGGGGCGGTGCCTTGCCCTTAGAGCGGTATACCTGGCAATCGTCACCTTGGAGGCTGCCAAGCCTTTGCGAGGACCTTCAGGAATAACTAATAGAGAGTCCGTACGGCGGAACGAACTAGAAATGGATAAGTAAATCCTCAGAACACGAGCCACAGCCAACTGATGGAGAGCTCGCTCCCTAGGATGTGAGGGAGGGGGGAAGAACGAAGGGAGAACAATATCTTCGTTGACATGGAAGGCAGAGACTACCTTCGGCTGAAAATAAGGTATCGGGCGGAGCAGTGCTTTATCTGGGTGCAGAATAATAAAGGGCTCCTTACAAGAAAGTGCTGCTAATTCCGAAACGCGCCTGATGGATGTGATTGCCACCAGGAATATAACCTTCCAGGAAATATGGAGGGAATCTGCGTCTAGAGGCTCAACAGGAGCAGATTGGAGGGAACTAAGGACAAGGTTCAAATTCGAAGAGGGCAAAGCGTGGCGATGAGGGAGCCACCCCTTGTAGAAAGGTCTTAACAGAGGCCCGTTTTGCTAAAGGACGCTGGAAATTTTTTTACAGCACCGACACTTGTCCATTTAAGGTACTAAGAGCAAGACCTAAATCCAGACCCGATTGCAGAAAGGAAAGCATAGTGGGAAGTGAGAAGCGCAGTGGAGGGAGGCTACGTACCGCACAGAAGCGCAGAAAAGACCTCCAAGTTCTATAATAAATTTTTGACGCTGGTTTCCTGGCCTTAATCATGGTGTGAATGACCTTGTCAGGGAAACCGCACTGCTTCAGAATGGCGGTTTCAACAGCCAAGCCGTCAAACATAGCGACTCTAAATGCTGGTGGAAGACAGGTCCCTGAGAGAGAAGATCGACTCTGAGCGGAAGAGGCCACGGGGTGTCTCCTAGAAGGAGGATGATATCAGTGTACCACACGCAACGGGGCCAATCTGGAGAGATGAGAATCGTCTGGATGCCCTCCATCCTGATTCTGCGCAGCACTCGGGGGAAGAGGAGGGAATACGTACAGTAGAGAGAACCCATCCTATGGTACCACCAGTGCGTCTACAGCGCACGCCCGGGGATCTCTTGTTTAAGAGAAGAAGGTGGGAAGTTTGTGGTTGAGTCTGGATGCCATCAAGTCCACCTCTGGTTGACCCCAACGGAGATAGATAGAGTCAAATACCTCCGGGTGCAGAGACCACTCTCCTGGGTCCATGGTCGTCCAACTGAGGAAATCTGCCGTCCAATTCTCCACTCCCGAAATGTAGACCGCCAATAGAGCTGGTACATGTCTCTGCCCACTGCAGGATTTTGGATGACTCCTCCATCACCGCTTGACTGTGGGTTCCCCCTTGGCGATTGATGTAAGCCACCGCCGTGGCTTTGTCTGACTGGATCCGAATAGGCTGGCCCCTCAGGAGAGGGGTCCAATGGAGAAGGGATAGATGAATGGCCTAGAGTTCTAGGATGTTGATAGGCAGTTTGGACTCCGACTGAGACCATACGCCTTGGACTGTCATGGGCGGGAAAACTCCGCCCCAACCCTAAATACTGGCATCGGTGGTAATGACCGTCCATGAGTCCCTTGGGGACAGGACGATGTAACAGTCCAAGGACTCCGGCGACTTGTCCCAAGACGACAAAATTGCCCGTTGAAGGGAAGGGGTGTAAAATTGTGCAAACGGAACTGCTTCGAAGGGAGCGACCATTGCACCCAAGACCTGCATGCAAAATCTGATCAACGCCGGAGAAGACGAACCGAACGCAGAAGGGCTAGCTGCTTGTGCAGAGGGAGACGAACTACTGCCACGGCCGTGTCGAGGATCATGCCCAGGAAAGTGATCTGCCTGGTGGGACGTAGGGAAGACTTCTGGAAGTTCACCAGCCAGCCAAATTGTGCCAGGGTATCCAGAGTGATACGTAGACTGTCCTTGTTCTGAACGAAGGTCGCTGCTTTGACCAGGATGTCGTCCAGATAGGGAACCAGGGTGATGCCCCTGGTACGAAGAAGGGCAAGGAGAGGAGCGAGCACTTTCATGAAGACTTGCGGTGCCGTTGCCAAGCCAAAGGGAAGAGTGACAAACTGGTAGTGATGGGTCCCTACTGCAAAGCTGAGGAAGCGCTGATGCACCAGAGCAATGGGGACGTTTAAGTACGCGTCCTGAATATCTATTGGAGAGGAATTCGCCCCGCTCCAGTGAAGCAACAACTGAGCGAAGGGACTACATTCTGAAGTGTTGAATCTGGAGAAACCGGTTCAGCAACTTGAGGTCCAGAACCAATCGAACTGATCCTTCTTTCTTGGGGATGACAAATAAGTTTGAATAAAACCCTGTAAATTGTTCCTCCAGGGGAACCGGGGAGATCACACCTCTAGTGAGGAGAGACCGAATTACTTGGAAAAAGGCGACGGCCCGACCTGAATCTCTGGGTGGCTGGGACAGAGAGAATCGTTCCGGAGGAAGAGAAGCAAACTCTATCTTGTAACCTGAGGTTACGATTTCGAGCATCCACGCGTCTGATATGTGGGCCCGCCAAATTTCATGAGGGTGGGGGCGCTTCATGCGGAGGACTGCTTGTTCGCCGAGCAACGAGCGGGCTGTGCTTGCGGGTTGAGGCCTAAAGACTGGCTTCTTCCGCTGGTCTTGTGTGGAGGACCTGGGAGGGGCTCCTGCTGCCGGTCGTGTACCAGAGAAGCGGCGAAAGGAATGGGCCCGAGCATTTGTAGGCTTAGCACGAAACGTGCGCTTGGATCTGCCCTGTGGGAGGTGAGTACTTTTACCACCCGTAGCCTCGGAGATAATTTCATCTAACTGGGCCCCGAATAATCGGGAGCCGGAAAAAGGGAGGCCTGTAAGGGAACGCTTTGACAATGAATCCGCTGCCCAAACCTTAAGCCACAGTTCACGCCGTAACGTTACAGTGAGAGCCGGTGAGCAGGCAACAAGTGCAACCGCGTCCAAGGAAGCCTCACAGAGATACTTCCACGCCTGTGAGATTTGCAGGGCCAACGATTGGAACTCAGCTAGAGGGAGGTCTGCCGCTATGTCCTGATTTAACCGGAGCGCCCATTCCGAGACTGCCTTAGTCACCCAGGCGGAAGCAAAAATGGGACGAAGATGCTGAGGCGTAAGAGGAGGAATGATGTCCTGCTCTGTGCCACTTGTGCGAAGCTCTGCCCCTAAGTTGCTCGCCCAAAGGAGCAGACTGCATAGGTGGGGATTTATCAACCAAACGACCCATGAGGGAAAGGGTGGATTGGGATATTCTCGTTAGGTCCTCCACTGCCCGGGATAGGGCACAGGCCCAATCTGGTTCCACCCGGTCAGGGTGGTCATGCGGCTGCGTAGGCTGGGGGAGCAGAACCTGTCTGGGCGCACAACTTGCGGAGCATACAGAGTCTGGCTGGCCGCGAGGAAACTTAATTTTGCATTTAGTGCATGCATAATAAGTGGTGGCTGGTGGTATGCGGGGGTCGCTCGTGGGTTTGGACATGGTTGCCTAACCGAACCTAATACTGGTCTCAGGGCTGGAGAGGGATAGTAACGGTCCTACAAGCTTGCAGGAGATCCAAGGTCCTGGTGTCCCAGTGGAAGAGTGAAGCAGAAGGATCTGAATCAGCGCATGGAAAGTTAGATAAGGATCCTCCCACGTAGCCACGGTGGGAAGCATAACCCCGCCCCTTACATCACGGAAGGACGCGCCGAATTGCAGCGATGCACTTCCGGTCGGCCGCTTGCAAGGAACGGCCGCGGAGACCCATCGGCGGCCCGGGGGAACAAATCCAGAGCGGGCCGCAACCCAAACCACCCGAGAAACCGGGGAGTGCTGGAGCAAAGCGGGATCCTCTATAAGGGCTTCCCTGGTATGGCGGGAGGGTCTTGTCGGATCCAGGTGACCCTTTGGCTGGCGGGAAGCAGGGGAGCTAGGCTGCCCTGGTCCACCTTTACTTCTTGGGGGAGGTCGGGCAGTGAGGGAAACCGACACCGGTCTTGCTCCCCGGGTAGACAGAGAGGCTAGGTTTCCCATACCTAAAAGGGAAAAAAAAAATAACAAAAGGAAGCCGAGCTGCAAGCAGGGATGTCTGCCTCCTACGACACTAAGCTAAAAACTGATATGCTCTCTCCAGGCTGGAGGGGGTATAGCTGGCAGAGGAGCCTAGTGTCGCTTCCTAGTGGCAGCAGCTATACCCACGGTCCTGTATCCCCCAATGACACAAGCGAGAAAATACTTTATGGTCACAACACCCCTTCTCCTCTCCTTTCCCTGCACAGGTCAGAGCATGCCCACAACAATATGCCATAAAATTTAATTATTTCCAGATTACAGGTTCCTAAGGCTATGTGGCTGATGCAAAGGATATTTCTGGATGCTGTTAACAGCAGATCTGGCAGGATCACTGCCCCCATGTATCTGAATGTGGTTATTTCTTCTGCAAGTGTATGGATTTCTGTAAACCCTATTCAGATCAGTGGGACAGTCATAGAAATTTCTGCAACAAATTTGCATCTGACCTTACCCTGACTGAGGGTACTTTCACACTAGCGGCAAGGAACTCCGGCAGGCTGTTCCGGGGGGGGGAACAGCCTGTCTGATCTGTGCTGCCGCTAGTGCACGCGTGCCCCCAGACATGTTGTACTTTTATTCCGGCCACCTCTCGGCATGTTTGCCGTGCTGCCGCCGGTACTCCAGCCCACCCTCATTATAGTCAATAGGGCCGGAGCGGTAGTCTAGGGGCACACGTGCACTAACTGCAGCACGCATCAGACAGGCTGTTCACCCGCCAGAACAGCCTGCCAGAGTAACTTTTTTTTTGATCAAATAATTTTTATTTTGTTTTTACAAGTAAATGCATTAACAAATACACAACTATAACCCCACCCCCCTTTCCCAAAGCACAGTCACTTAGAAGAAGAATTCAGGTATGGTCCATAGTTGTAAGTTCATGGTATTCTTCTTGAAGGCATCACCGTCCAATCTTCCAAGGCAGAGCATATAACTTCATGGATTTCCATATTCCTCACATAACCTTATGGCATAAGCATTCAGACATCAACCATCATCCAACATTTCACCATTCCTTCACATCAATATCCTTCAAATCCTTCATTTCAGTCAAAGTGTACAGTCACATCTAGGACAGCTCATGATACGAGATCCATGAAGACCAAATTGCTTCAAATTTCTTCTTCGAATCCCTTTTTAGGTAAACATATTCCTCCAATTTAACTAATGCATGCACCCTACTCACTACTTCTTGGCAAGTGGGGGCCACCTCATCTATCCAGTGAAATGCTATGCACTTTCTTGCCTGGTATAATACTCTCTTAATAGCCAGTTTTTTTTTTGCACATGATCCTCGGCACTTCCACAAGGCCCAGTAAACATATTAACGGATTGACCTCCAAGTTCACCTGAAAGACTCTATTGATGAGTTCCAGCACCTCCATCCAATATCTCCTTAAACGTGGGCAGTTCCACATTAAATGAACCAATTTTGCACCTGATACATTGCAACGTGGACAATTATCATCTATCCTATAACCCATTCTTAATAGCAATGTAGGTGTTCTATATACCCTATGTAAGAGATACAATTGAGAAATCCTAGAAGATTCACTTAATGACAGTATTGGTAAATCAGTGAGAATCTTCTCCCAATTCTCCTTCGTCGGGTCCTCAATATCCACCTTCCATTTGTCATACAACTGTAATGGATTGGATTTATCAATTTCCTCCCTGAGCGTGTTGTAGTAAAGGGAAATCACTCCACCAGTGGTCCCTGCCCTTGCAGTATACTCAATAATAACGCATCTAGCTGCCTGCCGTATCTTCCCCCTCCTTTCCTGGGTCTGAATAGCATGTCGTAACTGTAGATACACATAAAAGTACCTATGAGGGATATTGAACTCCTGCCTCAACACTTCAAAACTTTTCAGTGCTCCGTCTAAAAACAATTGAACCATCTTATCCAACCCATATTGGTTCCACTGCTGCACTCCACTAACCTTATCCAATTCAGGATACAAATGGTTTGGCCATATAGGTGTGTGGGTAGTATATCCCGTAATGCTCAGTTTCTCTTTTAGCTTTCCACCAGATTTTGTGCATCATAGATAACACAGGATATTGAGTGCCCCGAGAACGAAAAGATCCGTCCTCCAAAGCAGACAATAAACAAGTGCGTAGTATTAAATGTTGTATAATACGGCCTGAATTATTCAGTCTGGACTCGTCTCCCCATCCCCTAAGATGTTGTTGCAACTGGGCTGCAATATAGTAAGACCACGGATCTGGCACCGCCAAACCTCCTTGTGTTTTAGGTCTCTGCAGGGTTGAAAGTTTAATCCTCGGCACCCCCCCCCTCCAAATCAAATCTCTGAAGATTGCATTTACAGTGTAAAAGAACCTTAGTGGGATCCAAACCGGTGCATTATAGAGGAGATATAGAAGTTTTGGCATTAGTATCATTTTCAAGAGATTAGCTCGACCAATGACTGATAAAGGCAACTTGCTCCAGGCCCGTATCTTCACTCTGAATTCACCTAGCATCGGTATTAAGTTCAAACGTTCATAGTCACTTAGATTTGTAGTAACCCATATTCCTAGATACTTTAGGGATGACACTACTTGTAACCCCCCTGTATCAGGTAGGGGCCTAATACTTTGGCTATCTAAAGGTAATAGGGCGGATTTTGACCAATTGATGACTAATCCTGACATAGTCCCAAATCGATTAATAATTTCCATTGCGGCAGGAAGGGAACTTTCCCAATCATCCATGAATAGAAGCAAATCATCAGCGTATAACGCCACTTTTTCTGTTCTATGTCCATATTGAAGACCCTTGACCATAGCTGACATTCTCAATGCCTCTGCCAAGGGCTCCACTGCCACCGCAAAAAGTAGCGGCGACAGTGGACACCCCTGTCTCGTACCTCTAAATAGCATAAATGGGTCAGACAAATCACCGTTAACCCTCACAGCCGCTCTAGGACACACATATAACAATTGGACCCAAGAAATAAATTCGGCTCCAAAACCCATTTTCTTGAGCACTAACCATAAATAGCGCCATTCCACACTGTCGAACGCTTTGGCCGCATCAAGAGATGCGACCGCCGCGGTCGAGGTGTGGACATGTGCCGCTTGAATATTCAGAAATAGACGCCTGATATTAATTGCTGTCGACATATTTGGCATAAAGCCTGCTTGGTCCTGACATATTAAAGTAGTTATCACTGAATTTAGACGGTTCGCTAACACCTTTTGCTAGTAGTTTAACATCAACTCGAAGTAAAGAAATGGGCCTGTAGGATTCAGCTTCAAGTATATCTTTACCTGGTTTAGACAAGAGAGCAATGACTGCTTCATTCATGGATTCAGGGAGCCGTCCCTGTTGCTTAGCCTCATTACAGACTTCAAGTAACTGGGGAAGCAAAATGTCAGAGTATCGCTTGTATACCTCAGCCGGCAGACCATCCCTACCCGGGGCTTTATTGTTGGACATTGTTCCTAATGCAATTTCCAACTCCTGAATGGTGATTGGGCCATCTAACCGCGCCTTATGTTCGTTTGATAAAATGCCCAACTTTAAGGGTTGCAGAAACAGATCAATTTCTGTGTCCAGAACATGCAGCCTGGATTTATAAAGTGTGGAGTAAAATGAGTACATTACCTGGAGCAAATTGGTCGGTTCCTTTTGGATAACCCCATGTACGTCCCTCAGGGCCGCAATGTACGTAGATTGCATCTGAGCTTTAGATACCAATGCCAAAAGTCTACCTGCCCTCTCCCCTTCCTCATAAAAGGTCTGTTTCTGGAAAAAACGTTTATTTTTTGCTTGTTCTAACAATCGGTCATTTAATTTTTGCTGGGCCTCCTTCCATTTGTCCCTAGTCTCCACCTGCGGTCTTAAAATATATTCTGCCTCCGTCCCCTCCATTTCCGCAATTAACTTTTGCGTGCGCGCCCTAGACTCACTTTTCTTTTTATTAACTTCTGCAATAAGCAGACCCCTCAAAAACGCCTTCATAGTCTCCCATACCACCAATCTAGACGCTGACGGGAGGTTAATCTGGAAGAATTCTGCTAATTTTACACCAATTCCCCCAGCATCCGGCAGGAGAGGCAGCCAGTAAGGATTAAACTTCCAACCCCCACCACCAGTCCAGCACCGCCACCACTGGGGAATGATCCGAAATCCTGCGTGGCAAATATTGTATGTCTCCTATATACTGTCCCATAAGAGCATTTCCAACTATGAGGTCAATCCTAGATAAGGAATTATAAGTACTTGAACAGCAAGAGAATTGCTTCACAGACGGGTTTTTCAGCCTCCAAAAATCTAACATCATAGCCTCCTGCATCAAGACTCCAAAAGGCGACATACCGCTTGCATGTGAAATTTGACCCACCCCCATCCTATCTAAATTGTAATCAAGGACATTATTAAAGTCCCCCATTAATAAAACAGGAGCATCAGGCACATCCGCAATAAACTGCAGTATCTCTCTAAGCACCCCAGGTGAATACGGTGGCGGGATGTATACACCCACCAGAACACAGGTAGTTGCATACATCACACAGTGTAAACACACGTACCTCCCTTCTTTGTCCACCTTTTTAGTGATGCAGGAGAATGCAATTGATCTGTGTATCAGGAGACTCACCCCCCTTGCATAGGATGAGAACGTAGAATGATAGCAATGTCCTGCCCACTTAGGAGTAAGCAGATGAATCTGGTCAGAGGTGAGATGAGTCTCCTGCACGCAACAAACCAACGGCTGATGCTGATTCATACAGTCCATAACTGCTCGTTTTTTTGTGACATCCTTAACTCCGCTCACATTCCAACTGAGCACATTAACCCTTCCCGCCATACTTAGAAATCGGGAAATACATAAATACAGCTATTAGATTTTTAGCACCTAGTGAGCCGATGCAGCAGTAATTCACTATGAATATAGATAATAGACCAATACCTTCACGTTCATATACAGTGTGTGCATTCAAATAAAACATAACCCCCCAACAGTGTAAACATTAGTACTCAACACTGCGACCACCTCTACAACGGGTCCCACTATATCACCTAAAGAAGGCCTGTGGGAAGAAAACACCGTACCAGTTATTAAAGGCTGACGAGTGCCACAAACCTCTTCTCTTGCCTCAAATAGAAGAGAGTAATTCATACCCAATATAACAGAACGTGGGTATACAATTACTTATACAGTGATCACCTTAAACGGGGGTACAGAACCTCCTCGGTCTAACATACATGAGAATAGAGTAAGTGATGATTATACCCCTAACATTATATTTTCCAATGATATTACATCAGGATCCTCATTCAAATAACCACATCCCGCATAACAGCATTCCTGGGCATTCACACCCAAGCATAACCAGGCCACATCAATCATACAACCTGATTCAGTGAACACTACAGCGCCCCTCAGTGCGTGAGTCACTCATGGTCTGCTGCCAGCTGCCTCTCATGTCGGTCTATCCACCTTGCCGCCTCTTTAGGATCCTCGAAAAAGTGCGTGTTCCCCATTGCAGCTACTCGTAATTTGGCCGGGTATTTCATAGAGTATGACACCCCTTGTGCCCTTAGACGCCTTTTCACATCCGTGAATTTAGCCCTCCGCTTCTGAACATCTTGGGAGTAATCCGGGAAGAGTGCTACTTTATGCCCATCAACCGACCGATCAGGCTTATCCCGCGCTTTTCTCAGAATAATGTCCCGGTCTCTAAAATGCAGGATTTTGATCAGGACTGTCCTAGGTGGGGCACCCGGTGGCAACGGACGCATGGGGACCCTATGGGCCCTCTCCACAGCAAATAAAGGGGTTAGAACGTTTGCGCAAAAGTTGTCCTCAGCCAGGATTCAAAAAATTCAGACGGGTTTCCCCCTTCTGCTTTCTCCGGTGCCCCCACCACACGTAAATTGTTCCGTCTGGATCTATTTTCTAGATCATCTTGTTTCGCAGCAATGGTATCCAGTCTCATGGAATAATTCCTCATGCTTGCAGCCAGAGGTGTCACAGTGTCCTCCACTTCACCCATCCGGCCCTCCAGAGCAGTCGTGCGGTCTGCCAACTTTGGCATATCATGCCGCACTATGGAGACATCCTCCTTAATGGCCCCCACCTGCATTGTAAGGGTATTTAGCGACTTGCCACACCTGGATATAGCCTGCATGACATCCCGCAAGGTAGGTTCCTCTGTATCAGAGTCAGGCGCCGCTGGGGTTAGGGAATCACTCACAGTAGCCAGAGCGCCAAATCGGCCAGACTGCGCCATCAGCATATCCTCTGGATCAGGTCCCTCCATATCAGATTCCTCATCAGACAGCCCACCTTTAGTTGCAGGCTTTCTTGGGGTGCCTTTCACAGGGGTCACGGATGACAGCCGAGCATATTTCTCCAGTTTGGCTGCCGCGCCTTTCTGGAGCTCTGTGACTCGGCCAGAGCGTCCCGGAGTGGCGCCGGCGCCATCTTGGCTCTCCTTCTCCAAACTTTTCTGGTCTTTTTTGCGGGTCATAGCGCTCGGTTTTCACCTCCCCACCAACGTATATGTATCCTTTGCGGTTTTATCAACAGGGTATACCCGAAATCAGCCGAATTTAGGATTTTATCAGGATAAATAGCCGAGGTAGCAGAGGAGCTCTGTGCCGCACGTCTGCTCACATACTCCGCTAGGCCACGCCCCCCCCTGCCGGAGTAACTTGCCACTAGTGTGAAACTAGCCTAAGCTGTTTGCAGGAGTTTGCCCACAGATATATTTTGCATTGTTTACTGTCGCCATGTACAAATCGCCTATATGAAAAATCCAAAGCACACTGCCGACACAGATGTACAAATATATCTTTATTAGGCTATTAAAAATGCGTATTAAAAGACAAATGGAGGCATTGACACTCCAAGACCACAATGGGGTGCCTGATGTGGGTCTATTGTGATTAGGGATGAGCGAAACGACTTCGGATGAAACATCCGAAGTCTATTCGCGTAAAACTTTGTTTCGATACTGTACGGAGCGAGTGCTCCGTACAGTATTAGAATGTATTGGCTCTGATGAGAGACTTCGCATAATAACTTCAGACATTGATTTGTACTGTAAAAGAACATTTCCCGCACTCAGGTTTGGTTCCAAGTGGTACCTTGAACTGAACTTCGCGAAGTAATAACTTCGGCTCATCGGAGCCAATACATTCTAATACTGTACGGAGCGCTTGCTCTGTACAGTATTGAAACAAAGTTTTATGTGAATCTACTTCGGATGTTTCATCCGAAGTCAATTCGCTCATCCCTAATTGTGATCTCCCCTGAGGAAGCTGGCGCGTAACACGTGTCGGGATGTGTTTCTTGGAGGTGCCGATCTGGGTCTGTACTTTACTTGTATTGATTTTGTACTTTTAAAGGGAGTACCATTGGTATTATGACATTTTCGTGCTTATATTCCATTGTTAGTATTCTCATGTATGATCACAATAGACCCAAATCAGGCACCCCCTTGTGATCTTGGTGTCAATGCCTTTATTTATTTGTCTTTTTAATATGCATTTTTAATAACCCAATAAAGATATATTTGGACATCTGTGTCAGCAGTGTGCTTTGGATTTTTTATATAGCTAATTTGGGGTTTTCTTGTTGCATCTGCATTTTTCCATGTGATTTAGTAGGCAATTTTTGATAGGTGGGCTGTCACTATGTGCAGTATAATCTTGTAAAATTACATCCAAATTTTTTTTGTCTCATTCCTCTCTGCAGGTGCTCGTGAGAGAAGGCTGATCCCAGTAAAATATAAACACATGAAGAAGTCATTTCCCAGCATCCTTCGGTTCATTACCGTGTGCGACTATACAAACCCCCACACCCAGAGCTGGTTCTGGGACAGACTCGCCAAGGCTCTTATGAGATGAGTGATGATGGGGTAATAGATTCCTCTTTCAACATGGTTCTGAATTTGTTAGCCTTAAGCCTTATGCAGACGTCCGTAGAACACTGTCTACGATATACCGGACTGGCATTGCAGGAGCGCACAGCGTCATAGCAGCCAATGACGCAGTGTGCTCCTGCAATGCCAGTCCGGTATCTCACGGACCGTGTTCCACGGATGTCTGCATGAGGCTTTAAACAGAAGTATATCCCAAGTATAGCCCATACAGCAGAGGATCCATGTAAAGACCATATCTGAAGTTCAGAAACTGGAAATCGTGCAAGGACAGAAGAGCTAGTCCTTCCTATGTTCTAAAGGAGACCTGCAACAAAGTGATCTCTGGAATGAAACCATACATTGAAAATATATACATTTTAGGGGAAAATCATTACTATTATTACCATATTAGAGGTTTTCTGAGACTTTTATACTGATGACCTATCCTCTAGATACCCGACACCTTATATCTGGGACCCCCACCGATCAGCTTACTAAGCACAGTGCCATACATTGTACAGCGGTTGTGCTTGGTATCACAGCTCAGCCCCATTCACTTCAAGGGGGTTGAGCTGCGCCTAGGCCAGTGGTGGGCAACCTTTTTTTTCAACTGAGCCAAATCTCGCCAAAACCACGATTGAAATTTATTTTGAGAGCCACATTTTTAAAACCGAAAATACAGTCAGTGACGCCTCCTTTGGCCTGAGCGCCGCACGGCACACATGTAGGCAGGACAGCCGCAGGCTGCCGCCCCCGAGAGGAGGGAGGGCAGCGGGCGCCCGGCACACAGAACAGTGCTCCAGACTAAAAAAAATTCCTAGTAGCCATTGGCTCCTGAACTGAAAGATTTAGGAGCCAAATCAAATTTTTAGTCGCCAAATCGAAACTGAATCAAAATTTTGGTATCGTGACAACGCTACGCCGATCAGATCGGCGTAGGGTTGTTTTGAAACCAAAATTTTGATTCGCTTTCGTCACCATAAAAAAGTATTGTGATACTCAATACCGTGCAAAAAAAAAAAAACACCAAAAAAAGCCACGTGCATTTCGCATTTTATGAAACATTCGGCCCATAATAGAACAGTCCTATCCTATTTTTTGGGGTGACAAGGTGACTAAAAAGGCTATGTAATATGTTTATTTATTTATTGTTTATATATTTTATATGTAAAATTGGGAAAGGGGGGATTTAAACTTAATATTTTAAAGTACTTTCACACTAGCGTTTTTCATTTCCGGCACTGAGTTCCGTCACAGGGGCTCTATACCGGAAAATAACTGATCAGTTTTATCCCCATGCATTCTGAATGGAGAGTAATCCGTTCAGGATGCATCAGGATGTCTTCAGTTCAGTCATTTTGACTGATCAGGCAAAAGATAAAACCGTAACGGTTTTATCTCCGGCGAAAAAAAATGAAGACTTGCCTGAATGCCGGCTCCGGCATTTTTCCCCATAGGAATGTATTAGTGCTGGATCCGGCATTCAAAATACTGGAATGCACCCGCACTAAATCCGGACCCATTCACTTCTATGGGGCTGTGCACATGAGCGGTGATTTTCACACATCACTTGTGCGTTGCGTGAAAATCGCAGCATGCTCTGTTGTGCGTTTTTCGCGCAATGCAGGCCCCATAGAAGTTAATGGGGCTGTGTGAAAATCGCAAGCAAGTGCGATTTTCACGCATGGTTCCTAGGATGAAAGTCTATTCACTGTATTATTTTCCCTTATAACATGGTTATAAGGAAAAATAATAGCATTCTGAATACAGAATGCATAGTAGAAGGTCAATATAATAAACATTGGTGGCGCAGTGCGCCCCCCCCATCACCCCAATATAATAAACATTGGTGGTGCAGTGCGCCCCCCCTCAATATAATAAACATTGGTGGCGCAGTGCGCCCCCCCATCACCCCAATATAATAAACATTGGTGGCGCAGTGCGCCCCCCCATCACCCCAATATAATAAACATTGGTGGCGCAGTGCGCCCCCCCCCATCACCCCAATATAATAAACATTGGTGGCGCAGTGTGCCCCCCCTCAATATAATAAACATTGGTGGCGCAGTGCGCCCCCCCATCACCCCAATATAATAAACATTGGTGGCGCAGTGCGCCCCCCCATCACCCCAGTATAATAAACATTGGTGGCGCAGTGCGCCCCCCCATCACCCCAATATAATAAACATTGGTGGCGCAGTGCGGCCCCCCCTCAATATAATAAACATTGGTGGCGCAGTGGGCAGTGCCAATGAGGGTTAAAAAATAAAAAAATAATTAACTCACCTCCTCCAATTGATCGTCTCCTGTTCTTACTTCTTTCTAGTTTCTTCAGGACGCAGGACCTGTGGTGACATCACTGTGCTCATCACATGATCCATCACCATGGTAATGGGCCATGTGATGAGCTCAGTGACGTCACCACAGGTCCTGAAGAAACTAGAAAGAAGTAAGAACAGGAGACCGGCAGCTACCTGATCAACTGGAGGAGGTGAGTTAATTTTCTTTTATTATTTTTAACCCTCATTGGCACTTCTCACTGTGCCACCAACGTTTATTATACTGGGGGGGGGGGGGGCGCACTGTGCCACCAACGTTTATTATACTGGGGGGGGGGGGGGCGCACTTATTATACTGGGGGGGGGGGGCGCACTGTGCCACCAACGTTTATTATACTGGGGGGGGGGGCGCACTGTGCCACCAACGTTTCTTATACAAATACAGGAGGCGGGTGCCGGAATCAAATAGCCGGCACCCGACCTTTGTGACAGGGAGCTGCGATCAGCGGCAGTTAACCCCTCAGGTACCGCACCTGAAGGGTTAACTCAACTGCAGCGGATCGCAGCTCCCTGTCATAGAGGTCGGGTGCCGGCTATTTGATTCCGGCACCCGCCTCCTGTATTTGTATTAACAGGTCAGTTTTCTTCATTGGTGGCGCAGTGGCCACAGCCCCTCCCCTCCTCCTCCCGTCTCTTCTTATTGGCAGCGGCGGGGGCAGCAGCAGCACAGGGGGGAGGGAGAGACTCCTCCTGCGCTGCTGAGAACGATCATCTCCTGTGCCCCGCCGCTGTATTGAGCAGAGCTGCGGCGGCGGGTCCAGTCGCAAATGGCATCTGGAGCCCTGCAGAAGAGCCGCATTAAAGTGTGTAAAGAGCCGCATGTGGCTCGCGAGCCGCGGCTTGCCGACCACTGGCCTAGGCCATGCGACCAATATTCTGATGCCACACGGCCTAGGGTAAGCTGAGAGAAGGCTGCAGCGCCACTACGAGTGTCGGGTGTTGGATCTCCACCGATCAGATACTGATGCCCTATCCAGAGGATAGGTCGTCTGTTAAAAAATCTCAGAAAGCCCCTTTATTGATCGCTAACTTGGGGTGATGGAAATGTAGTTTCTATAAATGATACATGATCTTTCTCTGTATATGTTATTTACAGATCACTCCCTATACCATTATTACTGTTACAGGGTTTTAGAAAGTTCAGGAATTATGAATATCTACGTTTTAATGTAAAGATATTTTCTTAAAAACTCAACATTTTCCTCCTTTTAAATGATTACAAATTTTTCATGCAACTTTGCGTAAATCAGTAGTGCACATGAATATATAAGAAAATGTATAATATGTTATCAGAGAATTTCCTCTTTTCTACTTATCGGTTCTCTCTCCCGCTGAACCCAGACATACCCATAATTTCACCCAGGCAGCCCCCTTTCATGCTCCGATGCGCTCCCTTGCCCTGCGCTGGCTCTTTTATTTACAATAACACACTGCCAGGCGGAGGCTTCCGCCCAGCAGTGTGTTTGGTGACGTCACCGGCTCTGATGGGTGGGCTTTAGCGCTGCCCTAGCAGTTTTACAGGCTAGAGCAGAGCTAAAGCCCGCCCATCAGTGCCGGTGACATCACCGGGCTCACTGCTGGCGGAAGCCTCCGCCTGGCAGCCCCATGGAGAGGCCGGTATGTCACCCGAACTCCAGAAAATGCCTTTGCCTTGTGCGATTTAGCGCAGGGCAAAGGAGAGCATTGGACCATGAACTGCTCCGATGCTCAAGTGTGGGGGTCTGCCTGGGTGAAAATGGGGATATGTCCGGGATCAGTTCTAAACCCAGACAACCCCCTTAATCCATAGTGCACATAGAGCTATGTCTAGACAAACAACTTTCTCCTAGACTTCCCCCATCTTCAGCTAGAAAACGGCTGGGTGAATGAGCCTGTCGTCACACACAGAAAGTTCAGGAGAGGGGCTGACTGAAATGCCGGCAGATTGATGTGCCTGCACTGCTATAGGAGTGCCTTCCCTTAGTCCCCACATCTGCCTCCCTGCTTTGCTCATTCCACTCCAGCCAATTTTATCTCACCCCATTTACCCATTGAGGAAGAGCTCAGCAGTGCAGATAAGTGGTGAAGGACCTGAGTGATGTCACTATGTGGGCAGAGCTCCTATGCAGTGTGTGATAGTGTTTCCCTTTTATAAGTTGTGAAATACTAGGACTTGTAGTTCTTTACTTATACTCACCCCCTGTAATGTCCTCTGATGGCCCATAACAACTAAAACTCCTAGGAGTTTTAGTTCTGTCCTCTTATATCCCTCTTCCTACAATGTCCACTGATGCCCCATAATACTATTGTGGACATGCTGGGAGTTGTAGTTCTGTCCATACATTAAGACTCCACCCCCAGCAGCTCCTTACAAGAGTCCATTTTTCTAGCATCTTCATTGGATACCACTGTATGACTTCATTAGAAAGCACTGTATGTCTGAAGCGGTCATTTAACGTATATGTTACTTGTAGGACAAAAATGTGATGTGAACACAGCCTTACGTGCTTGAATGATGACCATTATCACTACAGAAGAAGATCTGATAGATGGAGAAAGTTTCCATCACAGCAGGCATTTTCTCTCACTTACTGTTGCTGCAAACCAATGTCTGGGTTATATTTGTATATATTTGAGTGAGGAAGGGGATTTATCTTGGTACATTTAGTATTCTCTAGTCTGTTACAGCTCCAGATGGTGGTATCCCATCTTTCCCAGGATTCGGAAAGGCAAATCTGTCTGGTTATGGTACTATTTATGAATGGGGAGGGGAATTTTTCTTAGTAGATTTAGTATTCAGTAGTCTTACAGCTCCACATGGTGGTAATCTATTCTATTAGTAACTTCCAACAAAATAGCCACACTCACAGTCCAATTTGTTCTCCAGACTAATCCCAGCCCTTCCTGGATAATGTGCACTAGCACGAGAGGGGTTTAGAAGGGAGGTATAGATATGGCTGCAGCCTGAGAGAACTGTGCACTGCTTTTCTAGTTTACTTTTCATGGTCTGCAGTTGATATCTGCCGAAACAAAAACTAATAACAGACACACAAAGATTGTTACGTTTTATTGGTTGAGATCTGCCATCTTCCACCTCCTTCTCACAAACATGTGCCTGGCTATAAGACAAGTGGCTGCAGTCTGCAATAGGAGACAAGTAATGTTAACCCTGCCCCTTGGCAAAGCACCACCTCTCTAGCAGACAATTTCTAGAAGACTCTTTCAGGAATCTGCTGCAATTCTTACAGAGAACAGGAATTTCAGGTCTCAATGTGGCGAGATCTGTGGAAGGAATCGTACTTATCTGATCCCTGACGCTCTTTTGTTTCCGTCTTTACCCCGCTGTAACATCTGGATTGAGGCGCGCCATGTGGCCACTGCAACCAATGGCTGACTGCAGCTGTGATGTTTCCCCTTGTGTCATGTCACAGAGTCATGTGATGCATGGGGGACACGTCACTGCTGTGGCCAGTCATGGGCTGAAACAGCCACGTGATCCCGTTGAACCAGATGTTGATACAAGAGATCGGAGATCTGGAGCCCAGCAACAGGGATCATGTAAGTATGATTCCCTTTGCAGACCTAGCCATGTTTTGGGGTGTCTGCCTGAAATGTCCAAGGGGGTGAACAATCCCTTTCATTTCCAGGTGTTATGTTCCTTTTGAATGCAAAGGCTGAATTTTCAGATAATGCTGTACTATTAATAAAGCTGGATGATGCTTTACAGGGGTTGTCCATTTGATGCCAATACAATGCTTTGCAGCTGCTCTGTGCTCTTCCTAACAGATGAGGGACTTGAACCAGTGTTTCCCCCTCTCTATTAACTCAGAATTCCCGAAGAGGGTATATAAAAATACGTTTTCTAAAGTTAAGAACCCCTTAAAATAGAAATAATCCTTCAGAGTTGGCATGAGTTGCTGCTTAATATGTTTATTGGATCACATTAAGGCTTCATGCAAACGGCCGTATGTGTTTTGAGGTCTGCAAATTGCGGATCCGCAAAAAACAACGGATGATATCCGTATGTCAATCGGACATGTTGTATAATTTCTGGAACGAAAAAATACTGAGATGTGCAGGGAAATGAATATGCCACTGAAGAGTAGCAAGTATTGAAAATGCAGACACATCCTTGTGATGGTGACATCAGTTTATGTACCACCTAATAGTCCAACCTATTCATTCGAATGTTCTACCTCTGTTCTTAGAGCCTGGCTACAGGGCCGTGCTCTAGATTAATGTACTTTATAAATCTGCCCCAGTGAATCTTGTAAGGTCTGTGTTCTGCCAGAGCCATTATATAATGATGTGGCCGGTCTATAATTGTGTGAATAAGAAGTCCAGCAGATGTCCTGCCTCTGAAGCTGGAACAAGTAGTTCTCTGCCACATGGTGGGATCACTTTCTACACCTCCTGGGTCACAGGAGATATGATGGCTTCTAATATGGTCAAACATTGCTAGGTTCATGAGAAATTAAGTTTTAATGATTGTCTCAAGAAGGGTTTGTACGACCTTCAGAGGTCTGATCAGTGGGGTCCCAGCTCTCATATTGCCAAATTAAGGCTAGGGCTACACGGTGACGTGTGTAGCGCAACAATTTTTATAATGGTAGTCAATGGTGTTGCACTGACACAATAGTTGAGTGCGACACCATTGACTATCCTAAAAATAAAAATGCTGCGTGACATATGTCACCGTGTAGTCCTAACCTAAATGGCAAGTTCACCACACGTTTCCATGAATTTTATCCAATGCCAGAGGCTGCAGCAGGACATGCAGCACACAGACTTACCAGGTCATAAATGTCTTTCCTGGGACTCGTACGCTCACTTCTGCTGCACTATGCTGTACAAAAAATGCTGTTGAATTGTAATGAAATTGGGTCTTTTTTTAAATTGCACATTCCGTAGTGAAATGCTCACATATACAAAAATGTATAATTGTATGTTTTTATAAAATAAAATTTTAATTTTTTTCAGGATGTATCCAAAAATGAATGAGCTCCTGTTTGTTTTTTGAATTCAGTACAGTGGTCCTTCAATCTACAATGGCCGTAAGATACCAAGAGGGGCATTTCTGAAAGTTTTTACGCCAAATATGTTTGCGACTTTTAGAGCTTCTTGCCACTTTTTTTTACAGTGGCATGCTTACGGGAGGAGGCGGGACTTTCCACGGCCTGCCAGTTTTCACTATAACTTACAGCAGTTTCTGGTGTAAGTTATAGCTGAAGTCTACGCCAGCCCCTAGCAATTAATATTGGAACTTAAGGAACCACTGTATATAATGGTAAGAAAAGTGTCATCCTTCACAAAGATCACCCAATTTATGCATTAGGGCTGAATCCACATGGGATGAATAGACTGCAAATTTGCATGCATTAGGGCTCATGCACACGGCTGTTGCATGTATTGCGACCCACCGGCCGCGTGCACTCCGTATCATGGGTACAGACCCATTCACTTGCATGCACTAGTTTTTTATGGTGCTGATCACAGACCCCATTCAAGTAAATGAGTCCTGCGTCTGCATATGGCGGCCCTACGGTTGCTGCATGTGCATGAGCCCTTAAAGGGGTTTTTCCGGGCTTCTTTAAAATCTAGCTGTGTGCTGACCTGCTGTGTAGCCCCAGCCTTTCATGCAGTGTGTAAAATCACTGACACAAGAGGACATTCTGTGTATTTGAAAATCTGCAGGGTGCCTAGTATCTGCTGCACAATTTTAGGGTATGTATTACAGGTGTTTTTTGCCTGGGAACTGGCAGTAGAGTCCACTGGGAAAATCGGCAGCATAAACTGACATTCAGCACCACAGCTCAATGTATGCTGCGGTCTTTGTGCACAGTGTGTGGATGAGATTTGTTAAAATCTCGTCCACTGTGCTGGTACTGCACAAAACATGTGAACATAGCCTCAAGCTGTTTCTGAATGGGATCTGCTAAACCTCTAGCATTATGCAACCAATACACAGCATGTGACCCTGGCTTTTACTGTAAGTCCACGTGCAGCAGAAACTTTCCATCGCACACCCTCGGTGACACTGCAGCAAAAATCTTTAAAGGGGTGGTCGGTGGGGGTACAATACCCAGGACCGCTGCCAATCAGCTGTTTGAGAAGGCACCTGCGCTCACAATAGCGCCGCAGCTTTCCCTAGGCCAAGTGACGACATGTTCATCGGTCACATGGACAAGGCGCAGCTCAGCGCCATAGAAGTGATTGGGGCTGAGCACGATACAAAGCACAATCGCTGTACAATGTATAGCGCTGTGTTGGTGAGTTGGGAAGCTCGCAGGAGGCCGGTGCATTCTCAAACAGCTGAACGGTGGGGGTGTTCCGGGTGTCAGGCTCCCCCCTCCCCGATCAGATACTGATGACCTATCCAGAGAATAGGTCATCAGTATTTAAATCTTGGAAAACCCTTTTAAGTGATTCATGTGGATTTTATCCTTGTTGCAAAGAAAGTGGTTAAATCTGTGGTGAAAATCCACAACATGCGTGTTATTAAATGCAGAAGATGTCTGCAGCCTGTAGATGAGATTTGTAAATCACCATCCACTTTCTGTGCACTGTAATCCGCTACTGACTTTACCTCCACAATCTACCATTGTGTAAATTCAGCCTTAGGGCTCATGCACACTACCGTTGTTGTTTTGCGGTCCGTTTTTCACAGATCCATTCGGTATCTGAGGTTTTTTTTTCTCTGATTTAATTTCTCTTTCGTTCCGTTATTCCACAAAACATATCCGTATGGGATCCGTTTTTTGCAGATCGGAAACAGTAACGATCACAAAACACATGAGCAATATGGGCTGGGCATAGCATTTCTACAGTATGGATCCGCAAAATACGGATGACATACGGATGTGTTCAGTGTGCATTCCGTATCTTTTGCGGACCCATTGACTTGACTTGAATAGGGCTTTGGATCGTGATTTGCGAACAATAATTGAACATGCACTATTTTGCACAACAGAAATACGGAAACGGAATGCACACGGAGTACCTTCCATAGTTTTTTCGGACCCATTGAAGTGAATGATTTTGCATATGGTCCGCAAAAAAAAACGGAACGGAAGTGGAAAGAAAATACGTTTGTGAGCATGAGCCCTTACTAAGCCCAATAAACCATCTTTATATATATATATATATTAGTAGGACGTATGTATGTTTCGCGATCACGCAAAAACACAACCATCTATTTCAACGAAACTTGGTATACACATCCCTTGCTACCTGGAAAGAAATCTTGTGGGGGTCATACGCTCCTACACACCAGCTGCATGGAGTTTGTATGCTCCAACTGTTTTTGCTACACACCTATTGCTCTGTAACTCAACTCATCTATCAATTTCTATTAAACTTGGTACACATATCACTTACTATCTGGGAAAGAATACTGTGGAGGTAACATACCGGTACACAATGAGTTTCTGCCTGTCCTGACGTCTGTCTGTTCTTTATGCGTGACCGAACGACTGGACCGATCTTCACCAAATTTGGCATACAGGTACATCAGGTGTCCGGGAAGGTTTTAGACAGCGCTCTAGGACGTACCGTTCCTGAGATATTTACAAAATATGACCTGCATTATCCAATACAAGCCTGCAAGTCTTTCTCTTCATATCCCAACTGCCATACACACAGTCACATGTCCCTTATCAGCCAATAGAAGCTTGCAGGCCCTTAGTCTCCACATACACACAGATTTACTCCAGGTTTCCATAACAACCCAGCCATTTTTCTTCACTGCTGTAGGTCAGCTTTAGGCCAGGGCTACACGACGACAATAAGTCGCATGACAATAGGTCATAACTACACTGCTACATTTTTTTTTTGTGACTCATGTTGCAGTCGCAGCATGTCACATGTATCTGTCACGGATGTTGTAGGGGAGAACACCAAAGGACAACGAGAAGGAAGGGAAAAAGACACTAGGCCTCACCGCTAGGGAAGGAAAAGGGTCACCACCTATAAAACCCTGCTCCTGGCCCTAACTCCTATCCGTATGGGCACATCTCGATGGTAGAGATGCCCATACACAGGCACCTAGAAAACCCTGGTGGCCCTCAGTTGCCCTAATAGTAATGACCGGGCAGAGACAACCCGCTCCTTCCCTGGTGAGGGAACCAGCGTCTCGCTGAGGCCTAGTAAACAAGGTGGGGGGGGGGGGGAATACAAAACACAACAAGTGGAACACTTAACTTCTGAGGCTGATGGATGATGGACGAACAGGACTTCACCACGAACCACACTCCAGCTCTTCCAAAAACCAAATGAAGCTATTTAGAGCAAGGAGTGATGGGTAAAGTCAGACTAAATAGGGAGAGGTGAAGGTCACATGATCCACACCTGAACAGGGGGTGTGGACATACCAGCAACACACAGACAAAGTGAAACCAAAAGAGGCTGTCAGATAACTAATGTGCAGATATTCTTTCAGACCTTCTCAAACCTGTCACTGGCGTGACAGTCCCCCCCCCCCCCCCCCCCTTCTACGGGTGACCTCCGGGCACCCAGGACCGACCTTATCAGGATGAGCTCTGTGGAATGGTCTCACCAGACGGCTAGCATTAACATCAGTTGCTGGAACCCACATCCTCTCCTCTGGTCCGTACCCTCTCCAATGAACGAGATACTGGAGGGCTCTCCGGAGAACTTGGGAGTCCACAATCCTGCTTATCTGAAATTCTAAATTGCTGTCCACCATGACAGGAGCGGGAGGCAAGGAGGACGGTTCAACAGGTTCAACACATTTCTTTAACAACGATTTATGAAATACTGGTCAGTGTATAAATAATTATCAACTGGCACTACACCATATATGAAATCGCAGCAGTGTTATAGCAGTACCGTACCTGCTATGTAGGATAATGTGCAGGCTAGCTGTACAAATCACAAATATATATATATGAAAAGCAAATACAACACTGCGCGCTACCAAGTAAACAGACAGCCATAAAAATGCATGAACATCTATCACCTAATCATGCAATGCCACAGAAGCGCTACAAACATAAAACAATGTGTCCAGGTCCTACCTTGGCGCTCGTGTGTTTGTTGCAGTGCAATGTTCTGCAGCGGTCCTCCTGTTGTGTTCTCTGTATATGATGCAGAGCAGGGGAAGCGGATCCAAGGGGAGGGGATGGCTAGCATAGGCTGTCTAGTATTATTATAAGTATTGGGAATTTTGCCCCGGCCGGTGGCAGAATATTCCCGTTACCTGTGGGTTAGCGCTCACGTCTGAGCGAGTGACGTCACCGCAAGTAAGCTACGGATAGTAGTGGGAGTCAAACTTCCAACGCGTTTCGAGTACAAGCGGTAGTCTTCGTCAGGGAATGTTACGTTCCCTGACGAAGAGTACCGCTTGTACTCGAAACGCGTTGGAAGTTTGACTCCCACTACTATCCGTAGCTTACTTGCGGTGACGTCACTCGCTCAGACGTGAGCGCTAACCCACAGGTAACGGGAATATTCTGCCACCGGCCGGGGCAAAATTCCCAATACTTATAATAATACTAATACTAGACAGCCTATGCTAGCCATCCCCTCCCCTTGGATCCGCTTCCCCTGCTCTGCATCATATACAGAGAACACAACAGGAGGACCGCTGCAGAACATTGCACCGCAACAAACACACGTGCGCCAAGGTAGGACCTGGACACATTGTTTTATGTTTGTAGCGCTTCTGTGGCATTGCATGATTAGGTGATAGATGTTCATGCATTTTTATGGCTGTCTGTTTACTTGGTAGCGCGCAGTGTTGTATTTGCTTTTCATATAGATTTATGAAATACGTTACGTATTTTCAATGCCTGAGGAAGTTCAAGACGGAAGGCTACAGGGTTAACAATGGCAGTGATCTTATATGGACCAATAAATCTTGGGCCCAACTTCCAAGAAGGTACCTTAAGTTTAATGTTTCTTGTAGACAGCCACACAGAATCACCCACTCTCAGGTCCGGACAACTCATACGTCTCCTGTCAGCCGCACGCTTATACCTGTTGCCCATCTTTTCCAGGTTATTTTGGATTTTCCGCCAAATAGAAGACAAAGAAGAGGAAAATCGTTCCTCCTCAGGAATGCCGGAATTATGAGCACCAGAAAATGTACGAAACTGTGGATGGAACCCATATGCCCCAAAAAACGGCGACTTATCAGTGGATTCCTGTCTAGGGTTATTTATAGCAAACTGAGCTAACGACAAAAATGAAGACTACTGTTCCTAATTCTCTGAAACAAAACATCTTAAGTAGGTCTCCAGATTCTGATTCGTGCGCTCCGTCTGTCCATTCGACTGAGGATGAAAAGCCGAAGAGAAGGACAATTGTACACCCAGACGAGTACAGAACGCTCTCCAGAATCTGGAAACAAACTGAGTCCCTCTATCGGACACCACATCAGAGGGAATGCCATGTAGTTTCACGATGTTGTCGACAAACACCTGCGCAAGAGTTTTAGCATTGGGTAGACTAGGTAATGCAATAAAGTGTGCCATTTTACTTAAACGATCGACAACCACCAGAATCACAGTTTTTCCCGAAGAATTCGGTAAATCCGTGATAAAATCCATGGACAAATGGGTCCACGGTCTGGACGGGATGGGCAATGGAAGCAGAGATCCGGAAGGCCGAGTATGTGTCACCTTAGCACGTGCACAGGTACTACAGGCTGACACATAGTCCTCAATACACTTACGCAACCCCGACCACGAGAATCTGCGAGAGATGAGATCGACAGTCGATCTGCTCCCAGGGTGCCCAGCAAGCACCGTACAGTGATGTTGTCACGGATGAGAGTGGGGGAAACCCTCATCTGTGCGATGTTATGGAATCAGGTAGCTGCTAGGCCAGGATCAGGGAGCAGGTCACCTCCTATCGCGTCCCTAATACTGACCCTGACTCCTAACTGTATGAGCCAACCCAGATGGTAGAAGGGCTCATACTCTGGAACCTAGGGTCCCTACTATCCCTCAGGAAACCCCTGAGCTAGGAGCAGGGTAAGACGACCTGTTCCTCCAAGACACGGACGAACAGGAGTCTCACTGGCCAAGCTGCAAGGAAGGGGGAACATATACAGACATATGGATATGGCAGGTGAACTACACCAGTTCCAAACCTACCTGCCACAGCCTCGCTGACTGGAACCCATGCACCATTACTGCTGTCCACACAAACACTAAGGACACAGCACACACCACAAAACACACAGGTAACCAGGACATCCATAGCTGCAATAAACAGAAAGGATAACAACATCAACTAAACATCATGCATAACTTTTATGACCACAAGGGTGGCCCTCACTGGACAGATGGTAAATGAACCAGGAGGATGACTCCAGCATAAAGCATGGCAGGAGTACCCCTCAGACTTCTGGCTTCCAGCAGGAGCTAAATAGCCCAAGCAGCCACACCCACACACACACACCAGGAAAGGAGTTAACCCTTTCATCACCAGACAAGGTAAGTGTCACTTAAAGGAGAAGTGTACACAGAACAAACTCCCTAACACCAAACATAGAAAGTGAACACTTAAAATCACACGTTGCCAGAGGCAACCGCATGCCGTGACAGCGAGCCGCCTAGCCACCAGCTCTAGCTGCTACACTGCCAAACACCATATGTTGCCAACGGCAACCACACGTGAGGCAACAAACCCAGAGCCCTCACCTGTGCTTGACAACATAGAACAAACCGCTGACAACTGCATGCGACCAAAGAGTCACGACCATAACCATGGTCGTGACAGATGTTCCTCGAACACCTTGTGACGTAATTCGGAGGGAACAAACAATTTCTTCTGAGGACAAGAGTCCGGAGCATCCTCCTGTGCCTCAGATAAAATGGGACTAGGATCATTAGACTCACCCCCCCCCCCCCCCCCCCCAGGAAAGCTACGTGACAAAGCATCCGCCTTGATGTTCTTAACCCCAGGGCGATAAGTGATGATGAAGTTAAATCTGGTGAAAAACAATGACCATCTGGCCTGCCTTGGGTTCAGTCGCTTAGCCGACTCCAAGTAGGCCAGATTCTTGTGATCCGTAATTACCGTAATAGGATGAATTGCTCCTTCCAACCAATGCCGCCACTCCTCTAATGCCAACTTAATGGCCAGCAATTCCCTATTCCCCACATCATAATTCCTTTCAGCAGTAGAGAGTTTTTTTTAGCAAAAAATGCACATGGGCGCCATTTACAGGGTGAAGGACACTGCGACAATATTGCTCCTACCCCAACCTCAGACGCGTCAACCTCAACAATAAATGGCTGAGACACGTCCGGTTGCACCAGAATAGGGGCCGAAGCAAAACATTCTTTCACAGCAGAAAAGGCCTGTAATGCCGCATCAGACCAGATAGAAATATCAGCACCCTTCCTAGTCATGTCTGTTAAAGGTTTAACCACCGATGAATAGTTCAAGATAAATTTACGGTAGTAGTTGGTAAACCCCAAAAAATGCATAAGCGCTTTCAGATTTTCGGTTCGATCCCAGTCCAACACGGCACGGACCTTCTCGGGATCCATACGAAAACCTGAGGATGAGAGCAGGTAACCCAGAAATTGCACTTACTGTACAGCAAATACACACTTTTCCATCTTAGCATACAACTTATTCTCTCTTAGGATCTGTAACACCTGTCTCACATGATCCTGATGAGTATCCATATTAGGTGAATAAATTAGTATGTCATCAAGGTATACAACGACAAGCCTCCCCACCAGATGATGAAAGATGTCATTGACAAAGTGTTGAAAAACCGCAGGAGCATTGGTTAACCCAAAGGGCATGACCAGGTTTTCAAAATGACCCTCAGGGGTATTAAATGCGGTCTTCCACTCATCCCCTTCCTTGATCCTTACCAGATTATATGCCCCCCTCAGATCCAATTTAGAGAACACCTTGGCACCGACAATCTGACTAAACAAATCCGGAATCAAAGGAAGGGGGTAAGGATCACGGACGGTAATACGATTGAGCTCACGGAAGTCCAGACATGGTCTCAGGGTACCATCCTTTTTCTTTACAAAGAAAAATCCAGCAGCCACTGGGGACTTGGATGGTCTAATATGTCCCTTTGCCAAACTCTCGGTGATATATTCTCGCATAGCCTTTCTTTCGGGTTCCGAAAGATTATACAACCGAGATTTGGGCAATTTAGCTCCGGGAATAAGATTGACGGGACAGTCATACTCCCGATGTGGAGGCAACTCCTGATTACCACTCTGAGAAAATATCAGAAAATTCTGAAATGAACGAGGGTACAGTTTTAGTGGTAACCATAGAGAACGATGCATTAAGACAGTTGTCCATGCAAAAATCACTCCAATCGAGAATCTGTCTCGCTTGTCAATCAATGTTAGGGTTATGTTTGCTTAACCATGGTAAGCCCAACACCAACGAAGCAGGCAGACCCTCCAACATTTAACAGGAGATAGATTCCTGATGCAAATCACCCACTCTTAAATGAATGTCATTCACTACCTGCGACAGGCATTTTTGGGCGAGAGGTGCTGAGTCAATTGCAAAGACAGAAATACTATTCTCTAATGCATTAGCAGTCAACCCGTGAATGCATACAAACTGTCCATCAATCAAGTTAACTCCTGCCCCACTGTCGATAAATGCTTCGATTTTCATAGTTTGGGACTCTAGCGCCACCTCGGCAGACAGGAAAAAACGGGTACTACCAGTAAAAGACAAAAGTAGGTTTTCTTGCTCCCCACCCATACTACCAATAGCAGTTTGGGGATTAAACATTTTTTCTTTTTGTTTACACCTTGATGCTGCAAGTACGGACAAATATTCACCAAATGTCCCTTCTTGCCACAACAAAAGCAGACTCCTTTCACATGACCCAAGCTTTTGCCAATAGTTCCAGGAGTAACTCCTCCTAACTGCATAGGCTCATCACAAGGCACAACCACCCTTGTCTCTCCACCATAAGTGTCAAAGGAAGCAGTACCCTTATTGGACAGTACGTCCTGAAGGTGAGGACCCCTAGATCTCTCCCTCAGGCGTCTATCAAGACGTACAGCAAGAGACATAGCTGCTTCCAATGACTCAGGATTTTCATGAAAAGCCAATGCATCCTGCAGTCTCTCAGAGAGACCCTGGCAGAATTGGCTACGGAGAGCAGAATCGTTCCACTCTGTATCCGTAGCCCATCTCCTAAATTCTGAGCAATAGGTCTCCGCAGAACGTTCTCCCTGCTGTAAACTCCGTAACTTGGTCTCGGCCTGAGAGATCCGATCCGGGTCATCATAGATAAGACCCAAGGCTCTAAAGAATTCATCTACCGACCGGAGGGACGGTGATCCGGTTGGCAGAGAAAAAGCCCAAGATTGGGCGTCCTCTTTTAGCAATGAAATAATCATACCCACCCGTTGACACTCATCCCCAGAAGAGTATCTACGCAGCCTAAAGTATAATTTACATGACTCCCTGAACCGGATGAAATTGTCACTACCCCCGGAAAACCTGTCCGGGAGAGCTACCTTCGGTTCAGGGCAGGCCTGGAACCCACCATCGGAACCAGCAGCCTGTGGACTCTGAATCTGCAAAACTATCGCTCGGAGGTCTGCTACCTCCAAAGTCAAATTTTGCAGCTGTTTGACCAGTGCAGTCATAGCATCCATAGCTGCACAGATCAGAACAAAAAATGGCGGTATTGGCTCTGGATAATGTCACGGATGTTGTAGGGGAGAACACCAAAGGACAACAAGAAGGAAGGGAAAAGACACTAGGCCTCACCGCTAGGGAAGGAAAAGGGTCACCACCTATAAAACCCTGCTCCTGGCCCTAACTCCTATCTGTATGGGCACCTCTCGATGGTAGAGATGCCCATACACCAGGGGTGCACAACCTGCGGCCCGGGGGCCACATGCAGCCCTTGATACCATTCTGTGCGGCCTCCAACCATCTGGTAACAGACATGTATGCCTATGTCTTGTGGCTGCTCACATGCATTTTTCATGTATTCTCCCATTAGATGGGAGTCCTGGAGGTATAACTAGACATTTATGATATATAACTGTGTGTACAATAAGCAATAAATACATTATTTCACTTGTTAATACCCCTTTAACTTTTATTTTCGGCCCTTGTTATTCCTTCAGTCTGACAATGTGGCCCCCACCCAAAAAACGTTGTGCACCCCTGCCATACACAGTAACCTAAAAAACCCTGGTGGCCCTCAGTTGCCCTAATAGTAATGACCGGGCAGAGACAACCCGCTCCTTCCCTGGTGAAGGAACCAGTGTCTCGCTGAGGCCTAGTAAACAATAAAGGTGGGGGGGAATACAAAACACAACAAGCGGAACACTTAACTTCTGAGGCTGATGGATGATGGACGAACAGGACTTCACCACGATCCACACTCCAGCTCTTCCAAAAACCAAATGAAGCTATCCAGAGCAAGGAGTGATGGGCAAAGTCAGACTAAATAGGGAGAGGTGAAGGTCACATGATCCACACCTGAACAGGGGGTGTGGACATACCAGCAACATACAGACAAAGTGAAACCAAAAGAGGCTGTTAGATAACTAATGTGCAGATATTCTTTCAGACCTTCTCAAACCTGTCACTGGCGTGACAGTATCAGTACGCCACCATAGTCTCCTTATAAAAATTGTTCAGACATGTCGTCGTGTAGCCCTAGCATTAACCACCTCAGCTCCCCTAGCTTAAACCCCCTTAATGACCAGACCACTTTTTACAATTCTGCACTACACTACTTTGACGGTTTATTGCTCGGTCATACAACTTACCACCCAAATGAATTTTACCTACTTTTCTTCTCACTAATAGAGCTTTCATTTGGTGGTATTTCATTGCTGCTGACATTTTTACTTTTTTTTGTTATTAATCGAAATTGACCGAAATTTTTGCAAAAAAATGAAATTTTTCACTTTCTGTTGTAAAATTTTTAAACAAAACTACATTTCTATATAAATTTTTCTCTAAATTTATTGTTCTACATGTCTTTGATAAAAAAAAAATGCAATAAGTGTATATTTATTGGTTTGCGCAAAAGTTATAGCGTTTACAAACTATGGTACAAAAATGTGAATTTCCGCATTTTGAAGCAGCTCTGACTTTCTGAGCACCTGTCATGTTTCCTAAGGTTCTACAATGCCCAGACAGTAGAAACACCACACAAATGACCCCATTTCGGAAAGTAGACACCCTAAGGTATTCGCTGATGGGCATAGTGAGTTCATGGAAGTTTTTATTTTTTGTCACAAGTTAGCGGAAATTTATTTATTTATTTTTATTTTTTTCTTACAAAGTCTCATATTCCACTAATTTGTGACAAAAAATAAAATTTTACATGAACTCACCATACCCCTCACGGAATACCTTGGGGTGTCTTGTTTCCAAAATGGGATCACTTGTGGGGTATTTATACTGCCCTGGCATTTTAGGGGACCTAAAGCGTGATAAGTAGTTTGGAATCCAAATGCGTAAAAAATGCCCTGTGAAATCGTAAAGATACTCTTTGGAATTTGGGCCCCTTTGCGCACCTAGGCTGCAAAAAAGTGTCACACATGTGGTATCGCCGTACTCAGGAGAAGTAGGGCAATGTGTTTTGGGGTGTCTTTTTACATATACCCATGCTGGGTGAGATAAATATCTCTGTAAAAGACAACTTTTCCCATTTTTTATACAAAGTTGTCATTTTACAGAGAAATTTCTCTCACCCAGCATGGGTATATGTAAAAATACACCCCAAAACACATTGCCCTACTTCTCCTGAGTACGGCGATACCATATGTGTCACACTTTTTTGCAGCCTAGGTGCGCAAAGGGGCCCAAATTCCAATGAGTACATTTTAGGAGGGCATTTTTAGGCATTTGGATTCCAGACTTCTTCTCATGCTTTAGGGCCCCTAAAATGCCAGGGCAGTATAAATACCCCACAAGTGACCCCATTTTGGAAAGAAGATACCCCAAGGTATTCCGTGAGGGGCATGGCGAGTTCATAGAAGTTTTTTTTTTTGGCACAAGTTAGCGGAAATTGATTTTATTTATTTTTTTCTCACAAAGTCTCCCTTTCCGCTAACTTGTGACAAAAAGTTCAATCTTTCATGGACTCAATATGCCCCTCAGCGAATACCTTAGGGTGTCTACTTTCCGAAATGGGGTCATTTGTGGGGTGTGTTTACTGTTCTGGTATTTTGGGCGGGGCTAAATTGTGAGCAACCCTGTAAGCCTAAAGGTACTCGTTGGACTTTCGGCCCCTTTACGCACCTAGGCTACAAAAAAGTGTCACACATATGGTATCGCCGTACTCAGAAGAAGTAGGGCAATGTGTTTTGGGGTGTATTTTTACATATACCCATGCTGGGTGAGAGAAATATCTCAGTAAATTGACAACTTTGTATAAAAAAATTTAAAGTTGTCATTTACAGAGATATTTCTCACACGCAGCATGGGTATATGTAAAAATACACCCCAAAACACATTGCCCTACTTCTCCTGAGTACGGCTATACCACATGTGTGACACTTTTTTGCAGCCTAGGTGCGCAAAGGGGCCCAAATTCCAATGAGTACTTTTAGGATTTCACAGGGCATTTTTTACGCATTTGGATTCCAAACTACTTCTCACGCTTTAGGGCCCCTAAAATACCAGGGCAGTATAAATACCCCACAACAAGTGACCCCATTTTGGAAAGAAGACACCCCAAGGTATTCCGTGAGGGGCATGGCGAGTTCTTAGAATATATTTTTTTTTTGCACAAGTTATTTTGTATTTTATTTTTCTCTTACAAAGTCTCATATTCCACTAACTTGTGACAAAAAATACAATTTTACATGAACTCGCCATGCCCCTCACGAAATACCTTGGGGTGTCTTCTTTCCAAAATGGGGTCACATGTGGGGTATTTATACTGCCCTGGCATTTTAGGGGCCCTAAAGCGTGAGAAGAAGTCTGGAATATAAATGTCAAAAAATTTTTACGCATTTGGATTCCGTGAGGGGTATGGTGAGTTCATGTGAGATTTTATTTTTTGTCACAAGTTAGTGGAATATGAGACTTTGTAAGAAAAAAACAAAAAAAAAAACAATTTCCGCTAACTTGTGGAAAAAAAAAAAATCTATGACCTCGCCATGCCCTTCAAAAGTGATCTTTATAGCGCCGCAACGATTTTATGGTGTTTTTGCAGTGATCAGAAAAAAAAAATTCTGTCACTGCGGTGGGGCGGACTGAACACAAGTGTGCGCACAAGATCAGGCCTGATCGGCCGAACACTGCGTTTTTTGTAGAGCCTATAGAACATGTCCTGGCAATGTTCTATAGTTCTGGCAATGTGCGGATCCGCAAAATGCGGAAAACACATTGCCGGTGTCCGTGTTTTGCGGATCCGCAAAACACATACGGACGTCTGAATGGAGCCTTACAGGGGGGTGATCAATGACAGAGGGGTGATCAGGCAGTCTATATGGGGTGATCACCCCCCTGTTATTGATCACCCCCCCTGTAAGGCTCCATTCAGACGTCCGTATGTGTTTTGTGGATCCACAGATCCGCAAAACACATACGGACGTCTGAATGGAGCCTTAGAGGGTGATCAATGACAGGGGGGTGATCAGGGTGTCTATATGGGGTGATGACCCCCCTGTCATTGATCACCCCCTTGTAAGGCTCCATTCAGACGTCCGTATGTGTTTTGCGGATTCGTGGATCCGCAAAACACATACGGACGTCTGAATGGAGCTTTACAGGGGGGTGATCAATGACAGGGGGTGATCAGGGAGTCTATATGGGGTGATCAGGGGTTAATAAGGGGTTAATAAGTGACAGGGGGGGGTAGTGTAGTGTAGTGTGGTGCTTGGTGCTACTTACAGAGCTGCCTGTGTCCTCTGGTGGTCGATCCAAGCAAAAGGGACCACCAGAGGACCAGGTATATCAGACGCTGTTAACAAAACAGCGTCTGATATACCTTTCAGGGGTTAAAAAAATCGCATCTACAGCCTGCCAACGAACGATCGCTGCTGGCAGGCTGTTGATCCACTCGTTTAGCTCCCGCTCATTTGTGCGCGCGTTCACAGGAAATCTTGCGTCTCGCGAGATGATGCGCCGATGCGTCAAGGACGAACAAACCGACCGCCCGCAGGACGCATCCCTGCGTTAGGCGGTCGGGAAGCGGTTAAAGTGGCGGGCACTGTGGAGGTCACTTAAAGAGGCGTTCATTGTGGATGTTACTTTTAAGGGGGCAACTGCTGTGGAGGTCACTGTTAAGGGGGCAGGGACCACTATTAAAGGGTCAACTGCTGTGGAGGTCACTGTTAAAGCAGCAGGGTACTGTGCGGTCACTGTTAAGGGAGCAGAGTACTGTGGGGGTCATTGTTAAGGGGGTGGGCCCCTGAGGAGGTCACTGTCAAGGGAGTGGGGTGCTGTGAAACTCACTGTTAAAGGGGCGGGCTGCTGTGGAGGTCCCATTTTAAAGTGGTGGGGCACTGTGTGTGTGTGGGGGGTCAGTGTTAAGAGGTGGGGGGACTGTGGAGTTCACTGTTAAAGGGGCGGGGTGCGGTAGAGGTCACTGTTATGGCGGATACTGTTGATATCTTTTAATGACACACACAAACAAATGAAATATACCCGTGCGAAGCCGGGTCCTTCTGTTAATTAGCTATAAAAGACCCCCATATATTTTGAAGAAGCTCGAGACAATTTATAATCAGCTGGAGCACAGAATACAACATATGCTGGTGCTGTAAATGCAATATTATAATAGAAATCCTTTCTATGACCAAAGACATCATGGCCACAGAGGTAAAGGTTAAGCATGCTGCCAATAGGGGGCGACCTTCATCTTTACTGTATTTATTACATAGCCTCATTTTATGCCAGTAGTAATCATGGCGTCCCTGTGCCTGAGTCACGAGACGAATGCATTACGCTTACACCGTCGTCCTCCCCCAGACCTGGGAGCGAATACTCTGCAGGAGGAAACTTACTGCACTAGTCGCTTATCCGGGTGGGCGGGGATACATCGCGCAGTCGTGATTACGTCACGTCCCTTGCACCACGCCCGGCTGGATTTGGCGGCCATCTTGAGAAGGGCAGCAGGAAGACGTTGTCTTCCTGTCAGGAATGTTACTGGAATGCGGGCTGTGAATAGAGCTTAGTTCGTTTGAGTTGTTGACGAACCTCTAGTAAAGGAAATGTAATTTGACGGAATTTTCTTTATTTGTGGCCAAAAGTTGTGGAACTACATGTACCAGCATGCACTGCTTAAAAGGGTATTACAGGAATTATAATTATGGGTTGAACATTTTTTTTTTAAGTACCATCTAACCCCATCCACTGTGTCTGCCACAATTATTCCTGCTGCCCAGTAGAGAGTACCTGAGGGGCACTGATCACTTGGGTGCTGTCCTCCGGGTTCCTGACTGCTAATATGGGGGGAATGGGAGAAAAAAGAAGATTCTCACTTAGATTCTTTAGTGTATGAGGAGTTGCAGGTCTGAGAGCGCAGGTTCATGTAGAGCAGGCATGGCCAACCTGAGGCTCTCCAGCTGTGGTAAAACTACAACTCCCACCATGCTCTGCTGTAGGCTGATAGCTATAGGCAGTCTGGGCATGCTGGGAGTTGTAGTTTTGCAACAGCTGGAGAGCCTCAGGTTGGCCATCCCTGATGTAGAGCATGCTGCTCCTTGTACATTAGAAAATCGCTTAGATGACAGTTCCCTAATATACAACTGTTATCTGAACCATCGCCTTCAGGAAGAGTCGAGTAATCGGACAGTATATATACAGCGTTTACTGCCTGGCTTTCTTCTCCCTGGTGACCTTTGCCACGACCTGTCACTCGACCAAAGATCGCCATATAGCCGTGCAGCCATTGAACTAAATGGGGTTGCAGAGTGACTCACAAGTGGCCGCAACTGTGACCCCAGAATTGCAAATAAATGGAACAGTGGTGGATTTTTGTGAGATTCTGGGGTTGCAGTAGCAGCACTGCGCTGCTACATGGCATTCTTTGGTCGAGCGACGTCTGTCAAGGGTAAGATCACTATGTAGCCCAAGCCTTACCTTAAGGCCTTATGCACACGACCATAGTTTTGGTCTGCATCCAAACCACATTTTTTTGCGGATCGGAGGCAGACTCATTAATTTCAATGTTGCTGCAAAAGATCTGGACAGCACACCGTGTGGTGTCCGCATCTGTATGTCCGTTATGTGGCCCTGCAAAAACAATAGAACATGTCCTTTTCTTGTCCATTTGGTGTACAAGAATAGGCATATCTAACAGACAGCAGCAGGGGCGGATTGGGAAAATAAAGTGGCCCTGGAAAAAAAAACTAAAAGTGGCCCCATGTTGTAGGTGGGTTCAAGACAACAGAAGTAGGCAGGGCCTGCTATACTGAAGTGCAGCGCAGAATACCGCCCCATGAGAACCAAATACAACAGCACAAAATACTACTGTCCTCACCACAGTATTCAACTGTATCACTACCTTGAGGACAGTAATGCAGTTGAGTTCAGGAAAGCACCTGCAGCCGTTGAGTATCAGATCATTATGTACCTGGCCTGCGGCCATCAAGAGGGCTTGAGTGGCCCCCTGGGCATTGGCCCACCGGGAAATTTCCCTGTAGGGTCTATGGATTTGCATTTTGCGGACCATAAAAATGGATGCAGCTGTGTGCATGAGGCCTATAGGACATCGGTCAGCAGATTTGTACCTATGACACTGGCCTGACCTGTTACATGTGCGCTTGGCAGCTGAAGGCATCTCTGTTGGTCCCATGTTCATATGTGCCCGCACTGCTGAGAAAAATGAAGTTTTAGCATATGCAAATGAGCCTGTAGGAGTAACAGGGGGGGTTGCCATTACACCTAGAGGCTCTGCTCTCCCTGCAACTGCTGTGCTCTCTGCACTTTGATTGACTTTAGTATAAGGCCTCTTTCACACGGGAATCGCGTGTGAGGGCCGGATGAAGCACCATGTGATGAGCGCAGTGACGTCACCAAAGGTCCTTTTCCTCCCAGGTCATCAAAGAAGAAGAAAGAAGACAAGCCGGGCAGCGCGAACAAGTGGATGAGGTGAGTTAAATTTATTTTTTTTATATATTTTTTTTAACCCATCCATTCCTAATTTATTTAGCATTCTGTATTAAAGGGAACCTGTCACCGGGATTTTGTGTATAGAGCTGAGGACATGGGTTGCTAGATGGCCGCTAGCACATCCGCAATACCCAGTCCCCATAGCTCTGTGTGCTTTTATTGTGTAAAAAAAACGATTTTATGCATATGCAAATTAACCTGAGATGAGTCCTGTCCCTGACTCGTCTCACGTACAGGACACATCTCAGGTTAATTTGCATATGCATCAAATCTTTTTTTTTTACACAATAAAAGCACACAGAGCTATGGGGACTGGGTATTGCGGATGTGCTAGCAGCCATCTAGCATCCCATGTCCTCAGCGCTATACCCAAAATCCCAGTGACAGGTTCCCTTTAAGAATGCTATTATTTTCCCTTATAACCATGTTATAAGGGAAAATAATAATGATCAGGTCCCCAGCCCGATCGTCACCTAGAAACCATGCGTGAAAATCGCACCGCATCCGCTTGTTTGCGGATGCTTGCGATTTTTACGCAGCCCCATTCACTTCTATGTGGCCTGCTTTGCATGAAAAATGCACAATATAGAGCATGCTGCGATTTTTTCGCAACGCACAAGTGATGCGTGAAAATCACCTCTCATGTGCACAGCCCCATAGAAATGAATGGGTCAGTATTCAGTACGGGTGCAATGCGTTCACCTCACGCATGGCACCCGCGCGGAAACACTCGCCCGTGTGAAAGGGGCCTAAGTCAGGCATATATTAAGGGTCCATTCAGACGTCTGTGAATGTGTCCGCACCCGTTCTGCAATTCTGCGGAACGGGTGCGGACCCATTCATTCTCTATCGGGCAGGAATGGATGCGGACAGCACACAGTGTGCTGTCCGCATCTGCATTTCCGTAGCCACCCCCGATCTTCCGGTCCGCGGCTCCGGAAAAGAATAGAACATGTCCTATTCTTGTCCGCAATTGTGGACAAGAATAGGCAGTTCTATGGGGGTGCCGGCCGGGTGTATTGCGGATCCGCAATACACTACGGACGTGTAAATTGACCCTTAGACTTCATTTTTCTCAGCAGTGCGGGCACATATGAACATGGGACCAACACAGATGTCTTCTGCTGACAAGCGCACATAGAACAGGTCAGCCAGTTTCATAGGTACAAATCTGCTGACAGATGTCCTTTAGGCCTCATGCACACGGCTGGATCCACTTTTATGGGCCGCTCGCATGGCTATTGTCCCGCACTCATAATATCATATGAGTGCCAGACAATAGTCCCGCGGGCGGCCCGATGCGCACAGCATCATAATAACCTATGATGCTGTGTGCTCCCGTGCGCACGATGTATGCCGCTCCGGGACATATGGCCCACTCACAGACCGTATGTCTCGGAGGGCATACGGTCGTGTGCATGAGCCCTAAACCATATAAGGCTGAGTTCATATCAGCGTTCAGCCTTTCCGTTCTGCTTGGTTATAGGAGCAGGAAAACGGAAAGGACGGATTCGGTCGTGCATGCTGGACTTTTGTCTCCGCTTCAAAAACCTTCCCCTGAGCGGAAACCTAACGGACCCCCTTATAGTCTATGGGGTCCGTAGGCTCTGTTCGGCTGTTATGTGCCGAGTCCATCCTTTCCATTCTCCTGCTCTTATAACAGAGCAGAAGAACGGAAGGGCTGAACGCTGGTGTGAACTCAGCCTGCGATGTTCAGAGAACCTCTCCTTATGCACATATTGAGCTGCTGATGCCCGGCACAGACAGGGCCGGGACCACACCAGGCAGTGAACCGCACCTCCGTGTTATTTCCGTTCTTCTATATGTTAATCAGGATAATCCTTAATGAACCCTCAAAGGATCCATGAACCATCACAAGCAATCTAGTACTGATACTCCCAGGAGTTGTTGGATTCAAATGTGTGAATGTAATGATGATATATGTACCAGTAAGTGATTACAATATAAAATTATTGGGTAAAACGGTTGGGCATACAGGTCCTGTATGGTCTCCTGTGGCATGTTTGCCCACAGATGTTGCAGCTGGGCCTGTAGATCCTCCACACTCATAGCCTATGCCGAAGCTGGCGTCCCATTTAGGTCTGAACAAGACTTAGCGTACGACCACACAGCGCAGTCGTGTCTTGACTCTTGTTAAACTAATGAGACAGCACTGTTTAGTGGGTCTGCATTGTTAATGGTGGTATTGAAGTTTCCGCACAACCATTAACAATGCAGATCGGCTAAACAGCGCGGTCTAAATAGTTTAGCAAGAACCAAGTGCGGCCCGTACAGTGTGGCCGTAACCTTACCCATTCACGTGAATAGGTGCGTCAGAGGAATAGACAGCACACAAATGTTATCTGTGTGCAATCTATTCCAAAATGTTTTTTTGTGGCTGGAATGCAGAGGAGTTTTACACTGCTCGTCTGAATCCGGCCTAAATACTGCAATTCAGCTCCCAAGTAATATGACTATTGTGACACAGTGAAGTGTATGGTCTGGGAAAACAGGTATTTTCCTCCCAGCGTGTGCTGCTAGGCTGATTTGCAGCCAGGTGGGGTCAAACACCGGAATGGATTTTAAGTGCCGGTCCAGGTTTTGACAGCACCTAGCTGTCCTTAAAAGACAGCTGGGCTCAGCAGCAAAGTGTGTGTGTGTACTGGGATCTGAGGCTTGTGCCGTGCTGGAGGGCTGAGACCCATGTTTAGGGGAAACAGGCCCCCTAAAAGCCTGCTATGGACTGCTGGAGATAGAACTGCCAACAAGGTGATTTTTGCTATGTGGACTTTTCATTGTCTGCAAAGTGACGTTTTGTTTTTGCCTAATGTGTGAATAAACACGGAAGTTTGATTTAAGAACTGCTAATTTGCCTCTGTACTGCGTCCGCATACCCTGTCTACCAGAGCGAATCCCCACAATTGGTGGAGGATGCGGGCACGCACAGAGAGGCTGGCGTAAACGCCGAAATATTTTTGTTTTTGGGTACGGCTGGATGTCCTGGATTAAACCAGCTAAATTCAAACCTGTGTCACATAACAAAATGGGGGCTGTAATGAAAGCTCTCGTGGAGGCTAACCAACACCAGCAAGAAACAAACTAGCTGCTGTTACAACACGTGATGGCTTTACAGGCGGCAGGAGCGTCCCAGAGTGTCCATGATGTGTGGAAAGCGGTCCGTGCGGCGATCCCCAAGATGACACCCTCAGATGACATCGAAACCTACCTGGCGATGTACGAGAAAGTGGCCACAAGGGATCTACCCCGAAATCAGTGGGCTGAGGTCGTCGCTCCGTTCCTGGCATCCAATTCCCAGCAGGTGTATTTCGCATTGCCGGGCTATCAAGCGGCTGACTACCAGAAAGTCAAGGGTGAGATTCTGGCAAGACTGGGGGGTGAAAGTGGTTGTCCGGGCCCAGCGGGTGCATCAGTGGGGGTTCAACCCGGCTGAGCTCGTGAGACCCCAGTATTATAACTTACTTCACCTCTTGCAAAAGTGGCTACAGCCTGACGTGCTGAGACCCACTGCTATGCTGGGTCGTCTGTTAGTTGATATGTTCTGGAGGGCTTTGCCACCCTCTCTCCAGCACTGGATCGGTCTACTGGCAATGCCCTTGAGATGGTGGACCTGGTTGAACGCTATGAGCAGTGGCGTACTACCAATATAGGCAGACCACGCATCTGCTATGTGGCACGGGGGGGCCCGGAGCGCATGGGAGGTCCCGCCCACTTTTCTTCTGTTCCGTTCCGGGCCCTGCTTGCTTCCCCTATGCTCAGTCAGGGCCCCCCTTCCCCCCATGCGCCGATGTCCCGAGTACAGACCATGACCCTGTCTTACCAGTCCATCCAGGCACACCCGGCCAGGAGCCTTGACATACTGGGGACCCACCCCCATGCGCTGCTGCCGGCGGCTGCTGACAAGGAAATCTAGTAAGTTTGTTGTGAGCCTCTTGCGAGAGGTGAAGAGCCTCCTGTACACAAAGGTGGGGGCGGCGGTACCGCGGGGGAGAGGAGGAGTATATGTCAGGTGCCGCCAACCATCCGAGAACAGAGGCATGTCAGATCCTGTGGGAGTCGTAGGTGAGGAGTGTGGATGATGGGTGTAGTAGGTGAGGAGTATGATGGGTGTAGTATGTTATTAGTATGGTGGATGATGGCTGTAGTAGGTTAGTAGTGTGGTGGACGGTGTGTGTAGTAGATGATCAGTATGGTGGACAATTGGTGCAGTAAGTGATGGGTATGTTGGATGATAGGCATATTAGGTGATTTTTCGGCTGGACAGTTGGTTGTGGGGATGTCAGTAGTATGGTGGTCGATGGGTGTAGTAGGTTAGTAGTGTGGTGGACGATAGGTGAATTAGGTGTTGGGTATTGTGGACGACGGGGATAAAAGGTCATGTATAGGGTGGGTTGTTGTGGGAGGTTAGTTGTATAGTGGATGCTGGGTGTAGTAGTGTGGATACAATCTCTTCCTCTGCTCTTTACTTCTGGTCACATCATTTTTGAACTTGTTCGGATTTTGAGGAATTTTTTGCTGCAGTTTTCCCAGTTGGATCCTGGGGTGGATCCAGCCTTCGGTCGCCATCTATAGGACGGTGGGTCCAGCCATCAGCCACCCACCGGATCGGACTGGAGAACAGTTGGTCATTGAACATAGCCAGGCCGCCCCCAGCATCACCGCCGGCGGCACAGAATAAACACTTGCCTGCCCCTGATGTGTGCCACAGCCAAGCCGCCCACAGTAAGAAGAGTAAAAAAAAGTTCATGTTGGTATTCTTGATGGGGGAGGGCAGCAGCAAGCAAGCAGAGTTCCTGTGGTGTTGGGGGGGGGGGGGGGGTCACAGGTGACACTAAGGAGGCTCATTTTTGTCGCGGCCTGCTATTGTGCTATTGGCTGCATCCCCCTTCCCGGCATAAGTATTGCCTGTATGTAGTGCCCGGCATTTTGGGGGCATAATAGGGGTTGGATAACCCTTTTAACCATTAAGATACCGGAGATTTTTTCGTTTTTGCATTTTTGTTCTTTATCTTCCTTGAAATTTTTTATTTTTCCGTTCACATATCGATATGAGGGCTTTTTTTTTGTGGTACAAGTTGTACAGTATAGTGGGAAGCGGGCAAAAAATTCCAAACGGGGTGGAATTAAAAAAAAAATCCAATTCCTCTGCCGTTTTACGGGTTTTGTTCCTACGGCGTTCCTCTTGCGGCAAAACTGACCTGTGCCTTTCATTCTCTGGGTCAGTAGGAATACAACGGGGGTGTGGCAGCGGAGGAGCCAGGGCAGGTGGTGGTATGGGTCAGGGGTGGGTAGTGGGCGGAGTTATGGGGCCCAATTCAGATTCTTGCTATGGGGCCCAATGATTTCTATGTACGCCCCTGGCTATGAGGCTACCAGGAATCTAAAGGGGGTTCTTTCGGGAGGGGGCCAGTCAAACCCCGGAAATCTCCACCCCAGGCCCGGAGGTTTGAGACGATAAAACCTGCCCATGAGTAAAGAGCATTATAAGCGATTTATCCAAGGAGGGGCAGAGAAACAAATTTGATTCCTTTCTAGAGCATAAGTGTAGAATGTCTATTTCAGAAATTTACATGATACTGAGGACAACCTGGGAAGATCAGCTGGCGGTTAACTTGTTCAAAAAATGGGAAAATCAACTAGGGGTGATGGAATTAGAGTCAATTGCTCGGACAGGTATTCAGTCGCTCTATAAAGCAGTACCCAATGAACAGATGAGAGAAACTCACTTCAAGATCCTTCATAGGGCAATTTATGGATTTAATTTACAGCATTCCCTAGCCAAACCTGAAAGGATAACTGCCTGTCCAAAGTGTAACACGCCAGGGACAGATCTGTTCCACGGTATTTGGACCTGCCCTAGTTTGACGAGCTTCTGGTCTCAAGTGCTTACAACTATGAGAAGGCTAGGCAGTAATCGCTCAGAACTATCACCCCTTTTGGTTATATTCCAGGCAGAAGAAAAACAATCATCTGATGATGAAAGGGGTAGTGAGAGGAAGGGCCTGAATACTCTTGAACATAAGATAATGTTGGAGGCAAAGAGATGCATATTAACGCAGTGGCTATCGGCAGACATTCCTAGTGTGGAAATGTTGTTGAATCGAGTTAAACGCTTATTTCATCTCGAATGGCGTGAGGCTATCACCAGGAAAGAAATGTTGGGGAAGAAATTGTACAAAATATGGAGGAGTTTCATGTTACAGTTTATTTCCAATTCAGAATATCCCTTATTGATGGAACCCTTCAAACCTACAGCGTGGTACCTACAGGAGGATCTGAAGGACCAGTTGGGGGATTTGAAAGTGTGAAAACTTAAATAAAAGGGTTTTACAAAAAAAAAAATGAAGAAATGGTTTTAGAAGATTTTCTGTAGTAAAGATAGTGAGATGTTCATAGTAGCCGAGATGTTCAGAAAAGACAAAAAGGGGATAGGGAGGGGGGGAGGGGGTAGGGAGTCAGGGGGGAGGAATAGGGCAATATTAAAACAAGTTCATATGTTTTTGATTTGTGGAGACAAAGATTTATTTTCAGTCAGCGGTGCGGCAGATATTTAATCTGTGGGAATTGCTATTTACAAAATTAGCGTGCTAAATGTTAAATGTTAAATTAAGCTTTTATTAAAGCAGAATATATTGGTTATCATGGGGAGGGGGGCGGGAAAGGGAGAAAGAAATAAAGGGAAAAATGGGAAATGTTTCTGCTTGTCACGAATAGACTGTCAGATTGCTATGATGTTTTTGTATTGACATTTACTTAGGCCATCTGTCACCAAATGGCTGTATGTACAGTATGCATGTACTTTATTTTCCCAGAATAAAAGTATATTAAAAAAAAATAAACCTGCCCATGATGTCCCACTGCGGACCTGGCTCCGATAGTCTGCTGGCAGTGTCAGGAGCCTGGCCATGTAAGGGCTGACTGTCCCCATCGGATTGAGCCCATGGACACTAACTATGGCTTCAGTCAGTCGTTATATGCCAGGAAGCTGTGTGCAACAGGTACCCCAGAAATTCTAAATCACTTGTGCCAGGTGGAAGTGGGAGACACTCCAGCGGAGGCCCTGCTGGACCCAGGGAGTCTGGTGTCCCTAGTAAGGGCTCCCCTGGTACGGTCCGCTGAGTATACTGGCCGGAAAGTCGGGGTCATGTGCATTCATGGGGACTTAAAAGACTATCCCACCGCCCTGGTGTCTGTAACCACGGGGGCCGGCAGGTGGACTCACGAAGTGACCGTTGCCACAAGCTTACAATACGAACTTATAATCGGGAGAGACTTCCCGGGTTTCCCGACACTGTGGTCTGCTACGAAAGTGACTGATACCCATGAGATGGGGTAACCCCAGCAGAGTGGCCTTGCTCTGGGGGGAGGCCAGAACCCTGGGAACCCGAGGAGGAAGGGCCAGCGGTAGGGGTGACCGCCACTTCGGTGGAAGAGGGGGAGACAACCCCACTGAGTGTAATGGTGGGAGACGTAGAGGACTTGCCGTGCACCATCCGCAAACGGACGGTCTGGTAGAGAGGTTTAACAAAACATTAAAAAAACATGTTACAAAGGCTGGTGTCTAAAGATGGGAAGAATTGGGACCTTCTTCTGCCCTATCTCATCTTCGCTGTGCGAGAGGTACCCCGAGGCCTCTATTAGGTTCTCGCACTTTGAACTGCTATATGGCAGACATCCTTGTGGTTTGTTGGACGTAGCCAAAGAGGCGTGGGAACAGCAACCTACTCCGCATAAAAGTGTTCTTGTGTACATTACCCAGATGCAAGAAAGGATAGAGACAGTGTTACCTCTTGTTAGGGAGCATATGGAGACAGCTCAGCAAGCACAAAGTTGGATCTATAATCGGCAGGCCCGGGTCCGGATCTTTAACCCGGGTGATTGGGTTTTGGTTCTGGTACCGACCGTGGACAGTAAGTTCCTGGCTAGGTGGCAGGGGCCCTACGAGGTAGTTGGAGAAAGTTGGAGAGGTAAATTACAAGGTACACCAGCCAGGGAGGCGAAAGCCGGAGCATGTTTACCATGGTTATTTACTAAAACCTTGGAAAGATAGGGAGACCTGTACTGAAGACAACCCGTGGCCGGGTTTTCTAGGGGAAGAGGTTCCGGCCCCTCTATCTAATGCAAGGGAAACGATTGCCACAGTAAAAAATGCTGACAGCCTCTCCTCCTTGGACGCACTTCCACAATCCAGCATGACATTGTTACTGAGCCTCAGGTAAAAGTCTGGTTAAAGCAATACCGGGTACCCGAGGCTCAGCGACAAGCCATCTCGGAGGAAGTGCAGCTAATGCTGCGGCTAGACGTCATCGAGGAGTGAGTGGGCCAGTCCTATAGTCTTAATACCCAAGCTGGACGGGACGTTACGGTTTTGTAACGATTTTCATAAGCTGAACGAGATATCTAAATTCGATGCATATCCCATGCCCCAGGTGGATGAGCTAAGCGAGAAGTTAGGACAAGCACAGTATTTTTCTGTTTTGGATACTCACGAAAGGGTACTGGCAGGTGCCCTTAACGGAGGTTGCCAAAGAGAAAACTGCCTTCATCACGCCTGAGGGTCTATATCAGTATAAGGTGTTACCCTTTGGTCTGCATGGCGTCCCCACCACTTTTCAACGCCTAATGGACATTGTGTGTTAGGCCAGCAGTCCGTGCCAGCGCCGTTGCCCCTAACGGCAGGCTCCCTCTTTTTCCTCCTGTCGTCCTGCTGACAAACATGGGCAGCAACTTGCTTAACTCTGCTACATATGTTCCATGCCAGAGTTTCCTTCCTGCTGGAGATTTGCATTAGTGTTGAAGCTTGCATGGGTCTGTCTCTCTTCACCTAAGAGGCAACACACACACGCCCTCTGTCTCAGCAGCCTATGGCTGGATTGCAGCAGGTATTTAAAGGCACTTCCTACTACAGGAAGTTGCCTGAGCAACCTCAGTGTCTAGCCTGTCTAGTCCCTGTGCAAAGGTGTTTATCTTGTCCGCCTTCCTGTGTACCGAATCCTGCTATTGTACTCCTGGACTTTGCTTTCTGCCGCCTGCCTCTGACCTCGAACTTCGTTTATGGACTTTGCCTGTTTGCTGCCTGCCCCTGACCTCAGATCTTGTTTGCTGACTTGGCTTGATTTCCGCCTGTCCTGACCCGTACCGCCAGGCCTCGTACGTCCCCTTGGTGCTTGCACCGAGCACTCTGACCCCCTGGTCAGCTGCCACTGACTTGGGGACTACTCTGGAGTGGCACCTGGCAGCTACCCTACTGCCCAAGCCTATCCCCACCATCAGGGGCTCTAGTGAATACCAGGTAGCTGCTTAGTTACGCTCCTCCGGAGTATACCCAGGCAGTGGCGCAGTGGGTCCACACCCGCTTGCATAATATTGTGCTTCGTCCACATCGCTGGTACGCCTTGGCGCACCCCTTTTTTTTGTATACGTTTAACGTATGACAAAAATGTGATAAGAACCCAGCATTATGCGCCCAATCCAACACTTCTCATCTAAAGGAGCAGGACAACAGAAATAAATAGTGGTGGTGTGAAGAGGTGGGTATTTATGCAAGGAACCATTGCTAATCTAAATAACATCAGGGAATTATAGCCAAGTGATAAAATACAGTCCAATATAGTGTATCTTTCCTCTACTTTATCACTTGGCTATAATATACTGCTGTGCATTCACTACACACTGCAGTGTGCGATGTATAGATGTGTGTGATGATCACACACTGCACTACATACATTACACACATCGATACATTGCTGCACTGTCACCTTGTAGTGCACGTCAGGCTGGATGTCCGGGCTTTGCTGTAGTTGTCCACCACTCCGGAACTCCACTCCTTTTCAGCTCTACTCCATGTTCACTGGTTTGCGGGTGCAGCACTCCCCCTACTCTCCTGATACAGCAACTCCCGGGAGCCAGCCCAGCCTCCTTACAGCTCCCGCCTGCTGCAGGACACGATGACACTTGTACAGGTGTTATTGCGACTTCTGGGTGTAGGTTCCACCTCTGAGACTCTCTTCTATCTCTAGAACAGGGCCCCCTGAAGTGAACGAGAGAACATCAAGCATGCTCGTGTACATTCAGAAGTCCCATAGCCGTGAATGGAGAACGCACAGTGCATGAGCGGCCATCTCCCCACTTACTGCTAGGGGACTGATGGAAATAGCTGAGCCAGCACTCAGCTATTTTCATAACTCCCATAGTGGTGACAGAGGGTGTCTGCACATGTGCGGCTGTCCTCCATTCACTTCAGAGGGCCCCATTCTGGAGATAGGAGCAGGTCTCAGAGGTGGGACATGCACTTGTGTGACACTGATGGCATCTCCTAGCAATATGCCTTCAATGTGAGATGATACAACCGCTTTACGGGGGTATTCTGTTATATTAATTTATCCCGTACCCACAGGATAGGGGATAACTAGCCGATTGCTGGAGATCCTCCGATGGGACCCCCTCCGTTCATGAGAATGAGGCCCTGTAACCCCTGAAATGGACCTCAGCGATCAGCTAGTTATCCCATATCCTGTGGAAAAGGGATAACTTAACATAACTTCTCCTAGTCCGTTTTTGCAGCCATAGCCATCCCGGGGTCCCTGCAGTCAGTCAGGGGAAGTGTCCCCTACTAAGGAGGGGGGGGGGGGGGCTGAGCTGACTCCTCACAGCCGCCAGGAGGCTTTACAGAATTTGATTTCAGCCACTTATTGGGGTAAACACTGGCCAGCATTTATCCCTAAGTCCATCAGGGGGAGAAATCCAGGTCAGCACCACCATATACCCCTACACTGCCTACTACACCTCTACGGATGATGGGCGTCTGTCATGTCCTGCTCAGACTATGTACGGAGGTCTGCCAGATTAGCAGCACGTGTCTAGTCATTTGTTTTGTTTTGGAGTCGTGCTAGATCCGCCTCCCTTCAGGTGCATTGGGTGGGGTCGTTGGTTTAAATTACTCCCCTCCCAGTGTTCCGTGCGGGTTATAGCTTCTGTCAGGCTGTGGAAGCAAGGAGTGAAGGATTGGCTTTTCCTGCTCAGATAAGATAAGTTGGTTTCTAATTTCTTTGGTTTGCTGTCTAGGCTGTTTGTGTGTCGTCTGTCCCCTCCTGGTTCTGAGGGAGCAGGCTGCCCCTTTTTCCCTTTCACCATCTCAGGGATTCTAGGGTATTCTCAGCCCAGGCACGAGGACACATTATTCCCACCTTTAGGGTCTGAAGGTGGGCAAAGCAGAATAGGGAGAGCAGTTAGGGATTTGCTAGGAGGTGACCTTATCCCCAGCTTCTCGCCTGGAAAACTTGTTTGTTTTGTTATCTGTGTATCTTATATCCTGTCCGCCGTGACAGCGTCATAGTCACCTTCTGCCATGAAACAAGAGGAACCACAAACAACCAAGAGAACCTATAGTATGTATACTATACTCACACTGTCATACATACTGCACACACTTTAAAGGGTTTCTATCACTTTGTATCACATAATTAGCTGTCAGACACTAGCGATCTGCTAGTGTCTGCTCTGGCCAACCATCCTACTATAATCGCTTGTGGGGCAGCGGTTTTGCTAAAAAACGAACTTTAATAAATATGCTAATGAGCCTCTAGGTGCTATGTGGGCGTCATTAGCACTTAGAGGCTCCGTCTACCTTCATAAACAGTCGCCGCCCAGAGCGTCCCTCCAGCCCGCCCATGTCCTGCTGAATGCGATCCTCCGTGTGACGCAGCGGACGAATTCTCGCGCATGCGCCGTGCGCGGCTGTATTCGGCGCATGCGCATTGAAGGTCTGCTCCCAGCTCAGACGTCTCAAATGCGCCGAATACAGCCGCGCACGGCGCATGCGCGAGAATTCGTCCGCTAGCTCAGACATCAAAATGTCTCACCAAGAGGTACACAGCTCAAAAGTAGCCTCTGAGTGCTTTTTTTTTTTAATAGGGCAGCAGGAAGCACTTTTATACCCTCTTCTAGCAAGACCTAGTGTCTAATGAGACCACACCTGTAATCATTTACACATCTGCTTGAGATATAAGTGCATGTTGAGCTTTTCGGCAATCCACCATTTCTACTGGAGTGCGTTATTTTTGTTGTCAATGATTGTATATGGAAGTATAATTTTTGGGTTGTGTTGCTGCCAAATGCAGAATGAGGCAAGCAGAAACCCAAAATTGGATTTACATCTTAAAGTGTTAAGGTGTGAGCAACCGTATAGTAACTTGGGAGCAGTATAAAAGTGTTATCATAGCATTATTCCCTGTGTAGAGGACATAAGGCCAGTCCTTACTATAAAGCCTTATTTACACGTCAGTGTTCCACGGCCTTGTGCTGTATGTGTTCTCCACGGACAGCACACGTCCTCATTCATTTTAATGTGTGTATTCAGACATCAGTGTTTTAGCACGGCCCGTGGGTCAGTGTTGTTAGCACGGATGCATGCTCTATTTTGTCCATGTTCACGGGTCCATCATGTCCATTATAGTCTATGGGTCTCTGAAAACCACAGATGCCATCCATGTTGCATCCGTGTTTCACGGATCATTAGGAAGAGATGCTTTGAAAATTATTTTTCAGCTGTTCAGTGTCAGTGAAACACGGATGCAACATGGACAGCAAAAAACGGACACACGGACCCAACACGGATCCTTCACGGACAGCTTCACAGATGCATCACTGACCACCTGGACGTGTGAATGAGGCTTCATAATTCAGCATAATTCCTGATCCCCAGATATGGTAGAGAACCCATTAAAAATATAAAGCAGAAGGAAACCATTTTAACAGGAGGTAGAATAGTGGCTGGAAAACTAGAGGCACAACCATAATGGTCCCCAGAGCTGCCTGGAATACCTCACAACTCTGGTCATGTCCCCAGTCATGATTTTGTTTGTAGTTTGTCTAATAGATAACTTTGCCATCAAACACTTTACTTCCCCTGCAAACCATATGCAAATGTAGTCTTTTGAAGTCAAGGGCCAGCAGTCTTGATGGCTCCACCATCCTACCTCTTCACTCTTCATGGACATCTCTGAGGATGGGATCTCAGGTTAATCATGTTTGACGTAGATAAGCTCAGAGATGTTTATCAAAGAGTATTACAGAGCAAATAGTTATACAATTGGACTCCTCAGGAACTCCAGAGGAACAGAATGTTGGAGTTCACCATATCCAAGATAGTGGGACACTACCACACATTAGCTATAATGGGATCCATCCGCTTTCCAGCATAAATGCCAGCTTTCGGACTGACAAAAAATGCTGCATACTGTTGGATCCCATTATAGTCAGTATCCGAGGCAGTATCCAACTATGCTGATTATTTTTTCTGCCAGAACAGACTGCCGGAGTACTAAACGCATGTGTGAACTTAGCCTAAGACGTTCTAGACCCGATGGCTATCAGCTTATTTTATGATTCAAGTTTTATTTGTGTTAGTCAAAAGTGTGAAAATGATCCTTTTAGTTGAAAGGGTTTAAGGGATTTTCTTACTAAGGGTACGGCCACATAGTCAGGTTTTTGCATGCAGCTTTGGAAGCCAAAACCGGTAGTGGATTAATAAAAACAAGTCGTATCTGTCCTTTATACTTTCTCTTGCTTCTGCATGCAGAAACCTGACAGGGTGGCCGTACTCTAAAACAACCTGTTTTCACATGCCCTATTAGTGTACATGGATGTTATATAGAGGGCTCCCTGATAAGGCAGACACAGCCTGTTCATGTATTACATGGATGGCCATTCATTTGAATGACCTCCGTGTATTACCTAATTTACGGCTACAGCCAGCTTCATTTCAATGAGGGTTTTTTTTTATCAGGAGATAATTTTAATTTTAATTCTTCACTCTCATAGTATCTGATGACACACTTGCAGTAATCATATTGTGATGTGGTCAGAGGCATATACAGATATAGTGCCCCATAGCAAATCTCCGCAGTGAGATTTCTGATGAATTTACTTTTTTTTTCTGTTCATGAAGGAATCTTTTCTCTCACTTTCTCTTTCTTCTATGTTGAAAAAAATTTAACATTTGCTTTACAAATATGGCGCTCATTCTGGGCACCATATTTCTCAATGTATTTAACTGACATAAATACACTAATACATTTCCCCCCATACTGTTGTAAATCCTTTGCTACCCTTCACATAGTATTTATAAAACTGGCTGCCACAAGCCATCACCAGGGGGATCTCAGTGCATAGGAATTTACCCAGCTACCACTGAACGCAATAGAAATTGTAAAAACCCCTGCCGATCAGCTTTTTGACGATTAGGCGGTGCTCTGTGCAAGCGCTGTTTCCTCATCTTTACACTACGCATTGTCTCTTTTAGGGCAGTGGTGTAGTGTACTTTCAAGCACCCGCTCCATTCACTTGACTGGAGTGAATACTTGTCATTACACCGCACTTCCGAGACGAAGTGCATAGTAATGAAGAGGAAGCAGTGCTCACATAGAGCGCCACCTTCTCTTCAAACAGCTCATCAGCAGGGGTGCTGAGTGTCAGATCCCTGACGATCTGATATTGATGACCTATCCTGAGGATAGGTCGTCAAAATATATGGTCAAACAACCCCTTTAACTTCTTTCTGCACCATGGCGTAATTGTACGTAAATGTGAGAGCTAACTGCCCACACTTCAAGGTACAGTTATGTCATGAGAATGGAGGAGGCACTGCAGTTGTGAGGCTCCCATCTCAATGGCACGGATCAAAAGTAGATTTAATCTTGGCTGTTTAACCCCATAGTGAACAGCCTGCCATATCTCTGCACACTTTGGCATTGCCGGAGGTTTGTAAGGCTCCATCCGGCCTCATTCACTATAAAGGGGACCAGTGGAGATCCATGCAGAGAATTGGCTGGGAGAAAACTACTGCATGCAGCGATTCTCTTCCAGGCGATTTTCTGCATATTTGCCGGAATGTGGCAAATGATAGTAAATGGTGCCTGATAGAGCCTTAAAAACTTTTGTCAATGCCGGTGTCACCGCCAGCTCTCTGAGAAGGTCTGGCAGACGTTCTTCTGTACCTCTTGCATGATGTTCTTTGTTTTGGTTTCACTTTGTCATCTCCTTTCCTTCTCCCAGCTGTCATCTATTTACACTGATTGCCTCCCTTTATATTCCCTCCCATACTGCCTCACTTTGCGGTTTATACTACTTCCTGGATTGTGTTCACTGCTGGAGGCTGCAACTGCTGATTCCTCAGATAAGTCTTTTTCCCTTTATTTGTGTATCCTTGCTAGCTTGATTCTAGGTGACCCTGACTCCGTCCGTATTAAGTGCAGGGAGCCGGTGGTCGTGTCCCCTCACTATTATAGGGTTTTCAGGTGTTACACAGTCTAGGTACGAGGGCATGCAATCGTCTACCATAAAGACCTTTGCATGGGCATAGCAGTCAGGGAGAGCTCTGGGGATTTTGTAGGGCTCACCCATGTGTTCCTTGGTTTGGGATCAAGTCAGTCAGATGTTTATTTATAACTTTCAGTTTTCTGCAACACCATCTGTGACAGCCGGAGTGTGCAGATATCTGACTGGCTATTCCCTGCCGGAACAGTCTGCCGGATCTTTAACACTAGTATGCACCTAGCCTAAATAAATAAATGGCTATTTATTATTTACTCATACATTATTATTAATTATGACTAAAGGGCTACTGAAGTAGTCTGCATAGAGTTCCCGAACAGCCAGTCCTGATGTTCCAGCTTGTCCATGTATGGTCTAGTCCAGAGGGAAAGTTGAGGAGATCTGATCTGATGCAATTGGTACACTGCACAGAATGTTGGAAGCCCTCAGCAATATGGAGTCAGTCTTCAGCCTTTGGCTGTAGCATCAACATCTCTGGAAGAGGTCCCCAGCAAACCTCAAAATGCAGTGATGCCAATGAGTTCCTGGTCGCCAGAAACCTGTAAAAAAAAAAAAAAAGGGGGAGATGTCAACAAGGGGTAAAATATGATAACAGCTCTTTTTGTGCAGCCCCAACACAGAGTTCCAGCAAAAGAAGATCTCCACCATGGATATTCCTTCTGCGGATTAAACCTTTTAATCCGCAGAAGGATTATCCGTGGTGGAGATCTTCTTTTGCTGGAACTCTGTGTTGGGGCTGCACAAAAAGAGTTGTTATAATCTCTTTCTACACTTGGAGGCTGGAGTCTGTGAAAGGCAGCGCGACCACCTTCTTTAATGGAATGTGAATTTTTGTTATAAGGGGTAAAATATGCAAACAAGCTAGCCAGAAAACAAAGGGTAAAATGGGTATGTTAGGAGTCCTTACCTCAGGATTGTTGTGCCTTTTCATAGGTAAATACGTTCATATCCAATTCATTCTAGTCAAGATGGATGTTCATTACCTTTAAGAGCCATGCTCGACTATAGTTGCAATTTTGTATGTCTTGAGTAGGCCAAATTAAGGTCACACAAAGGTTTATACTCTTCAGTGTTATTCTTCTAATGAATGTACCAGTCTGAGAAGAGGCCTCCTTGTCTATTTTTAAATTTATGACGGGAGATAAAGATGAGCTCTATGCAGCTGGTGATAATTACCTATACAATTAGGCATTTATTAATGAAGCAAAATATATAATATGTATGTATTCATTTAATGAGCCTTAGTTAGTCCTTAGCATAAGACAATCAGTAGGACATATATATATTTTGTTTATATTATATTGTTATATGTTACGAAGACAACATGTATCCAGTATATTGTATATATTTCTCATTAGAAGAGTGTCTGTGAAGATGTGTGTTTTGTAACAATTAATCACATCTTTAGTATGACAGAGGAGGTACTGATATCTCTGTGAGAAAACAAGGCCATTTACGATCCATAAATTAGCAGTGTGAGAAACGTTTAAAGAGACGCCTAGAGGTCTGTCTCTAATTGCTACAAGTGTCAGAATTAATCCCTATAGCTTTGAATTAAAGCTTCTAAGGTCAAAATGTATATTCAGACTTACATAAGTTAACCCTTTATACTATGATGCAAATAGCTTACACAGCAGTGCCACCTAGGTATCAATAGGTGACATTACAGCAGTAGCAAAAGTGCATTCTGGGTAGGGTTATGATGTCACATTTTATTAATGGTCAGGCCCATCCGACAATGATTGGAAAGTTCCAAACTAGGAAGGTGTGTCTAACTGATAAGTTTGGGATCATAAGCCATACACAGGAGGTAGAAAAAAAAGAGAGAAAAGGAGGAAAAGAGAGAAGTGGAGTCTCTAGAGGGGTCTATCTAGATGAAAGCCATGGTGAGATGTGCTATGATTGACCACCCAGCTTTCCTAGGAGCAGAAGTGAGATTCCTATTAGGACTTGGTAAGAGACACAGAAAATGATATTTAATTTTATTAAGGGTCCATTCACACGTCCGTAAGTGTTTTGCGGATCCGCAAAACACGGACACCTGCAATGTGCGATCCGCAATTTGCGGATCCGCACATCACAGACACTATAATAGAAAATGCCTTTTCTGGTCCGCAATGGCGGACAAGAATAGGACATGTTCTATTTTTTCCAGGAACGAAATTGCAGATCCCGAAAAAACGGATCCCGAAAAAACGGATGCGGATCCAGGAAATGTGGATTTGCATCCGTTCCAGCCCCATTGAAAGTGAATGGGTCCGCAAATTGCGGAACGAATGCGGACCCAAATTACGGACGTGTGAATGGACCCTAAGACTAATTTGATAGTGTGGGTGAAATTATACCATCTAGATTGGCAAATAAATAAATAATTAAATTAATTGATCATCTCCATATTGAGATGTAGTCTTAGGATATTGTGAGGCTTCATTCTACCTGCAGAAGAATATAGACTCATAATCTAGCAAAGCATTAAATAATTGCTTTTATATATATATTTATTGATAGAACATTCTTCGCCAAGCTAAGTGATGGATTCCCACAGGAAAGACTTGTTTCAAATCCTTCCCATTTAAGATCCTAGATCCCTGTTATTTGTCTTAATAGTCTTACCAAAGTTATATATGTGAAAATAGTCCAGGATGGGGTGGAAGGATACAGTTATCTCTTCTAAGTTATATCCTTGAATGGATTTGCCCATCTTGAAGTCATGTGATGTGTAGTTGGTTAGGGGGGGCAGAATGTATCTAGCATTCTATATTGATGTCTAGGATTAGACATGCCCATCTTGATATCATGAGGTTTTCTCTGAACAGAAGTAATGTACAGTTGTGTTCAAAATTATTCAACCCCCAATGCTGTAAAGGGTTTTAGGGAATTTAGTGTACATTTGTAATTGTGTTCAGAATGAAATCTTACAAGGACTTTTTAAAGAACCAAATGCAACTAAAATGACATCAATTGTTTTTGTAATACAGTATTAAATGGGTTTTTTGTGATTTCTTCATTGACACAATTATTCAACCCCTTAAAGACTACCACTCTTAAGAACAGAGGTTCATTCAAGTGTTTTCGATCAGGTATTGAAAACACCTGTGGATGTCAAGGAGCAGCAATCAAGCATAATAAGCACCAATTAGGCAGATTTAAAAGGACTGTGATACTCAGCTCCTTCTAGACATTTACTGGTGTGTTTACAAACATGGTGAAGTCAAGAGAATGGTCCAGGAAGACAAGAGAAGAGGTGATTTCTCTCCACAGGAAGGGCAATGGCTATAAGAAGATTGCAAAGATGTTAAACATACCAAGAGACACCATAGGAAGCATCATTCGCAAATTCAAGGCAAAGGGCACTGTTGAAACGCTACCTGGTCATGGCAGAAAGAAGATGCTGACTTCGACTGCTGTGAGCTACCTGAAGCGCAAAGTGGAGAAAAGTCCCTGTGTGACTGCTGAGGAACTGAAAAAAGATTTGTCAGATGTGGGTACTGAAGTTTCAGCTCAGACAATAAGGTGCACACTGCGTTATGAAGGCCTCCATGCCAGAACTCCCAGGCGCACCCCCTTGCTGTCTCCAAAGAATAAGAAGAGTCGACTGCAGTATGCCAAAAGTCATGTGGACAAACCACAAAAGTGTTCTGTGGACTGATGAAACAAAATTAGAACTGTTTGGGCCCATGGATCAACGCTATGTTTGGAGGAGGAAGAACAAGGCCTATGAAGAAAAGAACACCTTGCCTACTGTGAAGCATGGCGGGGGGTCAATCATGCTTTGGGGCTGTTTTGCTTCTACAGGTACAGGGAAGCTTCAGCGTGTGCAAGGTACCATGAATTCTCTTCAGTACCAGGAGATATTGGATGAAAATGTGATGCAGTCCGTCACAAACCTGAGGCTTGGGAGACGTTGGACCTTTCAACAGGACAATGATCCCAAGCATACCTCCAAGTCCACTAGAGCATGGTTGCAGATAAAAGGCTGGAACATTTTGAAGTGGCCATCGCAGTCACCAGACTTAAATCCGATTGAGAACCTCTGGTGGGACTTAAAGAAAGCAGTTGCAGCGCACAAGCCTAAGAATGTGACTGAACTGGAGGCTTTTGCCCATGAAGAATGGGCGAAGATACCCGTAGATCGCTGCAAGACACTTGTGTCAAGCTATGCTTCACGTTTAAAAGCTGTTATAACTGGAAAAGGATGTTGTACTAAGTACTAAGATTGAATGTCACTTGGGGGTTGAATAAAACTGATAATGATGTGAGCACAGAAAAGACATTTGTGGTTATTTCATTATAAATGTTATGTTATATTTGTCTGACTTACAAGTGCCTCTTTGATTTAATTGTAAACAAGATGACTGAAATGATCAAAATCAATGTCAAACTGGCCAAAACACTCAATTTCAGTGGGGGTTGAATAATTTTGAACACAACTGTATATAACTTATGTTCATATTTTGATATCCTAACCTATTAATAGCTTGTGTATAATGTGACAAGTTATTTCCACTCACATGTATTGCTAAGCTTGTAATGCTTTATATTAACGCTATATATATTCATTTGCATGTATCTTTGTGTTTATTTACTTATATATGTTTATAACCTTGTAACCAATAAATCTGCATATTTTTATAGTACTTGTGTATTATTGTATAATGCAGAACTACATTTTATCATTAACGTCATCTCACGTCAAAAAGAACTTATTTATCTGAGGAAATAGTCGGACTCAGATGTGAATTGTATCAATTAGGTTGTCTACAATTCACCAGGTCATGATTTTAAGAATTTATGACAAATTTTATAAATTTTAATTTGTATGGTTAATTATTTTTATGACCATAATTAATAATTCTTAATTGAATTATTACCCCCCGACAGGATGACGATGAGACGTTCCTCTGGAGATATGCAGAGCCTCATGTTGGTGTCCTGGAAGGTGAGGCCAGGACACCAGCAGAAGGTCAGAAGTGCCCATTGACATGCGACAGAAGCTGTGAAACTTCTCAGGGTGCTGCTGCAGGTCGGAGTACAGGGTGTGTAAGTGACCTTTTGTGGACCGCTGGGAGATAAGGGGGTGAACACCTTCCCTTCTCCTCCTCCTCCTCGGTTCTTTGTCCATCACAGCAGACTGCTGTTCGTGTTGCTAAGAAAGAAGCTAGTACAGGAAGATGACATCCTCTGAATTTTTAGCCATACTTATCAGCCACAAACCAATGGCAACCAAGCAAAGGGAATCTAGCACAGCTCTCTATGCTGTTAAAGCAGTAGAAAATGTGGCTGGAGCAATCACTTGACCTTTCTATGGGGGTTTCCAGAGGTTTGAGGATTATAGTGACATTTTCCTCCTGTTTTTTTGCGGTCTGCAAAAAATGGATAACCAACGCAAACAATACAGACTTGCAGAACAGATGAGGGAGCACAATGGACAAAAATGCAGACTCGTGGAATCTTGCTTTGTGGACTATGTTATATCCCAGCATACATACTATAATGTGGCACATCACAGATTACATAGTATAACATGGCATATCAGAAGATACACAGTGTAACATGGCAGAACATAAACTATCATAGTATATCACAGCATACATACTATAACATGGCATATCACAAGAAACATAGTATAACATGACAGAACATATACCGTAACCTAACATGGCATATCACAGTATATATAGTATACCAGTCCATAACATTACATAGTATACCATAGCATATCACAATACACATACATAGCAGTCATTACCAGTAAGTTCACTGTTACAAACAAACAGAAATACAGTAGGTCTGGCACTACTCGGACTTGAAGAGGAAACAGGTCCATGTGTTATCAGGAAACTTAGTTAAGGGAAAGTTCACAGATGCAGAATAGTAAAGGTGCTGGCACACGTCACGGCTGTGCTGCGTTTTTGGTGCAGCAAAAAAACCCACATGGTTTTCAAAAAAACGTATGCGGTTTTTGCAACAACATACCTGTCTTTCTGGTGAGTTTTCAGTAGGCTGCAAAAACCAAATGCATTTTTTGGTGTGTTTTTTTTGCCGAACCAAAAACACTGTGCAGCTGCAGTGTGTGCCAGCACCCAAAGGCCTCAGGCACATGACCGCATGTATTTTGCGGTCTGCAAAAAACAGATCCCCAAAAATACGGATAACATCTGTGTGCATTCTGTATTTTGTGGAACTGAACAACTGGCCCCTAATAGAACAGTACTATCCTTGTCCGTAATGCGGACAATATTAGGGCATGTTCTATTTTTTTGCGGAATGGACATATGGAAACGGAATGCACACGGAGTACCTTCCTTCTTTTTTTTTTTTGCGGACCCATTGAAATGAAGGATTCTGTATACCGTCAGCAAAAAAAACTTAACAGACACGGAAAGAAAGTGCGTTCATGTGCATGAGGCCTAACAGGAATAATGGTAATTACAGATGAGGCCAATGCTGCTTTTGTAATTATCTCAAACGGAGGCGGTACCTTAAATTCAGGGGCTGTGATGTGGCAATTAAGGATGTGATTACATGTACATAACAGCACCTACTGTATGTGGTGTATGCGGCTTCTTCTACATAGGAAAGACTTGATGCAAGTTAGGGCTCATGCACACGGCCGTAGACGTTTTTTGCAGATCCGCAAAACACGAATACCGTGTGAGGGGTAGCTCTCTTTCACTTGGGTCACGCTCACAGATATCTTCACAGACAACGGATTTTCATGTCCAAACTGTGCTTTATTGTGCCCCAAGCACAGACATAAACGATACAAAATATAAGCCTGTCCGTCTGGGCACTACCTAATACATTAACGGAATCACTGATTCACCTACAGGATACAATTCATACCTGGCATCAGGCCCGGCTTTCCCAGCCAAACAGTCCACCAGCCCCCAGGCTGTGCAACTACGAGTACCTTTGGGGGTTGTGGTCTAGCAGTCCTCCCAACTCTGACCTTGCGACCCTCGCTCCCCAGGCATCGCTGAGTCCCCCAAAGTTCAGGCTATTACCTAGCCTCGTGGCCCCTCAGCCTACCCAGCTGAGACCACTCAGAACCTCTGCAGGTCTCTGTTCCAAGATAACACCTCTCAGACTGACACCCTGGGAGGTGCTTTATGCCAGCCTGATTAGAGCAGACCTCACCTGTGATCCTTTCTGAACAAGGGTGTGGATTGGTAGATCCCACTACCAGTCCTATCCGCCAATCCAACTAAAATCCAGCCCAGAATATACCATAAACAACATTGTCTCAGCAACCTACATGCTGCTGAGACTACTGCACTTCGGATTTTAGCCATCTCACTCAACTGAAGTATCTGAGTAGGATAAACACACCTTCCCGCACTGTACACCTTATCACAACCGGCTGTGTGTTCCGCATTTTGCGGAACAGAATATTCTGCTCTCTATAGAACTGTCCTATACTTGTCCGTAAAACGGACAAGAATAGGACATGTTCTATCCTTGTCCATAAAACGGACACGAATAGGACATGTTCTATTTTTTTGTAGGGCCGCAGAATGGACATAAGGATGGGGACAGCACATGGATGTGCTATCTGCATCTGTTGCAGCCCCAGTGAAGTGAAATGTGTCCACATCCAACCCGCAAAAAATGCGGATCGGATGTGGACCAAAAATACGTTTGTGTGCATGAGCCCTTAGATTTGGTGAGTACATAAGATCGCTAACAACAGAAGTGGGATCTACGAGATTAACTGAACATATGTGTAGGTTTCATACTGGAGATGTAAGAAATATGCAGGTTTTAGGATTATTAGGGTACAGTTAGTTACTGGGGGCAATAGATGTAGCTGGCCAGCTAGGACCTGTCCTAGGTTGCTAGTATAGCTTATATGTGTATACAGCTAGACCTGCCAATAGCCTTAATACAGTTCCTATGTTGATGTGTTAGAGACAAAAACAGAGTTATTTACTGTGATTTCATGTTTTAGATGTCATATCTAGACCAGATGTCATATCTAGTCTAGACTAATCACAGCCAGCTTCTCACACAGCAAGAGTTTTCACCAATCACAGCCAGCCTCACACACAGCCTGTCTGGGAATTCCCCTAGCAGGAGCTGCTGGAATCATTATTCACCAGAGACAGGAGCTGAAGAGACATTCACTCCACTGAGAGCTGAGTTTTTATGGGAACAATAGGCCAAAATAGGTAGTTAAAACAGTTATATAATATTCATATTGTTAGTATTGTGTTTAGAACTGTATACTGAACTTGAGAAAGATCCCAGGAAGCGGATCGAAACGTTGCGTGTCTGGTGAATAAAGCCTTCTATTTATTTTTACGCCTTGGATGTGCCATGGAATTTCTTCAGCCTATTATTTGGAGGGGGATCGCCTCCTCAGCCGCTGGCACTCCGCCTGTACTTAGGATATAGCTGTGCCGCCCAACTCTCTTTTTTCCTTGTATACTGAACTAGATATATATGTGTTTACTTACAGTTCCACCAATTGCAACCATACAATTGCAAATACAAATTGCAAGCATACAATTGCAAACTTCAAATAGCATACAAATAGCAATCCATACAAACTGCATATAGATCAGTAGAGCTATCTGTCAAATCTTAGATATACCTCTCAGAGAGATCATAAAGTGCTTAAATAACTTAAAGTGAGAGTACAGATACCCAAGAGAGAAATTTATTATCCAGCATTTTATGTTGAATGACAAGATTGAACAGTTGAACCACCATCTTAAGCTCTTGCCGTCACGGTAACGCCGATAGACGTCCAGACGGCAGCGCTCTCAGGTCTCAGTGCCTATTGGCGTCATCTCGTGAGACCTGAGATTTCCTGTGAACGCGGGCTCACAGGATCGTGCCGTATACAAGTTTAACTACAGCCTGCCAGGGCTGATCATTGGCTGGCAGGCTGTAGATTTTTAAAATAACCAATCAAATAGGTATATCAGACGCTATTTTGTAAATAGCGTCTGATATACCTGCTACCTGCTCCTCTGGTGGTCCCTTTTGCTTGGATTGACCACCAGAGGACACAGACAGCTCTGTAAGTAGCACCAAGCACCACACACACATTACACCCCCCCCTGTCACTTATTAACCCCTTATTAACCCCTGATCACCCCATATAGACTCCCTGATCACCCCCCTGTCATTGATCACCCCCCTGTAAGGGTTCCTTATCACCGCCAGTTAGTAAGCTACTTGTTAGGTAGTTAGCGCCCAGCCCACCGCACTGCAGTCAATGATTAGTCGCTGATTAGCGTCATCGCTGTCGCTAATCAGCACTAGTACTATATAGTATCTGTAAGTGATCAAGACTGATCACAATCAGAGCTATATCAGTACATTAGGGTCACCTTAGGCTCTACAAAAAACGCAGTGTTCGCCCGATCAGGCCTGATCTTGTGCCCACACTTGCGTTCAGTCCGCCCCACCACAGTGACAGAATTTTTTTTTTTCTGATCACTGCAAAAACACCGTAAAATCGCTGCAGCGCTATAAAGATCACTTTTGAGCTTTTTGGATCTTTATTAGCGATCGCAGCTTTACTTCGCAAGCACTCCTTTTTACTAGGCGATACCACATGTGTAACACTTTTTTGCAGCCTAGGTGCGCAAAGGGGCCCAAATTCCAATGAGTACCTTTAGGATTTCACTGGACATTTTTACACATTTGAATTCCAAACTACTTCTCACGCTTTAGGGCCCCTAAAATGCCAGGGCAGTATAAATAACCAACAAGTGACCCCATTTTGGAAAGAAGACACCCCAAGGTATTCCGTGAGGGGAATGGCGAGTTCATAGATTATTTTTTTTTGGCACAAGTTAGTGGAAATTGATTTTTTTTTTTTTTCTTACAAAGTCTCATATTCCACTAACTTGTGACAAAAAATAAAATCTTACATGAACTCACCATACCCCTCACAGAATACCTTGGGGTGTCTTCTTTCCAAAATGGGGTCACTTGTGGGGTATTTATACTGCCCTGGCATTTTAGGGGCCCTAAAGCTTGAGAAGTAGTTTGGAATCCAAATGCGTAAAAATGCCCTGTGAAATCCTAAAGGTACTCATTGGAATTTGGGCCCCTTTGTGCACCTAGGCTGCAAAAAAGTGTCACACATGTGGTATCGCCGTACTCAGAAGAAGTAGGGCAATATGTTTTGGGGTGTATTTTTACATATACCCATGCTGGGTGAGAGAAATATCTCTGTAAATTGACAACTTTGTATAAAAAAAAATAAAAAGTTGTCATTTACAGAGATATTTGTCACACACAGGATGGGTATGTGTGAAAAGACACCCCAAAACACATTGCCCTACTTCTCCTGAGTACGGCGATATCACATTTGTGATACTTTTTTGCAGCCTAGGTGCGCAAAGGGGCCCAAATTCCAATGAGTACCTTTTAGGAGGGCATTTTTAGACATTTGGATTCCAGACTTCTTCTCACGCTTTAGGGCCCCTAAAATGCCAGGGCAGTATAAATACCCCACATGTGACCCCATTTTGGAAAGAAGACACCCCAAGGTATTCCGTGAGGGGTATGGTGAGTTCATGTAAAATTTTATTTTTTGTCACAAGTTAGTGGAATATGAGACTTTGTAAGAAAAAAAATTAAATAAAACATTTCTGCTAACTTGTGCCAAAAAAAAAAAATCTTCTATGAACTCGCCATGCCCCTCACGGAATACCTTGGGGTGTCTTCTTTCCAAAATAGGGTCACTTGTGGGGTATTTATACTACCCTGGCATTTTAGGGGCCCTAAAGCGTGAGAAGTAGTTTGGAATCCAAATGCGTAAAAATGCCCTGTAAAATCCTAAAGGTACTCATTGGAATTTGGGCCCCTTTGTGCACCTAGGCTGCAAAAAAGTGTCACACATGTGGTATCGCCGTACTCAGAAGAAGTAGGGCAATGTGTTTTGGGGTGTATTTTTACATATACCCATACTGTGTGTGAGAAATATCTCTGTAAATGCCAACTTTAAAAAAAATTCTATACAAAGTTGTCAATTTACAGAGATATTTCTCTCACCCAGCATCGGCATATGTAAAAATACACCCCAAAACACATTGCCCTACTTCTTCTGAGTACGGCGATACCACATTTGTGACACTTTTTTGCAGCCTAGGTGTGTAAAGGGGCCGAAAGTCCAACGAGTACCTTTAGGCTTTACAGGGTTGCTCACAATTTAGCCCCGCCCAAAATGCCATAACAGTAAACACACCCCACAAATGACCCCATTTCGGAAAGAAGACACCCCAAGGTATTCACTGAGGGGCATAGTGAGTCCATGGGAGATTTTATTTTTTTGCCAGAAGTTAGCAGAAATGGAAACTTTATTATGTTTTTTTTTTCCTCAGAAAGTGTCATTTTCCGCTAACTTGTGAAAAAAGTACCAACAATTGAAGGGGAAGTCCCCAGAAGAAAAGAAAAATTTGTGCTGGATAACCAACTGTGTTTCGGGGATGCCTAGGAAAAGGCCATGTTACTAAGGAGTGTAAGAAAAAGGCCATATGCAGCGTTTGCAAAGGACGCCATCCTACACCACTACATGAAGAACGTCCAAAGAAAGATAAATCCTCAATACCTAAAGATACTGAGGAAGGAAAGAAAGTATCGGTATTCTCTTGCAGAGTGAGGGAAGGAGAAAGCAATGGCACATCAATGGTTGTACCAGTGTGCATATTAAATCCTAAAAGGAGGAACAAGTAGGTATACGCCTATGCGCTACTGGATCTTCAAAAATGATGTCACCTTCATTGATCAAGAAATCTGCAAGAAATTACAAGTGGCTACAGGACCAGTGTACCGCTCCAACGGGTGTGGACCTGCTGTGCCACTTACCGGTTTGGCTTTGGGTCAAACTTGGGAGCGGAATCTAAGTGTTCCCCTGGTCTTCACTCTTTATCCCGCTCCAAGATTCGTAAGCTGGTCTTAGCTGCAGGGGAGACACCAGGTCGCTACCGCAAGAGTGGTCCCTGTTAAGTGGCAGCTGGCCGATCAGGCCATAACGCCCCGGTGCAAGCACTGGGGATACAGGCAGGTGGAGCGAGCTGTCGCTGGATGGAAGAAGTGCAGCAGCAGAGCCAGATGAAGCAGAGCTGAGTTAGTGATTAAGCAGAATAGCTCAGGTGCAGCAGGTGTAACAAGCTGAACAGCAGACAGAGGCGTGGTCGACAATCCGAATCATATACACTTGAGAGCAGCGAGGTACAGGAGGATCAGGCAGAGACGAGGTCAGGATACAGGCTAAGGTCGGAAGCAGGATGACAACACAGGAACTACGAGTTGGAACCTTTGCTGTAGAAAACTACAATATTGCTCAGGCATCACAGGAAGGGGGAAGCACCTTATAAAGGTGGTGCCTGGCCGGGATTGGAGAGAAGGCGGAATCAGGGGCATGCACTAACCCTTAAAGAAACAGAACACGTGCGGCTCCTACAAGGTGCAACTGAAGCTGTCGCCGCCTGCGACAGTGCAGGAAAGCGGGTCCAGAGCCTGCAGCGGAGAACAGGAGCCTTGTGTGCAGTTCGACTGAGGTACACAGCAGGATGCGCTGCACGCTGGCGGCTGCCATTGTTACAACCAGTGACGCTCAAACTCACCACAATGATGGGGAGAGACACATTAGTGAACAGTCAAAGGGTCAAAGGACTGAGTTAGAGGACTTCATTCAAACTGCACATTAGATCTACCTCCAGCTCATACAAAAGACGATATACCTCTAGATCGAGATCGCATGCCTACATGTGAAATAGCCAATGAATGGGAGCACCTATCTGTCATATCTCATGAAATGTCCCCACTGAAGGAGTTTGGTGTTGGACTGTTGATCGGCTACGATTGTCCCGAAGTCTTGGTACCACGAAAGGTAATCACAGGAGGAAAGGGTGAACCCTATGCTGTTCAAACTGATCTAGGATGGGATGTTGTTGGAGAAAAACAGCAGATCGCAAACTCAAGACAGGTGACAGGATTGTGTCATTGAATATCTGTCCAAGAGTTATCAACTGTAAGTCCAGCAAAAGTAATCAAGATCCTTGAATCCGACTTTGCAGACATAAGTTCAAAAGAAAAGAGTGTATCCCAAGAAGACATAAAGTTCGTACACACTCTAGAAGAAAGTATTCAGCAGAATCAACAAGGTCATCTTGAAATGCCCTTACCTTTTAGAGAACGACCTTGTCTGCCAAATAACAGAAATCTTGCCTTAGCAAGATTTAAATATTTGAAGAAAAAGATGGGAAGAGATCCCAAATTCAGGCAGGATTATTTGAAATTCATCGAAGGCATCCTCGAAGAAGGACATGCAGAGAAAGTTAACAATCAGCCTAAAGAAGGAGAAGTGTGGTACATCCCACATCAAGGTGTTTACCACTCAACGAAACCAGATAAGATTAGAGTAAAGGGACCATCCAAAGTCCCGAAACGCGTTTGGTTTAGATCCTCCATTTGAATATAAAGATAATTGCAACTTACAGCAATTATTCCGTAAGGAAATTTTAAAGTTCGTGACAACCTACGACCCGGAACTACGAATGAAAGCACTGGCGCCAGTTGGGAAAGCACGTGTACAAGGCTGACGCTGGCAAAGACTATACGAACCTAGAATGTCTTGGAACTTACGACATCCCATTACGAACCAACATTCATCAACTTATTATGTGCCTCTTGTGAAAATTTCGACACTCACGTAAGTTAGCAGGAGCGGGGGGCCCAGTGCAGTTACCACACGGGACGCCGTGAAGTGTACACCGAATCCCACCCGTGGTCGAACCTGGCTTGTGAGTATAACTTATTGTGCAGAGGAAAACTTAACCGATTTGTTGGCTGTGTTGTTAGATTTTTAGGCATATAGTTGACTTTATGGACAAGTTGACTTTAATACGATAACTAATTGGATATGACTCTAAGGTTACGTGATTTGGAACACCACGAACATTCCTGACACTACATTGTGGAAACGTATAGATAGACTTTTTTATGCGATTATTATCTGAGAATTGCGATCATTATATCGGTTGGATGGAAGTACTGCAGTAATTTGTCAATTGTTACAACACAGTGCCATTAGTTTTACGGTTTATCGAACGGATCCATCTATTACTCCGCACTTAGTCTCTCTTTGAGTGGATTGCTATGTTTTAAAGTCTGGCCAGACCATTTATTGTATTTTATAAAGAGTTTTTAAATGTGTACAGTATACTACTAATATTAATATCCTATTATTAATAAAGTACCACCCACTCCAGATAAGTGTGAGTGCCCAGCTTTCTCTTTATATATTGTTTTTTTATACAGGGTGGGCCATTTATATGGATACACCTTAATAAAATGGGAATGGTTGGTGATATTAACTTCCTGTTTGTGGCACATTAGTATATGTGAGGGGGGAAACTTTTCAAGATGGGTGGTGACCATGGTGGCCATTTTGAAGTCGGCCATTTTGAATCCAACTTTTGTTTTTTCAATAGGAAGAGGGTCATGTGACACATCAAACTTATTGGGAATTTCACAAGAAAAACAATGGTGTGCTTGATTTTAACGTAACTTTATTCTTTCATGAGTTATTTACAAGTTTCTGACCACTTATAAAATGTGTTCAATGTGCTGCCCATTGTGTTGGATTGTCAATGCAACCCTCTTCTCCCACTCTTAAAAACTGATAGCAAAACCACAGGAGAAATTCTAGCACAGTCTTCCAGTATCCGTAGTTTCAGGTGCTGCACATCTCGTATCTTCACAGCATAGACAATTGCCTTCAGATGACCCCAAAGATAAAAGTCTAAGGGGGTCAGATCGGGAGACCTTGGGGGCCATTCAACTGGCCCATGATGACCAATCCACTTTCCAGGAAACTGTTCATCTAGCTGGCACGTTCCCTGAGTTTTTCCAGCAAGATGGTGCACCACCACATTATGGGTATTAGGTCCGAGCATTCCTAGATGAACAGTTTCCTGGAAAGTGGATTGGTCGTCGTGGGCCAGTTGAATGGCCCCCAAGGTCTCCCGATCTGACCCCCTTAGACTTTTATCTTTGGGGTCATCTGAAGGCAATTGTCTATGCTGTGAAGATACGAGATGTGCAGCACCTGAAACTATGGATACTGGAAGCCTGTGCTAGCATTTCTCCTGCGGTTTTGCTATCAGTGTGTGAAGAGTGGGAGAAGAGGGTTGCATTGACAATCCAACACAATGGGCAGCACATTGAACACATTTTATAAGTGGTCAGAAACTTGTAAATAACTCATGAAAGAATAAAGCTACGTTAAAACCAAGCACACCATTGTTTTTCTTGTGAAATTCTCAATAAGTTTGATGTGTCACATGACCCTCTTCCTATTGAAAAAACAAAAGTTGGATTCAAAATGGCCGACTTCAAAATGGCCGCTATGGTCACCACCCATCTTGAAAAGTTTCCCCCCTCACATATACTAATGTGCCACAAACAGGAAGTTAATATCACCAACCATTCCCATTTTATTAAGGTGTGTCCATATAAATGGCCCACCCTGTAGATTGGGTGAATCTGTTGCCTGTGAGCACCTATCAGGGGAACCAGGCGCAGTAGTGCTACTTTTACAAAGATTAGAGTAGTATTTGATAGCTCAGCAAAGTATAACGGTGTTACATTAAATGATGATCTACTAAAACGACCAAATCTTACAAACACTCTGCCTGGAGTACTCTGTAGATTCAGAAAGTATCCCGTAGCAGTCATGTGTGATGTTGAAAAGATGTTCTACCAGTTTCATGTGAAAAATGAAGATAGAGACTTCCTGAGGTTTCTATGGTGGGAGGATGGAGATACAGATACAGAGCCAGCAGAATACAGAATTAAATTACACTTGTTTGGAGAAGCATCTTCTCCAGGTTGGTCGAATTATGGTATAAAGTACCTAGCTAATCAGAATGAAAAGGATTGCCCATCAGCAGCAAATTTTCTGAAGAAAAACTTTGATGTGGATGATGGTCTTATAAGTCTAGAGTCCACAGAATCTGCAATCAAACTAGTGAAAGAAAGCCAAGAGTTATGCGCAATAATTCATCTCAAACAACAGAGAGGTACTGGAATCCATCAGTGACTCTGAACGTGCAGCAACAATGAAGAATGTAGATCTCAATTATGATCATCTTCTAGTTCAGAACATACTTGGATTGGGATGGAATGTAGAGAACGACAAGTTCTTCTTTGAAGTATCTATTGAAGAGAAAGTTGCAACTAGACAAACCATTATTTCCGCAGTGGCTTCTATCTTTGATCCATTGGGATTCTTGGCCCTAGTAATCCTCAGAGCAAAAGAAATACTGCAAGAATTATGCAGACAGAAGTTGGGATGAAACGAGCCCATATCTAAAAATTTGAGGCCAAGGTGGGAGAGTTGGATAGAAGACTCAAAATTTGGCAAAAAAGGAAAACATCTCACTACTCCACTGAAGTTGGAACATCCTATACAGAAGTTAGTTGTTCTACTTGAGTAATAAAAGACACTTGGAAGTTGAGAACCTGATGGAAAATTTCTCAAATTCATGTTCAAGTCCTACTACTAAGAACATAGAGTTATAGGTAATTTTGGTGGGAGTGTAGCTGGCCAGCCAGGACCTGTCCTAGGTTGCTAGTATAGCTTATATGTGTGACGTTGAAAAGATGTTCCACCAGTTTCATGTGAAAAATGAAGATAGAGACTTCCTGAGGTTTCTATGGTGGGAGGATGGAGATACAGATACAGAGCCAGCAGAATACAGAATGAAAGTACACTTGTTTGGAGCAGCATCTTCTCCAGGTTGGTCGAATTATGGTATGAAGTACCTAGCTAATCAGAATGAAAAGGATTGCCAATCAGCAGCAAAAATCAGATTTTTCTGTCTATGTAGCTAGACCGGCCAATAGCCTTAATACAGTTCCTATGTTTATGTGTTAGAGACAAAAGCAGAGTTACTTACTGTGACTTCATGTTTTAGATGCCATATAACTGTTATATTTTGTGTTCACAGAAGCAGACAAAGATAATATGCCTTTTAAGGCCTCATGCACACGACCGTTGTGTGCATCCGTGGCCGTTGTGCCGTTTTCGGTTTTTTTTTGCGGACCCATTGACTTTCAATGGGTCCGTGAAAAAATCGGAAAATGCACCGTTTTGCAGCCGAGACCGTGATCCGTGTATCCTGTCCGTCAAAAAAATATGACCTGTCCTATTTTTTTGACGGACAACGGTTCACGGACCCATTCAAGTCAATGGGTCCGTGAAACAACACGGATGCACACAAGATTGGCATCCGTGGCCGTAGGTTACTTTCTTACAGACGGATCCGTCTGCATAAAAGCTTTTTCAGAGCTGAGTTTTCACTTCGTGAAAACTCAGATCCGACAGTATAGTCTAACACAGAGGCGTTCCCATGGGGATGGGGACGCTTCAGGTTAGAATATACTAAAAGAACTGTGTATATGACTGCCCCCTGCTGCCTAGCAGCCCCCCCCCCCCCTGTAGTTAACACATTGGTGGCCAGTGGGCCCCCTCCCTCCCCTGTAGTTAGCTCTTTGTTGTCCAGTGCGGCTGGCCCCCCTCCCGCCCCTGTAGTTAACTCGTTGGTGGCCAGTGGGCCCCCCTCCCTCCCCTGTAGTTAACTCTTTGTTGTCCAGTGCGGCCGGCCCCCCCTCCCTCCCCTGTAGTTAACTCGTTGGTGGCCAGTGGGTCCTCCCCCCTCCTAATTAAAATCTCCCCCCCTATCATTGGTGGCAGCGGAGAGTACCGATCGGAGTCCCAGTTTAATCGCTGGGGCTCCGATCGGTAACCATGGCAACCAGGACGCTACTGCAGTCCCTGTTGCCATGGTTACTTAGCAATTTGTAGAAGCATTATACTTACCTGCGAGCTGCGATGTCTGCTTCCAGCCGGGAGCTCCTCCTACTGGTAAGTGACAGATCATTAAGCAATGCGCCGCACAGACCTGTCACTTACCAGTAGGAGGAGCTCCCGGCAGGAAGCAGACAGCGCAGCAGGTAAGTATAATGCTTCTACAAATTGTTATGTAACCATGGCAACCGGGACTGCAGTAGCGTCCTGGTTGCCATGGTTACCGATCGGAGCCCTAGCGATTAAACTGGTACTCTCCGCTGCCACCAATGATAGGGGGGGAGATTTTAATTAGGAGGGGGGAGGACCCACTGAGGGGGAGGGAGGGGGGAGGGCCCACTGGCCACCAACGAGTTAACTACAGGGGAGGGAGGGGGGCCGGCCGCACTGGACAACAAAGAGTTAACTACAGGGGAGGGAGGGGGGCCAACTGGCCACCAACGAGTTAACTACAGGAGAGGGAGGGGGGCCGGCCGCACTGGACAACAAATAGTTAACTACAGGGGGGGGAGGGGGGGCCGGCCGCACTGGACAACAAAGAGTTAACTACAGGGGGGGAGGGGGCCGGCTGCACTGGACAACAAAGAGTTAACTACAGGGGAGGGAGGGGGGCCAACTGGCCACCAATGAGTTAACTACAGGGGAGGGAGGGGGGGGGGGCCGCACTGGACAACAAAGAGTTAACTACAGGGGGAGGGGGGCCAGCCGCACTGGCCACCAATGAGTTAAAAACCGGGGGGAGGGGTTTGCCCCCTGCTGCCTGGCAGCACCTGCCAGGCAGCAGGGGGCAGTCATGTACACAGTTCTTTTAGTATATTCTAACCTGAAGCGTTCCCATCACCATGGGAACGCCTCTATGTTAGAATATACTGTCGGATTTGAGTTTCACGATGTAACTCATATCCGACAGTATATTCTAACATAGAGGCGTTCCCATGGTGATGGGGACGCTTCAAGTTAAAATATACCATCGGATTGGAGAAAACTCCGATCCGATGGTATAAAAGGGACTCCTGACTTTACATTGAAAGTCAATGGGGGACGGATCCGTTTGCAATTGCACCATATTGTGTCAACGTCAAACGGATCCGTCCCCATTGACTTGCATTGTAATTCAGGACGGATCCGTTTGGCTCCGCACGGCCTGGCGGACACCAAAACGACTTTTTTTTCATGTCCGTGGATCCTCCAAAAATCAAGGAAGACCCACGGACGAAAAAACGGTCACGGATCACGGACCTACGGACCCCGTTTTTGCGGACTGTAAAAAAAAACGGTCGTGTGCATGAGGCCTAAGATTCATTTTGTATTGTAAGGTAAGCTCAGTGACACACAAACACAGAAATATAGTGGCAATTCTGGGGGAGCTGCTCAACCCCTAACACTGTAGCGTGTTTTTCATTGGGGGAGCAGCCCCACCGCATGTGGACCGCAGCAAATGACTATCCCCAGCAAAAAATTGCATACAATGGAGGATGCCGGCGCGGTCCACATGCACCACAAATGCATCCTACACAAAACGGAGCATTGTGCGGATGAAAATATAATCATATAAATCACAGAAAAAATGCACCAAACGGATATGCCACTGACTATACTGGCTAGTCATAAATGCAGATATTAAAAGCTGAGACTTTAGCCAATATATTCCTGTCAGGAACACATCGGAGCCCATCATGCACCACGTCACGGTCACTCAGCATGGCAAGGGGTCCTACCACTACGCTAACTATGGTGTGAACAAGGTCTGAAGGTGATGAAATCCAGCTCACAGCCAAGCTTCCACACAACCGCATAGCAGGACAACTAATGCAATGTGAACAAAGCAAGACTGTAAGCCACACCCATATCAGACCGTGTGATGGAGGTTACCAGGTGCAAAAGAGTGTTTGAATGCCAGGTAAAGGCACATACACTACATATAAAACAAGACACAAACCCAGAAATATAGTGGCAATTCTGGGGGAGCTGCTCAACCCCTAACATTGTAGCCTGTTTTTCATTGGGGGAGCAGCCCCACCGCATGTGGACCGCAGCAAACGACTATCCCCAGCAGCTATCCCCGAGCAGCTCCCCCAGAATTGCCACTATATTTCTGTGTTTGTGTCTTGTTTTATATGTAGTGTATGTGCCTTTACCTGGCATTCAAACACTCTTTTGCACCTGGTAACCTCCATCACACGGTCTGATATGGGTGTGGCTTACAGTCTTGCTTTGTTCACATTGCACTAGTTGTCCTGCTAGGCGGTTGTGTGGAAGCTTGGCTGTGAGCTGGATTTCATCACCTTCGGACCTTGTTCACACCAGTCAGTGGCATATCCGTTTGGTGCATTTTTTCTGTGATTTATAAGCTCAGTGACACAGCAGAAAGAACAAAAAGCATAGTGTTAATCTGTTGCTGCTGGGCAGAAGTTTAGACCAATCACAGCCAGCTTCTCACACAGCAAGAGTTTTCACCAATCACAGCCAGCCTCACACACAGCCTGTCTGGGAATTCCCCTAGCAGGAGCTGCTGGAATCATTATTCGCCAGAGACAGGAGCTGAAGAGACATTCACTCCACTGAGAGCTGAGTTTTATGGGAACAAGAGGCCAAAATAGGTAGTTAAAACAGTTATATAATGTTCATATTGTTAGTATTTTGTTTATAACTGTATACTGAACAAAATATATATGCGTTTACTTACAATCATACAATTGCAAATACAAATTGCAAGCATACAATTGCAAACTACAAATAGCATGCAAATAGCAATCCATACAAATTTCATACAGATCAGTAGAACTATCGGTCAAATCTTAGATATACCTCTCAGAGAGATCATAAAGTGCTTAAATAACTTAAAGTGAGTACAGATACTCAAGAGAGAAATATATCCACCTTTTTATGTTGAATGACAAGATTGAACAGTTGAACCACCATCTTAATCATACCGCCATTTTGTGATATCTTTTCAACACGTGTTATGTACAAGGGCTATCTGCTGTGGAGGCGGCGGCAGTGTTATATGAAGAAAAGTTGAAGTTAATAAAGAAGTTATTTCAAGCATTTGGTGTGCTCTTTAAACCTACTGTTTTCATAGAACGGAGCTAGAGGAATTAGAGAGTAATAGACAGTCTGGTTAGACTAAAAGTCAGAGATACCAAAATTATTCTAATGCCACAGCGCGAAAGGCACTTTATAGTGCTGCGCCTGCCACAATAGACACAAATGGGGAAATTTATCATTTGCGGTGGTTTTGGTGTCAGTTTTAAGTCTGTCTTTGCTTTGTGAGGGTACGGCAAATTTAAAAAAAATGGCGCACAGTAATAATATATCTGCCGCAAATGCAATGTGCTGTACACCTATGTCAAGTGAATGGAACGAGTACTTGCAATTACACTGCACTTTGTGACTACGGGCAGTGTAATGAAGAGGAAGTAGCGCTTGCATGCAGCGCCGACTCCTCTTCAAATTGCTGATCGGAGGGGGTGCTGGGTGTCGGACCACCGCAGATCAGATATTGCCTGCACAACCCCTTTTAATGACCATTTTGTCATTGCCACCTTCCAAGAGCTATAACTTTTTTTAAAATTTTTCTGTCTATGTAGCTGTATAAGGGATTGTTTCTTGTGGGACAAGTTGTAGTTTTTAATGGTGCAATTTTGGAGTACACATAACTTACTGATTAACTTTTATTAGGGCCCCTTTCACACGAGTGAGTATTCCGTGCGGGTGCAATGCGTGATGCGAGTGCATTGCGCCTGCACGGAATCCGGACCCATTCATTTCAATGGGTCTGTGTACATAGAAAGTGTCAGCAGGTAAGAACCATTTGTCCCATCTAGTCTGCCCCACATGTCCGTTGGTTTTCACGCATCACTCTTGCGTTGCGTGAAAATCGCAGCATGTTCTATATTCTGCGATTTTCACGCAACGCTGGCCCCATAGAAGCGAATGGAGCTGCGTGAAAAATCGTATCGCATCCACAAGCAAGTGCGGATCCGATGTGTTTTTCACGCATGGTTGCTAAGAGATGATGTTTGTATACATTCAGTTTTTTATCATGCGCGTGCAAAACGCATTAAATCGCATTGCACCCGTGCGATAAAAACTTAACAACTGAACGCGATCGCAAACAAAACTGAATGGACTTGCTTGCGAAATCGCACAGTTTTCACTGAACGCATCCGGACATGCTCATTTGCAAGGGTCCTAACTCCTTTCTGGGGGATGGGGAAAAATACCAAAACTGCCACTGAGTTTTTACGTTTTGCGGGGTTCATTTTTCAGTATGAATAACATGATAACTTTATTCTCTGGGTCACTACAATTACAGCGATACCAAATACATATAATTATTTTTTATTTTTTTACATTTTACTACTTTTGCACAATAAGCCCCTTATTTAAAAAAAAAACTGAAAATGTTTTCGCATCACCGCATCCCAAAACCCATAATTTTGAGTGCTTGATTTTTGTCGGATGGTTTATAGTTTTCATAGGTATCATTTTGGGGTACATAACAATTTTTGATTGCTTGGCGAATAAGCCAAAAGCAGCAATTCGGTCTTTTTTTTTTACAGGATTCACCATACGGGATGAAGTACATGATAATTGCATAGTGCAGGACGTTACAGACGTGGCAATATTAAATATGTGGAGATTTTATTTTTGCATTTTTTTCCATTTAAAGGAGTTTTTTCATTGGAAAAAGGGTGTATTTTTAATTTGGAATTTTTTTATTATTTTTTTTTTTAAAAACTTTTTTAAACATTTAATAGTCTCACAAGGGCACTATAATCTTTTGATCACTTCTAAAATATATTGCACTATAGGAATGCTATACTGACATTCACTAGCAGGCTGCACCAGGGAGGTGCTGCCTACTGGGACACTCTAGAGACAGGTCTTGGACCTTCACTAGGCCTCAGTCCGTGTGCACACACATCAATCTCATTCGTGGGTGCCGACTGGAAACAGTAATCACATACATGTCGCGGGCTTAAACGGTCAGGATCGGTGCTCCTCCCGATCTGAGCTGTTAGAGCAGTAGTGCAGTTCTAATGTTAGAGCCGAGCACCTGTTCTCCGCTGCAAGAGAGATCCGTGCAGCACTTAGACCTTTTAATGACCACCTTAAAAAAGCCTTATTGGTGGTCACTAAGTGGCGGGGATGACCAAATGTCGCACTGGGCATCACTTGTGACATTTTTAAGACACTAAATTGGTGAAGCAGATTTGATAAATGTCTCCCAATGTGCATCTTCACATGGAGTCCGAACTGATTATGAAGACGCAGGCTTTAGGACTGCTTAGCCTCAATGAAGGGAATGATTTCAGTGTGTTCTTACACTAAGGGCTCGTTCACACGAAAGTGCCATGTTTTGCGGTCCACAAATTGCGGATCAGAAAAACACGGATGCCGCCCGTGTGCCTTCTGCAATTTGCAGAACGGAACTGGCGGCCCAATATAGAAATGTCTATTCTTGTCCGCAAAATGGACAAGAATAGGACATGATCTATAATTTTTGCGGGGCCACGGAACGGAGCAATGAATGCGAACAGCACACGGAGTGCTGTCCACATCTGGGCGGCCCATTGAAATCAAGGGGTCTGCATCTGTAACATCCCAGAGTTATGGGACTATAATTCCTTACCCCCCTGAAGAAGCCGCATCTCGCGGTGAAACATGTCGGGGGAGCTGCACCATTAGTTTTTAATAATTATAGTAGGGCAAAGGAATGATTAATTGGACGGCGATCTGCAGACGCCGTTTATAGACATATATTATAGGGGCAGAAAATAGGCAAAAATGCGGGGCGGTAAGAGCCGCTATGAGTACTTGTTAAAAGACATCGTACCTGGATACATACAGCACTGTAGGTTGGGCAACAATCCCAAGAGTTTTAGCTGCAAGGTGTCTGATGTCGGCAGACATTACAGACACGCACTCTATAATAACTTGCAAAAGATAAATAAAGATCTTAGCTCACCTACAGATAAGCAGAGGATGCTAAGCCTATAGCCCCCGAATAGCATTGCCCTCCATATGTTGTTTTAAATTTATATGTTTTTTGTGGCTATATCGTTTATTAAAGGAGAAATAAAGGTTATATTTTAACAATTAGAGAAAATGCCAGAAACAGGAATTATAGTCCCAGACTATTGGAACTGAAATATTTGACCTCCTGGGTCCAGTGGATCACTTGTAAATATTATATCCCAGAGTTATGTTACTAAACTCTTTTACCCCGCTACAATCTGTTAAGTGTATTTTTACTGTCATCCTGTGTAATTTAACATCACAATCCTCACAAATGTGTATTGAAAGCCTGTTAAATGTAATTTGCTGTAATTTTCATGTACACCAGCAGGTGGCAGCAATGTTTAGCAAGGTCTTAGGTCAGTTTAGCATGTCTAGACTGGAATAGTACATTCCAGTTTAGCTCCCCCCTTTTGGAGGAGGTGTGGAATGTTCCCACATCCTGCCTCATGGGTGGAGAAGGAAGTTAGAGGTAGTGTGCCAGCCAACCCAGCTAGGGGATGGCTGTGCAAGTAGGAGCTCCCAGAAATAGGGATCCCAGACCAGGATTGAGTCTCGGGTGAGACCAAAGATCACCATTCCCAGTCTGAGCCTTCAGCCTCAACTGGTTGACAAGCAAGCTGCCACCTCCAGATCTCCAGGAAGAACCATTGCCTGTGAGCAGAACTGTGAGTAACTATCCAGAGACCAGGAGAAGCCAAATTCCTCCTCAGCTAGTCAGTCCCATACACAGCAGAAGATAGACAGAGCAGAAGACAGATTCCTGCCATATTCTCCAGGCACATGATAGATGCAGAAGAGATATTGATCCCTGCCATACATTGCCAATACCTGCTGGGACCCAAGACTATTGCTGTATCTCATATGGATTAATGCTGCCTCCAGTAAAGAAAAGTTTAATTATATTCCAAGTCTGGATCTCATTTACTGCTACCAAGTTCCTCAAATACTCCTACTAGCAACCCACTCATTTATTGCAAATGAGCCAGGATCCAGGAGTCCAGCCGTACCAAGGTAGGAGACACCGTTGACACTATACCTACTACCACACAGAGACATTACCCCACTCTGGCATTCCTAACCTGGTACGTGAGTTGTAACACCTTAAAGGGCCCTGAGACTGTACCCTGCGCACGCTGCAATTGGCGTCACGAACAAAACTCTTAACCATCATTTACACCTGACCCAGTCAGTGCATATTGTTGCGCCAGTGTACATTAGTCCAATCCGGCTTACTGCACATCCAAGCCGCAAAAAATGCGGCTCAGATGCAAAAGCAAACCACGGTCGTGTGAATGATCCCTAATACTGGATTGATATCACTCTTACTCATTTCTTTGTGCTGTATGTGTATTGATGTAGATTTAGAGCTCTTTTGACTGTCTGGTTTTAATGTTTCAGACTTGATATGGTTCGTATATGTAACAAGTTAGCAGATAACAGGGGCCCGTTGAATACTGCATGTGAGGCCAGATGAAGTTCGTGTCTACACGAAATGACTAGTCTGTTCCACATCCTATATGGGGTACAAATGTTGCGAAAAATTAAACCAGCTTATACTCACCTTACCAATCCCCCTGCTACTGAAGTTGTGCCTATTTCACTCCCTCATAAACTACCTAATCTTGAAGGAATATTGCAAGATTTCAGAATCTTCAGGATAGGCAATAAAAATTTAATCGGCACCTGATTCAGAGTAGCTGCTGTGCCTGAACTACACAGCTGTCACAGTGGGGAGTGGGGAAAACCCCCCACTGTATAATGAGGTCAAAGTAAGGTAGCAGCTAGCCCTGGAAACAGGGAAAAGGGAGCTGGTAACCAACTAAGCATCCCTAAATTGTATGCCTGACCTCCTGACTGTATGAGCCACGCTCGATGATGGGAGGCTCATACTCTTGAACCTGAGCCCTACTGACCCTAACGGTCCCTGCAATATCGCGTCAGAAGGTGGAGACAACCGATTCCTCCACGACACGGATGAACCAGAATCTCCAACAGGCCTAGCAACAAAGTGGAAGAAAGCAGCCAGCAGTGGACGACACAACAGGTAAGTGTCCAGAGGCAGAAAACACCACTGCCAACAGGACCAACATGGACACCTACCTGACACAGCTGCAACAGGAACTTGAGCCGTCCACGCCGCTACCACTGGATCCTGGAAATGCGCATAGGCCCAAACACACACACCAGGCAGGACCCAGCACAAACACCAAACACAGAATCTAGTAGAAACAACCTGGACCTCCATGAGGCATGAACCATGGCGGCACCAGGCTGCGCTTCTTGTAGTTTCCCCTCCGGGGAACTCCAGGGACCCCCTTCCGGAGGTAAGGACATACAAAGAATATGTCTGGCATCCATGCTGACCTGAAACACCAAACAGGCCAGACATGAAACACCAAACCAGACATAACAACAACCCCAAACATAAACCCACACCAAACATACAAGTGAGGTAGGGTAACAGCAACAGACACAAAGGGGTGACATCAATGTCTCATAAGGTGGCCCTCAAGGACTGGGCAGATGGAAAAGCATCAGCTCCTCAAGCCACTGAAGACAATCTGCACTGAGGCTCACAACTCAGAACAATAAGAGCCAAGAGGCCACACCAAGCTCCACCTTGCACACACATTAACCCAATACACACCAGAAAAGGGAAGGGAAACAGCCTTAAAGGGGAAGTGCACACGCATGTTTAACAAACATGTTGCCACCGGCAACCATCATGCGCGGCGAAAGTCTCACGGCAAACTATCATCAAGCCGTGACAACAGCTTTGTCCATCGTGTAGTCGACGAAGCTGGTTTCTGCAGCACTGCGTTCATTGAAGAAAATGTTGTTCTGGCCAACTTACTGTAGATACTCTAGCTCAGTGATGGCGAACCTTTTACAGACCGAGTGCCCAAACTGCAACCCAAAACCCACTTATTTATCGCAAAGTGCCAACATGGCAATTTAACCTGAATACTACAGTCCAATATAGTATATCTTCCATGTACTTTATGATTTAGCTATTTGCATTCAGTGCTGTTCATAGTTTCGCCCTACTCTGATGAATGGCAGGAAAAGATTAAGGCATATTGGTGCACCATAGACTTTTTCCAGGGTGCGGGTGCCCATAGAGAGGGCTCTGAGTGCCGCCTCTGGCACCTGTGCTATAGGTTTGCCACCACAAATCTAGCTGATGACATCATAAACCATGGCAGCATTCTAATGATGACATCACAAGCAATGCATTACCATGAGAATGGCTATATTAAATGTAAAAAGGTAAAAGCAGATAATAGGCTCACACTTCACCCTCTGGGGTTTTCTTGGGACAACTACTTTATAAAATTGTCTCAGAGAATACCCAAATGCACTGAATTCCAGTGACTTCACAGATTTTGAACTGCACCAACAGGGGCATATACAAATCTCATAGGGCCCCATAGCAAAATGTAGTATTGTTCCCTCCCTGCCCACCCAGTTTCCCAGTATACGTGCACAAATCACCCTCAGATAATGCAAAGCACAATGCCCCCGATTTCTGACGAATTTACATTTTTTTTATTAGGTAGAAGAAATTTTAATAAAAAAAAATTGTGATATACAAGTTGCTTTTCACTTTATCTGACTTCTATGTCAGAAAAAGTAGAATAGATGCTTCATAAATATGGCACATATTTGACCACCATAATTCTCTAGGTATTTACACCAGACAACTTGCAAAAATACAATGATAAATCTTCTTCCCTTCTAATACAAAGCTGGCCGTCTGCAGCCACCAGTAGGGGGAGCTCAGTGCACAGGAATTTGTACATTTACCATTACTGGAAATGAAGCTGAAATAGTATTTTTGCATTCAACTCCCTTTAGTGTTTTCACATCTGAAAGAGCCCCTCTCTCCCCTGGGTCTGTAGCAGTTGCCTGGTCTGCCTCAATAGAAGGTATATATCACTGTGCACCAAGAAAAGATGAAACAGGATATTGACATACATGCCTAGCTGCCAGCAGATTTGCTGGGATTGTCCTGAATTTTCGGAGACAATCCTGGAAAATTTTGCTAATCCTGGTCTGAAAAAATGGATGGAGCTTATGTAAACCTGAGTGGATATGAGATGTGCCCACGGGCGAGTCTTCAGTGTCTCCAGTTTACCAACAAACATGTTGGTAGGTATGAACATGTTCATAGGCTCTTGGTTTACATGGGTAGAAAGGGCGTGTGATTTTAGGGGCTTAACACAGGTGATAGTTGACACTAATAGGTTGGATCATATTTTGAGGCATTTAAAAACAAAACAAAACTATTTTCCCTGTCATTTTAATACAAAATGCTTCGAAAAACTGATGCAAAGGCAGGAAAATAGACATCTCCCACATCTATTTCAGTGGTGACGGCAGGGTTGGACAACTTAGCCCAAAATCACAGACAGACAGGGGGGGCCCAGTAAGGGGCCCAGACCCCGGGGGGACCCGGCCGGTCCCGAGCCATATATATTTTTTTGTGTCAGTGTGTTAACTTTAAAATCAGCGCTCATCTCTTTACTATCTTACACTGACTCAGCTCCGGTAACAGCAGGCAGTGCGGGCGGCGCTCACTCACTGATGTCACGTGCCTGCTCCTCCCACTAGGCGGCGCAGGCGCGTGATGTCAGTGAGTGAGTGAGCGCTGCCGCCCGCACTGCCTGTTACTGGAGGGAGCTGAATGTAAGGTAGTAAAGAGATGAGCGCTGATTTAAAGTTAAAGTTACTGTCTGCAGCCTGCAGGATACCGATTACAGTTTATAAATGTATACTACTGTGAGCGGCGGGGAGGGGGATCTATGGATGACGGCACTGTTATAGGGAGGGGAATCCGTGGATGACACTGTTATGGGGGGGGGGGGTCTGTGGATGACACTTATGGGGGGGATCTGTGCACTGTTATGGGAGGGGGATTTGTGGATGACACTGTTATGGAGGGGAATCTCTGAATGACACATAGCATAAGATGCTATATACGGTATGTGTCATCCACAGATCCCCCTCCATAACAGTGCAATCCACAGATCCCCCATAACAGTGCCGTCCACAGATCCCCTCCATAACAGTGCCATTTACAGATCCCCCTCCATAACAGTGCCATCCACAGATCCCCTCCATAAGTGTCACCCACAGATCCCCTCCATAAGTGTCACCCACAGATCCCCTCATAAGTGTCATCCACAGATCCCCCCCATAATAGTGTCATCCACAGATCCCCCCATAATAGTGTCATCCACAGAACACTGTTATGCAGGGGGATCTGTGGATGACATTGTCATGGGGTGGATCTGTGGATGACACATATAGCATAAGATGCTACATACGGTATGTATCATCCACAGATCCCCCTCCATAACAGTGCCATCCACAGATCCCCCTCCATAACAGTGCCATCCACAGATCCCCCTCCATAACAGTGCCATCCACAGATCCCCCTCCATAACAGTGCCATCCACAGATCCCCCATAACAGTGCCATCCACAGATCCCCCATAACAGTGTCATCCACAGATCCCCCATAACAGTGTCATCCACAGATCCCCCATAACAGTGCCATCCACAGATCCCCCATAACAGTGTCATCCACAGATCCCCATAACAGTGTCATCCACAGATCCCCCATAACAGTGTCATCCACAGATCCCCCATAACAGCGTGTCATCCACAGATCACCCATAACAGTGTGTCATCCACAGATCCCCCATAACAGTGCCATCCACAGATCCCCCATAACAGTGTCATCCACAGATCCCCCATAACAGTGTCATCCACAGATCCCCCATAACAGTGTCATCCACAGATCCCCCATAACAGCGTGTCATCCACAGATCACCCATAACAGTGTGTCATCCACAGATCCCCCATAACAGTGTCATCCACAGATCCCCCATAACAATGTGTCACCCACAGATCCCCCATAACAGTGTCATCCACAGATTCCCCATAATAGTGTGTCATCCACAGATCCCCCATAACAGCGTGTCATCCACAGATCCCCCATAACAGTGTCATCCACAGATCCCCCATAACAGTGTCATCCACAGATCCCCCATAACAGTGTCATCCACAGATCCCCCATAACAGCGTGTCATCCACAGATCACCCATAACAGTGTGTCATCCACAGATCACCCATAACAGTGTGTCATCCACAGATCCCCCATAACAGTGTGTCATCCACAGATCCCCCATAACAGTGTGTCATCCACAGATCCTCCATAACAGTGTCATCCACAGATCCCCCATAACAATGTGTCACCCACAGATCCCCCATAACAGTGTCATCCACAGATCCCCCATAACAGTGTCATCCACAGATCCCCCATAACAGTGTCATCCACAGATCCCCCATAACAGCGTGTCATCCACAGATCCCCCATAACAGTGTGTCATCCACAGATCCCCCATAACAGTGTGTCATCCACAGATCCTCCATAACAGTGTCATCCACAGATCCCCCATAACAATGTGTCACCCACAGATCCCCCATAACAGTGTCATCTACAGATCCCCCATAACAGTGTGTCATCCACAGATCCCCCATAACAGCGTGTCATCCACAGATCCCCCATAACAGTGTCTTTCACAGATCCCCCATAACAGTGTGTTATCCACAGATCCCCCATAACAGTGTGTCATCCACAGATCCCCCTCCATAACAGTGTGTCATCCACAGATCCCCCTCCATAACAGTGTGTCATCCACAGATCCCCCTCCATAACAGTGTGTCATCCACAGATCCCCCATAACAGTGTGTCATCCACAGATTCCCCATAACAGTGTGTCATCCACAGATCTCCCATAACAGGGTCACCCACAGATCCCCATAACAATGTGTCACCCACAGATTCCCCATAATAGTGTGTCATCCACAGATCCCCCATAACAGCGTGTCATCCACAGATATATCCACATCCGCATTTACTGGGAGCTGTAAAATGATGAAAATCACAACCAAAATAATGTAGTCAAGTACTGTAGCACCAGCCTCAAAAAAAAAAATCACGGACACAGGAGTGTCGCCTATTTTTACAGACTGTCCAGAAATTTCTGGATCGTTGTCAACCCTGGCTGACAGGTCCTTTTTCCTACGCCCTGTAGGGGGCACATAGAAGTAAGGAAAGGGTTCTTCTTGCTTAGGGTACTTTCACACTTGAGGCAGAGGATTCTTGCAGGAAGTCGCCGAAACTGCCCGCCGGATCCGTCAAAACGCATGCAAACTGATGGCACTTGTGAGACGGATCAGGATCCTGATCCGTATGACAAATGCATTGAAATGCCGGGTCCGTCTCTCCGGTGTCATACGGAAAAACGGATCCAGGCATTTATTTTTTTCACATTTTTTGCAGTCTGAGCATGCGCAGACCGCAATGTCGGATCCATTTTGCCGAAACAATTCCGGATCCGGCATTAATGCATTTCAATGGGAAAAAATGCCGGATCCGGCAAGTGTTCCAGAATTTTCTCCGGAGATAAAACCGCAGCATGCTGCGGTATTATCTCCGTCCTGAAAAGTAAAAAAGACTGAACTGAAGACATCCTGAACGGATTGCTCTCCATTCAGAATGCATTGGGATAAAACTGATCAGTTCTTTTCCGGTATTGAGCCCCTAAGACGGAACTCAATGCCGGTGTTCCATTAGATTTTCCTACCCCGTGAGATTTCCCTACCCTCGTCACTTCCAGCCGCACCGGACATGACGTGAGGAGGTGTGCGGTGCCGCGCAGGCGCACAACGACAGGGTAGGGAAATTTCACAGCAGAGTTAGCTGGACACTGGCCAACACTGCACATACGGCGGGAGCCTCACCAGCGGTTAGGGTAGGAAAAAATTACGGGCCAGTGCGCAGGCGCGGTGATCGGATGGATGTTCTCAGCTGGACACCGGCCAACACTGCGCATACGCCGGGAGCCTCACCGGCGGTTAGGGTAGGGAAAAATGATGGGCCAGTGCTTTTTCCCTACCCTAACCGCTGGTGAGGCTCCCAGCACATGCGCAGTGTCCAGCTGAGAACATCCATCCGATCACTGCGCCTGCGCACTGGCCCGTAATTTTTCCCTACCCTTACCGCTGGTGAGGTTCCGGGCGCATGCACAGTGTCGGCCGGTGTCCAGCTAACTCTGCTGTGAAATTTCCCTACCCTGTGGTTGTGCGCCTGCGCGGCACGGCACACCTCCTCACGTCATGTCCGGTGCGGCCGGAAGTGACGAGGGTAGGGAAATCTCACGGGGTAGGGAAATCTAACGGAACACCGGAAAAGAATAACGCTAGTGTGAAAGCCGTCGGAGTGAAAAGCCAGTCTGACAATCACTGTGAATGATGATAAATACTGGCACCCTGTGATATATCTATTTCTAGTCTTTAGATGCCCAGTTGATAACCAGGCACCCACAGTCCAATACTTTCCACACCCCTGACTGACAGGCTCTGCCTCTGTGTGCTGAGAAGGGCGCTCACAAGGAGTGTTCGCCTGCCACACTTAAGATGGCGGCTTGGAGTGGACGCCGGCGCGTAATGACGTCATGCGGCCCTGGGCACGGCAGGCCGGGCAGGGGAAAGGCAAAGTTTGGCAATGTGAGGAGTGCAGAAGAAGAAGTGAGAGTGTGACACCGGGGAGGGGGCGAGCACCGACAATCACCGTCACCGGTCCTTCTCCACAGAACTGCTGGATTATTATCCCTCTGTATCCACAGACAGTGAGAGCTGCTGAGCCCGGTGATCAGCTCAGAATACCCCCCTCTACGGAGGCAAGAGTCATGACAGAGCCGGACCCCAGCGCCCTGCCATGGTCCATCAACCGGGATGACTATGAGCTGAAGGAGGTGATCGGTGAGTAGCGCTGTGTGCAGATGGGGGCTGTGTGTGCAGGGGAGGCCTGCTCATCCCACATGGCACTGCCCCTGCCATGCCCTACCAGGCTCATCCAGTTTCCATAATGAATGATGTGGAGCCTTGTGCCCCCATGTCACCGCCACTGATCTGGCAAATTCTTGTCCCGATGGTAATGAGCGATCATTGACGACTTCCATGATTGATCTGCCAGTTATCGGGTTGACAGGAAGGTTTACTTCTAGGTGGTTGTGTCTGGGGTGGGATAGGCAGTTCCAGGGGGGGCGCTCTACTGACTGATGGCTAACCTATAGGGGTATGGCTGTGAACCTGCCCATATCTAAATTCCCAGCTCATGTGGGCATCTTCCTGGGTGTGGAGGTGCCCCCCTCCGTACATGGGAGCAGCACTTCTGCTGAATAATGGCTTGTTACACCGGTCTCCACATGGGCATGGAGGTCCAGGGTAGTCACCTGCTGTTCCTGGGCCTTATTAGTGACCAGTGACATTCTCGCTGAAGATCTGTGGTGACAGACCGGTCAGCAGTCGTTGGTCCAGAAGAAGTATAAAAGTAAACCCATGTGAGGCAGATGGCACCGCGTCCTCCTTTACAGGGAAAGGTTCCTTCTTGACCGCAAGGAAATCCTTCCACCGCTCTTAGGACGCGGCCACGCTGGTCAGATTTGGTGCACAAAAATGTCTGCGACCTTCTCTTTCATCTAAATGGAGTTTGCAGAAATCCATACCCATGCTGCAGGAAGGACTCTGTTCATAGGGGTGGGACTGGTTTTCATTTCTGCAACAAATCTGCGGTGTGTGAATATACTCTCGCACCTTAGGCGCCTTCACGCGTCAGTGATTGCGAGCCAAGACCAGGTGCGGGTCAAAAAGACAGAGAAGAGGTCCAGATCTTTCCCTTATACCCTGTTTCTCTGGGTTGGCTCCACTTCTGGTTTTGGCTCACAATTACTAATCAAACACAGGTGTGCGCAAAAAATACGGATGAGGTTCGTGTTTTATTTTTGGCGGACCCATTGTAACAATGCCTATTCTCGTCAAGGCAAAACGGACAAGAATAGGACATGTTCTATCTTTTTGGCCGGGCCGCAGAATGGACATACGGATGCGGACAGCTCACCGTGTGCTGTCTGCATTCTTTGCGGACCCCTTGAAATGAACGCGTCTGCGTCTGACCCTCAGATTGGATGTGGACCACAAATACGGTCCTGTGGATGGGGCCTTAGCTGTCCGTTATTCCTTCCTTTCTTTCAGGCTACTTTCACATCTCCGGGACGTCTGATCCGACAGGCTGTTGGCTGGACAAAAAAACGCTGTATGCAGTGATATTCACCCACGTGAAAGCCGGCGTTAATGCCAGTAAGCAGCCGGATCCACACTGGATCCCATTGTAGTAAATGGCGATCCGGCGAACTCCGGCAGGCTGTTCTCTGCCGGATATTTTTACCGGAGATGTGAACGTGGTGGCCTTAAGTGCTGGCCATCTTGCATGGAGAAGGGACTAAGTGGCTGCAGGACTCTTTTGGTGGCAGCTTATCTCCCTTGAGAACAAAGGATTGGACATGTTGAAATCCACTATGACTAAGGACTAGAATGTAGTCCGAAAAGCGTCAGTTGTGTTATGTTGTCTGCGCCATTAATTGTATTGGATTTAATAAAGATTACTCTCTTTTATGGAAGCAGGAAGTCTTCACTCTTAGGCTGATATCCAGCTTATCTGATCCCCCTTTGCCGTGACAGACCCCCTACACATGAGTTGGTTGGCAGGTTTGGCTCCTTTCTTCTCCGTGCTGCGGGTGAAGGCTGTGATCTAATAACCACGACCTGTTAAGAGCCGCCTTTGTGTGTCAGCTGGCACTTGTGCAAGGACTGGCAAAGGTGTGTGGCAGACATTGATGAACGTCCTTCCACGTGGTGACGGGCAGCCTGACTCCTCACAGAAGGGAACATGACATCTAGGAGCTTCTACAGTGGGACTGGGGAGGACTTTTGGTTTATTGTGGGCCACGTAGGTGGGGGCAAATAATGGATTTATGAACTGGAGTAGGGGCACCGTTCTTGGGGGTTTCTGTTACATCAGCAGTTGGGTAAAGTGTGAGGTAGGTCGATAGATATCTACAGCAGATACATACAATGACTAGATAGGTAGGTAGAGACAGACAGTCCAGGGAGGGATGGATGGAGAGATACGATAGTTTGTAACGGACTATATTTCAGTAGACCAGGACTGGACAAATCCTGAGAGTCGGGTAGGTAACACAACTAGAATTTTGTAGGGTCTCTGCTCTGACTAATAAAGGAGGGTCCAAAATAAGGAAATCTTCCCCTTCCCTGTGATATCCGTGTGTCCTGCGGCTACCCTTCAGGTCTGTCCGTAGACTGCTGCTCGCTGTTTTCGGTAACCTGGAACTGCCATACTGTGTGAGGTTTTCGAATTGTCTTCCTGGAGGAAACCTTCAGGGTTAGCGAACTTGTGGTTTCAAGTTCGGCGTTCGTGTTCTATAAGAATTCTGTTATGGATTCCGCAACCATGGACCGTAAGTTATGGTTCGTGGTAGCGGAATTCTATCTTAGATAACCTGAACCTTGTACGCCGAACTTGAAACCACAAGTTGGCTCAGCACCACTCGGGGAGTCTTCTTTCTCTGTCCTGTTGTATTGGGTTATTTTTACACGGCGTCATGACCAAAAAAATGTGCGTGATCTGTGTTGATGTGGAAGCAAAATCGTACGTTTTGGATGTTCTGTGCTGTGAGTCGCTGGTGGTTTAAGAAGTAAGACACCAAATAGAACCTGAAAATGTTACATTGTGTATAGAAATGTAACCACATTCGCAGTCACTGGATACGGTGTTGCATTTAGACCGTAGCCTAGCCTCATTTGTCCATCTGTTATTCCCGTACCAGGTATCTAGTTATGCTGTTTCCTCATATATCCACCAAACCTGACTGTCTATGGGTCTTCAGATCTCCAGCGCTCTCTTCTGATTCGTACCTTACCATAAACTTTGTCTCACTGGTCTATTTCCAAGGCTGATGCTTACCCGAGCCTTAGCTTTTTTCGGATTTGCCAGCCTTTTCAGCCTTTAATAATGGCAGTACTTTAGCTGCATGGTAGACTATTCTACAGAACCATCAGCGGCTTAGGCTTCTGCCATATCCCTTCCTCATTCTTTACACTGCAGTTCTGCCTTATGTAAGCATGAGCCTGGCAAGAGCTCACCAGTAGTGTTGAGCGAACTTGTGTTTTAAGTTCGGCGTCTAAAGTTCGGGTTCGGGTTATCGAAGAATCGCGTTATGGATTCCGCTACCACGGACCATAACTTGGTCCATGGTAGCGGAATTCATAACGCAAATCTTCGATAACCCGAACGTTAGACGCCGAACTTAAAACACAAGTTCACTCAACACTACTCACCAGGAAGACCGTGCATGAAAAGCAGAAAGGAGAGAAGATTATTACAAGGTAGTTCTTACTATTTAGGCCGTTGTGCTCCCGTGGCTGTATTGCGGGCCGCATACGGCGGTTCCGCAATACACGGGGCACTGGCCGTGTGCATTCCGCATCACTGATGCGGACCCATTCACTTAAATGGGTCCGCAAATCCGGAGGTGCGGTGCAGAACGTAAGCACGGAACGGAACCCCACGGAAGCACTACAGATTGCTTCCGTGGGGTTCCCATCCGTGCTTCCGTTCCGCAAAAAAATAGAACTTGTTCTATCTTTTTGCGAAACGGACGGATTACGGACCCATTTAGAGGTTGAATGGGTCTGTATCTGTCCTGGCCGCCGCACGGACGTTGCCCGTGCAATGGGGAATGCAAATTGCGGTCCCCAATGCATGGAATGGAACCACAACGGCCGTGTGCAAGAGGCCTTACTGGACCCAATCAGCCTGGGGGTGCGTCTGGTGTTGTAGCGGGATGTGCTGACAGCGTCATTTGTAGGAGCACCTGCACCACCTGCTGCCCATTATCTATGACCAGATTACGTGGGTGTTTTACTGAATGAACATTTATGACCGATCAGAGTCAAACGTGTGGGAGTCCATGAGCTGGAACTTGTGTATCATAACTTCCCTTAAAGGGGTTTTCCAGAGCTGACATTTATGGTCTGTCCCCACCCATCACACGGGCTTGGGACCACTGTTCGTATGTTTGGTGGGGATCCCATGACCACATCAAATCTCTTTGAGGTCACTGGAGAGGAACAATGAGTGTTGAAAATGGGGTCTGGGAGGCCATCATTTGTATGATTCCTGGGGGCCCAGCTGCTATTTTCATGTCTAATTGACACGTCGCCAAAAGACTCTGGCCTCACGGACTGTAGACCCTCTGTAGATGCAGCGCGTAGAAGATTAAAGGGGTTATCCAGCGGCATAGAGCAATCTTTCGTTGATCATATGATAGTGAAAGATGTCACTTTTACTAATATTTCTTATCTTTTGGGTCTGTCCTCTCTGTTTTGGAACATTTTCACACCTCTGAAATCCTTCAGTTCCTTCTTGTTTCGTGGAGACACATCCTCATATGATGGAGTGCGGTCTTCTCCTCCTGTTCATGTCGGAGCATCATCAAATCCTTCACGGCTGGGTCTGAGGAGCTGCTCTTGAATGTCAGCCCCTGTCTTCTTCTCTGCAGTAGCACATGTGCAGTGTAAGCCCAGGAGGGAGAACAGGAGCAGAGTCCCGGGGTGGTGGGGCTAGCGGAGCAGAGGTGAGAAGATCTGGGACTTCTAGTTTTACCGCTTTAACTGCAAGTGCTATCTTATAACCAGAAGTTGAAGAGCAGGTCCGGTGTGACATGGTTTGATGCGTGACCCCAAAATACAATTTTTTGGAAATGGCTGTTAACCTTGTATATGTGTAACATTTGTGGGTGATTTTATCGAACTTTTGGCTCCCTGGATAACCTCTTTAAGATGCAGCTGCAAGTCCAAAAGAACATACCGAGGTGTATGACGAAACTGAGCTAAACGGATCCGTTCTGACACACAATGTAAGTCAATGGGGACGGATCCGTTTTCACTGGCACAATAGAAAACGGATCCGTCCTCCATTGACTTTCAGTGGTGTTCAAGACGGATCCGTCTTGGCTATGTTAAAGATAATACAAACGGATCCGTTCTGAACGGATGCAGACGGTTGTATTATCTGAATGGATCCATCCATGACAGTTCCGCACAAAACGCGAGTGTGAAAGTAGCCTAAGATCCATTTTTGAGCAGGTATCAGCGAATCTTCAAGGATCCCATTGACTTTAACAAAGTTTGCTTTGGTTCTAGTATTTAACCAGTAAGAAAAACTCTTATTTTTGTGGTCAAAATGCCGAAAGTCTGACAAAGGCCCTGGTGGACTCCTTAAAAGAGGTATTCCTTTCCATATTACGAGGATATGCCCTAAATGTCTGATAGGTGTGAGTCCCACCAATGGGACCTGCTTCTGTCTCAGGAACAAGGCCCTGAAGTGAACAGAGAACACACCATGCACGCGCAGTGTCCTCTCCATTCACTACTATGAGATTTCCAAAAATAGCCATAGTACATTCTCCAGTTCCATAGCAGTAAATGGAGAGTAATCTGCAAAAGTGCGGCCACCCCTCCATGCACCACTACAGGTGCTTGGCTATTTTCAAAAGTCCATTAGTGGTGAATGGAGGGTGGCTGTGCATGCGTGGCTGGCTCTCTGTTCACTTTGGTGCTCCCATAGATCGTTGGCCGGTCCTGCTGAAAATGGTGGATTTCACTAAACCATTAATCTAACGTCTGTGGCCACCCTTAGGCATCTTCATCGTGTATGGGGAAGGTCTCGCACTACCTCTGACCTCTGCACCCTATATCCATTGGGGGAGCAGTTTCTGAAGTTAGAGAATAATCTATTGTCATAGCTACTTATACGATTGCAGTGGCAGCCATCACCGGTCTGAACACAATGCAGAGAACATGTCATATGCTGGTCCTTTATGCCCCCTCCCTGTCTGGTCCAGTGGCTCCTCTCCCTCCCTGTCTGGTCCAGTGGCTCCTCTCCCTCCCTGTCTGGTCCAGTGGCTCCTCTCCCTCCCTGTCTGGTCCAGTGGCTCCTCTCCCCCCCCCCCCCCCCCCCTGTCTGCTCCAGTCGCTCCTCTCCCCCCCCCCCCCTGTCTGCTCCAGTCGCTCCTCTCCCCCCCCCCCCTGTCTGCTCCAGTCGCTCCTCTCCCCCCCCCCTGTCTGCTCCAGTGGCTCCTCTCCCTCCCTGTCTGCTCCGGTGGCTCCTCTCCCTCCCTGTCTGCTCCGGTGGCTCCTCTCCCTCCCTGTCTGCTCCGGTGGCTCCTCTCCCTCCCTGTCTGCTCCGGTGGCTCCTCTCCCTCCCTGTCTGCTCCGGTGGCTCCTCTCCCTCCCTGTCTGCTCCGGTGGCTCCTCTCCCTCCCTGTCTGCTCCGGTGGCTCCTCTCCCTCCCTGTCTGTTCCGGTGGCTCCTCTCCCTCCCTGTCTGCTCCAGTGGCTCCTCTCCCCCCCTGTCTGCTCCGGTGGCTCCTCTCCCTCCCTGTCTGCTCCGGTGGCTCCTCTCCCTCCCTGTCTGTTCCGGTGGCTCCTCTCCCTCCCTGTCTGCTCCAGTGGCTCCTCTCCCCCCCTGTCTGCTCCAGTGGCTCCTGTATCTCTGACATTGTTACCAGTGAGCTCCTGTGTCATTGTTCCATTTTATTACTGAACTGTCCTGTGTAACATTGTGACATTTTTACCCCCAAAGAGGTCATGATTTCATACAATAAGTGAATGAAGCAGTGGGTCAGAGAGGGAGGGGTTAATCACCCGATACGCTGCCCCCTGTGGTTAGGTTTTGTATCCCACCCTCTCATACAGAAGTCCATTAGCCTCCCTCTTGTCCCCGCTATCAGTCATGGGGAAGGCGTCCTAAGATCTCTTTCTGAGGGCACGGCTGTGCTGCCGGGGGGTCATTAACACCGGTGCTCAGACGTCACGGTGCAAGTATCATTTATATTTACTAAGAAGTGCGCCAATTGTGGATGGTGACGGTAGGCATCTCAAAATCTACCCTTGGAAATCTGCTGCCATCCTTAAGGCCTCATGCACATGACCGTCCCGTTTGTTGCGGTCCCCAAACCGCGGATCCGCAAAAAACAGAAGGCGCCCTTGTTGCCTTCCGCAATTTGTGGAACGGAACGGGCGCCGGCAATATAAATGCCTATTCTTGTCCGCAAAGCGCGGACAAGAATAGGACATGTTATGTTTTTTTAGCGGGGCCGCGGAACGGAGCCACGGATGCGGACAGCACACGGAGTGCTGTCCGCATCTTTTGCGGCCCCATTGAAATGAATAGGTCCGCATCCGAGCCGCCGGACCCAAACAACGGTAGTGTGCATGAGGCCTAACCCCCATGAAATGCTGTACTGGTCTGAAAGATGTGGAATCGAAATATGTAAGTGTTCTTTTTGACTCGCCCACATTCCCCTTCCGTTCTCCTGAAGGATGTCGGTACCACTCCGGCTCTCTTCTTTGGCCATCTCCACACACCACTCTGCTCAGCCACACCGCTGTCAGTCACGGAGGATGGCCGGGGATCCGCACTTGTTTACTTTCAGAGGACTCCTAAGCCGGTGCGTATCATTAATAGGACAATACTTTGTACACATTGTCTTTGTCCAGTCTATCAGATAAAATGGACAAGGCCTTCCACAAATATTCTGCACCGGATTCATTGTTTCATTTCATCAGACAGGAATAGACAAGATCTCCAATAAACAGTTAAAGGGGTTGTCTCATCATAGACAATGGGGGTATATCGCATTGTCTTATAGGTGCAGGTCCCACCGTAACGGAGCCCTGCAAGGTGGTGGCTGGAGGACTCTGGTCTGGCCACCACCAAGCACGCTCCCCATAGAAGTGAATGGGAGCACACCGCGCATGGCCGGCCACCGCTCCCATTAGCTTCTATGGGCTCGACTGAAATGGCCAAGCCAGCGCTCGTCTATTTTCGCTGGTCCCAAAGAAAATTAATGGAGGGTGGCTGCGCATGCGCAATGTGCCCTCTTTTACTTTCGGGGCTCAGTTCTCTAGATAGGTGCGGGTCCCAGAGGTGGGACCCACACCTATAAGACAATGGGGGCATATCCTAGCGATATGGCCCCATTGTCTATGATGAGTCAACCCCTTAACGACAAATATACATAGGTCAGGATGGTTTTATCAGACCGAATGGATTCCAAATGATCAAAGACATAGTCATATTCGCACTTCACAGACACAACCCCAACTGGTAACACCCATCTGGACCTTCATTGCAAACTGCTAGTAATGTATTCAGAACTTCCAGCAGGAATAATAAAAGAATGGCAAGTCATAGAGTCATACTGTAAGAAAAGATGCTCCAGAATCGTTATTACAAGGGGAATGCAAGTAGTTAATAAACAGACATGTCAGGAGGGTGGCGGGTCTTCTTTAGGGTACGGCTACATGGCAATTTTAGGCGCATCATGTGTCGCACTCTAGCAGGGCAGCCATAGGAAGGAATGGGGTCGCAGGGACATCTTTGCTGCGACTTGATGTCTGCAAAACATTCAGCAGCGTTGGATTTTATGTCGCAATCACAGCAAACCTGCAAGTCGCACTGCGACCTCATGCAGTCCTATGGCTGCCCTACTATGTGATACTCGGGTGATGAAGGGAGGTTATGCTTATCGGGAATTAGAGATCTAGGTCTATCTCCGTATTCCGTCCCTTCTATTCTATTCCTAGACTGTTGTCTTTGTTTCCTATAAAACCCGCTTGTTCTGTGTATTATATACACCCCCCCAGTCCTTCATATACCCCAGGAGTAACCTACATCCCTCGCAGATACTTAAATAGAAAAATAGTTTACTGATAACATAGAGGAGACAAAGCAATGGACATTACACGAAGATACAGAGGACACCCCCCCCCCCACGCACAGAGGACACCCCCCCCCCCACGCACAGAGGACACCCCCCCCCACGCACAGAGGACACCCCCCCCACGCACAGAGGACACCCCCCCCCACGCACAGAGGACACCCCCCCCCACGCACAGAGGACACCCCCCCCACGCACAGAGGACACCCCCCCCACGCACAGAGGACACCCCCCCCCCACGCACAGAGGACACCCCCCCCCACGCACAGAGGACACCCCCCCCCACGCACAGAGGACACCCCCCCCACGCACAGAGGACACCCCCCCCACGCACAGAGGACACCCCCCCCACGCACAGAGGACACCCCCCCCACGCACAGAGGACACCCCCCCCCCGCACAGAGGACACCCCCCCCACGCACAGAGGACCCCCCCCCCACGCACAGAGGACACCCCCCCCACGCACAGAGGACACCCCCCCCCACGCACAGAGGACACCCCCCCCCCACGCACAGAGGACACCCCCCCCCACGCACAGAGGACCCCCCCCCCCACGCACAGAGGACACCCCCCCCACGCACAGAGGACACCCCCCCCCCACGCACAGAGGACACCCCCCCCCACGCACAGAGGACACCCCCCCCACGCACAGAGGACACCCCCCCCCACGCACAGAGGACACCCCCCCCCCCGCACAGAGGACACCCCCCCCCACGCACAGAGGACACCCCCCCCCACGCACAGAGGACCCCCCCCCCCACGCACAGAGGACACCCCCCCCCACGCACAGAGGACACCCCCCCCCCCACGCACAGAGGACACCCCCCCCCCACGCACAGAGGACACCCCCCCCCACGCACAGAGGACACCCCCCCCCACGCACAGAGGACACCCCCCCCACGCACAGAGGACACCCCCCCCCACGCACAGAGGACACCCCCCCCCACGCACAGAGGACACCCCCCCCACGCACAGAGGACACCCCCCCCACGCACAGAGGACCCCCCCCCCCACGCACAGAGGACCCCCCCCCCCACGCACAGAGGACACCCCCCCCACGCACAGAGGACACCCCCCCCACGCACAGAGGACACCCCCCCCCCCACGCACAGAGGACACCCCCCCCCACGCACAGAGGACACCCCCCCCCCCACGCACAGAGGACACCCCCCCCCCCCACGCACAGAGGACACCCCCCCCACGCACAGAGGACACCCCCCCCACGCACAGAGGACACCCCCCCCACGCACAGAGGACCCCCCCCCCCACGCACAGAGGACACCCCCCCCCACGCACAGAGGACACCCCCCACGCTCCTGCCCTCCCTGGATGCTGAGCAATGTGGCTAATAATGTGTATGTATATCCAGTATATCCAGAGTCCTGGATCTACACTTCTGACCATTAGTACATGTACATATAGAGACGGCATAAAGCATGTAGATATAACCTACACGTAATACATTCGCAGACTACAAATATGTGTACACATATAAAGTCTACTGGGATATTATACTTATATACATACCCACATAAGTTCACATCTAACTTAGGCTACTTTCACACTGGCGTTTTGGCTTTCCGTTTGTGAGATCCGTTCAGGGCTCTCACAAGCGGTCCAAAACGGATCAGTTTTGCCCTAATGCCTTCTAAATGGATACGCATCCGCTCAGAATGCATCAGTTTGCCTCCGTTCCGCTTTGGAGACTGACACCAAAATGCTGCTTGCAGCGTTTTGGTGTCCGTCTGACGAAACTGAGCCGAATGGATCCGTCCTGGCACACAATGTAAGTCAATGGGGACGGATCCGTTTTCTATGATACAATCTGGCACAATAGAAAGCTTTTTGGCTAGGTTAAAGATAATACAAACGGATCCGTTCTGAATGGATGCAGTTGTGCAGATCCATGACGGATCCACACCAAACACGAGTGTGAAAGTAGCCTAAGCTTGCGCCTGAAGTCCTGTTGGTCCAAGGGTCTGGCAGGAAGAGGGAGAGAGACTCCCAAGTTTCATGTCACCTACCTGTTCCCGTGTCCCAGCCCCCACCATGGACTCCACCCTGTGACCACCCAATTATCTTCCGAATCTGTTGGCCACAAGAATGTTGTCCAACTGCTTTTACAATGTGCCCTTCCTGCCTTTGATATGATAACAAGGGACACAGTGACCAATGGCTGCTGGCCATACTGATATCACTGAATGGGTGAATACCACTGGATATCAATATACTGTACACTATATCCACTTATTAGGAATATTTGTGTGGTCATCAGGCTGAGGTTCTGGGTAAGAGCCATATTTTCCTGTAACATTGGGCGTGGCACAAGTCGTGCCCAAAATCGCTGTGTAGCCATACTTTTAAAGGGGTTGTGTCACAGAACATTTTTATTTTTATTTTTTTCACACCAGCACCTGGATCAGAATACTTTTGTAACTGCATGGAATTAAAAATTTAGTATAGCCACTGAGAATTCAATAAAAGGTATCTGTATAGCGCCACCTGCTGTTTGTTCTTTTCCTTATTTTTTTGTCCATCTCACTGAGCTCTTCAACGGTCACCAGTCATATCTTCTGTTAGAAGCAGTGACAGTTACAGGTAAAGAGCTGCAGCAGAGAGGACACGTCCCCTAATCTGCCAGGCTGAAGAGAATCTAGCAGAGAAATTGGAGCAGTGAATGCGGAGATCTCTGGATCCATGTGAGGTACAGGGCTGGGTCTAGCTTTGTTACAAAGGTATTACCATGTACTATATGATGGCTGGTTTTCATTTTTTACATTAATCATGGCCTAACCCCTTGAAACTGGCCCGTTCACTTGGGGCGGCTTAGCTGTGCCCAGGCCAGTGACACTAGTCGTGACGTCCCTGGGCCTGATGGAAACAGCGAGAAGGCCGCGGCACCACTGCCAGCGCTGCTGCCTTCTCAAACAGCAGATCGGCGGGGGACCCAGGTATCGGACCCCTGCCGATCAGATACTGATGACCTATCCAGAGGATAGGACATGTTCTATAATATGTGGAATGGACAGACGGATGCAGACAGCAAACGGATGACATCTGTATGCTGTCCGAATTTGTTATGGACCCATAGAGAACAGGTTTATGTGCGATTAGGGATCGACCGATTATCGGTTTTACCGATATTATTGGCCGATATTGAGGATTTTGAACGTTATCGGCATCTATTTTGCCGATATACCGATAACGTATTGGGAACACAGAACGCGCTGCTCTCAGCGCGTTCTGTGTTCCCTCCGCAGCACAGGGGAGAAGGAAGCAGTGTCTCCCTCCCCCTGTGCTGCTGCTGCCGCTGCCGCCAATAGCAGGAGAGGAGACAAGAGGAGGGGAGGGGCTGTGGCCGCTGCGCCACCAATGAAGATAAGTCTTTCATTAATTCATATACAGGAGGCGGGTGCTGCAGAATCACATAGCCGGCTCCCGACCTCTATGAGCGGTAGCTGCGGTCCGCTGTAGTTAACCCCTTAGGTGCCGCGGATCGCAGCTACCGTTCATAGGGGTCGGGAGCCGGCTATGTGACTCTGCAGCCAGCTCCCGCCTCCTGTATATGAATGAGAGACTTATGTTCATTGGTGGCGCAGTGCGCACCCCCAAGCCCCCTAGTATTAATCATTGGTGGCGCAGTGCGCCCCCCACCCCCACCCCAATAGTAAAAACATTGGTGGCGCAGTGCGCCCCCCCCCCCAGTATTAATCATTGGTGGCAGTGGCCACAGGATCCCCTCCTCCTCCGATCGCAGCCCCAGCAGTGTAAGCCTGGGGCTCCGATCGGTTACCATGGCAGCCAGGACGCTACTGAAGCACTGGCTGCCATGTTCAGCTCCCTGCTGCTGTGTGCACAGAGCACAGAGCAGCAGGGACAGTGTGAGCTCCTATTCACCCTGATAGAGCTCTATCAGGGTGAATAGGACAAGGGTTCTAGTCCCTAAGGGGGCAAAAAGTTAGTAAAAAAAAAAACAAACACAAAAATATTAAGTATAAATAAAAAAGATTTTCAAAAAAAATAAAATAATAATACACGTTAACAATAAACATTAATTTTCAGCAGATTTGTGTAGGAAAAAAAAAAATTTCCTCAAAAATAAAAATACCCAGAATATCGGTATAAATTATCGGCTATCGGCCTGAAAGTTGACAAATTATCGGTATCTGTATCGGCCCTAAAAAATCAATATCGGTCGATCCCTATGTGCGATCTGTAAAGAATGCAGATCCGACGCGGACCAAACTGTTGTGTGCATGAAGCCTTATTCATTTAATTACCTATTTCATAGATGAACATCTCTTATCAATGTCAACAATCCACCAACTACACGATTACACGGATAAACAGATGTTTTCAGTTTTTTCTTCACTCCATGATCTACCATGGTCAGTGGCTTGTGGGTCTGACTAGTTCACCTCCTTTGGTGACTCAGTCCAGGATTACGTGAATGGCACAGAAGTCATGTGTGTTATAGGACAACGTCATTATAGTGACCGTTTGTACATCCCATAGGCCTGCATGGGGCAAGCCGTGTAAATGTGCAGCGTCCACTTCATACATCTCTGCGGGATCAGCTTCTGAATGATTCTGGGCAGGTGCTACATTCTACACATTCCAGGTGTCTTTTTTTATTTTTTATAAATTCTTTTTTTATGAGTTTTCAAGAATATGCTAAAACTTGCATTCTGTTGATTCACATATAACAGGATGAGAATGTTGGCACTGGGCCGACAAAAAGTCATAGGTACAGGGATCTCAAGTCTCCCGGAGGTTCAGGGAGTCTCCCACTATTAGAAAGCGGCTCCCTGACACCCGCATGTGAGACAATATATTTCGGAAAGGTTTACTGATAGCAGAGCAGAGAGATAAGAGAAGTGACAGGACAGAGTTTAGATTACAGGTTGAATTCACCCTTTAGGGTTAAATTGGCTTCTCAAGGAGATCTATATGTTAAAGGCATCCCTTCTTCTGTCTCATTCAGTAGCTCTAGAACTATTGAGAGAGATGTATTTTTTTTAAATACATTTACACATTTAACCCTCCATTTTAATTATATTATTTACCCCAGTGTTAAATTCACAGCCCTGGATGCTTGATTTTTTTTCCTACAGTGGGGTAGATAATTACACACAGGGTTTTAAAGAATAAACTTCCTGACTCAGACCAAGAGCCGACTCAGCGAGTCAGCAAGTGAATCGAAGCATCCGTCATCAGCGCATGCGCATTGCACAACCTAAGCATCGGTTCACTTGCTTCTTGTCAGCTCAGCGAATGAACCGAATCATGTGAAAGATCCGAACTTCCCATCTCTAGTTTACGCGCAGTAAACCTTTCTGGCAACCTGTAGCAGTGTCCTCTTCTCGGCGCGTGCGCACAGTGCAAGAAGAAGCCGATGCCAGCAGTCCGCAACGACGCATCAGGCTGAGCCTGTGCGCACGCGCGGAATCTCAAAGCGGGAGGAGGGAGGGAGAGGCGGCACTGAGGAGTAGAAGGCGGCGGTGGGCACGAATGGTGATGCGTGCGGCCGGGCACCATGCATCCACAGACCTCCCCTGCTTGGGCACCTTAATTCAGTGATTGACAGGTTAGTAAAACCTGTTTTTCAGCAGAATAAAGCCACAAATAGCTTTTATAAGGCCACCTTAGAAATCAGAATGCTACCCTGGACATGAGCATATGTTTAGCTCACAGGGATTATAGGTGGTGACAGAATCCCTTTAATCATATACAGAAATAGGATAATTTGGGGCAGGGTAATGAGCCCAGTCCTCCCACCATAGAGTAAAGTGTGCAGATACTGCATATGTCTGGAAAATGTAATAAAAAGTTTGTGAAAGGAAAAAAAAAGAAAACCTCCCTGAAAGGAGTTTTTGCAGGTTGGGATGTCTGTAGGTAACATGTTGATATCCTGACAACAAGGTCTAAATATATGTAGGATATGCTAGCCATCATATTGAATGAATAACACGAAAAAGCAATACGACCGCTCCATGAGTGGTACAAAACATTAGAGCTTAATCAGAAATTTTGATAAAGAAGAAAATAAAAATAAATAAAAGGGGGGGGGGGGGAGGAAAGAGTCATAATGATAATAAGACTGAAAGAAGCTGGGGAGATGACAGGACAAACCCACATAAGGAAGGGTAGGTCACATAAGGCAAAAGAAAAAGGTTAAGCAGATGGAAATGATAGAGATGACCCCTTCAAGCCAGTAAGGATTGGTACTCCATTGAATCCTGGAAGACAAACCAAGGGGTCCAAGCAGTAACAAACGCTTTATGATTATTGTAGTAATAGGAAAATGAGCAAGCACTCATACACTTGGCAACCAGATTGACATATGCAGAAAATATTTATTAAATCCCCATAAAATACAAGTAATAAAATTTATAAGAACAATGTAGCAATAATATACAACATTACAGTCACATATATTGTGGTAGATATGATCGACACTATATTCATATGACTCAATAGTGTCGATAAATTCAATAATATATATCACACCAAAAAACTTCAAGTATATGCTGTTATTTGGGAAAGAGGGGGTATTATCTTCTAGCGCTCTATCCCAATTTGGGAAACTGAATGTCACTGAAAATGTTGTAGGCGTATTCACTGGGAGCGCAACATGTTCATAAAGTGTCCACAGGAATCCTGATAATGTGAAAAGTCTCTTATAGCATATCCTTTTAAGCTTGATATGAGCTTTGGATTGAAGAAAACTTTAAATCGATGTTTGGCTTACCGTCTAGCGTCTGCTGTCTCCCTATTGCTTCAATGGAGCTTTAAATATTTGCCGGCTTATTCAGTCTCTCCATACAGCAAGCTGGTTTCACTCTCCCTTCCTCATCCACTGAGTGAATCTACCCGTAACGCGTATGGTGAAACAAGTGATGTACCTGCATTGAAAAGCCTCCGATAACACTGTATGGCCATACAGAAGAAAATCTCTACAGTAAAGGACTAACTATTCTTATCGTCGAAAGCTGCACCAAAGGAAATTGCGGAACAGAGTGGCAACTCCCGCAATCTTTGGAACTCCCGCAAAATTCAAACCAGCTTGCTGTATGGAGCGACTGAATAAGCCGGCAAATATTTAAAGCTCCATTGAAGCAATAGGGAGACAGCAGACGCTAGACGGTAAGCCAAACATCGATTTAAAGTTTTCTTCAATCCAAAGCTCATATCAAGCTTAAAAGGATATGCTATAAGAGACTTTTCACATTATCAGGATTCCTGTGGACACTTTATGAACATGTTGCGCTCCCAGTGAATACACCTACAACATTTTCAGTGACATTCAGTTTCCCAAATTGGGATAGAGCGCTAGAAGATAGCGCCCCCTCTTTCCCAAATAACAGCATATACTTGAAGTTTTTTGGTGTGATATATTATTGAATTTATCGACACTATTGAGTCATATGAATATAGTGTCGATTATATCTACCACAATATATGTGACTGTAATGTTGTATATTATTGCTACATTGTTCTTATAAATTTTATTACTTGTATTTTATGGGGATTTAATAAATATTTTCTGCATATGTCAATCTGGTTGCCAAGTGTATGAGTGCTCGCTCATTTTCCTATTACTACATTTGCCTTTAAGAGAGGGTGGGGTGATTCCCTCTATATGAGCTTGCAGCACCATACCTTAACTACTTGCTAGTGAGCCACCACAACCTACCACTATTTTTTGTACGCTTTATGATTATTCTTTAAGGACGCCGTTAGTTCCTCCATTCTCCGGATCTCTTCCACTTTTTGTATCCACAGCTCAGTGGACGGTGGAGTAGGAGACTTCCATTTCACCGGGATGCAGGACCTACCCGCAATGACCAGGTGGCGCAGGCAGGACCGATGAAGTAAGCTCAGGGATAAATCCGAGAGAGATAATAAGAAAAACCCTGGCGTGTTTGGTATGGGAAAAGAGAAAATAGATGCCAAGGTCTTGTGAATTGAGTCCCAGAAATGCTTGACTTTGTCACATTGCCAGTAAATATGAAGCAACGAGCCCTGAGATGTTTCGCAACGCCAGCACAAAGGGGACGTTGTCGGGAACATTCTCTGAAGACGGGTCGGGACGTAATACCATTTTATTAGTATTTTATAACTGGCCTCCTGATACTTACTGGCAATGGAGGATTTGTGAGCTAATTGGAATATTTTGAGCCATTGGTCGGAGGAGATATCAACTTGCAAATCTTGAGTCCACTTGTCAGTATAGGAGGGGTGAAAATCTGCTTACCAACGTTTTATAGAGTTCTGAGAGAATGGCGGTATACTCCTGAGCCTATGCACGTTTTTTCAAAATGCGTAAGAGGTTCTAAAGAAAGGCGCTCGACATCTACCACTCAGTCTCCATTGTACAAATGGGCCTCCCGAACTACTCGCCGGGAAGTCAGGATGTCCCAGGACAGGGAACATTGGGGATGGTGTTGGGGAGATCATGGGAATGTGTTGGTATTTGTGGAATTGAAGTAGAGTAGGGCCAATGATAGGGTGAGAGGAAATTGTAGACGGAATCTTCCTATCAGTCCATGGCAGTAGAGCCTCCAGGTGTTGTTTAAAGCCTTGGGTTTTACAGTTTTATGCTAGAATGTTTGGAAGGGCTCACCCTCCAAAAAACAAGGAATGGGTGCTCCCCCTAAAAAAGGTATCCCCAATCTTCTAAGGTAAATAAATTAACTGAATAGGTGAGAGGGGCACACCTACATCTAAAAATCACATGGAGCACCAGCCAATACGTTTATAAAACTATTTATTAGCACCAAAAATTTATTAAAATCGAATGAGGTACCTCAATATAATCTCACTAAACATGCAATTTACTTAAAAATATAAACATATATAACCGTCTATAAGAACTAATTGTATAGCAAAATCACTGATTAATGGTTACTTTGTAATAAGGGATCGTGAGTGTTTCTCTCTGTATACAGTCTTTAGTACAAGGTCTGATGCGCAATGTCTCTGCTGATATATAATATGAAGGTTCCGATTATGGCCAATAATTTACAAATGCGTATGCAGTGTTTTTTGTTGGTTATCTTCACAGCATATACCAGATTAGTCTGCTGCTAAACCGTGTTGTGTGTAAACACCCTACTCACTGTTCTGAAGCGGTGGAGTGACCGATCACTCGTGCTTGGCGTGGCGTCCCACGTGTTGCAGTGGTCCCACTGAGGAAGGAGTCACTGCCAACTCCGAAACGCGTCTGGTGTACACAAGTCTCGAGGAAGAAAGAAACCGCAGCTTACAATCTGCGCACCACCTCCGAATCTTTGGAAGCCCTTCCGCATAGCTGATAGGAAGAAATACAAGTCTCGTTGTGTCTGGATCAAAAGACACCAAGTAACGCCGAATATTCATTTGGGTCTTAACCACCTTAGACCCCGGCGTCTAAACGGACTGTTTTTTTCCCCTGCTTTGGTATCCTACTCGCCTATACAAAGGAGCAGATCGGAACTCAGACCATCGATGCTGCAACACGTGGGACGCCACGCCAAGCACGAGTGATCGGTCACTCCACCGCTTCAGAACAGTGAGTAGGGTGTTTACACACAACACGGTTTAGCAGCAGACTAATCTGGTATATGCGGTGAAGATAACCAACAAAAAACACTGCATTCGCATTTGTAAATTATTGGCCATAATCGGAACCTTCATATTATATATCAGCAGAGACATTGCGCATCAGACCTTGTACTAAAGACTGTATACAGGGAGAAGCACTCACGATCCCTTATTACAAAGTAACCATTAAAGTGATTTTGTTATACAATTAGCAACAAGTTCTTATAGACGGTTATATATGTTTATATTTTTAAGTAAATTGCATGTTTAGTGAGATTATATTGAGGTACCTCATTCGATTTTAATAAATTTTTGGTACTAATAAATAGTTTTATAAACGTATTGGCTGGTGCTCCATGTGATTTTTAGATGTAGGTGTGCCCCTCTCACTTTTACAGTTTTATGTCAAGTTTTATCATTGTTAACGGGGAACCTTTTTTCTTTTTTTTTCTCCTCAATATTCATAAATTTTTTCTTTTTTTTTTTTCTTTAGAATTTTTGTGGCTTTTTTTTCTTTTTAATTTCGGCAGTACTTACACCACTGAAAATTAGGCATGGACGGCCTATGGTCATGTGAATGAGCCCTAAAGCATAAGGGAGGGAAAATCTTCAGATTGAGGCTACATTCACACGAACGTATTTTGTTTTTGTTTCTGTGTCTGTTCTGGTTTTTTTTTGCGGATAGGATGCAAACTCTCCGGTTTACGTTATGCAGGAGAGGACTCCAGCATAATGGAAACTGGATGGATCCGTTTTGCAGGCCATAGTCTTCTATTATGACGGAATGAATAACTGCCTCTAAAGGCATTCCGTCATGGAATTGCGTTATGGTCTGTGGTAACGGAATCCATAACGCAATTCAGTAAATACCACAACATGAACTTCAACCCGCACACGAACTTCAAAATATGAAATTTGCTCATACCTAATGCAGACCCATTCATTTCAGTGGGTCAGCATAAAATGCGGACAGCACACCGTGTATTATCCGCATCCGTATGTCCGCTCTGTAGCCCTGCAAAAAAAAAATAGAACATGTCCTATTCTTGTCCGTTTTGTGGACATAGGCATTGTCGCAGTGGATCCTCAAAGAAAATGGATGCCATACGGAACGTCATCCGTGTTTTTTTTTTTTTTTTTTGCGGACCACAAAACACATGCAGTCATGTAATGTAGCCTGAGCCTGTGATGTGGTACGAGGGGGATTTCAGACTACCTCTGGTCCCCCATAGGCAGTCTAGCTGAGGAGTCTCTCGTTACAGGAAATCAATTCTAGGGAGCATTGGCCAATAGTTCTGTATAAGGGTTGTACAGGTTTAGCAAGCAATGGCCGCTTTCTTCCGAAAACATTCCACCTGTCCACAGGTTGTGTGTGATATTGTGTCTATGTTCCGAGATTGGGTATGTGCTGCAATACCAGACACCACCCATGGGCAGTGTGGTGGTGTCACTGGAAGAAAGCGGCCATGTTTTTCTTATACAGTACAACCCCTTTAGGCCTTGTGCATGCGACTGTAGTTTCAGTCGGCATCTGATCTGCATTTTTTGCCTGCTCGGATGAGGACCCATTCATTTCAGTGGGGCGTGTGCTGTCCGGATCTGTATGTCTGTTTGTCCGTCCCACAGCCACGCCAAAAAACAGGTCCTATTCTTGTGGACAAGAATAGGGATTTGAAACGTAGAGTGGGACTGTGGGATGCACACGGCCGGTATGCGTGTATTACGGATCTGTGATTTGCGGATCGCAAAAACAGATACAGCCCTGTACGCAAGATCTTAAACATACAACTGGATATCCAATTTAAAATGGAGTTTGTAGTCCCTGTTGTACGTAGCTGAAAGCTACTGAAAGCAACCATGTTCCCTGTGTGTCATCGGCAGGCAAAAGGACAGCTAAAGTATCTGTACAGCATGAGGAGCCGATCAAACAACGCCCCATATCTCAGCTGCCTGGGACTCTATGTGGGGCATTCGCCTGTGTGACACTGTGCTCTATCTCTCTCTTCCATCTTCCTATCCGGCAGTAATCTCAGGTCATTTATGGTTTAACTTCAAAGACAGATGAGTCACACTAATACATGGGGGCAAATGACACACTTTAATACTAACTAGGTTGTTAAATAAATAATTGACACTAACAACATAGTGGAAGAAATGGCCGCTGTGCTTTATTAAGGGTCACTTAAAATATTTTACAACCATAAATAAATAAATTAATTAATTTAAAATACCATAAAAACCAATACCAGAAGACCAATGATAAATTAACCATATAAGGACCAAGATCCACTCAGCATTAGCTGAGCGACACTACCCCTCTAATAAAGCCCAGCGACAGATGATACAGTGGAAAAAATAAGGGAAGGGGGGGTGGGACGCTGGTCAGCTCCGCCGAACCTGGGAATATAAAGGGGAACAGATTCCCGCCGATAAACAAACAGCAAATCAGGGAGCTGGAAATCTCCCCCAGCAACGGGCAGCAACCAATCAGCTGCGCTCTTGACTCCCAGCAGCTGGAATCTTCTAGAATGCAGGTAAGACGATTTCTGAGGTGATTTTACCTGAAATAGAAAAAAGGGCGGGAAAAGAGGTACAGGGAAGAGAAACAAGGCCCTAAAGAAACCCTAACTTAAAACCTACCTAAGGTGTCATAGCCCCCATGTCTCCCCCCAAGCTAAACGCTCTGGAGGGGTTAATTCATTCTGTAAGCGGAGTGCGATTCCTCCCCTCCTCTCTCCGTTATTGCGGTGCCGTTGGAGTATGTTGTGCGCACACTGCTCCTGGTTAGTTGTAGTTACAGTGTAATGACTGTGTGCGGAGTGATCGTGTCCTTCGCTGTAAATGCAGCGCTCACCTGCCGTATCTCTGTGTGCACTACCCTCTAAATGTGGCTTATAGGGAACCTGCCTTCAGAAAGTGCAATTCAATCTGCCGGCTGTAGAGCAGGAGGAGCTGAGCCGATTGATGCATAGTGAGGCTACTTTCACACTAGCGTTATTCTTTTCCGGCGCTGAGTTTCGTCCTAGGGGCTCAATAGCGGAAAATAACTGATCAGTTTTATCCTAATGCATTCTGAATGGAGAGCAATCCGTTCAGGATGCATCAGGATTTCTTCAGTTCACTCTTTGACCTTTCAGAACGGAGATAATACTGCAGCATGCTACGGTTTTATCTCCGTTCAAAATTCCGGAACACTTGCCGGATCCGGAATTTTTCCCCATTAAAATGTATTAATGGCGAATCCGGCCCCGAGTGTTTCGGCAAAACGGATCTGGCAACGGAACTGCCTGCTGGAATCCTCTGCCGCAAGTGTGAAAGTACCCTTATGTGGGGAAAGATGAATTAATTTATTTTATGCACTTGTATAGCGCTGTTATATTCCGCAGCGCTTTACAGACATTAGCATCAAGCTGTCCTCCAATGGGGCTCACAATCTGGAAACTGGAGTGTGGGAGGAAACCCTCGCAAACACGGGGAGAACGTACAAACTCCATGCAGATGTTGTCCTTGGTCGGATTTGAACCTAAGAACACAAGACAGAACTTATTAAATGGAGTTTGATATGACAAAAAGATAAAAATATAATGCACAACAGTTTCTGAAAATAAAAAGTAATAAACCAGAAACCTAACATTCACAGGTGCCGTGTCCCAGATGATCAGCGGTGGGGACGGCGGCTGCAGGTCCCGTGTCGGCTTCCGTGTGGCGGCGGCGCTCCCAGCCGATCAACGTGGGGGCGGCAGCGTGTCCCAGCTGATCGGCGCGGGGGCGGGACTTCTGTGCGGCGGCTCCCAAGTCCCATGCGGTTGCCTAGCACTGGGAGGAAGTTAAAGCCACTTCCTCCCAGTACTCTGGTGCATCCGCATGGGAAGGATTGCAGCAGGCCAGGTGGGTATGGTGCATGAAATGGAGGAGAAATTCAGTTAATTTCTCTCCATTTTATGTTCAAACAGTGAACATAAAATAAGGTGGGGGGGGGGGGCATATAAAATATATGCCCATTTATTAATTTATTAACCCTTGTACAAAGGAAAAGTAAAGCAGTTGTCCATAGCAACCAAATTCCAGCTTTAATGTTTTTCATTGCTATCAGCAACTGCGCCGCTGTTTCTTTGTACAAGGTTTGATAAATCTCCCCTATGACTAAATTTAAATTTGCTGTAAAAACATTACCACACCATAATTGGTATCGGTGAGTACTTAAAGGGATTCTGTCACCAGGTTTCACCCCTGTCAGCTAAAAATATGCTGATGTTCAGGGCGTCTTCACGATTCCTAATGTGGGCTTATAAATGTCATCTGTGGGCTTATTTAGCTAAAAAAACAGCTTTTACTAACCTGTCAGTCAAACAAATAAGGTGCCCAAGGGGATGCTAATGGATGCAAGGTGCCGGCCGCACCCGCCGCCGTTTGTGCCCAGCGCCGCCTTTCCGGACTTCTGCGCCGCCTCCTAATCCTCTGTGCCGCCTCTCGCTCTCCCTCCCCCTTCCTCCTGCTGTAAGATCTCGCGCATACAGGGGTTGAGCGAAGTGCCGGCGCATGCGCACTTCGCTGTAAGAAGCCAAATGGAGAAGTCCGCACGGGCGCATCAGGCAGAGCCCTGTGCGCAAGCGCGAGATCTTACAGCAGAAGGAGGGGGGAGGGAGGGAGAGCGAGAGGCGGCACAGAGGATTAGGAGGCGGCGCAGAAGTCCGGAAAGGCGGCGGTGAGTGCGGCGGGCATCTTGCACCCATTAACATCCCCTTGGGCACCTTATTTGTTTGACTGACAGGTTAGTAAAAGCTGTTTTTTTAGCTAAATAAGCCCACAGATGACATTTATAAGCCCACATCGTGAAGACGCCCTGAACATCAGCATATTTTTAGCTGACGGGTCAAACCTGGTGACAGAATCCCTTTAAATAAAAGTATCGGGACATCCCAGTTGCTGAGGTTGTCACCAGCTAGAAAACAACTTCAAAGGCCCTAGATGCCTAGACACAGATCTGCACACACACCGGACTCACCAGGGAGGGGGAAGAGCTGGACCCAAATATCAATATTTGCAACACTAACATTTATCAAAACTGCCTTAAGGCTCATGCACACAGCAGTTGTCGTTTTTGCGGCGGATCGGCAGAACACTGATTCCAGCCGTGTGCATTCTGCATTTTGCGGAACGGAATGGCCGCCCCCCTAATAGAACAGTCCTATCCTTGTCCGTAAAACAGACAAGAATGGGACATGTTCTATTTTTTTGCAGGGCCGCGGAACAAACATATGATGCGGACGGCACACGCAATAATAACGGATGCGGAAGCAATATGGATAATAAAACATTAGTATTAACTTTCTCTACATAATAAATGCTATTTGCTGAAGCGACACAACAGGGGAGATTCTTTGTTTTTGAATCCGCACCTGGTTTTAGCTTCAAAACAGCATCTGAAAACCTGATCTTGTACGGGCAGCTTTATTCTATGTTCTTATTGCGGCTTTTTTCGCTCCTTTCAGCATGAAAACTACATGGCATCCGCGCTGAGAGCACCATTCATGCGTCTACTCAATATTAACTTGTGGTTTTCCATACCACATCACGAATGGTCCTATCCAGACATGTCCGTTCTTGGTGCGGTTTCGGGAAAATGCTGGCAGGTGTCTGCTCACGGAGTAGCCCCACTAATTGAGGCTAAAACCGTTTCAGATCCACCACATTCAAATTGAAGAACTGTGGCAGAAACGCGAGAGCTCCTGCCGTGGAGTCCGTGGCAGTTATTGACATAGCCGTAGGGTTAGCTAAATAGGTGATATGATTTTAGATGGTTTTAGATGTTTATAGACTGATCAGTGGTTTTGTCCAGTGGCGCACACAACACTTCAAATTGCACTGAACCTTACTGTACAGAGCTATAAACCACTGCTGTGTGGACCCATGGGACCCTGTGGGTGTCGTGTTTGTGATCCGTTTGACCCTTCGGAGTTAATAATTGCATTAACAATAAAAATAATAGTCTGCACTACGAGTCTTTATTGCTGCGTAATGCTGCATTGTCCGCTCCTCACCGCCATTACGGATATATTAGCTGATGCATACATAATACATGAAAGTGCACGGAAAACACATTACACTACCTAAACACATCTAGCTGTTAACAAGCGTACCTTATTTCCTAGTAAATATCATTAAACATGCCTGAAGCAGAACGAATGCGCTGATGTCGGTGTTGGCGGTAAATGTATTCCTTGCCCTTTTCATCCCTCCCTTTCAGCTTCAGCAATTTTCTTTAGGAAACTGATGTTGGGGTACTATGTATCAGTCTGTATGTGCTACCAGTACCCAGGGGCGGCCATAGTACAAGGAGGTTGGTCAGTGGGCCACCCGAGCCCTCATGGCCGCAGGTGCCCTCCTGAATTCAGCTATATTGCCGTACCCAGGAAGGTGATACAATTGAATACTGAAGCGGAAGTGGCAGCATTTTTGTTCTGCTGGGGCAGTATTTTGTGCAGCACTGCAGTATTGCTGGCCCTATCTACTTGTGTTGCCCTGCCTTCTGTCAATTTGGACCTGCACACAGCATGCGGCCTTATTTAGGTGTTTTTCATGGCAATTTAAAGGGGTTCTCCGCTATTTTAGAAAATTAAAGTACTTAATTACTTTATTATAGTTATGAATATGTTGCGAAATACCTTTCATTAGCTGTAATGGCTTGTTTGGTCTAGGGAGAAATCATTAGGAAAAATAAAATGGCTGCTGCCCTATTAGTACACACAAAAACTGTCCTAATCACACAGGAGGACAAGTTATTTCAGAACTCTTGGCTAAAGAACTGCCTCATCCTCCTTTCCTACGTTGTCAGGGATTACGAATAGGGATGAGCGAATCGACTTCCGATGGAACATCCGAAGTTGATTTCGCATAAAACTTTGTTCCAATACTGTATGGAGCAAGAGCTCCGTACAGTATTAGAATGTATTTGCTCCTATGAGCCAAAGTTTTTGCTTCGCGAACTCTCGCGAGACTTAGGGTAATAACTTCATAAATTAATTTGTACTGTAAAAAAACATTTCCCGAACTCTGGTTCAGTTCAAAGGTACCACTTAACAGTACAAATTAATTTATGACGTTAATACAAAGCAATAACTTCGACTCATCTGAGCCAGTACATTCTAATACTGTGCGGAGCTCCTGCTCAGTAACGTATTGGAACAAAGTTTCATCCGAAGTCGATTCGCTCATCCCTAATTACGATCCTAAATACAGGTGACCTTTAGCTGAATCTCTGTAGGAATGGATTGACATAAAGTGCAGAGAGGACAGACAGAACAGACTGTGGTAATGGAGACTGCATACAACTGCAGCTGCTCCTAGCCACATCCCCACCTTCCTCTCTGTACTTCATGTCTCCTCATGAACTCAATTCCCACAGAGATTCAGCTGAAGATCATATTAAACTGTATTCAGAATCATAATGCCTGACAAGTGGAGCAGAGAGGAGGATGAAGCAGCTCTTTACCTCAGTGTTGTGAAGTAACTTGTGCTCCTGTATGATTAGGACAGGTTTTGTGTGTACTAATAGGACGGCGGCCATTTTATTTCTCCTAATGATTGCTCCCCTTAAAAAACGAGCCATTATAACTAATGAAAGGTATTTAGGAATGTATTTATAATAAAATAATATTTAAGTATTTTCCCCTGACCCAAATTGATGGTATCATAGTCTACTATACGTTCCTATGCAGGACATGTGAAGGCAGTATAACGGCACATGTAGTCCATATGGAGTTCTGTATTACAGACAAATAGGCACACTGTATGATGCCTCAATATGCTACCCGTGAAGCAGTGCTCTGTGGCAGTGCTTCACCAGTGTAGTCCAACTCACAGATGGAGAAACACCCCCTTGGTGAAGTACCGCTCAGATGCAGTTTTGACAGAAGTGTTTATATGATGCAGAAGCCTTTCTCTGGCTTCCCCAATCTCTGGTTTAGCCATAGTTGCCAACAATTCCCAATTTTTGGGGACTCTCCCTGATTTTCATAGACAGTCCCTGCAAATTCAGACTGTCGTAGGCTGAAATTGGACAGGGTTTTTGTAAAGCCACAATCATAAATGTGTGGCACCGTTGAACAGTTTGATGGGCGTTCCCCTTGGGTGGGACCTATTTGACTCAAATTTAAAAACTGCAAAGTTAGTAAGTATGGGTTTAGTGACACAACTGACTAATTTTGTGCTTAGTTTAATTTTAAGATAAATTGAGGTCATTTTAAAGGGAACGTGTCAGCAGGTTTGACTGTTCTAAAACGCTGTCAGTACTAGGTACGGTCTGGGGTCAATAGAACAATCAGACATTTTAAGGAGCTTTTCTCATCAGGAGTAGTGAGAACATTGAGTTTTATTCCCCCAGGTTGTGTTACTGCAAAGAGCTGCTTCATAACTCCTCCCTTATACTTTTGAGTGAAAGCTGTAGCATCCAACCAGGAGACCCCCACAGCTGTCTCTCAGAGGGGAGGGGCTTAATGCAGAGAGCACTAAACAGTGAAGCTCCGTCTCCTGGTTATTTGCAGGAACCAAATTTGCCAGAATAAATGTTTGTGTTCACAGTTCTCCTGATAATAAAGCTCCACAAAAGGTGTGAATGTCCTGCTCTCCCCATCCCCTACCTAGTACTGTCAGCAGTTTAACATGGTCAAACCTGCTGACAGACTCCCTTCAAATATTTTGGCATGGACCAACATCCGTAATGAGGTTTAGACATCAACATGTTCTGGCTGCTGAGAGTCCTGCAAGAAAAGATTCAGAAACCCTGCCGTGTCGGGAATAATACCTCCATTATATGGCACACAGTGGATCAGGGCTCATACACATGGCTGTACACTGCGTGCAGAATTATTAGGCAAATGAGTATTTTGACCACATCATCCTCTTTATGCATGTTGTCTTACTCCAAGCTGTATAGGCTCGAAAGCCTACTAGCAATTAAGCATATTAGGTGATGTGCATCTCTGTAATGAGAAGGGGTGTGGTCTAATGACATCAACACCCTATATCAGGTGTGCATAATTATTAATTTCCTTTGGCAAAATGGGTCAAAAGAAGGACTTGACAGGCTCAGAAAAGTCAAAAATAGTGAGATATCTTGCAGAGGGATGCAGCACTCTTAAAATTGCAAAGCTTCTGAAGCGTGATCATCGAACAATCAAGCGTTTCATTCAAAATAGTCAACAGGGTCGCAAGAAGCGTGTGGAAAAACCAAGGCGCAAAATAACTGCCCATGAACTGAGAAAAGTCAAGCGTGCAGCTGCCAAGATGCCACTTGCCACCAGTTTGGCCATATTTCAGAGCTGCAACATCACTGGAGTGCCCAAAAGCACAAGGTGTGCAATACTCAGAGACATGGCCAAGGTAAGAAAGGCTGAAAGACGACCACCACTGAACAAGACACACAAGCTGAAACGTCAAGACTGGGCCAAGAAATATCTCAAGACTGATTTTTCTAAGGTTTTATGGACTGATGAAATGAGAGTGAGTCTTGATGGGCCAGATGGATGGGCCCGTGGCTGGATTGGTAAAGGGCAGAGAGCTCCAGTCCGACTCAGACGCCAGCAAGGTGGAGGTGGAGTACTGGTTTGGGCTGGTATCATCAAAGATGAGCTTGTGGGGCCTTTTCGGGTTGAGGATGGAGTCAAGCTCAACTCCCAGTCCTACTGCCAGTTTCTGGAAGACACCTTCTTCAAGCAGTGGTACAGGAAGAAGTCTGCATCCTTCAAGAAAAACATGATTTTCATGCAGGACAATGCTCCATCACACGCGTCCAAGTACTCCACAGCGTGGCTGGCAAGAAAGGGTATAAAAGAAGAAAATCTAATGACATGGCCTCCTTGTTCACCTGATCTGAACCCCATTGAGAACCTGTGGTCCATCATCAAATGTGAGATTTACAAGGAGGGAAAACAGTACACCTCTCTAAACAGTGTCTGGGAGGCTGTGGTTGCTGCTGCACGCAATGTTGATGGTGAACAGATCAAAACACTGACAGAATCCATGGATGGCAGGCTTTTGAGTGTCCTTGCAAAGAAAGGTGGCTATATTGGTCACTGATTTGTTTTTGTTTTGTTTTTGAATGTCAGAAATGTATATTTGTGAATGTTGAGATGTTATATTGGTTTCACTGGTAAAAATAAATAATTGAAATGGGTATATATTTGTTTTTTGTTAAGTTGCCTAATAATTATGCACAGTAATAGTCACCTGCACACACAGATATCCCCCTAAAATAGCTAAAACTAAAAACAAACTAAAAACTACTTTCAAAAATATTCAGCTTTTGATATTAATGAGTTTTTTGGGTTCATTGAGAACATGGTTGTTGTTCAATAATAAAATTAATCCTCAAAAATACAACTTGCCTAATAATTCTGCACTCCCTGTAGTTTATGTCTGTATCCGATCCGCGTTATTTTGCAGATCCATTAATTTCAATGGCACCTTGCGCTGTCCGCATCTGCATGTCCGTTCCTCGGCCCCGCAAAAAATAAAAACTTGAACTTGTTCAATTCTTGTCCGTTTTGCCGGCAAGGTTAGGACATTTGTACAGAAGTTAGAAAAATAAATGGTGGCATGCACTTGGCTGGGATCAACGATTTGGAGACGGCCGTGTGCGTGAGGCCTTATTCTGAGTTTATTTCACACAAAATGATGTCCCTCTCTATCAAGCTGGTATAGTGTGGGCCTGTAGCTGTCGATGTGCGCTGCATTTCAGCTCCTCACCAGAACTTCTATGGAGCTGCAATACTTTGGAGGACGCGAGGCCTAACTCTGGATGATCAGAGACTTATCGCTGCTTATTTCCTCCTCCGCTTTCATTACATTCGTAAGGTTAATTATCCATAATTGTTAAATCGGTCATAATCTGAAGATAGTGAAATTGCGTTGGCATCGCTGCTGGAAACACAGCCATGTGAGGGTACACTGCAGAACAGGTTGCTGCCATATGAGTAATAGTTGAGATGATAAGCGAGATGAGCGTCTTTATGGAAGCTTTGGTTCATATAAATGATCCGATTCTTTAGCTCACCCAAGAATGTAGCACTTGTGACGGCACACAGCGATGCATAGTGCCACCGCATGGCCTCGTGTGGTTTGTCCTGGCGTGGGGGTGGGGGGCAGTACACCTTTCAATGGTCCTTGTTCTCCTCTCTGAATCCCCTGGCACAATTCCAGCACAGCTCCCATGACACCGACATCTCAGCAGACTATCAATAAGTCTTAGAATTCAATCTGAGAATCTCAGGAATTTCCTCGCTGTGGGGTTGGGCGGCACTTCCTTTCTGTGTATGAATTCAAGCTTTTTTACTTGGATCTGACCCTCCTGAGAATTGACGAGACCCAGCCTAAACCACGTTGATATCATGGAAGAAAACACCTATTTGTGCCTCCAGATCCACCATTGACTCTCTGTAAAGAATATGTGAAGCCATGTTTCTCCTGTAGGACATGGAAGTGCCTTTAGCCTTCATCAGTTCGTACCATCATCCTTTCTTGAGTGTAGGAGTTTGGAGGTCTGGCTGGGTCACCCATGGAAATGTTTTTTCCCCTGGGCTATCAAATTCCCTCTGGCATCAACGTTCCAGGATTTTTACTATTGATGGCCTATCCTCAATATCTTATCTTATTGGCTGGGATGCCACCCCAAACTTCCGCCAGTCAGCTGTTCTGCGGGAGCTCTGGCTCCGGAACTACACTGTGTAGTAGACTGAGTTGGTTACTGCAGCATTCCTCCTATTGAAGTGGATGGGAGCAGCCCTGCAGTAACCAGCTCCGTCCACTACAGAATGGGTGGAGCTGTCTACTTCTGGCGCCAGAGCTACTGCAGAACAGCTGATCGCCGGAGGGGTGGGGTGTCATTTCCGCCAATCAGATATTGTTGGCCTATCCTCAGTAAAATCCCATAACACCCTCTTAGTCTCCCTGCACATAATGCAGATTACGTGTGTGTAATACAGTACCAGCAGAGTGAATGACACTTGTACACAATGTACACTTTGCTTTTTTCTTCTGTGCGGATCTTGAAATCTGCAGCGTGTCAATTGTTTGTGCGATTTCGCGCCTTTTTAGGTCTCATGCACACGGCCGTTGTTTTTGTCTGCATCCGAGCCACTGTTTTTGTGGCCCATTCACTTCAATGGGGCCGCAAAAGATGCGCACAGCACTCCGTGTGTTGCCCGCATCCGTTGCTCCGTTCCATGGCCCCGCAAAAAAAAAAAAAATAACCTGTCCTATTCTTGTCCGCGCTTTGCGGACAAGAATAGGCAGTTATATTAATAGCTGTCCGTGCCGTTCCGCAAATTGCGGAACGCACATGGACGCCATCCGTGGTTTGCGGACCGCAAAAAACGGAACGGTCATGTGCATGTACTCTTATAGAGTGGTTTTCCCCATACACATTAGTGGGGCTGTTAAAGGGATTCTGTCATGACATTTTAGGCCTATACATATGGCCAGGTCCGTACTAATAACCTGAATCCGAAACTGTCCTGATTAAATCTGCCTGTGGCTCTATTAGCGCATTAAACAGGTTTTTATAACCTGTCATTCACCTACCTAAGGTGCCCAAGGGGACGTTGTTTCATACAGGGTCCCCGGCTGCACCCATCTCCATCTGGTGCCCAGCGCCGCCTTCCCAGTTGAAATCGCCGCCTTCCTCACCTCAGCCCCGCCTCCGCAATCGTCCGGTCCCTCAGGTTATGCCTAGTGTGCACGCACGGGATCTGGCAGAGGGACCGGACGATTGCGGAGGCGGGGCGCTGAGGTGAGGAAGGCGGCGCTGGGCACCAGACGGAGATGGGTGCAGCCGGGCACACTGTATGAACCGACGTCCCCTTGGGCACCTTAGGTAGGTGAATGACAGGTTATAAAAACCTGTTTTATGTGCTAATAGAGCCACAGGCAGATTTGATAGGGACAGTTTCAGATTCAGGTTATTAGTACGGACCTGGCCATATGTTTAGGTTATAGGCCTAAAGAGAAAATCTACATAAAAACTGTAAAAAGAACCCTAAACCGTGATAAATAGTGTGGATTTATGTGTGGTTTTTATCACGTTTTTGGTGCTGGTTTCTGTGCAGGTTAACATGCGGAAGAACCTCATGAATTTCCATGTGGATTTCCCTGTGATTCTGCATCCAATTTGAACCAAAAAACACAATTTCTAATAGCGGTTTGTGGTGCGAATTAGATGCGGTTTTGCCGCAGACCTCACCCTTAATTAGAAAAGGCTGAAATCCGCAGCTAAAACTGCAAACATAATTGACATGCTGCTGATTTCTAAATCCACACGGCAGGTCAATTTCCATATACACTTTGCTGGTACTGTAATTCGCTCGCGGTTTTTCCGCATGGGAATCTGCAGGTACAGATTAAGCAGGTGCAGGTACCCTTAACGTCTGTTCACATGTACCAGAACTCCTGCAGATTATCCAGCCAGCACATGGGTATACCGTAGCTGTGGAGTAGAGGAGATTTGAGCAAATGTCCTCCACATGCTGTGGAAATTGATCTGCGGCGCGGATAGTTAAATTAACCTTTTAATGCCGAACCGTCACAGATTTGTTTCCAAATTTTCATGTAAAGTAAAAAAAAAAAAAAAAGTTTAGAATTAAAAAAAAATAAAACCCAACCTGTTTATTTGTATGGAGATGGGAATTTCTGCCAGAGATCTGCTGCATGTGATCACCGCCACGTGGCTTCTAGTAGGGGTTGTGTCGCTGCAGCTCGCGCCAGATTTCTGGGTTACTGGCCGCGTTGGTCGTCGCCCGTCTTGCCAGAAACAGATCTAGCAGAATGGACCTTTTACCAACTTGTCAGAGGAAGACGCCTTGTTTTCTAGTGCGTTTTTCGCCTTAGGGATAACGCTCTTCAAGGAGTCTGTGGTTGCAGGTTGAAACTTTCCGGTATTCGCAGAGTGTTTTTCGTGCATTGTACTTTTGACTTTCAGTAAACCTTCAGTTCTATTGCTGGAGGGACTTTACATAATTTAACTAGAGGGACAGTGGCGTTAATGCGCTGCTTTTAGCTTCAGGGAGCAGCAATGCTGTTAGTTTTTTGTGCGTTCAGCAATCATTTTTATTCCACATAACATGTCCGACCCTCCTCCTCCTCCTCCTCCTCCTCCTCCTCCCTTCTGTATTTCTAGTGGGATGTCAGCAGCACGTACAAGAAATTCTATGTGCACCTAGTGGTGGTCGGACTGCAGACGTATTCCACCGCCTTCAGACTGTTGGTATCAGCAGTCATGTATGGGGTGTGTCCGAATCCTCCCTTCCCGTGAATACAGTGACTGTGTATGTTTTACTAGAAGACGCATGCACATATGCCGCTAGAGGCGCCCTATTGATAAGGAATGATTCCTGTCGCCACATAACATGGATAAACTAAATTAGGCATGGTTCACATTGGCCCTATTGATTTCCATTCTGTTTTGTTATAGGACCATTCCCCAGAATTCCCTGATCCAGCACATAACAGAAGCAAACCATATGGACCCTATTGACTATTATGGGGGTCTGTCTAGTTTCCGCCTGGGAGACAAAAAGTTCCTGCACGCTCGTCTGGTGTTTTTGAGGGAATCTGCAACAGAGGGCCCTAAGGCTACCTGGACACGGGGGCAGGTTTAGGCCTCGTCCACATTTCCATGTCGTTTTCAAGTCTGTGAAAATAAGTGTCCTTGTTTCATCTGTGAAGGATCCGTGTTTGGTCCATGTGTCCGTTTTTTACCCTCTTGGTGTGATCCATAATCTATGGATGTTGCTCAGCTGAAAATTAATTTCCAAAGTATCTCCTATCAGTCTTCAGTGCATAACGGATCGTCCACAAATACAACATGGACGCCATCCGTTTTGTGTCTGTGATTTTCACATACCCTTAGACTTCAATGGGCATCTTTTGGTCTGCATCACGGACCAAAATAGTGCATGTCTCCATGATTTATTTATTTTTACTGACCCACGGTCCGTAAAAAGATACTGATGTGTGAACAGAAACATTTAAATCAATGGTTGCGTGTGCTGTCTGTGGAAAATGCAGACAGCACGCGTCAGTGAAAAAACGGAAATGTAGACAAGGCCTTACAAACAGAAAATCCACAGTGCGCTAAAATTCACGTCTGTTTCTTGTGGGTTTTTTTGTGCAGATTTGATGAGGTTTTGCTCCAGATCTCTTTTGCTGCATTGCAAAGGATGAAATCTGCACCAAAATTTGCACAAGTGTACGATTTGTCTAATCTCATGCACTTTGTATGTACTGTATTAGGGCTCATACACACGACCGGTGTTTTGCGGTCCTTTTTTCACGGATCCGTTCAGTATCTGATGTTTTTTTTTTCCTGATTTAAAGGGAATCTGTCACCTACTTTGACCATATAAAACTGTTAACATAGCAATGTGCAATAAAGTACCTTCATTCCTGCATGTGTCTTCTTTCTTTTATTCAACTTTTCATTTACCGTATTTTTCGCCCTATAAGACGCACCGGCCCATAAGACGCACCTAGGTTTTTGAGGAGGAAAATAAGAAAAAAAATATTTTGAACCAATAGGTGTGCTTTTGGTGGGTTTTGAACTAATTGTGGTCTGTGGATGGCACACTGTTATGGGGGATCTGTGGGTGACGCACTGTTATGGGGGATCTGTGGGTGACGCACTGTTATGGGGGATCTGTGGGTGACGCACTGTTATGGGGGATCTGTGGGTGACGCACTGTTATGGGGGATCTGTGGGTGACACTTATTGGGGTCTCTGGATGGCACTGTTATGGGGATCTGTGGATGACACAGTTATGGGGGGGATCTGTGGATGACACAGTTATGGGGGGGATCTGTGGATGACACAGTTATGGGGGGGATCTGTGGATGACACGGTTATGGGGGGGATCTGTGGATGACACAGTTATGGGGGGGATCTGTGGATGACACATATATAGCATCTTATGCTATGTGTCATCCACAGATCCCCTCCATAACATTGTCCCTGTAGTGAATGACCCTCAATACAAGGGGTGGGGGTCGCATCTGCTTTTATAATGACAGCGGGGCCCGTGCAGTGACTGTATTCTACTACACGGGCCCCGCTCACTGTATAATCGTATCTGTATTCTGTAATAGTTAATTGTGTATATAATGTAATCACATAATCAGCGCTACTTACAACTACAAGCCCTCGGTAGGTAGCAGAGAGGAGGGAGGAGGCAGGCCGGGAGGACGGGCGCTGGCAGCATGAGTCACTACGTCATGTGCCCACGCCGCCTGCTTTATTCATAAAGTGGGCGGCGCAGGCCTCCCGGCCTGCCTCCTCCCTCCTCTCTGCTACCTACCGAGCGCTTTTAGTTGTAAGTAGCGCTGATTATGCGATTTTACATTATATACACAATTAACTATTACAGAATACAGATACGATTATACAGTGAGCGGGGCCCGTGTAGTAGAATACAGTCACTGCACGGGCCCCGCTGTCATTATAAATGCAGATGCCAGCCCCTCCTCCCTCACAGCTGATACACCCGCCGCGCGGCATCGCGGCGGGTGTATCATTGAAAATACGGCAAAATCAGCAGCATTCGCCCCATAAGACGCACTGCTATTTTACCCCCACTTTTGGGGGGGAAAAGTGCGTCTTATATGGCGAAAAATACGGTAGATGAAAAAGCAATTTTTCTCATATGATAATTAAGCCTCAAGGTGCCCAGAGGAGCGTTTATTACTCTCCTCTGGTGCCCAGTAACGCCCCCCTGCAGTGCCCAGCCCGCCTTTCTTCCAAGCCCAGCACGCCTCCTAAGAAATAAATTTACTCCCGCATCCTTGCTGAACGGCGCCGCCCCCTCTGCTACGTCTTGTAATTTTTTCACCCCACCATCCTTGCGTCCTCCTTTCTTGGCCTCCGAAATCCTGCGCAGCCGCAGTATCGCTGACTGCCTGCGCCTGTACGATACTCCTGCTCCGGAGGGCAACAGCCTCAATAGTGTCACTGGGCATGCGCCGAGCCCAGTGACTTAATCAAGGCGCTGTTGCCTCAGGAGCAGGAGTATCGTCCAGGCACAGGCTGCGCGGGATTTCGGAGGCCAAGAAAGGAGGAGTCTACCTGTTAGGCTACACGCACACAACCGTATGTGTTTTGCGGTACGCAAATTGCGGATCTGCAAAAAAAAAAATTACATCCGTAAGCCATCCGTTTTTTTTTGCGGATCCATTGTAACAATGCCTAAAACGGACAGAATAGGTCATCTCTGATCATAATCTCGGACAACCCCTTTAAGTTTATTTATAGCCTCTTGTTAATACTTTATAAATGATTTTCTTTGTGCTCTGATCAAGTACTGAAGCGGTGACCTTATGGCCACCTGCACACGGATTCCGGTAGACTTGCAGAATTTCCATGTGGCTTTCTGTAAATTTCCACGCCAAATCTGCATCATTACTTGCTGAATTTGTTGCAGATTTGATGAGATTTTCCCGCAGATCTCACCCTTCCATTGAAAACGTTGAAATCTGCACCAAAAATCGCATAATTGACACGCTGAGGATTTCAAAATTTGTACGGCATTTATGAATGGAAGAGAGAAGCAAAGTGTACATAAGATTTGTCTAATCTCGTACACCTTGCTGGTACTGTATTATGCTGCAGTTTTTTCCGCACGAAAATCCACTCTGAAAAACCGTTCGGAATCCGCAACGTGTACAGGTAGCCTACAGTGTCTATAGCTTTACTATTTCTAGACAGGAGCTGGACTATACGGGTAACAGTCGCATCGTGCCAACTTCCCGCTGACGTGCATTGATTCGCACATAATGGGCCGCATGCATGCAGATTGTTCTTACAAAAAGTTCTGATTTCTGCAGTGTGTGTGATAGAATGCCCCTTTACATTGGTCGAACATCGGGCCGATCGTCGCTAACAAGCCTTCGCACGGACCCTCGTTAGCGATAATCTTTCATGCGGTCACCTAAATCATTGATCCTGCAAACAGCCTCTGCGATGGTCGAGCGATGGCATTAGTGATCAGTCTTCCCCATACTGTGGAGTAGATCACTGCATGTAAATGCGGGGGTCTCCTCCACTGACGAGTCAGCGATTGTCGAGAAGGAATGCTTTACAATCATCTGCTCAATGGAGCAGTGTAATGGGGCCTTTACACACCTAAAGGGGCCATTCACACATCTGTGTTTTGCGGTCCGCAAAACACAGATACCGGCCGCGTGCGTTCTGTATTTTGCGGACTGCACATGGCTGGCCCTAAGATAGAAATGCCTATTCGTGTCCGCTATTATGGACAAGAATAGGAGATGCTCAATCTTTTTGCGGGGGCCGCGGAACGGAACTACGGATGCGGACAGCACATGGTGTGCTGTCCGCATCTTTTGTGGCCCTATGAAATGAATGGTTCCGCAAAATTGCTAAACGGATGCAGACCCAGAACAACGGATGTCTGAATGGACCCAAACTCTGTAATTAGGCTTTTGCTTTATGATATGACGTTGTGCTTCTTTGACAGTTTTGTGCTTCTAGAAAAAGGGGGGGGGGGGAAAGGAAATATACATTATAGATTTAGTATAAAAACGAATAACGGGTCCTTTTGAGCGGCTCCTCATTTCCCATTCTTCCAGCATGTATGTGATGGGTAGAACGTATGTTACGTGCACAGCGGGAGCTGCGCGTTCGTGTCGCTCATCTGGTCTGCATTGCAGCTGCTGCTCTCACTGTTGGTTGTGCAATAAATCATCCTCCGCCACGCCTGACTGTATGTGATGGCAATCAAACATGAACGTCACAAGCTGCGCATCTAGGTTCATGACGCATAGCCTATGAAGGAAATCTAGCAGTCGCACTCTCGGTACGGTTTTTTCATTAGTCCATCAACAGAATTAATAATTGATGATGTTTAACAATTCAGCGGTTCTTCATGTGAACGGGAGATTTCACTCTTCTATTTGCTCCTATACAGTGTATACTGCAAAAACGTCATCAATAGATTATCTCTCCAAGAATTGATGGCTCATAGACTTGAACAGGATGCACAATGACTCACAAAGGCTCATTGTAATGTTACGCTCTTGGCTGTCTTCGTTTGAATAAGGCAGGTAATACTGGAAGCTTTCATTTTTTTGCAGACAAGCATTTGCCTTAACAAGGTTGTGCACCTTTGGGGGCATCTTAGGGTGCATTCACACGACGGTATAAATGGATCCGCATCCATGTGCTGTCCGCATCCGTTGTTCTGTTCCGTGGCCCCGCAAAAAAGATAGAGCATGTCCTATTCTTGTCCGCGGACAAGCTTAGGCATTCTCTATATAGCGCTGGCCATGTGCGGAATGCACACGGCCGGTATCCGTGTTTTGTGGATCCACAATTTGCGGACCGCAAAACACTTACGGTCGTGTGAATGCACCCTTAGGTAGACCTGCGAAGGGTGCAAAGCGTGAGGGGGAACGCATTGCACCCACACTGAATCCGGACCCATTCATTTCTATGGGGCTGTGCACATGAGCGGTGATTTTCACGCATCACTTGTGTGTTGCGTGAAAATCGCAGCACACTCTATTTTGTGCGTTTTTCACGCAACGCAGGCCTCATAGAAGTGAATGGGGCTGCGTGAAAATCGCAAGCATCCGCAAGCAAGTGCAGATGCGGTGCGATTTTCACGCACGGTTGCTAGGAGACGATCAGGATGGGGGGGGGAATGAGAGCAGGGGGAAGGACTCCAGCATTATGGGTCTTACCAGGACTCCACGATAGGGGGACAACAGAAATACTACCTTGCTGGGATCTTCCCTACCATCTAAACTGTGAGTCCGCACTGATCATTGAACTTATCTATATTTGGATGATAAACACCAAATTGACCTTGGTATATGATCATTTTCTGCCCTATAGGATGCGGAATATACCATCTACCTCTGAAGGAGTCTGATGCAGGCACGATCATCAAAATGTGCATATAACTGGCCTGATATGATGCTATCAAGCATACCCATTGGCCTGATTACATCCCCCTGAATCAATTAAATGTAGAGCGATTAACCTACTCTGTCTGTGGACCTGGCTTTATGCCGGCGTTTATCTTGTAGCACTTTTCTATGTGACCTGGCTCTATGCCAGTATCTATATGGTTGCATTCATTCTGTATAGACTAACAGTTTTATTACACCTCCTGATGATCCCATAGCATTGTCTAGGGGGAAACGCGTCGAGGTAGCTAAGGTGTATGACTATCAAGTCAACCCTGACCAATCGTATGTTTTGTATATGTCTGTACTATATGTTTTGTTTTTTCTTGTCTTTTTTCATTCCATCCAGCTGATCTATATATTTATGATTAATTATTATCCTCACCTCATACCTAGGGCAATTTAGAACCATCCCTGCTGCACCCCTATAGGAATCTGTGAGGGGTAGTAGTATAGGTATGTGGACAGGGGGCCTCCACCATCAGGAGCCCTCCCTGGGCTGAGGTTATAGGATAGGGGTAGATATAGGGACAAACATTCCCGTACCCCAGGTTACTAATCTACACTGGATGTGATTATCGGTTACACTATTCTGTTTGTATATTATTGATGTCATATTTAGTGGACCCAATTGGGATCCCTTTTAAGGTATACCATTAAAATTGTTATTTTAGTTTTTTTTTTCTTTGTGCTGGAACTGTTCACATATGTCATAGTTTCAGCAGATACTGTCATAGGCTTCATAAAAACTCTGTAAATCGTTGAATAAGAAGACCGCGCTGCTCCTCTTTTTTTCAGTATAGAGCAAATATCTGGCATGGAAAATGGACCATCAAGCTCCACAGATAGTCATCTCTCCTCTACCCAACCTTCCTGTAGGTAATCAAGGAATCGCAACCATAGTGAAGCACTGACTTCCTCCGTACATTAAACATATTTTATTATACTCACAAGCAGAAACTTGATTAAAACGTATGTATAAAATCACAAAGGTGCACAATCACAGGTATCGTCCGACCTGATTTTCGCTTACGCGCTTCAAATGACCAACCTTTTATAAACCCCTCATAGTCCCAACCCCTTATCCGCATAATTTAATCATACACAAAACCACAAATCAATATAACATAAACATACTCACTAATCTATTTTTATTAACTATAAAAGAAATACGCCGGTATCATTCACAAAGGTAACTGGTCACATGCTAACACATGCGATCCAGGTCACCTGACAAAATCCAACCAACCACTGCTTGGTACCACCCCTTAGAACCGCAGGTCCTACCGCAATAGCACTGCCGGTATGTAACGTATAGAACTAAATTAAGCATGGTTTCAAATCGCACTCAATATTTAGTCCATTAGGTTGTAGTGTTCCTAGATTGTACATCCACTACTCCTCCCTCTCCATTAATTTTTTGTTACATAATCGCCCCCTCGCCAATGGGTTTTAACGAATTCCACACCCATAAAACCCAGTCCCTTTGGGTTCTTCTGATGGCATCTCACAAAATGAATGGGAACAGCATGCGTTTCTAGTCCTTTCTTTATATTGTGTATATGCTCTTAGACCCGAGTCTTAAGTTTACTAGCGGTTCTCCCTACGTACTGGAGGCCGCAAGGGCACTCCAGCACGTAGATCACCCCTGTACTTTCGCATGTGATGCTCCCCTTTACCTTAAACACTCGTTTACTTCTACTGGCACATATCACCTGCGTTGTCGGCAATCTATCATTCCTGCTCCTATTTTTGCAAGGGAGACAGAATCCACACCAGGTTAATTTATCCTCTTTTCCTCTCATCGCTCTTACGTTCAGCACTATGTACTAACTGCTGTCGAAGATTAGGGGCCTTCTTAAAGATGACAACTGGATGCTCGGGAAGGACTCCTCTTAAAATGGGGTCAATTTTTTATTTTACCTGCGTTTGTGTTAAATTGCGTTAAAAACCAAGCTTAAAAACATTATCACCTTCCACTTTTCCCACATTTCTCCTCTTTTCAATTTCTTCAACCTCCTCCCTACATTTATTCAATTCTCCCTCATCGTAACCTTTTTTTCTAGGAACCGATCTTTAATGATCTGACTCTGCTGGCGGAAATCCCTTTGTTCTGTACACTGTTAGATTCACCCTCTTGAATTGTCCCTTGGGTATATTCCTAAGCTAAGGGTTATAATGGCAACATGTGAGGTCAATATACGCATTGACGCCCGTGGCTTTAAAGAAAGTCTTAGTGTTATAGCGGCCGTCCTTTATAAAAATAGTAAGATCTAAAAAGTAAATTGAGGTGTCACTAATGGTACTAGTAAAATTAAGGTTCCACTCATTAATGTTAATCTTCGCAATAAAATCTTCCAGACCCTGTCTTTCCCCTCTCCAAGCAAGCAGGCAGTCATCGATGTAACACCTCCATATCACCAACTCTCCTTTCTCAGTTTTTATATTAAGTGCCGGGCTGATGTAATCCCTCTCCCACACCGCCATAAAGAGGTTGGCGAATTTCGCCCCCATCGCCTTCCCTGTGCACTGGAGGTAATAAGTGTCCTCAAACATGAAGTAGTTGTGACACAAGCAAAAATCGGTGCAATCTACTATAAATTTCCTTTGGACAGGGTTCAAGTCAGAATCCCTCTCAAGAGCCTCCTCAACTCCCCTAAGTTCCAACTGTTTCGGGAGGTGACATCAATTGTGGCAAGCCACATGTCACTTCCACTTAGCCCCAAAATATTCACTAACTGAATTACATCCGGAGAGTCCTTTTAAATATGACGGAACTAGTGTCACAAGATCCTGGAGAAAATGATCGACGTACTCAGAGAGTCGGCTCGTAATAGAGTTGATCCCCGACACGATAGGTCTCCTGGGGAATCAACCAGACTTTTATGGACCTTGGGCAAATGGTAAATCACTGGTGTGACAGGGTGCTTAATTTGCAGGTACTCTAATTCTTTTTTTATTTAAAATACCCTTGTCGAAACGTTCTTGAAGCAATGTACACATTTTACCGTTATATTCCATAACCAGATTTTTCTTTAACTTCTGATTAAGTCTCCTCATCTGAAATAAACCTACACATTTCCTTCTTATATTTGTCTGTGTCCATTATAGCCACCCCTCCTCCCTTATCTGCTTGCTTTATTACGATCTTGGTGTTTTTTTCAAGATTACTCAATGCCGTTTTTTCTTCCTTGGTTAGGTTATAGTACTTCGGTTTTGTTTCTAGTTTTTCCAATTCCCGCAACATACCTCTTTTAAAACTCTCTATACAGTCATTCTCCTTATTTTTAGGGAAAAATTTAGACTTGTCCCGCACATAATGCCTGCGTTTTTGAAAGGCGCTGCCTGGTTACTCAGGAAATACTTAGCAATGTTTAATTTCCTAGTATATTTGTATATATCCAGAAAAGTTTCAAATTTATTTTGCTGATGAGTGGGTGCAAATTTCAAACCTTTTACTAGTACCCGTTCCTCCTGCTCCGAAAGAACATAGGAACTTAAATTAAAAATCCCCTTCATTTCTCTCTGCTCTTCTTGCAGTTTGGGCTGTTTTTTGCCTCCTCTCCTTTTTCCTCGGCATTGATGGTCAGTTCGCAGGGTTCGCCAGCGAACACATGCGGGCTGCCGTCTTTAGTAAGGTAGACTCACCCGTCCGGCGATGCACAGGTAAGCCCTTACCTGTGTCGGGAGCCGGTCTGAAAGCAAACGCAGTCACCGGGAGCAGGCAGTTCCGAGAACAGCCCGATGAAGGCCCCCGGCGGCTGTTCTCGGAACTGCCTGCTCTCTGTGACTGTGTTTGATTTCAGACCGGCTCCTGGCACAGGTAAAGGCTACCTTACTGAAGACGGCAGCCCGCATGTGTTCACTGGCAAACACTGCGAACTGACCATCACTGTTCCGCAGTATGTATTCTTTTTTGAGGGGTGCTTATCCTGGCTATTTCCCTTCCTTCTTCTATCCTGATATCCCTTTGGACTCCCTTGATTATTTGATGTGGGAAATTTTGTTTCCCCGGGGGCCCCATCTCCTTGTACATGCGGTTGTATAGGACTCTCATTAAAATTCCTTTGTGAGGGATACTGGTCATACTCTCTAAAAGTTTGACCCATATAGTGCTGATTAAAATGTCCCTGCTGATATCTAGAATAGCGATCACCTCGCTGTTGGTGTGTACCATTTCTAGAATACCCAGAATAGTGGTTCCCATACTGACGATATGGTCTCCTCCAGGATGGAGGAGTCCATAAATTAAAGTGCCAAACGGGTTGACCATATCTATTATTCCCCCTCGGGTAGCTAGAATATCTATTATTCTCGTATTGCTGCACGGAAGTCGTTCTTTCATTCACTCCATTTTGAGTTGGGTTACCGTGACACACACTAACCTGGCCCTGAAAAGTTGCATCCATGTCTCTATTGCCCGTACCTAAAAACACAGGAATTTCCATTTTATTCTTCCATTTACGGTATATACCGTCTTATTTTTATAGTCCTTTACAGACTTTAAAATATTTGTTTTAGTTTTTTACTTTTCACCTCTTTCTCTATTTTAATGATCATGGTCTGACATCTACTCGACAGCTCGTTGATTCACAAGGGATCACAGCACTCAGCAGATAACTGGCAACGGAATGGGTGCTCGTCACTTTTATCCCTGACTCCACCTCAGCAATTCTTCAGATAATAGAATAAAGTTTCTGACAGCACACCATGTGAAATTTTCAATGCAATTAATGTTTTATTCAGCCGGACATTACATCATTTTGAACAGCAACATTTCGGGCTTACATGTCATGCCCTTCATCAGGCAATATCTGATAGTGTCTATATGGCATCGGTCTACTCGACAACTCATTATACTCTTTCTGGTCTTTAAAGGGTGTCCGTAGATTCTGTAAACGTACAATATTGCTATTGATTCGTTTCCGTTTCTCTTTCCTTTTGCTCACAATAAAACTGATCACCCTCAGACCACAATCCTTCATTAGTTTCTCCCATTCTATCAGGTCTCCCTCCTCCTCTGAATTAAGCGGTAATTGCCACCTCAGGCCCTCTGGAATCTTCCCTTCAGCAAGGTATTTCTCTAATGATAGAATATCCCAGGTGGTCTTAATTTATCTCACCAGATCTCTCTCCAGCTCAAGAAATAATTCCTCCAAATCTTTATCACATTTTCTATCATGAGTTCCATGCGTATATTGACCTCACAAGTTGCCACTATAACCCTTGGCTTAGGAATATCCCCAAGGGACAATTCAAGAGGGTGAATCTAACAGTGTACAGAACAAAGGGACTTCCGCCAGCAGAGTCAGATCATTAAAGATCGGTTCCTAGAAAAAGGTTATGATGAGGGAGAATTGAATAAATGTAGGGAGGAGGTTGAAGAAATTGGAAAGAGGAGAAATGTGGGAAAAGTGAAAGGCGATAATGTTTTAACGCAATTTAAAACAAACGCAGGTAAAATAAAAAATGCAATCAGAAAAAAATTAGGGGATATTGAAGAATGACCCCATTTTAAGAGGAGTCCTTCCCGAGCATCCAGTTGTCACAATCTAGGGACACTACAACCTAATCGACTAAATATTGAGTGCGATTTGAAACCACGCTTAATTTAGTTCTATACGTTACATACCGGCAGTGCTATTGCGGTAGGACCTGCGCTTGTAAGGGGTGGTACCAAGCAGTGGTTTGTTGGATTCTGTCAGGTGACCTGGATCACGTGTGTTATCATGTGACCGGTTACCTTTGTGAATGATACCGGCGTATTTCCTTTATAGCTAATATTATGTACAAGAGTGGGGGGTAAAAATAGATCAGTGAGTGTAACGGATCGCGGGGTGCCAGGCGATCCGTTACAGTGAGGATGTTTTTGTTTTTAATTTCTTTGTTTATATTGATTTGTGGTTTTAATTGTGTATGATTAAATGATGCGGATAAGGGGTTGGGACTATGAGGGGTTTATAAGGTTGGTCATTTGGAGTGCAGGTGTTCGCTCCTGAAGAAGTGCGTAAGCGAAACCCGGGTCGGGCGATACCTGTGATTGTGCACCTTTGTGATTTTATACATACATTTTAATCAAGTTTCTGCTTGTGAGTATAATAAAATATGTTTAATGTACGGAGGAAGTCAGTGCTTCACTATGGTTGCGATTCCTTGATTACCTACAGGAAGGTTGGGTAGAGGAGAGATGACTATCTGTGGAGCTTGATGGTCCGTTTCCATGCCAGATATTTGCTCTGTACCGAAAAAAGAGGAGCAGCGCGGTCTTCTTATACAACGATTTACTGGATTCTGTGATTTTTAACCCACATCACATCGAGGACCTGCAGTGCGATAAGTACAGCTACGTATGTAAGTGACATTTTCATTGTGAACTTTATGGAAACTCCGCGAAGTGAGCACCTGTGGTTTTTGTGGCATTGTTCATGGCTGTAGATGTTAGGTCACTTTATATGTTTTTTTTACTAACTCCTCACCATGGATATTGAGAGTCGCCAGTTTTAAGCCATTGTGCTTGATAACAATGGCTTGTTATGGACCTCTGAATAGAATTGACCCTTTTTGGGGAAATAAGACCTGTCCGGCCACTGAAAATGTTTTTGTGGTAGACACATAAAAGCTATTTCATTCTAACGTGTAGTAATCATTGATTCATATGGCTGACAAGCATCATGTTGTTTATCTTGTTTTCAGCAAGAGTCAGCTAAAAAAGGTACAAAAGCAGCGTCCTCTTCCAGGATCTACAAATAATTGTACTGGAGCTTTCAGCAAAATGGCTAAAATGTGCACTGGATTTGGGAACTGTAAATATTTACTATCCCTATTAATGAGTCATTATATACCATGAACCCTTAAGACCACCACCCAAACTTGCATTGAAAAGTTGTCTCCTAGGGAAGGCAATCCTCTTGAAGTTGGACAGTGATACATAATATATGCTGAACCTGAAAATCTGTCACAAGTTTGGTGGGCTTCTCAAACAGGTCTTCTCACTGTGTCGCTCTAATGTGAACCCTAAGGCTACTTTCACACTCGCGTTTTGGCTTTCCGTTTGTGAGATCCGTCATGGGCTCTCACAAGCGGTCCAAAACTGATCAGTTTTGCCCTAATGCATTCTGAATGGAAAAGGATTCGCTCAGAATACATCAGTTTGCCTCCGTTCAGTCTCCATTCCGCTCTAGTGGCGGACACCAAAACGCTGCCTGCTTGACGAAACTGAGCCAAACGGATCCGTCCTGGCACACAATGTAAGTCAATGGGGACTGATCCGTTTTCCCATTGACTTTCAATGGAGTTCATGACCGATCCGTCTTAGCTATGTTGCAGATAATACAAACGGATCCGACGGATGCATGCGGTTGTATTATTGTAACGGGTCCGTTTTTGCAGATCCATGACAGAACCTCCCAAAACGCGAGTGTGAAAGTAGCCTAATTTAAAAGGGTTTTTTCTCAATAGTTGGTTGGCATATTTCTACAATATGCTATCGGTAGGGGTCCCAGTGCTCGACTTCTGGAACATCAGTGCTTCAGGCCACCCAATGTGCAGAGACCTACAACATTCCCATTCACTTGACACTGGTGTCCCAAATATCACCCGCCATGATCAGAATGTCATGGCATATTCTAGCGATATGCTGTGTGTAATATTGGAATATCTGTATAATATAATAAAAACAAAAATTAGAGCAATTACATTTTTCTAAAAGGTGGATGTAGCTTTTAGCGTGTTACACACTTGTAATGATGCCTGAACGGCAACTGAACTTAAACCTTGGCACAAGATTCACGGGGAGTGTCTGTAGCATCAGGTCTTATCTAGGGCTGCAGCTATTGACTATTTTTGTAATAGAGTATTCTATCGATTAATCCAACAATTTATTGAGTACTAGAATAACAAAAAATTAATTAAAAGAACGTTTTTCATTATAAAAACTCATCAGTTGCCCCCCCATTGCCATCAGTTGCCCCCCCCCAGTGCCATCAGTTGCCCCCCCCCAGTGCCATCAGTTGCCCCCCCCAGTGCCATCAGTTGCCCCCCCCCCCCAGTGCCATCAGTTGCCCCCCCCCCCCCAGTGCCATCAGTTGCCCCCCCCCCCCCCCCAGTGCCATCAGCTGCTCCCCCCCAGTGCACTATGTCCTGACGATGTGTCAGGAGGAAATTGCAGCGCGGTGCGGGCCGGCAGGTGACCACAGAGCGGTGAGTAATAGCAAGTGCTTCACTCCCGCTTCGTGGTCACATGACACAAACGAATCCTCGATGCAAAAAATTTGCATCAAGGATTTTTTTTGTGTCGAATTACTCTATTTTAATCGATTAATCGTTTCAGCCCTTGTCTCTGTCTCTCCTTCTCCTCCCAGCTCGAAATGTCACATATCCAAGCCTGCTTGAAGCCCAGCTGGACAAACCCCACCCTAAGATATAGCATCATTGCTGACATCACATCTACAGGGTCCAGGAGAATGAGCAGAACACCACCCTCAAGGTCATTGATGGTGTTGTGTTGACAGGTCTGAGCCTTACAAGCCTTACCACGCCTCAGATGTTGATGTGATGTCATTGGGATAGAGAACCAACAAAGCGGAAAATGTCACGTGACCACGATAGAGTGGAGGAAATCGGGGCAATACAGATAAACAATCACTATTAGTACATGATAACCATTGTTTCCTGTCAATTGATGCCAATTGCTAAACCCATCTGTCAAGTAGCCCTCACGTGGAATTTAATTTCTGTCCCCAGCATATCTGTGCCACTCAGCATCCTGGTCCTCCATGAGACTCTTATGAAGCTTCATAAACAGGCAATTGATCTTGAGTGATTTTGCAGTCACAGCTAGAATTTTTGTGTCTGCTGTGTTGATTTGTCCTGGATAAGGTTTTTTTTGTGAATTTATTAAGTTGATGACTATTTGGAGACATATGTAGTTGGAGACTGTTTCTGAAGCTACTGATTTTTTTTTCTCTCCACAAAAGCACATGACAATTGTCCAGGTGCAGGGAATGGCGGGCATCGCTGGCAGGAGACCTTCTGGGAGTTTAACAGCTTTGTTCCCTTGTCCTGAAACTAAGAATAAGATCACAGCTGCTGCTGGGTCGCAGAGTGTGAAGGATGAGATCCAGCATTGTGCTTGTGATTATAGTTTAGTTGTCACGTTCGGGTGAGGGAGGGAAACACCACACCGAACATAGGAGGGAAAGGGGTGAGGGAATAAGGCCTTGAAACTAGGGAAAGGAGATGGACACCTCCTAGTAAAACCCAAATCAAAGTCCTGACTAACTACCAGTATGAACAGACCCCAGAGGTAGGGGAGTTCATATACAGGAATACCTAGTGTCCTAACTCATCCTATAGTACCCTGGTACTAATGTCAGGACTGAGACAACCTGTTCCTCCAAAAGGAAGGACGAACAGGAGTCTCCCTCAGGTCTTAATACAAATGACAGGGAAATGCAACACACAAAATAACCCAAACAAAATACAAAAGGGAAAGAAAACACAACTTCAAGTGGCTATGGCAGCACCAGGAACTCAGCCGAGATCCACACACCAGCTATCCATAACTCCAACAGAAGCTATAAACCACATAGTATAGTGGGAGAAACAACAATAAATAGAGAAGGTTAAATGACCATAATAGCCACACCTGAGGAAAGAAGGTATGGCAAGCACCAGAAACAACACAGAAGTCATTTGATCCAAACGGAAAACATGTCAGATCAAACCACGTGTTGCCAGTCTCACCGATCTCCTGCCACCTGTCGCAGGAACGTCCGTGACATTAGTAGAGTGAAATATAAACTTCGATGACTTAATTGATACCAGGTGGCTGCTTCTAACCACAGTCTTATCTGGACTACCTGGATGCTGTATGGAGATCTTTTATGGAGTATGTTATTAATGGGGAACTAATCAGTGGGAAACTTTTTATTTTTGATTTTTTTTATTGACTTTGTACTATATTGATTTGGACAGAAGACTTAAAGGGATTCTGTCACCAGGTTTCACCCCCTCCAGAGAAAAATATGGTTATGTTGAGGGAGCGTTCACGATTCCTAATGTGGTCTTATAAATGTAATCTGTAGGCTCATTTTGCTAAAAAAAAAATGCTATTACTAACCTGTCATTCAACAAAATAAGGTGCCCAAGGGGATGTAATTGGCTCCAAGCTGCCGCCCGCACCCGCCGCCGTTCGCGCCCAGCTCCGCCTTTCCCGACCTCAGCGCCGCCTCATAATCCTCTGTGCCGCCTCTCGCTCTCCCTCCCTCCCCCCTCCTTCTGCTCTAACATTTCGCGCGTGCGCACAGGGCTCTGCCTGATGCGCCCGTGCGGACTTCTCAGTTTGGCTTCATAGAGAGAAGTGCGCATGCGCCGGCACTTCGCTTAACCTCTCGATGACCTGCACACTGGCAGAGCCCTGTGCGCACACGCGAGATGTTAGAGCAGAAGGAGGGGGGAGGGAGGGAGAGCCGGAGGCGTCACACAGGATTATGAGGCGGCGCTGAGGTCGGGAAAGGCGGAGCTGGGCACGAACGGCAGCTTGGACCCATTTACATCCCCTTGGGCACCTTATTTTGTTGAATGACAGGTTAGTAATAGTGTTTTTTTTTAGCAAAATGAGCCTACAGATTACATTTATAAGACCACATTAGGAATTGTGAAAGCTCCCTGAACATAACCATATTTTTATCTGGAGGGGGTGAAACCTGGTGACAGAATCCCTTTAATCATATACGGCATATGTGAATGATTTGTTCTAACATGCTGAGCTCTTTAAGCCCTTTAACATTTACGGAGGATCAAGGCAATTATTGGGAGCAAACGTTTGTAGGAACACTCATTGACGATAATTGCCCCATGTAAGGGTGTCGGCAATAACCAGTTTATTGGGTGTTTGCATATTTCATGTTACACCTGAAATTGTGGTTACTCGCAACAAACAATTGTAATAGAGATATAAATGCAGCTGACCGATTGAGAAAGAACAGTTTGTTCCGAATCATTGCTCTTTGCATTGGCCCATGTAAATGTGCCTTTGTTGGCTCTCGTTGCTTCTGTCACGGCAGTCATGGATCTCAAGTGGATACCGATGAATCCCAACAGTGACCCCATTGACTTCTAATGAGACCAAACAGGTCTTTAACTTGGTTCCAGTATTTTTCATGGTAAGAATAGTGGTGCAGACTGTGCTGTTCTCTTCCTGAGCCTCCATGCTGTACATAATGCCTTACAATACTTGAATTTTCATTTGTGTTCTTACATAACAAGAGGACATCTGATTGCAAATTGGTTTAGTCTCTAGAAGAAAGCTGAACAACCGAGCAACCTGGCATCGGTCAAGTAGAGGGATATATCAAGGAGAAAGGAATGGTCCATTCTTGAAGTTGCCGTGTTGGGAGCAGGAAAAATTCACAAGCGTATGGATCTGGGCAACTTTGAGTGCAAAATGTTGACGGCTAGATGACTGTCAGAGCATCTACAAAACAGCAGGTCATGTGGAGTGTTCCCAGTATATAGTGGTTAGTACTTACTAAAAGTTTTCCAAAGGAGGACAAATGTATAACTTGCTACAGGGTCATGGGTCCAAAGGAATATTGATTCATGTGGGAAGCAAAGGCTAGCCTGTCTGGTCGATCCCTCAGCTGCTGCAGCCCAAAAAGGATTCCAACCATTGGAGATATTTATAGTACTTCCACCGGGTATTCTGTAAATGTCTGATTGTGAATAGCTTGATCAGATGTTTTCAGAATTCTCCTAGAAATGAGTGTAGAGGGCTATGCATGCTCATCTACTTGTTCATTCAACAGAAGCCACAGAATAGGGTCTCACCTTCCTTAGATCAACGCAGATCCTAGTGGTAGAACCTGCCAGACAATTATGCGGTAGACCATTGCCGTTAGTATCTATCAGGCGAAAACCCTTTTCAGGTGGATGACTGAGGGGTTGCCTACCTGGGAAATATATGACATCCGTATGTGCTATGGGGAGGCAAGCTGGTGGGCTCTTTCAGCAGGAGAATGCACCTTACCATACAAGTCATAATTCACATATTAATAAGGGGGTTCAAGTACTAGACTAAACATCTGTGGGCAGTAGGCTATGACTGGTATGGCAGCTCAGTTCCATTCTCTTGAAACAGTAATTTAATAGAGCTCTCTGAAGGTCCGGCTGGGGTTTGCTTCTCTCAGTGTTTAGGTGTTTGGACATTTGTATGAGGTCTGGCATGAGATGACTATTTAACATGGTCATGAAGATACTATATATCATGATTTCTCTTTTGGATCTTCAGCTATTGTAATCATTGAACTAATTTTTTTTTGCGTCTGGTGACTCCTACAGTATGTCAATAGTTTGTACAATGTATTGCCATGAGGTGCAAGAATCCTGCTTAAGTGCTGGATTCATCAATATTCGGATCTTGATCCTGATGATTCATGACTGTTGTTAGCACACTTAATTTTCTTCATGTCTGACAAAGCAAAATCAATCTACCTTGTGATCTGTGGCTAGATTTTGTGAATAGCTCGTAAAGGGGTTATCTGCCTTATTCATATTGATGACCTATCCTCAGGATAGGTCATCAATATCAGATCAGTAGGGGTCCGATCAGCACCCCTGCCGATCATTTGTTTGAAGAGAAGACAACTCTCGCACGAGCGCATCCTTCTCTTTGATTGCTGGGGTCTCGAGAGTCAGACCCCCACCAATCTAATATTGATGACCTATGTATCCTGAAGATAGGTCATCAATATGAATAAGGTGGACAAGCCATGTTTGGCTGACAGCTATCTCTCCCGACTCCTTCCCGTCTTCCCCATACACATACATGATCAGCTTGGGCGAACATGTATTTGTATTCAGTGGGGAGAGCGGAGAAATTGGCTGCCAGACACTTCTGGAGGCTGCTTATCTCCCGAGAGAACAAAAGGATAGAGCAAAAATATTCATTTTGCCCGATCCGTGTTTGGTCTAGGGAGAGTTGGGAGCTCCCCACACATTAGACTATTGGCTGGTCCCACCATTCTTCGCGGTTTGGCTGCTAAAATGCCAAAAATGTGTGTACATGTGGAATAACACTATAACTAGCATTATGCTGCGGTATTATCTCCGTCCTGAACAGTCAAAAAGACTAAACTGAAGACATCCTGATGCATCCTGAACGGATTGCTCTGCATTCAGAATGCATGGGGGTAAAACTGATCGGTTCTTTTCCGGTATTGAGCCCCTAGGACGGAACTCTATGCCGGAAAAGAAAAATGCTAGTGTGAAAGTACCCTTAGCCCTTTTTATTTTGCATTTTTCACCAGTTTCCCTCTCTGCAGGTCCTCTGTCTGTCAGTTTTTCCAGACCTTGTGGCTAGAGACTAGCTACTGTGATGTCTCCCATGCACAGCATGAAGGAGAAATCCAGCTTCCCTATCTCTCTGCAGCACACTTGTTGCAGCATAGAAGACATTTTGCAGGAATACTGAGCTGAGTGAATCCTGCTCTGCGGCATGGTAGCAAAACATTTCTCTGTGTCTCTCTCTGCCTTTCTTTCCTTCCAGCAAGCTTGCCCTTTCTTCCGCTCCCTTCTCCATAGACTTCTATGGGCTGCAACTGTAACCTGATCTCTCGGTGAACTGATAATCCAGCTTTGAATTAAAGGGGTTTTCCAGAATTTTTCTACTGATGACCTTTCCTCAGGATAGGTCATCAGTATCTGATCAGTGTGGGTCGGACACCCAGGCCCCCCCCCCCCCCCCCGCTCCCTGATCAGCTGTTTTGAGAAGTCACCGGAGCTCCTGTGAACACCGTGCTTTTCTCCATGCTTACGAAGCAAAGCGCTGTACATTGTATAGCAGCTGTGCTTGGTATCGCGTTCAGACCCATTGAAATACATGGGACTGAGCGCGATATGAAGAACAGCCGCTATCCAGAGGAAAGGTCATCAATAGTAAAATCCCAGAAAACCCCTTTAACTGATTGTTCAGTGCTGGAGGGAGGAGTTTGTTAAGTAGAGAAAGAGGCATTTTATATCTTCACGTATGCCATTACTACAGTTACTCTTTAACTCATAATGTATGCTCAAAAATACATTGAATTCCTTAAAGGGAATACAAATAAAATAATCCTTACTTTCTGTTACTTTCATTCAAACCAGACAAAAATGTTCCGAGGAAAATGACTTGTTAGTCTTGTGCATGTCTATTACCTCACCACTTGCAGGTCCCAGGCGTGTTCAGAAAGAACATGAAATGGAACCAAAAGACAGGACCGCTCTGTTTCAGGCTTAGAGCAGCTCTATGCCGCCTTGTGCTGCGTTAGCCGAGCTGGGGCTCTGCCACATCCTTCAGGATTTCTGTAATGCACCATGGGATGTCATCCAGCCTGATGAACCCCTTGCTGATCAGATCCTTCAAAGGTTTATAGAAGGAAGCGTTTAGAGCCTTAGCAGTAATCTAATTATCTGGATTTTTAACTAACGACTATTGACCGGTACAAATGGAGCAGTAGGAAGCTGTAGGAGCTTAGGGTGTATTCACAGTATTCACAGGCCAGGGTCAAATGTGCAGTAAAACTGCCATATGAGCACAATGTGTGAAGACACTTCATCTGACTTAATCTTGTCTGATTTTTGGAATGCTGAGGCCTTGCAGACATAGTGTGATTTTGGAATTTAGAAAATTCTGGATATTGTCTAAAAAAAACAACAAAAAAAAAAACCTTTTATGTTGCAAATTTCACCCAATTTCTATGCATAAGTTGAAAGCTGCTCTAAGGGTGCATTCACAAGTCCAAATGTATTTTGCAGTCTGCAAAAAATATGGATGATTTCTGTGTTGCATAAGTTTTTGTGGATCCATTATAACAATACCTATTCTTTTCTACAAAACAAGAATAAGACCTGTGTTATCTTTTTTGTGGAGAGGCGGAATGGACATACGAATGCGGACAGCACTCCGTGTGCTGTCTGAATTTTTTGCGGACCCGTTGAAATAAGCAGGTCTGCATCCGTTCCGCAAAAAATGTGGATTGGATGCAGAGCTAAAATACCGTAGTGTAAATGGGCCCTAAAGCTAAGTGCATACTGCATTTGTGCACTGTGTTTAATGTCCACGCCAGGAATAGCTGATGTGTCTATGGGCCTCCATTTATCTGTTATTGGCCAGTCTGGTGTACGTTGACAGATCCGAGTCATTATACTATTACTGTGTAGGCAATTGTCTGCTGGGTGTTTCTATCTGATGGCAGCTCCATCGCAGCCATAGGCAATCACAGACCGCTCCTGCTCAGAAGATAGAGCTCACAGCAAATGGTGGGGTTCTAAAGGAGATGGTTGTTGGGGCTACGGGGTATGGAGGGAGACTGGGTATAAGGGGGCCCTGTTGTACCTAGTACTATTCTGACTACTGAGAGGGCAGCACCTATTGTAACAGGGGAGGCAAGGCTTCTGTGTCTCCAGGTGGGGGTGGACCAGCTTGATATGCTTGTTTTTGCTAGCTCCTAAACTTGTAACTTTCTCTTAAAGGGGTTCTCTAGGACCTAAAGGAGTTGTGCCATGAAAAATATTCTACATTTTTCAAACCAGCACCTGGATCTGAATACTTTTGTAATTGCATGTAATTTAAAAATTTTACATAGCCACTGAGTTATTCAATAAAATGTATCTATATAGCGCCACCTGCTGTTTGTTTGTTTCTTATTTGGTGTCCACCTCACTGAGGTGGTCGCACGTGCTCAGTATAAATCTTTAACTGAAAGAGCTACAGCAGAAAAGCCATTTAGAAAGCACATGCCCCCCGCGCTGCCAGCTTAAAGTAAATTTAGCATCACAAAGAATTTCATTTTAGGTGCTGGGCTGGTTCTAGATTTATTAGAAACAGATTGTCATGTACTACGTGATATTTAATTTTGATGGCATAACCACTTTAAGTACTGATGACCTGTCCTTGGGATAGGTCATTATTATCAGATTGGGAGTGTCTGACTCCCTGCGCCCTTGTTGATTAGCTGTTTGTAGGAGCTTTGTTGCAGGAACCTGACACCAGAACTACACAGCTCCACACACCGAGTAGTGGCCGTGCCTGGTTACTGATCTTTTCCACCACTTTCCCTAGGTTTAAAGGGTTTTTCCTATCTGGGACATTGGGGTCATATCGCTAGGATATGGTCCCAATGTCTGATAGGTGTAGCTCCCACCTCTGTGACCCACACGTATACTTAGAACAGAGCCCACAAAGTGCCAGAGAGATAACTGCGCATGCCCAGCTGCCCTCCATTCATTCGTATGGGAGCGCCGAACTTAGCTGAGCAGCGCGCTTGGCTATTTTTGGAAGTCCCATTGAAATGAATGTGAAGCGCACTGCACAATCACGGGCACCGCTCCATTCACTTTTATGGGGCTTACGGAAATTTTTGGCGCTCCCATAGGAATGAATGGAGGGCGGCCGCACGTGTGTGGTGCGTCCTTTGGCGGTTTGTAGGCTCCGTTCTAAGTATAAGTGCGGGTCCCAGAGGGACCTGAACCTATTAATAATATTATTATTATTATTATTTATTTTATGCAGTTATATAGCGCTGTTATAGTCCACGGCGCTTTACAGACATTAGCATCAAGCCGTCCCCAATGGGGCTCACAATCTAAGTTATCAGACATTAGGGCCATATCCTAGCGATTTGTGCCCAGTGCCTAAGAAGGGACAACCCCTTTAAGAATAAGTTAGAAGTCCTACTTAGATCACCTAATATGTCATCAGAATAAAGGTATTTTCACTCCGCCAGCTAAGCTTGAAGTAGTCGCCATAGCCCGGGATAATGGCTGGAGGTCATGCTGATGATATTTGCGTCTATGGTAACAAAACCTTTTTATTTCTAATTTCTTCGGCATGCTTTAAATATTTTCTCCCGTACGACCATAAGCATTTACGTTTGTTTGGCTGTGTTATTTTTTAGGCCCCATAGGTAGCAAATATGACAAATATGAATCTTGTTTTTGAAGAAACAGAAAACGTTTGATGTTCTGCGTTGTCTACTTTTCGTCCATGCTGTATATGGTAGTTCACAGATTTTCAATTAATTTTGGCCTAAGTTTCACATCTGGATACTGTTTCTTGTCTGTATTTAAAAAGCATATTTATCACACTGTTCTGTACAGTAGAAAACCTGTAGTTGGTGGCAGACGCGCAAATGCGTGCATTTTTGAGCGTACAGTTGAGTATCTTTTTTTAAGAAAGGAGCTGTATACCTTCTGTGTTCACCAAACAATGGGTACATAGAACATGTTTCCATAGGGAGTACAGTCTCTATTATGACATGGTTTCAAACATGGCTGCATTGACATACGGTATTTTACATTTTCAGCTCCAAAATAAATTTTTCTAGGCCACAGTCTATGGTGACAATGATTGAAGCCAGCTACTGTCATTGTTTTGTAATCTGGAGGAGAATTTAAAGGGACAATGTCCCCTATTAACTGCAGTACGGCATGAATCGGTGCACCCATTCCGTTCCGCCACTGTGCACCCACAAACCGGCCATGTAATGCACTGGGAGGACTCCTGCATGTAAGGGACAGTGCTCCCGGAGCAGCTCTCTCTGTGCCTGATGCACCCTTTTTGCAATTGAAAAATATATTCCCTTAGTGCAAATGTGATTGCTTTTGCCGTATATTCATGAATTTTTGCAAGCCCTCTTCTGTGAACCTACCATTCTTCAGTGAACGGGAACCTGTCACCTCTACCATGCCGCCATCAATGAGGACCGCAAAATATAGCATCCCTTCTGGTCTAGCATTCAGCGCTTTTACAGTACTGACAGGCCAAACCTTGGAGGGCGTCTGCGCTGTATGTCTGATGAGGCTTGTGGAACTCCTACCCCTGCCTCTTGTCCATAACTGTCAGGTTTCTTTTCTATGTGTAACAGGAAAGAAACCTTCCAGTCGCGGGGGACGGCGGGGCCACGAGTCTCATCAGACTCATTTCCCCTCCTGCACTGGCATGCACTCTGAGGTTCGGCCTGTAAGTACTGTAAAAAGTACTGAATGCTGACAGCCCACCTTCGTGAGAGCAGCGTAGTAGAGGTGACAGGTTCCCACATTCCAGTTTCTCACCCTCACAGACCAGGTAGTGACGGTAAAGATGTGTACGGAGCTTTATCTGTGTATATAGTAATAGGTGTTACTATCTCTTGTATTATCTAGACCTCCAGCAGTACACCTTCTAAAGATAGTGAGATGACTCTGCTCATGCTGTCCCAGTCCATACAGTAAAGATGAAAAATGAGCTGCAGAGAGCACAGAAAATGTCTAGTCTACTGGCCATTATAAGAATATTTGGTTTATATTTGGTTTATGTAAATAGTCCAAAATAGTGACATAGATTAGAAAAAAAAATTGTTTGATGGTTCGTTCCCTTTAATAAATGTGCTTTTAAATGGATATTTGCTGCTCTTTGTTATCATTGCAGTTAAAGCATTGAAAGGAGATTGCCTATTTTGCATGAAAGCCTCTTACAGAAATTGCCATTGAAGGGGTTTTCCCATCCTAGACATTTTTGGCATAATTATAGAATATGCCATACATTTCTGATAGATTCAGCTCAAACTTCTTGGACTCGCACATATTTACAGAAAATGGCTGAGCTAGGACCCCCATTTTAGAGCTAGATACTCATCCCAGAGGTATGACCGCATCCATCAGACATGTAAGGCATATCTTGTGGATTTAATGTGGGTGGTAGATTAAAGTGGTTGTCTCATCTCAGACAATAGGGGGCATATGGCTGGGACCCGCACCTATATAGAGAACGGACTGCCGAAAGTGGTAGAGGGCACATGCGCAGCTAACCTCCATTAATTTTCTATGGGGGCTGCCGTAAATAGCCGAGCTCGGCTATTTCCGGCGGGCCCATAGAAGTTAATGGGATCGGTGGCCGGTTATGCGCTTAGCGCTTTCATTCACTTCTATGGGGCGAACGCTTGATGGTGCTTTCTGTCCATTAGGCAGGATACTCAATAAGCATTAAAGGGGTTATGCCATGATCAGGCATCGTGTAGTACATTGTTTATAACACAGCTGGAACCAGCCCTGTACCTCACATGGATCCAGAGATCTCCCCATTTATTGCACCCTCTATTTTGCTAGATTTGTTTCAGACTGACAGCTCAGGGGAGTGTCCTTTCTGCTGCAGCTCTTTCCCTGTCAATGTCACAGCTTCAATCAGAAGATATGACTGGTGACAGTTGAAGATTTAAACTGAGCACGTGCGACCACCTCAGTCAGGTGAACAAGAAATGAAGAAAAAAACAAACAGCAGGTGGCGCTATACAGATACATTTTATTGAATAACTCAGTGGTTGCACTACATTTTTAATTACATGCAATTACAATATTATTCAGATCCAAGTGCTGGATTATAAAATGTAGAATATTTTTTAATAGGGAACATTTGGTTAGATGCCAGAGTGATTGACCCCATCCATTATTTATGTCCACCTTTATTGACCGTGTACATAGGACATCAGATTTGGGTCACACGTAAGAACTAGTGAAAGGAAGAAGCAGCAGTGTTGCCCATAGGATCCATACAGATGTACCTCCATGGTCACTCGGTTGCCTTTGTAATCGTCCACACTGATTTCCTTTATAAGTTTATGTTTTACATCTATGTTGTACATTAACCCTTTCCCACATTCTTTATACTGCCGGTAAGTGGGTTATGACTTCTTTAAATGGTAACCTATTTCTCTGTTTTCATCTCTGCAGGTAGCGGGGCAACAGCTGTGGTCCAAGCCGCGTACTGCAGCCCCAAGAAAGAGAAAGTGGCTATTAAAAGGATTAATCTAGAAAAATGTCAGACCAGCATGGATGAACTACTGGTAACGTCAATTCAACTTCCTTGCTTTGATGATAGAAATTTGACACATTTCCCGAGCCACATGCAAAACGAGCCAAAAATGACTACTAAATATATGCATTGTCTTTAAAGAGGACCTGTCACCCTCCTGACATGTCTGTTGTAATAGCTTCATGCATCCCCCATGTAATAACTATTCTGGAAGATCTATTATTATGTCTGTATGTTATGGCATTCCGTTATTATTTCAACTTGAAGTTATGAATGAATACTTATTAGCTTTCAGTAAGGGTACAGAGGGGAGGTAACCAGTTGGGGGGGCGGGGGGGGGGGGTCTCCTGCACAGTCTGACTCACTCTATCCAATCAGTGCTGCCATTTTCAGACTGTGCAGAGACCCCCCCCCAACTGGTTACCTCCCCTCTGTACCCTTACTGCAGACTGCTAGCAATTCATCCATAATAAAGGAATGGCCCAGCATACGGACATAAGAGTAGATGCTTGTTAGTAAGCGGGGAATGCATGATGCAGTAGTCATTTTTTATTTTTGGTTTTAGATTTTACTCTTTGAATTTTTTGTTTTTGCATTGTAATTAAATCATGTACACATCACCTCTACAAAAACCTCCAGGACCTGTGTGCTTCTCCACTCACAACAAGCTATCTCCCATCAAACCATTAAAGGGGTTCTCCGCTTTTATTTTATATTGATGACCTATCCGCAGGATAGATCATTAATCTAAAAAAAAAAAGCGGAGAACCCCTTTTACAACAGCTGGCGCAGCTCCAGACTCCTGTTTCCTCATCATATCTTCTAGATTGTAAGCTCTTGTGGGCAGAACTCTCTACTTTTGTATCTGACTACATTTACATCCTTGTGTTTTTATTGTAAATCGACACATCATTTTAGTAAATTGTTTATTATAAAATCTGCAAGTAATATTATATTAAAGGGGTTATCCGTTTTTCTTTTTTAAAGAGCATCTGTCGTCAGCACTGTACCTGTGACACTGGCTGACCTGTTACATGTGCACTTGGCAGCTGAAGGCATCTGTGTTGGTCCCATGTTCATATGCGCCCGCACTGCCACTGCTGGCAGAGCCAGGCAACAAAAATGTCATCACACCTGCCTGGTCCTGTCAGTCAAAGTGCAGGGAACGCAGTGGTTGCAGAGAGAGATCATTGCCTCTAGGTGTAATGGCAACGCCCCCGTTACTCCTACAGGCTCATTTGCATATATTAAAACTTCATTTTTCTCAGCAGTGCGGGCACATATGAACATGGGACCAACACAGATGCCTTCAGCTGCCAAGTGCACATGTAACAGGTCAGCCAGAGTCATAGGTACAAATATGGTGACAGATACCCTTTATTCTTGCCCCCGTAGATGTATGCCTAGATGATGATGATCACTGCCTTACTAGGACTGCGATGTGCTACCTGGTCTAGATAAGTGGCTGGCACTTCTGGGATCACATGCTGTATATTTGGCACGTGATGCAAGCTTGGTTACTACCTGCAATGTACGTGGGTTGTGCATGTGCAATCGGGCAGCTTGGGCCTTTTGATGCCTGACTGTGCCTGTGCAACCAGTGTACACAGTGGGTAGCAACTGGGCTAGGATCACGTGCCGACTCGGGAGTGCATCGCAGTCCCAATAAGGCAATGATCATCATTGCCGAGACGAATTTTGCGTAACCGGAGCCCATGTCCGAAATTGACTTCGGATCTATGATCTGGAGCTCGATTCGCTCAAGCCTAATCATCATCATCATCATCATCCATACATGCATCATATTACACACCTATGGGGGCAAGATGGAAAAAACTAAAAAAAACTGATAACCCCTTTGATAGTTATTTCTTTTACTAATTAAAAGTTTGTACTTTGCTAACTTGCTCTAATGTATTAGGGTGTGTTGAAGGTATACTTTGGGGGGATTTCTCAACGTATACCTCCGAAGGGTGCCACCGTGTAGCCATACAGTGACATACAAAGCCCATATCATGCAATATAGTGTGTGTGTGTGTGTGTATGTGTATATACATATTTTAGATTTATAATTAAAAAAAAAATTCTACTGGGTTCTCGCTATGGAATTTGGCGCTATGCCATTATTAACGACACTATTTTGACCTCTATTTGGTGAATGGGGTCTAGGGATCGTTTGACATGCACTCCAGTGTGAATGCACCATCACTGAGAGAACTCTTATTTCATCCATCTAAAAACATATGCCTTCACAGGCTTTTTATTTTTCGGTATTGATATGGCTTGTCTATATTCTATAGCTTGGTTCTGTTCACACCTTCATCTTGGCTCCAGTTTATAATGGAGCCATGATGGTTATTCTGGAACCGTTATTAAATGAATGCTGGCAAAACCTACTGACCTTGAAAGGGATTTTCCGGGAGTAGAATTTTCATTATTTTATTTATTTATTTTATGCAGTTATATAGCGCTACTATATTCCGCAGCGCTTTACAGACATTAGCATCACACTGTCCCCAATGGAGCTCACAATCTAAGGTCCCTATCAGTATGTCTTTGGAGTGTGGGAGGTGGGAGGAAACCGGAGTACCTGGAGGAAACCCACGCAAACACGGGGAGAATCTACAAACTCCATGCAGATGTTGTCCTTGGTCGGATTCGAACCTAGGGCCCCAGCGCTTCAAGGTACCAGTGCTAACCACTGAGCCACCGTCTTGAGGATACGTCATCAATATCTGATGGATGGGGGCAAAAAATGAGCTCCCACATAAGACAATCACTTAAAAAATAAAAAACAATGGCACCCGTAAACCAATCCAACAAAATCTGCGCTGCAAATGCCATATGGCGCTCGTTTCCTTCTGAGTCCTGCCATGTGCCGCCATAGCAGTATACCACCACATGTGGGGTGTTGCCGTATTCAGGAGAAAATGGGTAACAAATTATGGGGTGCTTTTTCTCCTGTTACCCCTTTTCATTTTCAAAGGCAAGGGTTTCCAAATTCTGTAAAACGCTTAGGGGGTCAAAGTGCTCATTTACCCCCCTTAATATATTCTTTAAGGGGTTTGGTTTTCAAAATGGGGTCCCTTTTTGAGGGTTTCCACTGAAGGGGTACGTCAGGGTCTCTTCAAATACAAAATGGTGCCTAAAACCATTCTAGCAAAATCTGCCTCCAAAATCCATATTGCACTCCTTTCCTTCTGACCACTGCCCCGTGCCCATAGGGCAGTTTACCGCCACATATGGGGTATTTTTGTAAACTGCAGAATCAGAGTAATATATATTGAGGTTTATTTTGCTGTTAACCCTTGCCGTGTTGCAAGAAAAAAATGATGAACATAAAAAAATCTACCAAAAAAGGGAAATTTTGAAATTCCTTTAATTCTTGTGGAACACCTCAGGGGTTAGCAAAGTTTGTAACATCAGTTTTGAATAATTTGAGGGGTGTAGTTTCTAAAATGGGGTCATTTATTGGTGGTTTCTGTTATGTAAGCCCCTCAAAATCACTTTATAACTGAATTGGTGCTTAAAAAAAATGGTTTTGGAAATGTTGAAAATTTGAAAAATGGCTTCTAAACTTCTAAGTCTTCTAACGTCCTAAAAAAATAAAATGACATTTACAAAATTATGCCCAAATAAAGCAGACATATGGGGAATAGATAACAATTTTATGAGGAATTACGATCTGTTTTTAAAAGTAGAAAAATTCCAAATTTAGAAAACAGTGAATTTTTTTCAAATTTTCGTTAAACTTTTTGGGATTTTTTTTTATAAGTAAAGATAAAACGTATTGACTCAAATTTACTGTTAACATGAAGTACAATTTGTCACGAGAAAACAGTCTCTGAATGGCTTTGATAAGTAAAAGCGTTCCAAAGTTATTACCACATAAAGTGACACATGTCAGATTTGCAAAAATCGGCCTGGGATTTAAGGTGAAAAGTGGCTCGGTACTGAAGGGGTTAACGGGGCCCATCAGTGATTCAGTTATTTAGGATGGAAATACCGTACCACAAAGGCTGACTGAACTCCTAAATGCAAGTGTGAATAGAGTTTAATGTACACAGTGATGTCACAGCATGGGAATATTGTGCACAGTGGTGTCACAGAAAACAGGGATAATAGACATTGTGATGTCACAGCCACAGATAATAATCAGAACACTGCAGTACAAGAGTAATGTACACAGTGATGTCACAGCATGAGAATATTGTGCACAGTGATGTCGCAGAACAGGAGTTACCGTATGTTGTAGGGAATAGGGAAAATAGACGTAGTGATGTCACAGCACAGAGATAATAATCAGAGCACTATAGTACAAGGATAATGCACACAGTGATGTCCCAGTATGGGAATAATGTGCACAATGGTGTCACAGAACATGACATGTTACAGAAAACAGGAATAATAGACGTAGTGATGTCACAGCACAGAGATACTAATCAGAGCACTATAGTACAAGGAAAATGCACACAGTGATGTCACAGCATGGGAATATTGTGCACAGTGGTGTCACAGAACATGACATGTTACAGAAAACAGGAATAATAGACGTAGTGATGTCACAGCACAGAGATACTAATCAGAGCACTATAGTACAAGGAAAATGCACACAGTGATGTCACAGCATGGGAATATTGTGCACAGTGGTGTCACAGAACATGACATGTTACAGAAAACAGGAATAATAGACGTAGTGATGTCACAGCACAGAGATACTAATCAGAGCACTATAGTACAAGGAAAATGCACACAGTGATGTCACAGCATGGGAATATTGTGCACAGTGGTGTCACAGAACATGACATGTTACAGAAAACAGGAATAATAGACGTAGTGATGTCACAGCCACAGATAATCAGGACACTGTAGTACAAGAGTAATGTACACTGCGATGGCACAGCATGGGAATAATGTGCACAATGTTACAGGAAACATGGGTAATAGACATAGTGATGTCACAGCCCAGAGATAATAATCAGGGCACCATAATACAAGTGTAATGCACACAGTGATGTCTATGTACAAAAATAGTAAACATGCACCTCCTATAGATATGTCCTTGTGGCGCTGATAACACTGCAGATATCTCTCTTTTTGCCATCACAAACACCAGAAAGTCTGATGGACCCCATTAACACAAGTGTCCACAGAAGTGTGATTCCGATATTTTTGTATCTCCATGCCATCTGAATGTGGTGGTTGTATATAACCTGGCCCGGGAATAGCTTTGGCTACGCTGTGATTCTTATGGCTTTAGTAAGCTGGGACTGATTCCCAACCTCCCGATTAATTGGCCGCTTTGTACAGTGGCTGAAAAGCTTCCTGTGTAAGGCTAGTCAGGCAGGGGAGTTGCCTACGCTTTTGTTTTACAGACGCCTAGCTCTTACCGTCCAGCGTGCCGTCTGCATCGAACGCACTGAAGTGAATGGAACGTGATGCTGTTTATTATTCATAGGCCTTGGGATTCTGGCCTGGCTCTCACTGTTTACAACTGCACATCAAACAGCTGATTTCTCGTTTTCATTGTGTGAGGACTGCGGCGCTGTGATTAACCTCCTCGCCGCCTCATGCACAGGTTATGGTGCTGCAGATGGACTTTTCTGCCTTTATGACTCTGGAGAACCACAATAACCCTCACTGATTCAGAAAATCTCCTGATATATGAGCACAGTCGGAAATAAAAAGGCTGGGTCTGAGTACAAGATGGCATTTTACACCTGGAACTTAAGACCTGCCACCATTTCACCTCTACCAGTATGTTTGTGGGGTTTACGTGGTTTTGTGGGCGTCTTCCGTTGTGCTTTTGCTTCCTCCCTTAATCAAGAGGCGCAGGTTACCTGGTAGGTTGATCAACTTCTCACTAAGGCTACTTTCACACTAGCTTTTCTATTTTCCGGTATTGAGATCCGTCATAGGGTCTCAATACCGGAAAAAAATGCTTCCGTTTTGTCCCCAATCATTGTCAATGGAGATAAAATGTAACTGAACAGAACGGAATGCTCCAAAATGCATCCTGTTCCGTTTGGTTGCGTTCTCATACCGGAGAGCAGGGCAAGGGCATTTTCCGGAGTTCCGATGACGAACCGGGCTGTCCATGGGGCTGCCAGGAAGCCTAGTGACGTCACCAGCACTGACGGGCGGGCTTTAGCGCTGCCCTAGCCAGTAAAACGGCTAGGGCAGCACTAAAGCACGCCCATCCGAGCCGGTGACGTCACCAAACACACTGCCAGGCAGAAGCGCCCGTCCGGCAGTGTTATTGGAAACAAAAGAGCCCTTGCCCTGCGCGATCTAGCGCAGGGCAAGGGAGCACACCGGAGCATGAGATGCTCCGATGCTAACTTCAGGTGGGCTGCCTGGGTGAAAATATGGGTATGTCCGGGTTCAGCTCTGATCCCGAACAACCCCTTTAAGTGCACCAAGGTTGGGCCCAGTACACTTTTCTGCACCCTTGTCCATCCTGTTTCCTCTGTCAGCCCCTCCCTTTCCTTCATTGACCGGACCAGTTTCCTGCAGTCATCCCCACTGGTCCTGTCAATCAAGGACAGGGAGGGGCTGGCAGAGGAGCAAGGGGGCACAGTGTGTCTTGGGTCTGCCCTCAACGCACTAAACTGCTCATTTGCATATGGATTAAGAGTATTTTTTGGTCCAGAATGAAGCAATGGATCGTTTCTTTCCACTTATCTAGCCCTGTTAGTCATTGTGCCTGCTTCAATAGGTGACACACTCCCTTTGAAGAACTGAATCTGAAAACATGTCATTATGATATGTGATCCAGACCTGTGCTGAGATGATTAATATTTAAACAGAACCTGTCACTTCCCTCCATAAAAAGCAACCTCCAACGCTGCAGATGAAAGCATCTGAGAAATGTCTTGCTATGTTTATTTTCTGTGAGTGTCTACAGGCTCCATGCAGAAGATTTTTCGGATTGCCTATGTGCACATGCCAGCCTTTATTTATTTTATGCACTTATATAGCGCTACTATATTCCACAGCGCTTTACAGACATTAGCATCACACTGTCCCCAATGGGGCTCACAATCTAAGGTCCCTATCGGTATTTCTTTGGAGTGTGGGAGGAAACTGGAGAACATACAAACTCCATGCAGATGTTGTCCTTGGTTGGATTCGAACCTAGGACCCCAGTGCTGCAAGGCACCAGTGCTAACCACTGAGCCACCGTGCTAAAAGGGTTTTCTAGGGGAATAATTGTATTTAAAAAAGGGGGTGGAGTGGGTTCAAGGTTAAAAAAACGATCTCCACCATTGCTGTTTTAACTGCTCTGGTCACAGCCTCTCTCCACTTCCTGCTCCTGGACTGGACACACAGGAGAGGGCTTGTACTGCTGAGCCAGTCACTGACTACGCAGGGGACCCGCCCCAGCCAGTGATTGGCTGAGCGGACAATCCAAGCCACGTCCTGTGTGTCAGGATGGGAGCAGGAAGTGGAGAGCAGCGGGAGCTGGTGCAGTGTCAGACCCACAGTGGTATTTTCTTAATCCCTTCCAAAGCTTTTTTTTATTTATTTTTTTTATAAATATTCCTCTGAAACGTTCCTGTAACTCATGAACAATGTACAAAAAAAAAATGTAAGTGAACGATAGCAGCAGGGGAACATCGAGGTAAGTAATAATTCTTTTTTTTTTAATTTTATTCCCTTTTTAAATAAAATGATTCCCTTGGAAACCCCCCCCCCCCCCTTTAATTTTTTGGTGTAATTTTGTGGGTCCTCCCAAATTAATATTTTTGGCAAGTGCTTGGCAGTGGTCATTCTACACTCTGGGGAGGTCCAGAGCATGGTCACTCGCTATAGAGCATAAGGCACATTCTGAGGGAAACCATCAGCTTTTCCGCTCCCACATTCTTCACAAGAACAAGAGAGGAACAGTATGCAGCCTGCCCTGTTCATCCCATACCGCTAGGGTTCACTGGTGGCAGGGCATCAGTTATGGGCTGAAACCCGTTCTTGATCTAAGGCCAATAATAAAGGGTTCTGTTTGTGCCAACACTATAGCAGCTGGATTGTATACATTAGGCAAGTAAAGATGTGACTTGAAGGCTATGGACACCTTTGGGGACAGTTTGTTTAGCATTGCATTTTACTTATTTTGGGCTAAAAGTAGTTTTTTCGGTCTTTGTTAAAAACTTTTAACAGTTTTTCCTCTACAGCTTTCAGTGCTATCTGCTTAAAGGGGTTCCGCAGTTTTTTTAAACTGATGAGCTATCCTCTGGATAGATCATCAGCATCTGATCGACAGGGGTCCGACACCCGGGACCCCCGCCGATCAGCTGTTTGAGAAGCCAGCGCCGCGGCCTCCCTGCTGTTTACCGCGGGCCCAGTGACGTCACGACTAGTATCAATGGCCTGGGCGGGGCTAAGCTCTGTTCACTTGAATGGAGCTTAGCCACGCCCAGGCCAGTGATACCAGTCGTGACGTCACTGGGCCCGTGGTGTCGGACCCCTCCGATCATATGCTGATGATCTCTCCAGAGGATAGCTCATCAGTTTAAAAAAACTGCAGAACCCCTTTAAGGGCTGTTTCACGAGCGTTACCAGTGCGAGAATCCCTCTCCGTGTGTGAGCAGGAGTGCACGGTATTATACTGATTTATAATGCTGTACAGTGATGGCCAGTTCGCAGTGTTCGCCAGCGAACACATGCGGGCTGCCATCTTAACTCACAAGTCCGGCGATGCCCAGGGTAAGCCCTTACCTGTGCCGCGAGCCGGTCTGAAATCAAATGCGGTCACCGGGAGCAGACAGTTCGAGAACAGCCGCCGGGGGCCTTCATCGGGCTGTTCTCGGAACTGCCTGCTCCCTGTGACTACATTTGTTTCAGACCGGCTCCCGGCAGAGGCACAGGTAAGGGCTTACCTGTGCATCGCCGGAAGTGTGAGTCAAGATGGCAGCCCGCATGTGTTCGCTGGCGAACACTGCGAACTGGCCATCACTGATGCTGTATGCCTCTGCATGACCTTACTGCTGTAGAATCATAGTGACAGGCTTATGTCAGTGTGGTCCTGTAGAAGGTCATGCAGAGGCACATAGCATTATAAATCATTATAATTCCGTGGGCTCCTGCAGGAAGAGCAGTGTCCAGAATGGAGGATCATGATCACACACGGAGAGTGATCCCGCACTGGACTGCTCTGTTAGCTTTTCTCTGAACTCTTGACAGCCCATAAACACTCATTGTCAGACTATTGCATTCTGCTTTACAGTGAATCCATCAGAGAACTGCCCTGTTGGCTTATCTCTGAACTCTTGACAGCTCATAAACACTCATTAGCAAACACTCATTAGCGCTAAATTCTTACCAAACTGATAAACATTTAGCTATAATGAGTGTTTATGAGCTGTCAGGATAATACAGATAAGGGTTACATCTCCAGCCAACAGAGCAGCTCTCTGACAGATTCACTGTAAAGCAGAATGCAGTAGTCTGCAGGTGCACTGAAATGGAAAGCTATAGAGGAAAAACAGATTTTTAATTAAAACCCATTGATAAATAAAAATGGCTCCAATTGTGCACATTGGCATGTACATCACTCATCATATAATTACTGAGTTTAAATTTATTTCTCCATCCAGTATGTCTAGAGATTTGGGTTTACATTTAAAATATTACAGTAGAAATCATCGCCATGCGAATCAGTCAGTCTTCTCAGGGGTTAACAATGCTTGAGCCAGCCAGGGGAAAGGCTTACTTTGCATGTATCCTAATATCAGGTGAAAGCCAGCTGCTTATTTTAGGAAAATTCCTCCAATGAGTAGTTTGATCTGTACAAGCTTTGCACATGCCAGGCAGCTTCCTGGCATTATCCAGCAATGCTGAGCAGAAAATAACTAATCCCTCTAGTGATGGGTGAAGAGTAATGGAATTATCTGATCAGTTATGTCTCAAAAATAATACTGCCACTAGGACTTAGAGGGTACTGAGTTGTCTCACTTCAGCAAATGGCAGTTATCATGTAGAGAAAGTTAATACAAGGCACTTACTATTGTATTGTGATTCTCCATATTGCCTCCTTTCCTGGCTTGATTCATTTCTCCATCACATTATACACTGCTCGTATCCAGGGTTTATGACCACTCTGCAATCCATCAGTGGTGGTCGTGCTTGCACACTATAGGAAAAAGCGCCGGGCTCTCTGGTGGCTGGGACCACAGGAGCATGCATAGGCAGGCATTTTTTCCTACAGTGTGCAAGCACGTCCACCTCTACTGGATTGCAGGGTGGTCGTCACCAGGGAAGCGAGCAGTGTATTATGTGATGTAAAAATGAATCCAGCCAGCAAAGGAGGCAACATGGACAATCACAATACATTAGAAAGTGTCTTGTATTGACTTTTCCTACATGATATATGCCATCTGAAGTGAGACAACCCCTCTAAATTCTATTTAAGATTATTTCGCACCTTTTACCTATTCTAACAAATCATCAGATTTAGGCTACTTTCACACTGGCGTTTTGGTTTCCGTTTGTGAGATCCATTCCGGGCTCTTACAAGCGGTCCAAAACGGATCAGTTTTGCCCTTAATGCATTCTGAATGGAAAAGGATCCGCTCAGAATGCATCAGTTTGCCTCCGTTCCGCCTCCATTCCGCTCTGGAGGCTGCCTGCAGCGTTTTGTTGTCCGCCTGACGATGCGGAGCCAAACGGATCCGTCCTGGCACAGTGACAAAAGCATTATGTGCCATGTTCTGTCTACAAAATATCTGCCCTGCTACACTAGTAGAGGAAAGATTTGTAATATGTGTAATCTATACATGAGGTTTTTGCATATGATATACCAACTGACATGGTCTCTTCTAACAGAGCGGTGCTTACGGTAAGAGACTAGCATTGGAGAGCAGAAAGAAAAAGGCAACTTGAATAGAAGTTGGAAGAGCTGCATCCTTGACATGCTGTATAAGGGTCCTTTTACACTGGCAGATTTAAAGCTGGTAAAGAACACCGATATAGCAGGTCAATTGGCGCTCATTTAAAGGGTACCTGTCAAGAGGGTGAACCCTATAAAACCAGGCATATTGCCTGATGGGGTTGATCCTGCCAATGAAAATGACACCTGTGTTGTGAAACTTGATAGCGGCTTTCCTGAGGAAAAAGTACTTTTATTCTTTATACAAATGAGCTCTGCAGTCCACCGAGGGGCGGGGCCTACTCCGCTTTCCAGTACTGGCCACACCCCTCCACGCACTGTGGGAATAATAGTCTTATTTTTTTACTTGAATGCCACAACCGATTTTTACAATATGGATGTCATTTTAATCAGCAGGATTGACCCCACCAAATAGTATGCCTGGTTTGAAAGGCTTGATCCTGCTTATGAGTGCTCTTTAAGGACCTTCAGACAGGCAGATAATTTCGTCAACGAATGGCCACATGAACGGGCACATGATTTCTGCGGCCGTTTTGAGTCCACTATTGTTGGCAGGACATCCCCTGTTTACATGAGGAGATCATTTCCAGTCTGTCTCCCAGCAGTAGGATGAAAGTGCTGCGATATAGAGTTGGCTGCATCTAGCCCAGGGGTCAGCAACCTCCGGCACACCAGCTGTTTTTGAAACTACAACTCCCAGCACTTCTATGGGAGTTCTGAGAACAGCCAAGCAGGGGGGCATGCTGAGAGTCGTAGTTTCACCACACCTGGAGTGCGAAGGTTGCTGATCCCTGATCTAGCCTATCCTCAAAGGGGTCCGTAAAACTCGTCTCCTTGGTCTTTTGGTGCTCCCATCTTTGGTGGACAAATAAAAGTTTAGATGCTGTTCACAGCTGCAGAGCTGTACTCAACGTAAGGCTACTTTCACACTTGCGTTCGGGGTTCCGCTTGTGAGATCCGTGCTAATTATGAGCAATGTACGGTCTGTGAGAGCCTCATGGCATTCTGCAGTTTGTCTTCGGTCTGTATTAACGCCTAGCAGCTTTGACTTGTATTTTATAATTTTGTATTGGTCTAGTGTCATATAAATGTCTGTATTGCAGTACAGAGAAAACAAAAACCGCTATCTGCCCGCTGATCAGTCTGTGATCTAATTTTTATTTGCCGTTATACAAGTCATATCGCAAATTGAATGTGATAAGGTTCAACATGGCTTTTCTGTTATGCTGACGCTTTGGCTCTAGAAGTGCAATGGAATAATAATTGAACACTTGAAAAGTTTTTTGGCTTATTTAAAAACCATCTTTCAGCATGGTCAACCCTATTCAACTAGGATTGATCATGCTGAGTAAAACAATATATTTATTTTCTCTATTGTGTTAATAGTTGCCAAGATATATTAACTTTTATATTTATGTAAATTAGGTATTCGTAGCACCAAGGGGCTGGCCATAGCACGACAAGCACCACTAGCGCCACACCTCTGTGCTCTCTGTACACCTTCCCTTCCTTTGAGTGACAGGACAAGACATAGTTACATAGTTAATACAGTTAAAAAAGGCATAAGTCATCCACCAAGTTCAATCAGGGGATAGGTGGAGACACGAATTTTAGAAAAAGGGGAGCAGGACCCAGAATCTTACATCTCATCCAGTCCCGTGTTCTCATGTCAGCACAAAACTCAGTGACGCGACACTTGCGCAGTGAAACAGATGCAGCTTCCTGACCTTGGAAAGCTTCTTAAGATCCATTGCATAAGGATAGAGTCAGCTCAGGGACTTGATGTTTGCGCAGTCGATCTGATGAGCACTGCTCTCCGAGCAGATCCTATGCACAGGCATTGAGTCACTGAGCCTCAGTGCTGGAGCGGGATTATAGGGCAAGACAAGATAGAATGGGGAAGTACAGAGAGCACTGGGGACTTTCACTAGCGGTTCTCCTAGCTCTGTGGCCAGCCCCCTGGTGCTCCAAATAGATAATTTACATGAATATAAAAATTAATATATCTTGGCAACTATTAACCCTATAGAGAAAGATATATAGTTTTAGGCTACTTTCACACTAGCGTTCGGGGCTCTGCTTGTGAGTACCGTTTGAAGGCTCTCACAAGCGGCCCCGAACGGATCTGTACAGCCCCAATGCATTCTGAGTGGATGCGGATCCGCTCAGAATGCATCAGTTTGGCACCGTTTGGCCTTCGCTCCGCTCAGCAGGCGGACACCCGAACACAGCTTGCAGCGTTTTCGTGTCCGCCTGGCCGTGCGGAGCCAAACGGATCCGTCCAGACTTACAATGCAAGTCAATGGGGACGGATCCGTTTGACGTTGACACAATATGGTGCAATTTCAAACGGATCCGTCCCCCATTGACTTTCAATGTAAAGTCAGGAGTCCCTATTAATATACCATCAGATCGGAGTTTTCTCCAATCCGATGGTATATTTTAACTTGAAGCGTCCCCATCACCATGGGAACGCCTCTATGTTAGAATATACCATCGGATTTGAGTTACATCGTGAAACTCGGATCCGACAGTATATTCTAACACAGAGGCGTTCCCATGGTGATGGGGACGCTTCAAGTTAGAATATACTGAGAACTGTGTACATGACTGCCCCCTGCTGCCTGGCAGATGCTGCCAGGCAGCAGGGGGCAGACCCCCCCCCCCTGTATTTAACTTATTGGTGGCCAGTGCGGCCCCCCCTCCCTCCCCAGTATTAATTGTAACCAGTGCGGCCCCCCTCCCTCTATATTCATCGGTGGCCAGTGCGGATTCCCAGTATTAAATATGACCAGTGCGGCCTCCCCCTCCCTCCCTCCCCAGTATTAAATATGACCAGTGCGGCCTCCCCCTCCCTCTATATTTATTGGTGGCCAGTGCGGATTCCAAGTATTGTGACCAGTGCGGCCTCCCCTCTTCCCCCCCGCCCTAATTAAAATAACCCCCCCCATCATTGGTGGCAGCGGAGAGTACCGATCGGAGTCCCAGTTTAAATCGCTGGGGCTCCGATCGGTTACCATGGCAGCCAAGACGCTATTGCAGTCTTGGCTGCCATGGTTACTTAGCAATAAATAGAAGCATTATACTTACCTGAAGAGCTGCGATGTCTGTGTCCGGCCGGGAGCTCCTCCTACTGGTAAGTGAAAGGTCTGTGCGGCGCATTGCCTATAGCACAGACCTGTCACTTACCAGTAGGAGGAGCTCCCGGCCGGACACAGACATCGCAGCTCTTCAGGTAAGTATAATGCTTCTATTTATTGCTAAGTAACCATGGCAGCCAAGACTGCAATAGCGTCTTGGCTGCCATGGTAACCGATCGGAGCCCCAGCGATTTAAACTGGGACTCCGATCGGTACTCTCCACTGCCACCAATGATGGGGGGGGTGTGATTTTAATTGGGGGGGGGGGGGGGAAGAGGGGAGGCCGCACTGGTCACAATACTTGGAATCCGCACTGGCCACCAATAAATATAGAGGGAGGGGGAGGCCGCACTGGTCATATTTAATACTGGGAGGGAGGGGGAGGCCGCACTGGTCATATTTAATACTGGGAATCCGCACTGGCCACCGATGAATATAGAGGGAGGGGGGCCGCACTGGTTACAATTAATACTAGGGAGGGAGGGGGGGCCGCACTGGCCACCAATAAGTTAAATACAGGAGGGGGGGGGGGGGGGGGGTCTGCCCCCTGCTGCCTGGCAGCATCTGCCAGGCAGCAGGGGGCACTCATGTACACAGCTCTCAGTATATTCTAACTTGAAGCGTCCCCATCACCATGGGAACGCTTCTGTGTTTAGAATATACTGTCGGATCTGAGTTTTCCGAAGTGAAAAATCGGATCTGAAATAAACAGTTATGCAGACGGATCGGTTCTGAACGGATGCAAGCGTTTGCATTATAGGAGCGGATCCGTCTGTGCAGACACCAGACGGATCAGCTCCTAACGCAAGTGTGAAAGTAGCCTTACCCAGCATGATCAACCCAAACAACAATATACCGGGTTTAAAAGGGTTGACCATGCTGACAGATTCTCTTTAAGGTAATGGCCTTGCCTGATTTTTCCTTTTTTTTTTTTCTTGTTTCAGAAAGAAATCCAGGCAATGAGTCAGTGTCACCATCCCAACATTGTGTCTTACTATACCTCGTTTGTGGTTAAGGATGAGCTCTGGCTAGTAATGAAGCTGATGAGTGGAGGTAAGTGTCTCCTGGTAGTTGAATACTGAGGACCTATATTCAGGATAAGTCATCAGTATGTGAAAGTTGGGGGTCCGACTCCTGGCACCGCCACTGATCAGCTGTGGTGCCCCTGTGAGCGCCACGGTCTCTTTGTACGCCAGTCATGTGATGTTCATAAGTGCAGCTCAGTTCGATTTAAATGAATACCAAGTACAACCGCTATACAGCATATGGTGCTGTACTAGGAATCTAGGGATGCTCTGAGGGGGCTGGGGCACCGTGGGCTCTTCAAACAGCTGATCGGCCGGGGTGCTGGGTGTCAGACCCCCACTGATCAGAGGCAATGTCATAGCTACTGTACATGTATAAGCCAATGGGTTCCATCAGTAACCGTTTATGGCATGGCTTGTTATAAATGGCAACTATTACATTAATGGGGTTGTCAGACACCCAAAAATATATTCCACAAAATACTTTTAAACAGAATCCCTTATTGGTGCCTATAATTTTATTTGCCAGAACTGGTTTATCTCTTGCTCATGGAACCTCAGTGGACTAGCTCTTCTTCCACTTATGAGGCAGGGATTCGTTTTTCCATTGTGTGCTGAACAACTACAAATCCCATCATGCACTTCCTCCATTACTTTACATTGCTCATACACAGTAAGAGACAAGTCTAGTCCCATGACCGCAAGGGGTTGGGTTGGCCCTAAGGCTCCTTTCAGTAATTAAGCCAGTCCCTAGTGGACACTCAATTTATTATTTAAGTATATTAGTAAGTACATTAAAAATGTATTTATTTATTTATTTTGTCCGCTGGACAACTCCTTTAATGGGAGCAGAGTCTTAAGATGTAGCTATTGGTCCCTGTGGTCAGTTACCCCGTTATGGTTTCTGTATCGTCTGCTAATCAGGGTTAATAAGCCTGAACAGTGGGAAGAGGGTATGCAAATCAGTTCTTGGCAAGCTTTGCCCCTAATGCCACCAGATGTAAGGCAGGTGTCCTAGAAGTCAATGTTCAACCCTTTTAATTAGGCCTTGAGACATGACTTGGATAATAACTAAGCCAGCATCTCATCTGCAGACAGCTGTTTTGGGGTGATTTCCCCCTAATCAGTGCACAGCAGATAGTACTGGCTTAACTGGCTGAGAGGCCTAGGTCAGGATTTGGGGGGAGGTAACTAGTTGGAGGGGGTGGTGGAAGTAACCATTTGGATGGGGGTGTACCTGCACAGACTGACTCTATCCAATCAGTGCTGCCATTTTCAGACTGTGCAGGCACACCCACCAACTGGTTACCTCCCCTCTGTACTCTTACTGAAGACTAATAGCAATTAATTCATAACTTCTAGTGCAAATAATAAAGGAATAACACAACATAGAGCCATCAGAAAAGATATTCCAGAATTGTTAGTATGTGGGGAATGCATGTAGCTATTAACACAGACATGTCAGGAGCGTTGAAAGGTCCTCTTTAAGTAATATACATTAATTTAATGAAGGACACTGCAGTCTTTGTGTATCCTTCTTCCACCTCTGTAGTGCTCTATGGCCCGAGGCAGCCGGTGTAGGAAGGTTGTTTATCCCGCCAGGCCTGACTAAGGATACTTTTGTTCCTGTTAATATTGGTTTATTTTCTGTTTTGGGTTACACATTATAGAGCGTGCCTCTGAGTATAAAATGCTGAGCTGGACTTCCCCACCTTTACTGCTTAACTGTATTAAACCAATTCTCTTCAAATGATCATTTCTGTCGGTGAAAAGGTGGGCCAGTTCCTAGTGAAGTTTTTAAAAAGATTTAAGGGGGTTATCCCATGATTAAATGGGTTATCGAAGATCTGTAATGCCTGGGCCCCTCACAGAGGTTGTACTTACCTCTCTCCCCGACACCCGCGTCGCTTCTGATGCTGGCACAACTGCCGCTGCATCTCCTCGTCCCGCGAATGAAAACATCCGGGGGTGGCATGGGGGATGGCGGGGAACGAGCCTCCCTACCATCACCCGCTACAGTCTCCATGTCCATAACTCTTATGATGGCGGCAGTCACAGGATATACCTTGCTTTGCTGGTTGCTACCTCTTCTGCACAGGCGCTGAATGCGTTCAGCTTGTGCAGATGATACAATTTCTCCCTCTGTTTCTTTTACATGACAACCTTTTTCCTATAGAATTAAGAAAAGCTCAGAGTTCGGTAAAATAATAAAATCCATCATACCCACTTTACCAATCTCCCATTACTTCTTGGGTTTCCCACCAGACCCCCTCATTAGGCAATGTGACTACCAGTAAGGTGGGTCACTGCTGTGGCCAGTGATTGGCTGGGTTGTTTTATTTCCTGTGTCGAAAGGAACCAGGAGGTGTTGAAACCGAAGGAGAGGGGGGTTGTGGAGGTATTAGTTATTTTATTATTTTACACCATTTAAAGTATTTTAAAATGCAAGACTACCCCTTTAATGACATGGCTATTTTTCCCCATGTGCTCCTATGTAATTTTAAGAAAATATTGTGTAACCAGAAATTAGATTGAGTGTACTGGATATAATTAGAGCCTATGTGATTAAAAGACCCTCGAGGTCTGCTATGATATCTAGGATGTCTAACTAACAGCAAAGCTGGTGCTTTACTTGTCAATTTCATTTACAGAGCTAGTTGCTAAAACATGTAAAATAATTTGGGTGTATTTTATTTTTTTGCCACAAAGCTGGCACGTGTGAATACTCCCTTAGGAACTATCAACATGGCCCGAGTTAGGCTACTTTCACAACGGCGTCTTTATTTTCCGGTATTGAGATTCGTCATCTCAGTGCATTCCGTTCCGTTTGGTTGCATTCCCATACCGGAGAGCAAAACACAGCATGCTGCGGTTTTCTTTCCGTCATGGGATGCAGATCAAAACGAATCCGGCATGACCAACAATGCAAGTCAATGGGGACGGATCCATTTTCTCGGACACAATAGAAAACGGTCCCGTCCCCCATTGACTTTCAATGGTGCCCATGACGGATCAGGCAAAAACGCAAGTGTGAATTTAGCCCTAAAAATAGGAGCAAGAAGGTCTTGACATGGAATAATTGTTGGCTGAACATCCCTAAGCAGTGGGTTCACTGTACTTACAAGGCACTGTAGTGTTTCACTTGGGGGGCACAAGGTTAGACCATTGGACTGGGTGGTGGGCAAATAAACGGAAAACACAAAAGAGGCGATTGTGCTATTGGATAAGAGTTGGGGCTGAGTGGTAAGCTGGTGTTAACTGCACGTCATGTCTCCAAAGTTAATGCGTTCTTCTCCGTCAATGAACGCTATTAAATGTGAAACTTCTGAAATTTGTGAAAAACAGAATTTTCTGACTTTACAGGCTCCGTCTTGGACATTATCAAACATATAATAGCAAAAGGAGAGCACAAGAATGGGGTATTGGATGAAGCTAGCATTGCCACCATGCTCAAAGAAGTTCTGGAGGGACTTGAATACCTACATAAAAATGGGCAGATTCACAGGTTGGTATCTTTGTATGGTGGAGGTACCGTTATTTAGGCCACTTTTATGATGTGGTACCTAGAAGCATCAGTCTTTTCTTTGTCAGCACCCCATAGGCGGTATACTATCCATTCCGAAAACCTGAAATATGTAAAACCTGCAATATGTAATGCAACCATGTTCCATTGTTATTCTATTGGTACTTAGATATTGATGCTCTGTCCTCGGGATAGGTTGTCAGTATCAGATTGTTGGAGGTCTGATACCCAGTTCACCCACGAATCAGGGGTGTAGCTATGGGGGAAGTGGCTGCTTTGGGGCCCAGACCCTCAAGGAGCCCCCTCAGGAGGAAGACTAAAAGATTTTATTGTCAGGGCCCCCTCAGCATTATATACAGTGACTCTGTAGGAAATGGACGTAGCGGCTGCCGGGCCTTGTCTGGGAGCACGATCTTGACTAGCTAAAAAAGTGGGGGTTGCATGTCAGTTGGGGTTGCGAAGACGTTGCTGCGGACGGGGGCTCGTTCAAAAATTTGATGTGGCGCCCAGTCAGTTGTAGTTACGCCACTGTCACCGACCAACCGTTTCAGCCAGCTGCCAGTTCTGCAGGTCTGTGGAGTTGGAGTCGTAGAGTCAGATTTGGAGGCAGTAGAAATGTACCGACTCCAGCTTATAAAAATATTATCTCTCATTAATATTGTGTAATTAATCTATATTATTTATTATTATTTTTTATATAAATTTATAAATGTTAATCATAAATGTTTTATAAAACTAAAGCCCTTATTTATCAGAATCAGTTCTCACCTCTCCTGTGTTCTCTCCCGTGCCTTATACTCAGTGTCTATATGCTGCTCCACAGTGGCTGAAACTGTGATGGGCATGGTAGTAAGCCTCCTAAAGATCAGGGCATGCCTGCAGTCCTCTTAGAACTGCCAGACAGAATGGCATGATCATCTGCTCTGTTGCAGCCAATAATTGGCTTCAGCAGTGATGTGTCTCTTGTGGACTTGTCACCACTGAATCCAGTCATAGGCTGCAGCAGAGCAGATGATTATGCCAGAGACGTGAACAAGCCTTGGACCAAAAGATAGACACCCGGGAGCCAGTGCTCAGGACCGGAGCAACCCTTTCATGGCGAGCATTGAATATAGCAGCTGCACTTTTTACATATTTCTTTTATTCCAATGTAGATTTTCACACGATTCTCTGCTTTTCCAGGACATGCATATAGAGCTTTTCTAACTTTTTCTAAAGAGAAATTCATAAATGTCTTACAATTATTAGATGTATAACATTGCTTTGCAGATTATTAAATGTGTATTGCATTGAATATTGAAAATGTCAGGAATTTCTGATATTGTATTCCAATAACTATGGTATAAGTTCTATATAAGGCTAGTTTTACGCTAGCGCTATTAGTCCCGGAAGGCAGAGAACAGCCTGCCGTGGCTGTCTGGATCCGGCATTGCCAGACGTTACCTCAATGCCCGCCACCACCATTGAGTATAATGTAACCCGTCGGAGAACCGGCAGATATGCCAGGATTCAGCTGGTTCCATTTATAGTTAATAGGGCCGGTGGGCATTGCGATAACATACGGCTGTGCTGGATCTAGAGAGCTCCGGCCGTAACTAATAACGTTCGTGTGAAAGAAACCTAAGTAGCCTGGATTACGTACATGATCTTGGGAAAAAGTCTGATGTTCTTCTATATGATGTCATTCTACTACAGTAAATATGTTACTAAATTATTAGCCCTTTATGAAGGAGTTGGAGCTGGAGTCAGAGTGTCACCAAATGCAGGAGTCGGTGTCACAACTTTGGCTGATGGAAGGTTCTGTCCCCTGTGTAATTTCAGACACTGGCGTACTGCAACTCCGCTCCCAAAATGTCAACTGAGCTGCAGTACCCCAGTACGGTTTTTAGTGGATGGAGTTTTTTGCTTCCGGCTGTGTCCACTGGGGGTGCCGGTGTAGGACTCTCACCGATCTGATGACTTATCCTAAAGATAGGCCAACAATATCTAAGTACCAAAAAAAACCTTTACAGAAATGTTACTGTACATATTGGGAATAATATAGGATACCCATCAGGTATAATATTTACAGGGTGGGTCTCCTCATAGTTGTTGAAAAATTGGGAACTCCCTTTCAAGAGGAACTTTCATCTTTTAGGATGCGTTTGCTTGTGTGGCTACGACCTACTGTAGTCCTTTACACCAATGGAGGATTCTCATTCTCCTTTAGAATCAGACCTATTGTTTGGCTCCCCCAATCTTGTACTTCTGGTTGAGGACGATGCCTTGTTTCTCTTTGTTCTCAGGGATTTATAGGTTTATCTTAGTTCTCAGGTTTTTGTGTTTCGGAACTTTCTTTCCCTTTATGACTTTGTACTATAATATCACTCAGCAGTGAACAGGTTGTTCTCCATCTGTTCGGTAGAACTGACTATTTTGCAGAATCACGCCTTGTCTTCAAGCTTACTCTCCATTGTGAAGTGTGTCCTTTTTTTTTTTTTTTAAGGAGCCAAGACTTGTAATTTTCTAGTCATCGTTATGTGCATCCACCCTTGATGCTAATGTTGCCTACGTACTAATCATGCACTTAATTTTCACAAAAAATAAATAAAAATAAAATAAACTTGCTCATATATAGCATAAAACGTGGGTGGTAATTACAGATTGTGTCGTCTTCCATAGATTAGTTGTTCAGTTGTACTTTTCTGATGAAAACAAATGACTTTTGTATAAGGAATATTGCTGCGAGCACAATCATGATCATAGTATGTGGATGCCCCCACTGCCTACAATGACCCCCAACATTTCATAAAAGTAGGGAAATGGATACATGTTCGCGTCACATTATTATGACCACTTTCTACTTTCGATGTCGGTAGCGTGTAGCTCATAAAGGAGGTCACTCTTCATGAGCTGGCTTGGTGGGTATATAAGGTGTACGATATTCCCTCATTGCTGTTATGGGTAAAAGGGGAGATTTATCAGAGTGGCAAAAAGGGATGATTATTGGCTTTTGGGCCAAGGATGGCAGTATTTCTGAAGCGGAGTGGTTTGTAAACTGTTCGCATGCTGCTGTGGTGAATTTATCAAGTGGATAAATGGCGCCACTGTGAATAAGCCACATGGAAACTGCAGAGCACCACGTGCTATTGATGTGAGAGGTGAATATCGGCTATGAAGGCACCCAAGGGTGGAAGGACACCCTACAGTGGAGCTGCTCGCTACCAGATGTGTGGCAGCGAACCTTACTGCATATAGTTCTCCGAAAGAGACGGATGGTCACTGCACCTCTGCTTGCTAAGCTACATCGGCAGAAAAGGCTTACATTTTCGCAGCAGTATCAGACTTGGACCTCTACTGATTGGCAAAGTTTTGCCTTTTGCAATGAATTCCGTTTTCTGCCTCATTGAGAGAATGGACGTTGGCATGTCAGGCGAGAAACGTAAGAGAACAAACACCCTTCAAGCTTTGCTGGAAGAAAACAAGGGAATGTTCTCCTGGCATTCTATGGGCCACTCATCCATGTGGGAGGCACTGGCAACTGATTAGGGTACATGAATCCATCATTGCAGATCATGTACACCCATACATGCTGTTTGTCCTCCCTGGGGCGGATGGCATCTTCCAGCAAGACAATGTGACATGTTACACAGCTAGAAATGTCCAACATTGGTTGGAAGAGCATGACCAAGACTTCCAAGTACTACCCTGGCCCCATAATTTGACGGACTTGAACCCAATTAAGCATCTGTGGAACCACCTTGATGGTCATGTTCACTCAGTGGATCCTCCCCTCATGCACCGTCCAGGAGTTGTGGGATGCACTGCAGTCAGCATGGCTCCAGATACCTGTGACAACCTGTCAGGACCTTTGAGTCATTTCCATCCGGTCTAGCTGCTGTCCATGGCGGTTACTCTGGATATTAGTGGTCATAATAATGTGACTCAACTGTGTAGATCTAGTGCCATAAGACTAAATGCATGTGTCATTAAAACCCCAAATACAGCTCTGTAAAAAATTAAGAGACTACTCCAATGTTTTCTTAAATCGGCATCTCCACATGTATGCAGCCATTCCATTCCATTGAATTCCTGCGCCCGGAGTGGCATGAAGTTACCCAATAGCAAGATTAGCCACCAGAGGGGTCTGGGAGCAAATTATTCCCCATTTTCAATTGGAAAATTGGACATGCTGAGCCAAGTGTACGTGTATATGGGGTAGTTTGGAATAATAATAGTCAGATGAGCATTCTGTAGATGCATGGGCACATTTTTGTAGCAACACGATACCTCTGTAGCTTCCTATAACCTTGAGAGCATAAGATGGGGGCAATGGTGGTTTTGGCCACTATGCAAGCCATGCATTTGCATGGGGCCCCAGGGATCAGGGGGCTCCCTGCTACCCTGGCAGTGGCACCTATTTCAACTGTATCCACATCCTAAGGACTCAGATACAGTTGAATACAAGGGTGAAGCGGGCAGCTCTCTGCTCCACCATCACTCTGCGACCAGTGGGTGGCACAACGGGGAGCATTATGCAGTACCAGGGGCATATGTAGAGGAGACCTTATACTGTATCGGAGCACATGTAGGGAGCATCATGCTGTATCAGAGCATTATACTGTATGGGGCCACATGTAGGGAGCATTATACTGTATCGGAGCACATGTAGGGATCATCATGCTGTATCAGAGCATTATACTGTATGGGGCCACATGTAGGGAGCATTATACTGTATCGGAGCACATGTAGAGGAGACATTATACTGTATCGGAGCACATGTAGGGAACTTTATACTGTATCGAAGCACATGTAGGGAGCATTATACTGTATCGGAGCACATGTAGGGAGCATCATGCTGTATCGGAGCACATGTAGGGAGCATTATGCTGTATCGGAGCACATGTAGGGAGCATCATGCTGTATGGGAGCATTATACTGTGTCGGGGCACATGTAGGGAGCATCATGCTGTATCGGAGCACATGTAGGAAGCATTATACTGTATCGGAGCACATGGAAGCATTATACTGTATCGGAGCACATGGGAGCATTATACTGTATCGGAGCACATGTAGGGAGCATCATGCTGTATCGGAGCACATGTAGGAAGCATTATACTGTATCTGAGCACATGGGAGCATTATACTGTATCGGAGCACATGTAGGGAGCATCATGCTGTATCGGAGCACATGTAGGGAGCATCATGCTGTATCGGAGCACATGTAGGGAGCATTATACTGTATCGGAGCACATGTAGGGAGCATCATACTGTATCGGAGCACATGTAGGGAGCATCATACTGTATCAGAGCACATGTAGGGAGCATCATGCTGTATCGGAGCACATGTAGGGAGCATCATGCTGTATTGTAGCACATGTAGGGAGCATCATACTGTATCGGAGCACATGTAGGGAGCATCATGCTGTATCGGAGCACATGTAGGGAGCATCATGCTGTATTGTAGCATATGCAGTGAACATTATATTGTATAGGGCTACATGTAGGGAGCTTTGTACTGTATGGGGGCATTATACTGTGTGTGGTTGGAGGCACATAAGGGGTCACCTTATTAATAGTGTGACAGTGTGAATGGGGAAGATATAAGCTGTGCTTCAGGTTGAAGCTAAGGCCACTTTCACACTCGCGTTTGGGGATCCGTCATGGATCTGCACAAACGCATCGGTTCAGAACGGATCCGTAGCCAAAATGGATCTGTCTTGAACACCATTGAAAATCATTAGGTTTTGATCCGTTTTCTATTGTGCCAGATTGTGTCAGTGACTTACATTGTGTGTCAGGACGGATCTGTTTGGCTCAGTTTCATCAGACGGACACCAAAACGCTGCAAGAAGCATTTTGGTGTCCGCCTCCAAAGCGGAATGAAGACTGAACGGAGGCAAACTGATGCATTCTGAGCGGATCCTTATCCATTCAGAATGTATTAAGGGCAAAACTGATCTGTTTTGGACCGCTTGTGAGAGCCCGGAACGGATCTCGCAAATGGAAACCAAAACGCCAGTGTGAAAGTAGCCTTGGGCTACTTTCACACTTGCGTTCAGAGAGGATCCGTCTGGTGTCTGCAGAGACGAATCCGCTCCTATAATGCAGACGTTTGGATCCGTTCAGAACGGATCCGTCTGCATTATAGTTTAGAAAAAATTCTAAGTGTGAAAGTAGTTAAATGTGGACGGATCCGTTTGAAAATTGAGCCATATTGTGTCATCTTCAAACGGATCCGTCCCCATTGACTTACATTGTAAGTCTGGACGGATCCGTTTGCCTCCGCACGGCCAGGCGGACACCCGAACGCTGCAAGCTGCGTGCAGGGGTCCGCCTGCTGAGCGGAGCGGAGGCTGAACGGAGCCAGACTGATGCATTCTGAGCGGATCCGCGTCCACTCAGAATGCATTAGGGCAGTACGGATGCGTTCAACCCCCTTCAACCGGAACTCACAAGCGGAGCCCCGAACGCTAGTGTGAAAGTAGCCTTAGTGGTACGACAGGGGCCACCAGGTATAATAACTTTGCTTGATCTCCACAAATGTCAAATCTGCTTTTGCGTAGGCGTGAGTGTCCAGGCTTTCAGTAACATTAGGCTTTATTGTGTGTAATATAGTCACATGCTTGCACCTTCAGGTTGCTGTCACCCTCTAGCTTTACTTTGCCTGCTTTGTGCAGTCTCTTCTGACTAAATTTACTCTCACTAGTAACGTGAGCCATGTATCCGGTGTAACCCGTACCTTCATCTTCAGTTCCAGTGTATTGTGTGTGACACGCCTGAGCTGTGGCTTCGCTGGGAAGTATGGGTGTGAGAAAGTTTCTTCAGAAACTGGAGTAATTACCCTATTAAGTGTTCACAGGTATTAGTGCGGGAGCGTGGAAAGCACATACAATCTTTTGATTATATATTTTTTTACATAGTAAAGTATCCCCTACCAGATCAGTATGTGGTAAATGCTGAAAGGTATAAGACGCTGGATCGGCGGGGATCGGTTGACTTCTTTTTTGAAGATGAGTTGTCTTTATGAGAACAACCCCTTTAATCGAGAGAGAAGCTGCAGCTGGAACCTCTCCACCCCTTCCTACTCTCGTATTCAAAAAATCAGTCTAGTTTAAAGGGTATGACCACACAAAGTAATTACAACAGCATTGTTTCTTCTGACTTTATTAACAGCGACCACGCGGTTTTTCGACCCAGGGCGTCACACCCACTACGTGAGGTCGTCCCCTTTACACTAGATGGATTTTTTTGAATATTGAGTTTTCTCAACGTTTCAATGGTAGCATGCAGGTAAAGGGGGACATGACCATGACCAACTTCACCCGCATATACTGTGTCCTTCTCCCATACCATGTAGATTGTAAGCCCTCAGGGGCAGGGCCCTCTCTCCTTCTGTACCAGTCTGTAACTCGTCTTGTTTATGATTAGTGCAATTGTCTGTATTATGTATGTGCACCTCTTCTCATATCTACAGCACTGTGGAATGAATGGCGCTTTAATAATAATTAGTTTGTTCAGCTCCTCCTGGGCTACAATGTGCTGCTCTCAGATCAGACCGTTTGTTCTACGTGGTGGAATCCCTTTAAGAATACTACAGGACGTCACCATTGTATCTGATGTACTTTATGTTTCTATTTGCCTGTAGGGATGTTAAAGCTGGTAACATACTCTTGGGTGACGATGGCTCGGTGCAAATAGCAGGTAAGATTTTTCTGTATGTTATTAAGTATACTGTAGGCGGTGCCTCTCGGGGCACCAAAGTTCCCTCCCACTTCTCAGTAAGCCCCTCCTTCGCCCGGTTGATTGTCAGGGCCAGGCCTCTGTATCCTGCTCTCGCCTGGCCCTGTAAAGCTTCTCCTTTGCCGTGTGTCAGAACTTTGGCACAACCTCAATACAGGTTTTGTGTCCTGTGCAGGAATAAGATACTGAAGTTGTGGAGCACGCCGCAGGCGCACGATTACGGGGCCAGGCAAGAACAATAAGCAGACTCTGGTCCTGTCAGTCATTTGGGGGAAAGAATGACTTTGGTGTTTCAAGGGGCGAGCGTCTGTCCTCTGTGCTCCGAACATCTCATTTGTAAATTTTTGTAATCCATTTATTTTTATTGAAGAAACTGGTGAAACAAACAGCCAACTACACATCACAGCGGTTACATGGTTTCTCTATATTTTCAGATTTTATGTAAGAGAAATACATTATTATATGCAAGACTTTTTATTTCCGTCTAAAATAACGGATCTCAGACGGAAATGGCTAAAACGGATGCCAAATGTGCATAACTGATGCTCAGGATCTGTTTTGTTATTTATTTATTTTTCTGTTCCTCTGACAAATCCGAAGAACGCCCTTATACAAATTCTCTTGATTTCTCTCACATCTGGAGAAACCATGGGATCTAGACAGCAGAAAGCGACCTGCAAGTCAAGCGACCTGCAGCTTCTCCTTCCATATCATAACGACATTTTGGATGGGGCATTCAGTGAAAGTTTTGGGTCATATATAATGGAGAGCATCTTTAGAGTATTGGACAACTTTTTAAGAAGAGATTCTAGCCATGGGGTTGATGGAAAAGGTGTGACCTTTCTGTGTGTCTATATCTGGAATGTGGAAATAGATATCTACTCCTAACCTCTCCACAGTCAGAAGGCGATTTTCCGGATTTCAGTACAGATTAGAAGTGTTATTGTGTTGTGAACTAAGGAAACAATATACACATACGATGAGCTGTATAATAAGTATAAATGTCTGGGAGGAAAAAGCCTCCAAATCAGGTTTTACAGCTTATAGCTGGGTGAGATAGTCTTGGAAGTTTTTTTTATCCCAAAGAAAAGAACTAAATAATCTCCTGTAAGAAGGACTTAAAGAGGGTTGTCTTATATATTTATAAAAAAAAAAAAAAAAAAAACATGTAGGCTAATGTATTTTTTTTTATATAGATGATATATATACACTGCCTGTCCAAAAAAGTCGCCACCAAAAAAAAAAGCCTTTAGCTTTGATTACGGCATGCATTCGCTGTGGCATTGTTTCGATAAGCTTCTGCAATGTCACAAGATTTATTTCCATCCAGTGTTGCATTAATTTTTCACCAAGATCTTGCATTGATGATGGTAGAGTCTGACTGCTGCGCAAAGCCTTCTCCAGCACATCCCAAAGATTCTCAATGGGGTTAAGGTCTGGACTCTGTGGTGGCCAATCCATGTGTGAAAATGATGTCTCATGCTCCCTGAACCACTCTTTCACAATTTGTCATCTTGGAATATGCCCGTGCCATCAGGGAAGAAAAAATCCGTTGATGGAATAACCTGGTCATTCAGTATGTTCAGGTAGTCGCTGACCTCATTCTTGGAGCACATACTGTTGCTGAACCTAGACCTGACCAACTGCAGCAACCCCAGATCATAGCACTGCCCCCACAGGCTGGTACAGTAGGCACTAGGCATGATGGGTGCATCACTTCATCTGCCTCACTTCTTACCCTGATGCGCCCATCACTCTGGAACAGGGTAAATCTGGACTCATCAGACCACATGACCTTCTTCCATTGCTCCAGAGTCCAATCTTTATGCTCCCTAGCAAATTGAAGCCTTTTTTTCTGGTTTGCCTCACTGATTAGTGGTTTTCTTACGGCTACACAGCTGTTCAGTCCCAATCCCTTGAGTTCCCTTCGCATTGTGCGTGTGGAAATGCTCTTACTTTCACTATTAACAGTTCTACTGTTTTTCTTCAATTTGATTTCACCAAACGTTTAAGTGATCCCTGATCACGATCATTCAGGATTTTTTCCCGCCACTTTTCTTCCTCGAATACGATGGGTCCCCACTATCCTTCCAGTTTTTAATAATGCGTTGGACAGTTCTTAACGCAATTTGAGTAGTTTATGCAATCTTCTTGGATGTTTTCTCTGCTTGATGCATGCCAATGATTAGACCCTTCTCAAATAGACCAACATATTTTCCACGACCACGAGATGTCTTTCGACATGGTTGTTTAAGAAATGAGAAGCAACTCATTGCACCAGTTGGGGTTAAATAACTTGTTGCCAGGTGAAAGATAATCGCCCATGCAATAATTATCCAATAGGAGACTCATACCTATTTGCTTAGTTAAATCCAGGTGGCGACTTTTGTTTTTGGACAGGCAGTGTATCATCTATATATGGAGATATATACAGTTGCAAGAAAAAGTATGTGAACCCTTTGGAATGATATGGATTTCTGTACAAATTGGTCATAAAATGTTATCTGATCTTCATCTAAGTCACAACAATAGACAATCACAGTCTGCTTAAACTAATAACACACAAAGAATTAAATGTTACCATGTTTTATTGAACACGCTATGTAAACATTAACAGTGCAGGTGGAAAAAGGATGTGAACCCCTAGACTAGTGACCTCTCCAAGAGCTAATTGGAGTGAATTGTCAGCCAACTGTAGTCCAATCAATGAGATGAGATTGGAGGTGTTGGTTACAGCTGCCCTGCCCTACAAAAAACACACACCAGTTCTGGGTTTGCTTTTCACAAGAAGCATTGCATGATGTGAATGATGCCTCGCACAAAAGAGCTCTCAGAAGACCTACGATTAAGAATTGTTGACTTGCATAAAGCTGGAAAGGGTTATAAAAGTATCTCCAAAAGCCTTGCTGGTCATCAGTCCACTGTAAGACAATTTGTCTATAAATGGAGAAAGTTCAGCACTGCTGCTACTCTCCCTAGGAGTGGCCATCCTGTAAAGATGACTGCAAGAGCACAGCGCAGACTGCTCAATGAGGTGGAGAAGAATCCTAGAGTGTCAGCTAAAGACTTACAAAAGTCTCTGGCATATGCTAACATCCCTGTTAGCGAATCTACGATACATAAAACACTAAACAAGAATGGATTTCATGGTAGGATACCACAGAGGAAGCCACTGCTGTCCAAAAAAACCATTGCTGCACGTTTAGGCCCCTTTCACACGGGCGAGTATTCCGCGCGGATGCGATGCGTGAGTTGAACGCACTGAATCCTGACCCATTCATTTCTATGGGGCTCTGCACACGAGCAGTGATTTTAACGCATCACTTGTGCGTTGCGTGAAAATCGCAGCATGCTCCTCTTTGTGCGTTTTTCACGTAACGCAGGCCCCATAGAAATGAATGGGGTTGCGTGAAAATCGCAAGCATCCGCAAGCAAGTGCGGATGCGGTGCGATTTTCACGCACGGTTGCTAGGAGACTATCAGGATGGGGACCCGATCATTATTATTTTTCCTTATATCATGGTTATAAGGGAAAATAATAGCATTCTGAATACAGAATGCATAGTAAAATAGGGCTGGAGGGGTTAAAAAAAGAGAAAAAAATAATTAAACTCACCTTAATCCACTTGCTCGCGCAGCCCGGCTTCTCTTCTGTCTTCTTTTTGGCTGTGTGCAGGATTTGCACACGCGAGTGCAAAATGTATTACAATGTTTTGCACTCGCGCGGAAAAATCGTGCATGTTCCCGCAACGCACCCGCACCTTTTCCCGCAACGCCCGTGTAAAAGAGGCCTTAGTTTGCACAAGAGCACCTGCATGTTCCACAGCAGTATTGGCAAAATATTCTGTGGACAGATGAAACCAAAGTTTAGTTGTTTAGAATAAACGCACAACACTATGGGCCAGATTTATCATTAGCTCAAGTCAGAATAATGGAGTGAAAAAGTCGCAAATTTTTGCGCAATCGCTTAAACTGCGCAAAAATTTGCGACTTTTATTGGCTCTGCACTATGCTTGCCACTTTTCTAAAAGTGGGCGTGTTTTTTTTATGTAAATGAATCTCTAGACAGATTTACTATTGCGACTATTAAAAAAAGTCGCTAAAAAGTCGTACAAAAATGCGCAAAATCACTCCAGTGAGGACCATGCTTATCTTATGCTACTTTTTACAAGAACATGCGACTTTTCGTAAAGACGTGCGACTTTTGTAAAGCTGCTTACTGACGGATAAACTGCTACCGTCAAACCACAATTATCACAGTCTTAAAGGGCCGATCATAAATCTGACTTAGCTAAAACTGACTTTAGCCATATGTGAAAGTGGAGTGAGCTGTCAGAGTAATGATAAATCTGGCCCTATCTGTGGAGATAAAGAGGCACAGCACACCAACATCAAAATCTTATCCCAACTGTGAAGTATGGTGGTGGAGGCATCATGGTTTGGGGCTGCTTTGCTGCGTCAGGGCCTGGACGGATTGCTATCATCGAAGGAAAAATGAATTCCCAAGTTTATCAAGACATTTTGCAGGAGAACTTAAGGCCATCTGTCCACCAGCTGAAGCTCAACAGAAGATGGGTTTTGCAACAGGACAACGACCCAAAGCATAGAAGTAAATCATCAACAGAATGGCTTAAACAGAAGAAAATACGCCTTCTGGAGTGGCCCAGTCAGAGTCCTGACCTCAACCCAATTGAGATGCTGTGGCATGACCTCAAGAAAACGATTCACACCAGACATCCCAAGGATATTGCTGAACTGAAACAGTGCTGTAAAGAGGAATGGTCAAGAATTACTCCTGACCATTGTGCACGTCTGATCTGCAACTACAGGAAATGTTTGGTCCAAGTTATTGCTGCCAAAGGAGGTTCAACCAGTTATTAAATCCAAGGGTTCACATACTTTTTCCACCTGCACTGTGAATGTTTACATGGTGTGTTCAATAAAAACATGGTAACATTTAATTCTTTGTGTGTTATTAGTTTAAGCAGACTGTGATTGTCTATTGTTGTGACTTAGATGAAGATCAGATCACATTTTATGACCAATTTGTACAGAAATCCATATCATTCCAAAGGGTTCACATACTTTCTTGCAACTGTATTTACCGATCTATCACTATATACATATATAGCTATATATCATCTATATAGGGATATATATATATTTACCGATCTATATCTCTATATACATATACAGTGGATATAAAAAGTCTACACACCCCTGTTAAAATGTCAGGTTTCTGTGATGTAAAAAAATGAGACAAAGATAAATCATTTCAGAACTTTTTCCATGTGACCTTTAAACTGCACCACTCAATTGAAAAACAAACTGAAATCTTTTAGGTGTAGGGATGAAAAAAATAATAATAATAATGTGGTTGCATAAGTGTGCAGACCCTCTTGTAACTGTGGGATGTAACTGTGTTCAGAATTAAGCAATCACATTCAAAATCATGTTAAATAGGAGTCAGCATACACCTGCCATCATTTTAAAGTGCCTCTGATTAACCCCAAATAAAGTTCAGCTGCTCTAGTTGGTCTTTCCTGAAATTTTCTTAGTCGCATCCGACAGCAAAAGCCATGGTCCACAGAGAGCTTCCAAAGCATCAGAGGGATCTCATTGTTAAAAGGTATCAGTCAGGAGAAGGGTGCAAAAGAATTTCCAAGGCATTAGATATACCATGGAACACAGTGAAGACAGTCATCATCAAGTGGAGAAAATATGGCACAACAGTGACATTACCAAGAACTGGACGTCCCTCCAAAACTGGTCTGGGAGGCTACCAAGAGGCCTACAGCAACATTAAAGGAGCTGCAGGAATATCTGGCAAGTACTGGCTGTGTGGTACATGTGACAACAATCTCCCGTATTCTTCATATGTCTGGGCTATGGGGTAGAGTGGCAAGACGGAAGCCTTTTCTTACGAAGAAAAACATCCAAGCCAGGCTACATTTTGCAAAAACACATCTGAAGTCTCCCAAAAGCATGTGGGAAAAGGTGTTATGGTCTGATGAAACCAAGGTTGAACATTTTGTCCATAATTCCAAAAGATATGTTTGGCGTAAAAACAACACTGCACACCACCAAAAGAACACCATACGCACAGTGAAGCATGGTGGTGGCAGCATATTGCTTTGGGGCTGTTTTTCTTCAGCTGGAAATGTGGCCTTAGTTAAGTTAGAGGGAATTATGAACAGTTCCAAATACCAGTCAATATTGGCACAAAACCTCCAGGCTTCTGCTGGAAAGCTGAACATGAATAGGAACTTCATCTTTCAGCATGACAACGACCCAAAGCATACATCCAAATCAACAAAGGAATGGCTTCACCAGAAGAAGATTAAAGTTTTGAAATGGCCCAGCCAGAGCCCAAACCTTAATCCGATTGAATATCTGTGGGGTGATCTGAAGAGGGCTGTGCACAGGAGATGCCCTCGCAATCTGACAGATTTGGAGTGTTTTTGCAAAGAAGAGTGGGCAAATCTTGCCAAATCAAAATGTGCCATGCTGATAGACTCATACCTAAAAAGACTGAGTGCTGTAATAAAATCAAAAGGTGCTTCAACAAAGTATTAGTTTAAGGGTGTGCACACTTATGCAACCATATTATTTTATTTTTATATTTTTTTCTTCCCTCTACCTAAAAGATTTCAGTTTGTTTTTCAATTGAGTTGTACAGTTTATAGGTCACATTAAAGGTGGAAGAAGTTCTGAAATGATTTATCTTTGTCTAATTTTTTTTACATCACAGAAACCTGACATTTTAACAGGGGTGTGTAGACTTTTTATATCCACTGTACATATATATATATATATGTGTGTATGTATGTATATAGTGATATAGATTGGTAAATAAATATCCATACATAGTCAGGTCCATAAATATTGGGACATCGACACAATTCTAACATTTTTGGCTCTATACGCCACCACAATGGATTTGAAATGAAACGAACAAGATGTGCTTTAACTGCAGACTCAGCTTTAATTTGAGGGTATTTACATCCAAATCAGGTGAACGTTGTAGGAATTACAACAGTTTGCATATGTGCCTCCCACTTGTAAAGGAACCAAAAGTAATGGGACAATTGGCTTCTCAGCTGTTCCATGGCCAGGTGTGTGTTATTCCCTCATTATCCCAATTGCAATGAGCAGATAAAAGGCCCAGAGTTCATTTCAAGTGTGCTATTTGCATTTGGAATCTGTTGCTGTCAACTCTCAAGATGAGATCCAAAGAGCTGCCACTATCAGTGAAGCAAGCCATCATTAGGCTGAAAAAAACAAAAAAAAACCTATCAGAGATAGCAAAAACATTAGGCGTGGCCAAAACAACTGTTTGGAACATCCTTAAAAAGAAGGAACGCACCGGTGAGCTCAGCAACACCAAAAGACACGGAAGACCACGGAAAACAACTGTGGTGGATGACCGAAGAATTCGTTCCTGGTGAAGAAAACACCCTTCACAACAGTTGGCCAGATCAAGAACACTCTCCAGGAGGTAGGTGTATGTGTGTCAAAGTCAACAATCAAGAGAAGACTTCACCAGAGTGAATACAGAGGGTTCACCACAAGATGTAAACCATAGGTGAGCCTCAAAAACAGGAAGGCCAGATTAGATTTTGCCAAACGACATCTAAAAAAGCCTTCACAGTTCTGGAACAACATCCTATGGACAGATGAGACCAAGATCAACTTGTACCAGAGTGATGGTAAGAGAAGAGTATGGAGAAGGAAAGGAACTGCTCATGATCCTAAGCATACCACCTCATCAGTGAAGCATGGTGGTGGTAGTGTCATGGCGTGGGCATGTATGGCTGCCAATGGAACTGGTTCTCTTGTATTTATTGATGATTTGACTGCTGACAAAAGCAATGGGATGAATTCTGAAGTGTTTCGGGCAATATTATCTGCTCATATTCAGCCAAATGCTTCAGAACTCATTGGACGGCGCTTCACAGTGCAGATGGACAATGACCCAAAGGTGGAATGTTATGCAATGGGCAAGTCAATCACCAGACCTGAATCCGATTGAGCATGCATTTCACTTGCTGAAGACAAAACTGAAGGGAAAATGCCCCAAGAACAAGCAGGAACTGAAGACAGTTGCAGTAGAGGCCTGGCAGAGCATCACCAGGGATGAAACCCAGCATCTGGTGATGTCTATGCCTTCCAGACTTCAGGCTGTAATTGACTGCAAAGGATTTGCAACCAAGTATTAAAAAGTGAAAGTTTGATTTATGATTATTATTCTGTCCCATTACTTTTGTTTCCTTTACAAGTGGGAGGCACATATGCAAACTGTTGTAATTCCTACACCGTTCACCTGATTTGGATGTAAATACCCTCAAATTAAGGCCTCCTGCACACGACCGTATGGCTTTTTCAGTGTTTTGCGGTCCGTTTTTCACGGATCCTTTGTTCCGTTTTTTGTTTCTGTTGTGTTTCCATTTCCTTTCCGTTTTTCCATATGGCATATACAGTATACACTAATTACATAGATAAAATTGGGCTGGGCATAACATTTTCAATAGATGGCTCTGCAAAAAACGGAGCGGAAGACATACGGATGCATTTCCGTATGTGTTCCATTTTTTTGCGGACCGATTGACTTGAATGGAGCCACGGAACGTCATTCGCGGGCAATAATAGGACATGTTCTATCTTTAAACGGAACGGAAATACGGAAACGGAATGCATACGGAGTACATTCCGTATTTTTTGCGGAACCATTGATATGAATGGTTCCGTATACGGAACGCAAAAAACGGCCAGTAAACGGGGGAAAAAAAAAAACGGTTGTGTGCAGGAGGCCTAAAGCTGACAGTCTGCAGTTAAAGCACATCTTGTTCGTTTCATTTCAAATCCATTGTGGTGGTGTATAGAACCAAAAATGTTAGAATTGTGTCGATGTCTTAATATTTTTGGACCTGACTGTATATATATATATATATATATATATATATATATATATATATATAATCATCTAAATAAATAAAAAAACACAAAAAAACCTAAACTTTAGCCTACATTAAAAAAATTCTTTGCTGGACTTTGCTGGATGGAAAATCGTGGTACACTACACTTTCCCATCCTGCAGAGTCCTAAAAAAAAAAAGTACTATTCTTTTTTTATACAATGGCACTCCATGGTGCTGGATGTCACAGTATGGCATCTGTTGTGTATGTTGATCGTATGACAAAAACCCAGCCTTATGTGCCCTCCTCCATTAGATGAGAAGAACGACCGAAATAAAAAGCGCTGTTGTGAATGGGGCCAAAGAGGTGGGTATTTTTGCAGGGAACCATCACTTGTCTAACAGCAGGCAATCATAGCCAAGTGATAAAGTCCAGTCCAATATGGCGGATCTTCCCTGTACTTTATCACTTGGCTATAATAGCCCGTCTGCATTCACTACATACTGCACCACATACATGTGTGTGATGTATGTAGTGCAGCTTGTGATGTATGTATGTGTGTGTGTGATGTATGTAGTGCAGATCTTTTGCCTGTGTGAGCTAGGAGTTGGTCGTGTGAGCGTGTTTAGGTTAGGTTGTGCAGAGCGGGCACTGCAGGGCGGGGAAGGTCAGATTATTCACACCCACAAATATTTGAGGCAGAGCTCAGTCACTGTTGTTACACACCCCACAGCTTTGCTGCAGCATGTAAACCAAGAAAGGCTACTTTCACACTGGCGTTTCTGTGTCCGTTCCTGAGATCCGTTCAGGCTCTCACAAGCCGCCCAAAACGGATCAGTTCAGCCCCAATGCATTCTGAATAGATAAGGATCCGTTCAGAATGTATCAGTTTGTCTGCGTTCGGTCTCCGTTCCACTTTTGAGGCGGACACCAAAACGCAGATTGCAGCATTTTGGTGTCCGCCTGACGATGCGGAGCCAAACGGATCCGTCCTGACTTACAATGTAAGTCAATGGGGACGGGTCCTTTTTCACTGACACAATATGGTGCAATTGAAAACTGATCCATCCCCCATTGACTTTCAATGTAAATCAGGACAGATCCGTTTTGACTTAGACTTTTTTTTTTTTTTAAAGAATAATGCAAACGGATCCGTTCTGAACAGATACAAGCGTTTGCATTATCAGTGCGGATCCGTCTGTGCAGATACAAGACAGATCCGCACCGAACTCAGGTGTGAAAGTAGCCTAACAAAACTATGCAAAGGTGTAAGTATGTTTTTTAGTTCAAAAAAATCAAGCTTAACCACCTCCGGACCGCCTAACGCAGGATCGCGTTCCGGAGGTGGCAGCGCTGCGCACAGTCACGCATATACGCGTCATCTCGCGAGACGCGAGATTTCCTGTGAACGCGCGCACACAGGCGCGCGCGCTCACAGGAACGGAAGGTAAGAGAGTTGATCTCCAGCCTGCCAGCGGCGATCGTTCGCTGGCAGGCTGGAGATGTGTTTTTTTTAACCCCTAACAGGTATATTAGACGCTGTTTTGATAACAGCGTCTAATATACCTGCTACCTGGTCCTCTGGTGGTCCCATTTGTTTGGATCGACCACCAGAGGACACAGGTAGCTCAGTAAAGTAGCACCAAGCACCACTACACTACACCCCCCCCCCCCATCACTTATTAACCCCTTATTAGCCCCTGATCACCCCTAATCACCCCTGATCACCCCATATAGACTCCCTGATCACCCCCCTGTCATTGATTACCCCCCTGTCATTGATCAACCCCCTGTAAAGCTCCATTCAGACGTCCGCATGATTTTTACGGATCCACTGATAGATGGATCGGATCCGCAAAACGCATCCGGACGTCTGAATGAAGCCTTACAGGGGCATGATCAATGACTGTGGTGATCACCCCATATAGACTCCCTGATCACCCCCCTGTCATTGATTACCCCCCTGTCATTGATTACCCCCCTGTAAAGCTCCATTCAGATGTCCGCATGATTTTTACGGATGCACTGATACATGGATCGGATCCGCAAAACGCATCCGGTCGTCTGAATGAAGCCTTACAGGGGCATGATCAATGACTGTGGTGATCACCCCCCTGTCATTGATCACCCCCCTGTAAAGCTCCATTCAGATGTCCGCATGATTTTTACGGATGCACTGATAGATGGATCGGATCCGCAAAACGCATCCGGACGTCTGAATGAAGCCTTACAGGGGCATGATCAATGACTGTGGTGATCACCCCATATAGACTCCCTGATCACCCCCCTGTCATTGATTACCCCCCTGTCATTGATTACCCCCCTGTAAAGCTCCATTCAGATGTCCGCATGATTTTTACGGATGCACTGATAGATGGATCGGATCCGCAAAACGCATCCGGACGTCTGAATGAAGCCTTACAGGGGCATGATCAATGACTGTGGTTATCACCCCATATAGACTCCCTGATCACCCCCCTGTAAAGCTCCATTCAGATGTCCGCATGATTTTTACGGATGCACTGATACATGGATCGGATCCGCAAAACGCATCCGGTCGTCTGAATGAAGCCTTACAGGGGCATGATCAATGACTGTGGTGATCACCCCCCTGTCATTGATTACCCCCCTGTAAAGCTCCATTCAGATGTCCGCATGATTTTTACGGATGCACTGATAGATGGATCCGATCCGCAAAACGCATCCGGACGTCTGAATGAAGCCTTACAGGGGCATGATCAATGACTGTGGTGATCACCCCATATAGACTCCCTGATCACCCCCCTGTCATTGATCACCCCCCTGTCATTGATTACCCCCCTGTAAAGCTCCATTCAGATGTCCGCATGATTTTTACGGATGCACTGATAGATGGATCGGATCCGCAAAACGCATCCGGACGTCTGAATGAAGCCTTACAGGGGCATGATCAATGACTGTGGTGATCACCCCATATAGACTCCCTGATCACCCCCCTGTCATTGATCACCCCCCTGTCATTGATTACCCCCCTGTAAAGCTCCATTCAGATGTCCGCATGATTTTTACGGATGCACTGATAGATGGATCGGATCCGCAAAACGCATCCGGACGTCTGAATGAAGCCTTACACGGGCGTGATCAATGACTGTGGTTATCACCCCATATAGACTCCCTGATCACCCCCCTGTCATTGATCACCCCCCTGTCATTGATCACCCCCCCTGTCATTGATCACCCCCCCTGTCATTGATCACCCCTCTGTAAGGCTCCATTCAGATATTTTTTTGGCCCAAGTTAGCAGAATTTTTTTTTTTTTTTTCTTACAAAGTCTCATATTCCACTAACTTGTGTCAAAAAATAAAATCTCACATGAACTCACCATACCCCTCACGGAATCCAAATGCGTAAAATTTTTTAGACATTTATATTCCAGACTTCTTCTCACGCTTTAGGGCCCCTAGAATGCCAGGGCAGTATAAATACCCCACATGTGACCCCATTTCGGAAAGAAGACACCCCCAGGTATTCCGTGAGGGGCATATTGAGTCCATGAAAGATTGAAATTTTTGTCCCAAGTTAGCGGAACGGGAGACTTTGTGAGAAAAAAATTAAAAATATCAATTTCCGCTAACTTGTGCCAAAAAAAAAAAATTTCTATGAACTCGCCATGCCCCTCATTGAATACCTTGGGGTGTCTTCTTTCCAAAATGGGGTCACATGTGGGGTATTTATACTGCCCTGGCATTCTAGGGGCCCCAAAGCGTGAGAAGAAGTCTGGTATCCAAATGTCTAAAAATGCCCTCCTAAAAGGAATTTGGGCACCTTTGCGCATCTAGGCTGCAAAAAAGTGTCACACATCTGGTATCGCCGTACTCAGGAGAAGTTGGGGAATGTGTTTTGGGGTGTCATTTTACATATACCCATGCTGGGTGAGAGAAATATCTTGGTCAAATGCCAACTTTGTATAAAAAAATGGGAAAAGTTGTCTTTTGCCAAGATATTTCTCTCACCCAGCATGGGTATATGTAAAATGACACCCCAAAACACATTCCCCAACTTCTCCTGAATACGGCGATACCACATGTGTGACACTTTTTTGCAGCCTAGGTGGGCAAAGGGGCCCATATTCCAAAGAGCACCTTTAGGATTTCACAGGTCATTTACCTACTTACCACACATTAGGGCCCCTGGAAAATGCCAGGGCAGTATAACTACCCCACAAGTGACCCCATTTTGGAAAGAAGACACCCCAAGGTATTCCGTGAGGGGCATGGCGAGTTCCTAGAATTTTTTATTTTTTGTCACAAGTTAGTGGAAAATGCTTATTTTTTTTTTTTTTTTTTTTTTCATACAAAGTCTCATATTCCACTAACTTGTGACAAAAAATAAAAACTTCCATGAACTCACTTTGCCCATCAGCGAATACCTTGGGGTCTCTTCTTTCCAAAATGGGGTCACTTGTGGGGTAGTTATACTGCCCTGGCATTCTAGGGGCCCAAATGTGTGGTAAGGAGTTTGAAATCAAATTCTGTAAAAAATGACCTGTGAAATCCGAAAGGTGCTCTTTTGAATATGGGCCCCTTTGCCCACCTCGGCTGCAAAAAAGTGTCACACATCTGGTATCTCCGTAATCGGGAGAAGTTGGGGAATGTGTTTTGGGGTGTCATTTTACATATACCCATGCTGGGTGAGAGAAATATCTTGGCAAAAGACAACTTTTCCCATTTTTTTATACAAAGTTGGCATTTGACCAAGATATTTATCTCACCCAGCATGGGTATATGTAAAAAGACACCCCAAAACACATTCCTCAACTTCTCCTGAATACGGAGATACCAGATGTGTGACACTTTTTTGCAGCCTAGGTGGGCAAAGGGGCCCACATTCCAAAGAGCACCTTTCGGATTTCACAGGTCATTTACCTACTTACCACACATTTGGGCCCCTAGAATGCCAGGGCAGTATAACTACCCCACAAGTGACCCCATTTTGGAAAGAAGAGACCCCAAGGTATTCGCTGATGGGCATAGTGAGTTCATGGAAGTTTTTATTTTTTGTCACAAGTTTGTGGAATATGAGACTTTGTATGAAAAAAAAAAAAAAAAAAAAAAATCATCATTTTCCACTAACTTGTGACAAAAAATAAAAAATTCTAGGAACTCGCCATGCCCCTCACGGAATACCTTGGGGTGTCTTCTTTCCAAAATGGGGTCACTTGTGGGGTAGTTATACTGCCCTGGTATTCTAGGGGCCCAAATGTGTGGTAAGGAGTTTGAAATCAAATTCAGGAAAAAATGAGGAGTGAAATCCGAAAGGTGCTCTTTGGAATATGGGCCCCTTTGCCCACCTAGGCTGCAAAAAAGTGTCACACATCTGGTATCCCCGTACTCAGGAGAAGTTGAGGAATGTGTTTTGGGGTGTCTTTTTACATATACCCATGCTGGGTGAGATAAATATCTTGGTCAAATGACAACTTTGTATAAAAAAATGGGAAAAGTTGTCTTTTGCCAAGATATTTCTCTCACCCAGCATGGGTATATATAAAATGACACCCCAAAACACATTCCCCACCTTCTCCTGAGTACGGAGATACCAGATGTGTGACACTTTTTTGCAGCCTAGGTGGGCAAAGGGGCCCATATTCCAAAGAGCACCTTTCGGATTTCACAGGTCATTTTTTACAGAATTTGATTTCAAACTCCTTACCACACATTTGGGCCCCTAGAATGCCAGGGCAGTATAACTACCCCACAAGTGACCCCATTTTGGAAAGAAGAGACCCCAAGGTATTCGCTGATGGGCATAGTGAGTTCATAGAAGTTTTTATTTTTTGTCACAAGTTAGTGGAATATGAGACTTTGTAAGGAAAAAAAAAAAAAAAAAAAAAAATCATCATTTTCCGCTAACTTGTGACAAAAAATAAAAAGTTCTATGAACTCACTATGCCCATCAGCGAATACCTTAGGGTGTGTACTTTCAGAAATGGGGTCATTTGTGGGGTGTTTGTACTGTCTGGGCATTGTAGAACCTCAGGAAACATGACAGGTGCTCAGAAAGTCAGAGCTGCTTCAAAAAGCGGAAATTCACATTTTTGTACCATAGTTTGTAAACGCTATAACTTTTACCCAAACCATTTTTTTTTTACCCAAACATTTTTTTTTTATCAAAGACATGTAGAACTATAAATTTAGAGCAAAATTTCTATATGGATGTCGTTTTTTTTGCAAAATTTTACAACTGAAAGTGAAAAATGTCATTTTTTTGCAAAAAAAACGTTAAATTTCGATTAATAACAAAAAAAGTAAAAATGTCAGCAGCAATGAAATACCACCAAATGAAAGCTCTATTAGTGAGAAGAAAAGGAGGTAAAATTCATTTGGGTGGTAAGTTGCATGACCGAGCAATAAACGGTGAAAGTAGTGTAGGTCAGAAGTGTAAAAAGTGGCCTGGTCTTTCAGGGTGTTTAAGCACTGGGGGCTGAGGTGGTTAACCAATGTATATGTAAGTCCTGATGAGTTTCATAATGTTTTTTTTTTTTTTTTTTTCCATTACTCTGATAACCTCTTTAGGAAGCCAAATAGGTAGTGATGGAATAATATAGATGTGTTGGCACTGTAAATGCTTTCAGCAAGTTTTTCCGCCCCATCCCCATGTAAGTTATTTTCATAGAATGCCATTGTTCTGGATGTTCAGTCTATACAAGTTTGCTATGTCCTTGGGAAGGTTTTATACCCAAGTATTCAGTGGCGACTCTAGGAACAATATATAGGGGGGGCACAAAGATACCAGTCAAAAATGGGGGGGCAAAAACAAAATAAGTATATAAAAATACGATAGAATTGCGGTATGCAGGGATACATTTATAATAAAACAATTTCAGTCGTCTGCTGTGCCGTCCTCTGCTTGCTTCCGCGGAACAACATAGGGGGGGCGATTGTTCCCCCTCGCCCCCCTCTAGCAATGCCACTACAAGTATTTAATGGATACTTCAGGCCAAAGAAATGGAGAATTTAATTTTATATTGTATAATACAGTACATGGTTCAGCAGCCAGATATCTAGCGACTTGCTCAAAAATATCAAACAACCGGGACTTAAAGGGGTTGTGACATGATACATTTTCAAACCAACACCAGGCTCTGAATACTTGTGTAACTTCATGTAATTAACAATTTAGTATAGCCTCTGAGCTATTCATTATCTGTATAGCGCCACCTGCTGTTTGTTGTTTTCCTTATTTCTCTGTCCACCTCACTGAGGTGGTTGCACGCATCCAGTTTGGAGCATCAACTGTTACCAGCTGCAACAGAGAGGACACATCCCCTGAGCTGCAGGAGGAAGTACACACCCCTGAGCTTCCAGCCTGAATAAATTGTAGCAGAGTAATTAGAGCAATAAACGGGGAGAGATCTAAATCTATGTGTGATATCCGGCTGCTTTTCAGGTACTATATGATGTCCGATTTTACATTTTTTTTACATCAATCATGGCCTAACCCCTTTAAGTGGGTTCATGCTATGGGCACCAACCTGAAGGCTGTGTATATTGTATCTTGTCGTATCCTCTGAATCAGCATCTCAATAACCCTAATAAAAGGTAGAAGGGGCATCTTTGGTGGGTCCCATTTTTAATTTCAAAGTAGTCAAAGAAGATTATATTGCCTCTTATCTTCGCTGTTGGCAGTAGAGGGAAAGAATAACATTTCTAAAAAGCAGGGATATGGCAAATTTAGGTGACACTGCCAGTGGTCAGTCCACAGTCCAGTGTAAACGCTGACACCAGTCAGTCCACTGTAAATGCTGCTCTGCTTTCCTGTTCCAGAAAATTAATGTCTTTCACCTCTGTGTGCTGCTTATATATTTGATGATTCCAGGAATTGTAGACATTATCTCATATAATGCGTCTGATTTTGCAGATTTTGGTGTCAGCGCGTTTCTAGCCACAGGAGGTGACCTCACCAGGAATAAAGTCAGAAAGACGTTTGTGGGAACGCCTTGTTGGATGGCACCTGAGGTCATGGAACAGGTACTATAGCTCGTTGTTATCCAATAACTGATGCAATGGAGTAAAATTCATCTGGAATCAACTTGACAGGTTCTGTATGATCAGAAAAAATGTGGGTGATTGAGTCAGCACAACCTGTATGCAGGTGCACATCGCTATGGCGAAATACATATACAAACGCAAAATACAAATGCAATAGCACTCTGCAACCAGCATTCTGCCCTGCCTCTATGCTGGATGAGGCATTGGTGTACATTTTGGCCAAAGCGTAATAAGCCACTCACCACGTCAAGGTCGCCTCTATAGAGTGGTCCCTAACACTAGTTCCTACCTGTTTATGGGCCATGACAGCCACACAAAGTCCAGGGAATGCAGGTGCAGCATGCACGCCAAGCACACTCTGCTTTTAACCCCGTCCGGTGCCATTACAGCTTTCATCAGATCCAGGGATGCAAGTACCAATGTATGATGTATGATCAGACATTATATACGATTTTATGAAAGGAGGTTCTACAGACGGGCAGCCCAAAAAAAAAAAAAAGTGGAGGAAAAGTTGCAGTGCGTCTTATAGTTCGAATGCTAACGACTGCTTCCATTATAGAAGCAGTCATCAGCATGCGGGAAGCGCGCTGAGGGAAACGCTGCACTGGCTCTATTCACTCTTCCGGGCCCCGCTCTACACTCTGTCCTGACTGTGTACAGTGTCAGGACATAGGCTTGCACTATGACCTGACGCTTTGCAACATCAGGTCACAGTGCAGCATGGACCGAAAGAAGACCAGGGAGGGTGAGTGAATCTGCAGAGTGACAGCACCGTCCAGAGCAGGAGAGTTAAGTTAATTTATTTTAATGTCTGATCTGAGCTCTGATGGATGGAGGGGTCGGACCTGAGCTCTGATGGATGGAGGGGTCGGACCTGAGCTCTGATGGATGGAGGGGTCGGACCTGAGCTCTGATGGATGGAGGGGTCGGACCTGAGCTCTGATGGATGGAGGGGTCGGACCTGAGCGGAAACGCTGGGGGGAGGTCTAATCTGAAGTCTGATGAAAACTATTTTTTTTTCTTTTTTTTTCCTACTCTAAATCTTGGATGCCTTTTATAGTGCAGTGTGTCTTATAGTCTGAAAAATACGGTACTTTCTCTCCACAGTTCTATTTCCAGATAAATGTATTATTTGGTTCTGTTTGTCCTGTCTTCCATCTGTTCATGTGAAATTCCACATTATATTGCAGATTTGGGCTAAAAACAAATAGGGGATTATAAGATTTTATACATTAGCTGATGTTAGATTAAATAAATTTCACTGTAGTCACTAAAGTGACATGAATTTAGTAAGCAATCTGTTCTCTTGTCTCTCGCAATCACTTCTATACATTTGGCTGGAGACATGGCTAGGTACGCTTTAACCTCATGTGTTGTTTTTATCTTTTAGGTCAGGGGATATGATTTTAAGGCAGATATTTGGAGTTTTGGAATCACAGCTATTGAATTAGCTACAGGAGCAGCTCCATATCATAAATATCCTCCAATGAAGGTAGCGTATTTATTATATACACTGTGTATATATTTATAATGAGATCATCTTTTTATGCAGTTTACTTGGGATTTCTTACATTTATTACCTCCATGTTACATTTACTATGATCCAGTCACATATTTGTATGGTAAAATGGCAAAGTGAGAACTCAGATTATGGATGGCGCTGCAGCTACCCTGCAATATTTCTCCTAGAGAACCTATTGGGAAGTGTCACCAATCATCCCTCTGGAATAAATAGTTACTGAAACTTTACAGAGAGGGCTGGTCTATTAGATTTTAACAATTTTAGGTTTAATTTTACTTTTTCATAATCTTCTCTGTTTGATCCTCTGTTATACTGATTTTGAGCGATTTCATGCTATCTTTCTGTTATACACATGGATGCTTGTAAGACCTTTTATACAGCATCCACTTTCTGAACCTGTTTTCTGGTTTTTCACAGTCTCGACTCTCCCTTTTTTTTTTTTTTTCTGTTCCCCTCTCATGACAGGTATTAATGCTAACACTCCAGAACGATCCCCCAACTCTAGAGACTGGTGTACAGGATAAGGAAATGCTGAAGAAATATGGGAAGTCCTTTAGGAAGATGATTTCTTCGTGCCTTCAAAAAGACCCAGAGAAAAGGTAACGACTGACACGTCTTCATATTATGATGGTACCTTCAGGAAATGCACTAAAAAAGTTGTTTTTAGCCATCATTGTCACCACATGTAGTATACTACTTATTGTAGTAGTAGACAGGGGATGGGAACCGGTCAAGTTTAAATCACCCGGTCTTGGTGAAATAGCTTGTGCAGTATGTTAGGTCACAACTTCTATGTAGACTGGTAGTGTAGAATAAAACTTCATATTCTCACTACTCCTGATGAGAAAAGTACTGCTCTCCCCAAGCCCTACCTAGTCTTGTCAGCAGTTTAGCATGGTCAAAACAGCTGACAGCTTCCTTTTAGGGTACTTTCACACTAGCGTTTTTCTTTTCCAGCACGGAGTTCCGTCATTGGGGCTCTATACCGGAAATAACTGATCAGTTTTATCCCCATGCATTCTGAATGGAGAGAGAAATCCGTTCAGGATGTCTTCAGTTCAGTCACTGAATGGCATTTTGGACGGAGGAAATACCGCTATTATCTCCAGTCAAAATTCCGGATCAGTTACATTGAAATGTATTAGTGCCGGATCCGGCATTAAAAATACCGCAATGCCGGATCCGTCCTTCCGTTCTTGCAATGCATTTGTAAGACGGATCCGTATCCGGATCTGTCTACAAAACCTGTCCGTTTGCATGCAGATTGCCGGCGACGGAACTGCTTGCCGGATCACTCTGCCGCAAGTGTGAAAGTAGCCTTAAATGTAAGTATGTTTGAATAGTCATATGCATTATAAAAGTAGGGGACTGCTGACCAAGAGTTTCCCATGTGATTCAGCAGAGGCAGGTTTCTATAACCGAATATCTTGCTTTTTGTAGACCAACAGCAGCAGAACTTTTGAAGCACAAGTTCTTCCAGAAAGCAAAGGTACGTAATGTGTTTATATAGAGGAATATTTTGCGGCTCGTTCAACTGTAAACGCGAAGCTATAATTACCCTGAACTGTGAACAGACTGAGATTTGCTTTTATTGCATCCAACCTGACAGCATCCTCATATTTGTGAAGGATGATCTATTTATTACTGCTGTTTTTAGGCAAACAGAAATTCAGACTCTCTTCAAATGTGTGCGACTAGGTTTAAAGCTTATATAACTTATATTACAATTTTTTCACTATGCACACTTTTGCTATTTAATAAAGTCATAAAAATCCTAGCCTCCTTAGTGTCCATATCATTAAAGGGGTTATCAAAGAAGTAATATTGATGTCCTATCCTCAGGATAGCTCATCAATATTAGATAGGTGGGGGTCCGACACCCGGGACCTTCGCCGAACAGTCATTCTTCCTAGGCCACATGATGTCGCCACACATTGGTCACATAGCCTAGTTGCAGATCAGCCCCATTGAAGTGAATGGGACTAAGCTGCAGTACCAAGCACAACCGCTATACTGTGTACGACACTGTGCTTGGTGAGCTGCCAGGAGCCGGCAGTGCTGCCCAGACCTGATCGGGGGGGGGGACCCCTGCAGATGTGATAATGACGACCTATCCTCAGGATAGGTCATCATTATTTCCTGGATTACGCCTTTAAAAATAATAAAACCGCCATCACTTGTTAGGCAGCTTTAGATGTGTGTGTGTAAGATAGGTTCAGAAATTTTGCATGACTTTTTCTTGCATGCTTTCTGGTGTAATGTGTATTCTTTCGTGTTTCCTGCTGTCCACACACCCCTTAGTACTATGCATAGCAATTTTATTCAGTCTGATATATTAATCCAGTTCTGCTCCCTCTCCCCTCTCACAGCATGTAGTTTGACAGAAACACAGGCAATTTGCAGCTGCAAAACTTTCCACCTCCTAATACTTGTACTGAGTACTGATGAGAGAGCAGACAGAGGTAGGATTACTATAGGCTAATAGGGTTTTATATTTTCATTAGTACTGATTTTAAAAAATTCTATCAGGCCAGTGCACTGCTTCTGTCCTTGGTGTTCTTCCTATCTCTCTGACCGCTCTTTCAGTGTATTATCTGCTGGCTCTATTTCCCCTCCTCTGCCTCTTGCTGTTGGGGTTCCTCAGGGTTCAGTCCTGTTTTCTCTCTACAAGGACAGAGTATCAGCAGATTTGGTCCCCAGTACCTTCTCGATGCTGATGCCACCCACCTATACTTCATCTCGTGACATCACCTGTGCTGTACTACAGGACACCAGTGACTGTCTGTCCGCTGTCTCTTACATCGGACATCCTCTGTTTGTCTGAAACAGAATCTTTAAAAAAGTGAACTACTGGTGTTTTCACCATTTACTACTAACATATCTAAACCTGATAGCTCCATCTCAGTGCGGCACTTTCATCACACCTAGACAGCACACCCGCTATCTTGGTGTCATATTTGACACTGTTCTTTCCTTCACCTCCTATATTTAATCTTTTGTACGCTCATGTCGCCTGCACCTCAAAAACAACTCTAGAATCCACCACTTTTCTTTACTGTGGAAATAACTGTGCCCTGATCCGCCTTGATTACTGTAACCCATTTCTAATTGGTCTCCCCCTCACCAGACTTACCCCTCTCAGTCTATCCTAAACGCAGCAGCCAGGCTCACCTATCTGTCTAACCGCCACTCCGATGCCCCCGTCCTGTGCCAGTCATTGCACTGATTACCCATACAGTACAGGGTTCAACTTAAACTGCTTGTTCTCACACACAAAGCTCTCCACATTGCTGTACCCCCTACATCTCCTCCGTCATTTCTTTCTACCATCCTACCTGTATTCTGCGCTCTGTAAATGACTTCCGATTGAACGATTGACATCCACCATAATCTGAACATCTCACTTCCGTCTCCAACGGACCTCAAACATGGACCCCTAATTGAAGGAGCCTACGTGCTATGAGTAACTTTATACCAATTGATACATCCACATCAGAGATCTGCAGCATCAACTGTGCACAGATACACAGATACTACAACATCATTTTGGCTGCTATCCTCATTTCTTTGTTGCCCTAAGAACCATCTAATTGTTGGGGGAAACGTGTTGGGTTGTTTTATGGCCTTTATTGCAGGGTCACTTCAGGATTGTGATGGGGTTTAGCCGCCGAGAATGGAGTTGCCTTTGTCTGGGAGGCTGCTCAGCTTGTAGGCAGTGTATCGTAGGGACACCTGAGGGACAGGAAAGAGTGATCCTGACCTATGGTCATTTTGGCTACTTTATCCCACTTAGGCTACTTTCACACTAGCGTTCGGGGCTCCGCTTGTGAGTTCCGTTTGAAGGCTCTCACAAGCGGCCCCGAACGCATCCGTCCAGCCCTAATGCATTCCGAGTGGATGCGGATCCGCTCAGAATGCATCAGTCTGGCACCGTTTGTCCTCCGCTCCGCTCAGCAGGCGGACACCTGAACGCTGCTTGCAGCGTTCGGGTGTCCGCCTGGCCGTGCGGAGGCAAACGGATCCGTCCAGACTTACAATGTAAGTCAATGGGGACGGATCCGTTTGAATTTGACACTATATGGCTCAATTTTCAAACGGATCCGTCTCCCATTGACTTTCAATGTAAAGTCAAAACGGATCCGTTTGCATTATCATGAACAAAAAAATAAAAATGGTAATGCAAACGGATCCGTTCTGAACGGATCTAAGCGTTTGCATTATAGGTGCGGATCCGTCTGTGCAGATACCAGACGGATCCGCACCTAACGCAGGTGTAAGTAAGACTTTGCGGTAAATGTTAGGTACCTGAATCATCTGTGGAATCCTATTCACCCATGTGTGATATCCTAGTGATGGATGCAGTTATTTGATGTGGAGGTATCATCAATTGGCATTGAATAAACGATGTGTGTGTATGTGTGTGTATATATATATATATATATATATATATATATATATATAAATATACCATATTTTTTTGACTATAAGATGTACTTTTTCCCCCCAAAAGTAAAGGAAAAATGGCAGTGCGTCTTATAGTTCGAATGCTAATGACCGCTTCCATCATGGAAGCCGTCCTAAGTATGCAGGAGGCGCAGGGAGCAGTGAGGGAAGTGCTGCACCAGCTGTACTCCCCTTCCCTGGTCTTCTTCTGGGCCCCGCTCTGCACAGTGTCTGGACTGCGTACAACGACAGGACATAGTGCACGTAGGCGCGCACTATGACCTGACGCTGTTTGACACAGTGCAACCTGCGCCGGAAGAAGACCGGAAAGCTGTGAGTCCTTAATCTGCTGCGTTGCAGTGCTGTCCGGGGCAACCGAGGCAGGTTCTTTATTTTTTTATTTTTTTAATGTCTGATCTGATGTCTGATGGATGCCCTGATCTGAGGTCTGATAGGGGGTCCCTGATCTGAGGTTTGATGGGGACTGGGAGGGTCTGATCCGAGGCTGGTGCAGCTTGAAGGTCTGATCTGAGATCTGATGAAGCTAGGGGGTTGGATGAAGGTTTGCTCTGATGAGGGTCTGATCTGAGATCTGATGGAGCTTGGGGTCTGATTTGGGGTACCTATGATTAGTGACCATCTTTTCTAGAGTGTTAATTGTTAAACTAATTAGCCCTCATTCCCCCCCCCCCCCCCGAAAAAAAATTAAACAAGCATGTTCTGCTAGTTAAAGATATTTATAAATGTACGGTATTTGGCGTGTTTTATTTTATTTCCCCCCCCCCCAGAAACTCTTTTTAACTGCTACTTTCACTTTCCGTCATAATAATACAACCGTCTGCATCCGTTCTGAACGGATCCATCATGAGCACCATTGAAAGTCAATGGGGGACTGATCCATTTTCTATTGTGTCAGAAAAAATGGATCTGTCCCCATTGACTTACATTGCGAGTCATGACGGATCCGTCTTGCTCTGCACCACATCGTGGACAGAAAAAATGATGCTTGCAGTGTTATTCTGTCCGTGATGGGGACACAACCAAACAGAACGGAATGCATTCTGGTGCACTCCGTTTCGTTCAGTTCAGTTTTGTCCCCATTGACAATTAATGGGGACAAAATGGAAGCGTTTTTCACCACTATTGAGATCCTATGACGGATCTAAATAGCGGAAAAGGAAAGCTCAGATGTGAAAGTGGCCTAATGTGCACTGCTAGCTGGCCACGTTTTGTGTAAGGACCCTTGCATGGGCATTCCTACATCCGTGTCTAAATATATTCCCCTTGTTTGTGTGAAGCAGGCAGTCAAGAGTCTGTGTATATTGTATGGAGGTCGGTGACTGAATTAACTAAAAATAGGATTTTTTGTGCTTACCTGTAAAATCTTTTTTTCGCTGACTTCATTGGGGGACACAGAAGACCATGGGTATAGCTGTTGCCACTAGGAGGCGACACTAAGCAAAATACGTGTTAGCTCCTCCTCTCAGCTATACCCCTCCTGCAGACACTGAGCTAATCGGTTTGTACAAAAGCAGTAGGAGCAGCCAAGAGAAGCCAACAGAAAACAATAAAAAGAAAGTTAACCAGGAGATGGGTCATCCTCAAGAACCAGAAGGACCCATCTAGGAGAACCAGCAATTAACATACAGGGTGGGAGCTGTGTCCCCCAATTAACTCAGCTAGAAAAGGATTTTACAGGTAAGCACAAAAAATCCTATTTTCTCGCTCGTATCATTGGGGGACACAGAAGACCATGGGATGTTAAAGACCAGTACCATGGGGAGGGAACAAGAGCAGAACGAATCCAAGGCCGGTCATAAGGCCCAGCACAGAAATGCGGGGGAAAGACACACCAGGAACCCTGAAAAGGGACAGGAAAAAACATTCCCAGGAAGGCCAGCCAGAGAGCGGCTGGGCAGAGGCTCTGGCTGGGCAGAAGAAAGAACAGCCCAGGGAATATAAGTCACGGCTTAGGAGACTTCAGAAGAAGTGGAGAGCGCACAGAATATCCACAAGATGGACAAGAATCAAGACAAGTCGGTCACCAGAAGCAACGGAGCGATTGCGGAAGATACAGGAGAGAAATACGTAGCCTGGATCCAGAAGACTGCTAAGGAGTAGGGTTGTTGTGGGTATTAAATTATCGATACCCAATCAATACTTTTGTACCGGTATCGATTCGATACCGGGATTTGACATTTACCAATACTAGGCTGTGCTAATGCTCAGCCTAATATAAGAGAACATGGCGCGTGCTGCTCTCAGTGTGCTCCATGCCCCTACTCCCTGTGCCGCTGCCACCAATGAGAGGGGAGGGGCTGTGGCCACTGTGCCACCAATGATGATAACTAAACCATTAATACAAATACAGGAGGCAGGTGCCGGCGGCAGAATCACATAGCCGGCACCCGACCTCTATGACAGAGCGATGCGATCCGCGACAGTTAACACCTCAGGTGAGGCACCTAAGGGGTTAACTGCCGTGGATCGCAGCGCCCTGTCATAGAGGTCGGGTGCCGGTTATGTGATTCTGCCGCCGGCACCCGCCTCCTGTATTTGTATTAAATAGTTACTTATCTTCATTGGTGGCGCAGTGCGCCCCCCCTTCCCCCAGTACTATAAACATTGGTGGCGCAGTGCGTCCCCCCAACCCCCCCAATATTTTAACCATTGGTGGCAGTGGCCACAGGGTCCCCTCCCCTCCTCCTTATTGGTGGCAGTGGCAGCTTCTGATCGGAGCAACAGCAGTGTAATCCTCCGATCGGTTACCATGGCAGCCAGGACGCTACTGAAGCCTTCCATGGCTGCCATGGTAATCTCCCTGCTGCTGTACTATGTGCAGGCAGCAGGGAGAATGCAAAGTACTATTATTCACCCTAATAGATCTCTATCAGGGTGAATAGGACAAGGGATGAAAAGATCCCAGGTTCTAGCCCCTAAGGGGGCTAATAGTTATTAAATAAAAAGTAAAAAAAAAAATAAAAAAATATTAAGTTTAAATCACCCCCTTTCCCAATTTTACATATGCAATATATAAACAATAAATAAACATTACATATCGCCACGCCCAAAAAAGTGTGAACTATTAAAATATAAAAAAAATCTCTTATGTGGTGAACTCCGTAACAAACAATAGGATTGGACTGTTCGATTATGGGCCGGACGTTCCATAACATGCGCAATGCACGCTGCTTTTTTTGGTGTTTTATTTTTTTTGCATGGTATCGAGTATCACAATACTTTTTATGGTATCTAGAGGAATGGTCAGAAATCTGGCAAGTAAAATGTAATGTTGATAAGTGCTAGATAATGCACCTGGGGCGTAAAAACACAAGAGCAGAATATAAAATCAGTGATACAGTCCTAACCTCAGTATCTGAGGAAAGGGATTTAGGGGTCATTATTTCAGAAGACTTAAAGGTAGGCAGACAATGTCATAGAGCAGCAGGAAATGCTAGCAGAATGCTTGGGTGTATAGGGAGAGGCATTACCAGTAGAAAGAGGGAGGCGCTCATGCCGCTCTACAGAGCACTAGTGAGACCTCATTTGGAGTATTGTGCGCAGTACTGGAGACCATATCTCCAGAAGGATATCGATACTTTGGAGAGAGTTCAGAGAAGAGCTACTAAACTAGTACATGGATTGCAGGATAAAACTTACCAGGAAAGATTAAAGGACCTTAACATGTATAGCTTGGAAGAAAGACGAGACAGAGGGGATATGATAGAAACTTTTAAATACATAAAGGGAATCAACAAGGTAAAAGAGGAGAGAATATTTAAAAGACGAAAAACTGCTACAAGAGGACATAGTTTTAAATTAGAGGGACAAAGGTTTAAAAGTAATATCAGGAAGTATTACTTTACCGAGAGAGTAGTGGATGCATGGAATAGCCTTCCTGCAGAAGTGGTAGCTGCAAATACAGTGAAGGAGTTTAAGCATGCATGGGATAGGCATAAGGCCATCCTTCATATAAGATAGGGCCAGGGGCTATCCATAGTATTCAGTATATTGGGCAGACTAGATGGGCCAAATGATTCTTATTTGCCGACACATTCTATGTATCGAAATCGAATCAAAATTTTGGTATCGCAACAACCCTACAAAAGAGTGATGCCCATGGGTCAGAACCACAGAAAAAAAACACCCTAAAGCCATCAACAGTCACAGCATGGTGTGAGAAGAAACAAGGAGACCACTTAGTGGAATACTGATTGGAAGAAGACGAACTGAAAATGGCGCCTGGATATCAAGGGCCAAAGAACTGCAGATGTGACAAAATTTGCCCCCATGGGGGAAGAAGTAGGGATGCCCGAAGAGAAGAACCCTCCAGCGGGACCATGATGAACAAGTCAGGCATGAGAATGGCCCTCAAGAAAAAATTCTTGAGGGAGTGAAGAAACCCAAAGGGAACAAGGCAGTGGAACCGACCCAAAACTGCCATAAAAATTGGGTAATAACCTGACAGGAAAAGAGTGTCCTCCGGGATCCAAAACGTCCCCTTCAGACCTACAGCCAAGGGGGTTTCTTCATAAGAATGTTCCCCCAGGAAAATGCCAAATTGGTAAGAAGCATGTAGAGGAGGACCTTAAATTCCAGAACAAGAGAGGAGAGAAGCCGTCTGATACTCCATGGAAGGCTGTCTGAACTGGCAGACCTAATCGGAAGCTGCAGACAGGAAACAGAAATAGGAGAAATACTGCACCAGGAAGGGAGTGTGGACCCCAAACGCCACAAAACCCCAGAAAAAAACTGGTAACAGAACCAACACCAGCCGCACAGGCACCCCACAGAAGAAAGGGGGCATACGAGAACCCAATGGCTATGAACACTGGCTGAGCAGGCAGTAACAGTATGTGGGGGAGCATAACTACTCGCCCTGTGGAAGGGGAGAAGTAGAAGCAGATGATGTGGCTTAGAAGAAAACCAGCACTTAGGGGTGGCAACAAGGGCAGTACGACCGCTCGACCCTGTGAGGGGAGCCATGTAGACAACTCACATACGCAAACTGAATAAGTGCATACCCAAACTCCACATGGAGGGAACACTGATGCTGTCACCATAGTAGATTGTAGAGGCAATGTGGTACATGTAAAGGGAACAAGGCGCTAAGCCAGCGCCATAGAAATTGGTAGGTTATACCAGGTACAGAAAACGTACTAACGCCCAATAGAAGTGAGCAAACCCCCCGGCCGCAGCGTGTCATGGCAGAACAGAAGCAAAGTGCCCCCTGTGGAAGAAGGAAATGTAGACTCGAACCTAACTACAACTAGCGAGAAGGCAGAATGCCTAGAAGGAGGAATGCTGTGCATATAATGCTGGAATGCCAGGGCCGATACTCCACATGGAGGAAGGGGATGTGGAGAAAACCATAACTGTAGTGTCCCTTGCCCATGCGTCATGTAAGCCACAGGTGAAGGATGAACGCAAAAATTCCCCCTGGGAACGGTTTACGCAGTAGTAGCCATGGAACTGGAGTAGACAGAATATCTATGGGCAGCGCAAAGACTGCCTCACAGGGCAGAGGCGATAGCAACAACTATGGCCTCTAGGGTCAGAGGAGAGACTCCACCTGAAAATGAGGACAACAGCAATAGCCAGCAAGAATTGGTGCTAGCGCAACACTCCACCTGAGAAGGAAGAAAACTGGCAATCAAAGCAGACGTTCCACCTACGGAAGGAGTGTGGACGCCGGGCGTGCCAATGACAATCAACCAAATGAGATTGCCCCTCAGGAAAGGCACGAGTAAAGGTATGAGGTATACTAATGGCCTGTTAGAGCTACCTGGAAGACAAAGGCTGCCACGTAGGCGCCAGACACCAGTACAAACCAGGACTACCTAAGGAAAGGGGGTAGTGTGAAGCAGTCACAGTATCAAGCAGTAGTGCCAAAATACGACCTATGACGGGGATAAGTCGATTGTATGTACTGTGTCTAGCCAATAGGCCACCCATGGAACGGGATGCCATGCAACAAGGAACAAATGACAGTAGTCGCGGTAGACAATGTTGAAGCAATTACTCTACCCAAGAAAAACGGATAATGTAATAGGAGTAACAGTTTGCAGTGATAGAATTCCCCTCTGACGGAAAGAGGGGAACCGAAAAGATGTACCGTGTCCACTGGTAGTGCGAGCACTACTGGTTGTGCAACTACTCCGTCCATGGGGGGAGGGTAATGCTACAGGATCTCCAGCACACAAATGTGGTGCAACTAATCCACCTGTATAAGAGGGAAAACCGACAGGACAGATGATATCCAGCATTAGTGCAATTACTCTGCCTGCATAGGGAGCAATGCAACAGGACGTATAGTATCTGGTGGAAGTGCAATTACTTCGTCTAAGGAAGAAGGGTAATGCGATAGTCTGTACAGGATCCATGGTAGTGTAATTACTCTATAGAAGGAGGGTAACGCTACAGAATGTACAGTACCCAGAGTAAGTGCAAATACTCTCACTACAGAAGGAGGGTAACGCTATTGGATGTACGGTATTCAGTGGTGGTATAAATATTCCGCCCATGAAAAGAGGGCAATGCTACCAGATGTATAGGAACCAACGGGATGTAAACACTCCGCCGATAGAGGATTTCTCTGCCCATGGAAAGAGGATAATGCTACGGGCCGTACAGTACCCACTGGAAGTGCAATTACTCCGCCTAAGGAAAGAAGACAATGCTACAGGCCGTACAGAACCCAGTGGGGGTGAAATTACTCCTCCTACGAAAGGAGGGTAATGGCACGGGCTGTACAGTATCCAGTGGTAGTGCTATTATGCTGCCTATGGAAGGAGGATAATGCAATGGGCTGTACAGTATCCCGTGGTAGAGCAAGTACACCGCCTAGGAAGGATGGTAGCGCTACAGGCTGTACGGCATCCAGTGCAAGGGCAATTACTCCGCCTATGGAAGGATGTTAATGCTACAGGCTGTACGGTATCCAGTGCAAGGGCAATTTCTCCGCCTATGGAAGAAGGGTAATGCTACAGAATGTACAGGGTACAGTGGTGAGCGCACATATTCCGCCTAAGGAGGGAAGGGAATGTGACAGGACTCATGGAATTCAGTGGTAGTGTAACTACTCTGCCTATAGAAGGAGGGTAAGCTACAAGGAGTGCGGTATCCAGCGGTAGTGCCAGGATGTATGTATCCAGAGGTAGGGTAAAAAAAATTGTGCCAACAGATTGGCATGGGAACTAGGTTCAGAAGGACCAGATAGCTCCAAGGGTTAATAATATATAAATATATAGTTTTTCTTTTCTTTTTTTTTTCTTTTTCTTTTTTACATACAGCTCAATTTTAACAAAACAGAGCTAGTGGAACTGAACCCACCTCTGTCTGTTCTAATGACCAGCACTGTAAGCCTCAGCAGAGAGCCCAGTAAGCACTTTCCTCAGCACAGTAGTACTGAGGCAAGGAAGGGGTTAAGCAGAAGGCAAGGGTGGAGCTTATTGGGCAGCTGGTGGAGCGAAGGCATGAGCGTGAAAATACAGATCCCGCCCCCGAAACACGCTGGGAGATGTGGCCTAGTAGGCCGCAGAGCTGGGGCCTCGAGTACAGGCGGGACCGACTGGAAGAACTTCCGGTTGGGGCGGCAATGCAGGGAGGGGGTAGGCCGCAGAGAAGCCGGGGCCTCGATTACCAGCCGCCCCGGTGGAAGACCTGGACCAGAGCGCTGGAAATAAGCAGAAGGTGGCCTGACATGAAGTCTCCCCTCGGGGGAGGGACGCCTGCCGAAACTGAGGCCTCAGGGGAAGGTAAGCAGGCCTCCATGGGGGAAAACCTGAGTAGTGGTAAGAAAAAGAGAAAAAAATTAAAAAGAAAAAAATCTGCAGACCTGATTAGCTCAGTGTCTGCAAGAAAGGTATAGCTGAAAGGAGGAGCAAACTTTTTTTGCTTAGTGTCGCCTCCTAGCGGCAACAGCTATACCCATGGTCTTCTGTGTCCCCCAATGATACGAGCAAGAAATACACTTCTCCTTAGCCTCCAAAAGTGCTGTCCTGGCTACGGTTGAAATTTATGTCCCCATTTACAGTAGGAAGAGCAGCTCTTGAGCCTAAAATGCTGCCCTAACAAGTTTTATACTTTGCAGATTTAGAGGGAAGGAGCCTTTATGTGCTCAATCATGTTTTATTATTTGGGCTTTTTAATTTTCACACTGTCTTGTTCTTTTACTGCACAGATGTTTTACCTATAAAGGGACATCATTCCTGGCATTACGTTACCAAGACTTCAGTTACAATTGTCAGATTGTTCTCGCCATCTCCTGTATTCACTAGTGTGATCTTTGAAGGAAACTGATCAATTTTTCCATTTTACAGAACAAAGAATTCTTACAGGAGAAGTTGCTCCAGAAGGCCCCCAGCATCTCAGAAAGAGCCAAAAAGGTGAGCACTCTCCCCTGAAAATTGAATGCCGTCCATATGTATTCATTTATTTTTATTTTTTAATTTCCGTTGTCTCACATATATACCATTTTAACACAAGCTCTGGAAAGGGGATCTGCCAGTTTTTGTAAATCTGGCCATAGATATTAAAATTTACATATAGAAAATTGTTCCGTGTCGCGGGTAATGTTCATTCATAGGGCTGCGCTTGTGTTTTATTGCTGACAAGCGATGGATGAGAAGCAAGTATTATGATTTCAAGGATGGCGCAAAAGTTACAATTTTTGTACCACGGACATAATATCTTTGTAACTTTGTTAATACATTTAAAACCAATTGAAACCAAATATTAGAGAATTCAGTTAATCACAATTCCCTAGTTCAGTTTTGTAAATTGTGTCTTTATAAGTAGTTATTATTATTGTGCCCATATACTGAGGAAGAACATGGGATTTGAGACCCACACGGTTATTATTGGATCACACCATCTGTAAAATGAATGTTTCTTTGTAATAATAAATTATCAAATTGATATTTGTGCATCTCGTATATAATGTTTAAAGGGTTTTTATATCATATGTGAACCAGTAGGATCCTACATGTATAAGCCGTACCTGAGAATAACGTAAGACTTGTAAAACCTTCACATTGCGCTAACATTTACAGTGTGCGTTACATACATACTATAAATGAGATCAATGGCGGTAAGCATCTGTTAGCCTGTGGTGGAATGATATAACTAAGGTAAAGTTTCAGACGTGGACAGGACGTGTCACTTGAGTGGTAACATTACAGTGTGGTCTGCCTTGTTTGTTGACAGGTTCGGAGAGTGCCAGGATCAAGTGGCCGGCTTCATAAAACGGAAGATGGAGGATGGGAGTGGAGTGATGATGAGCTGGACGAGGAAAGCGAGGAGGGCAAAGCAGCTGTGTTACAACTTAGGGTGAGAAGGCAATTCTTGTGCTTTGAGTTTTATTGCCGTCCATTGTAGTATTTACAAGTAATAATGTTCTTGAAAATCTATTTGCTTTGTTTCTAACTTAGATACACAGGAAATTGTAGCTTCTGACTGGTGGAAATTTGGTCTGGTCCACTTTCCTCTCCTGCTAAAATACCTATATGAATCGGTCTAGACCTTAATAAGGGAACAAACCCATGACTGCAGGTCGTTTCAGTTGTCTCCGAAATATCTGAATGCTGGAGCTCCAACAGATCGCACCCCTTGATGATCATCTGTTCCCGAGTAGGTTTGGCATCAAACTGCCGTTTACCGCCGGAACCCATTGTGTTATGCTTGAGATTAACATTTAGTTCTACTATAGTTGTCTTCCTACTCCTGTTAAAATACCTATAGGAGTTGGTCTAAACCTTAATAAGGGGACAAATTCATGCCTGCAGGTCGTTTCGGTACCTCCTGTGTTTAACAAGGAGATTAAGACCTTGCTAAAAACATTTTCTGGCTTGTGCTGTCGGTTGAGCCTTTCGGCCTCGGGGCTCTTTTTTTTTAGGACTTTGGCCTCATGCCCTCTAGCTTGGTAGCAATTTGCCCTATATCATAGAGAGATATCTGTAACTAAGTAGAAAATGGCCTTCTGTTACATGAGAGATATGCAGTATTATAGTTTTTTCTTACTTCATCTAATGTGCTTTGGGTGTTAACATGTCCTTCCGTTAGATCCCTCCCTGTATTAAATATGTTGGTAGTTCCCAGGTGTGTTGTCCTGAAGATAACTGGGTAAATGAGTAATACACTCACTGGTAATCCAGTTCCCTGGAAGTCTCCACGACAGCACCTATAATTTTCCATCCTATGCCTCTTTTTTGGTTTTAAGTATTATAATTTGCATAACCTCTGCCTCAGCTGTAAATCACTGAGAGTGGAGGATGGAGAGGGCCTTTTAAATCTCTCTCCACGTTTGTCTGAAACTGGCCTAATACTCTTCACAAACTTGACCAAAAACTACATCAAACAAATGAGTCCAAATTATTAAACCTGGTCATTTATTTATTTAGGAAAATGATCCAATATCACATTTTTTGTGAGTGGCAAAAGTATGTGAACCTATAGGATTAGCAGATAATGAAGGTGACATTAGAGTCAGGTGTCTTCAATCAATGGGTTGACGATCAGGTGTGAGCGGGTGACCTGTTCTATTCAAAATTATTTGTTTGATTTCATTTTCCGACTCGAATGAAAATCTGATGTAGTTTTAGGTCAACTTTATGAGGAAATATAACAATTTTTAAAGGTTTGTAAACTTTCAAGCACCACTGTATGTTAGAAACAAAGCAAATAGATTTTCAAGATAGGGCGCCAATATTAAAGAGGACCTTTCATGGGTCCAGACATTAATTCACCATCAGTATCTAATTGGCTCAGTGGATAGCACTGGTGCCTTGCAGTGTTGGGGTCACAAGGATATTGCCCTCAAACCACCATCAGTATCTAATTGTTCTGCTCTTACAGAGTTGTGCTTTATTGTCACAAGGATATTGCCCTCAAACCACCATCAGTATCTAATTGTTCTGCTCTTACAGAGTTGTGCTTTATTGGCCAAGCTGATGCCTCATTTTGCCAAAAGTCAATGTTAATCACAGTTTGGTAGTTTTGTGGGCAATATCCTTTTGACAGGTTCCCTTTAACTCTGGCTATGCATTAAATTTAGAGTTCTTTAATAGAACAGAGCTCTGATCACGCTAACCATATACCATAAAATGTATTAGAAAAGAATGCTGGAAATTAAAAATTAGATTTTTTAGATGTGGACATTTATTTTAAAGGGGTTGTCCAAACTATTACAAGTGATCGGCATGTGTCCTACATCTGCACCTCTGCTGATCAGCTGTTTTGCAGTAACTCCAGGGCCAGAATTGCACAGCCCCGTCCCATGTGCGATGGAAGGAACTATGTAGTTCTGGTGCCGGATCTACTGCAAAACAGCTGATCAGTGGGCGTGTGAGGAGTCGGACCTCCCATGATCAGATAGTGGTGCCCTACCTTGAGAATAGGCAATCACTTGTAATACAGTCCTGATCAAAAGTTTAAGACCACTTGAAAAATGGGAAAAAATCATATTTTACATTGTTGGATCTTAACAAGGTTCCAAGTAGAGCTTCAACATGCAACAAGAAGAAATCAGAGTGAGACAAAACATTTTTTGAGCATTCAATTAATTGAAAATAACGATTAAACTGAAACAGGCTGTTTTTCAGCTGATCAAAATTTTAGGACCACATGCCTTTAAAAGGCCAAATCTGGATTTATTGTCATTTTCTGTCAGGTAGTCACACGTTGTGATGGCAAAGACAAAAAAACTCTCTTTTTGAATGTGGTCGGGTTGTTGAACTGCATAAGCAGGGTCTCTCACAGCGTGCCATCGCTGCTGAGGTGGGACGCAGTAAGACAGTCATTTGGAATTTCTTAAATGATCCTGAGGGTTATGGAACAAAAAAGTCAAGTGGAAGACCCAAAAAAATTTCATCAGCACTGAGCCGGAGGATCCAATTGGCTGTCCGTCAAGACACTGGACAATCCTCGACCCAAATTAAGGCCCTTACTGGTGCTGACTGCAGCCCCATAACCATCAGACGGCATCTGAGACTGAAGGGCTTCAAAAACAAAAAAATGTCTTCAAAGACCTCATCTCCTTGAACGCCACAGAACTGCTCGTTTGGACTTTGCAAGAGAGCACCAAACATGGGACATTCAAAGGTGGAAGAAAGTTTTATTCTCTGATGAGAAAAAATTTAACCTTGATGGTTTCCAACGTTACTGGCATGACAAGCAGATCCCACCTGAGATGTTTTCTACGCACCACAGTGGAGGGGGTGCCATAATGGTCTGGGGTGCTTTTTTCTTCAGTGGAACAATAGAGCTTCAGGAAGTGCAGGGGCGTCAAACGGCCGCTGGTTATGTCCAGATGTTGCAGAGAGCATTCCTCATGACTGAGGGCCCTCGTCTGTGTGGTAACGACTGGGTTTTTCAACAGGACAACGCTACAGTACACAATGCCCGCAGGACAAGGGACTTCTTCCAGGAGAATAACATCACTCTTTTGGCCCATCCTGCGTGTTCCCCTGATCTAAATCCAATTGAGAACCTTTGGGGATGGATGGCAAGGGAAGTTTCCAAAAATGGACAACAGTTCCAGACAGTAGATGGCCTTCATGCGGCCGTCTTCACCACTTGGAGAAATGTTTCCACTCACCTCATGGAAACGCTTGCATCAGGCATGCCGAAATGAATTTTTGAAGTGATAAACAATAACGGCGGAGCTACTCATTACTGAGTTCATGTTTGGAAGTTGGATTTCTGTTTTGGGGGGGGGGGGAGGTTATTTTTTTTTTTTTTTTGGAGGTGTGGTCCTAAACTTTTGATCAGCTTAAAAACAGCCTGTTTCAGTTTATTTGTTGTTTTCATTAAATTGAATGCTCAAAAAATGTTTTGTCTCACTCCTATTTCTTCTTGTTGCATGTTGAAGCTCTACTTGGAACCTTGTTAAGATCCAGCCATGCTAAATATGATTTTTTGCCATTTTTCAAGTGGTCTTAAACTTTTGATCAGGACTGTAGGTTGGACAACCTGTTAAAAAAATCATGATTTCTTCTTTTTACATGTATATAGCTAATTTGGAGGTTTTACTGGTTAGGGTTACCAAAGAGTATTGCATGATGGAAGAACAGATGACACTTACATAGAGTAAGGCTACATGCACACGACCGTATGTGTTTTGCGGTCCGCAAATTGAGGATCCGCAAAAAAAACGGATGACGTTCCACATGGCATACATTTTTTGTGTGGATCCATTGTAATAATGCCTATCCTTGTCCACAAACTAGAAAAAAATAGGACATGCACTATTTTTTTTGCGGAGCAACGGAACGGACATACTGATGCGGACAGCACATGGTGTGCTGTCCGCGTTTTTTGCGGACCCATTGAAATAAATGGGTCTGCATCCTATCCGCGAAAAAAACTGAATGGACACGGAAACCAAATACTGTCGTGTGCATGAGGCCTAAGGCTACATGCACACGACCGTATGTGTTTTGCGGTCCGCAAAAAAAAACAATGGATGACATCTGTATGCCATCCGTTTTTTTTTTTGCGGATCCATTGTAACCATGCCTAATACGGACAAGAATAGGACATGTTCTATTTTTTTTTGCGGAGCTACGGAATGGACATACTGATGCGGACAGCAAAAAAACGGAACGGACACGGAAACAAACAATGTTCGTGTCTTCATGTAGCCTAACCAGCAGGTTCATAATTAGTCATGTGTTAAAAACTGACCTGAAATAACTCCAAGAACAGTAAAGCAACATATTTACTTTTACATAGTTTAAACCTGTGAAATGTTGTGGTGGAATGACACATTTTTCATGCCTATTTTATATATGCCTATGTTATAGAATCTGGGCTGGAAGTTCACACATTTTCATGGTTCATAACAGGTTTGCAACTCGATAGAACAGCGCTGTGTATCTTAGATGTTTAATGTGATAGCGTGCTGCTCTAACCTTGTTCTGTGTCCCTCCTGCAGTCTCCACGTGTGAAAGATTCTTTACCAAATTCTGAGGTGAGAACTTTTAGTAGTTTCTGGTTTCTAACACTCGGCTTTTCAAGCACAGCAAAAACTGATTTGTAATAAACACTTCATATACATAATACATTCCATGTAAAAGTTCAATCCAAAGTAATATCATACGGCCAGCATGACCACGGCTGACATACAGTTTCTAACAAAAGTGAGTACACCCTTCACATTTTTATAAATATTTTATTATCTTTTCATTGGATAACACTGAAGATATGACACTTTGATACAATGTAAAGTAGTCCGTATACGGCTTGTATAACAGTGTAAATTTGGTGTGCCCTGAAAATAACTCAACACACAGCCATTGATGTCTAAACCACTGGCAACAAATGTGAGTACACCCCTAAGTGAAAATGGCCAAATTGTGCCCAATTAGCCATTTTCCCTCCCCTGTGTCATGTTATTTGCTAGTGTTACAAGGTCTCAGGTGTAAATACGGAGCAGGTGTGTTAAATTTGGTGTTATTGCTCTCACACTCTCTCATACTGGTCACTGGAAGTTCAACATGGCACCTGATGGCAAAGAACTCTCTGAGGGTCTGAAAAAAGGAATTGTTGCTTTACATAAAGATGGCCTAGGCTATAAGAAGATTACCAACACCCTGAAACTGAGCTCCAGCACGGTGGCCAAGACCATACAGCGGTTAAACAAGACCGGTTCCACTCAGAAGAGGCCTCGCCATGTTGAGTGCACATGCTCAGCGTCATATCCAGAGGTTGTATTTTCAAAATAGATATATGGGGGCTGCCTGTATTGCTGCAGAGGTTGAGGGGTGGGGGGTCAGCCTGTCGGTGCTCAGACCATACACCACACACTGCATCAAATTGGTCAGCATGGCTGTCGTCCCAGAAGGAAGCCTCTTCTAAAGATGATGCACAAGAAAGCCCGCAAACAGTTTGCTGAAGACAAGAAGACTAAGGACATGGATTATTGGAACCATGTCCTGTGGTCTGATGAGACCAAGATAAACTTATTTGGTTGAAATGGTCTCAAGCGTGTGTGGCAGCAACCAGGTGAGGAGTAAAAAGACAAGTGTGTCTTGCCTACAATCAAGCTTGGTGGTGGTAGTGTCATGGTTTGGGACTCCATGAGTGCTGCCAGCTGTGGTATGCTACAGTTCATTGAGGGAATCATGAATGCCAACATACAGTACAGACCAAAAGTTTGGAGACACCTTCTCATTCAAAGAGTTTTCTTTATTTTCATGACTATGAAAATTGTAGATTCACACTGAAGGCATCAAACACTATGAATTAACACATGTGGAATTATATACATAACAAACAACTGAAAATCTTGAAGCTCATCAAGAGAATGCCAAGAGTGTGCAAAGCAGTAATCAAAGCAAAAGGTGGCTACTTTGAAGAACCTAGAATATGACATATTTTCAGTTGTTTCACACTTGTTTGTTATGTATATAATTCCACATGTGTTAATTCATAGTTTTGATGCCTTCATAGTCATGAAAATAAAGAAAACTCTTTGAATGAGAAGGTGTCCCCAAACTTTTGGTCTGTACTGTATACTGTTGCATACTGAAGCAGAGCATGATCCCCTGGCTTCAGAAACTGGGCCGCAGGGCAGTATTCCAACATGATAAAAAAAACAAATACACCTCCAAGACGACCACTGCCTTGCTAAAGAAACTGAGGGTAAAGCTGCTGGACTGGCCAAGCATGTCTCTAGACCTAAACCCTATTGAGCATCTGTAGGGCATCCTCAAACGGAAGGTGGAGGAACACAAGGTCTCTAACATCCACCAGCTCTATGATATCGTCATGGAAGAGTGGAAGAGGAATCCAATGGCATGTGAAGCTCTAGTGAACTCCATTCCCAAGAGAGTTAATGCAGTGCTGGAAAATAATGGTGACCACAAAAAATATTGACACTTTGGGCACAATTTGGCCATTTTCACTTAGGGGTGTACTCACCAAAGGGCACACCAAATTTACACTGTTGTACAAGCCATACACTGACTACTTTACATTGTGTCCAAGTGTCATATCTTCGGTGTTGTCCCATGAAAAGATATAAAGTTATATATTTACAAAAATGTGAGGGGTGTACTCTTTTTTGTGAGATATTGTATGTGCCATAGGGTTACCTTTTAAAGAGAGAATTTTTTTAAGTTCCATCGGGGATACAGTCTGATTTGGGTTAAGTCTTTGTACAGTGCTGCAGAATCTGTTGGCGCTCTATACCGTATTTTTCGTTTTATAAGATGCACACGATAATAAGACGCTCCTTGGTTTTAGAGGAGTAGAATAAGAAAAAAAAATTTTTTCATCAGACCCCCAAATTAGACATCCTATCTTCATCAGAATTCAGATCCCCATATGAGAGCTTATGTCAGACCCCCATCAGAGCTCAGACCAGACCCCCATCAGCAATAAAATAAATAAACTTCCCTCTCCTACTCCGCCGCTACTCTGCAGATCCGGCAGTCTCTAATGCACTCACCGCTTGCTGGTCATAGTACGTGCACTACGTCTGGTCACTGAATGCAGTCGGGACACGTGCAGCGTGATTCCCAGAGGAAGGCCAGGGTGCGGTGAGTACAGCAAGCTTTAGCAGCACTACCGTCACCGCTCCCTGCACCTTCTGCATACTAGTCAGTGATTTCATAATGAAAGTGCTCACTAGTATTTGCTTAGTAAGACACAATGCCATTTCCTCCGACTTTTGAGGGGGAAAAAAAGTGCGTCTTATAAAGCGGAAATACTGTAAAGCTTATATAATAGATGATAAAACTGCCTATGTTCCACTTTAGATATTCCCTGCAACAGAGCCAAGCTCCAGCTATCTCCAGACTCCAGCACAGTCTACAGCCAATCTACCTCAGTCATCTGGCCAAGTTTCAGCTTCACAAGTGTCTGTTCCTGTCCCATCATCTGTAAAGGTGAGCAGCATATTCAATGAGTGCCTTCCTTACCCGTCTGCCCCATATGTGTACATTTCAGTACATGTAATATAAGTGAATGTGTGTATGACATCCGCTACGGTATGTTAACTCTTTTCCAGGCCACACCCGCGGCTCCTGTGCCTCCCACACCTGAAGAAGTGAAAGCTGTTATCAGTTTAGTATTACGACTAAGGTACTTATTTTTTGTATTATTGGTGTTGTTGTCACAGACAATGCTTCTGTTTAGCATTTTGTTTCTGTATTGTGTTATTGTGACATTTTGTTGTGTGTTAATTTTTCGGTTTTGACGCAATGTTAGTTCTGTGTTTCCAGCATATAGTATTGTATATTTGGAGGATTATGGAGCTATGTTACAACAGTGACACCTGCTGGCCGAATAACTCATGGTAAACTAAACCCACAGTAGGGTAACCAAGGTTGTATTTTTGTGATCTACATTTTACAATACATTTTTCTAAATTTAGGATAAAAACATTTACATATTGTCTATAATTCAAGGCTGGGCAGAAATTTGCACCAAATATTGTACTCCTTTGGATAGTGCATGATGCAAGTTCATGGTGTTTGGCTTAGTGCTGTGTAAGTGAATGCTGCACCACTCAGAGAGGAAGTATTATCTGTGGCCACATTATTTATGGGGCCAACTTACTAATACTGTCTAATGGCAAGACAGTGTGAATGTAAACCTAAAGGGGTTATCCTATGAATAATGTAAAAAAGATCAGACCTCATATAGTGCATGTCACTCTGTTTCTAACAAAGCTAGAACCAGCCCTGTACCTAACCTGGATCCAGAGATCTCCACATTCATTGCTCTGGTAGATTTATACCAAGCTGACAGCTCAACTAAGGGGGCGTGTCTCAGCTCTCCCTATCACAGCTCAGGGGGCGTGACCATGCTCTCCCTATCACAGCTCAGGAGGCAGCTGAAGGATGAAAGTGAGCATGTGCGACCATCTCAGTGAGCAGGTCAAAGCAATAAGAAAAAGATGGCGCTATACAGATACTAAATGTTTAATTACATGCAATTACAAAAGAATTCAGATCCAGGTGCTGGTATGGTTTTGAAAACTGTAGAATAGAATATTTTTCGTGGGACAACCCCTTTAAGACCCCATTAGACTGCACAATTTCAGGCCAATTTTCGGGGTTCCAAACGCTCATTCATCAGCGGCACATCTGCCTGTGTAATCAGGAGAGAATGAGGGAGGAACGACTTCAGTAATTTTTGTGTAAAATACAAATAACTGTTCACAGTAACTGTAATTTTGACCTGGGGTGCCCAAACTTTTACATGCCACTGTTAATATATATGGGATCATTTATCAAACTGGTGTAAATTAGAACTGGCTTAGTTGCCCATACCAACCAATCAGATTCCACCTTTTCATTTTTGATAGCTCCTTTGGAAAATGAAAGGTGGAATCTGATTGGTTGCTGTGGGCAACTAAGTCAGTTCTACTTTACACCAGTTTGATAAATGACCCCAATATTGCATTGCAGGTAAGTAACTATATCCAATGAGTACCATATATTTAGTATTAATTGTATATAGGTGTGTCTACATAAATCAAATCTAAGTCAAATAAGGAAAGATGGAAGCTCCTGACATCGATAATACAGGGGCCAAACTATCATATAATACATGTTATTCAGACAGCAAGGGATCCAGGAACCAACCAATAATTAATCCTTAACTTGCATGTCCTAGTCACATAGACTATTAAGCGGTCATAATGATAAAAGAAACCGGTACTGTTGTGTCCCTATGTCACTAAGATGATGAGGAGGCCATGTGGATAAGTATAACCTGCCAGATGGATGATCGGGCACTGAATGAGGCTTCTTTAGACTGTCTCGTCCAGGGATCAGCACTCCAGCTGCTGTGAAACTACAACTCCCAGCATGCACACTTAATTGGCTGTTCTTGCTACTCCCATAGAAGTGAAAGGAGGATTCTGGGAGTTGTAGTTTCAGAACAGCTGGAGTTTCGGAGCCTGCTGACCCCTGGTCTAGTCTATTTTTATATCGCCTATTTGTTTAGTTTACTCCAAAATATGTCATATTTAGCTCGTTTTAGGTGCAGAATGACACATCTAAGCCACACCATCCTGGACGTGAAGCAAAAAGTACAGAAAAGTGTCTAAAACATTACATTTGGTTTAAAGCATTTACACCAGTTTTTGTTGTAAATAGTTTCAAAATTCTGGCACATTTTGAATATTAAATCTCCCGCTACAGTATGTGTGCCAATATCAATGTGCATGCAAAATGATGTGCTGCTACTTCTAGATGAGTGACCACCCCAAAAGGCCCTATTCACACAACCGTATCCGTTTTTGCAGACCACAAATTGCAGATCCGCAAAACTCGGACACTGGCTATGTGTGCTCCGCATTTTGCGGATTTGAACGTCCAGCCCTTGAATAGAAATGCCTACTCTTGTCCACAAAACGAACAGGAATATGACATGTTCTATTTTTTTGCGAGTGCTGCAGAACGGACGTACACGGTGTGCTGCCTGCATCTTGTGCAGCTCCGTTGAAATAATTGGGTCCCTATCTGAGCCGCAAAAAATGCGACTTGGATGCAGACTGAAAATATGGTCGTGTGAATGGGGCCTTACACAGGCGACGAAAGGAAGTGGCGTTCACCCTACTGTCAAATGGGTTGTTGCTCTATAATGACCCCAGCCATTGTGAGTACATATTCTTATTAAAGGGGTTGTCCCTTTTATTTTATTTTATTATAATTTTTTTTATATTGATGACCTACCCTCAGGATAGGTCATCAGTATTAGATCGGTGGAGGGCCCACTCCCGGCACCCCTGACGATCAGCTGTTTGAAGAGAAAGCAGTGCTAGTATATGCTCTGCCTTCTCTTCACTCTTTACCTTCAATGGGGAGCAGGTGTATTTACAGCTCAGCTGTGCCATTGAAGTTAAAAGGGTTGGCGAAGTAGTAATTACACCTGATCACTGCTGCGGTTGCGATGGCGAGCAGGTAAACAGTGAAGAGAAGGCAGCACTCGTACAAGCACTACTTTCCCTTCAAACAGCTGATCGGCAGGGGTGTCGGACTCACGCCAATCTGATATTGATGACCTATCCTGAGGATAGGTCATCACTATTATAAAAGCAGACAACCCCTTTAAATATTGTTTATAGTGGACACAGAATATTCAATCTATGATCAACAGTAGAAAATAAAAAATACCTCTTTCTGTTGGTCTAAATTAGCAGATTTCTGTTCTCTGCTTATCATCACCTCTGAGGGTGCACATCCATTTATTGTAAAGGTTGAGGAAGCACACAGAGAAAGCTGGCAATACTGTATCCTAAACAAGCTGGGAGATGTAAGCTTTGTGCTTTATACTTTAATATAAGAGGACATTTTTAAACATTTCTTTACATAGACTGAAAACAGAACATTCCAGTTTCCCGCAGCCACCACTAGAGGGCACTTACTACATGCCTGATTACATGCATTGTAGGGAATTACCATGTGCAACTTATTTTCAATTTTCCTTTTTTCCCAGAAACACAAAGAAAGAACTCAATGATATCCGGTTTGAGTTTACTCCTGGAAGAGGTTAGTTATTATTATTTTAAGATAAAATACAAAGTGAAGGGGGATAATTTGCTCCTGACAATTGTGATCAAAATATAGAGCGCCCCCCACTGATGTCATCACACTTTTTTTTTTTTTAAGACTTTTTTCATAGAATGAGCTCCTCCCTGGCTATGAGCGGTGCGCTCTGATTGGATGCTCTCACAGCCAGGGGGAAGAGAACCGCTCCAGTCTCCGCCTAGTATAACCAAGTCGGTTAATTAGAATATAAGGTGCCGAAATCAACAGTGGGGGACAACAGTGGACGAACTTTTGAAATTTTTTTTTTTTTAAATGCAATGACATCAGTGGGTGCCGCCCTATAAGGTAAGACCCTAATTAGACTAGTGTTAAACAGATGAAAGGTCCTCTTTAAACTGATAACTTCATTAACTATTATACTGCCTTCCTAGTGACCAACTCTTTCTGTAGAGAAGGTATAGATACTTAAAGGGGTTGTCTCACTTCAGTAAATGGCATTTATTATGTAGAAGAAGTTAATACAAGGCACTTACTAATGTATTGTTATTATCCATATTGCTTCTTTTGCTGGCTGGATTCATTTTTACACTGCTCATTTCCATGGTTACGACCACCTTGCAATCCATCAGTGGTGGTCGTGCTTGTACACTATAGGAAAAAGCATTGGTATTGGTGGCCAGGAGCGCACATAAGCTTGTACTTTTCCTATATTGTGCAAGCACAGCCACCGCTGATGGATTTCAAGGTGGTCATAACCATGGAAACGAGCAGTGTATAATGTGATTGAAAAATGAATCCAGCCAGCAAAGGAAGCAATATGGACAATCACAATACATTCATAAGTGGCTTGTATTAACTTTCTCTAGATAATACATGCTATTTGCTGAAGTAAAGACAACCCCTTTAAAGGGGTTGTCCAGTGGAGTAATATCAATAACCCATCCTCATTTTTTCCCCATACCAGATGAGAACCATATATTGATTTTTTTTTTCACCATTATTTTCTAAGATCATATTCTGAAATTATTTTGGTCACCTTACATTCATATATTGTATATTACATCATTATGACAAAACCAACTTTGTTTTCCAGATACGGCCGATGGTGTTTCCCAAGAGCTTGTCTCCGCTGGCCTTGTAGATGGAAGAGATTTAGTAATAGGTAATTGTCATTGCAGCTGTTTGACTCTAGCACAGATGTAAACTCTGATGTGTTTCATCCATTGAAGGGGTTTTCTGCCATTTTTTTTTTTTACTGATGACCTGTCCTCTGGATAGGTCAGCAGTATATTATCGGTAGGGGTCCAACACCCAGGACCGCTGCCGATCAGCTGTTTAAGAAGGCATCGGCACTCACAATTCACAAGAAAGGTAGTAGGGAGGAATCGGGCAACTATAGGCCAGTAAGCCTGACATCAATAGTGGGGAAATAAATGGAAACCATACTTAAGGAGAGGATTGTGGAACATCTAAAATCCCATGGATTGAAAGATGAAAAACAGCATGGGTTTACTTCAGGGAGATCATGTCAAACTAATCTTATTGATTTTTTTGATTGGGTGACTAAAATAATAGATGGCGGAGGTGCAGTAGACATCGCTTATCTAGACTTTAGTAAGGCTTTTGATACTGTCCCACATAGAAGGCTTATCAATAAATTGCAGTATTTGGGCTTGGACTCCCATATTGTTGAATGGATTAGGCAGTGGCTGAGGGACAGACAACAGAGTGTTGTAGTCAATGGAGTATATTCAGACCAAGGTCTTGTTACCAGTGGGGTAACTCAGGGATCTGTTCTGGGACCCATATTGTTTAATATCTTTATCAGCGAAATTGCAGAAGGCCTCGATGGTAAGGTGTGTCTTTTTGCTGATGACACAAAGATTTGTAACAGGGTTGATGTTCCTGGAGGGATACACCAAATGGAAAAGGATTTAGGAAAACTAGAGGAATGGTCAAAAATCTGGCAACTAAAATTTAATGTTGATAAGTGCAAGATAATGCACCTGGGGCGTAAAAACCCAAGAGCAGAATATAAAATCAGTGATACAGTCCTAACCTCAGTATCTGAGGAAAGGGATTTAGGGGTCATTATTTCAGAAGACTTAAAGGTAGGCAGACAATGTCATAGAGCAGCAGGAGATGCTAGCAGAATGCTTGGGTGTATAGGGAGAGGCGTTACTAGTAGAAAGAGGGAGGTGCTCATGCCGCTCTACAGAGCACTAGTGAGACCTCATTTGGAGTATTGTGCTCAGTACTGGAGACCATATCTCCAGAAGGATATTGATACTTTGGAGAGAGTTCAGAGAAGAGCTACTAAACTGGTACATGGATTGCAGGATAAAACTTACCAGGAAAGATTAAAGGACCTTAACATGTATAGCTTGGAAGAAAGACGAGACAGAGGGGATATGATAGAAACTTTTAAATACATAAAGGGAATCAACAAAGTAAAATAGGAGAGAATATTTAAAAGAAGAAAAACTGCTACAAGAGGACATAGTTTTAAATTAGAGGGGCAAAGGTTTAAAAGTAATATCAGGAAGTATTACTTTACTGAGAGAGTAGTGGATGCATGGAATAGCCTTCCTGCAGAAGTGGTAGCTGCAAATACAGTGAAGGAGTTTAAGCATGCATGGGATAGGCATAAGGCCATCCTTCATATAAGATAGGGCCAGGGGCTATCCATAGTATTCAGTATATTGGGCAGACTAGATGGGCCAAATGGTTCTTATCTGCCGACACATTCTATGTTTCTATGTAGCACCACGGCCTTCTCCATGCTTTCCAAGCACAGCGCTGTATATTGTATAGCTTGGTACTACAGCTCTGTTCCCTTCTATGGGGCTTCTATTCAGTTTGTATTATTTACCGCCAAGTATGAATCCCCTAATTCTCCTGCGTATAGCAATGCCAGGGGCGGACTGACAGGTCGGGCACTTCGGACATGGTCCGAGGGCCTGGCCGGGATGGGGGCCCGCCGCAGAATAACATTATGTGTTAATGTTATGCCCCAGGGCTCCAGTCTTGTCGCCATTTGCGACTAGAGCCGTGCCGCAGCTCTGAATACAGCGGCGGGCACAGAAGCTGAACTATCATGTTCACTTCTTATCAGCAGCGCAGTGGAAGAGTCTCTCCCTCCCCCTGTGCTGCTGCCGCGGCCAATAAGAAGAGGGACAGGGGGAGGGGCTGTGGCCACTGCGCCACCAATGAAGATAACTGAGCTGTTAATATAAATACAGGAGGCGGGTGCCGGAATCAAATAGCGGCACCCGACCTCTATGACAGGGAGCGGCACCTGAGGGGTTAACTGCCGCTGATCGCAGCTCCCTGTCATAGAGGTCGGGTGCCGGCTATTTGATTCCGGCACCCGCCTCCTGTATTTGTATCAACAGAGCAGTTATCTTCATTGGTGGCGCCCCCCCCAGTATAATAAACATTGAGTGCAGCGCCCCCCCCCCCCCCCCACCCAGTATAATAAACATTGAGTGCGGCGCCTTTCCCAGTATAATAAACATTGGTGGCACAGTGTGCCCTCCCCCCAGTATAATAAACATTGGTGGCGCAGTGGGCAGTGCCAATGAGGGTTATAATAAATAAATAAAAATTAACTCACCTCCTCCAATTGATCGCGCAGCTGCCGGTCTTCTGTTCTTTCTTCAGGACCTGTGGTGACGTCACTGAGCTCCATCACATGGTCCATTACCACGGTGATGGATCATGTGATGTATCATGTGATGAGCACAGTGATGTCACCACAGGTCCTTTGACAGGTCCTGAAGAAAGAACAGGAGACCGGCTGCTACGCGATCAATTGGAGGAGGTGAGTTCATTTTTATTTATTTTTTTAACCCTCATTGGCACTGCCCACCAATGTTTATATATTTATTATACTAGGGAGGGGGGCGCACTGCGCCATCAATGTTTATTATACTGGGGGGGGGGGGGCGCACTGCGCCACCAATGTTTATATGTTTATTATACTAGGGAGGGGGGGCGCACTGCACCACCAATGTTTATTATACTGGGGTGTTGGGGGGGGGCGCACTGCACCACCAATGTTTACATGTTTATTATACTAGGGAGGGGGGGCGCAATGCGCCACCAATGTTTATTATGTTGGGGGGGGGGGGATGCACTGCGCCACCAATGTTTATTATACTGGGGTGTTGGGGGGGGGGGGCGCACTGTGCCACCAATGTTTATATGTTTATTATACTAGGGAGGGGGGGGCGCACTGCGCCACCAATGTTTATTATGTTGGGGGGGGGGGGGGGGCGCACTGCGCCACCAATGTTTATTATATTGACCTTCTACTATGCATTCTGCATTAAAGAATGCTATTATTTTCCCTTATAACCATGTTGTTATAAGGGAAAGTAATACAGTGTAAAGACTTTCATCCTAGCAACTATTCGTGAAAATCGCACGGTTCAACCGTAAGGATGGATCCGGCATTCTGGTATTTTGAATGCCGGATACGGCACTAATACATTACTATGCGGAAAAATGCTGAATCCGGCATTCAGGCAAATCTTCAGTTTTTTTCGCCAGAGATAAAACCGTAGAATGCTGCGGTTTTATCTTTTGCCTGATCAGTCAAAAAGACTGACCTGAAGACATCTTTTCCGGTATAGAGCCCCTGTGACGGAACTCTATGCCGGAAATGAAAAACGCTAGTGTGAAAGTACCCTAAAATATTAAGTTTAAATCCCCCCTTTCCCAATTTTATATATAAAATATATAAACAATAAATAAACATATTACATAGAGCTGTGTCCGAAAAGTCCAAACTATAAAATTATAAAAAAATATCTCCTATGCGGTGAGCATTCGCCATTTTTAGTCACCTTGTCACCCCAAAAAATAGGATAGGACTGTTCTATTATGGGCCGAACGTTTCATAAAATGCGAAATGCACGCGGCTTTTTTTGGTGTTTTTTTTTTTGCACGGTATTGAGTATCGCAATACTTTTTAATGGTGACAAAAGCGAATCAAAACTTTGGTATCGAAACAACCCTACGCCAATCTGATCGGCGTAGCGTTGTCACGATACCAAAATTTTGATTCAGTTTTGATTTGTCGACTAAAAATGTAATTTGGCTCCTAAATTTTTCAGTTCAGGAGCCAATGGCTACTAGGTATTTTTTTTAGTCTGGAGCACTGTGCCCAGCACCCCGATTCTGAATGTTATGCTGGCCTGGTAATGGCAGCGGGGCCCGGTGCAGTCACTGTATTCTATTACACCGGGCCCCGCTCACTGTAATACTAATATTCATATGTGAACAACTTGAAATCCTCTGCGATCCTGTCCCTCTGAGCTCTCTGTACTCACAAACTCAGTAGCAGGCTGGGCGGCAGCGCAACTCACTGACGTCACGCGCCTGCTCCTCCCACTTTATGAATTAAGTAGGAGGAGCAGGCGTGTGACGTCAGCGAGTTGCGCTGCCGCCCGGCCTGCTACTGAGTTTGTGAGTACAGAGAGCTCAAAGGGAGAGGATCGCAGAGGATTTCAAGTTGTTCACATATGAATATTAGTATTACAGTGAGTGGGGCCCGGTGTAATAGAATACAGTGACTGCATCGGGCCCTGCTGCCATTACAACACCAGATGCCGGCCCATCATTCACTCACAGGGACACTGTTATTGGGGGGGATCTGTGGATGAAACATATATAGCATAAGGTGCTATATATGTGTCACCCACAGAGCCCCCCCACAACAGTGCCACCCACAGAGCCCCCCCACAACAGTGCCACCCACAGAGCCCCCCCACAACAGTGCCACCCACAGAGCCCCCCCACAACAGTGCCACCCACAGAGCCCCCCCACAACAGTGCCATCCACAGAGCCCCCACAACAGTGCCATCCACAGAGCCCCCACAACAGTGCCATCCACAGAGCCCCCACAACAGTGCCATCCACAGAGCCCCCACAACAGTGCCATCCACAGAGCCCCCACAACAGTGCCATCCACAGAGCCCCCACAACAGTGCCATCCACAGAGCCCCCACAACAGTGCCATCCACAGAGCCCCCACAACAGTGCCATCCACAGAGCCCCCACAACAGTGCCATCCACAGAGCCCCCATAACACCTTTTGGTTCAAAATATTTTTTTATTTGGCTATTCCCCACCCCTCTTGTAATTGTTCCGCTACTTGTGGGCTGCGCGGGAATGAGTTCAGTCACTTTGGTGCGCAATCCCGTCCTGCATCGCGTGATCCCGCAAGACCCACCGCTGTAGGTCACGGGTCTCGCGGGATCACGCGCCGCAGGATGGGATTGCGCACTGAAGTGACTGAACTCATGCCCATGTAGCCCGCAAGTAGCGGATCAGTGGAACAAGTACAAGGTGGGTGGGGGGATGATCTGTGGGGTTACCCAGACGGCTAGGCCCTTCAGAGTAGTTATTAACCCCTTTCAGCAGTCCCCTATTCACTGAAGGGGGGACTGCTGAAAGGGATTAATAACTACTGTGAAGGGCCTCCCCCCCTTTCACAGTAGTTATGCCCAGATATGTGCCCCCTTCACAGTAGTTATGCCCACACTGCTTCTAACAGAGGCTCACTAATGGACGCTGAGATTAGATCACCCCATACGAAAGCATTGAATCAATGCTTTCCTATGGGGAAAAATCTGACCCTGGAGGTCATCATGCAGGGTGTGAGGACGTCCAGCGTCAGAAACCAGACCAAAGGACTGTTTTAATCCAGGAAGCCCTCAGGTGGCTGCCAGCGACTAGAGGCCGACTTATTGCTGGAACGTAAACAATGCAGTTTCTCTAGAACATTGCAGCTCGATTTGCAAAAGGGACACTGTACCGAGACCACTTCAATGAGCTGAAGTGGTCTGGGTGCCTTTTGTGTCACTTTAACTTTGAAATCTTATTAAAGATTGTGTAGGGTGGGGCTGGAGGCGGGACAAGGGTGGGGCTTGCAGCAGAACATGGGTGGGGCCTGTAAGGGGGCCCTTGATTTATTTTGCCCGGGGGCCCTGAGGGTTCTCAGTCCGCCCCTGAGCAATGCCATATAGCCACTGTAGTTCTACAAAACCAAAGCCCCCGTGTCATTTTAGATAAGCATTTACAGACAAGAAACTGATCAGTGCGGCTTTGGTCGTTCTTGACATCCCAAACGGGTTGACCGCACTGTGTACAGGAGTGAGCACAGCCATCAACCTGAGCATGGAAAGTGGTGATGATGGTGCCATTAATCTAGCAATTTATTTGGGACAGGAAGGCTTTATGTCTATACTGTGTATCATCTCTCCATGCAAACTCACCAGAAAGGTCCCAAAATGTCACCAGGACTAGAGGTTGTTAGCAAGATGTTTGTGGAATCTGTGATATGCTTGATGTGTATTCTGTATATATTGTATCATTGCTTTGCAGCTTTATTTCTAGCCTAGCTTAATTGTAATGTAATTGCCGTATTGTCTGTTTTTAGTTGCAGCTAATTTACAGAAGATTGTGGAAGAGCCACAGACTAACAAATCAGTCACCTTCAAGTTGGTAAGTGATCCTAGAACTTCTGTACTTCTGTACCGCAGAACAGCTGTGTATAATATTCTTCATGGTCCGCAGATGTGTATCCAGTATGGTGTCTGCCCCAGGGTCTTAAAGACTATGTACACCTTCGGGTTAATTTTTTATGATTTACATTTTACTTATTTTGGGCTTAAAATCACTTTGGTGTTCAAAAAATATGCTCAGCCGTTTCTGAGATACAAGACTTAGAGGACCTTTCACCAGTTTTTACTTTATAAAAGCGATACCTCACACTGTAGCCCATGTTCCCTAGATGTCATATCTCAATTTTTTTTCATGATATGCTCCTCCGTTGCGCCGCTGTGCCCCTCCTTCTGTTTAGGCGCTCTGTGTGCTAATTAATAGCATCAGAACAGGGAGGAGGAGACATCAGCTTTTCTCAGTGGGCGTCTCTTTTATCTGGCCGTGGCGCTGTCCAACCACAGCGGAGCGCGTCACAGCCGTTTAGAAAAAAACAGCTCACCTTCTCCCTTGCTGTGACAGTGTGATGCGCTCCGCTGTGATTGGACTGCGCTACAGCCAGATGCAAGAGACGCCCACTGAGAAAAGCTGATGTCTCCTCCTCCCTGTTCCGATGCTATTAATTAGCATACAGGGCGCCTAAACAGAACGAGGGGCACAGCGGCACAACGGAGAAGCATATCATGAAAAAATTAGCGATATGACATCTAGGGAACATGGGCTACAGTGTGAGGTATCGCTTTTATATAGTAAAAACTGGTGAAAGGTCCTGTTTAAAAAAAAAAATCTGTCTGTTTACAAGCTTTCATTTTGTTTTCTTTGAATCTCATCATTTGAGGGCTAATGTGTAGCTCTTATCTCTGATCTCCTGACCTCAAAAAACACTCATTTTAGCCCATCTCTTATAAGCCTGATAAGAATATAGCTTAACCCCTTCCCGGCATCCACCGTACATGTACGTAGCAATTTAGCGTTTTTGTTTTTGGCTCCCTGCCTTCCCGGAGCCATAACTTTTTTTTATTTTTCCATTCACATAGCCGTATGAGGGCTTGTATTTTGCGGGACAAGTTGTATGTTCTAATGCCATCATTTATTATGGCATACAATGTAGAGGGAAGCTGGAAAAAAAAAATCTGGGGTGGAATAAAAAAAAATAAAAAATAAAAATAAATAACATTCTGCCACTGTTTTATGGGTTTTGACATTCACTATGCAATAAAAAAGACTTGTGCTCTTCATTCTACAGGTCAGTGCGATTACAGCGATACCACGCTTGTATAGTTTTTCTTGCGTTCTAATACTGAAAAAAAATAAACTTAATCGCCATATTCTGACCCCATAACTTTTTTTTATAGTTATGTCTACAGAGATGTGTGAGGGCTTATTTTTTATGCGGGATGATCTGTAGTTTTTGCCAATACCATTTTGGGATGTGTATGACTTTTTGATCACTTTTTATTCATTTTTTTGGGGGAAGTAAAGTGATGCAAAATCGTCCATTATTTTTTCTGTTACACCATTCACTGGAATATTATTTTTTTTCCATATTTTAATAGTATGAGCGTTCTCGCATGTGGAGATCGCCATGATGTGTTTTTTTTTTTTGGTGTTTTGTTTTGTGGAAAGGGGAGGTGATTAGAATTTTTTAAATATTTTTTAAAACATTACTTTTTTTTTTTTACTTTTTTCGTTCCCCAACTTGCAATAATCAGATTGCAATTTGTAGAGAATAATGGAATTTGCTTCATTATCCTATACAGAAATAGGTATATTACAGTTCAGTGCTGCCACCTGCTGGCCTGAACTGTAATGTACAAGTAATGAGCCAGGAAGCCTAGTACTGGCTCAGGCTCATTACATGCATAGAACGCTTTCCCCGATCTCTGCCGGGGTAATGCGTTACTGCCCTGGAAGCTCGCTTCTGGCCTTCTCAGACGCTGTAGTCACATTTGACTACGGCATCTGAGGGGTTAAGTGTCTGCAGTTGGCTTTACCGCTGAAGTGGATTGGGCGCCATAGCAACTGGGCGACTGCTGTTTCACACAGCAGACACCTGGGGCTAACGTCTGCTGTAATGCTGATAACGGCCATTTAACCCCTCAGGCGTGCGCTTCCTGGGCAGGAACGCATCCCCCGGGTGTTCTAGGCGCCTGGGCTCATTACTTGTATATTACAATTCAGGCCAGCAGGTGGCAGCACTTAATTGTAGTATAGCAATTTCTGTATAAGATTATGGATTGCATGTTGGGGACTTAAAAAAAGGTAAAAAGTTTTCAAAAATAAAAAAATTCAAATCACCCCCTTTCCAAAAAATTAACACACTGGTCATCGCTGCATGCGAAATATGGGGTTAGAATATGGTGATGTACAGAAAAGTTTTTTTCAATTTTTTATTTTTTTTTCAGTAATTTTAACTTTTTTTTTTAATTTAGGGTACTTTCACACCAGCGTTTTTTCTGGATCTGGCAGGGTTCAGCAAAAACTCTTCTGTTACTGATAATACAACCATCTGCATCTGTTATGAACGAACCCGGTTGTATTATCTTCAGCATAGCCAAGACGGATCCGTCATGAACACCACTGAAAGTCAATGGGGGACTAATCCGTTTTCTATTGTGTCATACCATGACGGAAAGAAAACCGCAGTTTGCTCTCCGGTATGGGAATGCAACAAAGTGGAACTGAATGTATTCTGGTGCACCGGCGTGTTCCGTTCAGTTAAGTTTTGTCCCCATTGACAATGAAAGAGGACAAAACTGCAGCGTTTTTTCCCGGTTTTAAGACCCTATGACAAATCTCAATACCGGAAAATAGAAATGCTAGTGTGAAAGTAGCCTAAAGCATCAAATCCTTACAAATACATTAATATATTGATATAAAATAATATCAACCCCAATCTCCCCTACCCCCTGCAACTCCGTTGACATTTAATTCATAGTACTTTTAAACTTGAAATCTTGTAAAATATTGCTGTTTTTCGGTGAAGAGAATAAAATATCATTGATCTTATCCCTATTCCTACCCAAGTACCTATTAGATGAGTTTCTCCCACTAGTTCTTAATTGAAATAAAATCATGCTCCTGAACATTAATCTCATAATTTTCTTTTTTTTAGTATTAAAAACATTTTTTTTTTTTTTATCCAACCTCCCATCACATCCTATGCAATATTAAATAGTGCTGTTAGAAAGTACAATATCTTTCACAAAAAGCAAGTCCTCATACGACTATGTTAAAAATAATAAAAAAAAGGTATGGCTCCGGGAAGATAGGGAGTAGTGTTGAGCGGAGTGAGCTTCGGATGCTACATCCGAAGTCGCTTCGTTCAAAACTTCGGATTAATACTGTATGGAGATCATCTCTGTACAGTATTAGAATGTATGGGCTCCGATGAGCCGAATTAAGTTATTCGAGAAGTCACACAAGACTTTGTTAAATAACTTCGGTACTTGATTGTTAAAGTGCATAACCACTTTGAAACTTGGAACCAAACTTGGGTTCGGTTCTGAGATCAAACCCTAAGCATCCGAAGCTCACTTTGCTCATCACTAGTAGGGAGTGAAAAATGAAAATGGAAAATTGCTCTGTCAGGAAAGGGTTAAATAAGTGTTTATGAGGTCAGGAGATCAGAGATTAGAACTACACATTTGCCATCAGATGACCTGATTGAAAGAAAACTGCGTCAGTTTGCAAACAGACTGATTTTTTTTTTTAACTCTTGTATCTGAAACAGCTGAACATTTTTTCATTTTAAGACCAATTAAAAAATGATTGTTAGCCCAAAAAAAAGGGTAGAAAGCAATCCTAAAAAGGTGTCCGCAGGTGTCGGTAGCCTTTAAAGCCTGCATAGTAGCATTAAATTCAGATGTCCCTGCCACCGATAATTGGTGTATTTATAAAGAGGAAAAAATGGCCTATGAAGTCTGAAAGTTTTATGGGGTTTTGATTAACAATGACATTGTTATTAGTCATTTTTTCATAGGTTTAGAGATTAGGGAACCTTTGAAAAGTTACTTCATTGTTTCAACAATGGATTTTTCTTTACTCGTTATTTTACCCTTTTTTAAATCATGTGAAAAGAATATATATATATTTTTTTATACATTAAACAACAGGAAGCTTTGTAGAGTATGCCATTTCTCTTCTTATATATGCGTATACATGCTTATACTTAATTGTGGAAATATTTATTAGAAAACTGCATGTAAGGTGTCCCACTTGCTGACCGTAAGTGTGCTGTGTCTTTGTGCGGATCACTGGCAGCCCAGTTCTGCCCTACTTAAGCAGGGACAGATAGTAGAGAATGTTGCTGCAAGAGATCAGCACTGACAGTAGGACTGGGAGGGAACTTGGTAAAATAGATATGTAACTAAAAAGTAATGTATGTATAGGGAGCCAGGGGCTGGGGCAGGGAAAGCATAGGCAGGTTGAGAAGTCTGCCTCGTTATACAGGGTTGTTAAGGGGAAACGTGTTAACCTGGCTCCCCGTGCCTGCGATTCTGTCCACACACGCAGGTATGGGCACCAGGCTTCCTCACTCCTTCCCGCTACTGCACCCCGTGATGACAGGTGCGGGCAGCAGGGTTCTTAGCTGTGGTCTGCACTTCCGCAGCCAGCATCCTCCTCCTGTCTCTGAACAGAGCTTGCGCTCTGGCTCAGAGTTCCTTGTCTGCCTATAGGGTGTGTGCGGGCGTGTCTCTCCTCCTTATGTGAGGCAGCACGTGCACGCTCCCTATCTTCCCCAGTCTATGGCTGGTATGCATTTAACGGTGCCTCCTTCTACAGAAAGGCGGCTGAGCAACTTTGGTTCCTAGCCTAGTCTAGTTCCTGTTTAACATAGTAACATAGTACATAAGGCCGAAAAAAGACATTTGTCCATCCAGTTCGGCCTGTCATCCTGCAAGTTGATCCAGAAGGCAAAAAAAACCTGAGAGGTAGAAGCCAATTTTCCTCACTTTAGGGGAATAAAAAATTCCTTCCCAACTCCATTAAGGCAATCAGAATAACTCCCTGGATCAACGACCCCTCTAGTAGCTATATCCTGTAATATTATTACGCTCCATAAATACATCCAGGCCCCTCTTGAATTCCTTTATTGTACTCACCATCACCACCTCCTCAGGGAGAGAGTTCCATAGTCTTACTGCTCTTACCGTTTAGCAAAAGTGTTTCTGTTATTCTTACCATTACTGTGTACCGGACCTGTCATCTTGTTTAACGGACTCTGCCTGTCTGCCCCTGACCTTGTACCTAGTTTACGGACCTCACTATATTGCTGCCTGCCCTGACCTCAGACCTCATTTACGGATTACCCCATACTGCCGCCAGCCATAACCTCGGACCTTGTACTCTCTCACCTTGCCTTGCCACTGCCTAATCAACCTCTGGCCTCCCAGTGCCCTCTGGGTGTACCGTACCATCTGGAGGTCAGTCCAGTGGGTCCACACGCAGGTTCTGTTCCCTTGTGTTCCAGCCCTCCCCAGAGTACCTGGTGTATCCCTCGGGAAAGTCTATCCTCACCATCAGAATGATCATGCAGAACGAGGGGTGCACCTCCTAGACATAACCCTCTGAGGAGGTTGGTCTCGTGGGACAGCATATTCACACCCGCTGCATCCATAAGTTTCCATTTCCAAACTGATCCATATATTGTTTGTATTTTTTTTAAAGGTATTAAAGGGGTTTTCCAGGGGTAAGATATTGAGGATCTCTCCTCAGGACAGGTCCTCAGTATCTGACCAATGAGGGCGCCACCACCACCAATCAGCTGTTTGAAGGGGCCTCGCTGCGGCTTCTTCACAGCATACTAAGCACAGCTCCATTCATTGTGGCGCACCTGTGCTTGGTATAGCAGTCCAGGCCCGTTCACTTGAATGGGACTTAGCTATGCCTAGGCCATGTGACTAATGAATGTGGTTGGCCTAGAAAGAGGCTACAACGCTCACTGGAATGTCTTGGCCTCTTCAAACAGCTGATCAGTGGGGGTGCTGGGAGTAGGAGTCCCACCTCTGCCAGATTATATCTGTTGTGTTTCGGGTGCTAGGATCTGCTCCAAGATTTCTAAAAAGAAGGCTCCTATCTATGTGATTTTTGCCCGTTTGAATTCCATGAAATGGTTGGTGATGGGTTTCAATGACGAATAAATTCTGCAAAATATATAAACTGGTTGCAGCTGTTTTTAGTTTCATGTGATATATAATACTAGTCACAAATCTTTCTCTTTCCAGGCCTCTGGGGTTGATCCTTCTGACATTCCAGATGATGGGAAGCTCATAGGATTTGCACAGCTCAGTATCAGCTAAGCTACCGCTTTCTGAGCTGCTTCTTAATGAAATCTACATCTTCACCCTCTTTCTAATGCTTCTCTTGGCCTACAGAACCACTACTGCCAAAGAATCAAACTCTGGCTTGTTTCGGAGCTGTAACAACGTGTATTACTTTTACTCTTGTCTAACAAATGTCTCTAAACTTTGTGTAATGAAATACACTCTGAGTGGTCAGAGCTTTGTAACCGACAGCGAACAAAAAGTGTTTCTGCTCATGATTAATTTGGATTTCTTTTTATCTTCATGTGAAAAGTGCTAGCTGCCTTCTTTAGTGCGGAGGGGATGCCAGCCAAAGACGGTGGTTGTCCCTTTGTCACTAGAGAGGATCATCTTGCGCCTCTCTTACCTGTTTGTTACTGTTGCCTTATTTGAGAATACTACTGAGTATGGAACTATGGGTTTCTACCACTCTTAAACACTCAAGGCAAAAGAGAAATTAATTTGGGGATATGATTTTTATTGGCTTTAATTTAACGTGAACAGAAAGGAGTCTGAATAAAAACATAATAATTTGAGCGTGTTCATTTGTTTGGTTTCTTACATAATCAGTAGTAGGCATCTATGATTGCGGTCATCAGACAGCTTCAAAAGGGAGTTTTAGTACGTTTTCTAGTTTTTCCAACATTTCCGTAAATAGGGCACAGTTTAAATACCAGACACAGCCTAGTGGTAAGAATGGTGCTGTTTCTGGGAAAACAGAACATTGCAAAAATTGGTGGACTAGAATGGTAAATGCAATTGACAATATATGGCTAAACCCTCACTCTGATATTAAAAATGAGACTTTCGGCAATATATTCTTATATCAAGAACACACCAGAGCCTGAGCACCTCGTCAAGGTCTCTCATAATGGCACGGGACCTATCACTAACCTACCTGTGCCGTATGGGCAATTATAGGAGCATAAGGTCCGACACACAGCGAACAGCTCCCATGTTACCTCCAGCGTGAAATCACACATACAATGGGAGGAGGGAGTAGGCTGTGAGTCCCACCTATCACTTAGTCATGTGACGCAGGCTACATAGGTGCACCTAAATAATACTCCACCTGCAGTTGCCACACCTCCAGATACACACATACAAACAAACTGACAAAGTAAAATGGTCTTAAGAGGCAGAAAAATGCTCAAAACCCTGAATGCTGTTGCGCATTTCTAGCTGGGGGAGCAAATCCTGCACATGTGATCCGTTGCAAACAGCAATCCCCAGCAAAAATGCATACAATGGAGGATGCCTGCAACGGACCACATGTACCACAAAAACATCCTGCACAGGATAGCCAAATGTGCGGATGTGATTGATTATATAAAACAGAAACAAACCTTTTACTTCTAATTGCATTTGTAAAAGGTCTGCAGGGGCCTAAGTTCTTTTTCCTTAAATGGGTTTTCCCACAGTAAAAACGTATCCCCTATCGACAACAGGATACGGAAGAAGTATCTGATTTTTATTTATTTTTTGGGGGAGGGCACTGCTGTCATCCCCATCTGTTCCCAGATTGAGGGTCTTGTGTCCACGTATGGATGGAGCAGCAGGTCAAGAACGTGTGCTGCTGTTCCATTCAGTCTGTTTGAGACTGCCAGAGAAAGCATAGATTGAGACATGCTGCTCCATTCAGATGAAGACCCTAAACCCCTTTTCTCAAGATCAGTGGAGATTCAGTGGTTGGACCTGCAGCAGTTAGATAATTAGCCCCTAATTTGTATTGTGGGAAAACCCCTTTAACCCCCTTAAGGACACATGACGTACCGGTACGGCATGTTTCCCGAGTCCTTAAGGACACATGACGTACCGGTACGTCATGTGTTGTTCCGATCACCGCCACCCGGTGGTGGTCGGAACAAGGCACCTCGGCTAAATGCGCGCGGGGGGGGGGTCCCCCCGTGTCGGCGTTCGCAGCAAACCGCAGGTCAATTCAGACCTGCGCTTTCTGCAGCTTCTGATCCCCGCGGTCCCTGACCGCGGGATCAGAAACTTTAATATGCCGAAAATATAGATTTTTTTCACCCCCTCTGCACCCCTGAATGATTTTACACCGGCGGGTGGTGCAGGGTGGGGTTGCGGGCGGCAGGCGAGATCGCGATCCCCTGCCCGCCTCCTCTTGAATATTCATTGGCGTCCAGTGGTTATACCAGAGTGTCAGCACATTGCTGACACTCTGATATAAACGGCTGACATCTGTGCCGTACGGACCGCTGTATGGAAAAGGTTAACAGTCAGGGAGCTCCCTCTCCCATTGGGGGGCTGCTGTGCCTTTGCAGCCCCCAGACAGGATGGGGTAACAGAGGGAGGGAGTTCCCCTCCTTCCCCTTCCCCGTCTGCTCAGTTGTGGCAGACGGGGAAGGTTCCCATGGCAACAGGACGCCTTCTCAGGCATCCTGCTGTCCATGGTGCTGAACAGATCTGTGCTAAAGGCATAGATCTGTTCAGACAAAGTGTAAGTAAAATACAGTACAATACACTATATAGTGTACTGTATTATACAGACATCAGACCCATTGGATCTTCAAGAACCAAGTGCGTCTGGGTCAAAAAAATGTAAAAAAAAAAGTGAAAAAAGTAAAGATAAAATAAACCACATTTATCACTGAATAAAAAATAAAATACACTACACATATTAGGTATCGCCGCGTCCGTAACGACCTGATCTATAAAACGGTCATGTTACTTTCCCTTACACCCATGACGGCACCCTGAGAGACCGCCTCCATCCAGGACAGGAAAGAGGAACTTTCGTGGAGAGCTCTCAAGGAGGAGCATGGCCCCAAGACCACCAGTTCCGGTTTCCTGTCCTAGACATAGGACGGTCCCGTGGAGAGCGGAATGTTTAGGCTGCAGGGCCCCTGGGTTTGGTCTAAAGAGGGGTTACCTGATCCGGCGTAAGTCTCCTCTAGGAACCGCTGAAGAAAAGTCTGGTGCTCGCTCCTGGGGTCCTGGTTTATGCCGTGCTGCTGCTACACTGCAGTCCCGGCCGCACTGGGAGGTGCGACCGGCACTTCCTGACAGTGTTCAGGCGGGCTGGGGCCTCCCTCTTCCACTAGGCTTCTGAGGTCTCGCGGGACAGGCGAGAACCGGAGGTACGCAGAGTGACTACTAAAGGCCGCAGATATTCCTACTAAAGGCCGCAGATAGCTCCAGCAAGGACCCGACCGAGTGATTTCTCTCCCACAAGAGGCGCGCGGTCAGGAGCAGCCCAGCCAGCCTACTAAAAATCCTGATCTTCTTCTGGACTACACTCTATCCTACAGTGCCATGGAGGATGAGAGTGCCCAGCGCGCTGAACAGCAGGAGGGTCATGAGACCAGACCGCTACTCCAGGTGGGGTAAGGGGGATCATTATCCATCCTTTTCCTTCTTTCTTATTCATGATAAAAGTCCTTTCCCTTTGTCTTGATTTTTAGACTATAAAAGAGGGGCCTAGAAAGGCGGTCGCAAAAACCAGAGGGAAGGAATGTGCCGTGTGTAAAAAGAAGCTTGCACCCTCTTGGCCAAAATTGTTATGTCAACGTTGTGTTGAGAAAGTTGTGGAAGAAGAGTCCCCATCCCTACTTCAGAATATTAGGGATATGGTGAAATCAGAGGTTTCTGATTCCTTGAAAATTTTCAAATAGAGCCTCCCTTCCGTAGTCTCCGACAGGCCAGGCATGGCTAATAAAACATCTGATTCAGATTCATCGGAAGAAAGCGAGCCAGGGGAGATCCTAGATAGTTCAGATATGGAAGCTTTATTAAAAGCAATACGTGCTACCATGAAGGTTGATGAATCCAGAGATCCGAAATCTGTTCAGGATATTATGTTTGGCGACCTAGGTCAAAGAAAATCCAGAGTTTTTCCCGTGAATGAAAATATAAAATTCTTGATACAGAAAGAATGGAAAAAACCTGATAAAAAAATTTTTGTCCCTAAAAATGTAAAAAGGAAGTATCCTTTTGATGAGGCAGACTCAGTTAATTGGGACAGGCCTCCTAAGCTGGATGCACCTGTTGCAAAAATTTCAAATAAGTCGGCCTTACCGTTTGAGGACCTAGGCACTCTTAAAGACCCTATGGATAGGCGAGCGGAGGTTTACCTCAAAAAGGTCTGGGAGACCTCAGCTCAAGCCTTTATTGCTGCCACATCCACTGCTAGGTCATTAAAATTATGGCTACAGGAATTAGAATCTCACATTCAAAATAAGACCTCGAGAGATCAATTACTAGCCGTCTTTCCCACTATATTTAAAGCGTTCGATTTCATTTCTGATGCCTTAGCTGATGCGTTGAAACTGAATGCTAGGTCTGCCGCACTCTCCAATTCAGCTAGGCGAGCTCAAAGGGTGGACACTGGGTCAAAAAATAAGCTTTGCGCAATTCCTTGTCAGGGCGATTATCTTTTTGGTTCCGTTTTAGACAACCTTTTTAGATAAAGCCTCAGGCAATAAAAATGGGTTCCCTGTCTCCAGACCCCCGAAGAAACAGCGTTTTTTTTTTCGTAAGAACAAAAAGGATTTTTATAAAGGACAGAGAAAAGACTTCAGAACAGACAATAAAAATAGGAAAGGCAAAGGTTTCCTGTTCGGTTCCCAATCTTCCTCAGCTTCTAAACCCGCTCAGCAATGACGGTTTCTCTCCTGTGGGCGGTAGACTTACTCACTTCCTTCATGCTTGGGAGAACATCTCCTCAAGCCCCTGGATTTTGAGCATCATAAAGGAAGGTTTTCGCCTGGAGTTTCTCTCTCGCCCACCGGACAGATTCAAAATCACAAATTTCCTAAGAAATTCAGAAAAAAAACTAGCTTTACAACAAGAAATTGCATCTTTGTTAGGAAAAAAGGTTCTGGTTCCAGTACCAGAGTCGGAGAAAGGCATTGGTTTCTACTCTTCCCTTTTTCTGGTTCCCAAGCCAGATGGCACATTCAGAACCATCATAAACTTAAAAGATCTAAATCAGTTCCTCTCTTACAAAAAGTTCAGAATGGAGTCAATCCAGTCAGTTTTAAAACATCTTTTCGGGGGCTGTTTCATGGCTACAATAGACATAAGAGATGCATACTATTACACCCCTATTCATGCAGACTGTCAAAAATTTCTCAGAGTCGCAGTTTCAATAGGTTACATTCATCACCTACAATATACGGCCCTTCCATTCTGAATTTCTCAGGCTCCCAGGCTATTCACAAAAGTGATGGCAGAGGTCATGGCCCATATAAGAGAAAGAGACATTCTAGTAATTCCTTATCTAGACGATCTCTTGGTCTTAGCGGAGTCAAAGAACCTTCTCGAGTTGCATCTTAAAGAAGTGGTGCAGATGCTTGAAGAACTCGGCTAGCAAATAAACTGGGGGAAATCGCATCTAATACCTTTGCAAGAATGTGTCTTTCTAGGAATGATCCTAAACTCGCAGAATTTACTCTGTATCCTTCCCCAAGACCAGATTCAGACATTAACACAGGGAGTTCAGTCTCTGATATCTACAAAAAACCCTACTATCAGGCAGACAATGGCGGTGTTGGGCAGAATGACTTCCACTATACCAGCGGTCAGTTAGAGCCAGCTTCACTCCAGACCCCTCCAGTGGCTAATCCTCAAGCAATGGCAGGGTGCCCTCTGCCCGCTAGATACACCTTTCACACTCACCCCTCAGGTGATTCAATCTTTTCGCTGGTGCCTAAATCCTGTCCCCGGGGCTCCCTTGGAACCAACAGAATTTTGTAACCCTTACCACGACGCAAGTCCTTTCGGCTGGGGAGCCTGTTGCCAGGGTTACATGCGGCAAGGCGTTTGGAAGGAAGAAGAGAGTCTAGACTCTCAAAACATAAGAGAGCTGAGAGCGGTTCTTCTCGCATTAAAAGAATTCCTTCCTCTAGTTCAAGGAAAGGCTATAAAAGTTTTTTCGGACAACGCCACAGTTGTCTCCTATCTGAACAGACAAGGAGGAACCAAATCAGAAAATCTTATGCTGTTGGCCGCAGTCATCTATTCCCTTATAATTCCTTGTGTTCTGTCCATTATGGCAGTACATCTAAAGGCTTTGAAAAAGTTCCTGTTTCCTGTCCTGGATGGAGGCGGTCTCTCAAGGGTGCTGTCATGGGCTTATGGAAAAGTGATTACCGGTGAGTGTAATCTTAAATTTCCCCGCACGGTAAACGCCATAAAAATAAAAACTATGAGGAAATTGAAATTTTGCCCACCTTACTTCCCAAAAAAGGTAATAAAAGTGATCAAAAAAGTCGCATGTACGCCAAAATAGTACCAATCAAACAGTCATCTCATCCCGCAAAAATAATACCCTACCCAAGATAATCGCCCAAAGACTATGGCTCTTAGACTATGGAAACACTTAAACATGATTTTTTTTTTGTTTCAAAAATGAAATCATTGTGTAAAACTTACATAAATAAAAAAAAAAGTATACATATTAGGTATCTCCGCGTCCGTATCGACCGACACTATAAAAATATCACATGACCTAACCCCTCAGGTGACCACCGTAAAAAAATAAAAATAAAAACTGTGTAAAAAAAGCTATTTTTTGTCATCTTACGTCACAAAAAGTGTAATAGCAAGCGATCAAAAAGTCATAAGAACCCCAAAATAGTGCCAATCAAACCGTCATCTCATCCCACAAGAAATGAGACCCTACCTAAGATAATCGCCCAAAAACTGAAAAAACTATGGCACTCAGACTATGGAGACACTAAAACATGATTTTTTTTGTTTCAAAAATGAAATCATTGTGTAAAACTTACATAAATAAAAAAATTGTATACATATTAGGTATCGCCGCGTCCGTGACAACCTGCTCTATAAAAATACCACATAAGCTAACCTGTCAGATGAATGTTGTAAATAAAAATAAAATAAAAAACGGTGCCAAAAAAGCTATTTCTTGTTACCTTGCCTCACAAAAAGTGTAATATAGAGCAACCAAAATTCATATGTACCCTAAACTAGTACCAACAAAACTGCCACCCTATCCCGTAGTTTCTAAAATGGAGTAACTTTTTTGGAGTTTCTACTCTAGGGGTGCATCAGAGGGGGCTTCAAATGGGACATGGTGTCAAAAAAAACAGTCCAGCAAAATCTGCCTTCCAAAAACCGTATGGCATTCCTTTCCTTCTGCGCCCTGCCATGTGCCCGTACAGCAGTTTACGACCACATATGGGGTGTTTCTGTAAACTACAGAATCAGGGCCATAAATATTGAGTTTTGTTTGGCTGTTAACCCTTGCTTTGTAACTGGAAAAAAAATATTAAAATGGAAAATCTGCCAAAAAAGTGAAATTTTGAAATTGTATGTCTATTTTCCATTAAATCTTGTGCAACACCTAAAGGGTTAACAAAGTTTGTAAAATCTGTTTTGAATACATTGAGGGGTGTAGTTTCTTAGATGGGGTCACTTTTATAGGGTTTCTACTCTAGGGGCGCATCAGGGGGGCTTCAAATGGGACATGGTGTAAATAAACCAGTCCAGCAAAATCTGCCTTCCAAAAACCATACGGCGCACCTTTCCCTTTACGCGCTACTGTGTGCCAGTACAGTAGTTAACGGCCACATATTGGGTATTTTTGCAAACTACAGAATCGAGGCAATAAATATAGCATTTTGTTTGGCTGTTAACCCTTGCTTTGTTACTGGAAAAAATAGATTCAAATGGAAAATTTGCTAAAAAATCTAAATTCTGAAATTTTATCACCATTTGCCATTAACTCTTGTGGAGCACCTAAAGGGTTAACAACGTTTTTAAAATCAGTTTTGAATACCTTGAGAGGTGTAGTTTCTAGAATGGGGTCATTTTTGGGTGGTTTCTATTATGTAAGCCTCGCAAAGTGACTTCAGACCTGAACTGGTCCCTAAAAAGTGGGTTTTTGAAAATTTCTGAAAAATTTCAAGATTTGCTTCTAAACTTCTAAGCCTTGTAACATCCCCCAAAAATAAAATATCATTCCCAAATTGATCCAAACATGAAGTAGACATATGGGGAATGTAAAGTAATAACTATTTTTGTAGGTATTACTATGTATTATAGAAGTAGATAAATTGAAACTTGGAAATTTGCATTTTTTTTTACAAATTTTGGGTAAATTTGGTATTTTTTTATAAATAAAAATGATTTTTTTTTACTTCATTTTACCAGTGTCATGAAGTACAATATGTGACGAAAAAACAATCTCAGAATGGCCTGGATAAGTCAAAGTGTTTTAAAGTTATCACCACTTAAAGTGACACTGGTCAGATTTGCAAAAAATAGCCTGGTCCTTAAGGTGAAATAAGGCTGTGTCCTTAAGGGGTTAATACTCTGACTAGTGAAACTGATCCTTACCCAAGCAGAAGAGCTACAAAGGTAGAAGTTCCTGTGAAAATACAACATGCAGTGCATGTAGACTGCTTATGGCAGATTTTACATGGACATAGTATAGCGGGCACAGGGTAATTTGTTAGAAGCTACCTGATGTTGGATCCTTCTGAAGCTAGAAGTACTGTTAATGGTCACTGTTGTTGCATAAAACAGTAGTACGGGTGACTGTAAGAAACCTTGTTACATCTCAGAGAAAAATGCCTTGTTCCCTCTTTAGCAGCTCAATATTTCTCCTCTCTCTATAGACTCCTATGGGCAGCGTATGTATCTCTGTCTTTTTAACTTCTTCCTGACTGAGCCCATTTTTGCAAATCTGACTTGTCATTTTATGTGGTAATAACGATGTAATGCCTTTATTTATTCTGAGATTGTTTTCTTGTGACACATCATACTTTGTTAGTGGTAAATTTAAGTTGATATGTTTTACCTTTATTTTTAAAAATATCCAACATTTACTGAATTTGGGAAATTTAGTTTTCTAAATTTGAATGTCTTAGCCTTTTTGGAAACTACACCCTGAAGGAATTATTTAAGGGGTCTAGTGAGTGCTTTGTGTTTCATAGAATTTAGAGATACTTGACTGTGAAAATCAAAATTTTCATTTCTTCCAATAAAATGTTTTAGCCCCAACATTTTCATTTTCACAAGGGGTAACAGAAGAAAAAGCACCCCAAAATGTGGTCGTAAACTGCTGTATGGGCACACGACCGGGCTCTCAACGGAAGAAGCGTCATTTGGCTTTTGTGGACAGATGTTGGTATGGTTTTTGTGCACCATGTTGCATTTGAAGAGACCCTGAAATACCTCTACATTGGAAACCACCAAAATTACCCCATTTTTTAAACTACCCCTATTCAACTGTATACTGATTGGATTGCCCCACAGGTGTTTAATAGATTTTGTTTTTAAGATTGAGACATGAAATAAAAAGTTACTGCATTTCAATTATATATAGTTTTGGCCTCAAATGTTTCATTTTCACAAGTGGTAATAGGAGAAAAGTACCCCAAATTTTGTTGCATAATTTTCCCCCAAGTCATAAACTGCCGTTTGGGCACAATGAAGGGTTCAGAAGAGAGAGCGCACCATGTGCATTTGAGGCCTAGTTTGGTGATTTATACAGCACTGAGCAACATCTTTAGTGGCTCTAAGGTTAAATAAAAAAGAAACCCCCAAAAAGTGACTATTTTAGAAACAACACCCCTTACAGGTAAAACCACAGTTGTTTTGCAAAAATGAATGCACAGCATGTGGTACAAAGTGTAAAGTGCAATTTCAGTGCCCAATATGTTGTGGCCATTGTGTGCCATTGTAAAATGTCAGCCCTCTTGTTGTTATGCCGTACTTCCTGGTTTTAGAAACACCCTACATGTGGCCCTATTCTTTTGCCTTGACAAACAACAGGTTTCAGGAGTTAAAACACAATGGGGGAGATTTATCAAACTGGTGTAAAGTAAAACTGGCCTAGTTGCCCATGGCAACCAATCAGATTCCACTTTTCATTTTTCACAGCTCCTTTGGAAAATGAAAGGTGGAATCTGGTTGCTATGGGCAACTAAGCCAGTTCTCCTTTACACCGGTTTGATAAATCTCCCCCATTGTGTTTTAACTCCTGAAACCTGTTGTTTGTCAAGGCAAAAGAATAGGGCCACATGTAGGGTGTTTCTAAAACCAGGAAGTACGGCATAACAACAAGAGGGCTGACATTTTACAATGGCACACAATGGCCCCAATGTGGTAATTTACACAACTTGAACTGACACCTGTAGAGCCTGGGGTGAAATAATAATTGGTGAGCATTTTGACGCCATACACAGCTTGAGCTTATGTCATCTGAGTCACAGTTGTTAGGATTCTACAGGGTACAGAAATGGCAAAAATGTGTACATCAACTACTGTTTGGGTACACCGCAGGGTTCCTCTTTCCTATTTTGCAATGGAGAATTACCAAAAAGTCCCTATACACAGCAGGTCTCTTTAAGGAGAACCAGTGCCCTGTCTAACAAAGGTTCAGAAGGGAAAGACCACCTTTTGTATTTTGCAGTGCATGTTTTAATGGATTGGTTCATGGACAACAGTTAAGCCATTTTTTGACCATATGTTTTTTTTTTTTTTACTTTTCTCTCGATGGAGCTGTGTGACAGCTTTTTTGCAAGTTGAGTTGCTGGTACTATTTTGGGGTACTATGACTTTTTCATTGCTTTGTGGGAAGCAGGATAAAGAAAGGACAGCAATTTCGCCATTGATTTTTGGGTTTGTTATTGTGGCGTACGCTGTTTGGGAAAAATGACAACTTTATTGTGCTGGTCAGTATGATTGCAGAGATACGAATTTTATATATTTGTTTTCTTAACTTTTCAGGTTTTTGTGTTGCCATTTTTCTAGAGACATATTTTTTTTACATTTTTCTGGCGATGATCTTGTGTGAGGCCTTGTTATTGTCGGATGAGGTGTAATTTTCATTGGGAACATCTTAGGCTACTTCAGTGCTTCTCAATTGTTTTCTGTCATGCCCCCCCTAGGAAGAAGAAAACATTTCGCTCCCCCCGCCCGACTGTAAATAGTATCATTTGTCTATAAAATTGTTATAAGTACACCTCTGCATAATACTGTATCCTTATTAACGTATAAGAGAATAAAAAAAGAAAGAAATGTGGATCGGACACACACTTATGGGGGGGATCTGTGGATGACGGACACTTATGGGGGGATCTGTGGATGACGGACACTTATGGGGGGATCTGTGGATGACAGACACTTATGGGGGGATCTGTGGATGACGGACACTTATGGGGGGGGATCTGTGGCTGGCACTGTTACAGGGGGATCTGTGGCTGGCACTGTTATATATGTGCCATCCACAGACCCCCCACCCCATAACAGTGCCATCCACAGTGCCCCCCCCAGCCCATAACAGTGCCATCCACAGACCCCCACCCCTTAACTGTGCCATCCACAGATTCCGTGTGCCCGCCGCCGTTTAAAGTTATTAAACATGCCCCCCTCACTCCTAATAGTACCGTATATCATTCATAAAGCAGGCGGCGCAGGCACGTGACATCACTGAGGGACGCGCCGGCCGCCCAGCCCGCCTGCCGGCATTATACAGAAGAAATTCGGATATACGGTACTATTAGGAGTGAGGAGGGCATGTTTAATAACTTTTAATTCAATAATACATTTTATATTAGTATACCGGAGGGAGCGGTGGGGCGGGGCTATAGTACAGTGACCGCACCGCCCCACCGCTATTGCCGGCCCCCAGTCCCTCCCCCGGCCCCCGCTCCGTACATCGCGTCCAGCGCCTGCGCCGGCCTCTGATCAGACGGAAGATGAGCGCTTACACAATGTAAGCGCTCATCTCCCTGCCGCATATTACACTGCGAGCTGTCGGCCGCCCGGCGCCCCTGTTGCTATGGCGCCCTGTGCGGCCGCACAGCCCGCACACCCCAAAGGCTGGCCCTGAACGAGCCCCCCTTTGCGGAGCCTGGCGCCCCCCCTGGGGGGCGCGCCCCACTATTTGAGAAGCACTGGGCTACTTTCACATTAGCGTTTTTTGCGGATCTGTCATGGATCTGCAAAAAACGCTTCCTTTACAATAATACAACCGCATGCATCCGTCATGAACGGATCCAGTTGTATTATGTCTTCAATAGCCATGACGGATCCATCTTGAACACCATTCAAAGTCAATAGGGGGGCGGATCCATTTGTTATTGTGTCAGAGAAAACGGATCCGTCCCCATTGACTTACATTGTGTGTCAGGATGGATCCAACTTGCTCTGCACCACATCACGGACAGAAAAACACTGCATGCATGGAACACAACCATGGGACACACACTTTTTGATCACTGTTATGATGGGTCCTATCTTTTATTTCAGCTGAGAGGGATTGTCCATGCCTAACCTATTCTTTCAATACTAATTGAATACTACTGATGAATGTTTTCTGACCTATCTACAGGTCCATAACTCCTTGCAGAATAGCTACTTCAATAGAATGGGGTGCTTGATGCTCAATGTTAATTATGTGCCATTGCATTAAAGGCCACTTATTTTCAGATTTTTACCTTTACATATCAGCATTTAGTAAATCACCAGAATGTGGTAAAGCAAAATATAAAATAATTTGCTATTTTACAAAATTGACCAACCATTGCAAGTGTAAACAAGAAGATCTAACCAGTCTGGGTCATGGTTAAGGGGTGTTCCCGTCTCAAAATTTAGAGCGTATTCATAGGACATGCCAAAAATGTCTTATAGTTCCAACTATGGGAATCGCTCTTATCTCAAAAGAAACTGGGCCTGCAGTGAATGGAGTGCAAGCTGCACATGTGTGACCACCCCTGCTTTCCCTACTGGACTTCTGAAAGTAGACGCTGTAGAATGTCATGTTGGCCGTCGTCCGGGTCATCTTTTTCAATTTTTCAGTCCAGTCCTGCAACGTCATGTTTTTACCATCACATTTTGGCAGGTGACGCAACAGCGTCCCCACGGGGATGCACCCTACTCGGGCGGGCATGGCAGGGGCAAGCTAGCACTGGCGCACCCTGAGCTGGGTCCTGAATCGGTGCCATTGGCGCAGGGGGAATCTCTCCTGTCACGTTCCCATCTATAACGGTCACTGTATCCTGCTGACTATGCCAAGTTGTAAGCCGTGAACCGGGGTGGGCCCCCCAGGATACAGCTAAGTCACAAACGAGGAAAGCAACTCTGACACCAACTTTTGCAAAAACTGAATTTTACTAACATGTGATAATAAACACAACCACAAATGCTGAGAACATGAAATACGTTTAGATACACCCAGCCCAAAGGCTGAGACCCCTGTGTTGCACAGAACGGCGCCCCCTGATGGATGCCAGCTAAAATTTTGCGATAATTTACCTACTGGCGGGCACAACTAAAACTGCCTCGCTGTACCTATTATTACCCTGAAACAAACACGAACAATTGGTTGGGTGCTTAGTACGGGCTGGACTGCGGTGCAACACAGCAGTTCACAATCTTACCTTGCTCTATATTATTCCCCCTCCCATAACTAGGGTTGCCACCTTTTCTTCAAGCCAAACCCGAACAGAAGGGAGGGAGGGACCCCTTCCAGGCCCCGCCCATGCCCCGCCTCCAGCCACACCCATGTCCCGCCTCCACCCCTGGTCGCTGTCGCACCATGATCGTTACGCCCCTGATCCCGTCACTACAGAAATACAACGCCCCATACCTCTTACATCCAGTGACGTCTCCTTTGATGTAGATGTTTCTTTCCTCATCTTCTCCTTTCAGACCTTCAGACCAGACTACCATTTTGTCGCCATTTTTCGTCTCTGCAGTTTGACAACAACAACAAAAAAAATCTTAGTTTACTACTTTTCCATCATCCTCCCATCTTCTGGACAAATCATCCTACTACCCCCAATACTGTGCCGCTGTGCTCCCCAATACTTTACTGCAGAAACAGATAAATCCCCTGATAATACTAGTACAATGCAGAGCCCCCCATATAAAATACCCCTTCTTTGTGGCCTCAGTAGAAGCCCCCAAATAATGTGCCAGTAAGAAGTGCCCCCCATAGATGCTCCCCCATGTGTCAGTAAGAAGTGCCTCTTTTCTCCCCCCAATATGTGCCAGTATAAGGTGCCTCTTCCCCCCCTTCCCTTATATGTGCCAGTATCAAGTGCCTCATTTCTCTCCCCCCCAATATGTGCCAGTATCAAGTGCCTCATTTCTCACCCCCCAATATGTGCCAGTATAAAGTGCCTCCCCCCCCCCTTCCCTTATATGTGCCAGTATCAAGTGCCTCATTTCTCCGCCCCCCAATATGTGCCAGTATAAGGTGCCTCTTTCCCCCCCTTCCCCCCCATATGTGGCAGTTTCAAGTGCCTCATTCTCTCCCCCCAATATGTGCCAGTATGAGGTGCCTCTTTCCCCCCCTTCCCCCATATGTGGCAGTTTCAAGTGCCTCATTCCCCCCCCCCCAATGTGTGCCAGTATAAGGTGCCTCTTTCCACTCCTTCCTCCATGTGTGGCAGTTTCAAGTGCCTCACCCCCCCATATGTGCCAGTATAAGGTGCCTCTTTCCACCCCTTCCCCTATATGTGCCAATTTCAAGTGCCTCTTTTCTCCCCCCCCAAATATATGCCAGTATAAGGTGCCTCTCCCCCCCTTCCCCCATATGTGCCAGTTTCAAGTGCCTCATTTCTCCTCCTCCCCAATATGTGCCAGTATAAGGTGCCTCTTTCCAACCCCTTCCCCCATATGTGCCAATTTCAGGTGCCTCTCTTCTCTAAAAAAAAAAACACAAAAAACTTTTACTTACCTCCAACGATGCGATGCAGGCCTCTTCCCGGCCTGTGTACCGTGCTGTACAGCTCAGGTGGCGTGATGACGTCATCGCGCCGCCTGCACCGGCCTCTGATAGGCTGCAGGCACAAGGCCCGCAGCCTATCAGAGGAACAGGGAAGGGAGACTCCTCTCCCTCCCCCGCCACAGCACAGCCGTCTGTATCTCTGTCCTGATGACGGCGATACAGATGACTATGGAGATGAGCGCTTCCAGAATGGAAGCGCTTATCTCCCTGTGCCCAGCCGCCGCCGCCATCATTCATAGCTGATCCTGTGCCTGGGTCTGAGAAAGGCTTGTATCCGGGCACAGGATTGCAAACCCGGACTGTCCTGGTCATTCCCGTACGGGTGGCAACCCTACCCATAACTAGTCCGGTAGCATGTGCCTGATTATTTCTCCTGAGCAAAACGCTAAACTGGATAGAGTTTGTGGGGGTATTTATCAGCTCTCAAATGTGTGGTCTTGGCGAACAATCAGCTTCACTTTGCTGCAGCTTTGGTCACAGAAGAGGACCTCTTACTCCTGGATATATTAGCTTTTCTGCTCATACACAGCTCCTCAGCTTCCAAGATGGCTGTAGCTTCTTCTAGCAAGTTCTCAAACCACACCTCTTATGAATATGGAAATATATATGCAGTCAGTCAGCTGTGCCTGGGAAACAGCAGCATCTTGTGGCCAAACAGCAGAATATTTGTCCAGAACATTTAATTTAATCCACACACAGTGTTCAAACAATGGGAGCTGTTTTTCAATCTCACAATGCTACAAAAAGAAGCAGCGTGTTTCAGGTGTGCATTTAAATACATCCACAGGTGTGTCTCTAGTTAACTCAGATGTTGCCAAAAAAAACAGAAGCTTCCAAACACAGGGCATCATCTTATGGGCAGTCCAGAATTGTTTAAAGGCATAGTAATCTTAGTGTATTTAAACTTTTGACATTGCAGAAAGTAATGAAAAAGGCTTTAAACATTCTCTCTCTTATTATTTTGGCATTTGGCAAATAATAATAATTGTGGTAATCCTAATTGACCAAAAACAGGAAAGGTTTATTCTGATTTCATGTCAGATATTGAGAAAAACATGCATATGTGTCTTTTTATAAAGTGTATGTAAACTTCTGGTTTCAACTGTAAGTACACAGTGAAAAAGAAGCAGAGAACACCTCTCAGCTTCAGCAGACATAGCCACTCACAGCTGAAGTGTCAGTGCAGAGACAGGCAACCATCAGTGTACATTGTGCATAGCAGCTACACCTCAAACGCAGGATAGATTCTTCTAGCAATATCAGCTTATTTTTGAATCCTATTAATCCTGTCTATGTGATAACATGGCTGAAGGCAGCACTGCACAGAATGCCCATCTAGAGCTTCAAGAGGATATGGACTTTAATCTACAACCTAGTGAGAGAGCTAGATGTCTAACTCACCCTACATGGAAGGTCAGAGAAAATCTCGAGACCAGGAAACTTTAACTTTCTTCCAAAGTCTCTGGTTTATGGCAAAAACTGCTTAGTCATATCTCCACCATCTCTTAACTGGCTGGTGATGAATCACCACCAGAGGGATCCCTCGTGCAACTTTCCACAATGTATGAGCTGTATTCAATTGCAAACGCTGAATATGTTAGGCTACTTTCACATTAACGTTTTTTGCGGATCCATCATGGATCTGCAAAAACACTTCCGTTACAATAATACAACCGCATGCATCCGTCATAAACGTATCTGGTTGTATTATGTCTTCTATAGCCATGACGCATCCGTCATGAACACCATTGAAAGTCAATGGGGGACGGATCCGTTTTCTATTGTGTCAGAGAAAACGTATCTGTCCTGACACACAATGTAAGTCAATGTTCCGCACCACATGGCGGACAAAAAAACGCTGCAGGCAGCGTTTTGGTGTCCGCCTTCAGAGCGGAATGGTGACTGAACGGAGGCAAACTGATGCATTCTGAGCGGATCGTTTTCCATTCAGAATGCATTAGGGCAAAACTGATCCATTGTGGACCGCTTCTGAGAGCCCATTACGGATCTCGGAAACGGAAAGCCCTTTTATAATGTGTGCCAGTACAATAAAATGCCCAATGTGTCAATAGTGCCCCCCAGTTATAATCATCACCACCCATAAAGCCCAACTGCTTGCTGCCAAATAAAAATGTCACTGTTAGGATGTCTCTTTCGGGCTATGTTCTAAGCTGTATGCAGCCTGGCTCAGGTGGTGTGATGATGATAATGACATCTGGCCGCCTATGCCAACCTCTCATAGGCTACTGCCACCATATCCCTAGATGTCACCACTATTGTTGGGCGAGCATGCTTGCCTGAACACCATTTTGACTCGAGCATCGCGATGCTCGGCACATCGCGGTGTTCGGCTGAACACTGCGTGTGCTTGAGCACGATGCTCAAGTCTCCTCCCTGCACGTTTGTTGCCTGCTACACAGCCAATAAACATGCGGGCAAGTTCTGGCACTCACTGTAATGCCGTAGCCATGTTGGTTAATGGCATTACAGTGATTGGCTGGCCGGAACGCGTCATCGGGTGCTATATAGCACCTGATGACAAGTGGTTTGGCTCAGTCTTAGGCCTCATGCCCACGACCGTATTTTTTCATGGTCCGCAAAACGGGGTTCCGTTGGTCCGTGATCCGTGACCGTTTTTTCATCCGTGGGTCTTCCTTGATTTTTGGAGGATCCACGGACATGAAAAAACAGTCGTTTTGGTGTCCGCCTGGCCGTGCGGAGCCAAACGGATCCGTCCTGAATTACAATGCAAGTCAATGGGGACGGATCCGTTTGACGTTGACACAATATGGTGCAATTTCAAACGGATCCGTCCCCCATTGACTTTCAATGTAAAGTCAGGAGTTAATATACCATAGAATCGGAGTTTTCTCCAATCCGATGGTATATTTTAACTTGAAGCGTCCCCATCACCATGGGAACGCCTCTGTTAGAATATACCATCTGATTTGAGTTAGATCGTGAAACTCAGATCCGACAGTATATTCTAACACAGAGGCGTTCCCATGGTGATGGGGATGCTTCAAGTTAGAATATACTGAGAACTGTGTACATGACTGCCCCCTGCTGCCTGGCAGCACCCGATCTATTACAGGGGGCTGTGATCCGCACAATTAACCCCTCAGGTGCTGCACCTGAAGGGGTTAATTGTGCATATCATAGCCCCCTATAAGAGATCAGGGGCTGGCAGGCAGCAGGGGGCAGACCCCCCTCCCTCCCTCCCCAGTTTTAATTTCATTGGTGGCCAGTGCGGCACCCCCCCCCTCCCTCTATTGTATTATTTTCATTGGTGGCACAGTGTGCGCCCCCGCCCCCCCTCCCCCTCCCTCCCTCTATTGTATTATTTTCATTGGTGGCACAGTGTGATGGACAGGAAACACGGATCACGGATGCGGCTGCAAAACGGTGCATTTTCCGATTTTTCCACGGACCCATTGAAAGTCAATGGGTCCGCGAAAAAAAAAACGGAAAACGCCACAATGACAACGGTCGTGTGCATGAGGCCTTAGTCAGGGAGAGATGCAGCAGAAGGGACAGATAGTGTAGGGACAGGAATAGTTTTTTTTTTTTTAGGAAGGGTTTAGTCTTGAAAGGTGTTAGAGACCCAAAAGTCATTTTAAGGACTATTGTTTTATCTGGCTGCAATATATATTATTAGCGCAACCTGCGCTAAATTGCTTGCAATTGTTTGGCCGCTGCTGGCAGTGACACAACCTCTGCTACATCTGTTGTGTTACATTTGCGCATCCTAAATATCTATGACCTTCAGCGCAATTATTTGGCCGCTGCTGACAGCGACATTACCTGCACTACATCTCCTGTATAACGTTTGCGTATCCTAAATATCAGTGGCATTCAGTTTAATTTATTTGCGCATACACTTACAAAACCTGCGCTACTGTACGTGTGACATATGTACTTGCAAGCATATATACCATTTAATATACTCAAGGCGAGCAGTAAGGGACAGGGAAGTGGCCTGCTAATGATGCACACAGAGGCCGTGGTGAAACTGTGCCTGCTGCCAGAGCACAAGAAACACACTCATCCACGATATCTAGCTTCATGTCCCAGTTTGCAGGGCGGCGCAGGACACCACTCTCAAAGTCACGCCAGTGCGACCAGGTGGTCGGTTGGATTGCAGTAGATAATGCTTCCAGTCGGTTAAGCACCACCCTGTCTTCCGCAAAGTCCAGTCTCAGTAGCCAAGAGTCTGGTCAACAGAATCCTCACCCTGATCATCCTTCCTCCCACCATGGAGAATCTTGGCAAACAAGTGATCCCACACTCAGATAATCCGAGGAGCTCTTTTCATCGCCATTCCTTGATTTTGCTCTCTCGCCAAGCCCGCTTGAAGATGGACATGAGGAGATCTTGTGCGCTGATTCACAAACTCTTGAGCATCCCCAGTCAGAAAAAGATAATGGTGGGGAACGGCAATTAGTGTTTCACAAGGTGGATGATGATGATGATGATGAGACACAGTTGTCAATAAGTCAACCGCAATTAGGCCCCTTTCACACGGGTGGGTTTTCCCGCGCGGGTGCAATGCATGAGTTGAACGCATTGCACCCGCACTGAATCCGGACCCATTCATTTCTATGGGGCTGTGCACATGAGCAGTGATTTTCACGCATCACTTGTGCGTTGCGTGAAAATCGCAGCATGCTCTATTTTGTGCATTTTTCACGCAATGCAGGCCCCATAGAAGTGAATGGGGCTGCGTGAAAATCGCAAGCATCCGCAAGCAAGTGCGGATGCGGTGCGATTTTCACGCACGGTTGCTAGGAGACGATCGGGATGGGGACCCGATCTTTATTATTTTCCCTTATAACATGGTTATAAGGGAAAATAATAGCATTCTAAATACAGAATGCATAGTACAATAGAGCTGGAGGGGTAAAAAATAAATAAAAAATAATTTAACTCACCTTAATCCACTTGTTTGCGCAGCCAGCATCTCTTCTGTCTTCTTTTGTGAGGAATAGGACCTTTGATGAGGGATCATGTGATGGACCATGTGATGAACGCAGTGACGTCATCAGAGGTCCTATACCTCACAGATAAAGACAGAAGAGATGCCGGCTGCGCGAACAAGTGGATTAAGGTGAGTTAAATTATTTTTTATTTATTTTTTTACCCCTCCAGCTCTATTGTACTATGCATTCTGTATTTAGAATGCTATTATTTTCCCTTATAACCATGTTATAAGGGAAAATAATACAATCTACACAACCTTGAACCCAAACCTAAACTTCTGTGAAGAAGTTCAGGTCTGGGTACCACATTCAGTTTTTTATCACGCGCGTGCAAAATGCATTGCACCCGTGCAATAAAAACTGAACAACGGAACGCAATCGCAGTCAAAACTGACGTGAGGAGGTGTGCCGCGCCGCGCAGGTGCACAACGACGGGGTAGGGAAATTTACAGAAGTTAGCTGGACACTGGCTGACACTGCGCATGCGCCGGGAGCCTCACCAGCGGTTAGGGTAGGGAAAAATTACGGGCCAGTGCGCAGGCGCGGTGATCGGATGGATGTTCTCAGCTGGACACCGGCTGACACTGCGCATGCGTTGGGAGCCTCACCAGCGGTTAGGGAAGGGAAAAAATTACGGGCCAGTGCTTTTTCTCTACCCTAACCGCTCCCAGCGCATGCGCAGTGTCGGCCGGTGTCCAGTTGAGAACATCCATCCGATCACTGCGCCTGCGCACTGTCCCGTAATTTTCCCCTACCCTAACCGCTGGCAAAGCTCCCGGCGCATGCGCACTCTGCTTTAAAATGGCCCTACCTGTCGTTGTGTGCCTGCGCGGCGCGGCACACCTCCTCACGTCATGTCCGGTGCGACCGGAAGAGACGAGGGTAGGGAAATCTCACGAAGTAGGGAAATGTAACGTTACACTGTACCAAAATGAGCAGGGGCGTGAACACTAGCAACCTCACCACCACCAGCATGAGCCGCCACAATGCGCCAAAGCACCCGTGACCCAAATAGGTGGGCCGAATGCCTGGGTCTACAATAAGTTACTGCGGGTCACACCACTGCCTCCTCTTCCCCTGTGTTACGTCCTGGCCAATCCCCTGTCCAAGACACAGGCATGGCTGCCTCCCGCTGTGCACCTGGACCTTCGCAAGCACCATCAGCTAGCACATCCACTTTTGTGTCCCAGCGCAGCGTACAGATGTCCATACCCCAGACCTTTGAACAAAAGCGCAAATACCTAGCCACCCACAAGCCATAGCACTAAATGCGCACCTTTCCAAATTGCTGGCCCTGGAAATGTTGCCATTTTGGCTTGTGGACACAGAGACTTTCCGCAGCCTGATGGTGGTGGCCGCCTCTCGTTACTCAGTCCCCAGCCGCCACTATTTTTCCCAGTGTGCCATCCCCGCCTTACACCAACATGTGTCTCGTAACATCACCCGTGTCCTGACCAACGCAGTTATTGGGAAGGTCCACTTAACGACTGACACATGGACAAGTGCTTTTGGCCAGGGAGGCTACATTTCCCTGACGGCACACTGGTTGAACGTTGTGGAGGTCGGGAGCGAGTCATACTCTGGGATGGTACAGGTGCTACCAACGCCAAGGATTGCGGGCCCTACTTCCATCAGGATTCCGCCACCACCTACATTAGTGGCTGCAACCTCCCTTTCTCCTCCAACTCCTCTTCCACTTCCACCTCTGAATTCTCATCTTGCAGCAACAGTCAGCCATGAGGCTGGGTTCACACTTGAGCGTTTTACAGCGCGTTCAAACACGCTGTAAAACGCTCAACACATGAAAACCAATGCTTCCCTATGGCCCTGGTTCTCACTTGAGCGTTTTACAGCGCGTTAGAACGCGCTGAAAAACGCCCTACGCTCAAACAAGTTCTTGAGCTTCTTTGGGGCGTTTTGACGCGCGTTTGTGGCCATAGGACATTGCAGTCAATCACACAAACGCGCGTCAAACGCGCGTTTACTATTGCAAAAAACGCGGGTCAAAAACGCGCGTTAAACGCGCATATCAAAGACGCTCAGGTCTGAACCCAGCCTTAGTCAGTAGCTGGAAGCAGTGTAGCACTGCAGTGGAGAAGGGGCAACAGGCCGTGCTGAAACTAATTTGCTTAGGTGACAAACAGCACACCGCCGCAGAGCTGTGGCAGGGTATAAGGGACCATACTGAGCTGTGGCTCTCACCACTCAACCTACAACCAGTCTGATAATGGCCGTAACTTGGTGGCAGCTTTGGAGCTCGGCAAGCTCAAACACATACCATGCCTAGCCCACGTGTTCAACTTAATGGTTCAGAGGTTTCTCAAAACCTACCCCAATTTACCTGAGCTACTGGTGAAGGTGCTCCGCGTGTGTGCCCATTTCCGCAAGTCATCTACAGCTGCCGCCGGTCTGGAAATGCTGCAGAAGCGCCCGCTCACCGACTGTTGTGCAACGTGAGCACGTGCTGGAACTCCACGTTCCACATGTTGGCCAGGCTTTGTGAGCAGCAGAGGGCAGTAGTGGAATACCAGCTGCAACATGGTCATCGCCTTTCCAGTCAGCTTCCGCTCTTCACAAGCGACGAGTGGGCATAGATGTCTGACCTCTGTGAGGCTTTACGCAACTTTGAGGAATAAACACAGATGGTGAGCGGCAATACCGCTATTATCAGCGTAACTATCCCACTTCTGTGTCTACTGAAACGCTTGCTGCTCCCAATGAAGGCGGACGTTTTGCATGTGGAAGAGGTGGAAATGGGGGAAGACAGTGCACAGGGTAATAGCCAGACCACCCTCAGTTCGTCTTCTCAGCGCGAATTGGATGATGATGATGAGGAGGAGCAGGAGACGGTTGCCTCCGCTACGGCATACATATTAGGACATCGTCAGACATCATCCACAACTCCATCCTCCGTCAGGCAAAACTCCCTCCTACCTCAGACTTTAGACAAAACTCCGTCCTCCCTCATCCAAAACTCCGTCCTCCCTCAGACATCAGCCAAAACTCTGTCCTCCCTCAGACATCAGCCAAAACTCCGTCCTCCCTCAGCCAAAACTCCGTCCTCCCTCAGACATCAGCCAAAGCTCCGTCCTCCCTCATCCAAAACTCCGTCAGACATTAGTGATGAGCGGCAGGGGCAATATTCGAATTCGCAATATTTTGCGAATATTTGGGCGAATATTCGCCATATATTCGAGAATTCATGATCTCCAGGCATTATTTTCTTGATTGCGAAAAATCGCATAAAATTCGCCTAAAATATGCGCATAAAAAATTTGCATGAACTGGTATTTAAAAAAAAATCAAATATTCGCAATTACGAATATATTTAGCGATATTCTAAATATTCGGGAATTCTCGAAGTGCCGATATTCGCAATTAAAATTCGCAATTCGAATATTTGTGATCAACACTATCAGACATCAGACATTAGCCAAAACTCCGTCCTCCCTCATCCAAAACTCCGTCCTCCCTCAGACATCAGCCAAAACTCCGTCCTCCCTCATCCAAAACTCCGTCCTCCCTCAGACATCAGCCAAAACTCTGTCCTCCCTAACTCAAAATACGCCCTACTACACACACTCTTCACCCGACGGAGCTGCTAGCTGCTGGAGAGGCAAAGGACCTGTGATCACGTCATGACCATGTGACGAGTCACGTGTGTGGGAGGGGTCAGATGTGCACAGCAGCTGGTAGAGTGTACAGAACTGTAGCCATCAAATAGAGCTCTGTACTAGAGATGTGTGTGTAACCTGCATGTAGCAGTGCTGTGTACTGTGTAGCAGAGCTGTATGTAAAACCTGCATGTAGCAGAGCTGTGTACTGTGTAGCAGATCTGTATGTGTAACCTGCATGTAGCAGTGCTGTATATGTAACCTGCATGTAGCAGAGCTGTGTACTGTGTAGCAGAGCTGTATGTGTAACCTGCATGTAGCAGAGCTGTATGTTTAACCTGCATGTAGTAGTGCTGTGTACTGTGTAGCAGAGCTGTATGTGTAACCTGCATGTAGCAGAGCTGTGTACTGTGTAGCAGAGCTGTATGTGTAACCTGCATGTAGCAGAGCTGTGTACTGTGTAGCAGAGCTGTATGTGTAACCTGCATGTAGCAGAGTTGTGTACTGTGTAGCAGAGCTGTATGTGTAGCCTGCATGTAGCAGAGCTGTGTACTGTGTCGCAGAGCTGTATGTGTAAGCTGCATGTAGCAGTACTGTGTAGCAGAGCTGTATGTGTAACCTGCATGTAGCAGACTGTGTACTGTGTAGCAAAGCTGTATGTGTAACCTGCATGTAGAGAGCTGTATATGTAACCTGCATGTAGCAGAGCTGTGTACTGTGTAGCAAAGCTGTATGTGTAACCTGCATGTAGCAGTGCTATGTACTATGTAGCAGAGCTGTATGTGTAACCTGCATGTAGCAGAGCTGTGTACTGTGTAGCAGAGCTGTATGTGTAACCTGCATGTAGTAGAGCTGTGTATTGTGTCGCAGAGCTGTATGTGTAACCTGCATGTAGCAGAGCTATGTACTGTGTAGCAGAGCTGTATGTGTAACCTGCATGCAGCAGAGCTGTGTACTGTGTAGCAGAGCTGTATGTGTAACTTGCATGTAGCAGAGCTGTATATGTAACCTGCATGTAGCAGAGCTGTGTACTGTGTAGCAGAGCTGTAAGTGTAACCTGCATGTAGCAGAGCTGTATGTGTAACCTGCATGTAGCAGAGCTGTGTAATGTGTAGCAGGGCTGTATGTGTAACCTGCATGTAGCAGTGCTGTGTACTGTGTAGCATAGCGTTATGTGTAACCTGCATGTAGCTATGTGTAACCTGCATGTAGCAGAGCTGTATGTGTAACCTGCATGTAGCACAGCTGTGTACTGTGAAGCAGAGCTGTATGTGTAACCTGCATGTAGCAGTGCTGTGTACTGTGTAGCAGAGCTGTATGTGTAACCTGCATGTAGCAGAGTTGTGTACTGTGTAGCATAGCTGTATGTGTAACCTGCATGTAGCAGTGCTGTGTACTGTGTAGCAGAGCTGTATGTAAAACCTGCATGTAGCAGAGCTGTGTACTGTGTAGCAGATCTGTATGTGTAACCTGCATGTAGCAGTGCTGTATATGTAACCTGCATGTAGCAGAGCTGTGTACTGTGTAGCAGAGCTGTATGTGTAACCTGCATGTAGCAGAGCTGTATGTTTAACCTGCATGTAGCAGAGCTGTGTACTGTGTAGCAAAGCTACATGCAGGTATGTGCAACCGGCATGTAGCAGTGCTGTGTACTGTGTAGCAGAGATGTGTACTGTGTTACAGAGTTGTGTGTGTAACCTGTATGTAGCAGAGCTGTGTACTGTGTATATAGAGCAGTGTGTGTAACCGTGTGCAGCAGAGCTGTGTACTGTGTTACATAGATGTGTGTGTAACCTGCATGTAGCAGAGCTGTGTACTGTGTATCAGGGCTGTACACAGTACACAGCTCTGCTACACAGTACACAGCTCTGCTACACAGTATACAGCTCTGCTACACAATACACAGCTCTGCTACATGCAGGTTACACATACAGCTCTGCTACACAGTACACTGCTCTGCTACATGCAGGGTACACATACAGATCTTTTACATGCAGGTTACACATACAGCTCTGCTACATGCAGGTTACACATACAGCTCTGCTACACAGTACACAGCTCTGCTACATGCAGGTTACACATACAGCTCTGGTACACAGTACACAGCACTGCTACATGCAGGTTACACATACAGCTCTCCTACACAGTACACAGCACTGCTACATGCAGGTTACACATACAGCTCTGCTACACAGTACACAGCTCTGCTACATGCAGGTTACACATACAGCTCTGCTACACAGTACACAACACTGCTACATGCAGGTTACACACAGCTCTGCTACACAGTACATAGCTCTGCTGCATGCAGGTTACACATACAGCTCTGCTACACAGTACACAGCTCTGCTACATGCAGGTTACACATACAGCTTTGTTACACAGTACACAGCTCTTCTACATGCAGGGTACACATACAGATCTGCTACACAGTACACAGCACTGCTACATGCAGATTACACATACAGATCTGCTACACAGTACACAGCACTGCTACATGCAGGTTACACATACAGCTCTGCTACACAGTACACAGCTCTGCTACATTCAGGTTACACATACAGCTCTGCTACACAGTACACAGATCTGCTACATGCAGGTTACACATACAGCTCTGCTACACAGTACACAGCACTGCTACATGCAGGTTACACATACAGCTCTGCTACACAGTACATAGCTCTGCTACATGCAGGTTACACATACAGCTCTGCTACACAGTACACAGTTCTGCTACATGCAGGTAACACGTACAGCTCTGCTACACAGTACACAGCTCTACTACATGCAGGTTACACATACAGCTCTGCTACACAGTACACAGCACTGCTACATGCAGGTTACACATACAGCTCTGCTACGCAGTACAGAGCTCTGCTACATGCAGGTTACATATACAGCTATGCTACACAGTACACAGGAACCTGCATGTAGCAGGGGTAACCTGCATGTAGCAGGGCTGTGTACTGTGTAGCAGAGCTGTATGTGTAACCTGCATATAGCAGAGCTGTGTACTGTGTAGCAGAGCTGTATGTCTAACCTGCATGTAGCAGAGCTGTGTACTGTGCAGCAGAGCTGTATGTGTAACCTGCATGTAGCAGAGCTGTATGTGTAACCTGCATGTAGCAAAGATGTGTACTGTGTAGCAGAGCTGTATGTGTAACCTGCATGTAGTAGAGCTGTGTACTGTGTAGAAGAGCTGTATGTGTAACCTGCATGTAGCAGAGCTGTGTACTGTGTAGCAGAGCTGTATGTGTAACCTGCATGTAGCAAAGCTGTGTACTGTGTAGCAGAGCTGTATGTGTAACCTGCATGTAGCAGTGCTGTATACTGTGTAGCAGAGCTGTATGTGTAACCTGCATGTAGCAGAGCTGTGTACTGTGTAGCAGGGCTGTATGTGTAACTTGCATGTAGCAGTGCTGTGTACTGTGTAGCAGAGCTGTATGTGTAACCTGCATGTAGCAGAGCTGTATGTCTAACCTGCATGTAGCAGATCTGTGTACTGTGTAGCAGAGCTGTATGTCTAACCTGCATGTAGCAGAGCTGTATGTCTAACCTGCATGTAGCAGAGCTGTGTACTGTGTAGCAGAGCTGTATGTGTAACCTGCATGTAGCAGTGCTGTGTACTGTGTAGCAAAGCTGTATGTGTAACCTGCATGTCGCAGGGCTGTGTACTGTGTAGCAGAGTTGTATGTGTAACCTGCATATAGCAGAGCTGTGTACTGTGTAGCAGAGCTGTATGTATAACCTGCATGCTGGTTACACATATAGCTTTGCTACACAGTACACAGCACTGCTACATGCAGGTTACACATACAGCTCTGCTACACAGTACACAGCTCTGCTACATGCAGGTTACACATACAGCTTTGCTACACAGTACACAGCACTGCTACATGCAGGTTACACATACAGCTCTGCTACACAGTACACAGCTCTGCTACATGCAGGTTACACATACAGCTCTGCTACATGCAGGTTACACATACAGCTCTGCTACACAGTACACAGCACTGCTACATGCAGGTTACACACACATGTCTAGTACAGAGCTCTATTTGATGGCTACAGTTCTGTACACTTTACCAGCTGCTGTGCATATCTGACCCCTCCCACACACATTACTCGTCACATGGTCATGGCGTTATCACAGGTCCTTTGCCTCTCCAGCAGCTAGCAGCTCCGTCGGGTGAAGAGTGTGTGTAGTATGGCGTATTTTGAGTTAGGGAGGACAGAGTTTTGGCTGATGTCTGAGGGAGGACGGAGTTTTGGATGAGGGAGGACGGAGTTTTGGCTGATGTCTGAGGGAGGAGGGAGTTGTAGATGAGGGAGGACGGAGTTTTGTCTGAGGTCTGATGGAGTTTTGGATGAGGGAGGACGGAGTTTTGGCTGATGTCTGAGGTCTGATGGAGTTTTGGATGAGGGAGGATGGAGTTTTGGCTGATGTCTGAGGTCTGATGGAGTTTTGGATGAGGGAGGATGGAGTTTTGGCTGATGTCTGAGGGAGGACGGAGTTTTGTCTGAGGGAGGACTGAGTTTTGGATGAGTGAGTACGGAGTTCTGTCTGAGGTCTGAAGGAGTTTTGGATGAGGGAGGACGGAGTTTTGGCTGATGTCTGAGGTCTAATGGAGTTTTGGCTGATGTCTGAGGTCTGATGGAGTTTTGGATGAGGGAGGATGGAGTTTTGGCTGATGTCTGAGGGAGGACGGAGTTTTGGCTGAGGGAGGACGTAGTTTTGGATGAGGGAGGACGGAGTTTTGGCTGATGTCTGAGGTAGGAGGGAGTTTTGGATGAGGGAGGACGGAGTTTTGTCTAAAGTCTGAGGTAGCAGGGAGTTTTGCCTGACGGAGGATGGAGTTGTGGATGATGTCTGACGTTGTCCTAATATGTATGCCTTATATATGGTCACCAGCTGGCCCTTGCCCATAATGCTTTTGAGGGTCACCAGCAGGCCCTCAACCATAATGTTTTTGAGGGTCCCCTGCAGGCCCTCACCCATAATGTTTTAGAGGGTCATCAGCAGGCCCTCGCCCATAATGTTTTTGAGGGTCACCAGCAGGCTCTTGCCCATAATGTTTTAGAGGGTCACCAGCAGGCCCTTGCCCATAATGTCTTTGAGGGTCACCAGCAGGCTCTCGCCCATAATGTTTTAGAGGGTCACTAGCAGGCCCTTGTTCTTAATGTTTAAGAGGGTCACCAGCAGGCCCTCGCCCCTAATATTTTAGATGGTCAGATCAGCAGCAGGCACTCACCCCTAATGTTTTAGATAGTTAGCTCAGCAGCAGACCCTCACCCCTAATATTTTAGATGGTCAGATCAGCAGCAGGCACTCGCCCCTAATGTTTTAGAGAGTCAGCTCACCAGCAGGCCCTCGCCCATAATGTTTTTGAGGGTCAGCTCACCAGCAGGCCCTCGCCCATAATGTTTTTGAGGGTCACCAGCAGGCCCTCAACCATAATGTTTTGAGGGTCACCTGCAGGCCCTCACCCATAATGTTTTAGAGGGTCACCAGCAGGCCCTCGCCCATAATGTTTTTGAGGGTCACCAGCAGACTCTCACCCATAATGTTTTAGAGGTTACTAGAAGGCCCTTGTTTTTAATGTTTTAGAGGGTCACCAGCAGGCCCTCGCCCATAATGTCTTTGAGGGTCACCAGCGGGCTCTTGCCCATAATGTTTTAGAGGGTCACTAGCAGGCACTTGTTCTTAATGTTTTAGAGGGTCATAAGCAGGCACTCGCCCCTAATGTTTTAGAGGGTCAGCTCAGCAGCAGACCCTCACCCCTAATGTTTTAGATGGTCAGATCAGCCGCAGGCACTCGCCCCTAATGTTTTAGATGGTCAGATGAGCAGCAGGCACTCGCCCCTAATGTTTTAGAGGGTCAGCTCAGCAGCAGACCCTCACCCCTAATGTTTTAGATGGTCACATCAGCAGGCCCTTGCCCCAATAGTTTTTGAGGGTCACCAGCAGGCCATCAATCTTAATTTTTCAAGGGGGTGTATGATGCCCTCCTTTATGTATAATAAAGGGTGTATTGTAGTGCCGGTTACTTGTAATTTTTGGCAGCCCTTTCACTTAGTGCATAGGCTTTATGAGTCCCACTACCTGAACAATTGTACCACAATGTGAATAAAGCTCTCCATTATGTGATATACAGGTTGTATCGGAGTGCCTCTTCCTTGTAATTTTTGGTAGCACTTGCACTTTATATACAAGTAAATATACAGGAAAGAATGTTTCCTAACAATTTTTCCTCTAAAATCGATTTTATCTTCGGTTTTGTGCATATTAATGTCAGTCTGTAAAAGTGGCGTACTACTCGGACAACATCATTCCCAGCAGCGACCTGGGAGTCCAAGATGCATCCAGACATCCTCCCCATGCTGTTCCCAAACCACCTTAGTGGTGTTTCCATAAATTTCTGACCTTTTCCTATGAACCAGGCACCCTCCCCTCTTCAGAGCAGGGGGTGCATGGTTTAATGCTCGGGTTCTCCTATTGACTTCCATTGTGCTTGGGTGTTCGGTAGAGCACCCGAGCATCCCGAGGTGTTCTACTTGAGCACCCGAGCACTTTGGTGCTCGACCAACACTACTGCACAACCCTTTTAAACTCATTGACAGAAAAAAATATAGGACAGGCAGATAGAAATATTGGATTGCTGCAGAATGTCCCAGTCAAATATGTAGATGATAACAGCTGGGATCTGATTAGACACTGGGTCTTGCCACAAGAGGGTGTAAGAATGCTTCCCCTGCTGCCCTATAAAAAGGCTTTCAGAGGCTAATTTTATGCAGTGTACCTCTTGGTAAGAGACTATTGACTGCTAGACATGCCTCTATGATGCACTTAAAGACATTTTGCCCAGTTTACAGACTTTGAGCAGGGGAGCTTCACTGGACTAGAAGAAACAGGATGGTCGTTCCAATGAATTTGCCCGCCATCTATTCCATTCTGACCTAGGTATTGGGTACAGTGGTTACATGAGGGCACAACCACACATTAATCAAGCTCCAGGTGACCCAGACAGACCACTGGTAGAAAGGATCATGAGCAACTCTCCCAGTTTCATTGTTTGCCACGCAGACACAGGTAGTACCTTCATTACACATCCCTGTCTCTGCCCAGACTTTTTCTAGCTGCTTAGCAGGAGAAAGCAGACAAGAAGAAGAATAAGCTAAGTTAATGTATATAACTTTTGAATTCCTCACTTGATTGAATTCCTCTTGCTGTTACTGTCTGGGTCTTTTATGGCACCTACAGTTGCAAGAAAAAGTATGTGAACCCTTTGGAATTATATGGATTTCTGCACAAATTGGTCATAAAATGTGATCTGATCTTCATCTAAGTCACATCAATAGACAATCACAGTCTGCTTAAACTAATAACACACAAAGAATTAAATTAAGGTGGAAAAAGTATGTGAACCCTTGGATTTAATAACTGGTTGAACCTCCTGTGGCAGCAATAACTTCAACCAAACGTTTCCTGTAGATCAGACGTGCACAACGGTCAGCAGTAATTCTTGACCATTCCTCTTTACATAACTGTTTCAGTTCAGCAGTATTCTTGGGATGTCTGGTGTGAATCACTTTCTTGAGGTCATGCCACAGCATCTCAATCGGGTTGAGGTCAGGACTCTGACTGGGCCACTCCAGAAGGCGTATTTTCTTCTGTTTAAGCCATTCTGTTGTTTATTTACTTCTATGCTTTGGGTTGTTGTCCTGTTGCAACACCCATCTTCTGTTGAGCTTCAGCTGGTGGACAGATGGCCTTAAGTTCTCCTGCAAAATGTCTTGATAAACTTTGGAATTCATTTTTCCTTTGATGATTGCAATCTATCCAGGCCCTGACGCAGCAAAGCAGCCCCAAACCATGATGCCCCCACCACGATACTTCACAGTTGGGATGAGGTTTTGATGTTTGTGTGCTGTGCCTCTTTTTCTCCACACATAGTGTTGTGTATTTCTTCCAAACAACTCAACTTTGGTTTCATCTGTCCACATAATATTTTGCCAGTACTGCTGTGGAACATCCAGGTGCTCTTGTGCAAACTGTAAACATGCAGCAATGTTTTTTTCGGACAGCAGTGGCTTCCTCTGTGGTATCCTCCCATGAAATCCATTCTTGTTTAGTGTTTTTTTTTTACGTATCGTAGATTCGCTAGCAGGGATGTTAGCATATGCCAGAGACTTTTGTAAGTCTTTAGCTGACACTCTAGGATTCTTCTTCACCTCATTGAGCAGTCTGCGCTGTGCTCTTGCAGTCATCTTTACAGGACGGCCACTCCTAGGGAGAGTAGCAGCAGTGCTGAACTTTCTCCATTTATAGACAATTTGTCTTACCGTGGACTGATGAACAGCAAGGCTTTTGGAGATACTTTTATAACCCTTTCCAGCTTTATGCAAGTCAACAATTCTTAATCGTAGGTCTTCTGAGAGCTCTTTTGTGCGAGGCATCAGTCACATCAGGCAGTGCTACTTGTGAAAAGCAAACCCAGAACTGGTGTTTGTTTTTTATAGGACAGGGCAGCTGTAACCAACACCTCCAATCTCATCTCACTGATTGGACTCCAGTTGGCTGACACCTCACTCCAATTAGCTCTTGGAGATGTCATTAGTCTAGGGGTTTACATACTTTTTCCACCTGCACTGTGAATGTTTACATGGTGTGTTCAATAAAAACATGGTGACATTTAATTCTTTGTGTGTTATTAGTTTAAGCAGACTGTAATTGTCTATTGTTGTGACTTAGATGAAGATCAGATCACATTTTATGACCAATTTGTGCAGAAATACATATCATTCCAAAGGGTTCACATACTTTTTCTTGCAACTGTAGTGACATCATTATGCAGGTTGGGGGACACCTGGGAAATAGTGACCATAAAGTAATAACCTTCCAATTATCATTCAAAAGAGCGTTTCTACAGGGAGGAACAAAAATACCAAACTTCAAAAAAGCTAAATTTAGCCAACTAAGAGAGGCCATAGGCCAAACTAACTGGGACAAAGTCCTCACAAATACAGACACAAAATGGGATATCTTTAAAAACATCCTAAAAACTCATTGTGAGAGGTACATACCGTATGGGAATAAAAGGTTAAGGAACAAAAAGAAACCAATGTGGATAAATAGAACTGTAAAGAAAGCAATAAATGACAAAAAGAAAGCATATAAAACACTAAAACAGGAGGGTAGCACGGAAGCACTGAAAAACTATAAGGAAAAAAATAGAACATGTAAAAAACAAATAAAAGCGGCCAAACTAGAGACCGAGAGATTAATTGCCAAAGAGAGTAAAACTAACCCTAAAATGTTCTTCAATTATATAAATGTTAAAAAGTATAAATCTGAAGGTGTTGGCCCTTTAAAGAGTAATGAGGGGGGAGTCGCAGAGAGCGACGAGGAGAAAGCAAAGCTGTCAAATATTTTTTTCTCCAATGTATTCACTGAGGAAAATAAACTGTCAGATGACATGCAGAATGTAAAAATAAATTCCCCATTAAAAGTGTCCTGTCTGACCCAGGAAGAAGTACATCAGCGACTTAAAAAGATTAAAATAGACAAATCGCCAGGACCGGATGACATACACCCCCGTATCCTAAAGGAATTAAGTAATGTCATAGCCAGACCCTTATTTCTGATATTTGCAGACTCTATACTGACAGGGAATGTCCCACAGGATTGGCGCGTGGCATATGTGGTGCCAATATTCAAAAAGGGGCCAAAAACAGAGCCTGGAAACTATAGGCCGGTAAGTTTAACATCTGTTGTGGGTAAACTGTTTGAAGGTTTTCTGAGAGATGCTATATTAGAGCATCTCAACGGAAATAAGCAAATAACGCCATATCAGCATGGCTTCGTGAGGGATCGGTCATTTCAGACTAATTTAATCGGTTTCTATGAGGAGGTAAGTTCTAGACTTGACAGCGGCGAATCAATGGATGTCGTATATCTGGACTTCTCCAAAGCATTTGACACTGTACCACATAAAAGGTTAGTATATAAAATGAGAATGCTCGGACTGGGAGAAAACATCTGTATGTGGGTAAGTAACTGGCTGAGTGATAGAAAACAGAGGGTGGTTATTAACGGTACACACTCAGATTGGGTCACTGTCACTAGTGGGGTACCTCAGGGGTCAGTATTGGGCCCTATTCTCTTCAATATATTTATTAATGATCTTGTAGAAGGCTTGCATAGTAAAGTATCAATTTTCGCAGATGACACTAAACTGTGTAAAGTAATTTACACTGATGAGGACAGTATACTGCTACAGAGGGATCTGGATAGATTGGAGGCTTGGGCAGATAAGTGGCAGATGAGGTTTAACACTGATAAATGTAAAGTTATGCACATGGGAAGGAAAAATGCAAGTCACCCGTACATACTAAATGGTAAAACACTCGGTAACACTGACATGGAAAAGGATCTAGGAATTTTAATAAACAGCAAACTAAGTAGCAAAAACCAGTGTCAGGCAGCTGCTGCCAAGGCCAACAAGATAATGGGTTGCATCAGAAGGGGCATAGATTCCCGTGATAGGAACATAGTCCTACCACTTTACAAATCGCTAGTCAGACCACACATGGAGTACTGTGTACAGTTCTGGGCTCCTGTAAACAAGGCAGACATAGCAGAGCTGGAGAGGGTTCAGAGGAGGGCAACTAAAGTAATAACTGGAATGGGGCAACTACAGTACCCTGAAAGATTATCAAAATTAGGGTTATTCACTTTAGAAAAAAGACGACTGAGGGGAGATCTAATTAATATGTATAAATATATCAGAGGTGAGTACAGAGATCTATCCCATCAGCTATTTATCCCCAGGACTGTGACGAGGGGATATCCTCTGCGTCTGGAGGAAAGAAGGTTTGTACACAAACATAGAAGAGGATTCTTTACGGTAAGAGCAGTGAGACTATGGAACTCTCTGCCTGAGGAGGTGGTGATGGTGAGTACAATAAAGGAATTCAAGAGGGGCCTGGACGTATTTCTGGAGCTTAATAATATTACAGGCTATGGCTACTAGAGAGGGGTCGTTGATCCAGGGAGTTATTCTGATTGCCTGATTGGAGTCGGGAAGGAATTTTTTATTCCCCTAAGGCCTCATGCACACGAACGTTTTTTTTCACGGTCCGCAAAAACAGGGTCCGTAGGTCCGTGATCCGTGACCGTTTTTTCGTCCGTGGGTCTTCCTTGATTTTTGGCGGATCCACGGACATGAAAAAAAAAGTCATTTTGGTGTCCGCCTGGCCGTGCGGAGCCAAACGGATCCGTCCTGAATTACAATGCAAGTCAATGGGGACGGATCCGTTTGACGTTGACACAATATGGTGCCATTTCAAACGGATCCGTCCCCATTGACTTTCAATGTAAAGTCCGGAGTCCCTTTTATACCATCAGATCGGAGTTTTCTCCAATCCGATGGTATATTTTAACTTGAAGCGTCCCCATCACCATGGGAACGCCTCTATGTTAGAATATACTGTCGGATATGAGTTAGATCGTGAAACCTCATTTCCGACAGTATATTCTAACACAGAGGCGTTCCCATGGTGATGGGGACGCTTCTAGTTAGAATATACTACAAACTGTGTACATGACTGCCCCCTGCTGCCTAGCAGCATCCGATCTCTTACAGGGGGCCGTGATCAGCACAATTAACCCCTCAGGTGCCGCACCTGAAGGGGTTAATTGTACTATCATATCCCCCTGTAAGAGATCAGGGCTGCCAGGCAGCAGGGGGCAGACCCCCCCCCCCCCTCCCCAGTTTGAATATCATTGGTGGCCAGTGCGGCCCCCCCCCCCTTCCTCCCTCCATTGTAATAAATCGTTGGTGGCACAGTGTGCGCCCCCCCCCCCTTCCTCCCTCTATTGTAATAATTCGTTGGTGGCACAGTGTGCCCCCCCCGCCCCCCCTTCCTCCCTCTATTGTAATAATTCGTTGGTGGCACAGTGTGCGCCCCCCCCCTTCCTCCCTCTATTGTAATAATTCGTTGGTGGCACAGTGTGCCCCCCCCCGCCCCCCCCTTCCTCCCTCTATTGTAATAATTAGTTGGTGGCACAGTGTGCGCCCCCCCCCCCTTCCTCCCTCTATTGTAATAAATCGTTGGTGGCAATTATTGGCCCCCCTCCCTCTATAGCATTAACAACATTGGTGGCCAGTGTGCGGCCTCCCATCTTGCGCCCCCCCCCCCCCCCCCCCCGATCATTGGTGGCAGCGGGTTACTAGCAATAGTACAAGATTCATACTTACCTGGGAGCTGTGATGTTCGTGTCCGGTCGGGAGCTCCTCCTACTGGTAAGTGACGGTTCATTTAGCAATGCGCCGCACAGACCTGTCACTGTCACTTACCAGTAGGTGGAGCTCCCGGCCGGACAAGAACATCGCAGCAGCAGGTAAGTATGACTCTTCAACTATTGTACTATTGCTAAGTAACCATGGCAACGAGGACTGTAGTAGCGTCCTGGTTGCCATGGTTACCGATCGGAGCCCCAGCGATTAAACTGGGACTCCGATCGGAACTCCGCTGCCACCAATGATGGGGGGGGGGGGGGAGATGGGAGGCCGCACACTGGCCACCAACGTTGTTAATGCTATAGAGGGAGGGGGGGGGGCAATGGGGGGCGCACACTGTACCACCAACGAATTATTACAATGGAGGGAGGAAGGGGGGGGGGGGCGCACACTGTGCCACCAACGAATTATTACAATAGAGGGAGGGGGGGGGGGGCCGCACTGGCCACCAATGATATTCAAACTGGGGAGGGGGGGGAGGGTCTGCCCCCTGCTGCCTGGCAGCCCTGATCTCTTACAGGGGGATATGATAGTACAATTAACCCTTTCAGGTGCCGCACCTGAAGGGGTTAATTGTGCTGATCACGGCCCCCTGTAAGAGATCGGGTGCTGCCAGGCAGCAGGGGGCAGTCTTGTACACAGTTTGTAGTGTATTCTAACTAGAAGTGTCCCCATCACCATGGGAACGCTTCTGTGTTAGAATATACTGTCGGTTCTGAGTTTTCACGAAGTGAAAACTCAGCTTTGAAAAAGCTTTATGCAGACGGATCTTCGGATCCGTCTGTATACAAACTAAACTACGGCCACGGATCACGGACACGGATGCCAATCTTGTGTGCATCCGTGTTCTTTCACGGACCCATTGACTTGAATGGGTCCGTGAACCGTTGGCCGTGAAAAAAATAGGACAGGTCATATTTTTTTCACGGCCAGGAAACACGGATCACGGATGCGGCTGCAAAACGGTGCATTTTCCGATTTTTCCACGGACCCATTGAAAGTCAATGGGTCCGCGAAAAAAAACGGAAAACGGCACAACGGCCACGGGTGCACACAACGGTCGTGTGCATGAGGCCTAAAGTGGAGAAAATTGGCTTCTACCTCACAGGGTTTTTTGCCTTCCTCTGGATCAACTTGCAGGATAACAGGCCGAACTGGATGGACAAATGTCTTTTTTCGGCCTTATGTACTATGTTACTATGTTACCTCACTGTGTTGCACTGTGATTGGATTACCTACCCACTTGAAGGCCATCATGCATGTAAGGCTACTTTCACACTCGCATTTTGGCTTTCCGTTTTTGAAATCCGTTCAGGGCTCTCACAAGCGGTCCAAAATGGATCAGTTTGCATTCTAATGCATTCTGAATGTACAAAGGATCCGCTCAGAATGCATCAGTTTGCCTCAGTTCAGTCTCCATTCCGCTTTGGAGGCAGGTGTCCGTCTGATGAAACTGAGCCAAACAGATCCGTCCTGACACACAATGTAAGTCAATGGGGACGGATCCGTTTTCTCTGACACAATCTGGCACAATAGAAAACGGATCCGTCCTCCATTGACTTTCAATGGTGTTCAAGACGGATCCGTCTCGGCTATGTTAAAGATAATACAAACGGATCCGTTCTGAACAGATGCAGATGATTGTATTATCTGTATTATCTGAACGGATCCGTCTGTGCAGATCCATGACGGATCCGCACAAAACGCGAGTTTGAAAGTAGCCTAAACCGATGGGAATGGAACCCAAACTGCAGCATGAGAACAGTACAGAGGATTTGTAAAGACAAGTGTTTTGAAACATTTATTATTGTAGCATTTCAAGAGAAATAATATATTTTATTCATCCCTGAAAATCCATTACAACTTAATGGTCTAAAAAGTAATTTTTGTTTTTCAGATCTCATAACCTTCCAAAAGAACGGCTCATACATAAAATTAATCTAGCAACTGGATCCCTTGCAGCTGCAAAATATAAATTTGTTTATGAGAACATGTAAAGTGGTTATCCAACAAATATTTTTTTTTATCACCTATCCATAAAATAGGTGATAAATGGCGGATTGCAGGGGATCTGACCACCGGGGCTCCCAATTATCCCATAACGAGGAGTTCCTGAGTCCCCTCTCCAAATGGAGTGGTAGTGTGCATGTCAGTTCACTTCTCCATAGATTTCTATGGGACTAATGGAGCGCTGTCTATGTCAATAGCAGTGAATGGAATAGTGAACCTACACGTGCACTACCACTCCATTAAGGGAGGGGGCTCAAGGATCTCTCATTTTCAGAATCACTGGCGGACCCCAGGAGTCAGACCCCCAGTAATCCAACATATATTACTCAGGCTACTTTCATCTCAGTGTTTCTTACTCAGGTTTTGAGATCCGGTACTGGATCTCAAACTTGAATAAAATGCTTCCATTTCATTTAATACGTCTGGATGTATCTGTTCCATCCGGATACGGTTGTATTAAATAGAAACTGAACAGACTGTTAACGAAAAACGGATCCGGCACCATTGACTTACAATTAATTTCATGCCGGATCTGGTTTGTTCAGTTTCACAGACCAGACCCAAAACCACAGCTTGCTGTCTACTTATTAGTAACAGTGCAGGATATTGCCAGTCTTTCAAACTTGCAGACTTGTGTGTTTTTTTTACCTCATTGTGCCAATATTGTATGTGAGTGAGCAATAGAAGTCATACTCACAAGTCGTTGGTACAAAACAAAAAAAAAACAAAAGGTTTTGTACCAGTGACTTGTGAGTATGACTTCTATTGCTTACTCACATACAATATTGGCACAATGAGATAAAAAGAACATGCAAGTCTGCAAGTTTGAAAGTTCCGTTCCGTGCATTGGGGCCGCAATTTGCGGTTCACAATGCACAGAGAACGTTCGTGAGGCCTCCGGGACAGATCCAAACCCATTCAACTTGAATGGCTCCGCATCCCTCCGTTCCGCAAAAAGATAGGACATGTTCTATCTTTGTGCGGAACGGAAGTACGGAATGGAAACCCACAGAAGCACTCCCTAGTGCTTCAGTGGGTTTCCGTTCTGTACTTCTGTTCCGCACCGCTCCGCATCTCCGGATTTGCGGACCCATTTAAGTGAATGGGTCCGCATCCGTGATGCGGAATGCACACGGAATGGTGTCAGTTTATTGCGGATCCGCATATGCAGTCTGCAACACGGAAACGGAACCTATACGTTCGTGTGAACAAGCCCTTAAAGAGCTCCTGGTGTGGACTTGTAATTGCTGCAGGTGAGGGCTCTTTCACACTTGCGTTATTGTCTTCCGGCATAGAGTTCCGTCGTCGGGGCTCTATGCCGGAAGAATCCTGATCAGGATTATCCTAATGCATTCTGAATGGAGAGAAATCCGTTCAGGATGCATCAGGATGTCTTCAGTTCCGGTACGGAACGTTTGTTGGCCGGAGAAAATACCGCAGCATGCTGCGCTTTTTGCTCCGGCCAAAAATCCGGAACACTTGCCGCAAGGCCGGATCCGGAATTAATGCCCATTGGAAAGCATTGATCCGGATCCGGCCTTAAAGAGGACCTTTCATCAGAATCAAGTATGTAAACTGAATATACATACATGGAGAGCGGCGCCCAGGGACCCCCCTGCACTTACTATTATCCCCGGGCGCCGCTCCGTTCTCCGGTGATAGCCTCCGGTAAAGTCATAGTTAGGCTCCACCCATTTGAGCCTGCTGGCGTCTCTTTCTCCTATGCTGTAGCGCTGGCCAATCGCAGAGCTCAGCTCTTAGCCATGCTATGAGCTGAGCGCTGCGATTGGCCAGCGCTACAGCATAGGAGAAAGAGACGCCAGCAGGCTCAAATGGGTGGAGCCTAACTATGACTTTACCGGAGGCTATCACCGGAGAACGGAGCGGCGCCCGGGGATAATAGTAAGTGCAGGGGGGTCCCTGGGCGCCGCTCTCCATGTATGTATATTCAGTTTACATACTTGATTCTGATGAAAGGTCCTCTTTAAGCTAAACGTCGTTTCGGCGCATTGCCGGAGCCAACATTTAGCTTTTTCTGAATGGTTACCATGGCTGCCGGGACGCTAAAGTCCTGGCAGCCATGGTAAGTGTAGTGGGGAGCGGGGGAGCAGCATACTTACAGTCCGTGCGGCTCCCCGGGCGCTCCAGAGTGACGTCAGGGCGCCCCACGCGCATGGATCACGTGATCGCATGGATCACGTCATCCATGCGCATGGGGCGCTCTGACGTCATTCTGGAGCGCCCGGGGAGCCGCACGGACTGTAAGTATACCGCTCCCCCGCTCCTACTATGGCAACCAGGACTTTAATAGCGTCCTGGGTGCCATAGTAACACTGAACGCATTTGGAAGACGGCTCCGTCTTCAAATGCTTTCAGTACACTTGCGTTTTTCCGGATCCGGCAGGCACCTCCGGCAACGGAAGTGCATGCCGGATCCCAACAACGCAAGTGTGAAAGAGGCCTGACTGAAGTGCTTCATATTATACAGTGCAGGATATTGCAGCTTCAATTTGTTCACTTGAATAAGACGAAGTTACAAAACCCTTCACTGTTGCTACTAAGTAGACACTTTACAGGTTTATATTGTTGCAAACAATAAAGTGGATACACCACTCACATGAGCCCTGTGCCTCCTAAAAAAAGCGGTTGACTCCCCACTGATTTGATATTGATGGCCCATCCTATATCTAAAGAAACCCTGTTATAAGTTTGCTGTGTTTATTCTGTAATAAAAAGCACACATGCTGTTAAGTGGACAGTGTCTAATAAAAAGTAGATGAAAAATTATTTGCAGTTTTTTTGGCAAAATTATAAAAGTTATGTGTCAGTTTTATTTTGTTAATTATGGCTCTAGCATAAATACAGCTATGTCTGCCCGTCTAGCATGGCATGTTAAAAGGGTTATCCTGGAGATAATATCAAATCGGCGAGGGTCCGGACCACGTCCGTTTATCTGTTAGGATAGACTGAGATCTCTGTGAGCACGGTGGCCTCTTCTAAGTCATATGATGTCACCCTACATCGGCCACATTGAATGTGGCTGAGCTGCAATACCAGGCACTATACTACATGCAGCCCTGTGCTTGGTGAGCTGCTGGGCTCCAGCCGCACTCATGCAGGTGATCAACGCAGGTCCAGTGACTGGAAGCCCCGCCGATGTGATAAGGCAGTCACCACCTTCAAGCTTTTATACAAGGTAAGCAGATATGATTGTATGCGCCGGGTGTAGATGTGACGTCATCGGCGCAGGCGCATTGAGGATGGAGCGGCCGAGCGAGCGTCCTTCCCTCAGTGCGCCTGCGCCGACTGAAGACAGGTACGGCGCAGGCGCCAGATTTTTAATGCAGACAGGGCCAGCCAGAGAACGAGCGCGTTCGCTGGCCCTGTCAATCAACATGAGGGGGCGTTTTTTTTAAAAGGAGGATGTGGCTGCTACCAGCAAGTAGCCGCCCTACTTGCTGATAGACAGGTAATTTGCATATGATAAAAGTCAGTTTTTTTTTTATTAACTACTGAACCAAAATGATTAATAACATTATGTATTGATATATCGCAGTATAGGGATTATAAGTAGCCCAAAAAAAAAAAAAGACTTTAGTGGGGTGACAGAAGCCCATTAATACTTGTGGTCAGATCGGCTATCAGAAAGGTGAACCTAACCTATCTAACCCTATCTACAACAAGCAGTAGAGTTACGCCATAACTGCTGTGGTAGGGCAGCCTAAAGGGGCCAAAAAGAGCAGACCTTAGTTTAGAGTAAATATATACCTACCGTTACGACACCCAATTTTGAACGGAAAAGACCTTTCACGATGAAGGTGCGGAATATACCGTATATATCACAGTGATCTACCTTACCTCTTTGTCATGTGCACCGGCACATCGTTCTTGGAGATGGTTAATGCTGATGCGATTGAAAGAGTGGCCGGTAACCAGAAACGATTTACTCCTATGTTGACTAACAACATATGACCATATAACGAGAAGGTCTGAATCCTGAGAGCTGCAGAATGAAAAAAACAATGGTGAATCTGTTGGAAGGGCCTAAATGAACTCCAACCATCCACCAAGGGCCCTGATCGGGCACCGACTGTTCCTGGTGGCAAAATACTTCACCTCTACTTATTCTCTAGGCCACACTTTTTTTTTTTATTAAAGGGTTTCTGTCACCCCACAAAACTCTTTTTTTTTTTTTGGATAGTTAGATTCCTCATAGCGCGATATAGGAGAATATAATAGTCTTACTTACTTTCATGCGGCCGATTCTTTATAAAACGAAGTTTTATAATATGTAAATGAGGGCTCTACCAGCAAGTAGGGCGTCTACTTGCTGGTAGCCGCAGCAGAAAACCGCCCCCTCGCCGTGTTGATTGACAGGGCCAGCCGTGATCTCCTCCTCCGTCCGGCCCTGTCAGTAATTCAAAAATCGCGCGCCTCTGGTCATTCGGCGCAGGCGCTCTGAGATGAGGAGGCTCGTCTCCTCAGCACTCCCTCAGTGCGCCTGCGCCGATGACGTCTTCTGTTTCGGTGATGTCATCGGCGCAGGCGCACTGAGGGAGTGCTGAGGAGACGAGCCTCCTCATCTCAGAGCGCCTGCGCCGAATGACCAGAGGCGCGCGATTTTTGAATTACTGACAGGGCCGGCCGGAGGAGGAGATCACGGCTGGCCCTGTCAATCAACACGGCGAGGGGGCGGTTTTCTGCTGCGGCTACCAGCAAGTAGACGCCCTACTTGCTGGTAGAGCCCTCATTTACATATTATAAAACTTCGTTTTATAAAGAATCGGCCGCATGAAAGTAAGTAAGACTATTATATTCTCCTATATCGCGCTATGAGGAATCTAACTATCCAAAAAAAAAATAATTAGTTTTGTGGGGTGACAGAAACCCTTTAAGGACCCAAAAGTTAGAACATGGCATATGCCGTCTTACTGTAGTAGTAGATTAAGTGAAATGTGTAAATTCACCAGGCCTGGGGAACCATACACAGGAATACATGGCTATTTCGATTAACGAGCTAATGTTGCCTGTAATGAGGACGGAACGTACACATAATACCTGCAGTTGTGACAGAAAATAAGCTTAAGGTCGTGATAAACTATGTATGCTGCGCCTGTAGTCGTGATAGGACTTGTCGTGTCTGTAGACGTGACAGACTTCGTAAAGTCCGCCTTATTACTGTACCTCCTACTGGAAGACGGACCGATACCCAGGACTTAGGCCGGACACCAACACCCTCAGCCCAAGTTTGTAGATGAAGTAAGCATGCCTGGGAGAAGATGATGTCCGCCAAGGCAGGCTTGGGATGACTGCTTATACAGGGAGTGCAGAATTATTAGGCAAGTTGTATTTTTGAGGATTAATTTTATTATTGAACAACAACCATGTTCTCAATGAACCCAAAAAACTCATTAATATCAAAGCTGAATATTTTTGGAAGTAGTTTTTAGTTTGTTTTTAGTTTTAGCTATTTTAGGGGGATATCTGTGTGTGCAGGTGACTATTACTGTGCATAATTATTAGGCAACTTAACAAAAAACAAATATATACCCATTTCAATTATTTATTTTTACCAGTGAAACCAATATAACATCTCAACATTCACAAACATACATTTCTGACATTCAAAAACAAATCAGTGACCAATATAGCCACCTTTCTTTGCAAGGACACTCAAAAGCCTACCATCCATGGATTCTGTCAGTGTTTTGATCTGTTCACCATCAACATTGCGTGCAGCAGCAACCACAGCCTCCCAGACACTGTTCAGAGATGTGTACTGTTTTCCCTCCTTGTAAATCTCACATTTGATGATGGACCACAGGTTCTCAATGGGGTTCAGATCAGGTGAACAAGGAGGCCATGTCATTAGATTTTCTTCTTTTATACCCTTTCTTGCCAGCCACGTTGTGGAGTACTTGGACGCGTGTGATGGAGCATTGTCCTGCATGAAAATCATGTTTTTCTTGAAGGATGCAGACTTCTTCCTGTACCACTGCTTGAAGAAGGTGTCTTCCAGAAACTGACAGTAGGACTGGGAGTTGAGCTTGACTCCATCCTCAACCCGAAAAGGCCCCACAAGCTCATCTTTGATGATACCAGCCCAAACCAGTACTCCACCTCCACCTTGCTGGCGTCTGAGTCGGACTGGAGCTCTCTGCCCTTTACCAATCCAGCCACGGGCCCATCCATCTGGCCCATCAAGACTCACTCTCATTTCATCAGTCCATAAAACCTTAGAAAAATCAGTCTTGAGATATTTCTTGGCCCAGTCTTGACGTTTCAGCTTGTGTGTCTTGTTCAGTGGTGGTCGTCTTTCAGCCTTTCTTACCTTGGCCATGTCTCTGAGTATTGCACACCTTGTGCTTTTGGGCACTCCAGTGATGTTGCAGCTCTGAAATATGGCCAAACTGGTGGCAAGTGGCATCTTGGCAGCTGCACGCTTGACTTTTCTCAGTTCATGGGCAGTTATTTTGCGCCTTGGTTTTTCCACACGCTTCTTGCGACCCTGTTGACTATTTTGAATGAAACGCTTGATTGTTCGATGATCACGCTTCAGAAGCTTTGCAATTTTAAGAGTGCTGCATCCCTCTGCAAGATATCTCACTATTTTTTACTTTTCTGAGCCTGTCAAGTCCTTCTTTTGACCCATTTTGCCAAAGGAAAGGAAGTTGCCTAATAATTATGCACACCTAATATAGGGTGTTGATGTCATTAGACCACACCCCTTCTCATTACAGAGATGCACATCACCTAATATGCTTAATTGGTAGTAGGCTTTCGAGCCTATACAGCTTGGAGTAAGACAACATGCATAAAGAGGATGATGTGGTCAAAATACTCATTTGCCTAATAATTCTGCACTCCCTGTAAAGAAAACAATGAAGACCCAACAACCTAGAAAATAAAAGTCAGAGAAAAACAATAATGTGAGTGAGACTCTAAAGGCACAAGCCACGCGTGCGAGCCACCACGAGAAAATTGTATTGCAGATGACCGAGCCATGCGAGCGGGTCTGAAGGCAGAAAAGACATGGAACCTACTTGTTGTGGGACCACGCAGCTGGCCTCAAATGGCGGAGTTATGTGTGCAAAATTTAAACGGAGAAGCCATGCGTGAGAGACACTAATGGCGGAGCCATGCGTGAGAGACTCTAATGGCGGAGTTATATGTGTAACACTAAAACGGAGAAGCCATGCATGAGAGACTCTAATGGCGGAGCCATGCGTGAGAGACTCTAATGGCGGAGTTATATGTGTAACACTAAAACGGAGAAGCCATGCGTGAGAGACTCTAATGGCTGAGCCATGCGTGAGAGACTCTAATGGCGGAGTCATATGTATAAAACTAAAACGGAGAAGCCATGCGTGAGAGACTAATGGCGGAGCCATGCATGAGAGACTCTAATGGCGGAGTCATATGTATTAAACTAAAACGGAGAAGCCATGCGTGAGAGACCCTAATGGCTGAGCCATCCGTGAGAGACTTTTTTTTAATTTTTTTTATTTAATCTCTTTATTAGTGTATCAAAAGCAAATTACAGTGAACAAGAAATTGAATGAACACTCCATATATTTAATAATCTCTTTCTCTCCCCTTATCCCGGGATCAGGCCGGCGCATGCGCACTTCGCTCAACGAAGCCGCTGCCAGGAGTCCGCGGCGCATCAGGCAGAGCCTAGTGCGCAGGCGCCTGATCTAGCAGAGGGACGGGAGGATTGCGGAGGTGGGGCTGAGGTGAGGAAGGCGGCGCTGGGCACCAGACGGCGAGGGGTGCGGGCGGGCACCCTGGGTTAACGTAAAACCCCTTGGGCACCTTAGGTAGGTGAGTGACAGCTTATAAAAACCAGTTTTTTGGTCTAATAGAGTCACAAGCAGGTTTAATAAGGGCATCTGTAAGTGTACATTATGCCAAAGAGGCGTGAATGTAAGTGAACCCTGTACCTTCAACCATGTTCTAGTAGTAGCCCAGACTTTCGAAAGTAGTTTTATAGTCTCTCTATAACCCCGCTCTTGGCTAATCAGTAGCCCGGATTCCAAAAGGGTAAATATATTATTGTGTGAGTAGCTCCTTACTAAACTCCCTAGAAGGGCACTATTTTCCGATTCATGACACATCAATAGCTGGGCAGCAATAAAATACCCTTTAAAATAGGGGAGGTTTAAGCCCCCATATTCCAGAGGTTTATATAGATATTCCAATTTTAGCCGGACTCGTTTTCTTCCCCACACTAAATCATTAAAGAGGACCTTTCACTTGTAAAAACATTGTGAACTAACTATACAGACATATAGAGCGGCGCCCGGGGATCTCACTGCACTTACTATTATCCCCGGGCGCCGCTCCGTTCTCCCGTTATGCCCTCCAGTACCTTTGCTCTGTAAGTTATAGTAGGCGGTGTCTTCCCTTGTCCTGTGGGCGTCTCCTTCTCCTAGGCTGCAGCGCTGGCCAATCGCAGCGCACAGCTCACAGCCTGGGAGAAAAAAACCTCCCAGGCTGTGAGCTGTGCGCTGCGATTGGCCAGCGCTGCAGCCTAGGAGAAGAAGACGCCCACAGGACAAGGGAAGACACCGCCTTCTATAACTTACAGAGCAAAGGTACTGGAGGTCATAACGGGAGAACGGAGCGGCGCCCGGGGATAATAGTAAGTGCAGTGAGATCCCCGGGCGCCGCTCTATATGTCAGCATACTTAGTTCACATTGTTTTTACAAGTGAAAGGTCCTCTTTAATTATTTTTTCCATAAGTTTAAAATATTTATCTTCTATCCAGGTAGGTGTATTCCTAAGCACATACAAAAATTGTGGTAGTGTCACCATTTTGACCAGTGAAACTCGATCAGCTCTGGATAGGGGAAGTCTCAACCAGATCCCTATTTTTGCTCTAGTTTTCGTTATTAGTGGGATAAAGTTTAATTGGACAAAATTTTCAACCCTGGGCGATATAATCAAGCCCAGATATTGAAAGGTGTCAACGATGTCCAGCTCAGTTACAAACGCATCCCTCTGAGGTAACGGGTCTATTGGCATCAAACTGGTCTTAAACCAGTTTATAAGAAGGCCGGACACCTCACCAAATAATTTGACCATTTGAATGATTCTGGGGAGAGTTATTTCCGTGTGGTCTATGAAGAAAAGAACATCATCCGCATATAGAGAGATACGGTCTTGCACTCCTAGTGTTCCAAATCCTCTAACCTGATCATCCTGCCTAATGGCCAAGGCCAGGGGCTCAATGTAGATATCAAATAATAATGGGGATAATGGACAACCCTGGCGCGTACCTCTATTTAACTCAAAGCTAGTGGTCAAGATCCCATTGAGACTCAATTTTGCAGTGGGGGATCTATACAATAATTTAAGAATGTTTATAAATCTTTCCCCAAAGCCCATCCTTGTCAGAACCTTCCAGAGGAAACGCCACTCCACCCTGTCAAAGGCCTTCGACGCATCCAGTGACAGGATGGAGCGGGTGGTCCCCCCAGGGGCCTGTATGTTGGCAAAGAGCTGATGCAGATTGAGATGCGTGCCCATGTTTTGGATAAAGCCATTCTGATCTGGATGGACAATGGAGGAAATAACCCTGGAAAGCCTTGTGGACAAGATCCTTGCAAGAAGTTTTACATCTGCGTTAAGCAGTGAGATCGGTCTATACGATCCCAAATCTGCGGGGTCCTTACCCTTTTTTGGAATTAATGTTATTACGGCTTCCATCATTGAGTCTGGCAATTTCCCATCCTCCACCGATTCAGCAAAGACCCCCAACAATCTAGGGAGAATAGACTCCTTATATTTAGTATAAAATTCATATGGGAGTCCATCTGAACCGGGGGTGGAGTTGCCTAAACATAATTTGATTGCCCCCTCAAGTTCCTGAATAGAGAATTCTACCTCAAGTGTTTTCTTTTGGGCCAGAGTAATAGTTGGGAACACAATACCATCGAGGTAGAAGTCCATCATTTCATCTGTAATCTTAGTATCAGCTTTGTATAAATCTGAAAAATAATCCAGAAAGGTCTTTTCTACAGAACCTTGTCCACTAACCATCCTACCGTTGGCCAGTCGGACATTGTCTATATATTTTTTGGACTCTTGAATCGAAATCACTCTCGATAAGAGTTTTCCAGGTCGCCCTGACTCTGTAAAGTGTTTTTGCCCCGTAAAAAATAGTCTTTGTTGGGCCTTGTCCAGCAGAAAGTTAGACGATGCTTGTGTACACTTTTGCATATTTTCCCTATTCTCCTCCGTCTTATTTATATAGAAGGATTGTGTAGCTGAGGATGCTAGTTCTTCTAAATTTTTCAGTTTTTTTCCATACTCCTTTCTAAGGTTCGCTATATTACTGACCATTATCCCCCTCATGTAGACCTTAAAAGTGTCCCATACCACCTGGATTTTAACTGAGCCGTAGTTATTATGCCAAAATTGGTCAATTTCATTTTGTATCATTTCATGTTTCTTTATTAGTGATAGCCAATACGGGTTTAGTCTGAATTGGAGTCTCTCTATATGTTTCTCCTGGGTCACACAAATTTCGAGGACTAAGGGTAAATGATCAGAGAATGACCTTGTTCCGTACTTCATTCGTTTTGCGAGTCTCACATATTTTCTATTCATCAAGGCAAGGTCTATTCTGGACATAGATTTACCTAGTTTACTAATACATGAATAAACCCTTTTCCCATGACCTAGATATCCCCAGAGATCTTCGAACCCGGCCTCAGAACAGAACCGTGCCAATGGGAACCCCTGAACAGGGGTATCTCCCTTGACCCCCGTAGACACCCTATCCAACTCCGGATTAATGACACAATTGAAGTCACCAATAATCAGTGATGGACACTCTGACCATTTATCCATAAATGATAGAAGAGAATTGAGGACTATAAAAGAGAATGCCGGTGGAATATAAACAAAGGCTAAAATACATGTCCTTCCCATCAACCTACAGTATAGATAAACAAATCTCCCTTGCTGGTTGACAGAGGATGCCTCGCACACAAAATCAATCGATCTATGTATATAGACAGTGACACCTCTGGAGTAGGTAGAAAAGGTGGAGTGATAAGTGTGCGCAGCCCATCCCCTGCCGACCTCTCTGGAGGTCTCCCCAGTAAGGTGCGTTTCCAACAAACATACTATTGCTGGGAGATGGGTCCGTGTCAGATCAAAAACCGCTTGTCTCTTTCTTCTATCCCCCAGACCCCGTACGTTCCAGGCAAAGATTTTAACCGACATTAAGAAAAGCAGTTAAGCGGGGGAGGGGGAAGAAAAAGGAAACAAAGGAAGGGGGAAAAAAAGGACGCACCACAGCCCAAATACCACCCCCATACCAGTAATCCACCACATGTTGTAGCAGATTTCTCTCCTATGACCATCCCTCCCACACTCTCCCCTACTCGGCACCTCCCCGCTAGATAACACCAAAAAATAAGGATATAGACACCCTCTGCCAATTATTATTCCACATGGGCCCTAAGGCCACTTCAATCACATATCATTTCGATCAAGCCAGTCCGCGGCTTTATCCGTAGTATCAAAAAATAGGATTGTGTCCTTATAAATAATCCGAAGTTTTGCTGGAAACATAAGGGAGTATTTAATATCGCTATCTCTTAGCCTCTTTTTAATCATAAACGAGCGTCTCTTTTCTTGAACATCTTTCGAAAAATCGGGGAAGAAGGCCAGTCTGCCTCCCTCATATACAACAGGTGGGCATTCCCTTGCCTTTCTCAGTAGCATATCTCTATCCCTTGATGCCAACATTTTAACAATAAGTGTCCGAGGTTGTCTCCCAGGGATTGATCTGCCACCTGGGACCCGATGGGCTCTTTCTATCATAAAAAGTGGAGAGAACGAATCCCTCCCAAAGTTCTCCAGGATTAGCGTCTGTATGAATTGGATAGGATTCTTATCTTCGACGCCCTCTGGGACCCCCAGGATTCTCACATTGTATCTTCGTGATCTATCTTCCAGATCCACTGCCTTTTTCTTCAAAAAATTTACCTCTATCTTTAATGAGGAGATTTCAGAATTAGTTTTTTGGGCTTCACTTTGTATAAGAGCCATAGCGCTCTCCACATTACTGACTCTGTCTCGAATTTTTGCCAAGTCGTCTCTGATCAATCCTACATCAACTTGGATAGACCCGAGTTGGGTTGTAATACCCTGTATTAAATCCCCATTCTGTTTTACGGCCAGGAGTATTTCTTTTAGCGAAGAGGAATTAGCGCTGGAAGTGTCTTCTCCCTCCATTCCCTCTTCCCCTTAAAGGTGTCCAGGGGCTTTTTGAATTTCTGTCTCTCTCTCTGTCTCCTCGCAGTTATCAATTTTTTTGGGGCCTATTTCCTTTTGACCCCCCCTAGTATTGACCCTTGGAGACCTCAGGAATTGGTCTATTTTCTGCACTTCAAAGGTTTTAGTACCCGCTTTCTGGCCAGAAAGATCAGCCGAGCGCCTGCTAGCTTTTGGAGACATTGCCCGCAGTTTTTTTTTTTTTTTTTTTAATACTTGTTTCCTTTCTTTTTTCCTTTCTTTCTTCCCTTCTCTTTTTTTTCCTTCTTTCTTTCCTCTTCCCTCTTTCCCCCCCCCCTCTCCTGTTGTTTCTCTTCTTATTTATTTTTCCCTTTTTCTTTTTTTCTTTATATATATATATATATATATATATATACACACTGCTCAAAAAAATAAAGGGAACACTTAAACAACACAATGTAACTCCAAGTCAATCACACTTCTGTGAAATCAAACTGTCCACTTAGGAAGGAACACTGAGTGACAATCAATTTCACATGCTGTTGTGCAAATGGGATAGACAACAGGTGGAAATTATAGGCAATTAGCAAGACACCCCCAATAAAGGAGTGGTTCTGCAGGTGGTGAACACAGACCACTTCTCAGTTCCTATGCTTCCTGGCTGATGTTTTGGTCACTTTTGAATGCTAGCGGTGCTTTCACTCTAGTGGTAGAATGAGACGGAGTATACAACCCACACAAGTGGCTCAGGTAGTGCAGCTTATCCAGGATGGCACATCAATGCGAGCTGTGGCAAGAAGGTTTGCTGTGTCTGTCAGCGTAGTGTCCAGAGCATGGAGGCGCTACCGGGAGACAGGCCAGTACATCAGGAGACGTGGAGGAGGCCGTAGGAGGGCAACAACCCAGCAGCAGGACCGCTATCTCCGCCTTTGTGCAAGGAGGAACAGGAGGAGCACTGCCAGAGCCCTGCAAATCGACCTCCAGCAGGCCACAAATGTGCATGTGTCTGCTCAAACGGTCAGAAACAGACTCCATGAGGGTGATATGAGGGCCCGATGTCCACAGGTGGGGGTTGTGCTTACACCCCAACACCGTGCAGGACGTTTGGCATTTGCCAGAGAACACCAAGATTGGCAAATTCGCCACTGGCACCCTGTGCTCTTCACAGATGAAAGCAGGTTCACACTGAGCACATGTGACAGACGTGACAGAGTCTGGAGACGCCGAGGAGAACGTTCTGCTGCCTGCAACATCCTCCAGCATGACCGGTTTGGCATTGGGTCAGTAATGGTGTGGGGTGGCATTTCTTTGGAGGGCCGCACAGCCCTCCATGTGCTCGCCAGAGGTAGCCTGACTGCCATTAGGTACCGAGATGAGATCCTCAGACCCCTTGTGAGACCATATGCTGGTGCGGTTGGCCCTGGGTTCCTCCTAATGCAAGACAATGCTCAGACCTCATGTGGCAGGAGTGTGTCAGCAGTTCCTGCAAGACGAAGGCATTGATGCTATGGACTGGCCCGCCCGTTCCCCAGACCTGAATCCAATCGAGCACATCTGGGACATCATGTCTCGCTCTATCCACCAACGTCACGTTGCACCACAGACTGTCCAGGAGTTGGCAGATGCTTTAGTCCAGGTCTGGGGAGGAGATCCCTCAGGAGACCGTCCGCCACCTCATCAGGAGCATGCATAGGCGTTGTAGGGAGGTCATACAGGCTTGTGGAGGCAACACACACTACTGAGCCTCATTTTGACTTGTTTTAAGGACATTACATCAAAGTTGGATCAGCCTGTAGTGTGTTTTTCCACTTTAATTTTGAGTGTGACTCCAAATCCAGACCTCCATGGGTTGAAAAATTTGATTTCCATTTTTTAATTTTTGTGTGATTTTGTTGTCAGCACATTCAACTATGTAAAGAACAAAGTATTTCAGAAGAATATTTAATTAATTTAGATCTAGGAAGTGTTATTTTTGTGTTCCCTTTATTTTTTTGAGCAGTGTATATATATATATATATATACACTCACCTAAAGAATTATTAGGAACACCATACTAATACGGTGTTGGACCCCCTTTTGCCTTCAGAACTGCCTTAATTCTACGTGGCATTGATTCAACAAGGTGCTGATAGCATTCTTTAGAAATGTTGGCCCATATTGATAGGATAGCATCTTGCAGTTGATGGAGATTTTAGGGATGCACATCCAGGGCACGATGCTCCCGTTCCACCACATCCCAAAGATGCTCTATTGGATTGAGATCTGGTGACTGTGGGGGCCATTTTAGTACAGTGAACTCATTGTCATGTTCAAGAAACCAATTTGAAATGATTCGAGCTTTGTGACAAGGTGCATTATCCTTCTGGAAGTAGCCATCAGAGGATGGGTACATGGTGGTCATGAAGGGATGGACATGGTCAGAAACAATGCTCAGGTAGCCCGTGGCATTTAAACGATGCCCAATTGGCACTAAGGGGCCTAAAGTGTGCCCAGAAAACATCCCCCACACCATTACACCATCACCACTAGCCTGCACAGTGGTAACAAGGCATGATGGATACATGTTCTCATTCTGTTTACGCCAAATTCGGACTCTACCATTTGAATGTCTCAACAGAAATCGAGACTCATCAGACCAGGCAACATTTTTCCAGTCTTCAACAGTCCAATTTTGGCGAGCTTGTGCAAATTGTAGCCTCTTTTTCCTATTTGGAGTGGAGATAAGTGGTACCCGGTGGGGTCTTCTGCTGTTGTAGCCCATCCGCCTCAAGGTTGTGCGTGTTGTGGCTTCACAAATGCTTTGTTGCATACCTCGGTTGTAACGAGTGGTTATGTCAGTCAACGTTGCTCTTCTATCAGCTTGAATCAGTCGGCCCATTTTCCACTGACCTCTAGCATCAACAAGGCATTTTTCGCCCACAGGACTGCCGCATACTGGATGTTTTTCCCTTTTCACACCATTCTTTGTAAACCCTAGAAATGGTTGTGCGTGAAAATCTCAGTAACTGAGCAGATTGTGAAATACTCAGTCCAGCCCGTCTGGCACCAACAACCATGCCACGCTCAAAATTGCTTAAATCACCTTTCTTTCCCATTCTGACATTCAGTTTGGAGTTCAGGAGATTGTCTTGACCAGGACCACAACCCTACATGCATTGAAGCAACTGCCATGTGATTGGTTGACTAGATAATCGCATTAATGAGAAATAGAACAGGTGTTCCTAATAATTCTTTAGGTGAGTGTATATATATATATATATATATATATATATATATATATCCTCTTCCCTCCTTGTATTGCTTCCCCTTTCTCTTTATCCTTTTTTTCTTTTTTTTGTATTTATCTTCTTACTCGCTTTCAATAGTGGCCCAAGTATAATATAGATTAGATATGCTTCAGTATACTTTAGCTCCTTTTTATTACCTTGTTAGTAGTTGATACAGTTAGTATGAAGAAGCAGAGGGCGCGGGGGAGCCAGAAGAGAGGGAGAAAAAAAAAGGAGCAAGCTCACCCGCTTTGAGTTCAAATCTTCAGCCGTCCAAATGTCCACAGGGGTCGCACCCGGACGACCAAGGAGGCCACTTGTTCCCAGAAACACCGCCGAGGCGACCAAGGAGGAGAAAGAGGAGAGGACCGCCAAACACAGAGCCAAATGTCCCAGGCAGGAGGAGAAGCCGGCCAGATTCCAGCGACCGCCGACGCCCAGACTCAGAACACAGGGCGGACCCGTCCAAAGAGACAGACCCCCGTCCCCAGCAGGAAGCAGACAGCCAGGGGAGACACCAGGAGAGCAGCGTCCAGTATCCCAGGCGCAGCAAGAGCCCCCCGCCTGATTCAGCCGACGGCACTTCCCCCCGCTAGCCAGAGAACAGATGTGAAAGGAAAAGTCAGGAGGGAGCGAGGGACGGACCAGGCAGGACACCGAGGCAGCGTGAGAGACTCTAATGGCGGAGCCATCTGTGTAAAACTTAAATGGAGAAGCCATGCGTGAGAGACTCTAATGGCGGAGCCATGCGTGAGAGACTCTAATGGCAGAGCCATATGTGTAAAACTTAAATGGAGAAGCCATGCGTGAGAGACTCTAATGGCGGAGCCATGCGTGAGAGACTCTAATGGCGGAGTCATATGTATAAAACTAAAACGGAGAAGCCATGCGTGAGAGACTAATGGCTGAGCCATGCGTGAGAGACTCTAATGGCGGAGTAATATGTATAAAACTAAAACGGAGAAGCCATGCGTGAGAGACTCTAATGGCTGAGCCATGCGTGAGAGACTAATGGCATTTTTTTTTTTGCTTCTCTACAACGATGGTCACCACAGCACCACCTCGTATTGCTCTAAGAAAGACATAACATGGTTGAACATAAACCCTGATGCAACGCCAATTGATAGACATATAGTGCACCTATAAACATAGCACGGAACCGCTGACACATGCTTGCCCATAAAATAATGTTTATAGATTAACCAGCTCCAGTTATTCCTCCTGGACGCATCGGCGCGTCATCTCGCGAGACGCGAGATTTCCTGTGAACGCGCGCACACAGGAGCGCGCGTTCACAGGATCGCAAGGTAAACGAGTTGATCTACAGCCTGCCAGCGGCGATCATTCGCTGGCAGGCTGTAGATGCGATTTTTTTTAACCCCAAAAAGGTATATTAGACGCTGTTTTGTTAACAGCGCCTAATGTACCTGCTACCTGGTCCTCTGGTGGTCCCTTTTGCTTGGATCGACCACCAGAGGACACAGGCAGCTCTGTAAGTAGCACCAATCACCACACTACACTACACCCCCCCCCGTCACTTATTAACCCCTTATTAACCCCTGATCAGCCCCCTGTCATTGATCACCCCCCTGTAAGGCTTCATTCAGACGTCCGTAAATCCGTATGTGTTTTGCAAAACACGGACACCGCGGATCCGCAAAACACGGAAACCGGCAATGTGCTTTCCGCATTTTGCGGATCTGCACATTGCCAGAACTATATAGAAAATGCAATTGCGGACAAGAATAGGACGTGTTCTATAGGCTCTACAAAAAACGCAGTGTTCGCCCGATCAGGCCTGATCTTGCGCGCACACTTGTGTTCAGTCCGCCCCACCGCAGTGACAGAATTTTTTTTTTTTTATGATCACTGCAAAAACACCGTAAAATCGCTGCGGCGCTATAAAGATCACTTTTGAGGGGCTTTTTTTGTTTTTTCCTACAAAGTCTCATATTCCACTAACTTGTGACAAAAAATAAAATCTCACATGAACTCACAATACCCCTCCCGGAATCCAAATGCGTAAAAATTTTTAGACATTTATATTCCAGACTTCTTCTCACGCTTTAGGGCCCCTAAAATGCCAGGGCAGTATAAATACCCCAGATGTGACCCCATTTTGGAAAGAAGACACCCCAAGGTATTTCGTGAGGGGCATGGCGAGTTCATGTAAAATTTTATTTTTTGTCACAAGTTAGTGGAATATGAGACTTTGTAAGAGAAAAAAAATATATCATTTTCCGCTAACTTGTGCCAAAAAAAAAATATTCTAGGAACTCGCCATGCCCCTCACGGAATACCTTGGAGTGTCTTCTTATCAAAATGGGGTCACTTGTGGGGTATTTATACTGCCCTGGTATTTTAGGGGCCCTAAAGCGTGAGAAGTAGTTTGGAATCAAAATGCGTAAAAAATGCCCTGTGAAATCCTAAAAGTACTCATTGGAATTTGGGCCCCTTTGCGCACCTAGGCTGCAAAAAAGTGTCACACATGTGGTATCGCCGTACTCAGAAGAAGTAGGGCAATGTGTTTTGGGGTGTATTTGTACATATACCCATGCTGGGTGAGAGAAATATCTCTGTAAATGACAACTTTTAAAAAAAAATTATACAAAGTTGTCAATTTACAGAGATATTTCTCTCACCCAGCATAGGTATATGTAAAAATACACCCCAAAACACATTGCCCTACTTCTCCTGAGTACGGCGATACCACATCTGTGACACTTTTTTGCAGCCTAAGTGCGTAAAGGGGCCAAAAGTCCAACGAGTACCTTTAGGCTTTACAGGGTTGCTCACAATTTAGCCCCGCCCAAAATGCCAGAACAGTAAACACACCCCACAAATGACCCCATTTCGGAAAGTAGACACCCCAAGGTATTCGCTGAGGGGCATATTGAGTCCATGAAAGATTGAACTTTGAACTTTTTGCCGTAAACTTCTGTACGGCCACACAGCAGGGCGTAGAGGGAAAGGTGCGCCGTTGTCACAGCCAGACAGTTGAGAAGCGCTCACAGGAGCTTTTCAGATCCTCCTCCTTGAATTTCTTTGTTTTGGTTTAGTTTCTCATCTCGTTAGTCTATCTCAGCTGTCATGCAGTCGGACTGATTGCTTCCCTTTAAATTCCTCCCCATAATGCAGTAGTGTGCGGCTGATACAACTTCCTGGAGTGTGTGTGCATGCTGTTCCCAGTTCCCAGTTCCCAGTCCCCAGTCCTCAGTCGTCTGCAAGTTAAGTGCTGTTTATGTATTTATGATTTTCTCTTTTCTGGATCCAGGTGACCCTGACTCCCTCCGTGTCAGTGTAGGGAGCCGGTGGTCGTGTCCCCTCACTATTGTAGGGTCTTCAGGTAATAGATAGCCGAGGAACGTGGATATGCGTCCATCCACCTTTGGGGTGTTCGCATAGGCTGAGCAGTGAGGGAGAGCGGCAGGTCTATTGCAGGGGTCTCCCTTTGTTCCTTAGTTGTGGATCCAGAGAGACATTGTTATATGGTATTGTCTTGTTTCCTGTACACCATCCGTGACATTATCAGCCGCCAAAACCGTCTCAAGCATGGATCCGGTTTCACTTTTGGCTGAACGCTTTCAGGGTCTTGCTTTGGAGGTAGCTGATCTCCGTAAGACTTTTTCTCAGTTTCAAGTGACCGGTTCAGCTTGCGTTCATGGAGTTTGTGCTGAGCCTAAGATTTCGCTCCCGGATACGTTCTCCGGGGGTAGTGAGAATTTTGTGCGTTTTAGAGAGGCTTGCAAACTCCATTTTCACCTTCTTCCCCATTCTTCTGGTGATGAAGAACGAAGGGTGGGGATCATTATATCGCTGCTCAGGGGTAACGCTCAGTCCTGGGCCTTTTTGCTGCCGGAGGGGGCACGGCCCCTCCGTTCAGTGGATGAATTCTTTTTAGCCCTGGGTCAGATATATGATGATCCGGATCGTATTGCTCTGGCTGAGTCTAGACTACGTCTGTTATGCCAGGGTAAACAATCCGCAGAGATATACTGCTCAGAATTTCGGAGATGGGCAGCAGATATGGGTTGGAATGATGCTGCACTCCGAAGTCAATTTTGCTATGGTCTTTCAGTGGGATTGAGAGATGCATTTGCCTTTCATGAAAGACCTACCTCCTTGGATTCTGCTATGTCTCAGGCTGTTCGTATTGACAGGCGTCTTAGAGAGAGAGGAGAGATCTCTCCTTCCTGTCATACTCAGTCCCGGGACAGTGCAGCGGTCTCATTCTGTGCACAGGGGTCTCAGTCGCTGTCAGCCCCTTCTGAGCAGGAGCCCATGCAGCTGGGGTTGATTGCCTCTGACAATAGAAGATTCAGCCCGCAGGGGAGGGTTTGTTTTTGTTGTGGAGGTATAAATCATCTGGCAAATGTTTGTCCCTCTAGGAGATTCAGGCAGTTTTCTGGGAGTAATAAAGAGACAAAAAGGAAAAAATCTTTTAAAAATGTTCCGTCTGTTACTATTGGCAGGGTTGAGGCGGAAATTGAAGGTTTCCCTTTTGCTTGTAGTTCCCGTTTTGTCCTGCCTGCTAGGGTGGCGCTAGAGAGCAAGAACATTTTTTGTGAGATTTTTGTGGATAGTGGAGCAGCTGTCAACCTCATTGATAATCAATTTGCAATAACTCATGGTTTCCAGGTATGCACTTTGGGAAAAGATATTCCTGTTTTTGCTATTGATTCAGCTCCACTTTCTCAGAAATCATTAAAGGGCATAGTTCACAATATCCGTTTAATTGTGAGTGATGCTCATGTTGAGGATGTGTCATGTTTCGTCCTTAGCGGTTTGCCTACTCCTCTAGTGTTGGGGCTACCCTGGCTCACTAAACATAACCCCACCATTGATTGGCAAGCGAGGCAAATAAATGGTTGGAGTAACTTTTGCAGAGAGAATTGCCTCATAACATCTTTTTCTGAGGTTTCTACTAAGACTGTACCACCTTTCCTCTCTGAATTTTTGGATGTCTTCTCTGAGAGTGGAGTTCAGGGTTTACCTCCGCACAGGGAGTATGATTGCCCTATTAATCTCATCCCAGGCGCCAAGCTGCCTAAATCTCGTTTATACAATCTCTCCCAACCTGAGAGGGTCGCTATGCGTGCTTATATCTCTGAGAGTCTGAGAAAAGGACACATACGACCCTCGAAGTCACCTGTTGCCGCTGTTTTTTTCTTTGTTAAGAAAAAAGATGGTTCTTTAAGACCTTGTCTGGATTTCAGGGAGCTGAACAGTATCACTATTCGTGATCCTTATCCGCTTCCTCTGATCCCGGACCTGTTTAACCAGGTTGTTGGGGCTAAAGTCTTTTCCAAATTAGACCTAAGAGGGGCATACAACCTGGTTAGGGTCAGAGAAGGAGACGAATGGAAGACGGCTTTCAATACCCCTGAGGGCCATTTTGAGAATTTGGTTATGCCTTTTGGTTTGATGAATGCCCCAGCCGTTTTTCAGCATTTCGTCAACAGCATTTTTTATCATTTAATGGGAAAATTTGTATTAGTGTATTTGGATGACATTTAGATTTTTTCTCCTGATTTCAAGACTCATAAGGAACACTTACGTCAGGTCTTGCTCATCCTGCGGGAGAATAAATTATACGCGAAACTGGAAAAATGTGTGTTTGCGGTTCCAGAGATCCAATTTCTGGGGTTTCTTGTCTCCGCTTCTGGTTTTCGCATGGACCCTGAGAAGGTCCGCGCTGTGCTTGAGTGGGAGCTTCCTGAGAATCAGAAGGCGCTGATGCATTTTTTGGGCTTTGCTAATTATTACAGGAAATTTATTTTGAATTATTCCTCTGTTGTTAAACCACTCACTGATATGACCAGAAAGGGGGTAGATTTTTCTTCCTGGTCGGTAGAGGCGCGTAAGGCCTTTTCTAATATCAAGGAGAGTTTTGCTTCCGCTCCCATCCTAGTATAACCTGATATTTCGTTACCCTTCATAGTTGAGGTTGATGCTTCTGAGGTAGGGGTGGGTGCGGTCTTGTCTCAGGGTTCCTCTCCTGCCAAATGGCAACCGTGTGCCTTTTTCTCAAAGAAACTCTCCTCCGCAGAGAGAAATTATGATGTGGGAGATAGGGAATTGTTGGCAATCAAGTTGGCTTTTGAGGAATGGCGCCATTGGCTAGAGGGAGCCAGACACCCTATTACCGTGTTTACTGACCATAAAAATCTGGCCTACTTGGAGTCAGCCAAGCGTCTGAACCCGAGACAGGCCAGATGGTCTTTGTTCTTTTCAAGGTTTAATTTTGTTGTTACGTTCCGCCCTAGGGTTAAGAATGTGAAGGCAGATGCCCTATCACGTTGTTTTCCGGGAGGTGGGAATTTTGAAGACCCGGGTCCCATTTTGGCTGAAGGTGTGGTGGTCTCTGCTCTTTTTCCTGAATTGGAGGCAGAGGTGCAGGCAGCCCAGTCAGAAGCTCCTGATCTTTGTCCTCCTGGGAGGTTGTTTGTGCCTCTCGCTTTGAGACACAAGATTTTTAAAGAACACCACGATACGGTCCTTGCTGGGCACCCGGGGGCAAGAGCCACACTGGATCTCATTGCTCGGAGATTCTGGTGGCCTGCGCTTCGTAAGTCGGTTGAGGGTTTTGTGGCAGCTTGCGAGACTTGCGCTCGTGCCAAGGTCCCTCATTCACGGCCATCAGGTTCTCTCCTTCCTTTGCCCATTCCTTCCCGTCCTTGGACACATCTGTCCATGGACTTCATAACGGACTTGCCTCGTTCCTCGGGGAAGTCTGTGATTCTGGTGGTGGTGGACCGTTTTAGCAAAATGGTGCATTTTATCCCTTTTCCTGGTTTGCCCAATGCTAAGACGCTGGCGCAGGCATTTATTGACCACATTGTCAAATTGCATGGGATTCCTTCAGACATAGTCTCTGATAGGAGCACGCAGTTTGTTTCCAGATTCTGGAAGGCTTTCTGTTCTCGCTTGGGGGTTCGGTTGTCATTCTCTTCTGCTTTCCATCCGCAGTCGAATGGCCAGACAGAGCGCGTCAATCAGAATCTGGAGACATATCTGCGCTGTTTTGTGGCGGAGAATCAGGAGGATTGGTGTTCTTTTTTGTCCCTTGCTGAGTTTGCTTTAAATAACCGTCGTCAGGAGTCCTCTGATAAGTCACCATTTTTTGGTGCATATGGGTTTCATCCGCAGTTTGGGACTTTCTCGGGAGAGGGCTCTTCTGGTTTGCCTGATGAGGACAGATTCTCCTCGTCTTTGTCATCTATTTGGCAAAAGATTCAGGATAATCTAAAGAGCATGAGTGAGAGATATAAGCGTGTGGCGGATAAGAGACGTGTGCCTGGTCCGGACCTGAATGTTGGTGATCTGGTGTGGTTGTCTGCCTAGAATATCAAATTGAAGGTTCCCTCCTGGAAGTTGGGTCCTAGGTTTATTGGGCCTTACAAGATCCTGTCTGTCATCAATCCTGTTGCCTACCGTCTTGATCTTCCTCAGACTTGGAAGATCCATAATGTTTTTCATAAGTCCTTATTGAAACCTTATGTTCAACCTATTGTACCCTCGCCTTTGCCTCCTCCTCCGATTATGGTTGATGGAAATCTTGAATTTCAGGTCTCTAGGATTGTGGATTCTCGTCTTGTCCGCAGTTCCCTCCAGTACCTCGTTCATTGGGAGGGTTATGGTCCTGAGGAGAGGATGTGGGTCCCAGTGACGGACATTAAGGCCTCTCGTCTCATCAGGGCTTTCCATAGGTCCCATCCTGAGAAGGTGGTCTCTGAGTGTCCGGAGTCCACTCCTAGAGGGAGGGGTACTGTCACAGCCAGACAGTTGAGAAGCGCTCACAGGAGCTTTTCAGATCCTCCTCCTTGAATTTCTTTGTTTTGGTTTAGTTTCTCATCTCGTTAGTCTATCTCAGCTGTCATGCAGTCGGACTGATTGCTTCCCTTTAAATTCCTCCCCATAATGCAGTAGTGTGCGGCTGATACAACTTCCTGGAGTGTGTGTGCATGCTGTTCCCAGTTCCCAGTTCCCAGTCCTCAGTCGTCTGCAAGTTAAGTGCTGTTTATGTATTTATGATTTTCTCTTTTCTGGATCCAGGTGACCCTGACTCCCTCCGTGTCAGTGTAGGGAGCCGGTGGTCGTGTCCCCTCACTATTGTAGGGTCTTCAGGTAATAGATAGCCGAGGAACGTGGATATGCGTCCATCCACCTTTGGGGTGTTCGCATAGGCTGAGCAGTGAGGGAGAGCGGCAGGTCTATTGCAGGGGTCTCCCTTTGTTCCTTAGTTGTGGATCCAGAGAGACATTGTTATATGGTATTGTCTTGTTTCCTGTACACCATCCGTGACAGCCGTATGGTTTTTGGAAGCCAGATTTTGCTGGACTGTTTTTTTGACACCATGTCCCATTTGAAGCCCCCCTTATGCACCTCTAGAGTAGAAACTCCATAAAAGTGACCCCATCTAAGAAACTACACCCCTCAAGGTATTCAAAACTGATTTTACAAACTTTGTTAACCCTTTAGGTGTTGCACAAGATTTAATGGAAAATAGAGATACAATTTAAAAATTTCACTTTTTTGGCAGATTTTCCGTTTCTAATATTTTTTTTCCAATTACAAAGCAAGGGTTAACAGCCAAACAAAACTCATTATTTATGGCCCTGATTCTGTAGTTTACAGAAACACCCCATATGTGGTCGTAAACTGCTGTACGGGCACGCGGCAGGGTGCAGAAGGAGAGGAATGCCATACGGTTTTTGGAAGGCAGATTTTGCTGGACTGTTTTTTTTGACACCATGTCCCATTTGAAGCCCCCCTTATGCACCCCCAGAGTAGAAACTCCAAAAAAGTGACCCCTTTTTAGAAACTAAGGGATCGGGTGGCAGTTTTGTTGGTACTAGTTTAGGGTACATATGATTTTTGGTTGCTCTATATTACACTTTTTTGTGCGGCAAGGTAACAAGAAATAGATTTTTTGACACGTTTTTTTTTTGTTATTTACAACATTCATCTGACAGGTTAGATCATGTGGTAATTTTATAGAGCAGGTTCTCACGGACGCAGCGATACCTAATATGTATACAATTTTTTTTATTTATGTAAGTTTTACACAATGATTTCATTTTTAAAACAAAAAAAATGTTTTAGTGTCTCCATAGTCTAAGAGCCATAGTTTTTTTCAGTTTTTGGGCGATTATCTTAAGTAGGGTCTCATTTTTTGCGGGATGAGATGACGGCTTGATTGGCACTATTTTGGGGTGTATATGACTTTTTGATCGCTTGCTATTACACTTTTTGTGACGTAAGATGACAAAAAATGGCTTTTTTTACACCGTTTTTATTTTTATTTTTTTACGGTGGTCATCTGAGGGGTTATGTCATGTGATATTTTTATAGAGCCGGTCGATACGGACGCGGCGATACCTAATATGTATACTTTTTTAATTTATTTAAGTTTTACACAATGATTTCATTTTTGAAACAAAAAAAATCATGTTTTAGTGTTTCCATAGTCTGAGAGCGATAGTTTTTTCAGTTTTTGGGCGATTATCTTGGGTAGGGTATGATTTTTGCGGGATGAGATGACGGTTTGATTGGTACTATTTTGGCATACATGCGACTTTTTTGATCACTTTTATTACCTTTTTTAGGAAATGAGGTGCGCAAAATTTCAGTTTCCTAATAGTTTTTATTTTTTTATTTTTATGGCGTTCCCCGTGCGGGGAAAGTAACATGACCGTTTTATAGATCAGGTCGTTACGGACGCGGCGATACCAAACATGTGTAGGGAATTTTATTTCTTTCATTTTTAATCAGTGATAAATGTGTTTTTTGATTTTTCCTTTTTTTCACTTTTTTTCATTTTTCTTTTGACCCAGACCCACTTGGTTCTTGAAGATCCAGTGGGTCTGATGTCTGTATAATACAGTACAGTACAATATATATTGTACTGTACTGTATTTTACTTACACTTTGTCTGAACAAATCTCTGCCTTTAGCACAGATCTGTTCAGCACCATGGACAGCAGGATGCCTGAGACGGCGTCCTGTTGCCATGGGAACCTTCCCCGTCTGCTCAGTACTGGTCAGAACTTCGCAGACGGGGAAGGGTAAGGACGGGGCTGTCGGGGGGCTCTCTGGGAGCTCTCTCCTTCTCCATCGGGGGGCTGCAAAGGCACTGCAGCCCCCCGATGGGAGAGGGAGGGAGCTCCCTCTTACTGTTAACTTTTTCCATACAGCGGTCCGTACGGACCGCTGTATGGAAAGGGTTAAACGGCTGACATCTCATCACCGATGTCAGCCGTTTATACCAGGGTGTCAGCAATGTGCTGGCACCCTGGTATACCCACTCTACACCAACGAATCTTCAAGGGGAGGCGGGCGGGGGATCGCGATCCCGCCTGCCGCACCGCCCGCCTCCCGCACCGCCCCCACTGCCCACAACTCCCCCCCCTGCACCACCCGCCAGCAAAAAATCATGCAGGGGTGCAGGGGGGGTGGAAATTCTATGTTTGAGGGACACTAAAGCTTCTGATCCGCGGGGATCAGAAACTGCAAAAAGCGCAGCAAACCGCAGGTCTGAATTGACCTGCGGTTTGCGGCGATCGCCGATGGGGGGGGGTCACATGACCCCCCCTGGCGTTGTGACAGGATGCCGGCTGAATGATTTCAGCCGGCATCCCGTTCCCATTAACCCCCGCGGCGCCGGAATATGCATTTAAAGTTAGGACGTACCGGTACTCCCTGAGTCCTTAAGGGGTTAAGGGGGCAGGGAATGGCGGAGGTCAAAGTTAAGAGGATGGTCCGCTATGGAGGTCAATGTTAAGGGGCGAGGTGCTGTAGAGGTCACTGTTAAGGGGGCAGGGTGTTGTGGAGGTCACATTTTAAGGGAGCGGAGCTCTGTGGAGGTCACTGTTAAGGGTCGAGTTATTGTGGAAATTTCACTGGAGGCTGGGCAAGAAAGAAGAAAGAGAGCATACTGTGCCAGTTCAGGCCACTGTTCCAGTCTGCCTTCCCATAAATCCAAGGGGTCAGGGAACAGGGTATACAGCGGAGATGGCTAGGGTATAGGTTGGTCTGATGTACCCCAAAAATAATTGTGCTAAGCTGATACTGTGCCAGAGTGCCCACCACAGTAATAGTGCCCCCTAAAATCCCACCAATAGAAATAATTATCTGCCAGAGCACACTTAGTAGTAATAATGGCCCCATAGTGCCCATACTAGTAATTATGTTCCCCGTAGCCCCCATAATGCCCCCTAGTAGTAATAATATACCTAATAATGTGCAAAAAAATCCCCCTAATTATGTGTAGTACAAAAATGCCTCCGTTCTGTGTGCTAGTACAAAAAATACCCCCTTTTAGTGCCTGCAGTTGAGCTAATGTCCCTATAATGTATGCCCCTTCCCCATAGTGCCCCCCATAATGTACCAGCGTAAAATGCCCCTTCTTAGTGCCCCCAGCAGATACCTCCATAGTGCTCCTCTTCCCCATTCCCCCTTCCCCATAGTGCCCCCATAATATGCCAGTAAAATATGCCCCTTCTTAGTGTCCACAGCAGATGCCCCCATAGTGCCCCCGATAATGTGCCCATCAAAAATGCCCTTTCTTAGTGCCCCTAGCTCCTCTCCTGCATTGTGCCAACTAAAAAAACATTAAAATAAGCAATAATACTTACCTCCATGCGCCTGTCTCCGATGCGATGCAGACCTCTTCCAGCCTGTGACCCGTGCTGTATGCTGCCCGGCTCAGGCGGCGAGATGATAATGACATCATTGTGCTGGTCTCTGATAGGCTGCAGACACTAGTGACTGCAGCCTATGAGAGGAACGGGGAAGGGAGACGGCTCTCCCCTACCCCGCCGTAGCATTCATCTGTATCACAGTCCTGAAGATGGCGATACTGATAAATATAGAGATCAGCGCTTCCACAATGGAAGCGCTCATCTCCTACTGCCCTACCGCTGCCACCACCCCCACCACCCACCAGCGCCACCCAAGGCAATTGTCTCACCTAATTGGCGGTGCCGCACTTACTGGAAAAAAAATCTGACTGCTTCTGGGAAGGGTCCAGATCCGTTGGGCCCCGCCTGTTGGTGCGCCCCTGTTTGGGCATGCGAGGTGGCTGCCACATAGAGGGCTAGGAGAAGGAGGACAGACTTGTTCTGATTGGGAATGCTGGCCAGTTGTATGTATCCAAAGAATCCGGTGATGCTACCTCATGTGTTGCAAAACAGTTCTAGTACCTATGTTTGTGTTTGAACACCCAAGGCTTTTTTTAATGCTGCAGATCTTGCACACGGTTATGGTTTTGCGTGCCAGCCTTGTGGAGAAAAAGCTCCACATGGAAGTTGCTCACACAGATCTAGCAGAAGCCGAGTTTGACGTACGTCCGGCATGTTTTGCGTACCCATAGTATTAAGGCATCACCAGTTCCTGTGCTGACCACAATATAAGCAGATCTGGCCCTGACAGTTCTTTGGGGGGTTTTGGCCCTACATTGCCTCTAATCGAAATTGTCACCACGACCACCACCCTTCTCGTCAGATTTCTCCTCCTCCATTCTGGCACACCGATCTGGCTAGGTCCTGCCCAACACACAATCATCATCGGAGTCCTCTCCCTCCCTGCAGCTTTTATCAGACTGTGATATATCATGTTAGGTTCCTTGGCTTCCATCTCCATTCTCTGCTCTGCAACTGCCCTGACTGCCACTGTCGCTACACCCCCACCGCCTACACCATGGCTACGGGTGCCACTATTACCACCACTAACACCGCTATGCATGGGGTCCCCAGCCTCCTCTTGAACCCCCTCCTCAGGGGTTGTCAAGAGGGAGATGTTCTTGACTATCTGCCGTGGGTGTGGTATTTTTTTTTTTTTGCCACTTCTTAGGAAAAAGGAAGGCATCCTGGTAGACATGGGCAGTGAAGAGCAGTGAAAGCCTTCTTTTCCTACCACTCCATCCCTCCCATCTTTAGAGTTTTGGGGGGAGTCAGTGGCAACCCGCTAATTGTGGCAGACCACGCAACTGCTATGGGGCCCGTGGAAGGGGGGCCTGGAGTGGATGGAATACCCCGCTCCCTGCAATGTCTAAAGTATGGCTGATCTTCCATCCCAAGTCCCTATCTGGGGCTTGGTTAGGCCCTCCTTCTCCTGTGCTTAGGCCCCTCCCCTCTTTTCTTTTACATGCATTGTGTTGTGTGCACTGCAAACACAGTGCAAGGACCGGGGGCCATGTCTTCAGCCAGCTGAGCATGCCATTCGCTCTCCTCTGTCTGCTGGGCACTGCACTGGCCAATCAGCTTTCAGCAGTGCTAGGGTCCTGCTGCTGATTGGCTAGTGTACCGCAGCAGCAGGAGAAAGAACTGAGCGGGCAGTGCATGCTCACTGCCTGGCTCAGTCACCAGCAAGAAGAACTTGTGCCACTGCCACCCTCCCCTCACAGAGGGAGTGAGCAACTCGCTGAGTTGCAAGTTAAACATAAAAAATTCAGGACCTGGTGGGGAGTCTGCTTTGGGCACACACTGTCCTCAATATAAGCATCATAACTATATATGTTACTTAAATCGTATTTTATATTTGTCTGGGGAGGGAGGGACCCCAAAAAATTTGCTATGGGGGCCCCATGATTTCTATGTACGCCCCTGGGGGAGGAATCTTGTCCCATTCTTGTCTAATGTAGGATTATAGCTGCTCCACAGTCCAAGTTTTTTTGCTATATTTTTTATGCTCCAAATATTTACTATTGGTGAAGGTTCTGGACTGCAAGCAAGCCAGTTCAGCACCCGAATTCTTCTTCTACGTAACAATGGTGTTGTGATGGATCCGGTATGTGGTGTATCATTGTCTTGCTGAAATATGCAAGGCCTTCTCTGAAAGAAATGTGCCTGCATGGGAGCATATGAAGTTCTAAAACCTCAAAGATGCAGGCTTTCGAACTGGATGGCCCCACTCCCCTTTAGTCCACAGGACAAAGCCTCCATGGTTTCCAAAAGGAATTCCAAATTTTTAATAATCTGAACACAGAACATTTTTCTACCTCAGTTCAATTTGTATGAACCTCGGCCCTGAGAAAATGCCAGGGTTTCTGGACCATGTTGACATATGGCTTCTTTGCATGACACAGGTTTAACTTGCATTTCTGGATTGCAAGGTGAACTGTGTTCACAGAAAGTGTGTCTGAGCCCATGCAGTGATTTCCAGTACAGAATCATGTCTGTTTTTAATTCAATGATGCCTGATGGCCCGTAGATCACAAGCAGGCGCATCGCTAGGTGAAAACGTTCGGGGCCTGGGTCCTGGTCTTTTGTCGAAGGCCCGAATGTACTGTGCGCCGGACATATAAGACACATGGGAGTGCTTCTTATAGTCCGAATGCTAATGACCCCTACCATTATGGAAGCATTTATCAGCATGTGGGAGGGGCTAGGGAGCGGTGAAAGAAGCACTAGCAGTACTCACCCACTGCTCCCTGGTCTTCTCCAGACCTGCTTTGCACTACGTGCAGACTGCGTACAGTGTCAGGATGTTGTGCATATAGGCACGCACTATGACCTGATGCTGTGCTATGAGCTGAAGACCAGGGAGCGGGGAGTCCTGTACAGTGGCACCGCCGTCCGGAGCAAGCAAGGTAAGTATATTTTTTAAATTAATTAATTAATTTTTTTATCATCTGATCTGGTCTGATGGGGGGTCTGATCTGAGGCTGATGGGTGCTCTGATCTAAAGTCTGATGGGGAGTCTAATCTGAGGCTCATGGGGTCTGATCTAAGACTGATGGGGGGTCTGATGTGAAGTCTGATAGGGGGTCTGATCTGAAGTCTGATGGGGGGTCTAATCCGACGCTGGTGGGGGTCTGATCTGAGGTCTGATGGGGGATCTAATTTAATGCTGAAGGAGTTCTGATCTGAGCTCTAATGGGGGTCTGATCTGAGGCTGATGGGGGTCTAATCTGAGGCTGTTAGAGGCTAGGTGAGGGGTCTGATGGGGTTTGACCTGAGGCTGACGGAGGTTGGGTGTGTGGTCTGAGGCTGTTGGAGCTTGGGGGGGTCTGATGAGGGTCTAATCTGAGGTCTGATGGAGCTTGGGGGTTTGATTTTCTGGTCTGATCAGAGGTCTGATATAGAATGGTGGTCTGATGAGAATTGGGGGGGGGTCTGATCTGAGGCTTGAAGAAAAAATATTTTTTTCTTATTTTCCCCTTGTAAATCCTAGGTGAATCTTATAGTCTGAAAAATACGGTACAACTGTATCACTGTCCTCATGACGGTGATACAGTTGAATCACTGCAGCGGAACACAGGAGCCAATTGCTCCCTGTTCCACAGTTCTCTCTCATAGGTCGCAAGCAACTAGACTTGAGGCCTATGAGAAGTAGTACGGTGCAGGTGGGTCTTAGGTTGTGTGATGATGTCAGATTAAGGACTGGGGGTACTACAAGGGGACAGTTTAAGAACGGAGGCACTACAAGGGAGCACTATAAAGACTGAGGACACTACAGGCGGTCACTATAAGGACTGTGGGCACTATAGGGGCACTACTATAAGGACTATGGGCACTACAAGGGGTAGTTTAAGGACTGGTGAAACTAAGGATTGTTGGCACGACAGGGGAGTACAATAAGGTTTTGGCACTAGAAGGCCTGGAGGGGGTCAGTTTAAGGAATGTGGGCACTACAGTGAGGCACTATGAGGTCTGGGGGACTGTAAGGTCTGGGGCACTACAGGGAGGGAGCTCTATAGGGGTGCTATACAGTTGGCTTATTACTAATGGGTGGACTATGGTGGGCACTATTATTTGGCACAATAAAGGAGTACTTGGGTAGTACAGTATTATCATTATTGGGGGCACTGTTACTAATGAGGGCACTCTGGGAGAGAATTATTGTGATTGGTATGACTTTTATATTACAATAGAGGGACTATCTGTATGGCAGTATAATTTCTGTAGTATAGTATTTGGGGGCATTGTGGTGCATAGTGGGCACAGTATTGGGGGTAGCAGCAGGATGACATTGATGTGGCGCCAGGTTCGGGAGGATAATGATAGAAAAGTGAGGAACCTAAGATGTGTCAAACTCTCTAGAGATGAGATGTGGCTGAAAGCAGTTGTCTGGGCCAAATGGAGAAAAACATATATGTTTTTTAAAGTGGAACTCTATGGTATCACCCGAACAATAGCCATCTATTCCTTCCCCCCACCTTCCCCCATGCACATGCGCAAGCTCGGTTCCTCAGCTTATCTCCCGAAGAACGGATTGGGAGGGTTGAATCCAACTGCCAAATGCATCTTTCCCATGATATCTGGGGAAGACCCCTACACATTAGACCGTCTAACAGTCCTACAAACATTAATCTTAATCAGCTTTAGGACTCATGCACACAAACGTATTTTCTTTCCATGTCCATTCCATTTTTTTGCGGACCGTATGCGGAACAATTCATTTGATGGGTCCGTATTCTTTATCTTCGTATTTCCGTTCCGCAAAAAAATAGAACATGTCCTATTATTGTCCGCATTACGGAAAAGGATAGTACTGTTCTATTAGGGGCCAGCTGTTCCGTTCTGTAAAAAATGAAATGCACACGGATGTCATTCTATTTTTTTAGATCCGTTTTTTGTGGACCGCAAAATACATACGTTCGTGTGCATGAGCCCTTATTCTGTGACTAAAAGTGGTTTTGCAGCCTCTGCTAGAACTGTGCAGGAAACTATGGACCTAAACTGCGCTGTTATGTAGGAACTGTTTGGATCAAGGGGTCAGAGTGATAGCATATCCTGTAAATGAATTGCTAGAGTAATTAAGCAACCAGAAACATTCACCTGATTACTAAGGATGAATGTGAACAGTGGAGCTTAACTTTACACTCCTATTTCTATACTCGACACTGACAAGATGAATAAATCTTAAATGGGGAATTTGTTGTAATGATACTGATGACCTATCTTCAGAATAGGTCATCAATATTAGATTGGTGGGCGGGCGATTCCCAGCTCCCCCGCTAATCAGCTGTTTTGATAGGTCATGGCGCTTGGTCGAGCTGAATGTTGGAGATTTCTTGTTAGGCGCATGGACTGTAAAAAGTCTGCTCCTCACCATAAATTAGGAGCATCCTCCGGTGGCGCAGGGGATATCAAGACTGATGCAGAAAGCGGCAGTCTTGATAACTCTCCCCCAATGTTCAAAATCATTGCATTTATTGAAAAGAAAAATATTAAATCTTGCATTGAGATAAATATTCAGACCCTTTACTCAGGACTTAGTTGAAGGATCTTTGGCAGCGATTACAGCCTCCAGTCTTCTTGGGTATGATGCCACAAGGTTTGCACACTTCTGTTTTTTCTGCCAATGCTCTTTGCAGATCCTATGAAGCTCTGTCAGGTTGGACTGTTGGTGGACAGTCATTTTCAGGTCTCTCTAGAGATGGGTTCAAGTCTTGGCTCTGCTTGTCCCTAAGCCCCTCTTGTGTTGTCTTGGCTGTGCTTATGCATTGTTCCCACTACAAATGTTAATGTATTTCGAGCACTGTGTATGTCCCATAGACTGTATATGGAGTGGGAGGTTCCCTAGTTACTGTGGCTAGGTAGGGCTGGCTCCACCCTTTCTTCTCAGGGGTGGAAGTGAGTCAGTCTAGTGTTAGCTGTAGATGAGTGAAAAGCTAATAACAGTGTGGAGCAGAGTTAACATTAGGGATGAGCGAATCGACTTTTATCCCCTCAGAGAGCCTGAACTGTATCAGTTCAGGTTTGAGGTTCTGTAGCAGCTCCGGAGTGTATTTAGAGGTTCTGCAGCAGCTCAGTTGTGTAGTGTGAGGTTCTACAGCAGCTGCTGTTACACCAAGAGGCGGGCTTATGTGGTTTGAGCGCTGCTCGACACCCCTGGTGCACAGTACAGGCGCCTCCATTGGTTGAAACACGCCCCCTCCACTTAGATTGACAACACTAAAGTTCATGTCTAGCATTGAGTTCTCGCCCCAGGGACACTCATACAGGTTCTATATGGTATCTTGTGTCACATTTTCCCACAGATGTTGCAGCTGGGTCTGTGGGTCCTGCACATTCTTAGGTTACTGAAGCTGGTGTCCCAACTGGTCCCATAAATACTCAACTGGCGATAAAGCTGATGACCGGGCAGGCCAAGAAAGTGTTGCAATCACAATCTAGTGGAAACAATCATGAGAAATCCTTGTGGTGTGTGGGTGAGCATTATCCTGCTGAAATATGCTCACTACTAGGATTTGTTGCTAAAGACGATACAATTCCAGTCCATAGCAGTCCAGGTTTCTGGCTGTCAGGTGGCAACATCTGTCTGTCAAAGGCAGGACATGTAATGGTCGTCGTGACACCACATTTTCTTCTGCTAAGCGCCTGGAAATAATCCAGGTAGAGACAGGAGTGTGTAAAGAAGGTGCCACCTGTGTACAGTATGGATAGTGGACCACAAAATTGTGTCCATTGTAGAGGCATGTCTACCAGTCAACGATCTCTACCTAAAAGTAGCCTCTGAGAACCTTTTTATAGGCAGCAAGGGAAACATACAGACCACACTGGTTATCATCTATACATCTGCCTGAGACATAACTGTGTGTGACTTTTCTGACATTTCTGTCTGGGTGCATTATTTTTTCAATGAGTGCATGCACTGTACTAGATTACAGCAGATGTGGTAATTGATTCAGGGATTTATGACTATATTTTTGGAGTCAGGAAGGAAGATTTCCCCCTAGTAAAAGGTAGTTGGAGGCTGTCTGAACAGGGTTTTTGCCTCCCTTCAGGATTTAGGTTGGACTTGATGGATCTGTGTGTTTTTTCAACTTTATGAACTACGTAACTATATATTACATTCCTGCACCTTCACTCCAACAAATTTTGCCAAGAATACTGTAGTAAGATATATGCATCTATGTCTTGTCGTCACAGATTGGCCTCTTTTACTACACTGCATATATTGTTGCTTTCCTTCTGCTAATCACTGCCCCTATCACAGTGATGGCTAACCTCCGTCACTCCAGCTGTGGTGGAACTACAACTCCCAGCATGCTCCATTCATTTCTATGGAGTTCTGAGAACAGCCAAGCAAGGGTGCATCTTGGGAGTTGTAGTTTTACCACAGCTGGAGTGTCGGAGGTTAACCATCACAGCCCTATCACATACTGCCCAGTCCCCACAATCACATGGCTTCCATAGTAAATTCATATTGAACATTACACTGACCCAGAATCTCTTAAATCAGGGATGCCCAACCTGCGGCCCTCCAGCTGTTGCAAAACTACAACTCCCAGCATGCCCGGACAGCTTACAGCCATCAGCCTACAGCAGGGCATAATGGGAGTTGTAGTTTTGCAACAGCTGGAGGGCCGCAGGTTGAGCATGCCTGTCTTAAATTATTTGCATCTCCAGCTCAGTATTTCAGTGTTTGGGTTGATGGTTGACACAGTGGCATTTATAACAGTAAAGGCTCATGCACACGACCTTTGTTGTTTTAAAGTCCGTTTTTCACTGATCCGTTATTCGGTATCTGATGTTTTTTTTTTCTCTGATTTAGGCTACATGCACATGACCATATGTATTTTGCGGTCCGCAAAAGAAAACGGATAACATCCGTATGCCATCCGTTTTTTTTTTGCAGATCATTGTAAAAATGCCTAAAACGGACAAGAATAGGACATGTTCTATTTTTTTTGCGGGGCTACGGAACAGACATACTGATGCGGACAGCACACAGTGGGCTGTCTGCATTTTATGCGGACCCATTGAAATGAATGGGTCCGCATCCTATCCGCAAAAAAAACGGAACGGACATGGAAACAACAACATTCGTGTGCATGTAGCCTTAAGTCCTCTTCCGTTCCATTATTGCACAAAACATATCTGTATGGTTTCCGTATTTGATCCGTTTTTTTGTGGATCGTATACAGAAACAGTAACTTATTAATCACCAAACACATGAGCAATATGGGCTAGGCAAAGCATTTCTACACTATGGATCCGCAAAATACGGATGAAATACGGATGACATATGTTCGTGTGCATTAGCCCTTCGTTTGTGGAAAAAGGGGATGTGGAAGTTTGCTTTTTTTAAACAAAAAACTACAAAACTATTCTAGCAGAATCTAACACTAATCCACAAATAAGGACAAATACAAAGGTGTCCAATCTCTGGGCAGTTGCTTTTTGAAAAATGGCTGTGATAAAAATACAAGAGTATTTCCAGGCAAAGTTCTCATAAATTACAAAAGTATTGCATAAAATTAACCCAAGGGATAAATGTGAGACTTTGGCTCTTTCAAGGTGGCACGTTGACAAGGATTAAACATTAATTTCTGTCTGTCTCACTGAAGCATTTCACTCAACTCTGAATCAGATGACAATGACGGACTTTGGGGAAATCCTAAAACATGTTGGAGAATTTGGTCGCTTTCAGAAATGTTTGGTCTTCATGTTGTGTTTCCTGAGTGTGTTTAATGCCTTCCACATGTTTGGGCAGGTGTTTATGGGAATCTCTGTGCCTCACCACTGCAATACCAACTGGATCCTGGAGAAAAACCCAAATCTAACTGAGGACTACCAGCTGAATTTAACCATCCCTCGCAATGAACGTGGAGGCTACGAGCAATGCCTCATGTACACTCCAGTGAACTGGAGTATTGAATCCATTGAGAGGAATGGACTAAACAGCACGGAGGAATGCCGGAATGGATGGGTGTACGACACGTCACAGCAAGAGTCCACGCTGGTCACTGAGGTCTGTACACATTTAATCATCACTAGTAAACCTTCCACATTAGATTGTACGGAGATCCTTCGCCTCCTCCACACAGATTCATAGTTTGCAGCAGCACATTCCTGTTTACACAGGGAGATCTGCTGCCGACAATGATTTATTGTGCAACATCAAAGATGCTTTCACCAAATGAATGAGCATTTGCTTGTTTATCAGGTGATCGGTGGTATGTTTACACAGGCCAATTATCGGTACCAACATTCATTGCTGATAATGGGTCCAATAATTTGCCCAATGATCTGCTTTCGTAAAAGCATCTGTACTTTGCAACAAAATTTTACGTCCAAACTGTGGCACAATTTTGGATCAAAATGTGTTTTCTTGGGTCACGTCCTCTATCCTTCTAATCCACATTCTTTCCAATTAAGCAATTTTTAATGGATTTTTCTTAAACTACATACTCCAAACTGCACCAAAATTTGGCGCAATTTACAACATCTAGGTGCACTCTCATTCATAACTGTAGGCCAATGTTATTTTTATCATATGTCTTACATAGAGAGACATTAACAAATCTATATTGTCACTGTACTATATTGAATATAGTCATTATATATAATGTGCTAAATACTGTATATGATACAATAATACAGGTTACAGGACAACAAGGTGACTTCTAATCTTAATCATTTATAGTAGGGTTAACATTATTCCTTATACTAAACACAAACTGCTTCAGAACCTCTTTGTTAAGGGCAGTACCATTGCACCTGAGGCTCAGCTCCTTTTCATTCCTGGATACTCTCCCACCACATGTACTCATGCCTGGCCCTGAAGTCTAGCGCACAGTGTTTGGCGGTATATGGCTGGAGATCGTGCTGCCGTGAGACTTCAGTGCCAGGAGTGAGTACATCTGCACTGCCTGGACCTGTCAGTCAAAGTGCTGGGGTTCTGCCGGGAATGAAAAGAAGCAGAGCCTCTGGTGCAGCTAAGTGCAATGGCACCTCCCTCGTTTCACTCAGGGGCTAATTAGCATAAAACGAAAAAGCCGATTTCTCAACAGAGGCCACCTATTGAAATGCAAAACCATTACAATGTACTGACAAGTGCGTTTCTCGTCCATCCGCTCAATGAAGCAGATAACGTGACTCATCTGAGAAGGCAACACTTTGCCAATCAGTGGAAATCCAATTCCAATACTGCTGTGAAAATGAAAGCCTTTTCTGCAGATGTAACTTCCTTAGCATAGGTGCAGTGACCATCCGTCTGCTTTGGAGTACCCTATGCAGTGGGGCTCGCTGGACTGTTGTTTTCGACACACATCTGGTAGTCGCCTGGTTTATTTTGGTGGTGAGCTGCTTCACTGTAGCCCGTGAGTCCGCCCTCGCGCACCTTCATAACGAATATTCACCTCTCACATCAATAGCACGTGGTGCTCTGCAGTTTCCATGTCACTTATTCACCATGGCGCCATTTGTCCACTCACGATACACTTTCACCACAGCAGCACATAAACCGTTCACAAACTGCGCAGTAACAGAAATACCGCCACTCCCGGCCCAAAAGCCAATAATTATCCCTTTTTACAACTCTGATAAATCCCTTTTATCCATGACAGCAACGAGGGATGTGTGTGCAGACTATCACACACCTTATCTACCCACCAAGACAGCTCACCGCACGTGACCTCCTTCATGAGCTACGCGCTGGTGATGTCGAAAGTGGGAAGTGGTCATAATAATGTGATTGGACTGTGTATGTTTACATTAAATCACTTCACTATATACTGTACGGCATGATAATCTGTCAGAAATTATAAATGTATGTAGAAGTAAAATATTCAGTGTACAGGTTTTTGATCACTCATGTTTAGAGGGTACAGTATAATTTAGCCTCAATATAATTAGAATATTTTTTGCCATTCAGTTCAACTTGGTGTGTCACAGAAAAGAAGAAACTGACATTTCTCAGGCCATTTACATGTCGGGACTCCTTATTGGATCCATTATTTTTGGTCCCTTAGGAGATAGGTAAGTTGTTATTATTAGCAGCATGGTAGGTTTGTACAGAACAAACATTTTCTATACTAGATCCTCTAGGTTGTGAATAAGGCTACTTTCACACTAGCGTTCGGGGCTCCGCTTGTGAGCTCCGTTTGAAGGGGCTCACAAGCGGCTCCGAACGCATCCGTACTGCCCTAATGCATTCTGAGTGGACGCGGATCCGCTCAGAATGCATTAGTCTGGCGGCGTTCAGCCTCCGCTCCGCTCAGCAAGCGGACACCTGGCCGTGCGGAGGCAAGCGGATCCGTCCAGACTTACAATGTAAGTCAATGGGGACGGATCCGTTTGAAGATGACACAATATGGCTCAATCTTCAAACGGATCCGTCCCCCATTGACTTTCAATGTAAAGTCTGGACGGATCCGTTCAGGCTACTTTCACACTTAGAAATTTTTTTCAACTATAATGCAGACGGATCCGTTCTGGACGGATCCAAACGTCTGCATTATAGGAGCGGATCCGTCTGAGCAGACATCAGACGGACCCGCTCTGAACCGTAGTGTGAAAGTAGCCTAAGAGTCATGATGAGAAGTTAAAAGTTATTTTGTTTCCATGATATTGATGACCTGTTTCCAGCACAGTATCAGATCGGTGGGGGTTTGACTCCCGGCGCCCCTGCTGATCAACTGTTTGAAGCGGCTGTGGTACTCATTCCAGTGCTACATCTTCCATTTTTACCTGCACGCTGTCTACATTGTAGCGGTGTTGCAGAATAATGACAGCTTCCTCTCCCATTGAAGTTAATGGGATGAAAGCTGTAATTACTTTAGCACTGCTGTTACACTGTAGACAGCGTGCAGGTAAACACTGAAGAGGCCGTAGTGCCCGAATTAGTGCCGTGGGCCCCTTAAATAGCTCATTGGTGGGCTGCTAGGAGTGAGACCCCCACCAATATGATACTATGAAAATTAAATTTCCGACTCATTATAGGATTTGTCATCAAAACAATCCATTTGAAGCGGGGCATGTGATCCTGTGGAGTATTAACAAAGGACCAGTACAATGCAGAATTCTAAAAAGATGTGGCTCTAGAATTGCCATTATATGGAGAACACAAGTATTTAGGACACAGATATGTCAACAGAGCGAACAGGTTCTCCTTTTCTGGCATCTATTAGATTTCCTAGTAGCCAAAATCAATGGGTGCATTTAATCCTAGGAGTACTGGATGAGTCAAGTATGTACTACAGTACATAGATTGGTCCTGGCGGCTTTGTCATGAGTCCATGTCATGAGTGGCAATTATTCATGAGTGGCAATTATTCCTCTTTAATGCAGGAGCTGTCCCTAAGAGTCTTAGGGCTCATTCAGACGATTGTATGAATGAGTCCGCATCCGTTCCGCAATTTTGCGGAACAGGTGCGGACCCATTCATTTCAATGGGGCTGCAAAAGATGCGGACAGCATACCTTGTGCTGTCCGCACCCGTAGTTCTGTTCCGCGGCCCCACAAGAAAGATAAAGCATGTCGTATTCCTGTCCACAATTCATTTCTATCATAGTGCCGCCCATGTGTGGTCCACAAAATGCCGAACTCATACCACCGGTATCTGTTTTTTCTGGATCCACCATTTGCAGACTGCAAAACACTATGGCCGTCTGAATGAGCCCTAAGGGCTGGCATTTTTTGCTGAAATAGCAATTCTAGAGCATTTTGTACATTTCTGCTATTGTTCATTTTTTCCTCTTGGCAATGTGTGAACAGATTACCAATTATATGTTATAATTCCCCTTGTCAAAGGGGCCTGTCCATAGTTAGTTTGACACTCTCTTATCAGGGCCAACAATCTTTGTAGGGACATTATTGATTTATACATTTTCAGGAGCAATAACAGAGGAATGCAACAACACAAGATATTGCAAGGGGTCTTTATAAAAAGTATAACCGAAATTATATATTTTTTTCAGAGTGAATGATATTATATTATCTACTATTATCTACTACAGGGATCTGGCCCTGAATTGTAATATACTGATGGAAAACATTATATGAAGAATATAAAATATCCCAAACAGCAAAACCTCACCAGCACCTTCACTGTTAGCACTTTCCTTTCAAAAGGATGTCTCATTTTTATAAGATAGTTTTGAACTAGGATCAATATACACCCCAAGAGAACATAAAACTATGAATAAAAGTTAACCAACGTTAACATTAATCAGATTACAAAGTGTAGAATCCCCTAGACCTAAGTCATATGCTATAACTCACCTTGACTGCACAGTATCACATCTTTGGCAAAATATGATACTAACCTCTTTGTATGACAATAGAATTGTACAATTAACATTTTATGTATGTTTATCGCTGTGTTTTAAAGGATTGGGAGGCGTCCTGTTATATTAATCTCCATGTTACTAATGTTCTCATTTGGCATCGGAGCGGCATTTGTCACAGAATTTTACGTCTACATAGCATTGAGATGTGTGGTGGGAATGGCTATGTCAGGGGTCCTGATTAACAATCTTGTATTAGGTAAAAATACTTTCCATTATTATTTTCAGATGTTTTATGTTTATCTGACCAATGAAATTTTTAAAAAGGTTCCAATGCAACAGAGTTGTCTAGTTTGCTCACCTAATCCTATTTACAGTTGCAAAAAAAAGTATGTGAACCCTTTGGAATTATATGGATTTCTGCACAAATTGGTCATAAAATGTGATCTGATCTTCATCTAAGTCACAACAATAGACAATCACAGTCTGCTTAAACTAATAACACACAAATAATTAAATGTTACCATGTTTTTAGTGAACACACCATGTAAACATTCACAGTGCAGGTGGAAAAATTATGTGAACCCCTAGACTAATGACATCTCCAAGAGCTAATTGGAGTGAGGTGTCAGCCAACTGTAGTCCAATCAATGAGATGAGATTGGAGGTGTTGGTTACAGTTGCCCTGCTCTATAAAAAAACACACACTAGTTCTGGGTTTGCTTTTCACCAGAAGCATTGCCTGATGTGAAGGATGCCTCGCACAAAAGAGCTCTCAGAAGACATACGATTAAGAATTGTTGACTTGCATAAAGCTGGAAAGGGTTATAAAAGTATCTCCAAAAGCCTTGCTGTTCATCAGTCCACGGTAAGACAAATTGTCTATAAATGGAGAAAGTTCAGCACTGCTGCTACTCTCCCTAGGACTGGCCGTCCTGTAAAGATGACTGCAAGAGCACAGCTCAGACTGCCCAATGAGGTGAAGAAGAATCCTAGAGTGTCTGCTAAAGACTTACAAAAGTCTCTGGCATATGCTAACATCCCTGTACGATACGATATGTAAAACACTAAACAAGAATAGATTTCATGGGAGGATACCACAGAGGAAGCCACTGCTGTCCAAAAAAAACATTGCTGCACGTTTACAGTTTGCACAAGAGCACCTGGATGTTCCACAGCAGTACTGGCAAAAAATTTGGTGGACAGATGAAACCAAAGTTGAGTTGTTTGGAAGAAATACACAACACTATGTGTGGAGAAAAAGAGGCACAGCCCACCAACATCAAAACCTCATCCCAACTGTGAAGTATGGTGGTGGGGGCATCATGGTTTGGGTCTGCTTTGCTGCGTCAGGGCCTGGATGGATTGCTATCATCGAAGGAAAAATGAATTCCCAAGTTTATCAAGACATTTTGCAGGAGAACTTAAGGCCATCTGTCCACCAGCTGAAGCTCAACAGAAGATGGGTGTTGCAACAGGACAGCGACCCAAAGCATAGAAGTAAATCAACAACAGAATGGCTTAAACAGAAGAAAATACGCCTTCTGGAGTGGCCCAGTCAGAGTCCTGACCTCAACCCGATTGAGATGCTGTGGCATGACCTCAAGAAAGCGATTTACACCAGACATCCCAAGAATATTGCTGAACTGAAACAGTGCTGTAAAGAGGAATGGTCAAGAATTACTCCTGACCGTTGTGCACGTCTGATCTGCAACTACAGGAAACGTTTGGTTAAAGTTATTGCTGCCAAAGGAGGTTCAACCAGTTATTAAATCCAAGGGTTCACATACTTTTTCCACCTGCACTGTGAATGTTTACATGGTGTGTTCAATAAAAACATGGTAACATTTAATTATTTGTATATTATTAGTTAAAGCAGACTGTGAATGTCTATTGTTGTGACTAAGATGAAGATCAGATCACATTTTATGATCAATTTGTGCAGAGATCCATATAATTCCAAATGGTTCACATACTTTTTCTTGCATCTGTATGTTACCTTATCTATGTTCCACACTGATGGACATTGCGAATGTATCCACCATGTTAGGCAAATACTTAGGACAATGATTGTGAATGAACGATCATTGCCGGCTCGTTTCGATGCAACCCCCATGATTGCTACTGCCATTGTTTGTTTTCATACGGATACATTGTTAGTTGGCAGCAGATCTTGGTTCACACAGGATAATGCCCTGCCCACCAACGATGATTTTAAGGACCATATTAAAGATGGTCAAGGGCACCATTACACAAGGCAGTTGTTGGGAACAAGCATTCATACAAACATTCTTCCCTAGTAACCAACCCAATCCTCAACCTGTGCAAAAAGTCCCTTAGTTCATGACCATAGTGGGGCTCACAATCTAATTTACTTATCATAAACAACCTAAAGCTTGTTAAAAGGGAACCTGTCACCATGAAAATGTAGTCCATTCTGCAGGCAGTTATAGAGCAGAAGAAGCTGAGCAGATTGATATATAGTTTTATTGGAAAATATTCAGTAAATAGTCAATTTAGTCATCTAAATCTCTGCTTATTCTGAGCTAAGAAGTCATGTGGGTCGGGCCTAATCAGTGACTGATAGTTATCTTCATATGCACACTCACACAGGAAGACGGACTAATTAGGACCGCCCACATGACTCTTAGGCTCAGAATGAGGAAAGACATAGATGAATAATAAAATAAAACTAATACTGAATCTTTCCCCACAGAACTTTATATCAATCTGCTCAGCTCCTCCTGTTCTATAACATGGTTCCTTATAGGAATGCTCTCTTGTCGAGTCATCCCATATTTTATGCAGGATCAAAATTCATCGTGAACAGGGGATGTGCTTTAGACAAAAATGAAACTGCATGGGGACCAAACGAACATAGTAAAACTTAATTTACATAAAATATTCAGTATGGCTTTTTGCTATTTTAATAGCTTTCCAGAAAATCTTAGTGAGCAATAAATGAGTTTAATGCTCAGTCTTGCAAATGCTTCCTTGTAGAGGAGAGATGGCTTTCTTGATGCAAAGTTCCAAGGAGTGATAACATGTTGCTCCTCTCACTTCCTCAGCTAACACTACAGTGAACTAAGTACATCACATAGCTTTCTACAAAGGCAGAGTCAGGATTGTTAACCCTAACTGATCCATACAGCCGAATACTGAGTTATAGAATACATCAGAGCATTATGTAACAAAAAACTACTTTGCAAGTATCCTATTCTGGGGTACTGCAAGTGTCTGTACAGGAGACTAAAAGCTTGACAAATTATATTAACTTTTGCTCAGAGGGGAAAGTGAGGTCACACAACAGGGCAATTTATGCTAAATATGTACTTTAATAGGGCTGAGCCCCTAATAAATATTCATGAGCAGTAATTTTGATTGAAAAACACATGTAAGCTGGAAGATCACAGTGTGAATTATATAATGACAATAAACATCTCATAAATGAGAATTATATTGGTGCTTGAAACTTTGTGAACCTTTCACAATTTTTTATATTTCTGCAAAAAGTTGACCTAAAACTACATCAGATTTTCATACAAGTCCTAAAAGTAGATAAAACCAAATCAAATAAATGTGTCAGAAACATTAGAGTTGGTCATTTATTTGATGAGGAAAATGATCCAATATTACATGTCTGTCTGTGGCAAAAGTATGTGGACATCTAGGATTAGCCGATGAATTAAAGGTGAAATTAGAGTCAGGTGTTTTCAATCAATGGGATGACAATCAGGTGTGAGTTGGGTGACCTGTTTTATTTAAAGAACAGAGATCCATCTGTAACATCCTGAAGTATGTCACTAAACTTCTGTTTCCCTGCTACATCATGTCAGGTGTATATGCGTATTGTCACTTTGTGTAATTTAACTTTGCATTTGCCATTATATGTATTTTTAGGCCTGTATTATATATTTGCTGTAATTTCAATGTACACCAGCAGGTGGCAGCCATGTGTAGCAGACCATAGTCAGTTAGTATCTAGCCTTGAATAGTTGATTCCAGCCCGTGTGAGCAGAAGTGGGCTGGTCCCATGTCCTGTCTCATGAGGAGGAGAAGGAAGTTAGTTAGTGTGTACCAGCCCCCCGGCTGGGGAAGGCTGTGTTGGTAGGAGCTCCCAGTTACAGGGATCTCAACCTAGGATCCAAACCTCGGCTGAGGTTAAAGATCACTCTTCCCAGCCTGAGTCATCTACCTCAGCTGGTGACAAGCAAGCAGCCCTCCAGAACTATAGATCTCCAGGAAGAAACCACCATACCCTGCGAGCAGTCCTGTGAGTACTTATCCAAACACCAGGAGAAGCTAAGTACCTCCTCAGCTAGTCAGGCCCAAACCAAGCAGACTACAGACAGAGCAGAAGATAGATACCTGCCAGATCTACTTAGGCGTATGACAAGAAGCAGAATATATATATAGTGGTTTGCCGGCAGCAGATCGTTATTAGACAGCACGATCTGCCACCGACAAACTATAATTTTCAAGCCTGCTTAAAAATCACAATTGCCCGATGAACAAGTGTTTGCTCGTTCATCGTGCAATCGGCTGAAGTATTACATTGCCAGATGATCGTTAACAAACGTTCATACGAATGCTTGTTAGCAATCATCTGCTGAAAAATTTGCAGGTGTGATACAGCCTTAATATTTTAACTAATTTGTTTAATTTGATTATCTTTATCTACTGTTAGGACTTGTGTGAAAATCTGATGAAGTTTTAGGTCTATTTATGGAGAAATATAGAACGTTTTGAATCTGAAGGGTTCAAAAACTTTCAAGCACCACTGTATATTATATATTTTATTATTATATTTATTATTTAATCATAACATCTGTACAAAAAGATCTAAAAATACAATTTCAGTGACTTTTTTTAATCAGTTTTCAAAGAAACATTATGCGACTTTTATTTTACAGTTGCTGAGTGGGTGGGATCTTCTCATCGTGCATACGCCACTATCACCGGCCATGTCTGCTTTGCAGTGGGACTAATGGTTCTGGCCGGGCTTAGTTATGGCATTAGGAACTGGAGGTGGCTACAAATTGCTTGCTCTGCGCCCACGGGCTTATTATTCTTCTATATTTGGTAAGGAAAGGTAACATGACATAGCGTAAGGTGGAAATTGAGAATGTTCTGATTTTTCTACTTGTGATCTGGAAGTGATAATATAATATATAAGATAAAATGTAATAATATATTATTGTGTTTCCAATATCAGATTTATATATCACCGGCAGAGCCTGTAGTTGATACTGCTGTGTGATAATGGATTGTATTGAGAATTTAGATAAAATTATAAATGGATAGCCAAAACATTCAAATGTTTGCATACGGTCTGTTCCACATAGTCAATATTTTGTATCAGTATTTGATCAGTATTTGTAAGCCAAAACCAGAAGTGGGGCCTACAAAGAAAAGGTATAATAGAAATAATTTTGCCTCTTCTGTGTTTTGGACCCACTCCTGGTTTTGGCTTAGACTACTTTCACATTAGCTTTTTTTGCGGATCCGTCATGGATCTGCAAAAACGCTTCTGTTACAATAATACAACCGCATGCATCCGTCATGAACGGATCCGGTTGTATTATGTCTTCTATAGCCATGACGGATCCATCATGAACACTATTGAAAGTCAACGGGGGACGGATCCGTTTTCTATTGTGTCAGAGAAAGCGGATCTGTCCCCATTGACTTACATTGTGTGTCAGGACGCACCACACACCACCACCACATCCGCAACCAAATGGAACGGAATGTATTTTGGTGAATTCCGTTTTGTTCAGTTCAGTTTTGTCCCCATTGACAATGAATGGGGACAAAACTGAAGAGTTTTCTTCCGCTATTGAGATCCTATGACGGATCTCAATAGCGGAATTGAAAACGCTAATGTGAAAGTAGCCTTACAAATACTGATGTAAAAATACTGACCATGTGAAAGAGGCCTAATACCAAGTTAGAAATTTAGGACAGAAAAGTTTCTTTCTAAATGAGAAAAAGCAGGTTCTAAATTTTTGGACCATTATACTAAATAACAAGAACTATAAAAGCATAATAAAAGTTTTTAAATTTTGTTTGCATCACGTGTATTAAAGTAGTGTGCAAATGTTTTAGGCAAATGTGTGGAAAAATGCTTCAAGGTTACAATGCTTTTCAAAATAGAAGTGTTAATGGATTATTTCTCTCAATTAAGAAAAGCTAAGTGAATGAAGAAAAGAGAAATCTAAATCAAATCAATATTTGGTGTTACCAGCCTTTGTCTTCAAAATAGTGTCAATTAGGTACACTTGCATACAGTTTTTGAAGGAACTTGGCAGGGATGTTGTTCCAGACATCGTGGAGGACTAACCACAGATCTTTTGTCAATGTAGGCCTGCTCAAATCCTTCTGTCTCTTCAAACTTCATAGTAGTTTGTCATGTAGTAAGTATTCCTATACAGCAGAAGTATCATTTCATATTTCACTGCAGGTTAAAATGTAGCTGTATAGCGTAGTGGTTAAAGGGTTTCTACCACTTCATTTCACATAATTAGCTTTCAGACACTAGCGATCCGCTAGTGTCTGCTCTACCGAACCATCCTAATATAATTGCTTTTGGGGCAGCCGTTTCGCTAAAAAAAGAACTTATATAGATATGCTAATGAGCCTCTAGGTGCTATGGGGGCGTCATTAGCACCTAGAGGCTTGGTCTACCTTCACAAACTGCCGCCGCCCAGCGCGTCCCTCCAGCCCGCCCATCTCCTCCGGAATGCGATCCTCCCTGTGAGCGTATGTATTCGGCACATGCGCAGTGAATGTCTGACCGCTTCCCTGCTCAGACATCTCCACTGCGCCTGCGCCGATGACGTCATAGTGCTCCGAGGAACAGGTGCAGTGGAGATGTCTGAGCAGGGAGATGTCATTAGCATATCAATATAAGTTCTTTTTTCAGCGAAACGGCTGCCCCAAAAGCAATTATATTAGGATGGTTCGGTAGAGCAGACACTAGCGGATCGCTAGTGTCTGACAGCTAATTATGTGAAAACAAAGTGGTAGAAACCCTTTAAGGTTTTTGGCTCTAATGTAGAAGGTTGTGAGTTCAAATACTGGCAGAAACTTTCAGAAATAGTTTTGACAAAAAAAAAATCTTAGTTTACTTACTTACATTCTCGCATCTTTTGGACAAATCATCCTACCACAATACTGTGCCGCTGTGCTCCCCAATACAATACTGGAGAAACAGATAAACCCCCTGATAATACTAGTACCACACAGAGCCCCGCATATAAAATACCCCTTCTTTGTGGCCTCAGTAGATGCCCCCATAGTGTCCCCCAATAATGTGCCAGTAAAAAGGGACCCCCATAATGCCCCCCAATAATGTGCCAGTAAGGGACCCATAGATGCCCCCCCATGTGCCAGTATCAAGTGCCAAACCCCCCCAAGTGCCAGTATCAAGTGCCTCCCCCCATGTCCCAGTATCATAGTGCCATATCTCCCCCCCCAAAGTGCCAGTATCAAGTGCCTCTCTCCTTCCCCCCACTATGTGCCAGTATCATAGTGCCATCTCCCCCCCAATATGCCAGTATCAAGTGCCTCTCTTCTTCCCACCCACCTCCCCATGTGCCAGTATCATAGTGCCATCTCCCCCCAATGTGCCAGTATTAAGTGCCCCTCTCCTTCTCCCCCATGTGCCAGTATCATAGTGCCATCTCCCCCCAATGTGCCAATATCAAGTGCCTCTCTCCTTCCCACCCACCTCCCCATGTGCCAGTATCATAGTGCCATCTCCCCCCCAATGTGCCAGTATTAAGTGCCTCTCTCCCTTCTGCATAGACCTCAGTGGGACCCGGCACCCTCCCCTCTTTAGAGCAGGGGGTGCCTGGTTTAATGCTCGGTTTCTCCCATTGACTTCCATTGTGTTTGGGTGCTCTGTAGAACATCCGAGCATTGCAAAGTGCTCTACCAGAGCACCAGAGCACCCGAGCGCTTTGGTGCTCGATCAACACTAATAGTGACACAGGGGCCCAGGCTGGGTACAAGTGCACAGTACCTTGTAGATAGAACAAAGTCCAGCTCTCAAGTGGTAGAGGTGCTCTGACCTGCTCTGCACGGATCCGGACTGTGTTCACACCCAACCTAAAAGTCTAAATTGATCCAGCGAGTAAAATCAATGATTCTTTATTTCTTCATTTAAAAAAATGTATTAACAAGTAATGCTCCTGCATAAAATCAATGCGTTTCAACCATAAGACAGGTCTTCATGGATTCATAGTATAAACTATCATACTTTATACTATGAATCCATGAAGAAGACCTGTCTTATGGTTGAACGAATGAAGAAATAAAGAATCATTGATTTTACTCGCTGGATCCATTTGGACTTTTTTGTTGCACAAGTGCTTTTTCCTTCCCTCTCCTATGTACTGTATGTAGCTCCCGATACTTTACATTAAATGCAATGCATTACCTGTTTTATTGCAGTATGTGAGTGAAATTAGGTAAAATAATTTTTTTAGAATTAACCTGTAGATCCTCAAATTAAGTTTTATAAGATGGTGGAACTCTTCCCCAATACATTGTTTACAATGTTATAATATGATGCGTGTTTCAGCCCAGAGGTGGGAAGACTAGTGTTACCAATCCATGGGCATTTCATTTGTAATGTAATATATGATCACTGCTTTTTAGTATAATATTTTAAATCATGTTCCAATCTTGTCTAAATTGGGAGTGGCTACTGCTGGGTCAATCAGTCCGATGCACAATGGTAGCAGGGAGTTGTGATCCAGGTCCCGCTTCCTACAAAAAAAAGTGCTGTTAGTCTATGTGATAATGCGGTGGGAACTCCACACACACTGGTGCTATTGTGGGGGACAGAACTAACTTACTTGGTGTAAAATGAGGATGGGGCATAGCCCAGTGGCAGCAGCAAATCAATGCACTTAACAAGAGTTAGCAGGATTGATCATGTGTGTCCCATATGGCAGTGCAAAACTGCTCTTTGTCAGTCTTAAAAAGTCTGATGAGTTCTGATGAGGGCTCTCTCCACAAGTACGATATGATGTTGGATCTCCATAAGCGAATAACTAGGCATACATCCAGAAAACACTGCGGTTGTGACAGGGCGTTACGGATCTAGGTGAGAGCCAACAAGTAGGGTAAGCCACCATTACCAATCATTTGTACATAGTTGGAAATGATCAACCAATATTAACCGGACAGATTAATATCAAAAACAATATAGAAAAGTGAGGGGGCACTCCAAGAGGGATGTCTAGATGATATAGATATTTATTAATATATTAAAAACATACCCTTAAAACCATTAAAACATACATAAAACACATATGCAAAACGTCACTGGTAGGGTCCCAGCATCAATCTACATAGAATTGACAACACTTACAGTCTGATTGCAATGGTAAAGACAGAATGAATGTCCCAATCATATGTTGCAACAGTGTGCAATTTCACTGTAACCAATGACGTTGAAGCTATAGTGATGCTTATCACTAGCGGCCCTGTGGCCCAGTCCTATTGGGGCAACGATGATGGTGGTGTCCCTTAATCTGATGTTTCTGGACAAGCAGAGGTATATACCAAATTTGGAGACTGAACTCCAGCTACTTACAGTCTCTCGTCGCTTTCAGTGTTGCGGTCTTACCCTTCCTGGCTGTCTCTCCGCAGCGCTGGTTTCCAGGCGGCCGTACACTCACAGCGTCTCACGTGGTGTACTCGGCCAAGACGTGGCGTCCCACGTGACCTGGTTACCTGGGGTGCCGGCTGGACGCTGGTTTGACGTCACTGGTATGCGACTTGAGCTCCGGTTCTATGCCGGTAAAGAATCTAGTGTAGCGATATCTTTGTCTTTGTTGTAGAAAGCTTTCTTGTTCTTTCCAGGAATCCACGCTCACTCGGTATTTGCCAGGCAAATACCGAGTGAGCGTGGATTCCTGGAAAGAACAAGAAAGCTTTCTACAACAAAGACAAAGATATCGCTACACTAGATTCTTTACCGGCATAGAACCGGAGCTCAAGTCGCATACCAGTGACGTCAAACCAGCGTCCAGCCGGCACCCCAGGTAACCAGGTCACGTGGGACGCCACGTCTTGGCCGAGTACACCACGTGAGACGCTGTGAGTGTACGGCCGCCTGGAAACCAGCGCTGCGGAGAGACAGCCAGGAAGGGTAAGACCGCAACACTGAAAGCGACGAGAGACTGTAAGTAGCTGGAGTTCAGTCTCCAAATTTGGTATATACCTCTGCTTGTCCAGAAACATCAGATTAAGGGACACCACCATCATCGTTGCCCCAATAGGACTGGGCCACAGGGCCGCTAGTGATAAGCATCACTATAGCTTCAACGTCATTGGTTACAGTGAAATTGCACACTGTTGCAACATATGATTGGGACATTCATTCTGTCTTTACCATTGCAATCAGACTGTAAGTGTTGTCAATTCTATGTAGATTGATGCTGGGACCCTACCAGTGACGTTTTGCATATGTGTTTTATGTATGTTTTAATGGTTTTAAGGGTATGTTTTTAATATATTAATAAATATCTATATCATCTAGACATCCCTCTTGGAGTGCCCCCTCACTTTTCTATATTGCCATTACCTTTTGTGGGTCCTGAGGGTAGGACCAGAGGGTGAGCACCTATCCGTACGGAACGGGGGTGAGCCGCTGTACGCTTTCACGTTTTTTTAATATCAAAAACATCGGACCCCCAAGGAGTCATAATAATCACCAAAAAAATTAATGAAAATAACTTACATATGTATGAAGATCCAAACAACTTTATTGTAAGTATATATAAACATATAAACAATACATACATATATAATAAAACAGGCAGCACAAGGCGGGACACACAGATGAGTAGCAGGACCCAAGGAGAGGCCGGGAGATCGATGCACGAAATGACAGGGAAAAAGAATGCTAGCTGAAAGAGTTTGGGGCGTTGCTGCTATGAGGTTTTGAGATATGCTCTTTCAGCTAGCATTCTTTTTCCCTGTCATTTCGTGCATCGATCTCCCGGCCTCTCCTTGGGTCCTGCTACTCATCTGTGTGTCCCGCCTTGTGCTGCCTGTTTTATTATATATGTATGTATTGTTTATATGTTTATATATACTTACAATAAAGTTGTTTGGATCTTCATACATATGTAAGTTATTTTCATTAATTTTTTGGGTGATTATAGTTGGAAATGAGAAACTGTTGTGAAAGTTAAAAGTATCTGCGCTTGACTGGTAACTGTAATTGTGGTTTTGGGGTCCTGATCACATCAGCCTCTTCCCAAGAGACCATACTTTACAAGTTTACAGTTTTAAGGCAATAACTGGAGATCTGCATTAAATATAGACTTATTGTTTTCATATGTGTAATCCTACAGGGTTCTTCCAGAATCACCACGATGGCTTTTAATTAATGGCAAATATGAGGAAGCAAAAAATCTTCTTCAAAAAGCAGCACATTTTAATAGACGGACTATACCAGAGGAATTACTGCTACAGGTAGCAAATCTCCCTGTCTACAGTCTAGGTAGAATATTCTATTGCAGAGGATAGCTCAAAAGTCCTTGGACAAATGTGTCACTTCTGTCTGTGGATCTCCCAATCTCTCTATCTTCTGGCCATGATGCAGTCTCAAAGATTGCTGCTGTTCACCTTCCTTCCTTTCTTAGCCTTTTCCACTGGTCCCCCTGCTATTGTCTACAAGGAAGAAGAAAAAGTGCTCATGGGATTTGTAGTCCACTTCACATCAAAAGAATCAGCACTAATGCCTGCTGCTGTGAGTCCCTGCTTGTAATTCACAGTCGCAGCATTCACTAGACCAGTGATGCCCAACCTGCGGCCCTCTAGCTGTTGCAAAACTACAACTCCCAGCATGCAATATCAGTCTACAGCAAGCCATGGTGGGAGTTGTAGTTTTACAACAGCTGGAGGGCCGCAGGTTGAGCATCCCTGCACTAGACCCACAGGGGTTATATTACAAAATTCTAATTTTGACATTTCTCCCAGTTACAAGAAGAAAAGCAGAGTAAATCTGGAACTATGCTTGATCTGTTCAGGATTCCATATTTAAGAAAAGTAACTCTTGTCATGAGTTTTGTGTGGTAAGTTCTACGACAATACACCTAATTATGTCTCCCTTGTACTCAGGAGAATGTACAGTACAGATAATAACATCTTGTCTCAGACTTGAGTATTTCCATTCAGAGCTTTTTTATTTCTTGGGTATGGAGAAGAATTGTACACATAGAAACCTATTAGATCCTGCAAATACTGTTAATGGTTAATCATTTTACTTTGGTTACTATACTGCATAAACATGGATAAAAATTTTATAGTTTTTCCTCTCTAAAGTTTAATTACTTTAAAGGGGTTGCCTGAGACAAAAATTCTCAGGGGGCTGGACATGATATACAAAGAAAAAAGGACACTGTTCTTGTCAAAGCATCCCAGTTCCAGTGCTGTGGCTCCTGTCTCTGTTTGCGGTCTCCACTGGGCCAGAAGTGTAATGTGCATATGTCTACTGTCGGCCTTTCAGTGGCTTTAGAGGCCACGTCAGGTGAAGTATAGATGTCTAGCTGGCAGGCTTCGATAAAATTAACTTCCTTGGTAGTGTTAGTGCAAATTGTAACTAATTTGGTGATTAACAGTTTCTTAGGAAGCAATCTAGCGCAGATCATTACGGATGCAGCGATACCTAATATGTCTATTTTTAATTTTTTGTTTGCTATACTACTCAATTGTCCATTTATGTATTTTCAGTTTTCACGTGGTCGCAATGAAAATTTTTTTTTGCTGGGTGCTTTCAATTTAATTAAGTATCATATATATGTGATTACTGCAGCAATACCCACGGTGTGGCAGCATGTCACCCACTCACACCTAATGGTCATATCATTAATTGAAAACACCTAACTTTTATTTCACTTTCAAATTAAATGATAATTCTAAAGGTTCACATACTTTTGCCACTCACAAGCAATGATGGCCAGTTCGCATGGTTTGCCTGCGAACATATGCGGGCTGCCATCTTTTTTTCACAAGTCCGGCGAGGCACAGGTAAGCCCTTACCTGTCCCTGTGCCACGAGCCGTTCTGAAAACAAATGCGGTCACCGGGAGCAGGCAGTTCCGAGAACAGCCCGATGAAGGCCCCCGGTGGCTGTTCTCGGAACTGCCTGCTCCCGCTGACCGCACTTGTTTTCAGACCGGCTTACCTGTGCCTCGCCGGACTTGTGAAAAAAGATGGCAGCCCGCATATGTTCGCTTGCGAACAATGTGAACTGGCCATCACTGCTCACAAGCATGTAATATGGGATCATTGTCCTCAATAAATAAATGACCAACTCTAATATTTAGATACGTTTGATTTGTTTATCTTTATCTACCTCTAAGACGTGTATGAAAATCTGATATAGTTTTAGGTCAATTTTATGCATAAATATAGAAAATGTAAAAGGCTTACAAACTTTAAAGCACCTCTGTGTTAATACATAGTTATCAGATCTCCCTTTAGACATCTTTTTTCTAAACTAAATAATTGTTTCCTGCCCTTGAATCTGTTCAAACTTTGATATGTCCTTCTCTGTAAAGTGGTAGAACTATCATGTGCATCTACACCCATGTCAAGAACATAGTACAAGAACATAGTGCGCCCCATGATCTTGTTAGCCTTGGCAGCAGCTGCCTGACTGATTACTACAGTTAAGGTTACTGTCAACTAAAATTCCCAAGTACTATTCCATGCCAGTCTTACCCAGTTTTTTACCATTTGGTATGTACTAGTGATATGTATTCTCCCTACCCATTTGCAACTTTTCTGCCCAAGCTTTCAACCAGCTGTAGTAATATACATTACAGTCCTTGTTTTTGTTCATTACCTTACACAGTTTACTATCTGTAAAAAATATTGTACTGTGAAACTCTTCAGCAAGATCTTTAATGAAAATATTGAAGATTACTGAGTCCATTACTGCTCGCTTAAATACCTCACTTGTGACAGTGACCCAATTTGAGTACGTACCATTAATAACCACCCTGGTTTCTATCACTGAGCCAGTTACCCACACATACAAATTTCCCCCCAGTCCAAGAATTCTCATTTTATGTACTGTACTAACATTTTATGTGGCACAGTATTAAATGCTTTGGAGAAATCAAGAGATTACATCCAATGACTCACCCTTTTCGAGTCTAGAACTTGCCTCCTCATAGAAACTGATTAGATTAGTTTGATAGGACAAGTATTTCATAAATACATGCTGATATGGCCTTATACACTTATTTGCCACCGATGTACATGATAAAAGCCTCTGATGAGTGTGAGTGGCAATCTCTTGTACAAGCAATGGAAGATAGTGAACTTGCTATACTTCTTCCCCTAGCGACACTAGTTGCATGTAGAATTCCAGTGAGTGAGATACAATGGATGTGCTTTTAGGTAATTTATTGAATGCACTTTGAGAAGTTATGTGATAGATGTCAAATAAAATCCTGTCTCCGGATCTGTGATGCATATCTGGCAAACAGGAAAGGGATGCATAAGACAGGTTTCACCTCAAGAAGAGGAGTAACAGAAAGAAAAGAATATGGAAATTACAGCCTCAGATAATGTACATAAACCAAATATAACAATGGCGACAAGATGGCAGCAGAGCACAGTAAGTATAGTGGGTAACAGATATACCACTGAATACAATGAAAATGGAATTTAGTTGGGAAGCCAATAGCTGGGACAGCACAACACATATTTTCATTAAGAAACTACAGGATAGCATCTCTTAGAAAACCTTCAGTGTGCCACCCATAGATGTTAAAATAATAGGCCTACAGTTTCCGAACTCACTTTTTGACTCCTTTTTGAATATTGGCACCATATTTGCTATATGCCAATCCTGTAGAATAGACCCTGTCATGTAGATTCCTTAAATATTAGAAATACTGTAGGGTGTATGCCATCTGAATCTAAATCCAAATAACCTCAGTGTACCAGGTAACTCTAAAAGGTGGTGTTGATACTACTTATTGTGACAACATTCTACGTTATATTAAAAAATCTTTAGTTTTTTAATTTCCATTTCTTTACATGTTGAGTTTCATTTTAAACTTTTGATGTGATTGCAGGTTTGTAAACAGTCTGGTATATTATGGTCTGAGTTTAAACGTTGGTAGCTTTGGGCTGGACATATATCTCACACAGCTTATATTTGGTGCAGTAGAAATTCCAGCTCGCCTTGGATCCATGTTCATAGTACAGATCATTGGACGGAAACTAAGTCAATCTCTGTGCCTTTTATTGGGAGGAACTGTGTGTCTGGTCATTATTGCCATACCAAAAAGTAAGACATGATATAATTATCTTGTTATCTAAATTTGGAAAAGGAGGTTTACATTTTAAAAAAATTGGAAAGTGAACAATATTTTGGCTTTCAAGGAAAAATCTGTATTTAGCATTTTACATAGAATTTAATTAGTATAGATTTCTAAGGATTATATTTATAGTACGCATTTGCAAGATCATAAGTGTTAGGAGATTGCAGTTACTCCCAGACTTTGGTACCTTACTGGACCAAATAGTCAATCTGTCATTTTAAATATGATATGATAGAGGTGCCCGTCATCATCTTATTCCATCTCCCCATGTCAATAATCATGAATCATCAGTTGATTTACAAGGTATCTGTGGGAAATATCTGTTGTGGAACACGGATTTGACAAACATTTGTTTTCTCTCTTACATAGTTTTGTGGTTCAATCTCTTTTTATTAAGACAGTTTTGAAATACAATAACAAGGTGATATAGGCACAGAAACATTGTGTCTCCATCAGTAAAGCTTGACATAATGCAGTATCATAGGCAAACGTAGCTACATAATACAGTGCAATACCAAGAACAGATGTAATAGAGACAGTAATGTAATGTAACCTAGGTAGAAATACAGGTGTAGGGTACTATCATTTATTAAAAAGTGCAAAGGGTGAGGTATATAGAAACGATAAGACAGGCAAAAAAGAACACAGACTCACAGACTTACATAGGAGACCGGACAGATACAAGGGATTAGGGTGGGTAAGAGTGTCTACGTTATCAGAGACACTGACCATCTAGGTGACCTGTGAAGGAACAATGCCATTGATCAGCCAATCCGAGAATTGCAAGGACTTGCGGAACTGAAGCCAAGGCTCCCAAGCCTGTGCAAATGCAGACACCAGGTCGTGATCTTCAGCCCAGAGCTCCTCCATGTGAACAAGGATATCGAGTGCAGATACCCAAGTTATTCTCTGAAGACTCTCAGTTGCTCTCCATCTGCGGGGAACTATTTGCCTCATGGCCAAAACAAAGAGTCTGAGTGATCCTCTCTTAATCTGTTGGATCTGACCTGGAAAAACAGATAACAAGGCTACTGTAGGTGAGGGAGGTACAGTAGACCGGTAAAGGGAATTATATAAGGTGAATACATCTCTCCACAAAGGAGCCACCCCCGGGCAATCCCACCAGATGTGAAGCAATGCGTCGACCGCCGCCGAACAACACCAGCAGGTATCAGGTACAGAAGGATAAAACTGGTGGAGCTTTACCGATGTACTATACCACCGAGTCAGTATCATGTAGTTGAGTTCCTGCAGTCTACACGACACTGATGATTTATGAGTAAATAGTAGATATCTACTCCATTGTTCCACTGTAAGAGTGGTGCCTATTTCTTCCTCCCAAGTGATAATGAACCTAGGAGCTGTTGCCGAAGCATTGACTGCCACATCCCCAATCTATCCAGTGTTCAGTAAATTGTAAATGAATGAGATAGCGTGTCCAGGTGCCGAGTCCGCAACACACAGTTTTTCTAAGTCTGATAGAGGGGCACATAACTGCGATCCAGGTGCCAGGGAGTTAATAAAGTTGTGTGATAAGTCATTGAGAGGGCGCAAGCCATTACTGTTGTAGAGGTCTATAACCCTAGTTAAATTCCCACTCGGGGATCGAAAGGTCAGAAAAGATTTGAGGCCCGGAGGCAGAGCTGGGTGGTCTGTTAAGACTGTAAGAGGGCCTGGTGTTGTGACTAGATTAAGTTCAGATGCAAACTTGCTCCAGGACTTCGCCAAAGAAAGCATAAGTGGTGAAGGTTGAGGGTGGGGCAACTGGGCCTGTGTAGAGGATGGGAGCCAAAAAATACCTGATGCCAAGTGTGGCGCCGTTCCATGTTCTATCTCCACCCACAATTGCGTAGAGCAATTAACAAGAAGGTCAAGGACACAATTCGCAATCGCTGCCCTGTAATATGTGAGAAAGTTGGGAAGGCCCACTCTGCTGAAGGTCTTTGGATGCATCAGCAGACTATAGCTTAACCTCACCCTAGAGCTTTTTCATATGAATTGAGAAGTCAGTCTCTTGAGGCAGCCAGTAAATGCTTGAGGGATCCCACAAGGGATCGTCTGAAATAGATACAGAAGTCTGGGTAAAATGTCCATCTTAAGAGCATTGATTTTGACAAACCATGAGATTTGGAGTGAGGACCACCTCTGGAGATTCAACTCAAAAGGTGGGAAGGATTTGCAGATAGGTGAACTTAATGGATTGTGCAGCCCATTGAAAGGAGAATGCTTCCCTAAGTTGGGTGGATTCTCGGTGATGGAGGGTGATATTCAATATTTCTGACTTCTGGATATTCACCTTGAAGTTGCTGGGACGTCCAAAGAGCTCAAATTCTCAGATGGCAACCCTCAGCCCTAATGTTTTAGATGGTCAGATAAGCAGCATGCCTCACCCCTAATGTTTTAGAGGGTCCGCTCAGCAGCAGACTCTCACCCCTAATGTTTTAGATGGTCAGATTAGCACCAGGCCCTTACCAGCAGGCCCTTACTCCTAATGTTTTTGAGGGTCACCAGTAGGCCATCAATTTTTCAAGGGTGTGTATGATGCCCTCCTTTATGTGTAATATTGGAGTGCCAGTTCCTTGTAATTTTTGGCAGCCCTTTCTCTTAGTGCATAGGCTTTATGAGTGTAAGAGTCCCACTACCTGAACAATTGTACCACAATTTGAATGAGGCCCTCCTTTATGTGATATACAGGTTGTATAGGAGTGCCTCTTCCTTGTAATTTTTGGCAGCACTTGCACTTTACATACATGTAAATATACAGGAAAGAATGTTTCCTAACAATTTTTCCTCTAAATTCGATTTTATCTTCGGTTTTGTGCGTATTATTGTCAATCTGTAAAAGTGGTGTACTACTCGGACAGCATTGTTCCCATTAGCGACCTGGGAGTCCTAGATGCATCCAGACATCCCCCCCAAATGCTGTTCCCGAACCATTTCGGTGGTGTTTCTATCAATTTCGGACCTTTTCCTATGAACCAGACACCCTCCCCTCTTCAGAGCAGGGGGTGCCTGGTTTAATGCTCGGGTTCTCCCATTGACTTCCATTGTGCTCGGGTGCTCTATAAGTTTTCTATTCGAGCACCTGAGCACCTTGGTGCTCGATCAACACTAATGGCATACAATGTAGTGGGAAGGGGGAAAAAAACTCCAAATGAGGTGGAATTGGGTTTTGTTCCTACTGCGTTCCCTTTGCAACAAAACTGACCATGCACTTCATTTTCTGGGTTAGTACAATTACAACGATACCACATTATATATATATATATATATATTTATATATATATATATATAGTTATTTTTTCTGTCTAAATTGTGTAAAAAGAAATCAAAACTTTGAAAAAATTTTTTTTACATCATCATATTCTGACCCCCACAACTTTTTTTTTATAGTTATATCTACTGAGCTATGTCGGGGCTCATTTTTTGCGGAACGATCTGTAGTCTTTATTGATGCCATTTTGGAGTGTGTGATTTTTTGATCACATTATATTTTTTTAAATCAGAAATGTGATAAAAAAAATAGAGAATCTGCCATTTTGACCCTTTTTTGCCATTCGCCGCATTGGAAAAATATTTTTATATTTTAATAGTATGAGCGTTTTCAGACGCGGTGATGCCCATGATGTTTATATTTTTTGTTATTTATTTTTTTATTCTACGGAAAGGGGGTGATTTAAATTTATATATTTTTTTATGTTATTAGCTCATGTTTGAGGATACAAAACTCCTTTTTTTTTTATTCTGAACCATCATGGTTCTTATAGATCCATGATGAGAGGAGAATTGCTAATTTCTTATGTTGGCCTGCCCCCTGCTGGCCAAAATAAGAATTGCAGCTTTCATTCCCTGGGTCTCTTCAGAGAGACACAGCATATTCAATTGAATTACCGACATCCTCTTTGTATGCATTGGATGCCGATAAGAAGCCTGGAAGCGCACGTTTCAGGTTTTTTTTAGCACTTGATCACGGCATCTAAAGGCTTTAATGACTGGGATCGGCATTGTTGCCAGTCGTGGTCATTACATGTGGGTCTCTGCTGTTTGAAACAGCAGCGAGCACATTGTTTACCCATCTTTCCAGCACCGTACGTGTACGGAGCTGGTAGAGAAAGGGTTAATAAGTTAGTTTATTATATATATACTGTATATCACTGAGGTAGTTGCACATGCTCAGTTCTTTCAACTGTTTCCAGCTTTTTTAGAAGCTACAGGGAGTTGCCAGCTTGAATAAATCTAGCAGCGCAATTGGAACAATGAATCTCTTGATCCATATGAAGTACAGATGTGGTTCTAGCCGTGTTAGGCATTGTTATATACTATATTGATTTTATTTTTTAACATTAATCATGGGATTACAAAATGGGTTATTTTTAATCTCTTTTTTTTTCTTCTTTTAAGCGTTACCTGTTGTCGTCACTGTGCTTGCAGTTATTGGAAAATTTGCCATTGCAGCCTCTTTTTCCATTTGCTATATTTATGCAGCAGAGGTATTCCCCACAGTCATCAGGTGAGTGGTTTACAAAAATCATATAATCGTTACTCTACCAGAAAATATAAAGGGCAAGAATGATAGTAAGGCCTCATGCACATGGCAGGGCTAAGTGCACAGGACATGTATAGCAGCATGTGGAATTCCTACGGTATTACTTCATGAGCTTCTATACAACACCATATTACAGAGGCAGGTTTAGGACCAATGCATGTGGCACAGCGGCTTTATGTTGGCACACAAAGTACAGAGCTATACAATGCTTCAAATGGTTGTATGTAAAGAACTATTCTCCCCCCAAAAGCAATACAATGTCACAATTTCTGTACCTCATATCTGAGGCATTCGGTATCTGATCCTACAATGCCTCTTATTAAATCTGTGTCCCCCATTAATGAGAAATCAGCTCTAGCCCCTCGGAGCACATTAGCTTCTTTGCTTTCCAACCTTAGCCACTACCCTGACTGACAGGACCAGGCCTCCTCACTATGGTCTTGCCTGTCTGGAAATGCTGCATGTGCCAGGTCATCTTTAATTGATGCATGCTTAGTACATCTCTTAGCTTTCCCTAATGATGAGATGCCAACTGCACATATACCGACCCTATCAGTCAAGGGGAGCAGCTAAGGGTGGAAAGGTAAAATCTGAGATGTTTTGAGATGCTAAGAGATATATTGTTTCAATCAGCAGGATCAACCATACCCGGCAGTATGCCTTGTTTAATAGAGTTGGACCTGCTGACAGATGCTCTTTAACCAATTCATTACTAGAGTGTTTACCCAGCTTCCTTACCAGGCCAATTTTAAAATTTAAGAACTTCGCCTATCCAGCGACATACTGTAACTAAAAATAAGTGTGTCCCATAGCAAGTTTTTGAATGTGCTCCCCCCCAGCAACTTCCTTGCAACCCCTTCCTCCCATGCAGCACGTGACCTAGTGACTGGCCACAGTAGTCATGTGCCCCATGTCAACATGTATGGTGATGCAGAGAGACCCTGGACCTGTAGAAGAGTCGGTGGTGGAGAGATGGAGCCAAAACCTAGTGGCAGAGATCAGGTACATATGATCACCACCACATGTCTGGCCATGTTGGAGGGTCTAGAAAAAAACTGGAACCCACTTTATTAATAGAATCTCTTAATGGGTCCCACCAAACAGTGACAATGTCCCAAAACTAAATCAGCAGTGCTGATTGAGTTTTGGGGTGCTGTAGCAACACTGTCAGGCTAGTTGGGAGTTAGGCATTATTTATGTCTCCTACCTCCCTCTGAGACCTCCCTGTCCTACTCCACTACTTTTGTCTCCTTTCACTGATCTACAAGTTAGTGACAGAGACAGTGATAAGTTCCCTAACTTACAAATAATTTCACTCCTCAGAGACTCAGCCTCCTGGTGAGCAGACTCCGCACTCCAGTCAGGATGCACAGGACTACTACAGTCACCTAAAGAATTATTAGGAACACCTGTTCTATTTCTCATTAATGCAATTATCTAGTCAACCAATCACATGGCAGTTGCTTCAATGCATTTAGGGATGTGGTCCTGGTGAAGACAATCTCCTGAACTCCAAACTGAATGTCAGAGTGGAAAAGAAAGGTGATTTAAGCAATTTTGAGCGGGGCATGGTTGTTGGTGCCAGACGGGCCAGTCTGAGTATTTTACAATCTGCTCAGTTACTGGGATTTTCACGCCCAACCATTTCTAGGGTTTACAAAGAATGGTGTGAAAAGGGAAAAACATCCAGTATGCTGCATTCCTGTGGGCAAAAATGCCTTGTGGATGCTAGAGGTCAGAGGTGAATGGGCCGACTGATTCAAGCTGATAGAAGAGCAACGTTGACTGAAATAACCACTCGTTACAACCGAGGTATGCAGCAAAGCATTTGTGAAGCCACAACATGCACAACCTTGAGGCGATTGGCTACAACAGCAGAAGACCCCACCGGGTACCACTCATCTCCACTACAAATAGGAAAAAGAGGCTACAATTTGCACGAGCTCACCAAAATTGGACTGTTGAAGACTGGAAAAATGTTGCCTGGTTCCGATGCGTGTCGATTTCTGTTGAGACATACAAATGGTAGAGTCCGAATTTGGCGTAAACAGAATGAGAACATGTATCCATCCTCTGATGGCTACTTCCAGCAGGATAATGCACCATGTCACAAAGCTCGAATCATTTCAAATTGGTTTCTTAAACATGACAATGAGTTCACTGTACTAAAATGGCCCCCACAGTCACCAGATCTCAACCCAATAGAGGATCTTTGGGATGTGGTGGAACAGGAGCTTCGTGCCCTGGATGTGCATCCCTCAAATCTCCATCAACTGCAAGATGCTATCCTATCAATATGGGCCAACATTTCTAAAAAATGCTATCAGCACCTTGCTGAATCAATGCCACGTAGAATTAAGGCAGTTCTGAAGGCAAAAGGGGGTCCAACACCGTATTAGTATGGTGTTCCTAATAATTCTTTAGGTGAGTGTAAATGCTGCCACTAGGCTTGTAACGGTCACGTCCACACACACACAGGGGGAAGGGTAGTGACCACTGCGCTCCACCCTCACCCCTGGCCCTGCCTACTTGCCTCACGAGTCCTGATGACAGGGGACAACTGGACGGCAGTCCCTAACTTAGGATATGTGCAGGGAAGACAGACAAGACAAAATACGGAACATGAACGGACCGGGTCAGAACCAAGAGAGCTACGCAGTACAACGGATTAAGCAAAGAATGGTCAGGAGAAGCCGGGGTCAAATACCAGGAGAGTAGCGAAGTACAAGAGGAGCAGGCAGAGGATCGTCAGGGAACAGGATCAGGTAAATATTCAGTAGTCCAACAAATAGCCAGGAACCTAGAAATCAACAGGCAACCTGTAGCCAGCAGGCTGCCTGTATTTATAGTGGGGAGTGAGGGTCATGTGACGTGGCCAGCGTCACATGACCGACAGACCAACCAGTCGAGCACCGAGTGATCAGCTCGGCGCTCAAGGCAGACTTAGGAGCAGGGAGCCACCCAGCTAGTAAAGCCGCCCTGGGAATGAGGTCAAACACAGATCCTCATTCCCAAAGCTAAGCAACAGGTCTGCGGGCGATGGGGGACCGAGTGCACCTTCGGAACCCCGTGACAAGGCTCCTCTTCCGTTCCTAAACTGGACGGGGAAAACGTCATAGTGCTTGCTAGTGTGATGACGTTCTATACCAGCGCCAGGTCCTCCTGAGTCCTGACACTTACTAGCACAGTACTAGACTCAGCAGTCTGTCTACCAGTGCCACTGTAGGGTATATGTGCTAGAGCCCTGCTGCCGTGCGTTCTGGGTCCTGAAAGTAAATAATCAATTAGACCTAAGGTGGCCACTTTATAACCCCAAAAAGGAGGACTACAACTCTGAGCATATTCAACGATGTTATTATGTGATATCAGAGGACATAACAAAAAGGAGGTGTACTAGGACAGAACTACAACTCCCATTATGTCTAGTCCATTATTATATCAGAGGACATTACAGGGATGAGGTATAAGAGGAGAGAACTACAACTCCCAGCTTTTCTCTGGCTCAAATTGAATCTATTGCCTTTCCACTTTCTTTTCCTCCACACAAAGCTCCCATGACATCATCACAGGTCCTTAACCACAAATTCTTCTCAACACTTCTGAGCTCCATCTTCTCTTGCACTGATCAAAGTGGTGACATCATTGCAGGTCCTTCACTACCACTTCTCTCCACTGCAGAGCTCTGCACTCTCCTGCACTAATCAGATGACAGTGACATCACCACAGGTCCTTCAGCTCTTGGTGTGTAGCTAGCATCTGGGCAGGCCCCGTAGCAGCCAGCCACTATGGCTAGGGTAGTAGTTACACGTCTGGGCCAATCTAGCTGCAAATAATACATTTAACAGACCTAAGATTAATAGTAGTGTTGGGCAAAGCAAAGCATTCAAAGTGGAGTTTGGTCTGAAGTTTAAGAAAAATCGATTTGCAACAAAGCCGAATTTCCTTGCAGTTCATGGTAACGAATCAGGTTTTCCTAAAATGGTGGCTGCAAATGTTACAAAGTGAAAGCAAGACGCACGGGAACGTGAAATCACCCATTATACCGTGCAGTGAACCAATCTGCAGGTAGCCAGCCCTGTGATATCACAGCCCTGTAAAAACGTCATCCCGTGCGGTCTCCGCCAACTTTGCTCATGTGCTAGGGACAGTGTTGCTGAAAACAGTTTGAAAGAACAATATTAGAGAGGAAGAGTGCAGGGGAGACTGCAGGGAGAATGTATCGCTGTCATTGTAGCTGTCATTCTTTTATTTTTATTTTTTTATGTGTAGGGGCAGTGATACTGACCATTTTTGTAATATACTTGAATTACTGAAATTTCTATTAGAAAAATTGCTCTAAAGTGGCCCATTTTGAGCCTTAACAACGCTCCTCTGTCTTCTGTTTACATAACTGTGAAAACTTGCTCAACACTGTGTTATGTAAAGAGAAGACAGAGGAGTGTTGCTAAGGCTCAAAATAAGCCACTTTACTGATAGTAAGCAGCTGTTGGTGGGCGATTCTAGGAGGTGTGAAGTTTGAGGAAAATGGTGTTGTGAGATGTCTCCCTGGTGCTACCGCTAGCAAAGACAGACAACGTATTCTTAATATTGTTAGGCAAGCAAAGCAGGAAAGGGAAGTGGATGTTATTGTCCATCTTGGGACAGATCTGGCTTGCAATAAGGTTTCAAAGGTGAAAGAAGCTTTTCACACACTTGGTAATGACATACAGGAGGTTGCATTGACTGTTTCATTCTCTGCAGTTTTGCCTGTGCATAACCTTCAGCATGACAGGAAGATGACCATTAAGGAATTAAATGTATGGCTTGGTGAATGGTGTCTGAACCAAGGGTTTGGCTTTGTGTCTCGTGTTAGCTCTCGTTGGAATGGAAAAGAACTGTACAAGAAAGATGGCTTGCATCTTTCTCTCAAGGGAACAAATGTCCTCAGTGAACAGTTCAAAGTATTTGCAAAGGAGCATTTAAACTAGGAAAGGGGGGCAAAAGAGTGATAATCCAGCAGTCCGACTGCCCCCTGGAACAATGCCAGAAGATGCCAGTAGCACATAGGTTAAGAAATGACAAGCTCAGAGTCTTGTCTACAAATGTTTGCAGTTTAGGGAAAAAGATCAATGAACTTGAGTCTACAGGGTGGGCCATTTATATGGATACACCTTAATAAAATGGGAATGGTTGGTGATATTAACTTCCTGTTTGTGGCACATTAGTATATGTGAGGGGGGAAACTTTTCAAGATGGGTGGTGACCATGGCGGCCATTTTGAAGTTGGCCATTTTGAATCCAACTTTTGTTTTTTCAATAGGAAGAGGGTCATGTGACACATCAAACTTATTGGGAATTTCACAAGAAAAACAATGGTGTGCTTGGTTTTAACGTAACTTTATTCTTTCATGAGTTATTTACAAGTTTCTGATCACTTATAAAATGTGTTCGATGTGCTGCCCATTGTGTTGGATTGTCAATGCAACCCTCTTCTCCCACTCTTCACACACTGATAGCAACACCGCAGGAGAAATGCTAGCACAGGCTTCCAGTATCCGTAGTTTCAGGTGCTGCACATCTCGTATCTTCATAGCATAGACGATTGCCTTCAGATGATACGAGATGTGCAGCACCTGAAACTTCCCGGAAAAAGGAAACTAAAACAAGGAATTACCAAATTAAAAACAAAAGAAGGAAGGTATATGGAAGAAGATAAAGAACTAGCTGACTGCCTCAATGAATACTTCTGTTCAGTTTTTACAAAGGAAAATGAAGGAAAAGGACCTCAGTTAGGAAGGAAGACTAATGAATCTTTTGATGCATGTGTCTTTACAGAGGTAGAGGTTCTAAGTCAGCTGTCTAAAATTAATACAAATAAGTCACAGGGGCCTGATGGGATACACCCAAAGCTATTAAAAGAGCTTAGCGATGAACTAGCAAAACGATTAACAGATTTATTTAACCAATCACTGGTAACAGAAGTCATCCCAAAAGATTGGAAATTAGCAAATGTTGTGCCCATTCACAAGAAAGGTAGTAGAGAGGAATCGGGAAACTATAGGACAGTAAGCCTGACATCAATAGTGGGGAAATTAATGGAAACCATACTTAAGGAGAGGATTGTGGAACATCTAAAATCCCATGAATTGAAAGATGAAAAACAGCATGGGTTTACTTCAGGGAGATTATGTCAAACTAATCTTATAGATTTTTTTGATTGGGTGACTAAAATAATAGATGGTGGAGGTACAGTAGACATCGCTTATCTAGACTTTAGTAAGGCTTTTGATACTGTCTCACATAAAAGGCTTATCAATAAATTGCAGTCTTTGTGCTTGGACTCTCATATGGATGGAATGGATTGAATGGATTAGGCAGTGGCTGAGGGACAGACAACAGAGGGTTGTAGTCAATAGAGTATATTCAGACCATGGTCTTGTTACCAGTGGGGTACCTCAGGAATCTGTTCTGGGACCCATATTGTTTAATATCTTTATCAGCAAAATTGCAGAAGACCTCGATGGTAAGGTGTGTCTTTTTGCTGATGACACAAAGATTTGTAACAGGGTTGATGTTCCTGAAGGGATACACCAAATGGAAAAGGATTTAGGAAAACTAGAGCAATGGTCAAAAATCTGGCAACTAAAATCTCATGTTGATAAGTGCAAGATAATGCACCTGGGAGGTAAAAACCCAAGAGCAGAATATAAAATCTGTGATACAGTCCTAACCTCAGTATCTGAGGAAAGGGATTTAGGGGTCATTATTTCAGAAGACTTAAAGGTAGGCAGACAAGGTCATAGAGCAACAGGAAATGCTAGCAGAATGGAGGGGTGCTCATGCCGCTCTACAGAGCACTAGTGAGACCTCATTTGGAATATTGTGCGCAGTACTGGAGACCATATCTCCAGAAGGATATTGATACTTTGGAGAGAGTACTACTAAACTAGTACATGGATTGCAGGATAAAACTTACCAGGAAAGATTAAAGGACCTTAACATGTATAGCTTGGAAGAAAGACGAGACAGAGGGGATATGATAGAAACTTTTAAATACATAAAGAGAATCAACAAGGTAAAAGAGGAGAGAATATTTAAAAGAAGAAAAACTGCTACAAGAGGACATAGTTTTAAATTAGAGGGGTAAAGGTTTAAAAGTAATATCAGAAAGTATCTGCCGACACATTCTATGTTTCTATGTTTACAGCTAATTTTCTAATAGAAAAAGTAGTATAGACAAACCGCTCACTCTCCTTACAATTCTGGATTGGGTGCTCTAGTCTCAAATTGATTCCCTCAAATCAACAAAGGCGTAATAAAAAGTATATATTATGTAGTATGAGACTGGCACTCCCTCGCATGGAAATAGAGCAATAGTAATAGTGTTGTTACACAATATTTAATTGGCAAAATATATTAAAATACAACGTTACAATGCAATATTAAAATGACAATCGCTGCAGCGGAAACAATATCAATCCTTAAAAATACCTAAAATCTAAAACTTCAATAAAAACTCAAAAAAAAAGTCCAAAAAGAAAGGGACCATACGTCCTGAATGTGCAAAAATATCGCAAGCCAAAAGTGTCAGTCTATTCCTTATAATAGTATTGGCATTTCTTTCTTATATGCAATGTAACATGCAAAATCCATGCAAGTCACCTTTTCAAATATTCGGAATTGTCCGATATAAATATTTAATAAAGTATCCAATCGGACACCAAGTTATTACTCACAGGTGTATGTCGATTATCCTGCAGTCCCAATTTTTGATCCTTTTGATTTTTACTCACGGTATTTGTTCATATTCCCGTGGTTCTCAATGATTAGCGTCCCACCTGGTTCGTTCGTCACTGGTCTCTCTCGATCGTTATCCACAAATCTCGGATCCGGTTATACGATCAGGGTGTAATATCGCGAGAGGTGAACTTATACTGACCAGTTTGAATGGCTGAAATTCCGGGTCTTTATCTTTGGAGCGCTCCGATTCCTTTGTATATCTCCGGATATTAATAGACGAACTTCCAGTGGGGGTCTCTTGTTGGGGATGTCTTTGAAAAGCACCAAACGCGTTTCGGGGATCTCCTTTCCGCTTCCTCAGTGGTGACATGCCAACTTACTGTGATTCCTTTTATATTTCTTTTAAGATGCATGTAAGATCAGATCTGGAGTAAGGGATCTGCTCTGGAACACCAAAATCTGGTCTGGAACCAAAAAACGCATATGCGGTTTCCATGCGTTTTTTTGGGGGGACGATGCGTTTTTTGTGGTATATTGTGCCCCATGGTCTGATTAGTCTAGTCTATAAAGGAAATAGTCCAGAAAGGTTGCCAAATGGTCAATTCATAACAAAATATATCAATGTGCGGATATCCTGTAACAGAAATCGATTCTAAGTGCTATACTGTGGATATTAATTTCATAGATAACATTACATAAGTATAAAACATACAAGTGAAATAAATATAATATAACATATAGTATCCTGATAGATAAAGTGACGGTGCATCTGTTCAAGTGTTAAATGGTGGGTAGGCCCATCACAGAGGAGGGGTCGCAGTGTTGATAGACAGCCAGACATGCGACCCCTCGTCTGACGAGGGGCACACCCACCGTTAGTTTCTTACAGGAATCAAAAATCTCCAGGTCTGCATTGAGACCTTTCAGAATAAGGCTTCCAAATTCATAAATTTTCCTTGATTCTGCTCTGGACATGGTCTTTACATGTTTCCCTCCTCGCCAATTGTTATCGATCCTTTCCAGAGCAGTGAATGTTAGCCCCCTATAGTCTTTATTATGGGCCTCCTTAAAAAGAGGTCTAGAGAGAGAATGTTTCATATATCCGTTTTTTATATTTGTCAAATGTTCTGAAATCCTTGTTTTCAGAGCTCTTTTAGTCTGGCCTATATACTGTTTTCGGCATGGACATTGTATCAAATAAATTACACTGGTAGAATCACATGTAAGAAAATGCTTGATTTCTACCGAAAACGAGTTCTGAGTTGAGGTGACCTGAGTTGTTCTTTTTGGAAATGTCGTGTTTTTACACCCACGACATTTACCACACCTATAGAAACCCTTGAGTCCAATCCAATTGTGCATTATACTTGTTTTTTTATCTTTATGTAATATTTAGCAACCTTTCTGGACTATTTCCTTTATAGACTAGACTAATCAGACCATGGGGCACAATATACCGCAAAAAACGCACCCCCCCAAAAAAAAACGCATGGAAACCGCATATGCGTTTTTTGGTTCCAGACCAGATTTTGGTGTTCCAGAGCAGATTCCTTACTCCAGATCTGATCTTACATTCATCTTAAAAGGGATATAAAAGGAATCACAGTAAGTTGGGATGTCACCACTGAGGAAGGGGAAAGGAGATCCCCGAAACGCGTTTGATGCTTTTCAAAGACATCCCCAACAAGAGACCCCCACTGGAAGTTCGTCTATTAATATCCGGAGATATACAAAGGAATCGGAGCGCTCCAAAGATAAAGACCCGGAATTTCAGCCATTCAAACTGGTCAGTACAAGTATAAGTTCACCTCTCGCGATATTACACCTTGATCGTATAACCGGATCCGAGATTTGTGGATAACGATCGAGAGAGACCAGTGATGAACAAACCAGGTGGGACGCTAAACACTGAGAACCACGGGAATATGAACAAATACCATGAGTAAAGATCAAAAGGATCGAATATTGGGACTGCAGGATAATCGACATTCACCTGTGAGTAATAACTTGGTGTCCGATCGGATACTTTATTGAATATTTATATCGGACAATTCCAAATATTTGAAAAGGTGCCTTGCATGAATTTTGCATGTTACATTGCATATAAGAAAGAAATGCCAATACTATTATAAGGAATAGACTGACCCTTCTTTTTGGACATTTTTTGAGTTTTTATTGTAGTTTTAGATTTTAGGTATTTTTAGGGATTGATATTGTTTCCGCTGCAGCGATTGTCATTTTAATATTGTATTGTAAAGTTGTATTTTAATATATTTTGCCAATTAAATATTGTGTAACACTATTACTATTGCTCTATTTCCATGCGAGGGAGTGCCAGTCTCATACTACATAATATATAATTTTCTAATAGAAAAGTACAATTTCAGTAATTAAAGCATATTACAAAAATTGTCAGTATCACTGCCCCTATAGATTACCAAGTAAAAAAAAGAATGACAGTTATGCTTTAATTTGTTGTTTTAGTGATACAGTTAGTGTGCCTCAGTATTAAAGGCAGGTGTCATATTGCCGTGTGCATCACTGTGCAGTGCACGGACATTCATAGCTAATCCTTTCTGCTAGCTGTAGCATTATGTTGCATCCTTACTACAGGCAAGTGTAAATTGCTGCCCTGTACATGACTGTGCAGTAGAATTAAATATATCATAGCTAATCCCTTCTGTTCCTGTAGCATAACGTTAAGTCAGTTTCTGACAGATAAACGGTGATGTGAACACAGCTTACTGCCACTGCTACCACTCTCCCCACTCTGTTATGGGACCACTACTGTCACTGCTACTGCCACTTCTGGACCCTCCTCACTCTGTCATGGGGCCACTACTTGAATTTTAGTGCACTGCACAGTTAAACCCACGGCAATAAATTAGACCTGACTGTAACATTTACCTGTAATACTGATGCACAGTAAATCGATAGCTAACAGAAGGGATTAGCTATGAATCCGGGTGCACTGCACAATGATGAACACAGTGATACACTCTCCCTGCAGTTTAAGTTACAAGCCTTCACTCTGAGATAGGGCCACCAAGTGGGAAGAATATGATTAGGCGGATTGGGCTAGGTATACCAGATTTACGGTGATTTGTGACAAATTAATTTGGATCTAATCAAATTTCTTAACAAACTTCAGGGAAGCTGCCAAATCGATTTTTCAAAACGTCGCTCATCTCTAATAGTTTTGTGAAATTGTGTATAATGTCAGTGGCATAACTAAAAATGACTGGGCCCCACGGCAATTTTTTTTAATGCCCCGCCTCCCCCAGCTACTTCTTTGTAACCTCCTCCCCCTGTACAATCCCCACTCCTGTGGCTAGTCAAGTTCGTTCTCTCAGACAAGGCTTGGCAGTGTCCATTTCCTGCAGTATCACCATATACAGTCATGTGAAAAAATTAGGACACCCTTTGAAAGCATGTGGTTTTTTGTAACATTTTTAATAAATGGTTATTTCATCTCCGTTTCAACAATACAGAGAGATTAAAGTAATCCAACTAAACAAAGAAAACTGAAGAAAAGTCTTTTCAAGATCTTCTGTAAATGTCATTCTACAAAAATGCCTATTCTAACTGAGGAAAAAGATAGGACACCCTCACATGTATTCCCTCTTAAATTGGCTCAGATCTCACACAGGTATATCACACCAGGTGCACATAATTAGTAGATCGTTACTCTGCATGTTGAATGAGGCTTGCCCTATTTAAACCTCAGACATTTAGTTTGGTGTGCTCCTGACTGTTGAAGTGAGAGTGAGCACCATGGTGAGAGCAAAAGAGCTGTCAGAGGACTTCAGAAAAAAGATTGTAGCAGCCTATGAGTCTGGGAAGGGATTTAAAAAGATCTCAAAAGATTTTGAAATCAGCCATTCCACTGTCCGGAAGATAGTCTACAAGTGGAGGGCTTTCAAAACAACTGCCAACATGCCCAGGACTGGTCGCCCCAGCAAGTTCACCCCAAGAGCAGACCGCAAGATGCTAAAAGAGGTATCCAAAAACCCTAAAGTGTCATCTCGAGAACTACAGCAGGCTCTGGCTACTGTTGATGTAGAAGTACATGCCTCTACAATCAGAAAGAGACTGTACAAGTTTAACTTGCATGGGAGGTGTGCAAGGAGGAAACCTTTGCTTTCCAAGAGAAACATCGAGGCCAGACTGACATTTGCCAGCGATAAAGTTGACAAAGACCAGGACTTCTGGAATAATGTTCTTTGGACAGATGAGTCCAAAATTGAATTATTTGGACACAACAGCAGAGGACATGTTTGGCGTAAACCAAACACAGCATTCCAAGAAAAGAACCTCATACCAACTGTGAAGCATGGAGGTGGAAGTGTCATGGTTTGGGGCTGCTTTGCTGCAGCAGGACCTGGTCAGCTCACCATCATAGAATCCACGATGAATTCTACTGTGTATCAGAAGGTGCTTGAAGAACATGTGAGACCATCAGTTAGAAAATTAAAGCTGAAGCGGAACTGGACCATGCAACATGACAATGACCCAAAACATACTAGTAAATCAACCAAAGATTGGCTGAAAAAGAAGAAATGGAGAGTCCTGGAATGGCCAAGTCAAAGTCCAGATTTGAATCCCATTGAGATGCTGTGGGGTGACTTGAAAAGGGCTGTACGTGCAAGAAACCCCTCAAACATCTCACAGCTGAAAAAGTTCTGCATTGAGGAGTGGGGTAAAATTTCCTCAGACCGATGTCGAAGACTGGTAGATGGCTACAAGAACCGTCTCACTGCAGTTATTTCAGCCAAAGGAGGTAACACTCGCTATTAGGGGCAAGGGTGTCCTATCTTTTTCCTCAGTTAGAATAGGCATTTTTGTAGAATGACATTTACAGAAGATCTTGAAAAGACTTTTCTTCAGTTTTCTTTGTTTAGTCGGATTACTTTAATCTCTCTGTATTGTTGAAACGGAGATGAAATAACCATTTATTAAAAATGTTACAAAAAACCACATGCTTTCAAAGGGTGTCCTAATTTTTTCACATGACTGTATAATATCATTGTATAATAGTGTTGAGGGGGCCCTGACAATAAAATCTTTTAGTCCTCCTCCTGGGTGGACCCCTTCTGAGTTTTGGCTCGAAATAGTACGTCCCTGTATACTTTATTGATTCAGTAATCCCTGCTTTCTCTCATGAGTTGGAAGGGCAGCTTTTCCCACCCTCAATCTATGACTAGAATGCTTTTTCCCATGCACACTCCTACAGAGAAGGCTGTCATTCACTGACACGTTTATAACTTGCACTATGTTTTTGTGCCACAACTGGTCAAATGGTTTACACTGATATTTTTATTTTATTTCTTATGCTTTTTTCACATTTACATTCAATTGTATTTTGCAGAAACTAAACTATTTTATTATGTTTCATGGTGAGATTTTGTCTGCTTTCAGGCAGAATGGAGTGGGACTTTGCTCTATGACAGCCCGAGTAGCTGGGATAATTTCTCCACTTATTAGTCTTTTGGATAAGTACCACCCAGCTATACCAATGGGCATTTATGGCAGTGGCCCCATTATCGGAGGTCTCCTCTGCTTCCTATTACCAGAGACGCGAAACAGGGAGCTTCAAGACCATACTCATGACGCCAATGACATTCCAAGGTAAAACTTCCAATATGTAGGAAATTAGGAATGTCTTACTAGTTATTAAATCACATTTCTGCATTGTGTTTTATTGTCCTTTTAAAGGGGCTTATCCTATAAAATGAAAACTCTTTTTACTTATCTGGAGAACTTTCTTGGCTTTCTGTGCGTGGGCAGTAGCTCACATAAGACATTCAAGCACTTGCTTGTTCCAGGATGCATTGCAATTAGTTCTTCTTAACGCTTTCCTCCTTTGCATAGAAAATAGTCCAAGGATATACTGTATATATTGTATATAACTTATCCACAATTTTCTTCTCCCATGTCTATAAAAAGATATACTGTAGCTACATATGTCTATGAAATTAGAAGTACAAATGAAAGAATGAAAGGTATCTAGGCCGTTTCACTCACTTCTCTATGAGATCACTATGTAAATACTAAGGGGAGGGGAGAATGGAAGCTACTGAGAATATTAGTCCACCACTGAATGAGATGAAGATGGACTAGATGGATAGACAGCAGGGGTCCTAACAAAGAAGAATATATATATTATATATATATATATATATATATATATATATACACACACATACATATATACAGTACAGACCAAAAGTTTGGACACACCTTCTCATTCAAAGAGTTTTCTTTATTTTCATGACTATGAAAATTGTAGATTCACACTGAAGGCATCAAAACTATAAATTAACACATGTGGAATTATATACATAACAAACAAGTGTGAAACAACTGAAAATATGTCATATTCTAGGTTCTTCAAAGTAGCCACCTTTTGCTTTGATTACTGCTTTGCACACTCTTGGCATTCTCTTGATGAGCTTCAAGAGGTAGTCCCCTGAAATGGTTTTCACTTCACAGGTGTGCCCTGTCAGGTTTAATAAGTGGGATTTCTTGCCTTATAAATGGGGTTGGGACCATCAGTTGCGTTGAGGAGAAGTCAGGTGGATACACAGCTGATAGTCCTACTGAATAGACTGTTAGAATTTGTATTATGGCAAGAAAAAAGCAGCTAAGTAAAGAAAAACAAGTGGCCATCATTACTTTAAGAAATGAAGGTCAGTCAGTCAGCCGAAAAATTGGGAAAACTTTGAAAGTAAGGGCTATTTGACCATGAAGGAGAGTGATGGGGTGCTGCGCCAGATGACCTGGCCTCCACAGTCACCGGACCTGAACCCAATTGAGATGTTTTGGGGTGAGCTGGACCGCAGAGTGAAGGCAAAAGGGCCAACAAGTGCTAAGCATCTCTGGGAACTCCTTCAAGACTGTTGGAAGACCATTTCAGGGGACTACCTCTTGAAGCTCATCAAGAGAATGCCAAGAGTGTGCAAAGCAGTAATCAAAGAAAAAGGTGGCTACTTTGAAGAACCTAGAATATGACATATTTTCAGTTGTTTCACACTTGTTTGTTATGTATATAATTCCACATGTGTTAATTCATAGTTTTGATGCCTTCAGTGTGAATCTACAATTTTCATAGTCATGAAAATAAAGAAAACTCTTTGAATGAGAAGGTGTGTTCAAACTTTTGGTCTGTACTGTATATATATATATATATATACACACAAAAATACAATGCAGCAGCACTCTGCAAACCAAATAAAGTATATAAATGTCATAGTAATAAATGTTCTGATATTAATCCTACGCTTATTTAGTAAATTTAAGATTATTTTGTACAAAATTATTTGGGCCCGTCTGCCAAACGTCAAGACGATCTCTGTAAGACGGGAACCGAACACTAAAAGCTACCTGTTATGAGCCCTACCATTTGGCAGACTGGCCCAAATAATTTTGTACAAAATATATTTGCTAAGAATCTCAAATTTACTAAATAAGCGTAGGATTAATATCAGAACATTTATTACTATGACATTTATATACTTTATTTGGTTTGCAGAGTGCTGCTGCATTGTATTTTTGTGTATATATATATATACATACAGTGGATATAACAAGTCTACACACCCCTGTTAAAATGTCAGGTTTCTGTGCTGTAAAAAAATGACACAAAGATAAATCATTTCAGAACTTTTTCCACCTTTAACCCCTAAGAACCTATTTCACCTTAAGGGCTTGGCCATTTTTTGCAAATCTGACCAGTGTCACTTTATGTGGTGATAACTTTAAAACGCTTTTACTTATCCAGGCCATTCTGAGATAGGTTTTTTTTGTCACATATTGTACTTCATAACACTGGTAAAATGGAGTAAAAAAAAATAATAATTTTTATTTATAAAAAAAATACCAAATTTACCAAATTTTTGAAAAATTAGCAAATTTCCAAGTTTCAATTTCTCTACTTCTATAATACATATTAATACCTCCAAAAATAGCTATTAGTTTACATTCCCCATATGTCTACTTTATGTTTGGATCATTTTATTTTTTGGGGACGTTAGAAGGCTTAGAAGTTTAGATGCAAATCTTGAAAATTTTCAAAAAACCACTTTTTAGGGACCAGTTCAGGTCTGAAGTCACTTTGTGAGACTTACATAATAGAAACCACCCAAAAGTGACCCCATTCTAGACCCCTCAAGGTATTCAAAACTTATTTTACAAACATTATTAACCCTTTAGATGTTCCCCAAGAGTTGATGGCAAATGGAGATGAAATTTCAGAATTTAAATTTTTTGCCAAAATTTCCATTTTAATAAATTTTTTCCACTAACAAAGCAAGGGTTAACAGCCAAACAAAACTCTATATTTATTGCCCTGACTCTGCGGTTTACAGAAACACCCGATATGTGGTTGTACACCACTCTACAGCCCCACGTCAGGGTGTAGAGGGAAAGGAACGCCATGTGGTTTATTTACACCATGTCCCATTTGAAGCCCCCTGATGCACCCCTAGAGTAGAAACTCCAAAAACGTGACCCCATTTTGGAAACTACGGGATAAGGTGGCAGTTTTTTTGGTACTATTTTAGGGTACATATGATTTTTGGTTGCTCTTTATTACACTTTTTATGAAGCAAAGTAACAAAAAATAGAAAATTCTGAAATTTCATCTCCATTTGCCATTGACTCTTGTGGAACACTTAAAGGGTTAACAAAGTTTGTAAAATCTGTTTTGAATACCTTGAGGGGTGTAGTTTCTTAAATGGGGTCACTTTTTGGAGTTTCTACTCTAGGGGTGCATCAGGAGGGCTTCAAATGGGACATGGTGTCAAAAAACAAGTCCAGCAAAAACTGCCTTCCAAAATCCATATGGCATTCCTTTCCTTCTGCGCCCTGCTGTGTGCCCGTACAGAGGTTTATGACCACATATGGGGTGTTTCTGTAAACTAAAGAATCAGGGCAATAAATATTGAGTTTTGTTTGGCTGTTAACCCTTGCTTTGTTACGGGAAAAAATGGATTAAAATGGAAAATTTGCCAAAAAATACCTGTTTTGGCACGGTTTTTATTTTTTATTATTTACAACGTTCATCTGACAGATTAGATCATGTACTATTTTTATAGAGCAGGTTGTTACGGACGCAGGGATACCTAATATGTTTACTTTTTTAAATTTATTTAAGTTTTACACAATAATATCATTTTTGAAACAAAAAAAATCATTTTAGTGTCTCCATAGTCTGAGAGCCATAGTTTTTTTATTTTTTGGGCGATTGTCTTAGTTAGGGTCTCATTTTTTGCAGGATGAGATGACTGTTTTAATGGTATGATTTTGGGGTACATACGACTTTTTTGATCACTTTTCTTACCTTTTTTTGGAAGTAAGGTGACAAAATTATGGCTTTTTTTACTCCATTTTTATTTTTTATTTTTACGTTGTTCACCTGAGGGGTTAGATCATGTGATATTTTTATAGAGCAGGTTCTTACGGACACGGCAATACCTAATATGTGTACTTTTTTTTATTTATTAAGGTTTTACACAATAATTTTCTTTTTGAAACAAAAAAAATCATTTTAGTGTCTCCATAGTCTGAGAGCCATAGTTTTTTTTTATTTTTTGGGCCATTGTCTCATGTAGGAGCTCATTTTTTGCGGGATGAGACGACGGTTTGAATGGTACTATTTTGGCATACATACGACTTTTTTGATCAATTTTATTACCTTTTTTTGGAAGTAAGGTGAGCAAAATTTCTATTTCATCATAGTTTTTATTTTTTATGGCGTTCACCGTGCGGGAAATGTAACATGACCCTTTTATAGTTTGGGTCATTACGGACATGGTGATATATAACATGTGTAGTGTATTTTATATTTTTAATCAGGGATAAATGTTTTTTTTTTTTATTTTGACATTTTTTCACTTTTAAATTTTTTTTTTTTTACCCAGACCCACTTGGTTCTTGAAGATCCAGTGGGTCCAGTGGCGTAAGGATCGCCATAGCAACCATAGCAGTGGCTATGGGGCCCTACGCCACTGGGGGCCCGTCCGGGCCGCCTTCTGTTGATTTTTTATTTTATTTTTTTACACACACACACTACAAACAGCAGCCAGGCCCGAGCCGCGGACCGCCCGCCCACTACATTAGTGTAGTGGGCGGGGCGCGAGCGGTCCGCGGCTCAGGCTTGGCTGGGGAGGGGTCAGGACTGGAGCAGGGCGCACGCAGGGCCGGGCCGACACAGAGGCTGGGGAGGTTCCGATCATCGGAAGATCCGATCATTTTCTAACCCCCAGGCGTTCCCATGGTGACGGGGATGCTTGCCTGGGGGTTAGAATATACCATCGGATCTGAGTTTTCACGCTCTCAGTGAGAGCGTGAAAACTCAAATCCGATGGTATATTCTAACCCCCAGGCATTCCCATGGTGACAGGGACGCTTGCCTGGATGTTAGAATATACAGGGCCACGCCGCTCACAGGAGCACATTTATAAACTAATTAGTAACTTGAACTTTAATCATTGACATTGCTGAATGCTGATCTCTTTACTTGCATTGGATACCTTACTTTGTCTTAGCTCCGGTAACGGTAACAGCAGGCAGTGCGGGAGGCGGCGCTCACTCACTGACATCACGCGCCTGCTCCTGTTTAGGACCGCAGGGATTAGAAACTTGCATAAGCATTAAAAACCGCAGGTCTGAATTGACCTGCGGTTTGTAGCGATCGGCAATGCGCGCGGGGGGGGGGGGTTACAGGACCCTCCTAGGCATTGTCACAGGGTGCCTGCTGAATGATTTCAACAGGCACCCTGTTCCGATCACTGCCGGACGTGCGGCAGTGATCAAAACTACACAGGACGTACTGGTACGCCCTGGGTCCTTAAGGACTCGGGAAACAGGGCGTACTGGTACGTCCTAAGTCCCTAAGGGGTTAATGTGACCTACAAACTGTACCACTCAATTAAAAAAACAAACTGAAATCTTTTAGATTTAAGAAAAAAAATAAAACTACACCTGCCATCATTCAAAGTGCCTCAGATTAACCCCAAATAAAGTTCAGCTGCTCTAGTTGGTCTTTCCTGAAATTTTCTTAGTCGCATCCCACAGCATAAGCCATGGTCCACAGCGAGCTTCCTAAACATCAGAGGGATCTCATTGTTAAAAGGTCAGGGGAAGGGTACAAAATAATTTCCAAGGCATTAGATATACCATGGAACACAGTGAAGACAGTCATCATCAAGTGTAGAAAATATGGCACAACAGTGACATTACCAAGAACTGGACGTCCCTCCAAAATTTATGAAAAGACGAGAAAAAAAACTGGTCTGGGAGGCTACCAAGAGGCCTACAGCAACATTAAACGAGCTGCTAGAATATCTGCCAAGTACTGGCTGTGTGGTACATGTGACAACAATCTCCTGTATTCTTCATATGTCTGGGCTATGGGGTAGAGTGGCAAGACGAAAGCCTTTTCTTACGAAGAAAAACATCCAAGCTAGGCTACATTTTGCAAAAACACATCTGAAGTCTCCTAAAAGCATGTCGGAAAAGTTGTTATGGTCTGATGAAACCAAGGTTGAACTTTTTGGTCATAATTCCAAAAGATATGTTTGGCGCAAAAACAACACTGCACATCACCAAAAGAACACCATACCCACAGTGAAGCGTGGTGGTGGCAGCATCATGCTTTGGGGCTGTTTTTCTTCAGCTGGAACTGGGGCCTTAGTTAAGCTAGCGGGAATTATTAACAGTTCCAAATACCAGTCAATATTGGCACAAAACCTTCAGGCTTCTACTAGAAAGCTGAACATGAAGAGGAACTTTATCTTTCAGCAAGACAACGACCCAAAGCATACATCCAAATCAACAAAGGAATGGCTTCAGCAGAAGAAGATTGAAGTTTTGGAATGGCCCAGCTAGAGCCCAGAACTAAATCCGATTGAAAATCTGTGAGGTGATCTGAAGAGGGCTGTGCACAGGAGATGCCCTCGCATTCTGACAGATTTGGAGTGTTTTTGCAAAGAAGAGTGGGCAAATCTTGCCAAGTCAAAATGTGCCATGCTGATAGACTCATACCCAAAAAGACTGAGTGCTGTAATAAAATCAAAAGGTGCTTCAACAAAGTATTAGTTTAAGGGTGTGCAAACTTAGGCAACCATATTATCATCATCTACCTAAAAGATTTCAGTTTGTTTTTCAATTGAGTCATGCAGTTTATAGGTCACATTAAAGGTGGAAAATGTTCTAAAATGATTTATCTTTGTCTCATTTTTTTTTTACATCACAGAAACCTGACATTTTAAACAGGGTTGTGTAGACTTTTTATATCCACTGTATATATAGCATGTATATTGCAATAATAGTTTTCGTAGGATAATTCATTTAAGCATGTTGAACATGAATACTAAGACATTTTTCAAATTAGTGATTAATTTACTTAAATATATGTAAAATTTATATATAAATAAAAGCATTTCATTCTATCCTAATTAATAAAATTGTTAATATAGTTACCTTTCAAATTACTCATGATTCTTGCTGTTACTGCTTGGGTCTCCTGTCACATGTGATGGTGTGTTTTTCATAGATGTCCATATGGCATGTCACTTGAGTTGGACATCCATTCACTGTGGTTGATACATCACTGTGTTGCACTGTGATTTATTGGCCTACTCATCGGACGATCATCATGCACACATGTAAACTAATGGGGCAGGAAGGAACCCAAACAGCAGTAGCAGGGGAACATTGAGGATTTGGGAAGGAAAGTACACTGCTCAAAAAAATAAAGGGAACACAAAAATAACACATTCTAGATCTGAGTTAATTAAATATTCTTCTGAAATACTTTGTTCTTTACATAGTTGAATGTGCTGACAACAAAATCACACAAAAATAAAAAAATGGAAATCAAATTTTTCACCTCATGGAGGTCTGGATTTGGAGTCACACTCAAAATGAAAGTGGAAAAACACACTACAGGCTGATCCAACTTTGATGTAATGTCCTTAAAACAAGTCAAAATGAGGCTCAGTAGTGTGTGTGGCCTCCACGTGCCTGTATGACCTCCCTACAACGCCTGTGCATGCTCCTGATGAGGTGGCGGACGGTCTCCTGAGGGATCTCCTCCCAGACCTGGACTAAAGCATCTGCCAACTCCTGGACAGTCTGTGGTGCAATGTGACGTTGGTGGATAGAGCGAGACATGATGTCCCAGATGTGCTCAATTGGATTCAGGTCTGGGGAATGGGCGGGCCAGTCCATAGCATCAATGCCTTCGTCTTGCAGGAACTGCTGACACACTCCAGCCACATGAGGTCTGGCATTGTCGTGCATTAGGAGGAACCCAGGGCCAACCGCACCAGCATATGGTCTCACAAGGGGTCTGAGGATCTCATCTCGGGAACCTAATGGCAGTCAGGCTACCTCTGGCAAGCACATGGAGGGCTGCGTGGCCCTCCAAAGAAATGCCACCCCACACCATTACTGACCCAATGCCAAACCGGTCATGCTGGAGGATGTTGCAGGCAGCAGAACGTTCTCCACGGCGTCTCCAGACTCTGTCAGGTCTGTCACATGTGCTCAGTGTGAACCTGCTTTCATCTGTGAAGAGCACAGGGCGCCAGTGGCGAATTTGCCAATCTTGGTGTTCTCTGGCAAATGCCAAACGTCCTGCACGGTGTTGGGCTGTAAGCACAACCCCCACCTGTGGACGTCGGGCCCTAATATCACCCTCATGGAGTCTGTTTCTGACCATTTGAGCAGACACATGCACATTTGTGGCCTGCTGGAGGTCATTTTGCAGGGCTCTGACAGTGCTCCTCCTGTTCCTCCTTGCACAAAGGCAGAGGTAGCGGTCCTGCTGCTGGGTTGTTGCCCACGTCTCCTGATGTACTGGCCTGTCTCCTGGTAGCGCCTCTATGCTCTGGACACTACGCTGACAGACACAGCAAACCTTCTTGCCACAGCTCGCATTGATGTGCCATCCTGGATAAGCTGCACTACCTGAGCCACTTGTGTGGGTTGTAGACTCCGTCTCATGCTACCACTAGAGTGAAAGCACCGCCAGCATTCAAAAGTGACCAAAACATCAGCCAGGAAGCATAGGAACTGAGAAGTAGTCTGTGGTTACCACCTGCAGAACCACTCCTTTATTGGGAGTGTCTTGCTAATTGCCTATAATTTCCACCTGTTGTCTATCCCATTTGCACAACAGTATGTGAAATTGATTGTCACTCAGTGTTGCTTCCTAAGTGGACAGTTTGATTTCACAGAAGTGTGATTGACTTGGAGTTACATTGTGTTGTTTAAGTGTTCCCTTTATTTTTTTGAGCAGTGTATTTTGAAGGTAATTAAATGAGGTGGCTCTACCTACAGGTAGGATGGGAAGGTGCTCAATATCTAAAAGGTGTTAACTCCAAACACCAAAAAATGATTAGATAATAGCAGCTTGTGATATGGCACTTATATATCTGAGGAGTCAGCTTCAACAATTATTAATTTATTATTAATTCATATATCATAACAATAAGTAATAAAAACCATGAATTTCATCCATAAAAAACATACAATAAAATAATATATTATAACACCACTAAAATAACGTAATTAGGAATATATAATTTAAAATAGGACTAAATAGTATCCACCATGATTACCAGGTTTTGTGTTGCAAATGTCGCATACTATTGCATCTCCATCGATTAATCAGCTTCACATAGGGTTAAGTTCAAATAGTCAATTTGAATGATAAGTATAGGATATAGCCGAACCATATGTTTGAAAGGTTCATGTTGTCATTATCATCTCTGTATAAGGTATAGTTCACAGATGCTTAACAGTGGGGGAATTGAGCTCTAGGTGGCGTCCCACCTGTTTAGAGCTATATTATTCCCTTACCTCCGAATCAGTGTGCGGCTTGCTCCTCTGAACTCTGCCGCTTCAGCATCCCTCGTGCTCCAATCCTGGCTTGCTCCAGTCACGTGAGAGTGAATTTGCCAGACTCCAAGTGTTCTATGGAGCAGTTGTTCACGAGGGGACGGATCAGTTTCTTAATCAGCAGGCAGCAAATAGGTAAGCGATCTTCAGCGTACGCAGAGACAATGGTGTTGCAAAGTCCAGATTCCTCGCAGACGTGTTTCGAAGTCCTATAGGTGACTGACTTCTTTCTCAGTGGTAACCTGGCACATATCGCAACACCTTTTTTATACCCTATTTCCTAATTGAATCCAGTTGTAAGCAAGTCCTGACCTGGATCATACCGATTGCTGCAACAGAATCCCGGCCCGTATTGTGATCAAAAGGACAATCTGATTATAAAGTAATTGATGTTCAAATACAGTTATTTAAACTTATTGTGTCTCTTTATATCATATAGATATCATATAGGTATATTGTAAGTATAATTCATTAGTCTCTTACTTCCAAATTCATAAAACGCTGATTGCGATAATGATGCGGTTTCTATTTGTTCTTTTCCCCATCAATGCGTTTTTTCCTTTATTACTGCTAAAATATATTTATTAACAATTGGAATAAAGAGTTTTGGAGTAGCTCTATTCTTTTCTAATCTATACTCTTCTTTCTCTTTTTCTGTATCCTATAAACATTTATAAAAGGATCTAAAATCAATATAAAAGATATATGGCGCCTTGGTGGGGGGCATCCATCTCTGATTTAACCACAACCTCATGTTTATCATGTCTTCTATATGTTCTTTTACATTTTTATCTTTATATTTTTCATATATCTTTTATATTGATTTTAGATCCTTTTATAAATGTTTATAGGATACAGAAAAAGTGAAAGAAGAGTATAGAGTAGAAAAGAATAGAGCTTCTCCAAAACTCTTTATTCCAATTGTTAATAAATATATTTTAGCAGTAATAAAGGAAAAAACGCATTGATGGGAAAAAAACGCATAGAAACCGCATCATTATCGCAATCAGCGTTTTATGAATTTGGAAGTAAGAGACTAATGAATTATATTTACAATATATCTATATGATATAAAGAGACACAATAAGTTTAAATAACTGTATTTGAACATCAATTACTTTATAATCAGATTGTCCTTTTGATCACAATCCGGGCCAGGATTCTGTTGCAGCCATCGGTATGATCCAGGTCAGGACTTGGTTACAACTGTATTCTATTAGGAAATAGGGTATAAAAAAGGTGTTGCGATATGTGCCAGGTTACCACTGAGGAAGAAGTCAGTCACCTATAGGACTTCGAAACGCGTCTGCGAGGAATCTGCAACACCATTGTCTCTGCGTACGCTGAAGATCGCTTACCTATTTGCTGCCTGCTGATTAAGAAACTGATCCGTCCCCTCGTGAACAACTGCTCCATAGAACACTTGGAGTCTGGCAAATTCACTCTCACATGACTGGAGCAAGCCAGGATAGGAGCACAAGGGATGCTGAAGCGGCAGAGTTCAGAGGAGCAAGCCGCACACTGATTCGGAGGTAAGGGAATAATATAGCTCTAAACAGGTGGGACGCACCTAGAGCTCAATTCCCCCACTGTTAAGCATCTGTGAACTATACCTTATACAGAGATAATAATGACAACATGAACCTTTCAAACATATGGTGCGGCTATATCCTATACTTATCATTCAAATTGACTGTTTGAACTTAACCCTATGTGAAGCTGATTAATCGATGGAGATGCAATAGTATGCAACATTTGCAACACAAAACCTGGTAATCATGGTGAATACTATTTAGTCCTAGTTTAAATTATATATTCCTAATTATGCTATTTTAGTGGTGTTATAATATACAGGGAGTGCAGAATTATTAGGCAAGTTGTATTTTTGAGGATTCATTTTATTATTGAACAACAACCATGTTCTCAATGAACCCAAAAAACTCATTAATATCAAAGCTGAATATTTTTGGAAGTAGTTTTTAGTTTGTTTTTAGTTTTAGCTATTTTAGGGGGATATCTGTGTGTGCAGGTGACTATTACTGTGCATAATTATTAGGCAACTTAACAAAAAACAAATATATGCCCATTTCAATTATTTATTTTTACCAGTGAAACCAATATAACATCTCAACATTCACAAATATACATTTCTGACATTCAAAAACAAAACAAAAACAAATCAGTGACCAATATAGCCACCTTTCTTTGCAAGGACACTCAAAAGCCTGCCATCCATGGATTCTGTCAGTGTTTTGATCTGTTCACCATCAACATTGCGTGCAGCAGCAACCACAGCCTCCCAGACACTGTTCAGAGAGGTGTACTGTTTTCCCTCCTTGTAAATCTCACATTTGATGATGGACCACAGGTTCTCAATGGGGTTCAGATCAGGTGAACAAGGAGGCCATGTCATTAGATTTTCTTCTTTTATACCCTTTCTTGCCAGCCACGCTGTGGAGTACTTGGACGCGTGTGATGGAGCATTGTCCTGCATGAAAATCATGTTTTTCTTGAAGGATGCAGACTTCTTCCTGTACCACTGCTTGAAGAAGGTGTCTTCCAGAAACTGGCAGTAGGACTGGGAGTTGAGCTTGGCTCCATCCTCAACCCAAAAAGGCCCCACAAGCTCATCTTTGATGATAGCAGCCCAAACCAGTACTCCACCTCCACCTTGCTGGCGTCTGAGTCGGACTGGAGCTCTCTGCCCTTTACCAATCCAGCCACGGGCCCATCCATCTGGCCCATCAAGACTCACTCTCATTTCATCAGTCCATAAAACCTTAGAAAAATCAGTCTTGAGATATTTATTGGCCCAGTCTTGACGTTTCAGCTTGTGTGTCTTGTTCAGTGGTGGTCGTCTTTCAGCCTTTCTTACCTTGGCCATGTCTCTGAGTATTGCACACCTTGTGCTTTTGGGCACTCCAGTGATGTTGCAGCTCTGAAATATGGCCAAACTGGTGGCAAGTGGCATCTTGGCAGCTGCACGCTTGACTTTTCTCAGTTCATGGGCAGTTATTTTTCGCCTTGGTTTTTCCACACGCTTCTTGCGACCCTGTTGACTATTTTGAATGAAACGCTTGATTGTTCGATGATCACGCTTCAGAAGCTTTGCAATTTTAAGAGTGCTGCATCCCTCTGCAAGATATCTCACTATTTTTTACTTTTCTGAGCCTGTCAAGTCCTTCTTTTGACCCATTTTGCCAAAGGAAAGGAAGTTGCCTAATAATTATGCACACCTAATATAGGGTGTTGATGTCATTAGACCACACCCCTTCTCATTACAGAGATGCACATCACCTAATATGCTTAATTGGTAGTAGGCTTTCGAGCCTATACAGCTTGGAGTAAGACAACATGCATAAAGAGGATGATGTGGTCAAAATACTCATTTGCCTAATAATTCTGCACGCAGTGTAATATTTTATTGTATGTTTTTTATGGATGAAATTCATGGTTTTTATCACTTATTGTTATGATGTATGAAGTAATAATAAATTCATAATTGTTGAAGCCGACTCCTTAGATATATGAGTGCCATATCACAAGCTACTATTATCTGAAAGTATTTTGAAGCCTTCATTATTTTAGCATTTTGACAAGAATTGATTTCTTTTATTCTCCCCTGAATAAACCCATTACAACTTAAAGGGTAACTGTCATATTTTTTTTTTAATGTAATATGATTGGTCTTACTAAGTTTACCTTAGTTCCCTAGTTAATACTTTTGTATAGGTATTGAATTACCTAATAATTGCAGCATGTTCTTTCCTCTCCCAGGCATTTCAGTGGTTCGGCTAAAACTGAGTTGCTAGGTGTCCTCCGTCTCCTATCTTCTATATACAGAATACGGAGGACATAGTAGTGGGCAGTCTCGAACGCTGTGTGCACGCTCCCGTCGGGCCGGGATAGTGCCGATATTCGCAATAATAATTTGCGATTGGAATATTCACGATCAACTACTCAGGAGGAAGAGGGCATGTTTAAGTCTGGAGAAAGCCGATTGGTTGGGGTGAGGCTGCGCGTTCCCGAGATGAGCCAAATGAATTCTGGGTAGTTAGGGAGGGAGGTCTTAGCCTCAGGGTAAGGGCATCAGCGGCCATCTTGTGAAGATAGTCAGAAAGAAGTCTTGTGAGGAGCAGTTGCTGTGGAAGGAATCTTACTAAACAAGTAGTATGTGAACACAATAATTAGTGATTATGGATTATCACCACAGCACCAACAACATATATGAAAATTTAATTTGAGTAAAAATATGACAGTTATCCTTTAATGGTCAGCCAAGTAATTTTTGTTTTTCAGATCTCATAACCTTCCAAAAGATCAGCTCATACATGAAATTCAACAAGAGCAAGAAGTGGATCCTGCACAACAGCAAAAAAGGACTCGTTTATAATATTTTTTCTACAATTTTTAAATTACATATTCACAGCATTTGGTGATAAAATGTTGGATTGCTGAGGGTCTAAACACTGTAACTTCTAGTGATCCTGAAAATGAGATGGAGTGATAGTGCACAAGTTGGTACAGCTCTCCATTCATTTCTATGGGACTGATGGAGCACTGTATACGTCACTCCCATATACATTAATAGAGTCGTGGACTGACATGAACTTCCACTCCATTCAAGACAACTCAAGGACTTCTTGCTCTGAGTATTGCTGAGGGTCCCAACAGTTGGACCCCCAGCAATATGAAATAGGTGTGGGATAACTCCTTTAATCGTCAAAGTTTACTTTGGGTCTACTTGAAGAACGGAATCCTAATTTTGATCTTGTCGTCATCATGATAATACAGCAATGTTATGATACTGTATTGATTTATTCATAAAGAACTGTAATATTAAGACCATTGGAACTGTTTACACCGTTTTAAAATACGCGGGAGATCATTATCTGCATCTAGACCTGTGAAGTTAATGGGGTTTTCAGGGTTCACAATATTGATGGTCAATCCTCAGGATTGACCACCATTATCAGATCTGTGGGGAACTGACACTTCACACCATTAGTTTACATACAATCTAATATATATATTGTAAAGGATCGTCTCTTATCTGGGGGTCATTCTCACAGACTTCGCCACGGACACCAGGTTGAAGTCCAAACGATGCTTCTACTGTATTTTGAAGCACATCAACACAAAAACAGCAACCAAAACATAAATCCTCAGCCGTCTGGCCACTGACTAAACAGTTTTTTCCCTCTCTATCGGGATCTGGGTCTACCACCCAGCTTCCCAAAACACATCACAGTGCTTACCCCCACACAGGGTTAGAGGGTCCCGACTCCCACAGGCCTTGACACAGCCTGCTCCTTTCCAGACTGGGAGAGCCCTGAATGAGGAGCTCAGCCTAGATTTATTCGGGCTCCTCAGCTGGCTGCTAATTAACCCCATTACCAGGCTAGCTGCTGCAGACAATGGGAAAACAAAATCACAGAAATATAGTGGCAAATATGGGGGAGCTGCTCAAACCCCAAACACTGTAGCGTGTTTTTCATTGGGGGAGCAGTCCCACCGCATGTGGACCGCAGCAAACGACTATCCCCAGCAAAAAAAATGCGTACAATGGAGGATGCCGGCGCGGTCCACATGCACCACAAAGGCATCCTACACAAAATGGAGCATTGTGCGGATGAAAATATAATTATATAAATCACAGAAAAAAATGCACCAAACGGATATGCCACTGACTATACTAGCTAGTCATACAAGCAGATATTAAAAGCTGAGACTTTTGCCAATATATTCCTGTCAGGAACACATCGGAGCCCATCATGAATCGGATTTCATCACCTTCAGACCTTGTTCACACCATAGATAGCTTAGTGGTAGGACCCTTGCCATGCTGAGAGACCGTGACGTGGTGCATGATGGGCTCCGATGTGTTCCTGACAGAAATATATTGGCAAAAGTCTCAGCTTTTAATATCTGCTTGTATGACTAGCTAGTATAGTCAGTGGCATATCCGTTTGGTGCATTTTTTTCTGTGATTTATATAATTATATTTTCATCCGCACAATGCTCCGTTTTGTGTAGGATGCCTTTGTGGTGCATGTGGACCGCGCCGGCATCCTCCATTGTACGCATTTTTTTGCTGGGGATAGTCGTTTGCTGCGGTCCACATGCGGTGGGACTGCTCCCCCAATGAAAAACACGCTACAGTGTTTGGGGTTTGAGCAGCTCCCCCATATTTGCCACTATATTTCTGTGATTTTGTTTTATATGTATTGAATGTGCCTTTACCTGGCATTTAAACATTCTTTTGCACCTGGTAACCTCCATCACACGGTCTGATATGGGTGTGGCTTACAGTCTTGCTTTGTTCACATTGCATTAGTTGTCCTGCTATGCGGTTGTGTGGAAGCTTGGCTGTGAGCTGGATTTCATCACCTTCAGACCTTGTTCACACCATAGTTAGCGTAGTGGTAGGACCCTAGACAATGGGAAAACCCTATTTTCCCAGGCTTTCTTGTTGTTACCCAGCTTGCTCTGGGTGAGATACACCACTTGAATGGCCTTCCTATGGCCTTCTGGCAGCTCCACTCTCACAATATATATATATATATATATATATATATATATATATATATATATTAAAGCAAACAGATGCACTCTTCAAGATCCTAGGTGCAAATCCTAGATGAATCCTGGACTAGGATCCCCAAGCAATAAAATAAAGAGTAGTAGGCAGCACTCTGGTATGAAAAAGAAAAAGTGGACTTCTTTATTCACCCATGCAACGTTTTAGCCTCGTCTCAATGGAGGCTTTGTCAGCCTTTGTGACAAAGGCTCCATTGAGACGAGCTGAAACTTGCATCGGTAAATAAAGAAGTCCACTTTTTCTTTTTCATACCGGAGTGCTGCCTACTACTCTTTAATATACACTCACCTAAAGAATTATTAGGAACACCATACTAATACGGTGTTGGACCCCCTTTTGCCTTCAGAACTGCCTTAATTCTACGTGGCATTGATTCAACAAGGTGCTGATAGCATTCTTTAGAAATGTTGGCCCATATTGATAGGATAGCATCTTGCAGTTGATGGAGATTTGAGGGATGCACATCCAGGGCACAAAGCTCCCGTTCCACCACATCCCAAAGATGCTCTATTGGGTTGAGATCTGGTGACTGTGGGGGCCATTTTAGTACAGTGAACTCATTGTCATGTTCAAGAAACCCATTTGAAATGATTCGAGCTTTGTGACATGGTGCATTATCCTGCTGGAAGTAGCCATCAGAGGATGGATACATGTTCTCATTCTATTTACGCCAAATTCGGACTCTACCATTTGAATGTCTCAACAGAAATCGAGACTCATCAGACCAGGCAACATTTTTCCAGTCTTCAACAGTCCAATTTTGGTGAGCTCGTGCAAATTGTAGCCTCTTTTTCCTATTTGTAGTGGAGATGAGTGGTACCCGGTGGGGTCTTCTGCTGTTGTAGCCTATCCGCCTCAAGGTTGTACGTGTTGTGGCTTCACAAATGCTTTGCTGCATACCTCGGTTGTAACGAGTGGTTATTTCAGTCAACGTTGCTCTTCTATCAGCTTGAATCAGTCGGCCGATTCTCCTCTGACCTCTAGCATCCACAAGGCATTTTTGCCCACAGGACTGCCGCATACTGGATGTTTTTCCCTTTTCACACCATTCTTTGTAAACCCTAGAAATGATTGTGCGTGAAAATCCCAGTAACTGAGCAGATTGTGAAATCTGGCACCAACAACCATGTCACGCTCAAAATTGCCTTTCTTTCCCATTCTGACATTCAGTTTGGAGTTCAGGAGATTGTCTTGACCAGGACCACACCCCTAAATGCATTGAAGCAACTGCCATGTGATTGGTTGACTAGATAATTGCATTAATAAGAAATAGAACAGGTGTTCCTAATAATTCTTTAGGTGAGTGTGTATATATATATATATATATATTAAAAACAAGAATGGTTCTGCGCTGACTACCAACATTTGTCAACTCAGCCCAACACCTAGTGAATGTCTATTACATACAATCCCAAACTCGGTGCAATATACAACTCCCAACTGCACCTGCAGGGTAGAACATAAGCTCCTGACTGTCAACTGTGGATATCATAAAAGTACTATATTCGTCTGCTCACCTATTACCTGCATGTACTTCGGATCTACATTCTCTCTTAGTAGCTTGTTCTTTGGTAAGCTTCTTGGTTCACTTGATAGGAAAAAAGAGGGTGGTCGGTGATTAAAACAGCCAATTGGAGTGTGCCCTTGCCAGTGGCACCACTCCATACATCAAAAACAGCACTCTGCTCAGTCACTATTGGCTACAAAGACCAAAACAGTAACAAAATAGTACTTTAATAATATCCACTGATACCAGGAGCTGATGTTCTACCCTGCAGGTGCAGTTGGGAGTTGTATATTGCACAGAGTTTGGTATGGTATTCAAAAACAATTGTGTTCAAATATCAAATCAAGTATTCCTCTCTATAGAGTAGTCTCACACCAGTTTCCTCTTCTGATGGGCTGATTAACCCATTCAAAGCCAAAAATACTAACTTTTTGAAGACTAAATATTTCAAACAGCCTTTGTGGAGGTCAACAAAGTTCTTAGCTGCACTACAAGCATTGATGAGCTTAGTTTCTATGTTGAATATGTGTTCAGCAATCCTACACAGAGGCGCAATGTATGATTATAGATACCGGTAATATGTATTAGCTTTCAAAGTATTACAAAACCACTCTTCTCAATATGATAAGGGGATAAGAGGTAAGTGGTCCGTATTGCATGTACAGTAGATGACCGAGGAGAACATTTTTTGCTTCAGTTATTATTTAACCCATAATAAAAGGCCACAGCCTTGCTGTATTGAGAATATAGATTTTCTATATTTACAAAGCTAATACATATTGCTGGTTTATTCAGAGGTACATTATATGATTATTAAGACACTAGTAATATGTATAAGCTTATAGACAAGAGTATAGACAACCTCTATTCTCAATATAGTAAGGCTATAACCTTTTATTATGGGTAAAAAGAGTATTCTGGTTAGATTAAGTTATCCTCTATCCACAGGAAGGGGATAACTATTAGATCAAAGGGGGTCCTAGCACTAGGACCCCCACTGATCACAAGTAAGTGGGGCTTTGTACCCCCTGCAGCCCCTCTGAAATGAACAGAGCAGCTGGTCGCACATGCATGTGGCTGCCCTATTCATTTCTATGGGAGTTCTGGAGATAACCAAGTACAGCGCTCAGCTATTTCTGGCTGCTACATTCATTTCAGAGGGCTGCGGAGGGTATGCAGTGCCCATTATCGTGGCTGGTGGGAGTCCCAGCACTAGGACCCCCACCGATCTAATAGTTATCCCTATCCAAAGGATAGGAGATAACCAAATCTAACTGGAATACCCATTTAATTGAGAGATAAAAAAAACTGGAGGAAAAGATCTAGAAGCCTCTCCTGGGACACCTACACACAAGGATAACCACCTACCTCCAAGCTATAGCCTTATCATATTGGGAAGAGTGATTTTCTATACTTAGAAAGATAATATATATTACTGGTGTCTTCATAATCATACATTGTGTCTGTGAATAAACCCATAATATGTATTTTCTAAGCATACAAAACCGCTATTCTCAACATGGTAAGGCTAAAGTATATGATGTGTACAGGCTAGAACACAGCTCGACACATCTCGGCCCTCAGCATGTCTAACCCTGTCAATCAAGAGGAGGGGGAAGTGTGCACAGTACAGGGGTGTTACAAAAGCAGTGCTCCAAAGATTCAGCCCTGACCCTGGTGCTCTAATGTGCTCATTTACATATAAATAAAAACACAGATATCTCTGTAGCTTTTTACAGACAAAAGAAAGGTATTGTTTTAATCAGCATGATGAACCCTACCAAGAGTTATGCCTGGTTTAATATGGTTGATCATGCTGACAGACACTCTAGAAAATTTTCTGAGAAAGCCAAGTTTTGCCAAAAGGGTCTTTATGTTTATGCACCCTGATTTTAGTATTTCTGCTAGTGTTGCACCCTGATTTAATACTGATAAATAGTTTTGAATGATGTTCTTACGGTAATTTGTTTATATTAATGGCTGTACGATATAGAAAAATTTACACATCTGTCGGTGAGTGTATTTCTGGGAGTAGTTTTATTGGGAAAGAAAACCAATTGAAGTGTGTTATCACTAGCAGGGATGAGTAAAAGATTCTAAACTAATCAAATTTGTAAGAATTTCCAAACAATCTTGAGTTCCATTGAATCTAAAGTTTTGCGATTCGTCCTGCACGAATCAATCAAAATGTTGTTCGTCCTTTTACTGTACATATCAGAAAACAGGAGAGATAAAAAGATGAAGAATGGTCACATAACACCGTCCCAACAGATTTGCCCATATTGCCCATAATAGCTGAATAGAAGATAAAAATGTTTTTTCAGCTTTGAATGGGTTAGTAAACCCATAAGAGAAAGAAACTGAAGAAAGAAATTACATTATAGGATGCTGGATATGGAAATTGGACAAAAGATTTCCGACTGTCTCAATTTTAAAAATCATTTGATGTATATTTTTCAATTGGTTGTATGTAAAATGTTGGTATAGATGCTAGTACATTGTTTAATTCACTATTCTGCACACTCTAGTGATAACATGGCAACGCGACTGGTTTAAGTCTGTTTTTTCAATACTTTGCTGATGTTACCTTATGCTATAATTAATGTGTAACTGTCATTCTATATTTTTTTTGTAATCTGTAGGGGGAGGGAAACTGACCATTTTTGTAATATACTTAAATTACTGAAATTGTAGATTTCTATTAGAAAAATAGTCGTAAAGTGACCCATTTTGACCTTTAGCAACACCCCATGTCTACTGTTTACATAACACAGTCAATGTTAAGCAAAAATGAGGAAAATTGGTGTCCACCTCATGGGGTTATATGCCTTCCTTTGGATCAACTTGCAGGCTAGCAGGCTGAACTGGATGGACTTATATCTTATTTCAGCCTTATAAACTGTGGGGGTCATTTATTAAGACCGGTGTTTTAGACGCTGTTCTTAATAACCCCCTATAGCAGTGGATCTGCCGAAGTTATGAAGAGGTGCAAGCCCCCACATAACTTATAAGTATCTAGCTCCAGTCTAAAGGTTAAGACAGTTTCCTTGCTGGCTTACATTTAGACCATTTTCTATGCCTAAAACAGGCATAGAAAATGATGAATGAGATTTGCCTGCCCCTACACATTACAAAAAAAAAATCAGAATGACACACTTTAAGAAATAAACCTTGGAAATGCTGATGCTGGACTTTACTTCTGAAGTTTGAAAGATCCTACCAACACTCCATTATATATAGAACTATCCTGTGTGTACCAAGCCATATGGGAAAACTTTGGTAAGCACCATCTTGGTTGTATTTGAAATAATTTTTTATTAAAACTACTTTAAAAGTTGCTATATGTTTCATTTTAGATGACTTGAAACAATATAAACATTTTGGCGGCGGTCTCTATCCACCGACACTCCTCTTCTGCTGATGCACAAAGCTGCTGCCTTGCTCACCCTCTACGCTTTTTCTGGCCTCCGGTGGTCTTGTGTGTCCCACCGGCATCTCCCTCTCCCTGCACGTCGGTCCTAGTCGCTGGAGTAACTCTGTACCTCCTAACTGAAGGCTTGTGCGTGTATTCCAGCCGGCTCTTTAAGGGCCATTAGCCCCATCTTTATTTCCAGCATATAACTGGCTACATTAGGGTATTTAAGTCACCTTCCTCTGTGGAAGGTGCCTGAGCAATAGGTTCTAGTTCACTAGTTTCCAGTAAAGGTTCTATATTGTTTGCCTGTTCCGTGTACCGACCTCTGCCTGACCTTTGGAATTTGACCCTTTACTGCCTCTCCTGACTCTTGCCTGATATCTGTACTGACCCTGTGCTGTCAACCCTGACCTTAGATTGGTTATCTGACGGTCATACTCTGCCGTACTTGATCTCGTCCTGTCCCTGGGTATGCTTTTGCTCCCCACTTTTTTGATCCCTCTATGCTCCACTGTGCCTCTTCACCCTCATGGTTCAGCAGTCACTTGAACAGAGACTACTCGAAGAGGTAGTGGCCTGTTAGTTCCAAGTGACAGTGGATTCACATCTGCTTTATTATAATAATAATGTTGAGAAAGAATGTATATCTTTACAGCACTGCAATATTGTTCCCACACAAATAGAAGTGTACAGTACCCAGTATTCATAGGTCTTCCATAGGAGCAGCAAGACTGCATGGATGCAGAGTTTAAATGTGTTACTTGGAAAACATCTGGCCTAAACAATTGAATGAAATGCATGTGTGATAATATAGTTAAATAGTTACATAGTATGCATGAAAAAAGACACAAGTCCATCAAGTTCAACCAAGTGATGGGAATTAAGGGAAGGGGGAGGGAAACCAGACTTCTACACATTTACACAAGCATTAATGTTATTTAGTTCTATGGAATCATCTAAGCCTTTTTTTAAACTGTCCACTGTTCCTTGTTCTGGCTGTGACCATGTTCGGAGGTAGACTATTCCACAGATTCACAGTTCTTATTGTGAAGAAGCCTTGTCACCTCTGGAGACTGAACTTTGTCTTCTCCAGTTGGAGGCAGTGCCCCATTATTTTTTTAAGGGAATTTACATGGAACAGCTTTTTACCATACCGTTTAAATGGGACATTTATATATTTATACAAGTTAATTGTGTCTCCCCTTAGTCTTGTCAAGACTAAATTATGTTTTTCTTTTAGTTTATCCTCATAATTAAGACCCTCCATGCTCTTTATCAGAATAGTTGTTCTTCTTTGTACCTTTTCCAGCTCCAGGGCATCCTATCTATGAACTGGCCCACAGAACTGAACTGCTTATTCCAGATGAGGCCATACATAAGCTTTGTAAAGTGGAAGTATGACATCCCTGTCCAGTAAGTTCATAAGTCATTTAATACATGACAATATCCTGCACAGTACTAAATGGCTTGAAGTCATCTGCAGAAATAGAAAGAGTGCTATTAATCATGTTTCTACTCACTTTATCATAAAAACAAATGAGATTAATCTGACAACTTCAGTCCTTAGTAAACCCATGCTGGCTTAGGCTTAAGTGTTGGGCGAGCATGCTCGGCCGAACACTAGTTTGGCTCGAGCATTGCGATGCTCGGCACATCGCGGTGTTCGGCCAAATACCGCGTGTGCTCGAGGGCGATGCTTGAGCCTCCTCCCCGCACGTTTATTGGCTGCTACACAGCCAATAAACGTGCAGATAGGTGCTGCCATTCACTGTAATGCTGTAGCCATGTTGGCTGCTGGCATTACAGTGATTGGCTGGCCGGAATGAGTCATCGGGTGCTATATAGCACCCGATGACACGTGTTCGGCTCAGTATTAGTCGGCTCAGTATTAGTCAGGAGAGCTGGAGAGCAGAAGGGAGAGATAGTATAGGGATTGAAATAGCGATATTTTAGTTTTTATACTTGTTATAGACCCACAAGTCCTTTTAAGGACTATTGTGTGTGGCAGCAATATATATTTTTAGCGCAACCTGCACTAAATTGCTAAAACTTGTTAGAGACCCAAAAGTCCTACTGTACATGTGACATACTTGCAAGCATATATACCATTTAATATGCGCAAGGCGAGCAGTAAGAGACGGGGAAGTGGCCGTGCTGCTGATGGTGCACGCAGAGGCCGTGGCCCTGGGCGCGGTGAAACTGTGCCTGCTGCCAGAGCACAAGAAACACACTCATCCACGATACCTAGCTTCATGTCCCAGTTTGAAGGGCGGCGCAGGACACCACTCTCAAAGTCACATCAGTGCGACCAGGTGGTCGGTTGGATACCAGCAGAAAATACTTCCAGTCGGTTAAGCACCACCCTGTCTTCCACAAAGTCCAGTCTCAGTGGCCAAGAGACTGGTCAACAGAATCCTCACCCTGATACTCCTTCCACCCTCTATGGAGAGTCTTGGAAAACAAGTGATCCCACACTCAGATATTCCAAGGAGCTGTTTTCATCGCCATTCCTTAATTTGGGCCTCCCGCCAAGCCCACTTGAAGAGGGACATGAGGAGATCTTGTGCCCTGATTCCCAAACACTGGAGCATCCACATTCAGAAGAAGATGATGATGGGGAACGGCAATTAGTGTTTCATGAGGTGGATGATGATGATGAGACACAGTTGCCAATAAGTCACCTCTAATTAGTTTTAAGAGGTTCATGATGAGGATGAGACAGTTGTCAATAACTGAGGTTCTTGTTAGGTCAACAAGTCAGGAGGAGGACCAGAGTGAGGAAGTGGAAGAGGAGGTGCTGGACGATGAAGTCACTGACCCAACCTGGGAAAGTGGCAAGCCGAGCGAGGACAGCAGTACAAAGGGGGAGGGATCTGCAGCACCGCAACAGGCTGGAAGAGGCAGTGTGGTGGCAAAAGGCGGGCCAAGGGGTAGGTGTTCCGCAGTCTGGCACTTTTTTGAGGAAAGTGCGAACAAAAAAAGAATTGTCATTTGCAACCTGTGCCGTACCAAAATGAGCACTGTGAACACTAGCAACCTCACAACCACCAGCATGATCCGCCACATGGCATCAAAGCACCCTAATAGGTGGGCCTGGGTCCGCAATTAGTGTCTGCATGTCACACCACTGTCTCCTCTTCCCCTGTGTTACGTGCTGGCCAATCCCCTGTCCAACACGCAGGCCTGGATGCCTCTCATCCTGCACCTGGACCTTCGCAAGCACCATCAGCTAGCACATCCACTTCTGTGTCCCAGAGCAGCATACAGATGTCTATACCCCAGGCCTTTGAATGAAAGCGCAAATACTCAGCCACCCACCCACAGACCATAGCACTAAATGCACACCTTTCCAAATTGCTGGCCCTGGAAATGTTGCAATTTAAGCTTGTGCACACTGAGGCTTTCTGCAGCCTGATGGCGGCGGCTTTCCCTCGTTACTAAGTCCCCAGCCGCCAATATTTTTCGTGTTGTGCAGTCCCAGCCTTACACCAGCATGTGTCCCGTAACATCACCCGTGCCCTGACTAATGCAGTAATTGCATAAAAAATAGAAAAAGAGCAGCGTAAGTGGGGATGGTCAAAGTGGAAAGGAAGGTGGCTGATAGGGCCAATGGTAAGGGGGGAGGGGGAAGAGGAAGAAGAAGAGGAGATGTGAATGTGGACAAAGGGATAGTGGGAACAGAAGGTGGGTGGGGAAGGGGAAAGTAGGGCGCCAAGGTCTACCAACAAGAAATGGACCAAGAGGATGTGCAGATGGGTGAGTCTGCTCACACTGAGTGGAACTGGTGTCGAAGTCGGCCTGAATCGCATTTTGCAATGGCAGTAGGCAGGGGCGTACATAGAAATCACTGGGCCCCAATGCAAGCATCTGAATTGGGCAACCTAACCCCGCCCACTACCCACCCCTGGCCCGTCCCACCTCCTGTCCTGGCTCCTCCCATGCCACACCCCCATTAAAGAATCCCTAATGCCCCCCAAAATGCCCGGGGGGAAGGAGTAGGAGAGCACACTGTCCACTATGAGCCCCCCAAACCCTTAATGCCCCCCAAAATGCTCAGGACAGTGTGCTTTCCTTCTACTCCTCTCCCCCCTGGGCATTTTGGGGTAATGGGGGCATTAGCGGGGCTCATAGAGGATTCAGGGGGGGGGGATCATACAGGACAGAGTAGGAGGAAAGCAGACTGTCCTCTATGAGCCCCCCAAACCCTTAATGCCCCCCAAAATGCCCAGGACAGTGTGCTTTCCTTCTACTCCTCTCCCCCCTGGGCATTTTGGGGTAATGGGGGCATAAGGGGGGCTCATAGAGGATTCAGGGGGGGGGGGGTCATACAGGACAGAGTAGGAGGAAAGCAGACTGTCCTCTATGAGCCCCCAAACCCTTAATGCCCCCCAAAATGCTCAGGACAGTGTGCTTTCCTTCTACTCCTTCACCCCCTGGCATTTTGGGGGGCATTAGGAGTTGAGGGGCTCATAGAGAACTCGGGGGGGGGGGGGGGGGGGGGGAAGGCTCATAGAGTCGGGGGGGGGGGAAGGCTCATAGAGGACAGTGTGCTTTCCTCCTCCTCCCCCCCTGGACATTTTGGCGTAATGGGGGCATTAGCGGGGCTCATAGAGGATTCAGGGGGGGGGGGGGGCGGCTCATACAGGACAGAGTAGGAGGAAAGCAGACTGTCCTCTATAGGCACCCCCTCCCTATGAGTTCTCTTGCTGCCTGGGCCGGCAATGCTGCAGCCTGCATTAATCTATCTATCTATCCCTGGGGACCCTTCCCAATATAACAAACCACCGGCACCAACCGTGTCCGGTCAGGAGCGGGCAAGCAGTCCTTCAGTCTTGTGCTGGGAAGGGATCGATGCAGGGTGCAGGGTGCAGGCTGCCTACTTCACTCGAGTCGTGGCTCAACTCAGGTCAGACAGACTCAGAGAATGAATGTGTAATGACACTGGCCAATCAGCAGCTGCCTCTTTGTGCTGCTGACTTGCGCTGATTGGCCAGTGTCTGTGAAAACTAGAACACACCTGCAGGCTGGCCGGGCGGGAGAATCAAATTCAAGCAGTGAGGCAGCATGAGCAGGTTAATACAAGGGGAGGGCGCCGGGCGCCGATCAAAGGCAAGTGCCGCGGGCCCGCGCTGTGCCTGCGCCGCCCACAGTGTGTGTTTGTACTAGTACTGCCTGGCTAAAATAAATAGAGCTGGCGGGGCCTTCCGTGCGCCCCGGGCCCCATAGCAACGGCGTGGTCTGCCTATATTGGCGGTACGCTACTGGCAGTAGGTATACAAGAAAAAATAAACGAGTGGAGTGCCAAAGTATAGAGAAATAGGTAAAGAAAAGAGTGGCTTTGGGTTCTAGGAGGCTAAAATGCTATACCACAGCTCATCCAGGTAGAAAGTACACATGGAGAGATGTCAAGGCTAAATCAATGTGGATGTGGATGTGATGTAAGGCATGATGCATGAAAGATATATAAAAATATATAAAAAGAATAAATAAAAAGAATTAGCACACAATTTGTAGTTGTCATTTTCAGTATAGAACAACTGTTAGGGTCTTCATTGAAATAAAATATACACAAACTCGTGTCTTACTCACGTTACCAGGGAGGGTGGTGCATGATAAGATCAAAACACTTGACACCAAACACTTGACCGCCGTGGTCGCCTGTAGAATGATAGTCCCTTCGTCGTCCTATTGATAGATGACCCAGAGGACTTCTCAAGTGACACGAGGTGACTTTTTATTAAGAAATAGCTCAACACGTTTCGTGGCTGTCATAAACCCCTTCCTCAGGAGAAAAACATAGTGCACATACATTTACAGTGTTTTATACATACCCAACACATAGAAACCATTGAGTCCACGTGGTGGGAGGCTCACTTCCGGTCACATGACCCGGAACCGGAAGTGCGCTCCACCTTCGGAATATTGATATACTTAAATTAAATAAAAATACATCTGGGGGTTAATGGGAGGATTAAATGTAGTCCGGTATAAACAGATAGGAGTACAATGTAATGAAAATAGATAATTTGTACAGCCGGGACTTTAAGGAGCGCTTTAAATATGTACTTCCGGTCACCTGATGCCGGAAGCTGGAAGTGCGTTCCACCGGTGGAACGCACCTCAGACGAGGTGATGTTGGGTCCGACCGAGTTCCGGTCACGTGATGCTCAAAACCGGAAGTGCGTTCCAACAGTGGGATGCACCCAGGACGGAAAAGCGTCGGGGCCAATCAGGAGGGCCCCAGGTTTTACAATGTAATCCATGTGCTCCACAAGCGGAGCGGACCACGGCCAAAATACTGTAGTACTGGAGTCATTTAAAGAGCCAGACTGACACTGTATCAAGAGTAATGATAAAGAATAAATGATGAATGAAATCATTAGATAAAAGATTGAATAAAAATATACACAAATATATGCCCCACACTCAAACCGGGCCACACATGATGGACATATGAAGAAGTATGTATATATTAGAATATATTAGAATTTATATATTAGAATTATTTAGATAAAAACACACAATAGGATCATATAAATGTCAAATATAATATCAAATATAGAGGTGGGACGAATCCAATTTTTTTCGAATCCGAATCCGAAAAGGTTCTCAAATCTCTCAAATCTTTCGAATCTCGAATCCTACGAATCCTGTAGATAAGAATTGTGTGAATGGTGTAAGAAACAAAGTGATCCAAACTCAATATTCTTTTAATATGAAAAAATAAAGAGTCCTTACTTTTTTAACAAAGTATTCAGATTTTGATTCGAAAAAAATTGGAAATACAGGGTAATACAGCGCCACATACCTCTTACATCCAGTGACGTCTCCTTTGATGTAGATGTTCCTTCCCTCTTCCTCATCTTCTCCTTTCAGACTTTCAGAACAGACCACCAGTTTTCAGCCATTTTTGTATAGATGTACACTGGCTAGAACAGCTAACAGAGTCTAAGTCTCATATTTTTTCAGTCAGTAGCTATACAGCTCTAATAGCTGTGTGGGTAAGTGCGTTGCCTCTGATACAGAAGGTTGTGGGTTTGAGTCCCAGCAGACACCCATCTCTCTCTCCTGCTGCAGCACAGGCAAGGCATCTGTATCGCTGTCCTGAGGACGGCAATACAGATGACTATGCCTGGGATTCGTCGGATTCGAATTTTGAAAATGAAGTCAGGATTCGAGTCCACGAAACCTTCGAATCCAGCAAGATTCGACGGATTCGTCGTCCCATCTCTAATCAAATATAAAAACTTAATATGCCAATAAATATGATATAGAAATACACATATAGATTGTAATTTAGCTAATATAGTGCTATAATCTTTTTTTTTTGTCAAATTTTTTTTGCCTCTTCTAAACTTCAGTTTTGGAAAATATGGCCACTATTAAAAAAATTACTATAGCACTATATTAGCTAAATTACAGTCTATATGTGCATTTTAAGAATATTCGTAATATTGCTCTAACTTCGTCTTTTAGAATATTACGAATATTCTAAAAGACGAAGTTAAAGTAATAGAGCGAATAAAATCGTTATTTAGAATATTCGTCTTTTTTTCCCCCAATGTGTACTATTATTCCACTTTGGCATACTGCTCCCCGACAAGCGTCCCCGTAACCATGGGAACGCCTGTGGGTTAGAATATACCATCGGATCTGAGTTTTCACGATCTCAGGGAAAACTCAGATCCGATGGAATTTTCTAACCCACAGGCGTTCCCATGGTGACGGGGACGCTTGTCGGGGAGGAGTATGCGAACAACTGTACAGATAGGAAAAAAATAATGCCAAAATTCTAAATAACGAATATATTCACTATATTGCTATGTATTCGTTTTTTAGAATAATGGTCATTTTATTTTCCATATGAAAACATGATTCCCCCCTGCTTAAGTTGCTTGTGGGCCAATGGCTTATTGACCCACAAGAAAGAAGTAGGGAGGAATCATGTTTTCAGATGTTAAAAAATGACGAATATTCAATATAACGAATATATAGCACTATATTCGAAATATTCACGAATTTCCGAAGTTATGATATTCGCGATTCGAATATTCGAGCTCAACACTAGTAATAATTCTTCTTATAATATGACAGTACATGAAATACCCCCGCTTAGTGCCCGCAGTTGAGCTAAAGTCCCCATAATGTATGCCAGTATAAAAAAAACCTATATAGTGCCCCAGTAAATGCCCTCATAGTGCTCCTCTCCCCCTTCCCTATAGTGTCCCCCATAATATGCCAGTAAAAAAAGCCCACTTCATAATGCCCCCAGCAGATGCCCCTATAGTGCTCCTCTCCCCCATAATGTGCCAGTAAAAAATGTCCCTTCTTAGTGCCACCAGATGCCCAAATAGTGCTCCACTCCCCCATAGTGCCCCCAAATAATGCCCCATGGTGCCGCTCTCCCCTATAGTGCCCCCATAATGTGCCAATAAAAAAAGCCCCTTTAGAGCCCCCAGATGCCCCCCATACTGCTCCTCTCCCTCATGGTGCCCCCCATAATGTGCCAGTAAGAAATGCCCCCATAGTGCCCACCCCAAAATGGGCAAGAAATAAATGCCCCCAGAGTGCCACCCCAATGGGGCTGAAAGAAATGCCAGATGCTCCCATAGTGCCAGCTCCACCCCCAAAAAAACAAAACACTAATACTTACCTTTATCAGCAGTGATGCGATGCAGGCCTCTTCCGGCCTGTGTCCCTGCTGTGTGCTGCCCGGCTCAGGCGGCGCGATGATAATGGCGTCATAGCGCCGCCTGAGCCGGCGCAGTGGCCACAGTCCCTCCCCTCCTCCGCCCCTCTCTCCTCTCATTGATGGCAGTGGCACAGGGGGAGGGAGAGACTCCGTCTTCACTGTGCTGCTGAGGGAACATGGCGCGCGCTGAGAGCAGCACGTGCCATGTTCTGTGATAGCGCAGTAGCGCAGCCTAGTATCAGTAAAAGGCAAATCCCGGTATCGAAACGATACCAGTACAAAAGTATTGATTGGGCATCGCTAATTCGATACCCAGTGCAACCCTATGCTGGCTATCATCTATGATGTTACAGTCACATACTCTTGTATATAGTCACTTAAGCTTTACTGGCCTATAATTACTTGAGAAGGACTTTTTGAATATGGGCACCACATTTGCTTTGTGCCAATTGCTTGGCACTATGCCAGTCACCAGAGAATCATGAATAGGGGCACTGAAATAACTGAACTGAATTCTTTAAGAACTCTTAGGGTGAATCCTTCTGGACCTGGAACCTTGTTCACAGTAACCTTATTTATCTTAGCTTGGACCATGTCTACAGTTAGCCAATTTAGTAAATTACCGGATGTATTACAGTCTTGGCACCACCTACTTCAGCTCCTTTCTCTTTTTTTTTTATATATACAGAGATTAAAAAAAATATTTAGTAGCTTTTCCTTTTCCTGATCCTCAGCGTCCATCTCCCCATTACAATTATTTAAGGGACCTAATGTATCTGCTCTGACCTACCAGTCCACACCCTTACTCCAGCATGGCTATTTCCTCTAGCCTGTGGTGATCTTAGGTGTTACTGCTGGGATCATTACTGGGGAATAAAATCAGGTCTCAGATTGTCAGTCAGTGTCAGAAAGCCTGGGAAGATAGCTGACCTGCTAGCCGGCAGAGCCTGATTCCCCCTGTGTGAACTGCGCTGTATTGGTGAGACCTGTGTATTAATCAGAGCCCAGATGGGCAATAGTTTATTTGGATTTTTTCTTCTTGTTATGTGCTGCGACTTCAGCCAAGTGACTGTTAACTTGAATGCCATGAATTGTGCTGCACTGAGGAGCAAATAAAGTGCCATTTGGACTTTTAACCCCCGGAGTCTGAGAGTTTATCGACCCCACCGCAAGTACGTACATGATCCCTTACATTATTTAAATAACTTTGTTCGGATTTGCTTTGCTCTCTTTGGGCACTTGTTTTTTTTTATTATTGCAGATTTTATTTATGTTTTTTGACAGAATTTATTAAGCCCTTCGTAAATTTCAATGGCTATAGCATGGGGCAGCATTGATGCCTTGCAGTCCTTGGTTCAAATCCAACCAAGGAAACATCTTCATGGATTTGTATGTTTTTCCTGTGTGTGCATGGGTTTCCTCTCACTGATATGAAATTTTGATTATGATTGATGATAACATTTGCAAAGTGCTGCAGATTATGATGGTGCTATATGAGTAAGGGCTCATTCAGGCGACTATCTTTTTTTGCGGTCTGCAAATTGCGGATTCGCAAAACAGGGATACTGGTCATGTGCGTTCCACATTTTGCAGAACGGCCAGCCCTATGATAGAAATGCCTATTCTTGTCCACAGTTGTGGGGCCATGGAACAGAAGTACGCATGCGGAGAGCACACAGTGTGCTTTCCGCATTTTTTGTGGCCCTATTGAAATGATAACGACACAAATATTCGGTCATCTGAATGAGCCCTAAGTAAAATAAATAAAACATAAATATGGAAAATTAACTCTTAGATGTACCTATGCATAGGAAGATCATATACAATTTAAATGATCTATAGACTGTAATGATACAATCTGTACAGGTAAACACAATACATGTAATATAAATATGAGACTTTGCCTCTGTACAGGTGTCTCTTGGACAGAGGTTAAACATTAATTTCTATCTGCTTGTTTTGTGTTTTTCATTACTTTGAATGAAGTGACAATGACGGACTTTGGAGAAATCCTAAAACATGTTGGAGAATTTGGTCGCTTTCAGAAATGTTTGGTCTTTATGTTGTGTTTCCTTAGTTTCTTTAATGCCTTCCACATGTTTGGGCAGGTGTTTATGGGAATCTCTGTGCCTCACCACTGCAATACCAACTGGATCTTGGAGAAAAGTCCAAATCTAACTGAGGACTACCAGCTGAATTTAACCATCCCACACAATGAACGTAGAGGCTACGAGCAATGCCTCATGTACACTCCAGTGGATTGGGATATTGAATCCATTGAGAGGAATGGACTAAACAGCACGGAGGAATGCCGGAATGGATGGGTGTACGACACGTCACAGCAAAAGTCAACGCTGGTCACTGAGGTCTGTAAATATTTCATTAATTGATAGATTTAAATGCTGAATTGCATGTAATCAATAAACCATGTTGGTATAATGCCAAACGTAGTATTTAGAAGGCATGATGCACATACAGATAACCTTTGTCACTCTGTTAGTTGTGGCTGAACAGTAACTTCGGAGTGCTGAGCAACATCACATACATATTAATACCATTTGTCTTAACATAAAGCCAAGATATACATTAGTACAAATTCAGGGAATGATGATTTCAATTTGATAAAATTAAATGAAATGTTGAAGATGCTTTTACTGTTTAATATGTTGATCACAAATTGTGTTTAAATGGAGAATGTGAAAGTATACATGTGGCAGACATGTTATCCATTCCCTACATGTGAAGAGTGTTGCTTCTGCAGCATGCACATACGGTAAGTGCAAGAATTGGAGAGTGTCATAAATGTAATCTGCTTAGTGTGAACTTATCATAAGGGCTCATGCACATGACTGTTGGATGTGTTGCGGCAAAACACTGATACTGCGCCATGTGCATTCTGCATTTGGCAAAACTGAACGGCTAGCCCCTAAAAGAACAGTCCTATCCTTGTCCGTAATGTGGATAATAATAGGATAGGTTCTATTTTTTTTTGGAACAGCCAGGCGGACACGGAATGCACATGCAGTCATTTCCATTTTTTGCGGTCCCATTGAAATGAATGGTTTCGCATACAGGCAGCAAAGAAAATGGAATGGACATGGAGAAAAATTAGGTTTGTGTGCATAAACCCTAACACAGCATTCAGCCAGTGGACTTCATTTACTGCCAAGCCCATGTGACAGCTATGAGTAGAGATGAGCGAATTTCTTAAAAGTTCAATTCGGCTAATTCGCAGAATTTCACCAAAAAAAGCACTTCATGACAGATTTCTTTGTCACGAAGCACATTTTTTTGTAAGTAGCAGGTGCAATGACAGGGAGCTGCGATAGCACCGCCCCCGTCACTGTACCCCTCAGATGCCTCGTTCATACATGATCGCGGCATCTGAGTGTAAAATTGACAATGAAAAAAATTAAATCAAACTTAGCACCTCAATTTGCTCGCGACGGTCCGGCCTCCGCCATCTTGCTTAAAGATTTTGGCAACAGCATGAAGAGCTACAATAATGGCCCCAGAACAGACTGTGGAGGGTGGCAACAGCATGAAAAGTTACAATAGTGGCCCTGTAACAGAGTGGTGAGAGTGGCAACAGCATGAAAAGTCATAATAGTGGCTCCAGAACAGACTGGTTAGGGTGGCAACAGAATGAAGCGTTACAATGGTGGCCACGGAACAGAGTGGGGAGAGGAGCGCAACAGCAGTGGCAGTAAAAGCACAAGAGAGTGGACGATGGCAGTAGAGGCAGTGGGCATGTGGCATCAGGCGGGTGGCAGCATCAGAATAATGGCAGCAGCACGTGGGCAGAATATGGACCATTTCTCACAATGTTTTCCAGTGTGGCAGCACACCGCAGTCAGATCATTACTGCCAGAATGATCTAGTCTTTTGCATCACAGACAAAAGGCTTAAGTTCCTTCTGATGGAGCTGGTGCTGCTCCTGCCCCCCCTCCTCTCTAGCAGTCATGGCAGTGGAGCGTGAGCTCAGAGGGTCCCCCCAGTTAAACCTTCGTCAGGATGGGCGATGGCACATGTAGGCAGCAACCAACCAACTACAAAGGATGTCTCGATAGTAGTTGATTTTTCATCCCTCTCAGAAAGTGTAAAAAAGGCCCCCATTTTGGACCGGTAGCAAGGGTCTAATATTGTGGAGAGCCAGTAGTAATTCCTCTGCCAAATGGTGATAATGCGGCTGTCACTCCGCAAGAAACTCAGCATGCATCTGACCATTTGCACAAGGGAATCGGAGGGACTCCCTGCTTTCATCTCCACTTTATACTGCTACGGTCTGGTGGGGTCATCTGCTTCGTCTTCGTCGTCGCCCTGTAGCTCCTCCTGCTCCTCTCCTGTCACTTGGGCAGATAAACCACCTAGTTCTGTATAGAATTCCTGGGCATTTATGTCCTCCTCCTCATCCTTCTTCTTTGCCAGTTCAGCCTCCACAGGTGGCTGCTAGATATAGGCGCCACATCTTCTATCCCCTTGTCAGTCAGATTTATCAGCATCCCCTCCAGGACGAGAAGGAATGGAATGACATCATTCACCCTGTAGTCCTGGCGACTGACAAATAAAGTGGCCTCCTCAAAGGGCCTGACCAAACAGCAGGTATAAGCATGAGCTGCCACGTCAAAGTTATATCGGGGAGTAGTCCTGTCCGTCATCAAGTAATCAGTCATAGGCTTCCTCTGCGCATACACTTGGTCCAACATGTGGAGCATGGAGTTTCAATGTGTGGAAACGTCACATATAAGGCAATGTAGGGGAACTCCACTCTGCCTTTGCAGGTCAAGGAGAACAGTTTTGCATGGTAAAAGTGGCTGAAGTACATGCACAGCTTCCTTGACATTTTCAAGACATCTTGCAGTTGGGTGGAAGACTTGAGGAACCGAGTGAGAAGCAAATGAAAGATGTGTGCCATGCAGGGCACATGGGTCAGTTCTCCCTGATGCAACCAAGACAGAATGTTCTTCTCGTTATCAGTGACCATGGTTCCTATCTCCATTTGGCGAGAAGACAGCCAATATTCAATATTTCGGTTGATGACATGGAGCTGTTCCTCCCCACAGTGACTCTGTTCGCCCAGGCTGACCAGATGCAGAACCGTGTGACAACTGTTGTGCCTTTTCATAGGTTATAACATTTATATCAAAATATCCTAATTATAGTGGATTTGATATATAATAGGCCATATTGTGTTATATTCACCATTGTGTATGTATTTTAAAGTAGACCAAAAGAGTTATTCTTGTCTCCCTGGATCCGATGAAAGCTGTAATGGCACCGGACGGGGTTAAAAGCAGAGTGTACTTGGCTTGCATGCTGACCTGCATTCCCTGGACTTTATGTGGCTGTCATGGCCCATAAACAGGTAGGAACAAGAGTTAGGGACCACTCAAATGAGACGACCTTGACGCGGTGAGTGGCTTATTACGCTTTGGCCAAAATGTACACCAATGTCTCATCCAGCATGGAGGGCAGAGTGCTGGATGTAGTGTGCGATCACATTTGCATTTTCCGTTTGTATATGTATTTCGCCATAGTGATCTGCACCTACAGGCAGGTTGTGCGGGCTCAACCCCCCACATTTTTTCTTTGTAGCATATATTGGAGGCGTGGCGATCTCCTTTGAGTCAAGCACACCTGACCAGTCAATCTGTCCTGGAGGCTGGTTTTAAAGTCAGTATAAAACTGAGTCTGCTTATAAAGAACCTACCATTAGCCATTTGGCTCCAGGAGAAGTATATGGTGGGCTCAGCATGCATGTTGGTACTTGCATCCCTGGATCCGATGAAAGCTGTAATGGCACCGGACGGGGTTAAAAGCAGAGTGTACTTGGCTTGCATGCTGACCTGCATTCCCTGGACTTTATGTGGCTGTCATGGCCCATAAACAGGTAGGAACAAGAGTTAGGGACCACTCAAATGAGACGACCTTGACGCGGTGAGTGGCTTATTACGCTTTGGCCAAAATGTACACCAATGTCTCATCCAGCATGGAGGGCAGAGTGCTGGATGTAGTGTGCGATCACATTTGCATTTTCCGTTTGTATATGTATTTTGCCATAGTGATATGCACCTACAGGCAGGTTGTGCGGGCTCAACCCCCCACATTTTTTCTTTGTAGCATATATTGGAGGCGTGGCGATCTCCTTTGAGTCAAGCACACCTGACCAGTCAATCTGTCCTGGAGGCTGGTTTTAAAGTCAGTATAAAACTGAGTCTGCTTATAAAGAACCTACCATTAGCCATTTGGCTCCAGGAGAAGTATATGGTGGGCTCAGCATGCATGTTGGTACTTGCATCCCTGGATCCGATGAAAGCTGTAATGGCACCGGACGGGGTTAAAAGCAGAGTGTACTTGGCTTGCATGCTGACCTGCATTCCCTGGACTTTATGTGGCTGTCATGGCCCATAAACAGGTAGGAACAAGAGTTAGGGACCACTCAAATGAGACGACCTTGACGCGGTGAGTGGCTTATTACGCTTTGGCCAAAATGTACACCAATGTCTCATCCAGCATGGAGGGCAGAGTGCTGGATGTAGTGTGCGATCACATTTGCATTTTCCGTTTGTATATGTATTTCGCCATAGTGATCTGCACCTACAGGCAGGTTGTGCGGGCTCAACCCCCCACATTTTTTCTTTGTAGCATATATTGGAGGCGTGGCGATCTCCTTTGAGTCAAGCACACCTGACCAGTCAATCTGTCCTGGAGGCTGGTTTTAAAGTCAGTATAAAACTGAGTCTGCTTATAAAGAACCTACCATTAGCCATTTGGCTCCAGGAGAAGTATATGGTGGGCTCAGCATGCATGTTGGTACTTGCATCCCTGGATCCGATGAAAGCTGTAATGGCACCGGACGGGGTTAAAAGCAGAGTGTACTTGGCTTGCATGCTGACCTGCATTCCCTGGACTTTATGTGGCTGTCATGGCCCATAAACAGGTAGGAACAAGAGTTAGGGACCACTCAAATGAGACGACCTTGACGCGGTGAGTGGCTTATTACGCTTTGGCCAAAATGTACACCAATGTCTCATCCAGCATGGAGGGCAGAGTGCTGGATGTAGTGTGCGATCACATTTGCATTTTCCGTTTGTATATGTATTTTGCCATAGTGATATGCACCTACAGGCAGGTTGTGCGGGCTCAACCCCCCACATTTTTTCTTTGTAGCATATATTGGAGGCGTGGCGATCTCCTTTGAGTCAAGCACACCTGACCAGTCAATCTGTCCTGGAGGCTGGTTTTAAAGTCAGTATAAAACTGAGTCTGCTTATAAAGAACCTACCATTAGCCATTTGGCTCCAGGAGAAGTATATGGTGGGCTCAGCATGCATGTTGGTACTTGCATCCCTGGATCCGATGAAAGCTGTAATGGCACCGGACGGGGTTAAAAGCAGAGTGTACTTGGCTTGCATGCTGACCTGCATTCCCTGGACTTTATGTGGCTGTCATGGCCCATAAACAGGTAGGAACAAGAGTTAGGGACCACTCAAATGAGACGACCTTGACGCGGTGAGTGGCTTATTACGCTTTGGCCAAAATGTACACCAATGTCTCATCCAGCATGGAGGGCAGAGTGCTGGATGTAGTGTGTGATCACATTTGCATTTTCCGTTTATAATTAAATTAACGATGATCTCTTTTTGAGGTATTTTATATGTCCACCTCTAGGATGAATTCCCCTTGAAATTTTTCCGTTGATCCTTTCTTTTATATAAAGCATTTGCTTTATATCCTCGACACAACGCCATGGTATGCTGGAGGATACCTCTGATCTTTGCCGACAGTGGAGGCTGAGGACAAAGTGACGGATGAGGAGCAAAGAAGGACATTGGCACAGATTACTACACAGAGGCGGCATTGCCATCACCGGGCCAAGTTGCTGGTGTGCTATAAATGACAAATATTGTCCTTGACCATAGTTACAGATCCACAAGTCAGCCCTGGCATGAACTGCACCAAATGCTGACAGGCCCACTGGACTTGTGCTCAACATACGTGTGAAGGGCTGTTACTGATTTTTTAGAGAAGAAAAGAGGGCTTGGGACTCTCCACCTTGGCTGTACACAAGTCATCAGCTCTCTGAAAGGTGTAGACTTAATGACATGGAATGGGAATCGCCTCGTTGATCGATTGCTGGTGAAACACATAATGAAGAATAGTAGGAGGAGCATCAAAAGCAATAGACGAAGCAAAAGAACGACTGCTTCCTTCTGCTAAGGTTGAGGAGCACTGACTGCTAGAGAAGGGGTGCACGGCGCTGGGAGATGCAGCGGTTGCTGTGTCAGGCTGTACCGCTACATTATCACAGTTTTTCCAGGCCACTTTATGGTGATCTCAATGTGTTGTTGCAGGACTGTGGTGCTGACATTTCCCTCCTGACTGCTCTTTACGTTCTGACCACATATCCTGCATACCACCATGCTAACGTCCTCCAGCAACTTGATAAAAAATTACCACATTGTCGAGTATGGCACTTTACCGCCACCACTTCGTGCTGACTTCCTGCTGCTCCGCTAGTTGTTTCCTGACAGGTAGGCTGCTGAGTAGCAGATGGTCTACCCCGGGCATGTTTGGCTCCATATCTCCCACTGCTTCCAACCTTCTGGTTCATGGGCATGCTGCCACCCTGCTGCTGTCTCATGGGCCTGCTGCCACCCTCACCCCCTGATGATGATGCCCCCTCTTCACCCTGCTCTCACGTGTGATCAGCTACATTATCATCCACTACTGTCTGCTCTTCACTTCCTTTATGTCACTGTCCGCTCGCAACACGTGCTCCCACCCGACTGGCATCATCGCTAGTTGCATGCCTAAAGGAGGATACAGCAGATCTCTCCTCTATGTCTGTGCTGACCTGTTGCTGCTGACTGTCCTTACTAACGTCATCCTCACTGAAAAGCAGAGCCAGCAGCAATACATTACTTCCCTAGCAGAAGAAGCAGCAAAAGAAAGAGGCAGTTGCAGTATAGGTGAGGGCACAGAGGTTGATCCTGGGCCATGCCATGGCCAATTGTAGTGTCAGAGGAACCAAATGATTCCTGGCAGTGTGTGTCTGACATCACTTGAGATGATGTTGAAGAGCAAGTCAACTATTCCAGTACAGCTGGATTGTTGGTCAAAACATGGCCGCTGGATGATAGCTAACTGCTACCACCAACCCTTCTTTTATTGCTACTTGTGCCAGCTACAGGAATATTTTTGCCTCTTCCCATTCCTTTTGAGGGCCCTGGCAACTGTCTGATGGCCATAGTGTACAGTCACTGAATCAGTAAATATGAATGGTGCAGCAGTTGAACTAGATAAATGCGCCTATATATATTTGACCTTCTGTTGACACTGAATAGGATGATGCCCAGTAAGTCTATGTATAACAGAACATATTACGTAGCTGCCATTTTAGGAAATAAAATAATTCGTTACCACGAAGCATAAGGAAATTTGGATTTGTGCTGTATCTATTTTTTCCTGAAATTCTGATCGAATTCTACTTAGCTAACTTCGATTCACTCAACACTAATGGGCATCCCAAAACACCGAACCTCCACTAGTCTAGTCCTATGTTTTTGGATGTCCTTTTGATAAGACAGTACTGTTGCAACATCAGTTTGGCCCTGGAATATGCAGATGAAATAATACCTTTGGGGTAACCTTTTTCCCTAAGGCCTCTTTCAAACAAACAATACGGATTGTGTCAGGATGCGTTCAGTGAAACTTGAACCATTTCGCAAGCAAGTTCAGTCAGCTTTGTCTGCATTTACGTTCAGTTTTTTCTGCACGGCTGCAATCAGTTTTGATGTGTGAATAAAAACTGAAGGTTTACAAACATCTCCTAGCAACCATCATTAAAAAACGCATTGCATCCGAGTAACATCCAGATACAATGCGTTTTTCACTGAAGCCCCATTCACTATGTGACCAGGGCTGCGTGAAAAACGTTGAATATAGAACATGCTGCGATTCTCATGCAACGCATAAATGATGCGTGAAAAACAACTCTCATGTGCACAGACCCATTGAAATTATATATATTGGATAGAACCAGCACTCAAAACAATAGGAATTCACGTGGGACTGAAATAAAAGTGTTTAAGAATTTATTAAACAGTATACCTTGTGTACACTAGGTTAAAATATATATAAAAGGCATAAATAAAACATATCAATAAAAGCATATATTTAAAAAAAAAGAAAAGGAGGCATATATCAAAAATTCATTGCCCATATAGTTCACTATGTCACAAAAGGCTGTATCCGTATATCTTCCCCGTTGGGTACGACTCATTGAATCACAGCCGTCTGTGGCAGAGCGAACCAGGACCAACCATATAACTGTATTCCAGATATAGTTAAATGCATACAAATTTCATATATTGTTGGGTGCATACAGATTACATATAATATTATAGAATGCCACCGTGTAGGACGCAAGATATAGATTATTCGGATGTGATCCGTAGTTGCACTTCATACGGTATATAGATTGTCCATCCGCTATAGTTGTCTCAAAGGTCTGAGTACACTATGTGTTGCAGTTCAACTGTTCAGCAAGTCTATTATGTCCGCACTTGTGTCACCTTTTGCTCAACGATACGATGCAACTCCACTAATTTAAATTGTATATTTACTCACTGTGTCCCATGTAGGCTCACTGCATTGATTCCGCGGGAGGATTACTGCCATGGCGTCCCACGCTTCAACCTTTCTCCGCTATAGGTGTGTTAGTTCCGGTTTTGCCGGGATCTCGTCTCAAATCTCGCGAGAGACCTGCATCGAATATTTTGCTTTCGTGAGTCCTACACCGATTGTTGTCTTACGTGAGTAAAGTGAGGAGTTTCCACGTCTTTTTTATAGATGAATTTTTCGTCTTTCAGTACATGGCCATGCACCGCCGAGATGGTTGTCTCACAGGTATTACGCCCAGACGCGTTTCGAGATATCTTATCTCTTCCTCAGTGGGTAACCTATGAACTGTGGTGTCTAGTTTTTTATATTCTCCTCTTAATTGGTTAATTAATTTCACCTGTTCCGAGGATTATATTGTGAAATATAGACCTTACTCTCCGTTGATCTTTTCCTTTGCCATGCGACTTTTTGTCACATTGTATTACTTTTTTCATCAACATCGTCATTAAGTTTTAATCTTGCGATTTATTTATAACAATATCACATGTCTCTGCATATATATATTCATTACATATGAACAAATTGTATAGATGTATAAAAAATATATAAATATATAAAAGAGTCATTTCATTATTAAACTTTAAAATACTCTAAAGACAGTGCTGCCGAATAAATGTAGGAAATGCTTCTATTTATAATATATTTTTATCAGTATTTCCTATTTATATTTTATATTTTGCTCGAATTTTTCGAACACTTATACAAATATTTTTCCAAACATATATTCCGATATTATTTTCGAATCCTATTTTCGGATGTTATTTTCAATAATCATCTCGATGAGTTTTATCAAGGAATATTTTTCATGACAATCTTTCGAAAAGTTTATCGAACAGAATCATCTTGAAGGCAGGTTGGCTCAGTGTTGGAATACTTTTGAAATTTAAAAATTTCAAGATTTTAAGATAATTGTGATGGGCGATCACTTTTTACAGCTATGTGGGACTGCCATGGGGACCAGGTTCGCCCCCAGTTATGCAAATAACTTTTTATTACAGTGGGAATATGAAAACATCACCCCTAAACTGGGGACGGACCTGGCCCTATGGCGCCGCTACATTGATGACGTCCTGTTTGTTTGGAGAAAAGATGCACATCAGTTGCAGCAATTCCTAGAGGCCCTGAACCACAATGATAAAAACCTGATCTTTCTGTCCAAAATAAAAGAGGAATCTATAGAATTCCTGGACATTCAGATCACACAGCGTGATAATAAATATAGGTGTAATACCCATTACAAGCCGACAGCGAAAAATAGTTTCATACCATTTACGAGCTGTCACCTACCCCAGTGGCTGTTAAATATCCCCTCGGGTCAGTTCCGCCGTATTAAGCGAAACTGCACCGACGAAATCGATTTTGAAACTGAGGCCCTAAAAATGAAACAGCAATTTGAATGTAAAGGTTACCCCCAAAAAGTCCTGACAGATGCTCTAGAGAAAATAAGAGAAACAGAGAGAGAGACCTTCTTTTAGCCGAACACTCATAAAAACACAAATAAGGAATGTGAATTAAGGTTAATTTTACCCTATAGCACACTATCTAAACAGATATGTCACATTATAAACCAACACTGGCACTTTTTACTAAGAGACAAAGTTATTGGACCTATGTTGCACACTTTCCCTTTAATCACTTTCACAAAGGCACCTAATTTAGGTTTAAAAATAGCACCTTCGATAAATAATCACAAGAAAAAAGAAGCACCCACACTTCAAAAATGGTTGAATATGAACGGGTTCTATAGATGCGGGAGATGTTTGGGGTGTAAAAATTCGACATTCCCAAAAAAGACCATTAGGGTTCAATCTACTCAAAACCAATTCACTTTGGACATTAAGGGTTGCCTAACATGTGATTCCTCCAGTGTTGTCTACCTTTTCCAGTGCCCTTGCCGGAAACAGTACATTGGCAGAACCAAGAGACCCCTGAGAGTGAGAATCACGGAACATCTAAATAACATCAGGAAAGGCTACGAAAACCACTCTCTATCTAAACACTTTAAAGTGTCACATAATAGTGACCCTAGGGGTTTCTCGTTTGTGGCCCTGGAAAAGGTGGACATACACTGGAAAGGAGGCAATCACATTATGAGAATGTCACGGGCCGAGTCCAGAAGAATCTATGATTTTGGCAGCCTTCTCCCCGCAGGGCTGAATTCAGACCTAGAAATCTTTGGTTTCATTTAAAATATTAAAATATAAAACTATGAGATTTAGAGACAATACTGGAGGAATATATGAAAATAGAACAATAATAAGATAAATCATAAACATACTTAGAGCAGTATAGATGGGAGAATAGGGATGATACTTGATATAAAGTTGAGCAAGAAAGTATCGATCCATATTCACTATGGACTGAAGACAATATCCTTTATAAAAATGTAAAACCTCTGATAAAATGTAAAACCTCTGATAACTCTATAGTGCAATGAATTTGTAAAAAATCCCTTAAGCAGAAGGTAGACAAGATCATTCTATATATCCCTGAGAAAAAACGCAACAAAAAAAGAAAAAAACGCAATAGTAAAATAAACCGCATGATAAACGCTTATCACAAAAAATATTGAGATTGAAGAAAAATGATGGACCAGTGTTGAAATATACCACCTATATAAGATCATTCTCATAAGAAAGAGAGATGGGTGAAAAATGATCTTAAAATCTTGAAATTTTAAAATTTCAAAAGTATTCCAACACTGAGCCAACCTGCCCTCAAGATGATTCTGTTCGATAAACTTTTCGAAAGATTGTCATGAAAAATATTCCTTGATAAAACTCATCGAGATGATTATTGAAAATAACATCCGAAAATAGGATTCGAAAATAATATCGGAATATATGTTTGGAAAAATATTTGTATAAGTGTTCGAAAAATTCGAGCAAAATATAAAATATAAATAGGAAATACTGATAAAAATATATTATAAATAGAAGCATTTCCTACATTTATTCGGCAGCACTGTCTTTAGAGTATTTTAAAGTTTAATAATGAAATTACTCTTTTATATATTTATATATTTTTTATACATCTATACAATTTGTTCATATGTAATGAATATATATATGCAGAGACATGTGATATTGTTATAAATAAATCGCAAGATTAAAACTTAATGACGATGATGATGAAAAAGTAATACAATGTGACAAAAAGTCGCATGGCAAAGGAAAAGATCAACGGAGAGTAAGGTCTATATTTCACAATATAATCCTCGGAACAGGTGAAATGAATTAACCAATTAAGAGGAGAATATAAAAAACGAGACACCACAGTTCACAGGTAACCCACTGAGGAAGAGATAAGATATCTCGAAACGCGTCTGGGCGTAATACCTGTGAGACAACCATCTCGGCGGTGCATGGCCATGTACTGAAAGACAAAAAATTCATCTATAAAAAAGATGTGGAAACTCCTCACTTTACTTTACTCACGTAAGACAACAATCGGTGTAGGACTCACGAAAGCAAAATATTCGATACAGGTCTCTCGTGAGATTAGAGACGAGATCCCGGCAAAACCGGAACTAACACACCTATAGCGGAGAAAGGTTGAAGCGTGGGACGCCACGGCAGTAATCCTCCCGCGGAATGAATGCAGTGAGCCTACATGGGACACAGTGAGTAAATATACAATTTAAATATAAGTGGAGTTGCACCGTATCGTTGAGCAAAAGGCGACACAAGTGCGGACGTAATAGACTTGCTGAACAGTTGAACTGACACATATAGTGTACTCAGACCTTTGAGACAACTATAGCGGATGGACAATCTATATACCGTATGAAGTGCAACTACGGATCACATCCGAATAATCTATATCTTGCGTCCTACACGGTGGCATTCTATAATATTATATGTAATCTGTATGAACCCAACAATATATGAAATTTGTATGCATTTAACTATATCTGGAATACAGTTATATGGTTGGTCCTGGTTTGCTCTGCCACAGACGGCTGTGATTCAATGAGTCGTACCCAACGGGGAAGATATACGGATACAGCCTTTTGTGACATAGTGAACTATATGGGCAATGTATTTTTGATATATGCCTCCTTTCCTTTTTTTTGATATATGCTTTTATTGATATGTTTTATTTATGCCTTTTACAGGGAGTGCAGAATTATTAGGCAAGTTGTATTTTTGAGGATTAATTTTATTATTGAACAACAACCATGTTCTCAATGAACCCAAAAAACTCATTAATATCAAAGCTGAATATTTTTGGAAGTAGTTTTTAGTTTGTTTTTAGTTTTAGCTATTTTAGGGGGATATCTGTGTGTGCAGGTGACTATTACTGTGCATAATTATTAGGCAACTTAACAAAAAACAAATATATACCCATTTCAATTATTTATTTTTACCAGTGAAACCAATATAACATCTCAACATTCACAAATATACATTTCTGACATTCAAAAACAAAACAAAAACAAATCAGTGACCAATATAGCCACCTTTCTTTGCAAGGACACTCAAAAGCCTGCCATCCATGGATTCTGTCAGTGTTTTGATCTGTTCACCATCAACATTGCGTGCAGCAGCAACCACAGCCTCCCAGACACTGTTCAGAGAGGTGTACTGTTTTCCCTCCTTGTAAATCTCACATTTGATGATGGACCACAGGTTCTCAATGGGGTTCAGATCAGGTGAACAAGGAGGCCATGTCATTAGATTTTCTTCTTTTATACCCTCTCTTGCCAGCCACGCTGTGGAGTACTTGGACGCGTGTGATGGAGCATTGTCCTGCATGAAAATCATGTTTTTCTTGAAGGATGCAGACTTCTTCCTGTACCACTGCTTGAAGAAGGTGTCTTCCAGAAACTGGCAGTAGGACTGGGAGTTGAGCTTGACTCCATCCTCAACCCGAAAAGGCCCCACAAGCTCATCTTTGATGATACCAGCCCAAACCAGTACTCCACCTCCACCTTGCTGGCGTCTGAGTCGGACTGGAGCTCTCTGCCCTTTACCAATCCAGCCACGGGCCCATCTATCTGGCCCATCAAGACTCACTCTCATTTCATCAGTCCATAAAACCTTAGAAAAATCAGTCTTGAGATATTTCTTGGCCCAGTCTTGACGTTTCAGCTTGTGTGTCTTGTTCAGTGGTGGTCATCTTTCAGCCTTTCTTACCTTGGCCATGTCTCTGAGTATTGCACACCTTGTGCTTTTGGGCACTCCAGTGATGTTGCAGCTCTGAAATATGGCCAAACTGGTGGCAAGTGGCATCTTGGCAGCTGCACGCTTGACTTTTCTCAGTTCATGGGCAGTTATTTTGCGCCTTGGTTTTTCCACACGCTTCTTGCGACCCTGTTGACTATTTTGAATGAAACGCTTGATTGTTCGATGATCACGCTTCAGAAGCTTTGCAATTTTAAGAGTGCTGCATCCCTCTGCAAGATATCTCACTATTTTTGACTTTTCTGAGCCTGTCAAGTCCTTCTTTTGACCCATTTTGCCAAAGGAAAGGAAGTTGCCTAATAATTATGCACACCTAATATAGGGTGTTGATGTCATTAGACCACACCCCTTCTCATTACAGAGATGCACATCACCTAATATGCTTAATTGGTAGTAGGCTTTCGAGCCTATACAGCTTGGAGTAAGACAACATGCATAAAGAGGATGATGTGGTCAAAATACTCTTTTGCCTAATAATTCTGCACGCAGTGTATATATATTTTAACCTAGTGTATACTGTTTAATAAATTCTTAAACACTTTTATTTCAGTCCCACGTGAATTCCTATTGTTTTGAGTGCCGGTTCTATCCAATATATATCTATACCAATCAGAACTAGGGGTGTTTCTCCAAACCTGTGCACCAATCGTGATAAACCAGAGTGAGCCACCTGCTTATTATCTACTGTAAAATACCCCATTGAAATGAACAGGTCAAAATTCAGTGTGGGTGCTATGCGTACACTTCACGTATTGCACCCGCGTGGAAAACTCGTGTAAAAGGGGCCTAAAGTGATTTTGTATAATTTTGTATCGCTCTAAAAAATCCTGATTAGTGGTACAGTTTCTGTGTATCCATTGGTATTGTCTGAAGGGGACATTTCTGAGCCAGCCCGGCAGGTGCCCAGTGTGAAATTGAAAGTAGCTATTGCAGTCCACTGAATTAAATTGGGTTTTGGTGGCAATACTATTTTCGTGAGATTCAGGAATTCAGTCTCATGCTCTGAATCTTCTATCGAAAACTTCAGGCCCCATTCTTTGTTAAGTCCCAAAGGATTGGGCATGTGTCTCAAAACCTTTCCAAATGAAAAAGTTGTCCATGAAACGTTTGTAAAATTATATATACTTGAAGCGGGAAGTGGACTACGATATGTAGAGGGACTCAAAATGCCCCAGTAAGAGACTGACATAATTTCAGATGAATCGAGTCCCCCACCTGTTAGTAAACCTGTCCCTAAAAAAGTGAAAACACTGTCGGATGAGAGTAAATGGACACTGTAGTAAAAATGGGTCTGAACATCAAAAAGATTGCTATGATGGGTTAAAAAATAACTAGTGCCTTTTAAACCACCCAAAGTATGAGGAACAGGCTGAATACAGAATACAGGTATAACATATTAAATGATAACACAAAACACAATGGGGGACATTTATCAAGCCCTATACACCACAATTGTGGCGTAAAAAAAAAAAAAGCACATTCAGGCGCACTGCATCTGTGCACCATAATATGCGTCTTTTTGAGCCTTTTAGCACTTTCCCGAAGCTTCAAGAAAAAGGGGCGTGGTTTTGCGCCACCCGCAGCATTTACTATAATTTTTGCCAGAAGGAAAGTTATAGGCGGAATTTATAGCTGAAGTCTATGTCAGCCTGTAGCTGGCATAGACTTCACCTTCTGGCGCACAGAAGGGCAGAAATGCGCCTGATTTATTGAGAGACTTCTGCCTCTTAAAACAAATCACGGGCATCTCACACCAGTGCAGGGAGATCAAGACTGGCGGATGGATCTGCCAGTCTTGATATATCTCCCCCAATATATTCAGACACTTTAAGGACCATTTATTAAGACCAGCGTTTTAGACGCTGGTCTTAATACCCTTTGAGCTGATGCATGATGCGCCTAAGTTATGTAGAGGTGCCAGCCTAAATCTATGCAAGCTCCCTTGCTGGAGTACAATTAGATCATTTTAATTGGAAGATTTGGCCACAAATCCCCTTTGTGACCAAATATGCGACAGATACATGCCAAAAATTGGCATATATCTAGTAATAAATGACCCCCTTTGATCTTAAACACAATAGAGACCCTTTCGCTCTCAGTTTGGTTATTCTTGAACAAGTTCTTGAAAATAGCCCCAACAGATTGAAAATTCTTAATAGCCATGAATCTTTTGGGATTTTTAATTTGGCTACATTGCAACCCATAGGCATCATTGAAGCAGAATGTATGCCAAATATTTTTAATGTACTCTTCCTTCTGTTCTTAAATTTTTATGGACATTACCATGTATTTTTGTCAGGTATCTTTTTTTTCATGTGCTATTTTCAGGGTTTGTGATACCGATGCAAGATTTCTGATCATCTCCTGAGCACTGTATGTTTATGTGTGTTTCAGTATACAGTGATACAATATGGCACTTGCCCTTCTAGGCTCTTAGATATTAGTAACAAGAAGGGCAAAAGGAGCATTTGTCCAGAGGCTAGTACTTTGGAGCTTTCACCATCCAGTCCACTCCATTCCTAGTACCTCCAACAATATAGCATTCTCAGAGGTGTTTACGCTGCTTTTTCTTATACAGTATGTATTAGTGGTTGTCAGACTGTCATTGTTCTGTTTGTAATGATAACTCGAAGAAATCCAATGGCTGAGCAGGCACATTTATTACAATAGGGGTCTTATATCTCCTGTTTGCAAAAAGGATTAGGGATGTTAAAATCCAACATACCAATGCTTATTTCCAATAATAGTAGACATACATACATACTGAATTGTTGACAGGTCCCATTGACTTCAGTGGAACTGGCAATTTTTATCTAATTTTTAAATTACACTTTTGCTAGGCAGAAGGCCACACCAACCTTGATTTGGCTCTGATAACTTGTTTAGGAGTGGGGCTACACAGGGATTTTGGTCAAGACTCCTGCCGTGCAACCAGAGATATCTGTGTAGCAGAGCAGCCACTGAACTGAATTTGGCCCCACTGTCACCCCAGAATCACAGATAAATTCAATCCTGCTGGATTTAGATTTTTTCCAATTCTGCAACTTGAGAGTCATGTTAAGACTCCCATTTCTAATGCTGCACTGCGACACAGCTACGATCACAGTGTAGCCCCAGCCTAAGTCATGTACTGCCCTCTGCTGTGTATAAGTCTTACTTCCCTGTAGGATCATGAGCAATGTCTGCCTGATGTAACTGCAAGAACCAAAACAAGTATTGTCCGATCCTCCTGGATATCACTATGAATGGGGGACCTGAGAAAGGTAGCGATGCAGGAAGAGGAGCGCCCTTCTACTGTACATCAGTTACGCTGCTGAAGAAAGTAGGAGGCTCAGGGAAGCAGTCATTGGCTGAATGCTTGTCTATCCATGCCCTGCAAAGGTTTCTCACACTAACATAATACTAATAAGGACACTACTACTAAGAGTAAAATGTGTAAATTTTTTCAGCGATTATTACAATCATAATATTTATTTTGGTATTTGCTTTATTTCAAGTTTGACCTGGTATGTCACAGGAAAGAGCAGAATGACATATGTCAATCCATTTATATGCTTGGTCTCCTGATTGGATCTCTTTTTTTCGGTCACTTAGCAGACAGGTAAGAAGGAATGTATAATAAGTGCATGAAACAGATGATGACAATACTTCATTTTTCAAAAGACAATAGATCCCAATAATTTAGGTCAATTTCGGTATCTATATAATACAAGATTGATAGACTTTGCCAAGGACTCCCATGTGCCATGTCACTAATGGACAGCTAAATTCCCTCTTAGCAACTCACTGTCTCAGCAGCAATGTCCAAAGTGAAACTGAGAAACAGAAATAAAGGGGTAATTTATTAAGACCAGATCCAGTCTTAATAACCCCTGTATCTGGCGGTGGATCTGCCGAAGTTATGAAGAGGCGCCGGACTCTACATAACTCGGGCGCATCCAGCGCCAGTCTAAATGTAAGACCGCTTCCGAGCTGGAAGTTACATGTGCAGCATGTGTTCACTGTGTCAGCTTTGTGTATGGCATTGTCCATTGTGTTAGCTAAGTGTGTGCAGCATGTCCCACAGTATGAGCTGCATGTGTGGCATGTGTGCAGCATGAGTCCACTGTGTGAGCAACGTGTGGGGCTATAGTGTGAGCTATGTATGTGTAGTACCCCAGAGCGGACACTCCCTTTCCTACACCCTGCTACTGTCTCTAATGGCTAATAAATAATGTCATCTGTGCATATATTTCTAGGTCCTTTGATATTGTGCCTTTATAGTATTTTTATGCAACTATTATTACATGAGATGTGCCTGGTTGTCCAGCAGGTGGCAGTGTATCTGGCAGAGAGTATCTTTAGATAGAACAGAATTTACCATTCCGTTCTCCCTCTTTTGGTAATAAGTGGGCTACCAAGGGAGGGGTTGCATGAAGCTATAGTTAGTCTAGTCGAGAGTGAAGCTGAGAATTGGAAGGAGAGCAGACATCTCGCAGTAAGGGGATCTCCCCCCTTCTGCAGCTGGAGTCTCCCAAGGGAATCGGCTTGCAAAGAACCCTGACTCAGGCTCGGACTGACCCACAGGGGTACAGGTGAATCCATTGGCGAGCCCCTGAGCAAGGTGGGCCCCTAGTCTCCCACCCTCTGCACAAGTGGCACATAACACAGTAGACTTATTGCACTACATACATATATTCAATGTACAGCACCTCAGCCAGCCTATGTTCATATAAAAAAACTTGATAGATTATTAAAGAAATTCCCTAGTTTATTATTATAGACATGATCAGATAGCTGAGATGACTTCTAGGTATAGAGGAAAGCTAGCCAGTATCCTCTTTTCCCCAGGACCTACCTTGTCAAATTTGCTACAGGGACCCCCATATTTAGTCATCTCGTAGCATCTTGCTGCTGTGTGAGCAGGTAATATTTGAATGTATACGTACGGTGGGTCCCTAAAATACATTTTACTGGTGGGCCCTAGGCAGGGGTGTACATAGAAATCATTGGGCCCCATAGCAAAAATCTGATTTGGGCCCCCTAACTCTGCCTACTATCCACCCCACCACCTGTCCTGGCTCCTCCCCTGTCACACCCCCATTGAATTCCCACTGACCCAGAGAATAAAAGGCACAGGTCAGTTTCTTCGCAAAGGGAACAAAACCTGTAAAATAGTAGAGAAATTGCGTTTTTTTTCCCAATTCCACTACATTGTATGCCATATTAAAGGCTGGCATTAGAAAGTACAACTTGTCCTGCAAAAAATAAGCCCTCATATGGATATGTGACCGGAAAAATAAAAAAGTCATGGCTCAAGGAAGATAGGGAAGAAAAATTAAAATGCAAAAATGAAAAAACCTCCTCTGGTATCCTAACTGTTAAAAGGGTTATCTAACACCTATTATTCCCCCCCAAATGCCTGGCCACCACATACAGGTAATACATATGCTTGGGGCAGCCAACAGCAGGCCGTGAAGGAAATGAGCCTCCCTAGCGTCACCCGTGATGCTAAGGAGGTTCGTTCCCATCGTGGCCTGCTATTGACTGCCCCCCACGTCTCCTGATGTTTTCATTCATGTGACGAGGGGGATGCAGTGGCGGCCGTGTGGGCATCAGTGATGCGGGTGCCGGGAGCGGGTTAAGTATTACCTGCTGTATGAGGTGCCCTGGCATTTTGGGGGGCATTATAGGGTTTGGATAACCTCCTTAACTCCTTTCTGCTGATGCTTAGTTTACCATGAGAAAAAAATTGCCATTTATCATGAATAATGACTTGAGTATAAGTTGATATTGCTATCATAACGTGCAAGAAATAAAAACGTGAACATCATACGTTATACACAAAAACTATGATCTATTACACGTTACACACCAATAATGTTGTTAAACCTTGCACACAGCAGTAACTCCACCATATAGTGCTTCTCCCATACACTATGCACAAATAATAACATAATATGCTATACAGATAAATAATCCTGTTAAGGTTCCATTCAGACGTCCATAGTGTTTTGCGGTCCGCAAAACACTGACGCCGCACATCGCCGGCACTTAATAGATCATTCCTATTCTTGTCCGCAGCTGTGGACAAGAATAGGACATGCTCTATTTTTTTCTGGAGCCGCGGGCCTGAAATTCGGGGCAGTGGACCGGAAATGCGGATGCGGACAGCACACTGTGTGCTGTCCGCATCTTTTCTGGCCCCATTGAAAATAAATGGGTCTGCACCCGTTCCACATAATTGTTGAACGGATCCGGACCCATTCAACGGACGTCTGAATGGACCCTTATACAATGTACACAGATAAAGCCACCATATCTTGTACACAGTGAGACAGGTTGCAATGTTTTGTCCCATAATTGCCACAGAGTCAGTGCCACTAGGCACTGTAAGGGTCCATTTACATGTCCGTAGTGTATTTCGGATCCGCAATGCACCCGGCCGGTACCCCCATAGAAATGCCTATTCTTGTCCGCAATTACGGACAAGAATAGGACATGCTCTATTTTTTTCCGGAGCTGCGGACCGGAAGATCGGGTCCACGCTCCGAAAATGCAGATGTGGAGAGCACACTGTGCTCTCCGCATCCATTCCTGCCCCATTGAGAATGAATGGGTCCGCACCCATTCCGGATATTGCGGAACGGATGCGGACCCATTTCACGGACGTGTGAATGGAGCCTTAGAGGGGGCAGATGTCAGGAACACTGCAGTGGGTGGGAGATTAGAAGCTGCTAGAGGCTCTATGAGGGGAGTGAACATAAAAGACAAAAGGAGATGGAGAAGATCTGTTATTAGAGGGAGGTTAGCAGCAGCTGGCATGGGCTCTTTTATATGAAAGGGGAAAGAAGCAGGTGGCATGGACTCTGATAGATCAGGGGGCAGAAGTTGACAAGGGCTTTGTGCTAAGGGATTGGGCACATCAAGTCCAATAGGTGATAGGGGCTGAGTTACTGATGGGTGGACAGAAAGAGATTGGAGGACAGAGGGTTCCATGGGCTTTGTGAGTGGGTGGTGGTGACAAGGAATACAAAAGGTGGCAGGGGCTCTTTTATGAGAAGGGGGCACAGAAACTGGTACAGGTTCTTTGGGTCACAGAAGGTGGCAAGGAGTCTCTGGGGACTTCAGGGAACATAGAAGATGATAGTGGCTGGAGGCCACAGATGGTTGCAGCTATTCTGTGGGGAGAGTAGTAGAGGGGCATACAAGAGAGGTTCAGAGGGAGATAATAGATAACAGCAGGATAGAGGGAGGTGGCAGACAGCTAGTTTCCTACCTCAGTTTCTTTTCTGCTGCAGTATTTCCCCCCCGGCTGTTGATGAGGGGGGCTTCACGGGCGGGGTGTGGCTTTATGGAGGTAGGCGTGGCCTGTGAAGTTCTGTCTGCTTGAGTCTGACACTGAGGGTCGGGACATCAGTGGCGTGTGCTCTATTGTGTACAGAATGGGGGGGGGGAGGTTCGGAGGGGGACCCTGACTAAGAATAGGGGAAGCAAGCAGGGCCCGGCCAGGTCTGAATGGAGGACAAGTGGGTGTGCCTCAATGCCCGATAAACTGTCTGCAGATGTAGGGGGCGGGGCCTTCCATGCGGTCCGGGCCCCCCATACCACGGGCCCCATAGCAGCTGCGTGGTCTGCCTATATGGTAGGTATGCCACTGGCCCTAGGCACCCTAGTCTGACACTGCCTGTTGAACTTTTACCAAGTCTGGACACTTACTCCACCATCTTCCCCCTTCCCTTTATTTCTACAGAGCCTAACTCTGGGGAGCGGCGGTATCCAGGTAGGAGCACAGTGACACACCAAACTAATAAGGCTGCATCACCACTCGGCATTCCTAAAAACCTGGGACATGATCAGCCCTGGGGGGCGGCACAACGCATATGTTCAGCATGTGTCCACAGTGTGAGCTGCCTGTCTGTGCAGAATGTGTCCACAGTATGAACTGCATGTGTGACATGTGCCCACTGTGTTAGCTATATGTGTGCAGCATATGCAGCATCCCACTACCCTCGTGGGTACTGCAAAGTTGTTGTATTGTACTTTATATGCCTTTTATATAGCCTGTTAAGCTGCAATATGTCCTTATGTATCATCCCTGCTAACAGGTGTACTAGCATTCAATTACATTGAGCTTACCACTAGGGGGAGATAACACCTCCCATATATATAGTCCAGCTCAGGCCTAGCCAGTGAAGTCTAGTTTGCAGACAACTTCCTGTTGAGACTAGAGTGGCAGTTGAGCACAGTCTAGAGGTGTATGCAGCCTGTTATCTACATCCCTCAGCTATATCTCAGCCCAGAGCTGAAGTACTTTATTCATTCAGAGACTACTACCGAAAGGAGACCCCCAAAGGGTTATTGGACACATCTTCTGAGTGCCTTAGGACCTTTGGACTCCACTGTGAAGGGTAGCTTACCCTTTGGCGACTTCACAAGCCTGAACCAGGACCATTCCTGAATTCCACTACCAATAAGGCTACAATCTCCTTATCTAATTGTAGTGTACGGGGACTGTAATGCCCGTCACTACAGGAGGGTCACTTGTGTGCTGTCGTTCCCCCCCTTATTTATGGGGAAGTTGGTATAAGTCATCTTTATAAACTGTAATGCTATGTATTTCCCTGTTACTGTGAAACTTGCATGTACAGGCCTGCTAGGGGTGTCATTCCAGCTCTGAGTCACTAGAGGGAGCTAGGGAGCCCTAGTTTATATAAGGCCCAGTCAGGGAAAGGAGGGGTAGTTGAAGGAGACTTTAGACTGAGTTAGAGATCAGACTATGTCTGAGTCAAGTCCAGGCCGGAAGCCTGCAGACCAGGAGAGGGTATTGCAGTCCCTGTAACCGGGTTCCAGATTCAAAGAGAAGGTTCCCTTCCTGAGTTCACCTATGCAGAAGCAGGAACCCCTCAATTAAAGAGCCTGAGGAAGCTGAGAGAGAGACAGAGGCAAAGCTCAGAAAAGCAAGAGGTACTCAAGACAACAGAGGAGGTACTTGATAAAGATAAAACCAAGGATATACGCCAGAGCTAGGGTATTGGGCCTTGGAGAAGAGTTTCTATGTTCCAGGATCAGTCAGGAATAGAGTGCAAGCCGCCTGTACTACAAATCCTGTGTTTAACACTCTGAAGTCACCTTGCTATACATATATTGCCTGCATCAACTGTATTGAAAATCAACTGTCTGCAAAGGAACTGCGTTTCCGTTAATGTCCCTATATGATGACTACTAAAGTTTGAGTTCTGCTTTAACATCACGTGGTTCCTCAGTTATTCCTGCTATCAGCAAACGGCGTGCCACCGTTTAATTGGCACTGGCGTCACGAACATTTTTCATCATCACCTGCCCTTGCAGAGAGTCAGCCGTCTCAGGTTAGTGTCTATTGCACTACAACACCCAGGAACATTTCTAAACCTAACTTGAGTACGCTGCATAATATCTAGCGAGGGACAGTTACACCTGTCAGTAGAGGACTTGCAGCAGTATATCTCTGTGCTGAGACTGTTAAATGCATTGGATGAACTGTTATCCAAAGTCATCTTCAGTAAAGTTCCACCTCGAATTCCATCCTGCTTGCCTCAGACTCAGTTCCTCTATTAACACTATAGTAAATCACGACTACAGTAAGTCGCGTCACGACTACAAGGGACCTTGCCACTGGCACATTAATAGAGACAACCAAGGGCACCTCAAGCCACCATCTGGCCAGTGTCCCTTACACCACAGTGTGCCCCAGAGAATCCTTGTGCCATTTTCCTTTTCACTTATGCTAGCCTGCCCAGGGACAACATAGCCGTGAGTAACCAGAACTGTATTTACCTCGGCCCACCTATTGCTCACACCGTGACCTCACACATAATTCCCCTGCAAGGTCTGGCATACTGCACATGTGTTTACAGTGTGAGCTACCGTATATGTGTGCAGCAGGTGTCTACCATGTGAGCTATATGTGTGCAGCATGAGTCCACTGTGTGAGCAACTTTGGTGGCCATAGTGTGAGTTGTGTGTGCAGCATGTGTCCACAGTGTGAGCTGTGTGTTACACGTGTCCACAGTGTGAGCTGTGTGTTACACGTGTCCACAGTGTGAGCTGTGTGTTACACGTGTCCACAGTGTGAGCTACATGTCTGATATGTGTCCACTGTTAACTATGTGTGTGCAGCATGTGTCCACAGTGAGAGTAGTGTGTGTAACATGTGTGGGTGTGTCCAAAATGTGATCTGCGTGTGTAGGATGTATCTACAGTATAAGCTGCATGTGTGGCACGTGTCCACAGTGTGAGCTGCATGTCTGACATGTGTCCACTGTGTTATCCATGTATGCGCAGCATATGTCCACCATGTGAGCAGCTTGTGTGGCATGTTTTTACTGTGTAAGCCATGTGTGTGCAGCATGATTCAACCATGTGAGCAGCCTGTGTGGCACAGTGTGAGCTGTGTGTGTGGTACGTGTCTGCAGTGAGAGCTTTGTGTGGCAATGAGGCTAAATAATAAGTAAAGCATTTTATGACACTATAATAAAAATAAAGTTTATACTAAGCAAGACAAAAAGGATATATCAATGTAGGAGTCAGGGAAGATAGCAGCCAGTTGTTTGTATGACTTCTATCTCATGTTTTTGACCAGTTTTAGAACCATTGAGTTGCTTTTACCAGTGTGTATTGTGCCTTACAGTTTCCATGCTGGTATGAGACATGAGCAGAGGTGGACACTGCAATCATAGAGCTCAAATGGGCCTCAATCCCCACTCAAATGTCCAAATGTACTGCTCTTTTATTACTTTTAGAAAAAAAAAAACAGTTTTAAATATTATGTTATTGATAGGGTACCCTCAGCTACACTACGTTCCAAATTATTATGCAAATTATATTTTTCTCTCATATTCCTAAATGGTCGATGCAAATGACAAAATGACAGTCATCAACCTAAAAATGGCCATTTGTTGAATTTGCAGCATTAAGAGGTCATATTTACTGGAATCAAAAGCTATTCCAATCAAAAACATCTTACCAGGCCATGTTAAATGTTAACGTAGAACCCCTTCTTTGATATCACCTTCACAATTCTTGCATCCATTAAACTTGTGAGGTTTTGGAAAGTTGGATACAAGGGAGGATGAGGTCAGGGGAGGATGGTAGCCACATCATGAGTTTCTCTCATTTTATACCCATAGCAGCCAAGAGAAGGTATTCTTTGAAGCATGAGATCGTGCATTGTCATGCATGAAGATGAATTTGCTATGGAAGGCACAGTTTTTCTTTTTGTACCATGGAAGAAAGTGGTCAGTCAGAAACTCAATATACTTTGCCGAGGTCATTTTCATACCTTCAGAGATACTAAAGTGTCTTATGAGCAACCTCGCCATGATTTTGGCCCAAAACAAGACTCCGCCTCCTGCATGCTGTTATCGCAGCCTTGTTGGGACATGATGGCCATCCACCAACCATCCATTACTCCATCCATCTGGACCATATAGAGTTGCACGTCATTCATCAGTAAAGAAGACTGTTTGAAAATTTGTCTTCAATTTTGTCTGGGCCCACTGCAACCATTTCTGCTTGTGAGCACTGGTTTTGGGGGGGGGGGGGGGGGGGGGGGGGGGGTTGAGGAGGAGGAATAGTAGGTTTATACACAACTGCAAGCCTCAGGAGGATCCTACACCTTGAGGTTCGCAGGACTCCAGAGGCACCAGCAGCTTCAAATACTTGTTTGCTGCTTTGTAATGGCATTTTAGCAGCTGCTCTCTTACTATTAGTCTGGCAGAAACCTTCCTCATTCCGCCTTTATCTGCACAGACCTGTCTGTGCTCTATTCAGCCACAAATCTCTTCCACATTATGATGATCATGCTTAAGTTTTTGTGAAATATCTCATACCTTGTCCAAGGCATTGCACTATTTGATGCTTTTTGGCAGCAGAGCTCTTTTTCTTTTCCATATTGCTTGAAACCTGTGGCCTGCTTAATGTCGAACGTCCTTCTTAAGTAGTTTTCCTTTAATCTGACTCACCTGGCAAACTAATTATCACAGGTGTTTGAGATTGAGTTCAGTGATCCAAAGAGCCCTGAGACACAATCCCATCCATGAGTGTCATTGAAAAACAAAAAAAATTACATCTTTATGACACTTAAATCCAATTTGCATAATAATTTGGAACACAGTGTAAATGACTTAAACGTCAGATTGGCGAGTTGGAACAGCATTTTTTCTTTTTCTTAACCTCCTATAGACTTCAGTGGTGAGAGTTGTGCCATTGAACTGCACAGAAAGTGCAGCTGGCAAATGAGAGCCTCTGGACGCTTGTTCACCCAAAAGATGAGGCCCCAGAGGGGACATTTAAGCCTTAGAGGGGAATACCCCTATAAGTAAACTATAAATAGTAATATAATCTATTAATAGCTGTACAAAACTGTAATTGGCAAAAAAAAGTAAAAATAACCAGTTGCATAAGTAGAAATGCTGCACATTTTCATGCATGCAATACGTAAGTAAAGATATGTTTATGTCACTGATCTTAAATCTTACAAATATAATAATTATTTCTTTTTTTTTAATCTTTAAAGGATTGGGAGACGTCCAGTTATTTTAATCTCCATTTTAATGATGTTCGCTTTTGGTCTTGGAGCGGCATTTGTTACACATTTTTATATCTTTATGGTGCTGAGGTGTTTTGTGGGAATCGCTATGTCTGGGGTCCTGATAAACAATCTTGTACTAGGTAATATTTTATTAAATTATAAAATAAGTGTTCAGAGCCTTTTATTCTGTGTTTTCCAAGCAATGACTTTCTGTTTAAACAAGCAAGAAGGTTTGTGATTGTATCTCATACTTGCAATAACTTTTGTAATTGAAATTGTCTTAAAAAAAAAAAGTTATTTCTTATTCACCTCCTCCCTTCTTCTGGGCTGGTTCTCATCTGCATTGAAGGATCCATTTGGATTCAGATTTCCAGCATCATCCAATTGAGTACATTTGTTAAGTCGTGTCATACATTAACTCGTTCGCTACCAATGCCGTAACTGTACGGCGCTGCGAACTGTGTTTAAAATAACAGTGCCGTACAGCTACGGCGCGGTGTACAGCCATCTTTCCTAGGAGCACAGGGAAGTTTTTCTGCCCCCTGCAGCCCCAATCTCTGCCATCGGCCAGTTTCTGCAGACCGGACAATCGCAGCTCCGGATGGTTTTCATTCATTCATGCAGCTGCAGGGGTTGTACTGCGATGACTGGTGCTGAACTAGTCAGTACCAGTCTCCCCCGATGTCAGGCAGGGGACACCAGTGTTTGGTTTTCCCTGCTAACGCTGCGATTGGCTGGAACAACGCTCCAGCTAATGGCAGCGCTATAGCAGCACAGGAAAGGGCTGAACATCTCTGCAGGCAGCCATTCTAGCTGGTGATTGCATGCAGAGAGGTTCTGTGCTTCTTTGTGCTGCTTGTTATCTTGCTGGGACTTGTGGTGCACCACCACTGCGATTTGAGCTTTTCCTGCAGAAAGAAGAAAAGAAGAACAACATCTGGAATTGCTGCACTGATTATTATTTTTTTTCATTTGCAGCTGTTCCAGATCCCTAAACCACCCTTCATCCCTGTCCCTGTCCCAGCTGGGAAAGTCTATGCTCCTTGCATGCATTAATGATCCTCGGATGCCCATGACCCTATCACAAGTTTGGCAGTCGTCCTTACTTGGCCACTTTTAGGTTCTAACCACTGCATGTTGAGAACACGCCACAAGACCTCCCGTTTTGGAGATGTTCTAAACCAATCATCTTGTCCTCACAATCTAGCATCTGTCAAAGTCACTCTGATCCTTACATTTGCCCATTTTTTTCTACTTCCAGCACTTCAATTTTGGCAACTGACTTGCTGCCTGAAATATCTAACTCCTTCCAAAAGGATGATCAATGTTATTTTCTTCACCTATATATACACCCAGTACTGTTCAAACGTTTAGTAAGAATGCTTTCAGAATGCTTTCATAGTGTTATTAGTTTAAATTAAATTAATTCTACAGCAGAACAACAACCCCCAACATAGAGCCAATGTTATTAAGAATTATTAAGGGCTCATGCACACAAACGTATTTTCTTTCCGCTTCCATTCAGGTTTTTTTTACAGACCGTATGCGGAACCCTTCACTTCAATGGGTTTGCAAAAACAACGGAAGGTACTCCGTGTGCATTCCGTTTCTGCATTTCCGTATTTCCGTTCCTCAAAAAAGTAGTGCATGTCCTATTATTGTCCGCAAATCACGGTCCGAGGCCCCATTCAAGTCAATGGGTCCGCAAAAAATATGGAATGCACAGGGAACACATCCGTATTTCATCTGTATTTTGCGGATCCATACTGTAGAAATACTATGCTCAGCCCATGTTGCTCATGTGTTTGGTGATTAATAATTTACTGTTTCAGTTTCTGATCCGCAAAAAACGGATCACATACGGAAATCATACGAATATGTTTTGTGGAATAACAGAACGGAAGAGGACTTAAATCAGAGGAAAAAAAACCTCAGATACGGAACAACGGATCAGTGAAAAACGGAACGCAAAACAACAACGGTTGTGTGCATGAGCCCTAAAGAAGAACATGGAAGTGATGATAGGACCTCCACAGAGCCCTGATATCAACATCAGTGAGTCTGTCTGGGATTACAAGAAAGAGATAGAATGATGTGAGCAAGCTTACATCCACAGAAGATGAATAGTTAGCTCTCCAAGATGCTTACAACATCCTCCCTGCCAAGTTTCTTCAAAAACTGTGCAAGTGTAGAAGAATCAATGCTGTATAGAAGCCAAAGGGTGGTCACACCAAAACTTGATCTGATTGAGGTTTCTCTTTTGTTCATTCACTTTGCATTTTGTTAATTGATAAAAGCATTCTAACTTTGCAGCATTTTTCCAACACCTGCCTATATATATAATTTTTTTCTCCCCTCTTTCAGTTGCTGAATGGGTAGGGCCTTCACAGCGTGCCTATGCTACTATCATTGGGCATACATGCTTTGCAATAGGACTAATGGTGCTGGCTGGAATTGGATATGCTATACGTAACTGGAGGTTGCTACAGATTGCTTGCTCTGCTCCCTCTGCTTTATTAGTCTTTTATATTTGGTAAGTTAAACATTTTTGGATTTATGAGAAATAAGTGGAAAGACTATTGGATCACAAGTAAAGATGATAGAATTAATTTTAAACAAATCAAATTTGACCGGAATTTTCCAAAAATGTGGGTCCAATCTGAATCCAATTTTTTTTTAATTGATGTCCCAAATACATCCATAGTCTTTCCATCTCGAAGAGAACATGGAGGCTATAGCAGCCACATACAATGTGTAAGGAACAGATACATAGTGAATAATTACACATATAAATCTCATGTCTACAGCAGCTACTTACAAGAAAGTCACAATCTATATTATAATATCACATAGGTTTCTTCCAGAATCTCCCCGCTGGCTTCTAACGAAAGGCAAAAATGAAAAAGCCAAAGATCTTCTCCAGAAAGCTGCGCGCATGAACAAACGAGAGTTATCTGAAGATATACTGAAGGAGGTAAAGCTTTTAGTGTCGTAGAATGACCCTGTTACGACAGTCTCACCTGTTTGACACCTTTTGTGTGCTAGAAAACTGATGTGAATTAAGATAAATGTGCTTGCCCTCCTGCTCTCACCACGCCTCCTTTTTCTGCCATTCGAGAAAAGTGGCGAGAAGGAAGATCAAGGTATGCCACAAAAATTGGCACTTTCATTTTTTTCATATTTTGTATTGTTGCCACATTGCAGTGGAGTACTTCCAATAGAGGCAGACCACGCAGCTGCTATGGGACCATGGGAAAAAGGGGCCCGAAGTGGATAGGCCCCACCCACTAATTACATCTAGCTCCAGTATAGTATCCCTACCATCAGTGAATAAAGCTAAAGGATGTGTGATGATGTCATCACTGGTCCTGTACATGTAGTAAAGGAACTCCTCAAAGAATGGTGTAGTTCCCTGGTTAGATAGAAGCATCTGCCAGTAAATGAACTGCACAGCAGAGCCTCATCACAGGTCCTTCAACCCCCAACAAAATGGAAGATGAGCTCTCCATTGAGACTAGAATGGAGTGGTAAGAGGAGGTCCTCCTCCTTTCTCTTCATTAGCCCCACATTCCCTATTTTTACGCACACACACATATATATATATATATATATATATATACAGTACAGACCAAAAGTTTGGACACACCTTCTCATTCAAAGAGTTTTCTTTATTTTCATGACTATGAAGGCATCAAAACTATGAATTAACACACATAACAAACAAGTGTGAAACAACTGAAAATATGTCATATTCTAGGTTCTTCAAAGTAGCCACCTTTTGCTTTGATTACTGCTTTGCACACTCTTGGCATTCTCTTACTAGAATTTTTATTTTTATTTTAGTACAAGGTGGCAATATAAAACATGAAAAAAGTGAAACGGTCTGAAGACTTTCCAAAAACACTGTAAGAGGAGAGCAAATAAAATGTAGGAGAGGTTATGGATGGTATTCATGGGTGTATAACCAAGATAGTAAAAACTCAAAATTACCAAATTGAATGAATTCTATATAGCTGTCCATTTTTTAGTATTGCATTGTACTGTACTTATTTTCTGCTAAAAATCTTTTTTTCAATTGGTCTTTATTAAAAATATGGAATCCTATTTTGTGTACAGAGCTGACATGTTCTACTAGCTGCCTGTGGATTTTCTGTCGTTTCCGTCATCTGGGGAGCAGACAGACTCCTTATCTCTGCTCTCTCACATTATAAACACTCATTAAAGCTCAATCCTTAACATACTGATAAGAAAGTGGCTAAGGCTACTTTCACACTTGCGGCAGTGTGATCCAGCGGGCAGTTCCGTCGTCGGAACTGTCCGCCGATCTGCCGCTGACTGAAAGCATTTGTGAGACGGATCCGGATGCGGATCCGTCTCACAAATGCATTGCAAGGACGGATCCGTCTCTCCGCTTGTCATGCGGACAGACGGATCCATCTTGTACATTTTTTCACATTTTTACTGGTCTGCGCATGCGCAGGCCGGAAGGACGGATCCGGCATTCTGGTATTCTGAATGCCGGATCCGGCGCTAATACATTCCTATGGGAAAAAATGCCGGATCCGGCATTCAGGCAAGTCTTCAGTTTTTTTCGCTGGAGAGAAAACCGTAGCATGCTGCGGTTTTCTCTTTTGCCTGATCAGTCAAAACGACTGAACTGAAGACATCCTGATGCAAACTGAAAGGATTACTCTCCATTCAGAATGCATGGGGATAAAACTGATCAGTTCTTTTCCGGTATAGAGCCCCTGTGACGGAACTCTATGGCGGAAAAGAAAAACGCAAGTGTGAAAGTACCCTTAGGGTACTTTCACACTAGCGGCAAGGAACTCTGGCAGGCTGTTCCGGAGGGTGAACAGCCTGTCGGATACGTGCTGTGCTGCCACTAGTCAATTAGGCTAGTCATTATAGTCAATAGGGCCAGAGCGGTAGTCCGGGGAGACGCGTGCTCTAGCGTCAGCACAGATCCGACAGGCTGTTCACCCGCCAGAACAGCCTGTCGGAGTTTCTTGCCGCTAGTGTGAAACTAGCCTTAAATAAGTGTTTATGACCTCTTAGTAGTTTAGAGATAAGTAATAAAATGACTGGCACAATGTGAAAGTATCAGTCGCACATTTAGAAAAACAGTTAACCCTTTGTGATATAATGGCTCAATATTTTAAATAAAGGACATTTGAAAATATGATTTTTACCCAAAAATGAGTAAAATGCAATCATAAGCAAAAACTGCCTCCAAAGATGTACATAGCCTTTAAATATCAATCTGTTCTACACAGTATAGATCAGGGATGGCCAACCCGAGGCTCTCCAGCTGTTGCAAAACTACAACTCCCAGCATGCCCAGACAGCATTCAGCTATCAGCATATAGCAGGGCATGGTGGGAATTGTAGTTTTACAACAGCTGGAGAGCCGCAGGTTGGCCAGCCCTGGTATAGATCAATAAATATAAGCTTACCATTGAAATGGTGTGTGGCGCAGGAACTGCTAGAACACGATGATTGAAGAAACTAACTGGCTTAGAGTCTGGTACACTATTACCACATATATTTGGAGACATTATTTTTTATTATGGACTCTTTTTTGTGGACTTTTTAAATTGTCAATTTATTTTGCACAGGGGTAGCCGGCTGGGCAGTGTTGTACATTTGGGAATTTTGAGTTTTTACAATTTTGGTGATTCACCTAAGAACTTTGTATGGCATATTTATTTGTGATGTATTTAGCTATTGGTCTATACTTTATTGTATGTATATTTCAGTACAATTTTTCCACTCTTGCATTATATATCTAGCTGACACATGGATTTTTATGTACACTGCTCAAAAAAATAAAGGGAACACTTAAACAACACAATGTAACTCCAAGTCAATCACACTTCTGTGAAATCAAACTGTCCACTTAGGAAGCAACACTGAGTGACAATCAATTTCACATGCTGTTGTGCAAATGGGATAGACAACAGGTGGAAATTATAGGCAATTAGCAAGACACCCCCAATAAAGGTGTGGTTCTGCAGGTGGTTACCACAGACCACTTCTCAGTTCCTATGCTTCCTGGCTGATGTTTTGGTCACTTTTGAATGCTGGCAGTTCTTTTTACTCTAGTGGAAGCATAAGACGGAGTCTACAACCCACACAAGTGGCTCAGGTAGTGCAGCTTATCCAGGTAGTGCAGCTTATGCGAGCTGTGGCAAGAAGGTTTGCTGTGTCTGTCAGCATAGTGTCCAGAGCATGGAGGCGCTACCAGAAGACAGGCCAATACATCAAGAGACGTGGAGGAGGCCGTAGGAGGGCAACAACCCAGCAGCAGGACCGCTACCTCCGCCTTTGTGCAAGGAGGAACAGGAGGAGCACTGCCAGAGCCCTGCAAAATGACCTCCAGCAGGCCACAAATGTGCATGTGTCTGCTCAAACGGTCAGAAACAGACTCCATGAGGGTGATATGAGGGCCCGACGTCCACAGGTGGGGGTTGTGCTTACAGCCCAACACCGTGCAGGACGTTTGGCATTTGCCAGAGAACACCAAGATTGGCAAATTCGCCACTGGCGCCCTGTGCTCTTCACAGATGAAAGCAGGTTCTCACTGAGCACATGTGACAGATGTGACAGAGTCTGGAGACGCCGTGGAGAACGTTCTGCTGCCTGCAACATCCTCCAGCATGACCGGTTTGGCATTGGGTCAGTAATGGTGTGGGGTGGCATTTTTTTGAAGGGCCACACAGCCCTCCATGTGCTCGCCAGAGGTAGCCTGACTGCCATTAGGTACCGAGATGAGATCCTCAGACCCCTTGTGAGACCATATGCTGGTGCGGTTGGCCCTGGGTTCCTCATAATGCAAGACAATGCTAGACCTCATGTGGCTGAAGTGTGTCAGCAGTTCCTGCAAGACGAAGGCATTGATGCTATGGACTGGCCCGTCCGTTCCCCAGACCTGAATCCAATTGAGAACATCTGGGACATCATGTCTCGCTCTATCCACCAACGTCACATTGCACCACAGACTGTCCAGGAGTTGGCAGATGCTTTAGTCCAGGTCTGGGAGGAGATCCCTCAGGAGACCGTCCGCCACCTCATCAGGAGCATGCACAGGCGTTGTAGGGAGGTCATACAGGCACGTGGAGGCCACACACACTACTGAGCCTCATTTTGACTTGTTTTAAGGACATTACATCAAAGTTGGATCAGCCTGTAGTGTGTTTTTCCACTTTAATTTTGAGGGTGACTCCAAATCCAGACCTCCATGGGTTGAAAAATTTGATTTCCATTTTTTTATTTTTGTGTGATTTTGTTGTCAGCACATTCAACTATGTAAAGAACAAAGTATTTCAGAAGAATATTTAATTAATTCAGATCTAGGATGTGTTATTTTTGTGTTCCCTTTATTTTTTTGAGCAGTGTACCTCACTTTTTTTTTATAGCCGTGAACAAGTATGGGCCAGACTAAAAAACAAACATTTTCCACAGCCAACACATTCAGGGGTCATGCACATGACTATATTTTTGTTCAGTGTGCTAATCCATTTTTTTTTTTTTTACAAATAACACACTGACCCCTTCATTACTACATGGTGCCATGTACACATGCATATTTTCTATGGATCTGTGCTGCCATTGCTCAAATCTCAATGTAGGTCCTATTCTTGTCCATATTTGCAGATAAAGATAGTTTTATTGATGAGAGTGGGAAAAATATGGAATGCATAAAGAAGATATTGGTATTTGGCGGATCCATTTTTTGCGGACCTACAGTACCTTGAAAAAGTATTCATACCTTGAACTTTTCCACATTTTTAACATTACACCCACAAAGTTAAATGTATTTTATTGGGATTTTATGTGGCAGACCAACACAAACTAGCAAGCATGTGTGAACTAAAATGAAAACGATACATGGTTTTCAAAATGTTTAATAAATCATATTCTGGAAAGTGTGGTGTGCATTTGTATTCAGCCCCCTGTACTCTGATACCCCTAAATAAAATCCAATGTGACCAATTGCCTTCAGAAGTCAACTAATTAGAAAATAAAGTCCATCTTGACTTCACACATATTTGCTACTTTGTGTTGGTCTATCACATAAAATCCCAATAAAATATGGATGTAGTTAACACAAACACTTGGTGAGTTATCGCATCTAGTTAACACGTTATCACTGTGACTCTTAACTCTGCTGCATCTGTACATTTAAGTTTGTGGATCTAACATTAAAAAATGCGGAAAAGGTCAAGGAATATGAATACTTTTTCAATGCATTGTAAATACGGACATGTGCATGAGGCCACAATGCTTGTCCCTTCTCTCTGTTCTATCTGCAGTCACTTCTGCTGGGTCCATTGCACAGGTTGTCTCAGCAGCAGACCGTGTCTCTTACCAGACAGCCCTCTCTCCTCTCTAGCACTTGCTACTGGGCCCTTGTGCCCTGTGCAGCTTTCCCAACACAGCACTTCTTTTGGAGTCTAATGGCTCCTTGCCACTACAGGCTTATCCTGTGCCCTAGATGTGTCCACATGTTGCCTTGGAGGTGTGTTCCACACATGCCCAAACTGTCTGACTTGGTGCCAACAGACCCTTATATGCCAGCTCTTGCCTTTGTGCCACCACTCCAGTGATCCCTGACAATGTTTTTTTTGCTGTAGCAATGGCATGCCTTACATCTGAGTGATTGCTGCAGCCAAAGGCCTAAGCAAATATGTCTGCATGTTTAACAAGAGACTGTTGAGACCACTGATGTCCAGCAGTCATGTGGATGTAAAGAATCATCATAGCTGCTTCAAAGTTATTTGAGGGGATTTAACAGGTGAATATCGGTTATTTTTTATTTTAGCATATTCTCTGCTGCCATGCAAATCTTTTTAAAATTTTGGAAAACCTTTTAAGAAGAGTGATTGCAGCAGCCCTATTCTTGAGAAAGTTCTTAAGCAATCCCTTCTAGCACCCCCTTCCCGTCCACTTCACCACAAGTCTGAAGAAACCAGAACACATTCCAGGCTTTAGGGCAGCCAAAACTTCTGCTAGATGTTCACCAGTTCTTCCCTGCCCCACTTTCCACATAGGCCCACCTAGACCCATCTGTAGCTTCCCCCAAGGTTCAGTCTAGCACCACCCAACCAACCTTGGTTCCTCTCTAGAATAACATCTGTCACATCTCAAGAAGACTCCCCAGAGCAGACTCCTTATAGGCAGGAGGCACACCTCAGCACAGCAAAAGCCCACACAGTGCCCTGCCAGCTGTCCCCTCCCATGGCTGACTGTCTCAGCCGCAAAGAAAAGTCAGCTCACCATCTACTTCACTGTGACATTCTCCAGGTCTTACTATGCAATACCACAACGGCACTTCTTGCCTCATGAGTGTCGCAAGACTTGTCCCTTATCACTTGCTCCGACCTCCACCCTACTGCCTGTCTTGTAATGAACAAGCAGATTCTCTACTATCAGATATAGGAACAGGGAGAACAAGTCCTGGGATCCCATGTGCTCGGGTAGAGTTGATGGTGTAATAACATATGGAGGTGTTAGTGAAGAAACACAGTTTGTAAATTACTTGGATTAGTTTGAGGTTATAGATAAATATTACAGTAGATTACATTATTCTTTCCAATTTTTTTTAGGTAAAAGAACAAAAACAGACTAAATCTGGCAACATGATAGACCTGTTTAGGATCCCACTTTTGAGGAAAAAAACGCTCATTATGTGTTTGGTATGGTAAGTTCCAACTGTAGTGTCCTAGAGATAATTGAAATAAACATGCAAGAAATCTCCTGCAAATTAAAATATTTGTCTGTAAACAAGCTGAACTGTAGTACAGTACATAGGTCTGATGTTTTAGATCTGCTGGGACACCTGTTCATCTGTAGGTACCTGAAAGCTTTAGAATTGCTAAAAACAGGGAGAGAGTGTCATGGAAGGAGAGAGCGTGCACAGCCCTGACTCAACCCACACCTCTGTCCCTGCCTACTTGCACGGTCCGCCCTAGGCGACGGTGTACAACTGGACGACTTTCCCAAAAGTGATTACGTGCTGGGCCTTAAAGGGAACAATGAAACTGGAGAAAATAATAAACAAAGTGACAGGCAGGCACGGAGGGGTAGATATACAAACAATGCAAATATAAGCATGTGTCAAAATACAGGACGAAAGATACATAAAAAAGAGTAAGCAAGGTCAAAACAAGCCGAGGTCAGTACCAGGAGGTCACATCAGTACAAAGGAATAACCAAATCACAACAAACACAAGCCGAGGTCCGAATGCCAGGAGGTCATGTCAATTCAGAGGAAACGGCAGAAGCGGGGTCAAGGAAACAGAGCCGAGGTCAAGGTACAATGCAAACCAATACAGAGAACTTGGTAAATGAAAAGACCTTATTCACAGGCAACCTGTGGCCAGCAGGCTGCCTGTTTAAATAGTCCTGGCTGGTGAGTCACATGACGTGGCCGGCATCACGTGACTCACAGCAGCCCAACTCAGCCCAGCACCGATCATCATTATCGGCGCTCGGCTCTCCTGCAGCTCACCTGCTGTCATGGAGACGATCATCATTATCGATGCTCGGCTCTCCTGCAGCTCACCTGCTGTCATGGAGACGATCATCATTATCGATGCTCGGCTCTCCTGCAGCTCACCTGCTGTCATGGAGACGAGGACGCAGGCTACATCCCTGTCCCTCTCCTTGCACAGGGTGCCAGCAGTGCTGCGAAGGAAGCACGCGTTGCCGGCCACTCGTTACAGAGAGAGTAGCTTCAAACTACTTTTTTTTTTATTATTATTCTTTTTATGGCTTTTTTGGAACACACTATCCAGCGGACAGATTTTACATGTGGTGAATAAACCCTAGAAATAGATGCTCCAAAATTGTTAGTACATGGGGAATGCAAGTAGTTACTAAAAGTCATTCCTGGAGATGACAGCTCCTCTTTACGCTTATGTCATATGTGGTCTGTATATTGATAACACATGTATGACCCTCACAGCCCCTACAGCTTACTGTCTTCTATGTATTTTTGGCTTGACAGTTTCTCCATGTTTTAAAATCTTTTTATAGGTTTGTGAATGCTTTAGTGTATTATGGCCTCAGTCTGAATGTGGGAAGCTTTGGACTGGACATTTATGCTACTCAGCTCATATTTGGAGCTGTTGAAATACCCGCTCGCCTTGGATCTATTTTCGCATTGCAATTTTTTGGAAGAAGGCTAAGTCAATCATTTTACCTTTTGCTCGGGGGAACTGTTTGCCTTATCACCACTGCAATACCAAAAGGTGAGCAACGTATTAGTGGGGTGTATCTGAGACCCCACCTAATGTTAATGGATTGGATGTGTTACATTTATTCTGCTGTCCCTTCAAGAGACAGGCTTAGTGAGAAAACATGCCTTTTAGGCTAGGGATACACGGCGACACTGGTCGCGGCCAGGATTGCTGAGCAGAGGTGATCCCATAGAAATGAATATGATCACCGCGGTAGTCACGATAAATCCAACACGACTGGGTTTCTTGCAACTGCCGAGGCCATCACATTCATTTCTATGGGATCACCGCTACTCAGCGATCCTCAGTGACCAGTGTCGCCGTGTAGCCGTAGCCTTATCGCCTTCTACCCTGGGACAGTTTTCACCTTAGGCCTCTTTCACATGGGCGAGATTTCCACGCAGGTGCAATGTGTGAGGTGAATGCATTGCACTGAATCCAGACCGATTCATTTCTATGGGCTGTGCACATAAGCGGTGATTTTTACGTATCACTTGTGCGTTGCGTGAAAATCTCAGCATGCTCTATTTTGTGCGTTTTTCACGAAACGCAAGCCCCATAGAAGTGAATGGGGCTGCGTGAAAATTGCAAGCATCCGATGGATGGATCATGTGATGGACCATGTGATGAGTGCAGTGACGTCACCACAGGTCCTTTTCCTCAAAGAAGAAGAAAAAAGAGAAGCCGGGCTGCGCGAACAAGTGGATGAGGTGAGTTAAATTTTTTTTTTTTTTTTTTTAACCCCTCCAGCCCTATTGTACTATGCATTCTGTATTAAGAATACAGAAAATAATAAAATCTACACAATCTTGAACCCAAACTTGAAATTCAGTGAAGAAGTTCGGGTCAGGGTACGACATTCAGTTTTTTATCACGTGCATGCAAAACTCATTGCACCCGCGCAATAAAAACGGAACAACAGAACGCAATCGCAGTCAAAACTGACTGAAATTGCGTACCTACTCGCGTGGGTTTGCCGCAATGCACCTGGGACGCATCCTGAGCCTAAACGTGACGCCCGTGTGAAAGAGGCCTTAGGGTGCTGGCATACAGTGCAGTTCTAACATGCATTCAGGATGCAGTTATTTTTTTTTGTAGCTAGATACATTTTATTAAATAATTTGCACTTTGCAGAACACCAGGGTTCAACGAGGCTGCTAAACTAGCTAAATTGAACACTGCACTGAAAGCATATCAGAACTGCAGTGTGTGCCAGCACCTTTAAGGACTGAGCCATTGTTTTGCAAATTTGAAGTGTTACTTTATGTGGTAATAATTGTAGAACGCTTTTACTTATCCAAGCCATTCTGAGAATGTTTTCTCGTGACACCTTGTACTTCACGACAGTGGTAAATGTGAGTCAATATATTTCAGCTCTATTTATTTTTTTATCCAAAATTTACCCATTTTTAAAAATTAGCAATTTTCTAAATTTTAACTTCTCTGCTTTTGAGACAGACAGTGATACCAGGACCAGTTCCGTTATGAAGTCACTTTGTGGGGCTTATATAATAGAAGCCACCCATTAGGCCTCTTGCACGCGAACGTACTGTGTTTTGCGGTCCGCAAATTGCTGATCTGCAAAACACGGATGCTGCCCGTGTGTCTTCCACAATTTGTGGAACGGAACAGACAGCCCATTATAGAAATACCTATTCTTGTCCGCAAAACGGACAAAAATAGGACATGTGGGGGATTGAGTCAGCACAACCCGTATGTAGGTGCATATCACTATGGCGAAATACATATACAAACGGAAAATGCAAATGTGATCGCACACTACATCCAGCACTCTGCCCTGCCTCCATGCTGGATGAGACATTGGTGTACATTTTGGCCAAAGCGTAATAAGCTACTCACCGCGTCAAGGTCGTCTCATTTGAGTGGTCCCTAACCCTAGTTCCTACCTGTTTATGGGCCATGACAGCCACACAAAGTCCAGGGAATGCAGGTCAGCATGCAAGCCAAGCACACTCTGCTTTTAACCCCGTCCGGTGCCATTACAGCTTTCATCGGATCCAGGGATGCAAGTACCAACATGCATGCTGAGCCCACCATATACTTCTCCTGGAGCCAAATGGCTACTGGTAGGTTCTATATAAGCAGACTCAGTTTTATACTGACTTTAAAACCAGCCTCCAGGACAGATTGACTGGTCAGGTGTGCATGACTCAAAGGAGATTGCCACGCCTCCAATATAAACTACAAAGAAAAAATGTGGGGGGTTGAGTCAGCACAACCCGTACATAAACAGGTAGGAACTAGGGTTAGGGACCACTCAAATGAGACGACCTTGACGCGGTGAGTGGCTTATTACGCTTTGGCCAAAATGTACACCAATGCCTCATCCAGCATGGAGGCAGGGCAGAATGCTGGATGTAGTGTGCGATCACATTTGCATTTTCCGTTTGTATATGTATTTCGCCATAGTGATATGCACCTACATACGGGTTGTGCTGACTCAACCCCCCACATTTTTTCTTTGTAGTTTATATTGGAGGCGTGGCGATCTCCTTTGAGTCATCCACACCTGACCAGTCAATCTGTCCTGGAGGCTGGTTTTAAAGTCAGTATAAAACTGAGTCTGCTTATATAGAACCTACCAGTAGCCATTTGGCTCCAGGAGAAGTATATGGTGGGCTCAGCATGCATGTTGGTATGCCACTCAAATGAGACGACCTTGACGCGGTGAGTGGCTTATTACGCTTTGGCCAAAATGTACACCAATGTCTCATCCAGCATGGAGGCAGGGCAGAGTGTTGAAAAATAGGACATGATCTATAATTTTTGCGGGGCACGGAACAGAGCAACGGTAGCGGACAGCACACGGAGTGCTGTCTGCATCTTTTTCTAGCCCCATTGAAGTGAATGGGTCCGCACCTGAGCCGCAAAAAATGCGGCTCGGAATTGGAATCAAACCACGTTCATATGTGAGATGCCTAAATGACCCCATTTTAGAAACTACACCCCTCAAGTTATTCAAATATGATTTTACAAACTTTGTTAACCCATTAGGTGTTCAACAAGAATGAAAGGAAAATAGAGGTGAAATTTCAAAATTTCACTTCTATTTGCAGATTTTCCATTTAAACCCATTTTTTATGTAAGGCAGCAAGGGTTAACAGCAAAACAAAACGTAATATTTATTACTCTGATTTTACAGTTTACGGAAACTCCCCATATGTGTTTGTAAACTGCTGTATGGGCACATGCCAAGGAGTAGAAGTGAAGGTGCAACATGTGGACTTTGGAGAGCATTGGTACAATTTTGGGGTACATATGATTTTTGATCACTCGATATTACGCTTTTTGTGAGGCAAGGTAACAAAAAATGGCTCTGCTGGCAGTTTTTATTTTCTTTTTTTAGGACAGATCATGTGATTTTTTTTAAAGCTGGTCATTACAGACGTAGCAGTATGTCTATTTTTTGTTTTATTTATTTTAGTTTTACACAATAAAAAGCATTTTTCGAAAAAAATATAGTTTTTGTGTCTCCATTTTCTGAAAGCCAATTTTTTTTTCTTTTTCTGCACATTGCCTTGTGTAGGGAAGAGTTGCCGATTTTATTGGTACCGTTTTTGGGTACCTAAGATTTTTTGATCTTTTAATAATACACTTTTTTGGGGAAAGGTGACCAAAAAATAGCTTTTTTTTTTTTTATAGATTTTTTTTACGGCGTTTACCTAAGGGGGTAGATATTTTTATAGAGCCATTATGGACACGGTGATATCTAATATGTCTATTTTTATTTTATTCTTTTTTTTTATTAAAAATCACTTGATGAAGGGAAAGGGGGACTTTTTTACTGTAAACTTATTTTGTTTATAAAACACTTTTTTTCCCCTTTTTTCCCTTTTTTTATTTTTGTCAAAGTACAGGGACTTTAACATTTCAGGGTCTGATCCCTCTTTCAATGTAGTACAATAAATGCTGTATTGTACTACATTAACTGTCAGTGTAGTAAACTCTGTCAGGCCTGGGTTTGCCATGACAGCCATCGGCCCCCTGTCACCGCAGCACGGGGGCGATGGAGAGGCAGTGGGAGCCCCCTCCCTCTGCGATCCTCTTATATGCTATGGTCAGCGTTGATCGCAGCATATAAGGGTTTAATCCGCTGACTATGGAATTTACAGCGATGCCGGTGGATACAGCAGGTGTCCGTCTGTCAGTTACAGCCGGGCCCCTGCATTGATTGGGCACACCCAGCTCCAGGGCCCGCCTGATAATCATGTCACTTCCCGCTGTGACGTACTAGTATGTCACATGTTGCCAAGGGGTTAATATAAGTGTATATCAGTGTGTCCTTTCTCAGTACTATGTTAGAAGGGGTGTATAAAGCCCCTGCAGACAGGAATAAGACTGCTGGATGTCTCTTTACTGTTGGGCAATATGTAACATACCACCCATTAGCAGTTGTGATATGTGATATGGGAAGGCCATACTATAGGAAAAAGCACACTATAGGAAAAAGCACCAGCCTATGTGTGCTTTCACGGTCCAAGCCACCAGAGAGGCTGATGCTTTTTCCTATAGTGTGCAAGCACAACCACCACTGATGGATTGCAGGGTAGTCATAACCATATAGACAAGCAGTGTATAATGTGGTGTAAAATTTAATCCAGCCAGCAAAGGAAGCAATATGGATAATCGCAATAAAATAGTAAGTGCCTTGTATTTACTTTGTCTACATAATGAATGCCATTTGCTAAAGTGAGACAACCCCTTTAATAAACTTTCTGTATATAACCAGTATGTAAAATATTATGCTGTGTCATTTTCAGAGTTATCTGTCGTAACCACTGTGCTGGCGGTAATTGGAAAATTTTCAACTGCGTCTGCCTATTCAGTCTGTTATATATATGCTGCTGAGTTATTCCCCACAATCATCAGGTGAGCTGTCTAAAGGCAGAAATATGCGTACTAAAGAATTTTACCCTTAGAGTTCATGAGCTGGTTTTCCATCCGGATGCGATATGTGTAGTGAACACATAGCATTCGGAGTCAATCCTCACTCATTCATTTCAACAGGTTTGAGTACAAAAGTGGAGTTTTTCATGCAGCATCTTTGCGTTCAGGAAAAATCACAGCATTTTTAACACAGCCCTGGCTACATAGAAGTGAATGAGGCTGTGTGAAAAACAGAAGGCATCCGGATGCAATGTGTTTTTCACTGATGGTTCCTAGGAGATCTAAATTGAATTTGAACTAGGAGATCTTATTGAACGTGCGTGCAAAACCATCAGTTTTTTCCTGAACAGATTCTGACACAATCCGTATTGCTCGTGTGAAAAACGCCTTAGGGCTCCTTCACATGGCTGTGTCACATACTGTTTTTGTGTTGTATGCATGCGTAATATGATGCCCATAGCCTGCTCTGACAGCATACTGTACCTCTAGGTGTTTCCGATATTATATGTAGGCACATTACCTTCGGAGGTAATTTTTTTTAATGATTGCTTGTTACTCATTTTTGGATAAAGATACTTTTTTCAAATGGCCTATATTAAAAATATTGAGCTGTTCTGTCAAAAAGGGTTAACTGTTTTTCTAGCTGTGTGACTGGTACTTTCACTTTCACTTTGTGTAGGTCATCTAATAAACCTCATCTCTAAACTACTTAGAGGTCATAAACACTTATTTAAGCTACATTCTTATTAGTAAGATAAGAACTGAGCTATAAATAGTGTTTAGGAAGTAATAGTAGTAAGAGAAAAACCACTGCACACTCAAGGTTATCATGCAAATAAAAATTATTTTATTCTGACATATCCTCCAATGGGTACATAAGTAATCATGGAGAGATGCCAAAATTGTAACTCCAAGTCTTAATGACATTTCGGTCGTTTCGGACCTTGGTCACATAAGTCACAAAAGAAGAGTGTAGGCAGAAAGGAGGACCCCCGTGGGACAGCAGGAACGAGCTGCGAGGGGAGGCTGTGGACCAGTGTGTGAAGGTAGGAGGTAATAGAGCAGAGATAAGGAGTCCGTCAGCTCCTGGTCTGACGGAAAAGACAGAAAATCCAAAGGGTGCTTTTATACCATGTCAGCTCTGTCCAGAAAAAAGGATGCCATATTTTTAATACCATATAAGACCAATTAAAAAAAATTTTTAGCTCAAAATGAGTACAATGCAATAATAAAAAAAAAAATTGCCTCCAAAGGTGTACGTAGCTTTTACTGAAATCTGTGAGTAAAAAAAAAATCATGACATGATTGATTACATCATGCAGTACTACAGATGGATGCACAATGAATCCATGATGAAACCACGTGCTTCTGTACATTGTCCTTGAATGCCATAATGCCCTGTGCTTGCACCCCTGTGCTTTGATGATGCCGCTAGGCTCTTAGTTGCATGATGGGAATATCACATGCAACAAGTGTTCATCAGAAAGGATGTACCAGGCAAGGATTTCAAGTCTGCTCCTTGTGGTTTTCATACCATGTGCATAAGGAATGAATTTACACCACAGAGGATTCCCAGGATTAATAAACTATATATTCCTAACTGCAAGCGGTTCTGTGTGAACCATAAATATGTTTAACAGTATGTTAGGTCACAAGAATGCCAAAGTAAAATCCACACATACCTGCTTGTTCATGGCGCAGCTTTTGGAAGAAGGTTGACTAATTTAGGAGGAACTTATACAAACCCATGCAAGTGGTGTACCGCCATGGACCAAGTTCTCTGTAGTACTGAGCAGTAAACCACCAGCACATATGCAAATGGTTTTCTTTACCCACTCTTCATCATAGAGTACAGGCTATATACATTGTCTGAGTTTACAACTATAATGATCTGGAGGTTTTCCCTATATTGCAGGCAGAGTGGAGTAGGACTCTGCTCTATGGCAGCTCGGGTCGCTGGGATAATAGCACCCCTCATTAGGCTTATGGACCAATATCACCCATCTATACCAATGGCCATTTATGGAAGTGCCCCCATCATCGGAGGTCTTCTCTGCTTCTTTTTACCAGAGACAAAGGGCAGTGATCTTCAGGACAATACATTTGACACCAATGGTATTCCAAGGTAAGGCTATTTCTCCTATGGATCAGCTGTGTCTGCAACACATGTTTCGCTGAAGAGTATGCCCAATTCAGACTAGCAGTTCTTAACTTCAAGTCTGCACTTGTTATTGCTTAATAGGACTACTTCACTATTGTCATATATTCTCTGTCAATCAACCTCTGGCAATTATTTAAAACTTTTGACTTCAACTTCTGGTCCCGCCCCCCATATCCCTCATCTCATACATCGAAGATAAGATCTACAACATCAGAGAAAGTTTTAACCTAACCTTTTAGCCCTACTCTCCAAATCACAAGTCTGCACCTGTGTCCTGAACTCTCTCCCATTGCATCTCATCCCCAACCTTATTCTTGCATTTACCCCAACTCCGACCCTCCTCTTTTGCCTATCAGTCAATACTGGCATCTTTCCTTCTCCTTTTCAACATGCAACCATCACAACCACTATATATTACTAGCTGCACTTGTACTGGGAGCAGCACATGCATGCAGCTAGTAATAGGCATTATTAAACCATGGGCCTGATGTCTGATGGTTTCATTTGCCTTGGATAGCTCATAAACCCCAATGGCCTTGAGTAACACTTCTACATTGATGACACACTAATTAACCCATCTGACTCAGAAATGACCTTTCTGCTATCCTGAGATTCAGAGTGACTATCAGCTATATCCTCCTACTCCATCTTATTTAAAAAATGCAACATACATAATACTGAATTAATCTTTTCCCCATCTTGTTGAACCTTCCCAGCACCAGATCTATCAAGCACAGTTAATGCTTCCCCAGTCTCGCAAGTCCTCTGTCTCAGGATAACCTTTAATTGAGCCCTATCTATTAATCCACATATCCAAACCCTTGTGCCGATTCAAAAAAAAAAAAAATATTCTCAAAGCCGCTCCTTCATGATTCAAGTCAGCAAAAATTCTAGTGCATACTCTTATCATCTCTCACCTAGACTGCTGCAACATCCTTCTCTATAACTTCCCCTATAACATTTGTGTACCCTTCCAATCCATCCTTAACTCTGTTATCTTGGCTGTGTACTTAAGGTCATTGTCTTGTTGGAAGGTAAACCTTCTGCCCAGTCTGAGGTCCAGAGCACTCTGGATCATATTTTTATTGAAAAAATCTCTTTATTTTGCTCCATTCAGCATTCTTTCAAACCTGAGAGGTCACCCTGTCTCAGGTGCTAAAAAACACCTCACAGCATGCTGCTGCTACCACCATGTTTCACTTTAGTGATGGTATTGGGAAGCTAATGAGCATTGCCCTGTTTCCTCCAGACATAACTCCTAGAATTGAGGCCAAAAAGATCTGAGAATCCTTTTAGGTGCTTTTTTATTTATTTATTTATTTCTCAAACTCTAGGTAGCTTTAATGTGTCTTTCACAGGCTTCTTCCTACCCTCTCTTCCATAAGCCCAGATTGGTGGAATGCTAAAGTGATGTTTGACCTTCTGGAAGTTTCTCATATCTAGACACAGGACCTTTGGAGCTCAGCCAGAGTGACCACTGGGTTCTTGGTCACCTCCCTTACTAAGGCTCTTCCCGCCAATTAGGTCTCTCATATCTTTGAAACATTCAAAAGCAATCTACCCTCACCCTGTCCCATTCCCCCTTCCTTTATAGATTGCAAGCCCTCATTGGCGGGGTCCTCACCCCCTGTGAACCAGTCACTCATTTAGTCTCTAGTATATAGTGATGGACGAACATCTGCCGGGACGTGTCGAGAACGCGATCGCGCGAACACGATCAAATGTTCGTGAACCGCAAGTTCGCGGCGGGTCCCATTCATTTTAATGGCAGGCGAACTTGAAACACCTTCAGCTCATATTTGCAGCCAAGAAATAATTACTAGAAGTACACAAATAGTCCCACAACATGGACAGTGACATACCAGATGTATTATTCGAATTTGTGATCTCCATTCATTATTTTTTTCAATGCGAAATATCGGCAATATAATTTTCACGTACGCACATGCGCACACCAGTTATAATTATTTTTTCCAATACCGTTTGTCACTGTGTATAGCAGAGGGAACGCAGCAAAACCGCAAACAAATGCTGCAGTACCCAAATGCACTATATAGAAAGTATATTATTGGTAAAAAAAAAACATCCAGCTTCTATCAGTTTTTTTGGGGGGCGACTGGTATATCTCACCAGTTATAACTATTTTTTCTAATTGCGTTTGTCACTCTGTGTAGCTGCAGTATCGCTGTAGAACCGCTCACCACTGCTGCACAATACAAATCCACTATAATATGCTTTCTATGTTAGAAAGTATATTATAAGTGTATTACACCCCTCTGTACTGCACACCTATCAATAGCACACCTATATCAGTCCTTAAAAGGACCTTTGTGGACCTATTTGATAGCGTTTTTGTCCCTAACAGCCTGTCCCTGCTCCACACAGCAACCTCTCCCTACACTGACAAAAGACAGAAGGTAAAATGGCGGCCAGATCAGGTCTATTTATAAGGTAGGGGGTATGTCCATGTGCTGAAACTTCTCAATTGGCTGTCCTGTACCACCTGATGGATGTGTCATGGGTCAAAGTTCTTCACAATGTAAAAGAATATGGATGCGAGAATATCGCCATATGTTCGCATTTTCGGCGAATCGCGAACGAACAAAGTTTGCAGCGAACCGACCACCGGGCGAACCGCAAGGCCATCTCTACTAGTATATTGTACATATTTTTTATCCCATGTTATGTATTGAACCCCTTTAAATGTGTATGTACCCTTCAATTAATTTTGGTTTAAAATAAATGTTATTACTATTAATAATAGTAGAAATGAAGAGATTTATTCCAGCAGTGTGAATACTGTGAATCATATCTGGTCTTCTACTTCAATGATCATTCTGTCAATGCATACTCTTGATGTAGAACTGGGAACCCCAGGACTAATGATTTCACTTTGATACAAGTTTTATGTCCATAATATAGAAATCTGATGTATATTGCTATTTTCACCAATGTAAGGAAATTTTTGTTTCAGGCCAGACAACTTGCCAACGGACCACTTGTTTAGTGATTCTAACATACTACATAGAGAACAAGATGAAAAGAGCACCCGATTATAAGCTGGCTCAAGGACAAATATCTCAATATATTTATATTGTGAGAACCATTATTTCTTTTTCTGGACCTTTTGTCAATAACCACACTCCAAAAATAATGGAAGAAGCTCATCTCAAAAACATTCCTATAAGTATATCCAGTAGATATGCCTTCTTTAAATGATAAACTCCGCTCCGCTACATTTAGAGGACGATTATAAAGACTGTATTAAATCAAAAAGTCTTCATGAACCTTATACACTGGCCAGGTGGAATTAAACAAAATGTGAAGCTTAGATTGTCCTTTGTTTTCCATCTTTTGGTCTTACAGAGTTAACATAACTGAAATTAATGACATTATTTATTAATTAAAGGGGGTTTACTCTTAAATTAAAGTGACCACAGTGTGTCAGCTTATGAAGTGCTCACACTTTGTATCTCATTCTCTGCTTAATTTTTTTCAAGAAGTATGGATCAAGGTTGGCGGGGACCCTGGAGAAAACATTGGTACCCCTACCCTAGTAGCAACAACATTAAAATGTTTATATTGTTGGAGGTACAAGTTTCCAAACTCACGTCTTGGTGCTGAGAGAGTATAGGATGGGTTGGAATGAACTGGGTGATGACAGAACCTAGATAATTGCTCTTTATGCTGTCTCTATCCCCAGGAGAGTTTGGAGAAATAAAAAGGTTTAAGTGATCAGCTGCAAGAATGAGTCTAATTACGTAGAAATGAAGGGGAACCTGTTACCATGAAAAACAGTGTAATCTGCAGGGAGCCTGTTATAGTGTAGGAAGAGCTGAGTAAATTGATACATATCTTTATAGGAAAAGATTCAGTATAACTTGTAAAATATTAATTTAAAGAGCCTCTGTCAACATGATCAATCCTATTAAACCAGGCATATTGGAATAGTAGGGTTGATCATGCTAAGTAAAATGATATCTTTCTTTTGTATAAAGGGTTAATAATGTTGTAGATATATAAATTTTTATAATTGTGTAAATTTGGTATTTGAAGCACCAAGGGGCTGGCCATAGAGCTAGAAGCACCACTAGCGAAGCACTCCCCTGCTCTCTGTACTCCCACCTCCCCTTTGAGTGACAAAGCTAGACGTCTTCTCTAGCCTTGTGTTCTCACGACTGCGCTGAGGTTCAGTGACTCGGCATCTGTGCAGTGGGACTGATGAGCTCAGAAGGCAGTGCTTATCAGATCCACTGCGCAGGTGCCGAGTCACTGTGCCAACTCAACACTTTCACAATAAGGCTTATATTAGACGCGCAGATCTTCAAGGTCATTGTCCACTGGGTATTCCTGCTTTTAGAGGAGTCTTGTATATTCATGTGTTTTGTCAGAAGCTTCACCTCCCTGGAATTGATTGATACTGGCGTCTCTTGAGTGCACTGTATTGAAATCCCATAATTTTAAGTTGTACTCCAGCCTGGCATCAAACACCTCCTGTGCATGATCCTACTTGCAACACTAGCAAATTACATTTCTGTCATCATCATTTTTTAGTGAAGCTAAGGCTACTTTCACACTTCAGTTTTGATTTTGCACATCAGGATGCATCCGTTCTGTTAAGATGCAGTTGTGTGAAATTAAAACGGAAGAAAACAGATCCGTCACTAAATACATTAAAAGTCAATGAGATCCGTTTTTTAGGCTCACCATTGACTTACATTGTTTTCAGTGCCGGATCAGTTTTTTTCCGTTTTTTTATGACCAGACACAAAACCATAGCTTGCAGCATTTTTGTGTCCGGTCACAAAACAGATTGCTGCCGGGACGGAAGACACCCTGATGCATCTTAAATGGATCACTTTTCCATTCAGAATGCATGAGGACTAAATGGAAGCATTTTTGTCCGGTATTGAGATCCTCTGCCGGATCCCAATAGCGGAAAACGACAACACAAGTGTGAAAGTTGCCTGAGCAGAATATTTATAAAAAAGAATTTGTGGTTGAAGGGTAACTTCTACCAAACCTGCAATTTCAGGTTCACTGGATTTAACCATACTATCCCGGTTTCTTTTATACCCAAAGTAGTTTTAACTGTTGAGATCTGGAGTGCTTTCCTGCGCAGTCCACACATTGTGTAGCTGCGTAGATATACAAGTCCATTTGACATTAATAATATCTTTCAAGTGTGACCAGCACTAAATTTATTTTCCTGCCCTCTTGGGAAGATAACTTTCCAAGACTCTGCTTTATTAGGCTATTTAAAGTTATGGCATATTGCTAGGGTATGCCATAACTTTAATAGTTATTGGATTTCCAAAGTGAAATTGTTACAATAAAGAGGCCTACTGATGGTAAAGTGCTGGGGGTACTTTGGATTATTTTCCTACTCAATGCGATTCACAAGTCAGAGGTGTAGCTATAGGGGGTGCATACGTAGAAATTGCCCTGGGTCTATGTGCTTGACTTGCAAGTTGCACATCTGGTGTAAGTACTTTATTATAAAATCTGACATATCCTAACAATATGTAATATTGTCAGCTACCCCACTAGACTTCTCCTATAAAGCAGTTATGGCCAGCATGATTAGGTAAAGGGTTACCAGGAACAGGAATTACATAGCCCATTTTACTTCTGCTCATAAAGGGTATCTTTCGAGAATGGTTAGATAGCAAAACCTGCATTTACTCTTCGGACCAGAAGGTGGAAATGCCGGGCTGTACTAAATCAGGATTAATATCATCATACTGTATTTTTCGCCCCATAAAACGCACTTTTTCCCCCGCACTTCATTCATAAAGTAGGCGGAGCAGGCACGTGACCTCCGTGAGTTACGGCCGCCTGCAGCCCGGCCTGCCTGCTAGCTGCTAGTGCTTACTACAGGAGCGTGACATGTGTACTGGTAAGTACGGTACACATGGGGAGCAGGGGGAGCGCAGTTTAAATATTATAATTAACACTGCGTATACAGTACATACTGAGCGGCGGGGCCAGAGTACAGTGCCTGCACGGCCCCGCCGCTCTCCCCGCCTACTACAGACCCTCCTTAGGGATCTGTGGATGGGATAATGATGGGGGGGGTCTGTGGATGGCATTATGATGGGGGGATCTGTGGATGGGACTGTTATGGGAGGATCTGTGGATGACAAATATAGCAGTGTCATCCACAGATCCCCCCCATCATAATGCCATCCACAGATCCCCCCACCATCATAGTGCCATCCACAGATCCCCCCCACCATCATAATGCCATCCACAGATCCCCCCCACCATCATAATGCCATCCACAGACCCCCCACCATCATAATTCCATCCACAGCTCCCCCCATAACAGTGCCATCCACAAATCCCCCACATAACAGTGCCATCCACAAATCCCCCACCCCATAACAGTGCATCATCCACAGATTTCCCATAATAGTGTCATGCACAGACCGCCATTAGTTCAAACCCACCAAAAGCACACCTTTTGGTTAAAAAAAAATTCTTCTTATTTTCCTCCTCAAAAATGTAGGTGTGTCTTATGGGCCGGTGCGTGTTATAGGGCGAAAAATACGGTAAATACCAGATACCAGATATACACACATTCTTCATTATTCAATCCATCGTGTCACAGCAAAAACATCAACCACAGGTATAATGCAAATAGGTATTTTATTATGCAACATGAAAAACAAAGGTTTTGTGACAAACAGTGGTGTATAAGATTTATAAAAGGATTTAATGAGAAAAAAATTACTATACAAAGGTAATATTTCTATAAATGCCACATTTTATGCATAAACACTGAAGAAATCTTATAAATAATATAAATTAGAATCTCAAATATTTAAAAATTCTTTACTCTGATCTTGTTAAGAAAAGCGTACAAAATCGAATGGCTAAGGTAGATTTAAAGAGGATTTTCAAGTGTTTTACACTGATAGTTATCCTTAGGTTAGGTCATCAGTACTGGTGGGGATCTGACTCCCAGCACCTTGCCAAACAGCTGCTTGGAAACGCGCAGCCTACTCACAGCTTACCAAGTACAACGCCATCCATTGGATAGAGCAGGGGTCAGCAACCTTCAGCACTCCAACTATTGTGAAACTATAATTCCCAGCATGCTCAATTCATTTCTATGGGAGATATGGGAAGAGCAGAGCAAGTGTGCATGCTGGGAGTTGTAGTTTCACAACACCTGGACTGCCGGAGGTTGCCTACCCATGGGATAGAGGGTGTGCTTCTTGGGATTGCTGCTCAGCCCCATTCACTTGAATGAAACAGCTGTATCTAGGACATGTGACTGATGAACATAACGTCAGTGACCTAGGAGGAGGCCGCAGCTCTCACAGGAGTACCACAGCCTCTTTAAACAGCTGAGCGGCAGAAGTGCTGGGAAGTTGGACCCGAACCTATCAGATACTGATGACCTATACTGAGGATAGTTTAGCGGTAATAAACACTCAGACAACCACTTTAACTAAGAGATATAATTAGTGTTGTATCTTGTTCAAGACTTGTCTTTAAGATTAATCAGTTATAAGACACCAGCATGTGCTCTGAAAACATTCGGTAGGCAAAATTCTCCCAATATGACCCATCATCAGGTTGGAGTTTTAGAGGCAATAAATATTTGGCAGTCAATACCCAATATATAAAATGAATACAGAGCAAACAATGGCAAATGATTGAGGATTGAGGTGCCATAGTGCTTATGGAAAACAATATAAATGAAATGGTTATGCTGGGAATAGAAGTTGGCTGAACCCGTCAATTTTGGTGAATCGGCCAATGATCTCATGTGCATGGGGACCTACTAGCTGTCCTCTAATGGCAGATTTCAGAGGGTTTCAATATGCCTGGTCTTTGCTTTCCATGGGTGAAACACTAATCAATTGCTAGAAGGGTTATTTCCCTCTCTCAAATGAAATAAATGTACATAAGTGGCCTCATGTGCATTTTTATGGTGAGGAGGACCAGCGTTATATGCTATACCAAATCTAAAATCCCACCCTGCGGCTCTAATTTTTGCTCGGGCACTGTGACCAAAACTGTTACATTGTAGTTACAACAGATTTAATTTGTTAAATTACTTGTAAGTTATCTAGTGCTTAAGAGGAATATAAAACAATGTTTGACCAAAAGGTATTCATGGAATAAGTACATTGAGAAGAACTAGGATATGTTTGAGATTACAACAATGTCTCATTATTTTGGTCTGTATAGTGCTGCTTGACTTAGTCTGATTACAGAAGAACCCAATTTATGAAAACATCATTTCTGAGCTGGTTTTGAATTACCAAAAGTGACAAATACCACACCAGTCTCGTTTCCTTTGTTACTGGAATTGTCTACAGATGAGATAACATGTCTTCTAAGAATAGGAGAAGCAGTCACCTCATAACGTGGAGGGGCAGATACAAACTCAAATGTTGACGAACTATGAGTGTCGGATTGTTTTGTAACTGTTGTAGATGTCTTGGACCTTACGATTTTGTTGCCATACTGATCAGATTCTTCATATTTCTCTGTAACTATTGTTGTTCCAATTACTTTGGGACTTTCTAACCCAGTTTTCAACTCTAAGACACTCTTTTGCCTTTGAGAATTGGGACTTGATGGTGAGTTGAGTTTTTGCTCATAGACTGCTGGAAGTCCAAGGGATTCAGATGACAAAGATTGTCCATTGTCACATACACTCCGCTCTTTACCACTAACACCTTGTCTTTGCAAATCTTGGGACATGTCTCCATTCTGGTTTGAAATTACAGCTGAAGGTAGAGAGCTGTTGCTCCCCAAGGAAGTTTTTCTGGCTGCAGATTCTATTGTAATGAAAGATGGAGATATAGGGGAAAGTCGACTAGAGATACCAGTAGTCATCTCCAGTTCTAATTTCTTGTTCTCTGTTTTTGCTTGATTTACATCTTCTGTGCTCTTTTGTTCAAAAAGTTGTGGTGTTTTTTCAGGTTTTGCTTTACTAGAAACAATACAAATTTTTTTAATGTTATTTGAAGTATTGGTAGATGTTCCTAATGATTCACGGAATAAACTTGAAAGACTTACAATGTCAGAATCTGATTTTAAGTTGGAAACAGCATAAAGTGCTTTCTTAATTGTTTCTTCAATGTCTAAAATTTTTGCCAGGGTCTGCTCTTTTAAATGTTTGATTTCAGCACTTGCCCTTTCAAGGTCCTCAAAGGCAAGTTCCACTGATGAGACACTTTCAGAATCTTCCTTTTGTAGCCTAAATCTTTCATCATACTGCCTTTGTTCTTTCTTAGGAAAAGGGGAAGCCTCTTCTTTTGAGCTTACCACCAAATCTGGAACAGTCTCAAATAAACCCCTCACAGACTTTACATCTACAGTGCTGGTCTTTTCTTCCAATTCTGTTACTTTTTTCAAAATATTCTCTAACTCATCTTGTTTTTTCAAATTTTCAAAAATGTCTGTTGCTGCCTTTACATTGTCCTTCATTATTTCATCCATATGAATTGATAATCGTTGGCGTCTTGCCTCTTCTGATTCCTTTTTTCGCTTGATCCTCATTACTACATTCTTGTTATCAGCATTACTAACATTAGTTCTTGATTGTGTCACGTCAACTACTGACTTCTCAGATGAAACTTTTTCATCTTTTACATTTTCAGATAGTATCTGTTTATGTTCATCTTGTTCTGAATTGTGTTTTAGATAGTTTTCTGGCATTGTATGAGTAGTTAGCTTAGAATCTGCAGAAGCACTGCATTTATTTAATAAATCTTGTTTGTTTTGATCAACTTTGATCACTCTTTCTTCCAGATTTTTATTGGTAATAACATGGTCTTTGCTGCAAAAATTGTGTTCCCTGTGATGAATCATATACTTCTCATATTCTGGATTTATGTCTGTAGGATACTTGCAAGAATGTGGGATGTTACTTGGAGACTGGTCTTGCATTGTCATATTATCTGGTTCTGCTATACCTTTAAAACTGCATTCATTGGCTGGAGTTGAAGGTTGAAAAGTTGGAGATGATGGTGTTGTTAATGAAGCCTTGTGTTTGTATCTTGGGGGTGGACATACACCTGGTAACAAATGCTTTGGTTTTGGTGGTAGTGCTGGCTTTTTTCTTTGTGCCATTTGGGCAGTTTGGGAGGCATTAGCGTTCTCATCTACTATATGTTCACAAGCCTTTGCAATGAAATCTTGAGTATTTTCCATAGGATTATTCATCTTTTGAGAGTCATCTTTTGTTGCATCTACATTACTTGGGTTGAAAGCTTGGCACTTTCCTTGTTCAGTCACAGGAGCTGGAGAAGGAGGAGAGTTATTATCAAATGGCTGCATTGACTTTTCTATAGCCTGATCTTTTATGTGCTGAACATCAGAATTCCTTTTACGCGTAGCATAAGATTGCCCTGCATTTCTGTATATCATAGCTGCTTTAAAGTCGCCCTTTGAAACATTTACATTAGAATTTTGAAGAGATTCAAGGGTGAAAGCTAAATTACCTTTAACAACTTCTTCCTTTTCTATTTCTCTCTGTTCTGCCGAAGCATTCTGTAATGCTCTGATGGCTGCCTTTACATCTCCTCTGACAATATCTTGATCCCTTTCTTCTTGTTCTATTTGTGCCTTATAGTCACAATCACTAAAGGGATTTAAATAGTTTTTGGCGTGTTTGGGGGGCTCAGCATCATCTTTAATATTGCTAATTTCTGCTCTAGTGATTTCTTTATTCTCACATGAAGACATATCCTCCTCAGAAACACTGACCTTTTTGTTGGATGAAGTACATATCTGAAGACTTGCAGAAGATGTCCGTGTATCTTTAACATTGGTCGTGATGCTTGCTGTTTGCTTTACTGTTGCGTGTTCTTGATGTAGTGTTGCTTGAACTGGTTGGGTTATATTTTTTACTGCTTCTCTGTTGGCAACTTGTATTTCTTGAGCATTGTTCTGTATCTTGCACTGGACCTGTTTTTGGATGGTCATAGCTTCAGCTGTTGCCTGTCTGAGATCCAACAAAGCTGCTTGTAGATCAGTGCTAGTGGCGCTGCTGTTGTCTAATGTATTAGAGTCGGAACCCACAACACAAAACTTTGTATTCAGTGTAGAGGTATTTTTTTCTGTAGATGTTTGCTTGGTGCCTGTGCATTTCTGTACTGTTACATTTCTTTCTGTGTTATTACTCAGATTGATGTTCTTTTCTGTTTTGCACCCAGATGAAGCTTTCTGTGTATCTAGGCCTTTCATAGTTCCATCCACAGCACATTCTTTCATACTCTTATGAACCTTTAATGGGTGAAACACAGGGGTAGATGTAACAAACACACATTCTGAACTTGCTTTACTTTGATCAGTTGACTGCTTACTTTGCTTATTATTTTCCTCTTGATGCATAGACCCACTCTGAGAATATGCAAGAGCATCTAAGTCTGATTCTGCCTGAAGACTTTTCAAGTAACCAAGATCACCTTTTTCAATGCAGCTTGTGAACAACTGGACATTTCCTTTTTCATTTTGCTCCAGATTCACATAGTTTCTTGATTTGCTTTCTTGACCACATGCAAGTAGATTTCCAATTGTGGATTTGACATTCCCTTTTAGAATATCCTCCTGAGCCATGTTAAATTTACAGTGTAGTGAAAGAGTATAGATAATAATTTGTACCGAGCCACTTTCTGATTCCTCCATTATTATACCAGTTTTTGTAGAAGCATCTTCATTTAGCAATATGTTAAGGGCTTTGGTCACATCATCTCTGACATTTTCTTCCTCCTGTTCTGTTGACTTGACAGTATTCAGAAGGTTCAATTTAGTTGCAATGATTTGTCCACTGCTGTTTTCCTCAACTAATAGACCATGAGGTTCTACATCAGTTCTGTGAAGTAGCTGTAATAGGATTCTTTGCAGGTTACCTCCTACAGTTTCTTCCTTTTGAATATCAGTTGCAGTCTGTGTGGATAACTGATACTTTATCATCTTTACATGTCCACCATTATAGTTTTCAATGACAATTCCTTTATGCTGAATTATATTATGGGAAAGAAAAGCATCAAGTGTGTCTTTTACATGTATTTCTTTCTGTTCAACACCAGTTGAGTCTTCAAAGTCAAATTTATCTAGGGGTGTACTTTCAAATAGCCAGGTTGTACTCTTCACATTGGCTTTGGGAATCATTTCTGTAACTTGAGGAGCTGCAGGGCTTTCAGTGTCTTTCAGGCTGTCTAAGGGCTGAGACTCAAATAACCATGTGCATCTCTTAACATCACCTTTTTGATTGTCTTCTCTTTGTACTTTTACGATACCACAGTGGTCTTGATTTTCTCCTTTCAAGCAATCAATTGGTTGGTTTTCAAAGAGCCATGTAGAAGTCCTAACATTTCCCTTCTGTACGTCGCTGACACTCACTAATCGAACATACTTCTTCTGGTTTACTTGTTGACACTCAAACAGTTGTCTATTTAATTGGACATCACCTTTCTGTACATCATCAACAGTTTTAGCTGTGTGCTTTAAAGCGTCAGAGATGGAATCCAATGGTTCTGTCTCAAATCTCCATCGGGCAGCCTTGACACAGCCCTTTTCGATATCTTCCTGTGTCACTGCTCTAATGACAAAAACTTCTTCATCCTTATTGATCATATCAAGAGGTCTTGTTTCAAACAGCCATTTTGCTCCATTCACATCCCCCTTTTGAATTTCTTCCTTCTTTACTGATGTTACCTCATGGTATCTCCCTCCTTTGTCCTGGATTGCATACAATGGCTTGGTTTCAAAAAGCATAGTGCAGGACTTTACGTCTCTGCTATTAACAGCTTCTTGTACTTTGTCTATTTCTGTCTCATCGGATTCCTGGTGGATCTGATCTAATGAATATGTTTCAAAAATAAATATTTTTCCTCCAACATCTCCACTTTCTATATTCTCTTCAGGAGATAATTCTTGAATTCCATCTTCATGAATTGTCATAGAGTCCATTGGACAATTTTCAAAAAGCCAAGTGAATTTATTTACTGAACCAGCTGGTATATTTCCTTCTATAGGAATATCTGTCTTCTGTGATGGGACACACACATTTGGCTTTGATTCAAAAATCTCTTTCACCCTGGAAACTTCACCTGATTGGATTTCAACACGACTAGAATATCTTATCATTTTCTTCTGTTCTTTAGTTGAAGAAAGACTGTCTAATGGTTCAGTCTCAAATAAATGCTTGGTTGTTTTAACATTAACACTTTCCAATTTGTCTGTTGAAGCAACACGTACTGTTATGTAGCGCTCTTTAGAATCTGTGATGGAATCAAGTGGTTGATTTTCAAACAACCAAGTGTATGAGTTAACATCACCTTGAATGGGACATTCGTTCTCATTTTTCTTCTCTGATTTATCATATAACGCATCAATAGGCTGGGTCTCAAAGAGCCATCGACATTTGGTAACATCACCTCTTTGTAAGTCTTCCTTTTGAGCCGTGCATTGTTCACCTCTTACATTCTTATCAGGATGAATGACATCAATAGGTTGTGTTTCAAACATCCATCTTGCTGTTCCAACATCACCAGCCATAATTTCTTGTTTTGTAATCCCTTTGATGACGTCTACCTTCTGGATACTTTCACTAAACTGATCCAAAGGCTTTGTTTCAAACATCCACTTGTAATTTTTAACATCACCACTTATTACTTGCTCCCGACTGACAGATGTAACTTCATGGTAATTACCCAAACTATCTTCTATAGCATAAAGTGGTGTGCTTTCAAACAAAGTTTGGTTCGCTTTCACACTCCCAAGCTTAATTTCATCCTGATTAGAGACATGAACACTTTTACGGTTTCTAGTGCTCTCATGCGGAAGCGTTTCGAATAAATTTTTGAATGACTTCACGTCTCCCTTTATAACTCCTTCTGTGTTTGTTACGTATTGTCCTGTTGATATATCCTCTTTGTTGGTAAGTTTGTCTAGAGAACATGTCTCAAAAACGTGTTTTCTTTGTTGAACTTCTCCTCTTTCCTCACTTAATAACTCAAACTTTTTTAAATGCCCGACTTCTAAACTGTCTTTAAGAGTTTCCATTGGTTGTGTTTCAAAGAGCCACAGAGTGGACTTTACATCTCCAGGCAATATTTCTTTTGTGCCTGCAAATTTACTGTCAGTGTTATCGTTTATGGAGTCAAGAGTTTGATTTTCAAAGATAGTGCGTTGCTTGCTCACGTCTACACCTGGAACAACATCTTCAGAGGGTTGAAACATTCCTTCGTCTACATTCTCTTTTATTGTGTCTAAGGGTTGAGTTTCAAAAATCCACTTGCTTGCATTCACACCTCCTTTTGCTATCTCTTCCAATGATATTCCTCTAATAACCTGAACTTTAGATGCATCCTTATGAATAGTGTCCAAAGGCTGAGTTTCAAACAACCATCTGGCTGTTTTTACATCATTGCTTTGAGTTTCTTCCCTACAAATAGATTTAATCTCATGAACATTTCCAGTTTTATCTCTAATTGCACACAAGGGCTCAGTCTGAAAATATTTGATTGTTTTGTTCACATCTCCTTTCAGCTCTTGTATTTCAGATTTCAACTGAAGAATGCTATGTTCTTCTACAGAATTGCAGCGACCAACTTCATCTAGTGATTGTGTCTCAAAGAGAATTTTGGTTCCCTTCACATCACCTTTTTCAACTGGATCTTTTAAAACTGCTTGCTGGACATCAGCATCTTCAGAATAAATTTTATTTAATGAATCTAGTGGTTGTGTTTCAAATAACCACAATGCTGTCTTAACGTCTCCCTTTGTCTGATCTTCTGTATGTAGTTCAGATGAGGACCTTTCACCACCAATGCATTTCTGCCCTTGAAATAGCAAAGATGTATTTTTAACATTGCCACCAAGTACAGATTCTTCTTCAGTCAATTTTCGGTTACCCTGGTGTTCTCCAATGTTATCCAAATTCCAATTTTCAAAGATCCAACGCATGGACTGTACCTCTCCTGAGTCTAGGCTAACTCCAACCTGTGGATTGGGCTCGTCATTGCTTAAAAGATCGGATATGTCTCTGGACACAGCATGCTCCAAGTTCTTTCTTAGCTCTGGATGCATATGGCGATAAAGTCTTTTTAGCTCATTTACTTGTCTCTGCTCATAGAACTTGGAAAATGACTCTTTTGGTGGAGGTGGAGGCATGAAACATTGATCGTGTTCTCCAGTTGCTGTGTCGGGAGGAGGTGGTAAAGGTATTTCAGCCTCATGTTTCTTTTCACTAATAGCATCCTTTGATAACTTCTTCATGTTGTCTGCCATCTTAAGAAGTAAACAAGAATAACAAAAATCATGCAAAGATTTTGGATTTTAGCCTTTAGGCAAAATTAAAGAATCAAATATCAACACTAATTCCAAAGTTTTACTTTCCAGATCCCCATTCTTTTGAACCATGAAGCTTTTTCCCTGGCTGCTTTTGAAGGCTGATTACCTGCTCAGATCCCAGAAATCTGTACAGGAAGTTTACAGTACAGATCCTTAGGTGGGACAAGACAACTACTGCCTATGACTTGGGCACTTTAGAAGGCTACAGGGATGCAATGAGACCCTAATGGATGTTCAAATCAATGGGGATATGTGTAACTTTGGAAGGAACTACAACTTACACTCAGGGGAAATTTTATTTTTATATTTTGTCTGGGGGGTCATGTTGAATAACACCTGTCAGCAGGATCAAACTACTTAAGCCAGGCGTACTACCTAGTAGGGTTGATCTTGCAGATTAAAATGATACCTGTCTTGTGAAAATCAGTTGCAGAGTTCCTGAGAAAAAGGGCTTCAGTGCACAGAGGGGTGGGGCCTAGCTGCTCGGTGCACCTCAGATCCTCAGATTTCCACTGCTCGCCGTGCCCCTCAGTGCACTGAAGCCCTCATTTGCGTAAAAAGGTTTAAAAAAAATTCTCGGAAACGCCATAACTGATTTTCAGACAAGTACCATTTTAATCAGCAGGATCAACCTAACCAGGCAGTATGCCTGATGGAATAGCTTTGATCCTGCTGACAGGTGCTCTTTAAAGGTAGGTTAATACGTAATGTGCTATAAACAAAAACTTTGAAAACACCACAAGTAAAATAAACTAGTGGTGTTCAGGTTTACTATAAATGCAAGACAATATAGTAAAGGTGTTCCCATGAGTTTAAAACATTACCCTAAGGGTACAGCCACATAGTCAGGTTTCCTGATACAGTTTTGGAAACCAAAACAGGAGTGAATTAAAAAATGAGGAGAAGTTGTATCTGTCCTTTGTATTTTCTCTCCTTTTATGACCCACTCCTAATTTTGGCTTCCAAAACTGCATGCAGAAACCTGACCATGTGGCTGCACCCTAACAGTAGGAAATGAGATAAAATAAAAAAAATACTTCCTTTTTTAATCACCCTCCGGTGTCAGCACTCTGAAGGTTCTCACCGGTCTTAATTTGCTGCAGCGATGACGTGTCATGCATCCATATGAGCTCTGTACACAATTAGAGCCAGAGACTGCAGAGTTTAGTTATTGGTCGAAGCGGTCACATGAATATACGACACGTCATTGCTGAAGAAAAATATTCAAAAACCAGTGAGCTCCACTGGAGCATCATCATGGGAATATCCAGCAGATGAGTGATGATTTTATTTAATTTTATTACATTTCCTGACATTAGAATATATATTAAACTCCTGCAACCTCTTTAAATAATGAAATGTGAAAATCATTTTTATTTTTATTTGAAAGGTCATGTCTTATCCCCAGGATAGGACATCAATATCAGTTCGATGCAGGTCCAACACCCCACTGCCCTGCCAATCAGCTGCTACAGTGCATCTCCGGTGCAGCACTGGAACTACACACATCCCTGTAAAGTGCACTGAACTGGTAATGGCAGCTCTGCCGCCCCTGAAGTGAATGGGAGCAGCACTGCAGAAACCAGATCCACCCACTACACAACAGACAGAGCTGTATAGTTACAGCACCAACTTCTTTACAAGGTGACAGCTGATTGGAGGGGGTGCTGAGTGTCGGACACCAGCCGATCTGATATTGATGGCCTAGACAACCCCTTTACGGGTGGAGTATAACTTTAAACCTAAAGGTGCCTTTACACATAAATCTGCTCGGATTTTGTTGCAGATTTTTCCGCAAAGTTTTCCACTGCAGAATTAATTTGCCATTGAATTGAGCGGAGAGTCTCATACAGAAAAACAGCAACATAACATTATTTATGATGCGAAATGTAAATTGCGCAGCGGAACACAATGCAGGGATGGACAGTTTTCAGCCCCATAAGATAACATGAGGGAAGTCTTGATGTTGCAGATTTTCTGGTAGAATTTTCCACCACATATGAAGGCACCCTAAGACTAAAATTACGTAACTAAGGAAAACTATTAGATAAGCACACGATCAGAAATTAGAAATTAAAAACGAATCCTACCTTTTTGGGTGTATCAGGTCGCCTTCACTTTTCTGACTTCTGGTCAGCGTCTATGAACACAGAGATTAACTTATAGGACTTTTTCATTGCTAATGACATAAATCTAATTCTATATGTTTAACTACTGTAAACCGTCCATTTTGGGGAAAAAATACCCTAATCTATTTGGATTTTTTCAGTTCTAAGGTATAATGTGCTCTAATTATCGTATTGTAGGCTTTGCCTAGCATCACAGTTAGTTCACCTTTCAGATAGTCATCATATATACTTAGATGACACTTACGGTATGCATTTTAAACCTCACAGGCTCTTAAGGTGGTTTTAAACGGGCCGACTGAGCGACTGATTGTCGGAAAGGAAGCGTTCCTTCCTGACAGTCGGCTGCTCGTTCACTGAAGGAGACCGCGCATTTACTTGCAGTGATCTCCTTCACTGTATGAGGACAGCTATAGTGATCCCTCGTCCTCATGCAAAATGATTGCTTCTGGGCAGCAGATCGCTGTCTAGACTGCACGATCTGCTGCTCAGAAGCCATGATCGGTGGTGATCGGCAGCACATTTAGATTGCAGGAACGGTCATTCCCGATAATTTGGACGATTGTTGGTGACTCGTCTAAATCCACCTTTACTGGCTATAAGTACAAGCCTCACAACACACAAGCATCATTCAAGCATGCCAAATTTACTTGAAATGACTAAATAAATGTGAAATTTAAAATCCAAGTGGTCCTGGACACTGCTTACTAGAATTTTTGAATTATCCACTGGAGTTGACCTTACATCCTCCCTAGAGGATGATGTCTATATTGGTGAGCTGACAAATACATTATATATCTCAAAGGCAGGAGTAAATGTGGGGATCAATAAAAACTGATTTTTGCTGCAATATCATACTGCATATTTTTTAGAGTTTCGATATGTCCTTTTTAAACTTGAAATAATTCTTCACGTTCACATCCCTCATTGTTATATATATATATATATATATATATATAGCATTGTGTATTCACTTTCATCCACTGGTGGGTCAGAATGGTAATAGATGTGAAAATATTAAGGAGCTGGAATGTAGAGAATGAAATACATACGGTTTTGTATTGTCCACAGTAGACTGCAGCTGTCTTCACAATATCTATTTCCCTCACGGAGGGTAAGATCTACTTGTCCTTGATGCGACTTTCCAGTGACGTTTTCCTCTGGTACATCAGTGACCGCTTTATTCATCTGAAATGAGACATTCACATTGCTTATTGAATACAGGGTATTAGTCATTTTCTATTTTGCTCTGTGACAAGTGCCTATGGTTTATACATTCTATAAATTGCTTTTTTTTATACCAATAATCCCCAACATGCAGCTCTCCAGCTGTTGCAAAACTACAATCCCCAGCATGCCCTGATAGCTGCAGGTTAGGAAAAATAATTTACTGGGTACAAGACAGGCAAATGTTAACATTTTTTTTAGTTTATAGACTATAGCTCCTGTCTCAGGTTCATGTAATCCTCCTCATATCGCAGAGCTTTATAGCTTATGTGACATGACCTCTACTTTTGGTGATACAATATTACAGCAGTGCTGATGGTGTTAGTAGCCATAACAGCTGAGTGGGTCTTCTCCATCGATGGTGTGAGTGAAAGTGGGGAATTTGGCATTTTGACTTATTTAGATAAAATACATTAGACTGTTGAGGCAACTTTACTGCCCTTCACCACCGCAGATAATATCATTATTGTTACCATAATTACCATGTTATGTGTATTTTACTGCCATCCAATGAACCTATAACTACTGTAAATCACAAATGTCACTGCTATCACCTCTCCATCATGAATAAATATTAGGAAGTATCCTCAAAATCTCTCTAGACCAGGGATCAGCAACCTTCAACACTCCAGCTGCTGTGAAACTACAACTCCCAGCATGCTCGGCTCCACTTCTAACTCCCATGTGAATGGAGCATTCTGAGAGTTGTAGTTTCTGAACAGCTTGAGTAACGGAAGTTGCTGATTCCTGTTCTAGACCATTACCAGCAACCACTAACTCCTAAGCCACCCTATGTAAAATGTATAATGTAGTCAGCGGGCAAAGAGATTACAATGGGGGGGGGGGGATCAATATGTCATCTCTGGCACAGGCACCAACCAAGTTCAAAATCCTGTTTTTAAACTGTTTGCCTTTAAATGTTGTTAGCTTTTTGGTTAAAGGAATAACACAATGTCGGCTTTCTGTTGTCTAGCTTTACCATGTGGGCTTTCAATACTTTGGTGTGAATTCTCATTATACCTTTGCTATTGCTTTTGTTTGTCTTTACAGTTTAGGGGTAGTACGGAAGTAGTGGGAAGTTCCCAACAGTAGGCCTACCCCTTAAAGGGGTTGTCCCATGATTAATGTAAAAAATGAAAATCAGACATCATATAGTACATAATAATTTCTAACAAAGCTATAACCAGCCCTGGACCTCACGTGGATCCTGAGATCTCCCAATTTACTACTTTAACTGCTTTGTTAGATTTATTTCAAGCTGGCAGCTCAGGGTATGTGTGTCCTTCTATGGGGTTGTGTTCTGTAACTGTCACAACTTCTAACTGAGGAGATGGCTGGTGGCAACTGAAGGACGGAACTAAGCATGTGTGTCCATCTCAGTGAAGTGGACAGAGGGATGAGGGAAAGAACATACAGCAGGTGGTGCTCTACAGATACATTTTATTGAACAGGTCATCTTACTTTTTTACTTACATGCAATTGCAAAAGTATTCAGATGCAGGTGTAAGTTTGAAAAAAGGACAATTCCTTTAGGAGAAGAGAGAATCACACCGTTTGAAAATTGTTTTTCTCAAAGGGGTAATCCATCTGGGATATTGATGACATATTGCTAGTATATGCTATCAATGTCAGATAAGAGTGGGTCTCACATTTTGGATCAGCTCCTTTCTCCAGAATAGGACCCCTGAATAAGTGAGAGAGCAGCCGCATATGCACAGCCACCCTCTGTTCACTGCTGTGGGGGTTCCAAGAATAGCTGAGTGCTGGCCTATTTCCAGTAGTCCCATAGCTGTGAATGGAGAGGTGGCCATGCTTGCACGGTAGGCTCTCTATCCATCACTATGAAACTCCAATAGTAATTAATGGAGAGCACGCCGTGCATGCATGGTATGCTCTCCTTCACTTTTGGGGGCCCATTCTGGAGACAAGAGCAGGTCTTAAGGTGAGACCCATACCTATCTGACATACCTATCCTAGCCATATGCCATCAATGTACCAGATAGGCCAACCCTTTTAAAGCCTACCTCCACTACAATTCTAATTACTTCTGACAGAAGTTAGCCTGGGTATCCTGGTCTCCTCAAGTCATACTCATAGAGTCTAGAAAGGTCATTTAGAAGGAGTTTGCTCAGGTTCTACTGAAGTGTTCTAGCTGTCCCTGTGCCTGCCTATGACCTGGTGGAAAAAACACCAAGTGTACTTGCCCATCATTTTCATTGCTTGAACTAAATAGAGGCTCTCTATGGTGATTTTTTTAAAATTCTAAGACTGTAAACCACCATTTTGATTTCTGAGAAAAAAAAAAATTGGGGACTACCATGTTTTCGTTCTTCAAATAACGCAGTGGTAAGAACTTCCAATTTTAGATCTTTGTATTGACCAGCTATAACTTGCTATACTCTACTGTAGGGATGCACTAAAATACAACTTTGTAAGAGTATATGTTATTCGAAACAACCCTAATCCTACCTGAACCATTCTTACATGTTAATGCAGTGTATGTGCTTATCAGGTTACCACTGGGTGCCTGTTTCTTTTTGGTTTATCAACTTGTCTTACGCACATTCCTCTAATTGTAAAACACTGTTAGAATTTCTCCTTATCATTAGTCACAAGATAAGTCAGCCTAAAATAAGTAGCATGTGCCTTTAAAATATTCCAAATATGCATTTCCCAGCCAGGATAGCTACAGGAAGCTCTAAAACAACAAAATTAACTCAACTGAATTGGTTTCAACTGGACATCTGCTCCTTTACTGCAGCCTTAAAATACGAATCTCCATACATGGCCTGCAGCATTGTCTCTAGGCAAATACATCTTCATTTACAAGTATGGACCACAGACCCAAAACGATAATGATCAGATGGAAAAGCCACATTTGGAACTACCATCTAAAGCAAAAAAAATCTGCAGGAATGTATTTGCCGCTGTTCAACAATCTCTACAAATCGTCTGGTATCCACACAGTTATTAGCACAGGCCATGTACACCGGCATAAAAGGAACATAAAAACTATTACACATTCCACACCCAAAAACATGCTTAGAATTGGACCCCTTTCCCACAAGCGAGTATTTAGCGCGGGTGCAATGCTTGATGCGAACGCATTGCGCCAGCACTGAATCCGGACTCATTCATTTCAATAGGTCTGTGTACATGAGCGTTGTTTTTCACACAACACTTGTGCGTTGCGTGAAAATCGCACCATGTTCTATATTCTGCGTTTTTCACGCAACGCTGGCCCCATAGAAAATATGAAAATTGCATCCACAAGCAAGTGCGGATGCGATGCGTTTTTCAAGGATGGTTGGTAAGAGATGTTGTTTGTATACCTTCAGTTTTTTATCATGCGTGTACAAAGCGCATTAAATCGCATTGCACCCGCGCGATAAAAACTGAACAACTGAACGCCATCACATACAAAACTGAATGAACTTGCTTGTGAAATCGCGCATTTTTCACTGAATGCATCCGCAACGCATCCGGACCTAATCCGCTCTTGCTCGTCTGCACTTTAGTGGTGGTGCATAAGTATAAGTAACAGAAAATATATTTAGGAATTAAATAGCATATAAGAATTTACTATGTAAAAAATGCAATGCAACAACAGCTCTCTGCAAACCAAATAAAGTACAAAAAAGTATTCTAATGCTAATGCTATGCTTATTATGTAAATTAGAGATGCTTGGCAAATACATTTTGTACAAAATTATTTGGGCCCGTCTGCCACACGTCAAGGCGATCTCTGTAAGATGGGAACCTAACACTAAATTCTACCTGTTATGTCTAATCTCTATCTCTAATTTACATAATACGCATAGCATTAGCATTAGCAAACTTTTTTGTACTTTATTTGGTTTGCAGAGAGCTGTTTCATTGCATTTTTTACTTTGTGTTTTCAGCCACAGCAACATGCACCTGCGCATTGGGATGTGCTGACTGACCCCATTTTTTTTCTTTGCAGTTTGCACTGGAAGAATTTACTATTAACAGACAGATAGGAGTAGAAGGAGTGACAGCACCCTGACATTACCCCATAATGACATGACAGGAATGACAGAATTAAATCAAAACAGCTTTTATACCTGTGGGTCAGACAGCATTTATCTGTCTGACCCACAGAGAGCTCAGACAGATCGATAGACAGACAAGTACATAGACAGACCAGCTGTAGATAGATGCCTGCTGGATACAGGACCCCTTTCTCATGATTGGTGGTGGTCCCAGCAGTCAGACCCCCACTGATCTAATAGTGATCCCCAAACCTGTAGATAGGGGACATCTTGATGTTAAAATATCACCTTTGTCCTATGTTTCAAAACATAGGATGAGAACATATTCCTACCACTTTACAAATCACTAGTCAGACCACACATGGAGTACTGTGTACAGTTCTGGGCTCCTGTAAACAGGGCAGACATAGCAGAGCTGGAGAGGGTCCAGAGGAGGGCAACTAAAGTAATAACTGGAATGGGGGGACTACAGTACCCTGAAAGATTATCAACATTAGGGTTATTCACTTTAGAAAAAAGACGACTGAAGGGAGATCTAATTACTATGTATAAATATATCAGGGGTCAGTACAGAGATCTATCCCATTATCTATTTATCCCCAGGACTGTGACTGTGACGAGGGGACATCCTCTGCATCTGGAGGAAAGAAGGTTTGTACACAAACATAGAAGAGGATTCTTTACGGTAAGAGCAGTGAGACTATGGAACTCTCTGCCTGAGGAGGTGGTGATGGTGATTTCACTTAAAGAGTTCAAGAGGGGCCTGGATGTATTTCTGGAGTGTAATAATATTACAGGCTATAGCTACTAGAGAGGGGTCGTTGATCTAGGGAGTCATTCTGATTGCCTGATTGGAGTCGGGAAGGAATTTTTTCCCCTTAAGTGGGGAAAATTGGCTTCTACCTCACAGTTTTTTTTTGCCTTCCTCTGGAACAACTTGCAGGATGACAGGCTGAACTGGATGGACAAATGTCTTTTTTTCGGCAGCGGACCACATGCACCACATGACTGGAATACATTGGCTAAAGTTTTAGTTTTTAACATCAAACATTGTTTTTCACAGTGTGGTTGTTGTTTTTTCAAACTCCGGGCAGGCTTTTATGTGTCTTTTACTGAGGCTTCTTTTTGGCCACTTTGCCATAAAGCCCAGATTTGTGGAGTTCTGCAGTGATGGTTGACCTCCTGAAAGTTTCTCCCATCTGCACACAGGATCTTTAGGTCTCAGCCAGAGTGACCATTGGGTTCTTGGTCACCTCTCTTACCAAGATTCTTCTCCCCTGATTACTTAGTTTGATGGGGAGGCCAGCTATAGGAAATGTAACCTCCACATAAACCTGTCTCTGAGCTCTACAGGCAGTTATTTCTTCATCATGGCTTGTTTTTTGCAATGTCAGCTGTGAGACCTGATATAGACAAGGGTGTGACTTTCCAAAACAAGTCCAATCAACTGAATTTACCACAGGTGGACTCCAATCAAGATGTAGAAACATCTTAAGGATGATGAAGAGAAATGGGAAGCCCCCAGAGCTAAATTTGCAGTGTCATAGCAAAGGGTCTGAATACTTATATCCATGCAAAACTTGAGTTTTTCTTTTTTAATAAATTTTCAAAAATGTAGAAAATCCAGTTTTCAATTTCTCATTATAAGGTAGTAAGTGCAGATTGATAGGCAAAACTTGATTTAGTTTTTTATTTATTTTAGCACAAGGCTGCAACATAACAAAATGTAAAAAATGGAAAGGCTCTAAAGTCTTTCTGATTGCTTTGTATATCTATCTATCTATCTATCTATCTATCTATCTATCTATCTATCTATCTCATATCTATCTATCTCTCTATCTACAGTATTTCTATAATTTATTTTGCAGTTACACAACTTCTGCCATGAAATATGACACACACACATATGATATCACAGTGAGGTCTGCTACATTGCAAACATAATATTTGTGCAATGAACAAAATTAAGTATCTTTCTTCATAGTATTACTAGTATAGATACATGAACATATTTCCTATATAATGCTGTTGAATAGAACAGCATTAACTTAGGACAGTAAGAACGGTACCAATTATTTTCCAAGTAAAGCAATGATATTCTGAAAACATCTAAACTGGAATAATGTGTAAATTTCCCTATACCCCCAGTACAGCCTAATTTTGAATATCCACATGAAAGACATCCACCCACCTGTTCATATCCATCGTAGTCTTGTGTTTTTGTAGAGAGACTAAGGACACCAACCGTTGTGCCCTGCCTGTGTCTATAGAGTAAACTGCAGAGTCAGCGGCAGCCCATCCAGACCGGGCACTAGAGCCTGTCTACAATCAGCTCCTGTAATCCCCATCTCTGTGACTGCACACAATGCAGCCCTGCCAGTCCCATGCTATTATTCCTTATGACTTCACACTGAACAGCTCGGGTTTACCCACAGTTTTCATAGAGCTATTAAATTCAAAATGCAGAATTAATCCAGAAAATCTGCTAAGGAGTTGAAAAATCTGCTATTTCTAATAGACGCCTTTTCCTAATATCTCCTTCACTGGGATGACCGAGGTGAGCTGGAGTGGTGGCCGAGCATTCTCCATGCTGTACTAGACAATATATGAGAGATATACAAGACAAGCTCTTTAAGTCCCATAACAATAAATGGAATCTGTCCAAAATATAAAAATATAGAAACAAAAATTCCAGTGTGGTAAGAGCACATCCTGACTATGGATTATATGAATACACTGATTGAACTGATGGAAATAAATGGGATCACTGGCGAATCACTAGTGTGAATTCGGCCTGAGGCCATGCTTAACAAGAAATATGAGAGTATCTATACAATGCTGTAATAAACTTTTAATAGTAGTTGAAATGCCACTCACCAAACAGGTCTCCACTGCTAACAGGGTACACTGAAAGTCATATTAAAGAGAGTCTGTCAGCGGTTTTGTCCATGCTAAACTGCTGACAACACTATGTAGGGCCAGGGAGAGCAGTATAATAATATCTTATGTAGAGATTTATTATTAGTGGTGTGAATATAAACTTTTATTCTGCCAGATTCTGCTCTTGCAAGTGCCCAGGAGTTGAACTTTACTGTGAAGTGCTCACTGCATTGCGCTACTTCACAGCCCCTCTGCTCTGGGTGACAGCCGTAGAGGTCTCCTTGATGGATGCTACAGCTGTCAGTCAGAGCAGAGGGGAGGGGTTGTGAAGAAGCTCAATGCAGAGGGCACTTCACAGAGAAGCTCCACCTCCTGGGCACTTGCAGGAGCAGAATCTTGCAGAATGAAGGTTCATATTCACACTACTCCTGATATTGAAAGCAAATATAAAGAAAAAGTCCAGGGCGCCACCAACGTGAAATGTTCAAAGCTTTATTTCAGGGCACAGAGACATAAAACAGCAATGTTTTAGCTTGCAGGAATTCTTCCAGCTTTTAGTAGGCCTGCATGCCTAAACGTCACCGTTTTATGCTTCTGTGCTCTGAAATAAATCTTTGGCAGTGCCTTGAACTTTGTTGCAGATTTGTAGTAATGGTATTGTATTATTTTAAACCATATTTTTGCAGTTAGAGGAATTTTAGGCAGGCATTCCATAATAATCTCACCCTGCCTCTGGAATTCTATGAATTTGTCACCTAATAAACTCCTAGTGCCCAGCACAGTTACAGCCATGGGTTCTTTTATGTAGTTTGTTCTAATCTTCACAACAAAACAGGTATGTGCATACAGGACGCCTATGTCAGATGTGCTAATTTTTTATGGAAATGTATATAAAAAACCCTGAATGACTGTCAGTGCCAGAGATGATAGAATGCCAACATCTGCTCTCTGTAATAAATGGACATAGGCTGGTTACATCGCCCCTGACATTCAATGAAAATATCTGCTCTGACAATGGACTGGTAATCTCTGGCGCCTCTGACGTGCCCTGCCTTGTGGAATTCTCATAGATGGCTAGGCACTCATAATAGCAGGATGAGAAGCCAGTGTGTCTGTCTAATCTGATGGACTTTATACATGTCAGCCATTGAAGACAGGTCCAACTCATGGATCCAGTATCTATTGTATGGTTCCTAGTTAATACCTAACGTCTGTTAAATATGTAACAATAAAAAATACTGTAACTATGAAACAATATTTTAATGTCTATTTGTATTTGGTTTTTACCTTGCCATATACGTTTTGATGTTGGTCATATTGAAAAGTAACTCAATGCAATTTCATCAATGTTAAAAAAATAATAATCTTCATTATATGAATATAAGTATAATAAACCATGCATCTTATTAGGCTCTGTTTAAACCATAGGTTTTGTTTAGAGATTCTAGGAAAAGCTGAGGACTTTTTTTTTTCCAAATCCTGTCCAAGTATTAACTAGTATTAACACCTGCACACTGTTAGGTCTGATCACAGCATTTAATCAGAGGAAGTAGAGTGCCACAGTAAAGCGGCACAGCAAAAAGCAATGGTATGGGTGGGTAGAAGCCTCAGGAGACTGGACACCAAAACATCAAAGAAAAATAAATTCTCCAAATTTCTTAAAAATGTTGTCCCAAACTAACAACTTATCCCCTATCCACAGGACAATGGATAAGTGTCTGATCGGCAGGGGTCCAACACCTGTGTCACCCGCCTTTCATAAGAACAGCACTCATTCCCGAGCCTGAATATGTGTCTGCCCATCAGCTCTATGGGAAAGTGCTTGGCTATCTCCAGCAGCCCCTTAGAATTGAAAGGAGCAGCAGTGTGCTCCAGTTGTTGGCTTGCAGAAATCCATGCGCCTGTCACCGAAAAGCCCCATTCAGATGGACAGAACTGATTTTCAGTCAATAAAATTTCAGCAAAAAAGCAACTTCTTTTATTGTAAAAGAAATAGTGTTGATCGAGCACCAAAGTGCTCGGGTGCTCGAGTAGAACACCTCGGAATGCTCGGGTGCTCTACCGAACACCCGAGCACAATGGAAGTCAATGGGAGAACCCGAACATTAAACCAGGCACCCCCTGCTCTGAAGAGGGGATGGTGTCTGGTTCACATGAAAAGGTCAGAAATTGATGGAAACGCCACTGAAATGGTTTGGGAACAGCATGGGGAGGATGTATGCATGCATCGTGGACTCCAAGGTCGCTGCTGGGGACGATGTTGTCCGAGTAGTACGGCACTTTTACAGACTGACAATAATATGCACAAAACCGAAGATAAAATTGAATTTAGAGGAAAAATTGTTAGGAAACATTCTTTCCTGTATATTTACTTGTATATAAAGTGCAAGTGCTGCCAAAAATTGCACGGAAGAGGCACTCTGATACAACCAGTATATCATATAAAGGAGGGCCTCATTCACATTGTGGTGCAATTGTTCAGGTAGTGGGACTCCTACACTCATAAAGCCCATGTACTAAGTGAAAGGGCTGCCAAAAATAACAAGGAACCGGCACTCCGATACACCCTTTATTACACATAAAGGAGGGCATCATACACACCCTTTAAAAATTATGATTGATGGCCTGCTGGTGACCCTCAAAAACATTAGGAGCAAGGGCCTGCTGGTGACCCTCTAAAACAGGGATGCTCAACCTGCGGCCCTCCAGCTGTTGTAAAACTACAACTCCCACAATTCCCTTTTGTAGGATGATAGCTGTAGGCTGTCAGGGAATGATGGGAGTTGTAGTTTTGCAACATCTGGAGGGCCGCAGGTTGAGCATGCCTTCTCTAAAACATTAGGGGCAAGAGCCTGCTGCTGATCCTACCATTTAAAACATTAGGGGTGAGGGTCTGCTGCTGAGCTGACGATCTAAAACATTAGGGGTGAGAGCCTGCTGCTGAGCTGACCATCTAAAACTTTAGGGGCGAGGGCCTGCTGCTGATCTGACCATGGAAAAAATTATGGGCGAGGGTCTGCTGATGAGCTGACCATCTAAACTATTATGGGCGAGGGCCTGCTGCCGAGCTGACCATCTAAAACATTATGGGTGAGGGCCTGCTGCCGAGCTGACCAACTAAAACATTATGGGCAAGGGCCTGCTGCTAAGCTGACCATCGAAAAAAATATAGTTGAGCGTCTGCTGTTAAGCTGACTCTCTAAAACATTAGGGGTGAGTGCCTGCTGCTGATCTGACCATGGAAAAAATTATGGGCGAGTGCCTGCTGCTGAGCTGACCCTCTAAAACATTAGGAGCGAGGGCAGCCTAATAAGCATGTTGATATGATGTAGGAGGAGGACGAGAAAAGAAAGATTGAACCATATACTCATTTTTGTGGTGAAAGGGGTGCATGGGAATACAGTGTATTCAATACACCATAAAAGCCACATTTAAAGTTCCTTTATGTTCAGCCGCTTTCCTCTGGTGGAGTAGAGAAGTCAGGGGCAATCCAGGCCTTGTTCCTTTTGATAAGAGTCAACTTGTCAGCATTTTCAGTTGACAGTCAAATGCAATTATCAGTTATTATGCCCCCAGCAGCACTAAATACCCGCACTGACAAAATGCTGGCGGCAGGGAAGGACAGCACCTCCAAGGCGTAGAGCACCAGTTCGTGCCACGTGTCCAACTTGGACACCCAATAGTCATAAGGCACAGAGGGATCATTGAGGACGCTGACATAGTCTGACATGGTCTGCTACGTACGTTCACCATCTTCCAAAACCTTTCTCTCGTTGTGCCACTAGGCTGAGCATCAGGGAGAGGTTGCTGGGAGGGTGTCATGAAACTGTCCCAGGCCTTGAAGAGTGTTGCCTTGCCTCTGTTGGAACTGCTGTGTGTTCCCCCTCGTCTCCCCTTCCTCGGTTGCCCAAGGAACTACGTACTCTACTGCCAGCGTTGTCAGCTGGAAATTTGTGGAGCAATTTTTCCACAAGGACCTTCTGGTATTGCACCATTTTGCTAGTCCTCTCCACCACAGGAATGAGAGATGAGAAGTTTTCTTTGTAGCAGGGGTTGAGAAGGGTGAACAACCAGTAATCAGTGTTGCTCAAAATGTGTATAACGCGAGGGTCACGGGAAAGGCAGCATAACATAAAGTCAGCCATGTGTGCCAGAGTTATAACAGACAAGACTTTGCTGTCAATCTCAATCTCCTCATCCTCTTCCTCCTCTTCGGCCCATCCATGCTGAACAGATGGAATAAACCTGCTGTGGGTACTACCCTCTGTAGCGGAGGCAACGGTCTCCTGCTCCTCCTCCTCCTCATCATCATCCAATTTGCGCTGAGAAGACGAACGGAGGGTAGTCTGGCTATTACTCTGTATACTTTTTCACCTCTTCCACATGCAAAGCGTCCGCCTTCATTGTGAGCAGCGGGCGTTTCAGTAGACACAGAAGTGGGATGGTTATGCTGATAATAGTGACATCGCCGCTCACCATCTGTGTTGATTCCTCAAAGTTGCGTAAAACTTCACAAAGGTCAGACATCCATGCCCACTCGTTGCTTGTGAAGAGCGGAAGCTGACTGGAAAGGCGACGACCACGTTGCAATTGGTATTCCACTACTTTCCTCTGCTGCTCACAAAGCCTGGCCAGCATATGGAACGTGGAGTTCCAGCTGGTGCTCACGACACACAACAGTCGGTGAGCTGGCAGTTGCAAGCACTGCTGCAGCGTTTGCCAGACCGATGGCAGCTGTAGATGACTTTCGGAAATGGGCACACACACGGCGCACCTTCACCAGTAGCTCAGGCAAATTGGGGTAGGTTTTGAGAAACCGCTGAACCACTAAGTTGAACACGTGGGCTACGCATGGTATGTGTGTGAGCTTGCCGAGCTCCAAAGCCGCCACCAAGTTACGGCCATTATCAGACACAACCATGCCTGGTTCTAGGTTGAGTGGCCAGAGCCACAGCTCAGTCTAGTCCCTTATACCCTGCCACAGCTCTGCGGCAGTGTGCTGTTTGTCACCTAATCAAATTAGTTTCAGCACGCCTGTTGCTGCTTCCCCACTGCAGTGCTACACTGCTTCCAGCTACTGACTGATGGCTGACTGGTGCTTCAAGATGAGAATTTAGAGGTGGAAGTGGAAGAGGAGGTGGAGGAGGAGAAAAGGGGGTTGCAGCCACTAATGTATGTGGTGGCCGAAATCCTGATGGAAGTAGGGCCCGCAATCCTTGGCATCGGCAGCACCTGTGCCATCCCAGGGTACGACTCGCTCCCGGCCTCCACAACGTTCACCCAGTGTGCCGTCAGGGAAATGTAGCGTCCCTGGCCAAAAGCACTTGTCCATGTGTCAGTCGTTAAGTGGACCTTCCCAATAACTGCGTTGGTCAGGGCATGGGTGATGTTACGGGACACATGCTGGTGTAAGGCAGGGATAGCACACCGGGAAAAATAGTGGCGGCTGGGGACTGACTGGTGTTCGGCTGAGCATGCTCGATCATCACTAAAAAGAAACAAAACAAGTAAAAAATCCCAGTGGTATAAAACAATGTGTTCATGGAAAACTTCTGCTATGACAAAAGCACCAAAAACTGGAAGAATGTTATTCCATCCCATGACAACTGGTGTCTATGTCTGATTGCAGCAAAATAGATCAAACTATGGTGTATTTTGGTCTTTGGGGAATTATGTCAAACCCAGGAATGTGGTAAAGTATTCTAAGAACAGTATTGTGGTGAAGTCCTGTGCAGCTGTCCCCAGGCACCAGGAAGCAGACCCTTCTACCAGCAGACAGCTGTCTCTAGCAGGTCTCCTCTTCTTCAACCAAACATCCTAGGCATGTTAAACAGAGCTTTATTTTGTGTGCCCCCATGCTGTATTTACAGCACCCCTGCCCACTTCAGATTAATACTTCTCCCCAGTCTTCTGATGTGAAATATCGAATAGCTAGATGACCTTAAATATATCCTGTGGGGATAGAAAAGGCCTGAAGTTTGCTGAAGAATCTTAGATATTTGCAAGTGGGGCTTAGAGGAAGATATATTTATTGGGCTGCTATATTGAAACTGCATAATATTTATCTTTTATTTAGTCCAGGAGACTAGCTGTATCTATCTATCTATCTATCTATCTATCTGATAAAAGAAAGGATTGCGCTGCAAGAGAGGATTCTTTTAAATGTTCCTATTATTTTCTCTTTCTTACATTCGGAAAAATCTTCAGTTAGATGGACCACATTCAATCATAAATTTTCAACAGTTGCATGGAAACCTGAAATGCAGTGAAAAAAACACACTATGGTGTAGTATGTTCAAACACCTGTCGCATCAGATGTATGCGATATACTCACAAAGATCACTTGTAATGCGCATAGAGAGAGACCGGTGTGTCTTCAGTCAGGGAGCTCTGATTGTAGGGCAGGTAAGGACCAGGAGCCATCAATTCAGAGGATCTTTGTCTGAACTGTGATGCCACCAGGAGAGCGTCACTTCGAAATATCTCCCGTCTCACACTTCCATAAAGCTCGAAAAGGAAGGAAGGCGCAGAAAATGGTGAAGAACGTACCAGTGGTTGCAAATGAAAAGGGTTTATTGTACTTACAAAAAACACAGGATTAAAATCGTGTTAAAAACAATGTATGCTGCCCAGGCATCTCTCTCTTTTCGCATTACAAGTGATCTTTGTGAGTATATCGCATACATCTGATGCGACAAGTGTTTGAACATACTACACCATAGTGCATTTTTTTCACTGCATTTCAGGTTTCCATGCAACTGTTGAAAATTTATGATTGAATGTGGTCCATCTAACTGAAGATTTTTCCGAATGTAAGAAAGAGAAAATATTAGGAACATTTAAAAGAATCCTCTCTTGCAGCGCAATCCTTTCTTTTATCATTTTACTTATCAGACTTTTACCCACATCATCTTGGGATTTGCAGCACTTGAGTGGACTTATTCCCTATACAGAGACTTTGTGCTTTTATTCTATCTATCTATCTATCTATCTATCTATCTATCTATCTATCTATCTATCTATCATCTGCTATCTATCTGTCTATCATCTGCTATCTATCTATCATCTATCATCATCTGCTATCTATCTATCGATCATCTGCTATCTATTATCTGCTATCTATCTATCAATCATCTATCTATCTATCATTAGTGATGGAAGAACACCTGTGGGGATGGTTTGCGAACGCGGTCGCGCGAACACGATCAAATGTTCGCTAACCGCAAGTTTGCGGCGGGTCCGATTCATTTTAATAGCAGGCGAACCTGAAAAACCTTCAGCTCATATTTGCAGCCAAGAAATAATTACTGGAAGTGCACAAATAGTCCCACAACATGGACAGTGACATACCAGATGTATTATTCGAATTTGCGATCTCCATTCATAATTTTTTTCAATGTGAAATATAGGCAATATAATTTTCGAGTACGTGCATGCGCAACTGCACTATACAGTACCCAAATGCACTATAAAGAAAGTATATTGTTATACGTATAACACCCCGCTTCAATCAGTTTTTTGGGGGGGCGACTGGTATCTCACACCAGTAGAAATTATTTGTTCCAATAACGCTTGTCCCTCTATATTCCTGCAGTATCGCAGCAGAACCGCACACAACTGCCGCACAATACAAATGCACTATAATATACTTTCTAACATAGAAAGTATATTATAACATTGTACAAGGAAGGCAATCCATTAGAATATACAGTACAGACCAAAAGTTTGGACACACCTTCTCATTCAAAGAGTTTTCTTTATTTGGATGGAGGACGGTGGATGGATTACGGTATAGGGTAAGCATATATAGCGGTACACTAAAGTATAGAATAAAATATATCTTAGAAATGGATCACAAGTTCTGGATTCAATCCATTAGTCTTGTTCTTGAATTGACTATGTTACAATTTGTTGTATATGTCATCAATATGCTTAACATATATTAAGTGATAGTTGCTGGATTATACAAGTGACATTTATTAGCTGGTATTCTTTTGTTGGCTTAAATATGTAACATCACAATATAAATGTCAAAGTTGTACTTGCAAATCTTAACATTGTTCTGGCTTATGCAAATGACATATTTACTGTCTGATTTTCTTATGTTGAAAAATCAATAAAAATTGAAAGTTTTAAAAAAGAGTTTTCTTTATTTTCATGACTATGAAAATTGTAGATTCACACTGAAGGCATCAAAACTATGAATTAACACATATGGAATTATATACATAACAAACAAGTGTGAAACAACTGAAAATATGTCATATTCTAGGTTCTTCAAAGTAGCCACCTTTTGCTTTGATTACTGCTTTGCACACTCTTGGCATTCTCTTGATGAGCTTCAAGAGGTAGTCCCCTGAAATGGTTTTCACTTCACAGGTGTGCCCTGTCAGGTTTAATAAGTGGGATTTCTTGCCTTATAAATGGGGTTGGGACCATCAGTTGCGTTGAGGAGAAGTCAGGTGGATACACAGCTGATAGTCCTACTGAATAGACTGTTAGAATTTGTATTATGGCAAGAAAAAAGCAGCTAAGTAAAGAAAAACGAGTGGCCATCATTACTTTAAGAAATGAAGGTCAGTCAGTCAGCTGAAAAATTTGGAAAACTTTGAAAGTAAGGGCTATTTGACCATGAAGGAGAGTGATGGGTTGCTGCGCCAGATGACCTGGCCTCCACAGTCACCGGACCTGAACCCAATCGAGATGGTTTGGGGTGAGCTGGACCGCAGAGTGAAGGCAAAAGGGCCAACAAGTGCTAAGCATCTCTGGGAACTCCTTCAAGACTGTTGGAAGACCATTTCAGGGGACTACCTCTTGAAACTCATCAAGAGAATGCCAAGAGTGTGCAAAGCAGTAATCAAAGCAAAAGGTGGCTACTTTGAAGAACCTAGAATATGACATATTTTCAGTTGTTTCACACTTGTTTGTTATGTATATAATTCCACATGTGTTAATTCATAGTTTTGATGCCTTCATAGTCATGAAAATAAAGAAAACTGTTTGAATGAGAAGGTGTGTCCAAACTTTTGGTCTGTACTGTACATAAAGATAAAACGTAACCTTTAATAATGTTACTATGAGGGTCCATTCACACATCCGTAAGTGTTTTGCGGATCTGCAAAACACAGACACCGGCAATGTGCATTCCGCAATTTGCGGACCGCACATCGCCGGCACTATAATAGAAAAATGCCCAATCTTGTCTGCAATTGTGGGCAAGAATAGGACATGTTCTATTTTTTTGCAGAAACGGAAGCATGGATGCGGAAGTGCGGATCCGCAGATGCGGATGCGGACAGCCCACTCCGGCCCCATTGAAAATGAATGGGTCTGCACTCATTCCGAAAAATTGCGGAACGGATGCGGACCCATTTTGCGGACGTGTGAATGGAAAAGATGTCCCTCAAAATGAAAATAAATGAAATTATTAAAGTTAAGCAAAAAGCATAGATGTGGTAGGCAATAACAAGTGCTCGGCAGCACCAAATCAGAAACCATATGTCCTACCACAATCCAGGGGGTTCCAGTGCACATCCATGAATCCCGGAGTGAAAGTAAAAAACATCTATCCCTGGGCTAGATGATGATGTGGTATTGAAGGACAGGGTGGGCAAAGAACTGTCCCTGATATTGCCCTACAGGGGGTTGCTATTTTGGCCCTGATAGCCTAACCACAGACCACCCGCCCTGATAAGAGCGACCCCGTCTGGAACCTTACCCCATATAAATATGGCCCTAGTAAGCCCCTAGCCCCTAGGCCCCTGACTTCCAGATGATCACTATATAGATCTATGTGTTTTTGACTCATTATAAAAGTATATTATAAGTATATCGCACCCCTCTGTGTATCACACCTATCGATAGCACGCCTATACCAGTCCTTAAAAGAATTTTGTGGCCCTATTAGCTAGTGTTTGGTGTCCCTAACAGCCTGTCCCTGCTCCACACAGAAACCTTTCTCTGCACTGGCAAAACACTGAATGTAAAATGGCGGCCAGATCGGGTCTATTTATAAGGTAGGGGGTATGTCCATGTGCTGAAACGTCTCAATTGGCTGTCCTCTACCACCTGATGGATGTGTCATGGGTCAAAGTTCTTGACAATGTAAAATAATATGGCGGGCGCGAATATCTCTATATGTTCGCATGTTCGTCGAATTGCGAACACGCAAAGTTCGCCGCGAAACGATCGCCGGGCGAGCTGCAAGGCCATCTCTATCTATCATCATCTGCTATCAATCTATCGTGATAATAGTTAAATATCAGTGTGTTCTGTATGGATTAATAATGCATACAATGCATTTGGAAAGTCTTCAGATACTTTCACTCTGTTATCTTGTGACCTTATGCTAAAAGAAACAAAAAAGTGTTCCCCCATCATTCTGAACTCAATACCCCATGATGACAAAGTGCAAACAGAATTTTCTGAATATTTGCTGCAAAGGAAAAACTTAAATCTTGCATTGGCATAAATATTCAGACCCTTTACTCAGGACTTAGTTGAAGGATCTTTAGCAGCGATTACAGCCTCCAGTCTTCTTGGGTATGATGGGTATGCACATCTGGATATCTATCTATCTATCTATCTATCTATCTATCTATCTATCTATCTATCCAACCCATTATCCTTTGTATCCTTTGTAGGCCTGAAAATCAGGTCCCATGCTAAAACTATTTCCTATTTCCATAACCTATAAACAGTGATATTTCAGCATAGCTTCTAGATCACTCTATCAGTAATGTGATAATTACCAGATTCTATAGCAGAACACATTCAACCTGTGTTATGTTGATCGGTGAGCCTACCACCATTGATCTATAATATTACCATATAGCATAATTCTGATTTATTAATGTTTGACGTAAGTCACGGCATCCAACCTCACAACTGACAGATAAAACAAATTTATATTACATCTTCTTGTTAGTACTTTTTCTGACCATAAGACTTGTTGCAACCAGATGGGCCACATCAGCAAAAGGGAAATGGAGAAATTTGTAGCTTTTTTTCAGTCCCCCCAGAAATTGTAAAGCATGCCACTTTTTATCCTTTAAATTGTAAAACCCCTATGCTGTTTTCACTTTGGATACAACCGATGAATGTTTCTATAAAAGCAGATTTACTAATACTAGAATTTAGGATTAATGTGAAACAATGGCTACAAAATTGAGAAGACACCAACCAAATGTGAAATAATAGATAGAAACACAATGTTGTAATCTATCAGTTTTTTCCATGAACTACCTGTAATGTATAACTCTAGTGCTCCTATATTCCGTAACACTCAAGATACCGTAACACTGTTCTTCATAGTTCAAAATAGAAGAAATATAAAGTTCTATTTTTCAAACACACCAGAAAAAGTTTTATGCAAAATAATATAAAATCAATCTAAGAACAATAGTACAGCAGCATAGTATCTACGTAAATGAGTTTCCATAGCCACTACTACTGGTGCTAATGATGTAGTTTTAGAGTAAATTAACTACACCATATAATATAGTGTATTAGAATATATTGCATTAACTTACATGAAAAGAGGCCTTCCAGATTCCGAGCAGAAAGTCCCCAAATGGGTTGTCAGTTTCCCTGTGTCCCAAGCAGGACCTGTGTCCCTCTGTGTCTGGCGAGAGCAAGTGGCAGCTGTTTTATCAGGTTGCTGAGCTATGTTGGGACTATGATACTACAGGTCTATTTTTAGGGAATGGCAAGTGCTTTTCTATTTATTTGAGTCAACCATTACGGTGCTGTAACTATAGGAGGGTGAGCAGTACGTCTGTACGGGCCTTAGGCTGAGTCACTGTCAGACACCTTGGTAAATAAAGTCACTGTTCTGAGGTTCTTCTGCTGGGAACAGAATGTGAAAATCTGGAAGACACCAAAAAGTGCAGAAGTTGGGTGGCCAGACATCTACAGTATGGTCATACGCTGTGTTTAAGATCCACAATTTATGATCTGATTTAGACATCTAAGACACATGTAATAATGAATCATTAAAATGTTCAACATGGAACAGTTTACATATGCCATATTTTTCGCTCCATTAAGATGCAACGGACCATAAAAAGCACCTAGGATACAGCGAAGGAATGTAAGGAAAAAAATATTTTTCATCACACATCAAATAAAACCTAGACCCCTAAGCTCCATCAGACATCAGATCAGATTCCTATCATACCCCAAGCTCCATCAGACCTCTGTATCAGCCCCCTATTCCTCCTCACACCTCTGATCAGACCCTCAAGCACCATCAGACAAAACAAAAAATAAATGAACTTACCTCTCCTGCTCTGGACTATGCTGACACTCGCCACTCCATGGTCTTCTGCTGACCTAGAGTTGCACTGTAACCTAACGTCGTATAGCGTCAGGTCATAATTCGTTCCTACGTGCACTACATCCTGACGCTGTACGCAGTGTTGTCACTGGAAGATCAGGGAGCGGTGAGTACAGCCAGCGCAGAGCTAAACTCACCTCTCCCTGCATATTGAAGACGGCTTCCATAATGGTAGCGGTCATTAGTATTAGCTCTATAAGACTCACTGCTATTTTTCCTCCCCTTTTTGGGGAAAAAAGTGAGTGTTATGTAGTGAAAAATACATTATTTAACAAATTATTCTTATTTATGAAACTAACAGCTATGTAACAGCGTTGGGTGTGTTCTGTACAGGTATGTGTTATTGTATTAATGTCAAATTTTCTTAAATGATTACAATGTACTGTATGAAGAATACGTTTTGAATCAATTTACTCGATAAGCTCATACTAGCTAAAATAATCTGTACCGGCTGAGAAAACGGAGTCAGTAAGGTACACTGCTAGGAAAAGTCACATTGTGCTAAGACACCATCCACACTGGACACAACCTGGTCAGCGGTTTCCCTGAATCTGTACGCTGCAGTAGCGTGTTACAGCTATCTTACTAAAAGTATTGTCAGCCTCAAATTCTGGAGAGGAAGCGTAAAGGAGTACATTAAATCTAAACCTGACCCATACCCATACAAAACCCTCTGGGGAAGATTTGCTCTGTACATTGGTGGAACTATATTCTGAGATGGTTGGAAGTACTATAACCCTCATTTTGCAGTACAGAAAGATGTTTATTCTGTTAAATCTGGCCCGGTTACTGACTCCTACACCGTACGGCAGCCACTGCTAACTCTACATGGTCTGCCTTGCAAAAATATATACATTGACACCAAGGGCACCCCCAATCTACCATCAGGAAGGAGCCCTAATACCAGGGAGTGCCCTGAGGGAAGAAACAGTGTGCCATCCTTTCACTGCATTGACCATAGTGATCACAATGTGAGGAAAACTACTGTGATTTTCTGCAAGCAGAGCCACTACCACTCCCATGCTCCACTCCAGCTCCCTTTCACTCTTGTTTCCTGGGTTCTGTTTCTATGGGAGCCATAATGGATATGACCAATGTTATATGATCCGTTTTGTACCAGATCCTGATGGATTGTACATCTACCAAAAGTTTGGACACACCTTCTCATTCAAAGAGTTTTCTTTATTTTCATAAAGGCATCAAAACTATGAATTAACACATGTGGAATTATATACATAACAAACAAGTGTGAAACAACTGAAAATATGTCATATTCTAGGTTCTTCAAAGTAGCCACATTTTGCTTTGATTACTGCTTTGCACACTCTTGGCATTCTCTTGATGGGCTTCAAGAGGTAGTCCCCTGAAATGGTCTTCCAACAGTCTTGAAGGAGTTCCCAGAGATGCTTAGCACTTGTTGGCCCTTTTCCCTTCTCTCTGCGGTCCAGCTCACCCCAAACCATCTCGATTGGGCTCAGGTCCGGTGACTGTGGAGGCCAGGTCATCTGGTGCAGCACCCCATCACTTTCCTTCATGGTCAAATAGCCCTTACTTTCAAAGTTTTCCCAATTTTTCGGCTGACTGACTGACCTTCATTTCTTAAAGTAATGGTGGCCACTCGTTTTTCTTTACTTAGCTGCTTTTTTCTTGCCATAATACCAATTCTAACAGTCTATTCAGTAGGACTATCAGCTGTGTATCCACCTGACTTCTCCTCAACGCAACTGATGGTCCCAACCCCATTTATAAGGCAAGAAATCCCACTTATTTAACCTGACAGGGCACACCTGTGAAGTGAAAACCATTTCAGGGGACTACCTCTTGAAGCTCATCAAGAGAATGCCAAGAGTGTGCAAAGCAGTAATCAAAGCAAAAGATGGCTACTTTGAAGAACCTAGAATATGACATAGTAGGATAACCCCTGCAATTTTGGGACTGTTAGCAACTATGCATAAAGATGCCCATGATTGTATAGCGCTGGGTGGTATTTTCACAATGTGTCAGGTGTCTACTTGAGAAAATATATGGGTATAGGAGGATATAATATGATTTTTCTATTTATTTTAGAATTTAGATTTCATTTGTGTTTGTCAACAGTGCAAAAATAGTCCTGGCACAAAAAAGTTTAATATCAAACTGAAATAAAATCTCTATATCATGGACTTACAATCTATGGCCTGGGGGGAGGTCTCATGAGGCTCATAATGCCATTCTGTATGCCCACTAGCCATTTTTGTGACTCCCATATTTGATATTACCTCTTTGAAGGGAGCAGGAATCCAGGGAGCCAGAATGGAACAACGAGGAACAGATTGATATGTTTTTTTTCAACAGGTACAGTATGGCGGGCTTGGAATGTAAAAAAGTGTACAACGCAGGAAAAACCTGTTAACATCAGTCATAGCTTTAGGCTCTGTTCATATTACCCAAAAAAACGATGTCTGTCTCCTTTTCAAAAGAAACCCAATGAGTCCCTTACAACCCCTACATAATTTGCAGACTGCAGTAGCCTTTATAAAAAATGTAAAACCACATAGGAAACCTAAACACATATAAAAAGTATCTAAATTTTCTAATGTAGGCCAAAAAATACTGAAAGGAGTGCAAGTAGGGTACTAATGAGGGGTATTATAAGAGACCTATGACACCTCAAAAAGAGTTACTGTGCCTGCCCCCCCAATTCAGTCAAGTTGTAAATAGCCTGACAGCTTTTGTAGCTTTCCTAGAGGGAAGCATAACTTGGACACTATACACAATTAATTTCCTAGCAATAGAAGAAGGGGAAGTAAGCGTTGGCTGCTCTGTGATGTGGGAACTATAGCCATAATTAATCTCTGCACCCTATGGCACCCTTTGGCCACTGTTTGACAAGGAGAATATGGATAGAATGAGGCTTGGTATCACTTCTTGTGTACATTATGGCATTTTGTGGCCATTGTGAGCACTTTTAGACTTTATATATGAATGACACAAATTTGGCCCACTATATACCGTCTCTACAATGTATGCAGTAAATGGATAGTGTTTGGTACTGTCTAGGTAAATTGTCAATCAGTGAAGCGGCTGTCACATCCAGACGATTCTTTCCATATGCCCTGTTAGGCTCCTTCTCTGGTGGATTTGATATGACCCTGTAAATATTGGGTCATATGAGGAATGAGAGAAAAATACATTAAACCACTTCCAGAACGGGCCATTTACCCCCTTCCTGACCAGGCATAATTTTGCAAATCTGACATGTGTCACTTTATGTGGTAATAACTTTGGAACGCTTTTAGTTATCAAAGCTATTCAGAGATTGTTTTCTCGTGACACATTGCACTTCATGTTAACGGTAAATTTGAGTCAATATGCATTACCTTTATTTATATAAAAAATCCAAAAGTTAAGGAAACTTTGAAAAAATTTACTCTTTTCTAAATTTTAATCTTTCTGCTTTTAAGACAGATAGTGATACCTGATAGTGATAAAATATTCATTAATTAACATTACCCATATGTACTTTATAAGCAGAGAAAAAGCAAGCACACCACCTTCTGGAATGTAGTTGAACACTTGGAAAATGTAATCAATGGTAAAATATCACACTTAAAAAGGCCAATACATAAAACATTCAATACAATAAAAAAGTATATAAAAAATAATAAATAAAATCGAATGAATATATATCCCAATTGGAGACTGTACTCTGAATAATGTCAAACTGTTATATAGTCTCCTGAGATAATGTCTCTTGAGATAGAGTGTAGCAAATATGCAGTCAACCAGTCAATTGTTGCCAAATAAAATCGTCTCCATGAGACTCTTACCACTCAGTAGTATCGGTGATATCAGTGAATGGTCTGCTTGCATGAATTGGTGAAAGAATGTAGTCACCAAAGCTCTGGACTCTGGATCCTGGATGCTGGGTAAGTAAGAAGCGTGCAGCTTGGAGGACGTGTTCCGGATAAGTAATCACATACCGGTGATAGATGCAGTCACCAAAGCGCTGGACGCTGAGTGCTCAGCTCAGAAGACGCACGCCAAGTCAGGTGGTCCGGTGAAAGTTGCGGCCACAAAAACACTGAACACCAGACGCCGAGCGCTCCGCTCAGAAGATGCACACCTAGATCAGGTGATCCTCTGTGGCTCAGTAGCTACTGAGGAAGAGACAGGTAGTCTCGAAACGCGTCTAGCGGACTACGCAAATTTCCACATCTAGTACTGGTCCGGACCCCAAGTACAAAGGATTTCGTGGAGAAAGAAAATTATTCTTTGCAGCAGCTATCTGCCAACATAATCATTTGTTGCAGTATAGGACCTGGACCCATGCTATGCCATATTACCACTACGGTATAAGGACCTGTGCAGCACGTAATTGGGTGATTTGCACCAGCTGACCTGATCATCTGACTCAGCCACAGAGGATCACCTGATCTAGGTGTGCATCTTCTGAGCGGAGCGCTCGGCGTCTGGTGTTCAGTGTTTTTGTGGCCGCAACTTTCACCGGACCACCTGACTTGGCGTGCGTCTTCTGAGCTGAGCACTCAGCGTCCAGCACTTTGGTGACTGCATCTATCACCGGTATGTGATTACTTATCCGGAACACGTCCTCCAAGCTGCACGCTTCTTACTTACCCAGCATCCAGGATCCAGAGTCCAGAGCTTTGGTGACTACATTCTTTCACCAATTCATGCAAGCAGACCATTCACTGATATCACCGATACTACTGAGTGGTAAGAGTCTCATGGAGACGATTTTATTTGGCAACAATTGACTGGTTGACTGCATATTTGCTACACTCTATCTCAAGAGACATTATCTCAGGAGACTATATAACAGTTTGACATTATTCAGAGTACAGTCTCCAATTGGGATATATATTCATTCGATTTTATTTATTATTTTTTATATACTTTTTTATTGTATTGAATGTTTTATGTATTGGCCTTTTTAAGTGTGATATTTTACCATTGATTAAATTTTCCAAGTGTTCAACTACATTCCAGAAGGTGGTGTGCTTGCTTTTTCTCTGCTTATACACTTTTATTCTTGATTGGGTGAGTGACCCAATTGGCAGTGAACCCACCGCTATCCGTTCATCAGGGTGTTGAGCCTCCCTATTTTGTTACTTTTGCCATATGTACTTTATGTTGGCATAATTTTGGTAATGTAATTTTTTTATTTTTTAGGACGTTAGAAGGTTTAGAATTTTAGAAGCAATTTTTGAAATTTTTAAGAATATTTCCAAAGTCAGATTTTTTTTATGTCTGGTTCAGTTCTGAAGTCACTTTGTGGGGCTTACATAATAGAACCAACCCATAAATACCCCATTTTAGAAACGACACCCCTGAAACTATTCAAAACTGGTTTTAGAAATGTTGTTAACCTTTTAGGTATTCCATAGGAATTAAAGCAAAATACAGGTGAAATGTCAAAATTTCACTTTTTTGCAGATTTTCCATTTTAATAATTTTTTTCCTGGAACGAATCAAGGGTTAACAACAAAACAAACCTCAATATTTATTACCCTGATTTTGCAGTTTACAGAAACACCCCATATGTGGTCATATACCACTGTATGGGCACACGGCAGGGTACAGAAGGCAATGAGTTCATATGGTTTTTGGAGGGCAGATTTTGCTGGAATGGTCTTTGGGCACCATATTGCATTTGAAGAGACCCTGAGGTATCTCCACAGTGAAAACCCCCCAAAACCCCCACATTTTGTATACGCCAGCGCTTAGAAGGGAAGGAGTGGCATCTGGATTTTCTAACATGGAATTTTCTGTCATGGATTTTAAAACCGATACCTTTTTTTATTTTTTGTTGAATGAGCTGCTTGAGGGCTTATTTTAAGCGGGACAAGCTATAGTTTTTATTGGCACCTTTTTGGGGTACATTTGGCTTTCTGGTTGCTTTTTATCTCATTTTTTGGAAGGTGAAGTCACAAAAAAGACAGTTTGGTGTAATTTTTCTATTTTTTTTTTACACCGTTCAATTGATGGGGTAGATCATGTGATGTTTTTATAAATCCGGTCATTACGGATGCAACAATACCAAATATGTCAAATTTTTTTTTTTTTACATTTTACACAATAAAAACATTCAGAAAAGAATAAATCATGTTTTTGTGTTGCCATTTTCTTAGAGCTATATTTTTTTCATTTTTCTGGCTATAGTCTTGTGTGAGGGCTTGTTTTTTGCGGGACAAGGTGACATTTTTATTGCTACCATTTTGGGGTACAAACAACTTTTTGATTAATTGACATTATGTTTTGTGTGAGGTGACAAAAAAAAGGCTGTTTTGGCATAATTTTTTATTTTTTTATTTTTATTACACTGTTCACTTGATGGGATAGATCATGGGGTAGATCATGTGATATTTTTGTATGCAGCAATACCAAATATGTCTATTTTATATTTATTCTTTTACATTTTACACAATAAGAGCATTTTTAGAAAAAAATAATGTTTTTGTGTTGCAATTTTTTTTTTCTGGCTATGATCTTCTGTGGGGGTTCATGTTTTGCAGGATGAGATGACGTTTTTATTGCTACCATTTTGGGGTAAATACGACTTTTTGATTGATTAACATTATGTTTTTTGGGAGGTTAGCTTACTAAAAAATCGCTGTTTATTTTTTTTATTTTTTTTTACGGTGTTCACCTTATGGGGTAGATCATATGATATTATTTTAGAGCTGGACGTTGTGGACGCAGTGATACCAAATATGTCACTCTTTTTTTTTTCCTTCTATTTTTACCATTTTTTAAATAACGGATTTGGGGGGAATTTTTTTTTAAATGTAAAACTTTTTAATTTTTTTTTTCAAAACACTTTTTATTTTTTATTTTACCCTTGTAAAAGGTCATCAAGTCATGCAAGACCATAAGGTCATACAAGACCTCTGGGGGACATTTAACTTCATTTTTTTTTACTATTGATTTCTCCTGTAACTGGGGCTGACATATTGTAGTAATCCCAGTTACAAGGTAAATATGCAGCATCCCACTAGCTTATGTGGGAACTGCAAAAGCTTTTTGTCGTCTTCTGTAATATTATGCTGCATTACTTGGACTTTGCCATATTTGTGAGATCAACGCCCATTTGTGTCACCGGCAAGATCATAACAAAACGCCGGGCCACATCCCATTTTGCATTGTGAATAACATAATTTATTATGTCTTTCTATAAAGTGTATTTTCATAATGTGCATTTTCATGCTACTTGTTATTTATACTTGTATGCTGGTTTGCATGTTTTTCTTTTTTGTATCTTTCAGGAGACTTTGTCCAGAATGTGTTGAGGTCGACACATCTTAAACAAAGGGGTATGCAGCATCCCACTAGCTTATGTGGGAACTGCAAAAGCTTTTTGTCGTCTTCTGTAATATCATGCTGCATTGTACTACCGTGTGAAATCCCTTTTTACCAGGCTGTCAGGTGCACTACATACATCCACCACTAGATGGGGCAGCACCATAGTATATATAGGGCAGTTCAGGCCTAGCTAGGGGGTTCTCTCAGTTGAGAGTTGGGAGTTGTTGAGATAAGAAGATGAAGTGAGGAGCTAAGAGGGAAGGAGAGGTTCCCTCTCATCTCAGCTCTCCCTCTGGAGCTCCAAGGCTCAGAGGAACCAGCTTAAACTTCAGTAACAAAGCCAGGAAGACAGGCAGAGAAAGGTTTACATTTTGCTATTCACTCTTCAGGGGTTACAAGTGAATTTCTGTTCAAGTTTATTATTAGATCAAGACAAAGGAAGGACAAGGCCATTATTATAGGCTCTAGGAGTCTTTGTAATTAGGTGAAGGACTTATTAGCTTCTGGCAGCCTTACCGTTATTCTTAAGACAGATAAGGATTCTGTCATATCACTTGTGTAGAATATCAAGACTAGGACTACCTCAACTAGTACTGAAGCAAGGCAAATAGCTGAATGTCAGTGAGTGAGTAACTAACTAACTACCCTAGCCTGACACATTACTACCAGCACAGCCTGTTAATGGGATTCATCACATACAACCTGCATGTATACCAGAGACTGTATTACTACTGGAATTAAACTGTTATCAAGAACCTGGTTATAGTAAAGTTTACAGTTGGATTTAAACCTACCTCATTCTTCTAACTCCATACTACTAAAAGTCTTAACATTTTGCACCACCAAGGTGCTGGCGTCACAACACTACCTAAGTCAGGGGGCCCAGCCGCACAAGCACTCAGCAACCATTCACCATCAAGGGCACCTCAATCACCACCTGGCCGGTGTCCCCAGTAACTGAGTGTGCCCCATAGAATCCAGTGCTGTTCTCCCCTTCACTGCACTGCTGGCCCAGGGAGGCGTCTGCTAAACCATGAGTAACCGATGAACTGTATGTACATTCCGGCCCACCATGAACCTCACATGTTCTACCCCTATGGACTGTCATGCTGCAAATACACCCCCCATAGAGGCTGTACAGCAGAATACAGAGCTGTACAGCCTCAGTGCAGTGCTGATCGTAGTCTATAGAAGACCCAACAGCTTCTGCACTCCCCCGGCCCCGGCGGTCACATGACCACCAGGCCGGGACAGGAATCGGCAGATCGCATCCTCAGCTATATACACAGCACTCATAATATCATGACTTATCTATAGAGGTCTAATTATTATTTTCCAAATTTTTTTTTTTCTGATAGTAGATACTTATGGGGGCTGCCATCTTGCTGTTAACAACATTTAGAGATATGTTTTACAGCGGCCACATGGACCAAAGGTCACAATGGATAAGTGATATTTATTGATGTCTATAGGAGAGTTTTCTCAGCATGCTTGTGTGACCTGCACAGAGGTCATTGTGCAGGGTGGAGAGTGGTTAAGCTGCAGGGGCGGATTTGTCATAGACCCTATAGGTAAATTTCCCAGTGGGCCGATGCCCACGGGGTGACTCAAGCCCTATTGATGGCCTCAGGCCCGGTACATAATGATCTGGTGCTCAATGGCCACAGGTGCCCTCCTGAACTCAACTGTGATATATTTGAATACTGTGGTTGTGGCGGCCGTATTTTGTGCTGCCCTGCGGTATTTGATTTTGCTGGAGCGGTTTTCTGTGCTGCACTATGGTATTGCAGGCCCTGCCTACTTCTGTTGTCCCTGCCTACTTGTTTTGTCCCGTATTCTGCCAATTTGGTCCCAGCCAGGGACGGACTGGGAACTTAAAGTGGCCCTGGAAAAAATACTAAAAGTTGCCCCGTTTTATAGTCGGGTCCAAATTGATGGAAGGCAGGGCCAACAAAAGTAGGCAGGGCTAGCAATACCATATTGTGGCACATTATACCACCTCAACAGAGCCAAATACCACAGTCCATCACAATATATTGCCCCCATCAGCACAAAATACCTCCCCAAAAACTTTGACTGGCAGGCCATGAGGAGGGCCCAGGCGGCCCCCTGGGCATCAGCCAGCACGGGAATTTCCCTGTAAGGTCTATGGTCAATCTGCCCCTGGTCCCACCTACAACATGGGGCCACTTTTAGTTTTTTTTTTCCAGGGCCATTTTAAGTTTCCAATCTGCCCCTGGTAAGCTGTGACATTACATATTGTGAATGGTGGGTTCTGTCTTATCTGTATATAGAGGTGTTATCTGTCATTGTAAGACTGCCTGTGATGATATTAAGATGACTCGAAAAGTAATCTCTACAGATTAGGAATTGTCAGCCTATTTTTATGCTAAGTGAATATTGAAAAAAACTGCATGATTCTATAAAGATACTGGCATGAAAAAAATCCTTCAAAAATTAACTTAATATAAAAAAATTATTCAAACAATAGGAAATTTTGATAGCAAAACATTTAAAGGGGTTGGCCCATCTTGATGGCATATCGCTAGGACAAACCATCAATGTCATATAGGTGCGGGCACCAAGTCTGGAACACGCTCCTATCTCCAGAAAGGGCCCCCTGAATTGAAGGGATTTCTAACGATAATTTGTTTTCCCTTAGTCCTAACAGCAGCACAGATGGGGTTAACTGCCCCTGTGGACTGGTAGGACCGGTGGAATTTTTAATGAGCCCAAGAACCAATAAACGATCTTCAGCTCCCTGAAAGGGAGGAGATCACCCCCCAGCCCACCGTGTTTTTAACAAGCATAATGTATTTAGGGTGGGATATTTGTGTGCTGCTGTTAGGACTAAGGGAAAACAAATTATCGTTAGAAATTAACGATTCCCTTACGTCCCACCAGCAGCACAGATGGGGAGATAGCAAGAAGAATCCCCTAGGGAGGGTCCTCATGCCTGGCAGAACTAAGAACTGTCTTCCCAAAAGCCGAAAACTCCGCCATCCTAGCATCTATCCTATAATGGGAGATGAAGGTTGACTCGGAACTCCAGGAAGCCGCCTTACAGATCAACTCTAAGGGGAGAAGTCTTCTCTCCGCAACAGAGGTGGAGACAGCCCTAGTAGAATGGGCTCTCACAAACTCCGGAGGATCTAGAGATTGGGAGACGAAAGCTTCCCTAATGGCTTCCTTGATCCAGCGACTAATGGTAGCTTTAGACGCTTTACGGCCTTTAGACTTACCGGAAAATAGGATGAGGAGATTCTCATCTATCCTGAACTCCCTGGATCTATCCACATAGATCATCCGGAGATCTCCCGTCTTCTTGGGAACCAGGAACACTGGAAAATAAATCCCTAGGCCTCTCTCCCCTGCCGGCACCTCCTCCAGGGCTCCCTTGGAGATATAGTCCTGAATATAAGACTCTAGGATCTTTTGTTTGGCAGACCCGAAGTTTCGCATGGCGATGAATCTCTCTGGGGGGGGGAGATGAAATCTACCCGGTAACCGGCAGAAATTATATCCTGAACCCAGGGGTCTGCAATCTACTGGGCCCAAAAGTTTTTGAAGTGGGAGAGACGGCCCCCCACGGGAATCTGGGGGAGGGGTACGGGAAAGTCTAGAGGAGATACTGCAGGGGCAGCAGGGCTTATCCAAGAGCCTCGGGGAGGCCCATAGTCAGGAGGGTTTCGTCTCCCTGGTGGGTTTGCGGGGGCGTCTCGAGAATCTACGAGACGGCCCCCCCCCCCAATCTCTGCGCCTAGCCTGCTGCCCTGAACGGCCTCCGCCTTTTTTATCCTGTCTGGGGCGTCCTCGAAAGGGCTGCTGGGGGAGACTCTTCCCTTTCTTGTCGGAGAGTCCCTCCATGATCTTGTCCAATTCGAACCCGAACAGCCTATCCGGCTCGAAGGGGAGCCCACATAGATTAAATTTGGACGCGTTGTCCGCGATCCACGGCTTCAGCCATAGTGGTCTGCGGGCAGCTGAAACTAGACCATTGTTTTGGCGGCCAGTTTCAACTGCATCTGGGTGGAATCACACAAGAAATCCATAGCCAGATTGACTGACTTAAAAGCTGTCAAGATGTCGTCTCTGGAAACGCTCTGGTCCACGTCTGTCTGGATCTGATTAAGTTTGGAGCGTAAGAAGGAGGCTACTTCAGTGGCCGCAATGGATGTCGATGCGGAGGCAGAACTGCTGACACACTCCAGCCACATGAGGTCTAGCATTGTCTTGCATTAGGAGGAACCCAGGGCCAACCACACCAGTATATGGTCTCACAAGGGGTCTGAGTATCTCATCTCGGTACCTAATGGCACAGGGCGCCAGTGGCGAATTTGCCAATCTTGGTGTTCTCTGGCAAATGCCAAACGTCCTGCACGGTGTTGGGCTGTAAGCACAACCCCCACCTGTGGACGTCGGGCCCTCATATCACCCTCATGGAGTCTGTTTCTGACCGTTTGAGCAGACACATGCACATTTGTGGCCTGCTGGAGGTCATTTTGCAGGGCGCTGGCAGTGCTCCTCCTGTTCCTCCTTGCACTAAAGCGGAGGTAGCGGTCCTGCTGCTGGGTTGTTGCCCTCCTACGGCCTCCTCCACGTCTCCTGGTAGCGCCTCCATGCTCTGGACACTACGCTGACAGACACAGCAAACCTTCTTGCCACAGCTCGCATTGATGTGCCATCCTGGATAAGCTGCACTACCTGAGCCACTTGTGTGGGTTGTAGACTCCGTCATGCTACCACTAGAGTGAAAGCACCGCCAGCATTCAAAAGTGACCAAAACATCAGCCAGGAAGCATAGGAACTGAGAAGAGGTCTGTGGTCACCACCTGCAGAACCACTCCTTTATTGGGGGTGTCTTGCTAATTGCCTATAATTTCCACCTGTTGTCTATCCCATTTGCACAACAGCATGTGAAATTGATTGTCACTCAGTGTTGCTTCCTAAGTGGACAGTTTGATTTCACAGAAGTGTGATTGACTTGGAGTTACATTGTGTTGTTTAAGTGTTCCCTTTATTTTTTTGGGCAGTGTATTAAGAAATTAATGGGTGCAGTGTAACTTTGTGATGGTATGTGACTATATAACTCTTTAAGTGAAGGACTTACCAAGGTAACAGTTGAATTTAATTTTTCCACGGAGATCACTTTGAAAAAGGAGGATAATATAATACAAGATTTTATAACGTTACATGTTAGATACTTTGTAGCTCTACCTCATTTCTTTGGTCCTCCTCCGACCTTTGAGTTTTAGGCTTAAAGGGGTTGTGTCACTTCAGCAAGTGGCATTTATTATGCAGAGAAAGTTAATACAAGGCACTTACTAATGTATTGTTATTATCCATATTGCTTCTTTTGCTGGCTGAATTAATTTTTCCATCACATTATACACTGCTCGTTTCCATGGTTACGACCACCCCGCAATCCATCGGTAGTGGCCGTGCTTACACACTATAGGAAAAAGCACCAGCCTCTTTGGTGGCCACGACCATGGAACTTCACATAGTCTGGTGCTTTTTACTATAGTGTGCAAGCACGACCATCACTGCTGGATTGCAGGGTGGTCGTAACCATGGAAATGAGCAGTGTATAATGTGATGGAAAAATTATTTCAGCCAGCAAAGGAAGCAATCACAATACATTAGTAAGTGGGTTGTATTAACTTTCTCTGCATAATAAATGCTATTTGCTGGAGTGACACAACCCCTTTAAGTGTGACAGCAACTTCTGCACCTCCTATAATTATTTCAGTGGGATAAGGGCTTGGGGAGCATTTTCATTCAATGTATTTTCAGCCTTCCACTTGATATGTATGGATTCTTGTATCTGTATACATAAAAGCACCATGTAGGGTAAACCATTCATTCACATTGCATAATGATGCAGTAGATACTCCACTGATCACTTGCCACCCGTGATGTCACACTCCTCCAGGATACATGTAACTGTACAGTCACAAATGAGTCACTGTGGGGAAATACTCTGAGCTACAATTCTAAATAAAGGTGTCCATATATTATAGTCTCATGCTCCTTGGCTGCAAATACTGAACGACATGAATCGGTGCTATATTTAGAAGGAGCCTTGATCTTGAATTGCTAAAGGCGGCGTGATTGTGTCAGGGAATATTCTATGAACGTACACAGCAGATATTGACTGTGCTAAGGCACTAAAAAGCTGTTAGAATAATAATTGTTATTTATATAGAGCCACCATATTCGGCAGCTCTTTACAATTCAGGTGGTTCATGTACAAACCAAAAGAAATCACAAATACATAACTCAAACACTAGGAGTGAGGGTACTAGTCGCAAGAGCTTACAATCTATGAGGAAGTGGAGGTGACATAAAAGGTAGTTGATTGTTATATGAAGTGGTCCAGCCACCTTTGTAATAAAAGGAGTGGTGTAGGCTGATCTGCGTGTGCCAGTGCTTTGAGTGTGGGGATTACTGTCAGAAGAGGGTCTGAAGAATAAGATTTGGGAAGGGAAGACTCCGTTTAGGTAGCTTGATAAGCCTGCATGAAAAGATATGTTTTTAAGGCACATTTGAAGGTAGGGAAGTTGGGAATTGACCTGAGGGTGAGAAGATTGAACTGTATTCTGTGGCGGATGGGCAACCAGTGAAGTGACTGGCACACGCTAGAAGCATCCATATAGTCGGTGGATATCTAGATAAGCCTGGCTATGGCATTTAGGACAGTCTGAAGGTGGAAGGTTTTAGTCAGAGGAAGACCAATTAGTAATGAATTACAGTAGTTAAAACAAGAATAAATCAAAGCAACAACAAGAGTTTCCACCATAATAAAAGGGCAAATTCTGGAGATGCTCTTGAGGTGTAGTTGACAAGAGCATGCAAAAAATTGGATATGGGGAAGAAAGGAAAGATCCCAGGCAAATATGACCCCAAGAGAGCAGGTGTGTTGCCCAGGAGTTATAACATTATCACAGACTGAAATTGAAATATTAAGTTTAAATGGGTTAGTAGATAGAGGAAAGACAAGAAGTTCAGTTTTTGTGAGGTTTAGTTTTATATACAGAGAGGACATGATGTTAGAGACAGCTGCCAGACAATTACTGATGCTTTGGAGCAGGGGTCTCCAAACCCCGGCCCGCGGGCCACATCCGGCCCGATTGTGCGTTCGATCCGGCCCGCCCGCAGCTGGCAGGTTGCAGGAACCAAATCCGCACAACCGCCCATGCTGTCACGCTTGTGTTGTGTGTTCGATTCCGCGCCCGCCCGCAGCTGACAGGTTGCAGGAACGAAAGCCGCACAACCGCCCATGCTGTCACGCTGTGCTTTTTGATTGGCTGCTGGGACCGCCGATGTCCCGGCAACCAGTGACGTCACAGGTGCGGCACCTCCCCTCTTCCCGCCCGCTGTTTGAAATAACAAATCCACGTGTGTAGCAGCGGGCGGGAGTCGGGACTCAGGAGTCCAAGAAGAAAAAAAAAAGAAGAGGAGCAGAAGCCGGCTACAGCGGAGGCAAGTGTTGCACAACGCTGATGGGGACACAATGGGGAACGCTGACATTGCTGTGCTGCGCTGATGGGGACACAAGCTGCTGAGGACACATACTGATGGGGATATTGCTGTGCTGCTGGGGACACTGCTGATGGGGACTTTGCTGTGCTGATGGGGACATTGCTGTTCTGATGGGGACACCGTTGATGAGGACACGGGTGTCCCCATCAATGGTGTCCCCATCAGCACAGCAATGTCCCCATCAGAGGTGTCCCCATCAGCGATGATGGGCACACTGCTGATGGGGACAATTCTGTTCTGATGGGGACATTGCTGGGGACACCGCTGTTTGGCACACTGCTGATGGGGACATGGGTGTCCACATCAATGGTGTCCCCATCAGGATAGCAATGTCCCCATCAGCGGTAACCCCATAATCGATGTCCCCATCAGCACAGCAATGTCCCCATCAGAGGTGTCCCCATCAGCGGTGATGGGGACACATGCTGCTGGGGACACCGCTGACAGGGACATTGCTGTGCTGATGGGGATGTTGCGGTGGACACTGCTGATGGGGACATTGCTGTTCTGATGGGACATTGCTGGGGACACCGCTGATGGGGACATGGGTATCCCCATCAGCGGTGACCCATCATCGGTTTCCACATCAGCACAGCGGCGTCCCCATCAGCAATGATGGGGACGCTGCTAATGTGGAAACTGCTGATGTGAACATTGCTGTGCTGATGGGGACATTGCTGAGGACACCGCTGATTGGCACACTGCTGATGGGGACAAAGGTGTCCCCATCAATGGTGTCCCCATCAGTACAGCAATGTCCCCATCAGCGTCCCCATTCTGATGGGGACATTGCTGTTCTGATGGGGACACCACTGATAGGGACACGGGTGTCCCCATCAACCGCGTCCCCAAAGGCAGTGTCCCCATCAGTGGTGTCCCCATCAGCTGCTAATGGGGACTCCGCTGATGGGGACATTGCTGTTCTGATGGGGACATCATTAATGGGGACATTGCTGTGCTGATGCTGACATTGCTGTTCTGATGGGGACATTGCTGTGCTGATGGGGACACCGCTGATGGGGACATTGCTGTGCTGATGGGGACACCGCTGATGGGGACATTGCTGTGCTGATGGGGACAACGCTGATAGGGACACGGGTGTCCCCATCAATGGTGTCCCCATCAGTGGTGTCCCCATCAGCACAGCAATGTCCCCAACAGCAGCGTCCCCATCAGTGGTGTCCCCATCAGCACAGCAATGTCCCCAACAGCAGCGTCCCCATCAGTGGTGTCCCCATCAGCACAGCAATGTCCCCAACAGCAGCGTCCCCATCAGTGGGTGTCCCCATGATGGGAATATTGTTTTTCTGATGGGAATATTGTTTTTTTGATGGGAATATTTTTTTTTTTATGGGAATATTGCTTTTCTGATGGGGACATTGCTGTTCTGATTTGGCCATTGCTGTTCTGATGGGGACACCGCTGATAGGGACACGGGTGTCCCCATCAATGGTGTCCCCATCAGCCGCGTCCCCAACAGCAGTGTCCCCATCAGTGGTGGCCCCTATCAGCTGCTAATGGGGACTCCGCTGATGGGGACATTGCTGTTCTGATGGGGACATCGTTGATGGGGACATTGCTGTGCTTAAGGGTGACACGGCTGATGGGGACATTGCTGTGCTGATGCTGACATTGCTGTGCTGATGCTGACATTGCTGTGCTGATGGGGACATTGCTGTGCTGATGGGGACATTGTTGTGCTGATGCTGACATTGCTGTGCTGATGCTGACATTGCTGTGCTGATGGGGACATTGCTGTGCTGATGGGGACATTGCTGTGCTGATGGGGACATTGCTGTGCTGATGGGGACATTGCTGTGCTGATGGGGACATTGCTGTGCTGATGGGGACATTTTTGTGCTGATGGGGACACCGCTGATAGGGACACGGGTGTCTTTGCGTTGTTTTGCTAAAGTTTTTTCTCTTTTGTTCTCAGTCATATCATGCTGATTACAAAAACGATCCATGTAAAATATATACATTTAATTTAATACATAACTGATTTTTTTTTCCGGCCCCCGAATACTTGTAAAATCTTCAATGTGGCCCTCCTGTTGAAAAGTTTGGAGACCCCTGCTTTGGAGTAAAGCAGGAGTGATGTCAGGGGATAATGTGTATAGTTGGATGTCATCAGCATAGAGATGGTACTGAAAACAAAATCTACTGATAGTCTATATGATTGTGGCTGTGTAGAGAGAGAAGAGCAGAGGACCTAGGACTGAACTCTGAGGAACCCCAACATCAAGAGAAAGAAAAGAAGAAATAGAGCCAGCGAATGGTACACTAAAGGAGCTGCCAGAGAGACAGGAAAAGAACCAGGAGAGCAATGTCCTTAAAGCCAACTGAGTGAAGCATGGTGAGGTGTAGTCTACTGTATCAAATGCTGCAGAGAGATCCAGAATAATCAGTAGAGAATAGTTGCCATTCCATGTTGCTGTCAGGAGATCATTCGACTCTTTAGTAAAGGCAGTTTCTGTAGAGTACAGAAGGAGAAAGCCAGATTGTAATGGGTCAAGAAGATAGTTTGCGGAAAGATTGTTTATTAAGCTATGTTCCAGGAGTTTAGAGATGAATTGAAGAGGAGGTTCAAAACAGGTGGGTAGATAGCAGCACAGGTCAGGTCAAGAGATGTATTTTTTTTGTAGTGGGGTTATAACTAGTGTTGATCACGAATATTCGAATTTCAAATTTTTAGTGCGAATATAGGTACTTCTAAAATTCGCGAATATTTGGAATATAGTTATATATATTCATAATTTCGAATATTCTAATTCATTTTTTAAATTTTTTCTTTTTTTTTCTTTTTTTTATCAGTACACATGCTTCTAGCTTGTGGGCCAATAAAAAGGCTGCAATATACTTGACTTTAGGAGTAGTAGTGTTTGCGAATTTTGCTTTATATTCGTTTTTTGGAATATTCGCTATATTGCTATATATTCTTGTCTTAGAATATTCAGAATATTCGAAAAAACTAAGTTATAGCAATATAGAGAATATTCGAAAAAAATCGAATATAGAACAATTTAGCTAATATAGTGCTATAATCTTCTTTGTCTAATGCAATAAAAAATTCTAATACGAAAATTCGAATTCCAAAAATTTGCATATTACACAATCATTACCTTTCCGATTTTTTGAGTAAAAAAAAATCGCAAATTTTCGAATTTTCGAATATTCGACAAATATTCTATTAAATATTTGCGAAATATCGCGAATTCGAATATGACCCCTGCCACTCATCACTAGTTATAACAGAATGTTTGAAAGAGGAAGGAAAGAAACCAGAAGAGAGAGAGGTTAAATATTGCAGTAAGGTGAGTAATTACAGCTTCGGAGATGGACTGGAGAAGGTGTGAGGTAATAGGATCAATGCTGCAGGTGGTGGGTCGAGAAGAAAAGAGAAGCCTCGAGACGTCTTCATCTATTATAGGGTCAAAAGAGGAGAGATAGCACAAGGAAGTGTGGGAGGCAGGAGTATCAAAATTGGTTGGGGACTGGGAGATTATTTCTTGCTGGATGTTATCAATCTTCTCTTTAAAGTAAGTGACCAGGTCATCAGCACAGAGGTCATTGATGGGCATATGAATGTTAGGGCTTAGAAGGAAATGAAGAGTGTCAAAGAGTTGCTTTCGGTTATTTGAGAGTGATGAGATAGGTGAAATAGTTCTGTTTGTTGAGGGCCAAAGTCTAGGTTTTAAGTATAAATTTATAATGGAGGAAGTCTGGTGATATTCGTGATTTTCTCCACGATTTCTCCACTTGTGATCAAGTCATGACAGACCATCTTTACAACACTGTTCTATAAGGACATGTTATATAACCCCCACTTTTACATTAAGGCCCTTCCTGACCATCAAATAGCCTTTATTTTAGCCCTAGCCAGACTAGCAAGGACTTCCCAATGAACATAAAAAAGCCACAAAAAATGGATGTCTTCCTTCGTGGCCACCATGTAGTTTTATATCGGCTGGGCCAAAATTAGATTGCATGTGTCCTTGTATCCAACCAAGGACAACTGCGTGGTGTTTGTATGGTCCCCCTGTGTTTGTCTGGCTTTTTTCCGAGAACTTTAGTTTTCTCACACACTCCAAAGACATACTGATAGGAAATTTAGATTATGAGCTCCATTGGAGACAGTGAGTGATGATAATGTCTGTAAAGCGCTGTGGAATATGTTGGTGCTATATAAGATAGTAACATAAATAAAATGTGTTCTGGATGAACCACTGACAGAGACGGCAAAGTCAGTGGCATCTTCTTAGATCATAGGCTTCTAGATTTCTGTCTGTGCTTAGTGTTGAGGAATGGTTGAGACGTATGCATATATATCCATGCATGCCTGCAAACACGTGCGGGCATGTATGGTATATATGTGCATACATTAGCCATAGCATCATGGGACGATGTGCGCAAATGTGCCCAGTATCTGCGCACGTCTGCCCATGGTGATCCCCAGGGGCTCATGGTGGCCCCTGTGGGAAATATGTGCCCCTTTATGATGTAGGGGCTTGGGCCCCCTTATGATGTAGGGGCTTGTGCCCCCTTATGATGTAGGGGCTTGTGCCCCCTTATGATGTAAAGGCTTGTGCCCTCTTATATTGTAGGGGCTTGTGCTATATATGTAATGCCCCCTGTATCATATTATGCCCCCTTATCATATCCCCATACCATATAAACCCCCCCCCCCCTACATGGACACAGATGAATCAATGTAAATGTACCCCAAGCATTTACATTGATGTAATCTGGGTGAAGGCGCCAGGATGACTGGACAAGGTCCGGTCATTCTGGTGAACTCAAAAGGATTCAAATTCAATAGAATTTGAATCCTTTTGTTCTAATTATCTGCAGCCCTGCTGGAGATAATTAAGCATAATAGAGAGAGGAGATACCTCCGCTCCCTCTGTTATGTGCATTCTGGCATCGCAATTACCATTGCGATGTCCGGAATGCTGAGAGCTACAGGCGGGAGATCAAAGGATCCCCACGCCTGTCAGCAAGTGCACGCGGGCAAGTGCAGGGACGCGCGGGCAGGTGCGGTGACGTCATCTCACCGCGCCGGCCCACGTGTCCTTCACTGTGGTGCGCGCTCGCGCGCCGCTGTGTGGGCGGTACGGCAGTGCGGGCGGCCGGACATATAAGTCCGGCAGGCCCCTGCACTGGAGGTCTTCATCTGGGCCCCCACCTGGAAGAGGAGCGCGTCCTGCGCTCCGGGAGTCAGGGCCTCCCACGTGGCAGCTGACCGGACCGGACCCCCCCCTTCATCTAGGAGAGCGCGATCGGTGCTCAGGACAACGCGGCCTCTCCAGCCCAAAGAGGATCGGGACCCCCCCCCCACCCCCTGGACGAACGAGCAAGTATATACTAGTATCGCCCCCTTTATTCCCTATACCACCAACGCCGCTGTGCCCCTTGTTAACCCGGTCCCCTGTTGTACCCCTGATCCCTATTTGTACCCCTGACAACCCCCACTCAACCCCTGATCCACCCCTACCCCACCAACGAACCCCCACTACCCCACTAACGAACCCCCAATACCCCACCAACTAACCCCCACTCACCCCTGGTTACCCCTGGAACCCTATATATCCCCTGATCTCTCCCCTGGTTACCCCTGGAACCCTATACCCCCCTAAACACCCCAGGTAGACCCTGATTAACCCCTGGTTCCCTGTGTGCCTGCTCTCCCCTGGTTCACCCCCCATAGACCCCTGAACCCTGGTTAACCCTGATTAACCCCTGGTGGTTACCCTGGTTCCCTGCCCAATTTCCTCTGTAGAGCATGCTTCTGCTCTGCAAACAAATCCTCTGTAGAGCATGCCTCTGCTCTGCAAACAATCCTTTTTAACCCTTCGTCGTACCCCGTAGGGACAGTGAATAGTCAGGTGGGGTGGATTGTTAATATACTTGTATGTGTGAACTGTATAGTTAGTTGATGGGTGGCATTGGGAATGTGTAGTGTAGTTTAGGATTGTATATTTAGTGCTGTATTGTTAGTGTATTGCGTGCGTAGTGTATTAGGTTGTAATAAATACCGTTATATTTGTACCCTTTGTGTAGCGTGTATTTATTGGCGATAGTTAGTTCAGTAAGGTGCATGCAGCTAGCATAGTGATTAGTGTAAAGCATAGCGAAAGTATTGTTGTTAGTATATAAAGGTATAAATGGGCGGAGTCATCAATAGACGGTTCCTCCCATTTATGAATATTAATTATCGATATTTGCATAAATATTGGTGATTAATATTCCCCCTTTACACTTAGATAAAACAGACACACATTTTCTCATCTGTTCTGAATCTTCTTTTAAAGGAAGCTTCGCTTGAATAGGAGTTGATCTGTAGTACATTTGAACGGCCACTACACAGTATATGCCGCTGTTTACATTGTTTATACAATAGCAATATAGTAGCAATAGCAACATCATTTATCATAAGTCTGGAGGTCTATTGACTGAATATCTCAAGCCATTTAGAAGCGGCGCCTCTACGTAACTGCGGCAGATCAACCTCCAGTTCAGGGCTTTATTAAGACCCGCATCTAAAACGCCGGTTAATAAATGTGCCCCAATGTTCATATTGGAAAACAGAATACCACAGTCTACTTGTACAAGTGACATAACATTTTTGTTTTATCTATAACTTCTCTTTTTTTAAGTGTAAAAATGTACGTACATGGATGCCTATATGTTTAATGTGTATGTCAACGTAAATGGAAGCATTAAAATGGCATATTGTTTTCTATGATTGTAGTATACACCTTAAACCTATACTGTACACTAAAATGTGGACCCAAAACATCATGTGAACAAGACCTAGCATATCTAGTACACTGCCTGTCGCCACCAAAAAGAAAAGGTCACACACTCTAATATTTCGTTGGACCGCCTTTAGCTTTGATTACGGCATGCATTCGCTGTGGCATTGTTTTGATAGGCTTCTGCAATGTCACAAGGTTTATTACCATCCAGTGTTGCATTCATTTTTAACCAGGATCTTGCATTGATGATGGTAGAGTCTGACTGCTGCGCAAAGCCTTCTCCAGCACATCCCAAAGATTCTCAATGGGGTTAAGGTCTGGACTCTGTGGTGGCCAATCCATGTGTGAAAATGATGTCTCATGGAGTCGGGAAGGAATTTTTTATTCCCCTAAAGTGGGGAAAATTGGCTTCTACCTCACAAGTTTTTTTTTGCCTTCCTCTGGATCAACTTGCAGGATAACAGGCCGAACTGGATGGACAAATGTCTTTTTTCGGCCTTATGTACTATGTTACTATGTTACTATGCTCCCTGAACCACTCTTTCATAATTTGAGCCCGATGAATCCTGGCATTGTCATCTTGGAATATGCCCGTGCCATCAGGGAAGAACAAATCCGTTGATGGAATAACCTGGTCATTCAGTATGTTCAGGTAGTGAGCTGACCTCATTCTTGGAGCACATACTGTTGCCGAACCTAGACCTGACCAACTGCAGCAACCCCAGATCATAGCACTGCCCCCACAGGCTTGTACAGTAGGCACTAGGCATGATGGGCGCATAACTTCATCTGCCGCTCTTCTTACCCTGATGCGCCCATCACTCTGGAACAGGGTAAATCTGGACTCATCAGACCACATGACCTTCTTCCATTGCTCCAGAGTCCAATCTTTATGTTTCCTAGCAAATTGAAGCCTTTTTTTTCCTGGTTTGCCTCACTGATTAGTGGTTTTCTTACGGCTACACAGCTGTCCAGTCCCAATCCCTTGAGTTCCCTTTGCATTGTGCATGTGGAAATGTTCTTACTTTCACTATTAAACATAGCCCTAAGTTCTACTGTTGTTTTTTCTTCGATTTGATTTCACCAAACGTTTAAGTGATCACCCATCACGATCATTCAGGATTTTTCCCCCCGCCACATTTCTTCCTTGAATACGATGGGTCCCCACTATCCTTCCAGTTTTTAATAATGCGTTGGACAGTTCTTAACCCAATCTTAGTAGTTTCTGCAATCTCCTTAGATGTTTTCTCTGCTTGATGCATGCCAATGATTTGACCCTTCTCAAACAGACTAACATCTTTTCCATGACCACGAGATGGGTCTTTCGACATGGTTGTTTAAGAAATGAGAAGCAACTCATTGCACCAGTTGGAGTTAAATAACTTGTTGCCAGCTGAAAGATAATCGCCCATGCAGTAATTATCCAATAGGAGGCTCATAACTATTTGCTTAGTTAAATCCAGGTGGCGACTTTTTTTTTGGACAGGCAGTGTATGTCTGCACATAAAGTCTACATGACGTGCTCCTGGATTCAGGGCTACATTCTTGTCATTATATCGCCATCTAATGGATAAATCGAATAAATACATACTGTAACAAAACTAGGAACAAATTGAGTTTCCTTCCAACTGCTGTATGGTGGCTGGGGTCTTCTGACTAAAATGTTGTGAAAAGTTGGCTGATAGAGAACCTTCATGCCATAATGATTGCTGCATTTCATTACCTTTGTGTGCGAGGCTAGGAGAAGAGAGAGAGGATGGGAGAGGAGTCACAACAATGGTGGTGGCAGTAGTTACTCTTCCCCAATCCGTGCAGTGATAAGAGAGGGTGTACGTTCTGGTGTTCTCCAGCTTGATGACAGTTGAGGTGCCCTTGGTTTTGAGGATTTTCAGCTGCGGGCAGGGTCCCTTGGTGCAGCTGAGGATGTCTGTGCAGTGTGGTAGCACAGTAACTAGTCAGGCCAAGTTAACAGCAAACATTTCTTTATTGAACCATCGAGTTCAGGTTACATGGCTGTGATTTGAGGTTGTCTCTTGGGAGCACTTCTCTTTATAATCTCTCAAGGACGAACCGTTCCTGAGATATTCCCAAAAAATGTATTAGCCAATGGGACCTCACAGTTTCACTGACATTCTAACTGCCATTGACAGTCACATGATACTTATTATCCAATAGAAACTCGCAGGTCCTTCAGTTTTGACATAGTTACACCAGGTTTCTATAACAACTCAGCCATTCACTGTTATGCTTCATTCACACGTCGGTGTTTGGTCAGTGATTTCTATCAGTGATTGTGAGCAACAACCAGGTGCGGCTCTAAACACAGAACAGGAGCAGATCTTTCCCTTATACCTTATGTCTGTGGAGGCTCCAATCCTGGTGTTTGCTCACAATCACTGATGGAAATCACTGACCAAAACACTGACATGTGAATGAGGCTTTAGAGGTCACTGTTAAGGGGCGAGGTGCTATGGATGTCACATTTTAAGGTGGCACAATGCTATGAAGGTCTTATATTAACCACCTCAGCCCCCAGTGCTTAAACACCCTGAAAGACCAGGCCACTTTTTACACTTCTGACCTACACTACTTTCACCGTTTATTGCTCGGTCATGCAACTTACCACCCAAATGAATTTTACCTCCTTTTCTTCTCACTAATAGAGCTTTCATTTGGTGGTATTTCATTGCTGCTGACATTTTTACTTTTTTTGTTATTAATCGAAATTTAACGATTTTTTTGCAAAAAAATGACATTTTTCACTTTCAGTTGTAAAATTTTGCAAAAAAAACGACATCCATATAGAAATTTTGCTCTAAATTTATAGTTCTACATGTCTTTGATAAAAAAAAAATGTTTGGGTAAAAAAAAAATGGTTTGGGTAAAAGTTATAGCGTTTACAAACTATGGTACAAAAATGTGAATTTCCGCTTTTTGAAGCAGCTCTGACTTTCTGAGCACCTGTCATGTTTCCTGAGGTTCTACAATGCCCAGACAGTACAAACACCCCACAAATGACCCCATTTCTGAAAGTACACACCCTAAGGTATTCGCTGATGGGCATAGTGAGTTCATAGAACTTTTTATTTTTTGTCACAAGTTAGCGGAAAATGATGATTTTTTTTTTTTTTTTTTTTTTTCCTTACAAAGTCTCATATTCCACTAACTTGTGACAAAAAATAAAAACTTCTATGAACTCACTATGCCCATCAGCGAATACCTTGGGGTCTCTTCTTTCCAAAATGGGGTCACTTGTGGGGTAGTTATACTGCCCTGGCATTCTAGGGGCCCAAATGTGTGGTAAGGAGTTTGAAATCAAATTCTGTAAAAAATGACCTGTGAAATCCGAAAGGTGCTCTTTGGAATATGGGCCCCTTTGCCCACCTAGGCTGCAAAAAAGTGTCACACATCTGGTATCTCCGTACTCAGGAGAAGGTGGGGAATGTGTTTTGGGGTGTCATTTTATATATACCCATGCTGGGTGAGAGAAATATCTTGGCAAAAGACAACTTTTCCCATTTTTTTATACAAAGTTGTCATTTGACCAAGATATTTATCTCACCCAGCATGGGTATATGTAAAAAGACACCCCAAAACACATTCCTCAACTTCTCCTGAGTACGGGGATACCAGATGTGTGACACTTTTTTGCAGCCTAGGTGGGCAAAGGGGCCCATATTCCAAAGAGCACCTTTCGGATTTCACTCCTCATTTTTTCCTGAATTTGATTTCAAACTCCTTACCACACATTTGGGCCCCTAGAATACCAGGGCAGTATAACTACCCCACAAGTGACCCCATTTTGGAAAGAAGACACCCCAAGGTATTCCGTGAGGGGCATGGCGAGTTCCTAGAATTTTTTATTTTTTGTCACAAGTTAGTGGAAAATGATGATTTTTTTTTTTTTTTTTTTTTTTCATACAAAGTCTCATATTCCACAAACTTGTGACAAAAAATAAAAACTTCCATGAACTCACTATGCCCATCAGCGAATACCTTGGGGTCTCTTCTTTCCAAAATGGGGTCACTTGTGTGGTAGTTATACTGCCCTGGCATTCTAGGGGCCCAAATGTGTGGTAAGTAGGTAAATGACCTGTGAAATCCGAAAGGTGCTCTTTGGAATGTGGGCCCCTTTGCCCACCTAGGCTGCAAAAAAGTGTCACACATCTGGTATCTCTGTATTCAGGAGAAGTTGAGGAATGTGTTTTGGGGTGTCTTTTTACATATACCCATGCTGGGTGAGATAAATATCTTGGTCAAATGCCAACTTTGTATAAAAAAATGGGAAAAGTTGTCTTTTGCCAAGATATTTCTCTCACCCAGCATGGGTATATGTAAAATGACACCCCAAAACACATTCCCCAACTTCTCCCGATTACGGAGATACCAGATGTGTGACACTTTTTTGCAGCCGAGGTGGGCAAAGGGGCCCATATTCAAAAGAGCACCTTTCGGATTTCACAGGTCATTTTTTACAGAATTTGATTTCAAACTCCTTACCACACATTTGGGCCCCTAGAATGCCAGGGCAGTATAACTACCCCACAAGTGACCCCATTTTGGAAAGAAGAGACCCCAAGGTATTCGCTGATGGGCAATGTGAGTTCATGGAAGTTTTTATTTTTTGTCACAAGTTAGTGGAATATGAGACTTTGTATGAAAAAAAAATAAAAAAAAAAAATAAGCATTTTCCACTAACTTGTGACAAAAAATAAAAAATTCTAGGAACTCGCCATGCCCCTCACAGAATACCTTGGGGTGTCTTCTTTCCAAAATGGGGTCACTTGTGGGGTAGTTATACTGCCCTGGCATTTTCCAGGGGCCCTAATGTGTGGTAAGTAGGTAAATGACCTGTGAAATCCTAAAGGTGCTCTTTGGAATATGGGCCCCTTTGCCCACCTAGGCTGCAAAAAAGTGTCACACATGTGGTATCGCCGTATTCAGGAGAAGTTGGGGAATGTGTTTTGGGGTGTCATTTTACATATACCCATGCTGGGTGAGAGAAATATCTTGGCAAAAGACAACTTTTCCCATTTTTTTATACAAAGTTGGCATTTGACCAAGATATTTCTCTCACCCAGCATGGGTATATGTAAAATGACACCCCAAAACACATTCCCCAACTTCTCCTGAGTACGGCGATACCAGATGTGTGACACTTTTTTGCAGCCTAGATGCGCAAAGGTGCCCAAATTCCTTTTAGGAGGGCATTTTTAGACATTTGGATACCAGACTTCTTCTCACGCTTTGGGGCCCCTAGAATGCCAGGGCAGTATAAATACCCCACATGTGACCCCATTTTGGAAAGAAGACACCCCAAGGTATTCAATGAGGGGCATGGCGAGTTCATAGAAATTTTTTTTTTTTGGCACAAGTTAGCGGAAATTGATATTTTTAATTTTTTTCTCACAAAGTCTCCCGTTCCGCTAACTTGGGACAAAAATTTCAATCTTTCATGGACTCAATATGCCCCTCACGGAATACCTGGGGGTGTCTTCTTTCCGAAATGGGGTCACATGTGGGGTATTTATACTGCCCTGGCATTCTAGGGGCCCTAAAGCGTGAGAAGAAGTCTGGAATATAAATGTCTAAAAAATTTTACGCATTTGGATTCCGTGAGGGGTATGGTGAGTTCATGTGAGATTTTATTTTTTGACACAAGTTAGTGGAATATGAGACTTTGTAAGAAAAAAAAAAAAAAATTCTGCTAACTTGGGCCAAAAAAATATCTGAATGGAGCCTTACAGAGGGGTGCTAAATGACAGGGGGGTGATCAATGACAGGGGGGTGATCAATGACAGGGGGGTGATCAATGACAGGGGGGTGATCAATGACAGGGGGGTGATCAGGGAGTCTATATGGGGTGATAACCACAGTCATTGATCACGCCCGTGTAAGGCTTCATTCAGACGTCCGGATGCGTTTTGCGGATCCGATCCATCTATCAGTGCATCCGTAAAAATCATGCGGACATCTGAATGGAGCTTTACAGGGGGGTGATCAATGACAGGGGGGTGATCAATGACAGGGGGGTGATCAGGGAGTCTATATGGGGTGATCACCACAGTCATTGATCATGCCCCTGTAAGGCTTCATTCAGACGTCCGGATGCGTTTTGCGGATCGGATCCATCTATCAGTGCATCCGTAAAAATCATGCGGACATCTGAATGGAGCTTTACAGGGGGGTAATCAATGACAGGGGGGTGATCAATGACAGGGGGGTGATCAGGGAGTCTATATGGGGTGATCACCACAGTCATTGATCATGCCCCTGTAAGGCTTCATTCAGACGTCCGGATGCGTTTTGCGGATCGGATCCATCTATCAGTGCATCCGTAAAAATCATGCGGACATCTGAATGGAGCTTTACAGGGGGGTAATCAATGACAGGGGGGTGATCACCACAGTCATTGATCATGCCCCTGTAAGGCTTCATTCAGACGACCGGATGCGTTTTGCGGATCCGATCCATGTATCAGTGCATCCGTAAAAATCATGCGGACATCTGAATGGAGCTTTACAGGGGGGTGATCAGGGAGTCTATATGGGGTGATCACCACAGTCATTGATCATGCCCCTGTAAGGCTTCATTCAGACGTCCGGATGCGTTTTGCGGATCCGATCCATCTATCAGTGCATCCGTAAAAATCATGCGGACATCTGAATGGAGCTTTACAGGGGGGTAATCAATGACAGGGGGGTAATCAATGACAGGGGGGTGATCAGGGAGTCTATATGGGGTGATCACCACAGTCATTGATCATGCCCCTGTAAGGCTTCATTCAGACGTCCGGATGCGTTTTGCGGATCCGATCCATCTATCAGTGCATCCGTAAAAATCATGCGGACATCTGAATGGAGCTTTACAGGGGGGTAATCAATGACAGGGGGGTGATCACCACAGTCATTGATCATGCCCCTGTAAGGCTTCATTCAGACGACCGGATGCGTTTTGCGGATCCGATCCATGTATCAGTGCATCCGTAAAAATCATGCGGACATCTGAATGGAGCTTTACAGGGGGGTAATCAATGACAGGGGGGTAATCAATGACAGGGGGGTGATCAGGGAGTCTATATGGGGTGATCACCACAGTCATTGATCATGCCCCTGTAAGGCTTCATTCAGACGTCCGGATGCGTTTTGCGGATCCGATCCATCTATCAGTGGATCCGTAAAAATCATGCGGACGTCTGAATGGAGCTTTACAGGGGGTTGATCAATGACAGGGGGGTAATCAATGACAGGGGGGTGATCAGGGAGTCTATATGGGGTGATCAGGGGTGATTAGGGGTGATCAGGGGCTAATAAGGGGTTAATAAGTGATGGGGGGGGGGTGTAGTGTAGTGTAGTGGTGCTTGGTGCTACTTTACTGAGCTACCTGTGTCCTCTGGTGGTCGATCCAAACAAAGGGGACCACCAGAGGACCAGGTAGCAGGTATATTAGACGCTGTTATCAAAACAGCGTCTAATATACCTGTTAGGGGTTAAAAAAAACACATCTCCAGCCTGCCAGCGAACGATCGCCGCTGGCAGGCTGGAGATCAACTCTCTTACCTTCCGTTCCTGTGAGCGCGCGCGCCTGTGTGCGCGCGTTCACAGGAAATCTCGCGTCTCGCGAGATGACGCGTATATGCGTGACTGTGCGCAGCGCTGCCACCTCCGGAACGCGATCCTGCGTTAGGCGGTCCGGAGGTGGTTAAGGGGGTATGGTGCAGTGTGGGGGGGGGGTGGTCACTGTTAAAGGAGAGGGGTCCTGTGCAGGTCAATGTTAAGGGGGTAGAGCATTGTGGGGTGACTGTTTAAGAGGCAAGCCACTGTGGAGGTCACTTTTAAGGGGCAGGTCACTTTGTAGGTCAGTGTAAAGTGGACAGGGCACTGTGAAGGTCAACAGTTAAGGGGGCAAGGTTATGTGGAGGTCACTGTTAAGGTGGTGGGCCACTGTGGAGGTGACTATTAAGGGGGCAGCGTATTTTGGAGGTCACTTTTAAGGGGGGAGGTTCTGTTGATGTTATTGTCAAGGCGGCAAGCCTCTGTGGAGGTCACTGTTAAGGGGGTGGGCTACTGTGAAAGTCAAAGTTAAGGATGTGGGTTGCTGTGGAGGTCAATGTTAAGGGGCAGGGTGCTGTGGAGGGTCAGTGTTAAGGGGATGGGCCGCTGTGGAGAGCATTGTTATGGTCACAGTTAATGGGGGTGGGGCATTGTGGAGGTCACTGTTAAAGGGATGGGCTGCTATGGGTGTCAAAGTTAAAAGGGATGGGCTACTGTGGAGGTCACTATTAAGGGGGAGGGGTGCTGTAGAGGTCACTGTTATGGGGAACACTGTGGATATCTTTTAACCTCACACACAAACATTAAATGAAATAGTTTCCAAAACAACTATTTTTCTTCACTGTTAGAGGTCACTGTTAAGGGGGTGGGGTGCTGTAGAGATCACATTTCAAGGGAGTGGGGCACTGTAGAGGTCAATGTTAAGGGGGCGGGCTGCTGTCGAGGACACTGGTATGGCGGACACTGTGATTAACTTTTAACCACACACACATTAAATTAAATAGTTAAAATATACCCGTGTGAAGTGGGGTCATTCTGTTAGTATACAAACCGGATTCCAAAAAAGTTGGGACACTATACAAATCGTGAATAAAAACTGAATGCAATGATGTGGAGGTGCCAACTTCTAATATTTTATTCAGAATAGAACATAAATCACAGAACAAAAGTTTAAACTGAGAAAATGTACCATTTTAAGGGAAAAATATGTTGAATCAGAATTTCATGGTGTCAACAAATCCCCAAAAAGTTGGGACAAGGCCATTTTCACCACTGTGTGGCATCTCCCCTTCTTCTTACAACACTCAACAGACGTCTGGGGACCGAGGAGACCAGTTTCTCAAGTTTAGAAATAGGAATGCTCTCCCATTCTTGTCTAATACAGGCCTCTAACTGTTCAATCGTCTTGGGCCTTCTTTGTTGCACCTTCCTCTTTATGATGCGCCAAATGTTCTCTATAGGTGAAAGATCTGGACTGCAGACTGGCCATTTCAGTACCCGGATCCTTCTCCTACACAACCATGATGTTGTGATTGATGCAGAATGTGGTCTGGCATTATCTTGTTGAAAAATGCAGGGTCTTCCCTGAAAGAGATGACGTCTGGATGGGAGCATATGTTGTTCTAGAACCTGAATATATTTTTCTGCATTGATGGTGCCTTTCCAGACATGCAAGCTGCCCATGCCACACGCACTCATGCAACCCCATACCATCAGAGATGCAGGCTTCTGAACTGAGCGTTGATAACAACTTGGGTTGTCCTTGTCCTCTTTGGTCCGGATGACATGACGTCCCAGATTTCCAAAAAGAACTTCGAATCGTGACTCGTCTGACCACAGAACAATCTTCCATTTTGCCACTCTCCATTTTAAATGATCCCTGGCCCAGTGAAAACGCCTGAGCTTGTGGATCTTGCTTAGAAATGGTTTCTTCTTTGCACTGTAGAGTTTCAGCTGGCAACGGGGGGTGGCACGGTGGATTGTGTTCACTGACAATGGTTTCTGGAAGTATTCCTGAGCCCATTCTGTGATTTCCTTTACAGTAGCATTCCTGTTTGTGGTGCAGTGTCGTTTAAGGGCCCGGAGATCACGGGCATCCAGTATGGTTTTACGGCCTTGACCCTTACGCACAGAGATTGTTCCAGATTCTCTGAATCTTCGGATGATGTTATGCACAGTTGATGATGATAGATGCAAAGTCTTTGCAATTTTTCGCTGGGTAACACCTTTCTGATATTGCTCCACTATCTTTCTGCGCAACATTGTGGGAATTGGTGATCCTCTACCCATCTTGGCTTCTGAGAGACACTGCCACTCTGAGAAGCTCTTTTTATACCCAATCATGTTGCCAATTGACCTAATTAGTGTTAATTGGTCTTCCAGCTCTTCGTTATGCTCAAATTTACTTTTTCCAGACTCTTATTGCTACTTGTCGCAACTTTTTTGGGATTTGTTGACACCGTGAAAATTGGAATCAACGTATTTTTCCTTTAAAATGATACATTTACTCGGATTAAACGTTTGAAATATTGACATTTGCCATCTCCACATCATTGCATTTAGTTTTTATTCACAATTTGTTTAGTGCCCCAACTTTTTTGGAATCCGGTTTGTATATCGAACCCCTTAATCAGTATTTTGTGTGCGCAGGTATATTGCAGCCCTCAATCAGTATTATGTGGAAGCTGGTATATTGCAGGCCTCAATCAATATTTTGGTAAAAACAAGTATATCGAACCCCTTAATTGGTATTTTGTGGAAGCAGGCATATCGCAGCCCTCAATCAGTATTTTGTGGAAGCAGGTATATCAGACCCCTTAATCAGTATTTTTTGGAAGCAGGTATATCGCAGGCCTCAATCAATATTTTGGTGGAAACAGGTATATCAAACCCCTTAATCAGTATTTTGTGGAAGCAGGTATATCGCAGACCTCAATCAGTTATTTGTGGAAGCAGGTATATCAGACCCCTCAATCAGTATTTTGTGGAAGCAGATATATCAAACACCATTTCAGTATTTTGTGGAAACAGGTATATCACAGCCCTCACTCAGTATTTTGTGGAAGTAGGTATATCACAGGCCTCAATCAATATTTGGTGGAAACAGATATATCGAACCCCTTAATCAGTATTTTAAGGAAGCAGGTATAGCGCAGGCCTTAATCAATATTTGATGGAAGCAGGTATATCAAACCCCTTAATCAGTATTTTGTGAAAGCAGGTATATCGCAGCCCTCAATCAGTATTTTGTGGAAGCAGGTATATCGCAGCCCTCAATTAGTATTTTGTGGAAGCAGGTATATCAAACCCCCTAATCAGTATTTTGTGGAAGCAGGTGTATCGCAGGCCTAAATCAATATTTGGTGGAAACAGGTATATTGAACCCCATATTCAGTATTTTGTGGAAGCCGGTATATCGCAGCCCTCAATAAGTATTTTGCGGAGAGAGGTATATTAAACTTCCTAATCAGTATTTTGTGGAAGTAGGTATATCACAGGCCTCAATCAATATTTGGTGGAAACAGATATATCGAACCCCTTAATCAGTATTTTATGGAAGCAGGTATATCGCAGCCCTCAATCAGTATTTTGTGGAAGTAGATATATCAAACCCCTTAATCAGTATTTTGGGAAGCATGTAAATCACAGGCCTCAATCAATACTTGGTGGAAGCAGGTATATCAAACCCCTTAATCAGAATTTTGTTAAAGTAGATATATCGCAGCCCTCAATCAGTGATTTTTGGAAGCAGGTATATCGCAGGCCTCAATCAATATTTTGTAGAACCAGGAATTTCGAATCCCTTAATCAGTATTTTGTGTGTGCAGGTATATCGCAGCCCTCAATCAGTATTTTGTGGAAGCAGGAATGTCGCAGGCCTTAATAAATATTTGGTGGAAGCAGTTATATTGTAGGCCTCAATCAATATTTGGTGGAAGTAGGTATATCAAACCCCTTAATCAGAATTCTGTTAAAGCAGGTTTATCTCAGCCCTCAATCAGTGATTTTTGGAAGCAGGTATATCGCAGGCCTCAATCAATATTTGGTGGAAACAGGTATATCGAACCCCTTAATCAGTATTTTGTGGAAGCAGGTATATCAAACCCCTTATTCAGTTTTTTGTGGAAGCAGGTATATCGCAGGCCTCAATCAATATTTGGTGGAAGTGGTGTATCAAACCCCTTAATCAGTATTTTGTAGAAGCAAGTATATCGTAGCCCTCAATCATTATTTTGTGGAACCAGGTATATCAAACATCTTAATCAGTATTTTGTGGAAGCAGGTATATCGCATGCCTCAATCAATATTTGGAGGAAACTGTTATATCGAACCCCATATTCAGTATTTTGTGGAAGCAGGTATATTGCAGCCCTCAATAAGTATTTTGTGGAAACAGGTATATTTAACTTCTTAACCCCTTAAGGACATAGGACGTACCGGTACACCCTATTTCCCGAGTCCTTAAGGACACAGGACGTACCGGTACGTCCTGACTTAAAATCGGGATTCCGGCGCCGCGGGGGTTAATCGGAACGGGATGCCGGCTGAAATCATTCAGCCGGCATCCCGTAACAATGCAGGGGGGGTAATTTGACCCCCCGTATCAACGATCGAAGAAAACCGCAGGTCAATTCAGAACTGCGGTTTTCTGCGTTTCCGGTCCATTCGGGTGTCCTGTGATCCGATGAACCGGAAAAAGACTGCGATCGGTGGCGTAATTATACACCACCTATCGCAGTCCGAGGATTTGGAGAGGCGGTGCTGGCCCTGGTGCTGATGCCTGCTGTCCAGGGTGCTGATTGGTGCAGGGGAGAGAGGCGCGAGATTCAAACTTCCTGCGCTCCTCTCTCCCCTCCTCTTCCTGTTCTGCACGAGCACCCGGCAGCATCGTCCAGCACCAGCTCCTGAGTCCCCCCTAATCGCCATCCATCACCCTCCTGCACCCATCGCCACCCAGGTAGGTTAGGGTCAGTGAGGGAGAGGCACCGTTAGGCAGGGAAAGAAGGGAAAAGTTAGTTAGGAAATTTTTTTTTTTTACTTTTATTCAAAACTTTTTTTGATCCATCCATCAGATCCCAGACCCCCCCCTGCCACTTGCCGGTCAGTGCAGCCGAGATGACGACATTTTGGGGCCTCGTGCTGCATATGGGTCTAGTCCAAAAACCCAGTGTCAGGCAATACTGGAGGGGGACGTCCTATACCAGACCCCACTGTACAGTATGGTCATGACACGCTCCTGGTTTGAGGCCATCCGGAAATGTCTGCATTATTCCGATAATGCAGCATGTCCACCCCGAGGTGATCCTGCCTATGACCGGCTGTATAAGATACGGCCGGTCATCGATCACTTTGGGGCCAAATTCACGGAGGCCTACGTACCTGGAAGGGAGGTCGCGGTTGATGAGTCTCTCGTTGCGTTAAAGGGGAGACTCAGTTTCCGCCAATATATTCCCACAAAGCGGGCGAGGTATGGCGTGAAGCTATACAACATTTGTGAGAGTACCTCAGGGTACACTTACAAATTTTGTGTGTACGAGGGGCGAGATTCCCGTATTCAACCCCCAGAATGTCCCCCCACTCTGGGTGTTAGCGGGAAACTCGTGTGGGACCTTATGTACCCACTGCTGGATAACGGTTACCACTTGTACGTGAATAACTTTTATACCAGTATCCCCTTGTTCAGGTCCCTTGCCGCCAGATCCACGTTCGCTTGTGGGACCGTGCGTAAAAATCAACGCGGCCTCTCTGCCTACCCCCTCCAGGTACCTATCCCCAGGGGTGAGACCCGTGCCCTTACCAGTGGAAACCTGTTGCTGGTCAGGTATAAGGATGAGAGGGATGTCCTTATGCTGTCCACAATCCACGGTAACAGCACCACCCCAGTCCCTGTGCGAGGTACCGCGGCAACGGTCCTCAAGCCCGATTGTATCGTCGACTACAATCGGTATATGGGAGGAGTTGATCTCTCTGATCAAGTCCTCAAGCCATATAATGCCATGCGCAAAACCCGGGCATGGTACAAAAAAGTTGCGGTCTACTTGGTGCAGGTTGCCATGTACAACTCTTTTGTACTATCCCGAAGCGCTGGCAGCACAGGGACATTCCTCCAATTCTATGAGGCAGTCCTCAAGGCCCTGATCTTTTCGGACCGGGAAAGAGCAGGCCGGGGTACCTCGGGAACTGGAGGCGCCCGGATCGTCCCTGGCCAACACTTTCCAGGTGTCGTCCCCCATACTGGAAAGAAGGGACGAACCCAAAAAAAGTGCAGAGTGTGTCACAAGAGGGGGATACGGAAGGACACCACCACTCAGTGTGACACGTGCCCCGATCATCCGGGCCTCTGCGTTATCGATTGCTTCAGGGAGTATCACACTTCCATGGAGTACTAAATTTTTATAATCCCCAACAGTCCACTAGAGAACATAAAAAACTATGTCTCTCAGACTTTGGAGGCACGGAAACAATTTTTCTTTCCCCAAAAAATATTAGTTTTAGTGCAGGCATCCTCAAACTGCGGCCCTCCAAATGTTGTAAAACTATAACTCCCAGCATGCCCAGACAACCTACAGCCATCAGCAGGGCATGGTGGGAATTGTAGTTTTACAACATCTGGAGGGCCGCAGTTTTAGGATGCCTGCTTAGTGTCTCCAAAGTCTGAGAGCCATACATATTGGGCATCGTCGCGTGCGTAAAAGTCGTCGCTATAAAAATAACTTTTGACCAAACGTCTCGGATGAACGGTGTTAAAAATATAAAATAAAAACGGTGCCAAAACACCAATTTTTGGGCAAAATTTCAATTTAAATCCATTTTGCCGGTAATAAAGCAAGGGTTAACAGCCAAACAAAACTAAATATTTATTGCCCCGATTCTGTAGTTTACAGAAACACCCCATATGTGGTCGTAAATGGCTATATAGCCGGACGGTAGGGCATAGAACGAAGGGAACTCCATATGGTTTCTGGAAGGCAGATTTTGATGGACAGTTTTTTTTTTGACACCATGTCCCATTAGAAGCCCCCCCTGATGTAGCCTAGACTAGAAACTCCAAAAAAGTGACCCCCATCTAAGAAACTACACCCCTCAAGGTATTCAAAAGTTACTTTACAAACTATGTTAACCCTTTAGGTGTTCCACAAAACTAAATAGCGAATGTAGAAACAATTTTAGAATTTAATTTTTTTGTTACATTGCCTCAAAAAGAGTAATATAGAGCAACCAAAAATCAAATTTACCCCTAAAATAGTCCCAAAACAACAACCACCTTATCCTGTAGTTTCCTAGATGGGGTCACTTTTATGGAGTTTCTACTCTAGGGGTGCATCAGGGGGCTTGAAAGGGTACATGGTGTAAATAAACCAGTCCAGCAAAATCTGCCTTCCAAAAACCATATGACGTTCCCCTTCTTCTATGTCCTGCCGTTTAGCCAAATAGTAGTTTACGACCACATATGGGGTGTTTCTGCAAACTACAGAATCAGGGCAACCCATTTTGAGTTTTGTTTGGCTGTTAACCCATTTTTTCCAGTAATAATATAAGGGTTAAAATGGAAAATTTTCCAAAAAATAGAAATTTCAAAATTGTTTCTCCATCTGCCATTAACTCTTGTAAACCCAGTTTTGAATACATTGAGGGGTGTACTTTCTTAGATGGAGTCACTTTTTTGAAATTTCTATTCTAGGGGTGCAACAGGGGGCTTCAAATGGGACATGGTATAAACAAAACCAGTCCTGCAAAATCTGCCTTGCAAAACCCATATGGCGTTCCCCTCCTTCTATGTGCTCCCGTTTGGCCAAACAGTAGTTTACAACCACATATAGGGTGTTTCTGCAAACTACAGAATCAGGGCAATCCATTTTGAGTGTTGTTTGGCAGTTAACCCTTGTTTTACTCCTGGAAAAAATTGATTATATTGGAAAATTTTCCAAAAAATAGAAATTTCGAAATTGTTTCTCAATCTGCCATTAACTCTTGTGGAAGACCTAAAGGGTTAATAAAGTTTGAAAAAACTGTCATTTTTGGGAGGTTTCTATTATCTAAGGCTCACAATATGACTTCAAACCTGAACTGGTCCATAAAAAGTGGGATTTTGAAGATTTCTGAAAAATTTCAAAATTTGCTTCTAATTTCTAAGCCTTGTAACATCCCCAAAAAATAAAATATCATTCCCAAAATGCTACAAACATGAAGTAGACATATGGGAAATGTAAAGTCGTCACAATTTTTGGGGGTATTACTATGTATTACAGAAGTAGAGAAACTGAAACTTAGAAATTTGCTAAGTTTTCAAAATTTTTGGCAAAAATTGTATTTTTTTATGCAAAAAAATTTACTTTTTTGACCCAATTTTAGCAGTGTCATGAAGTACAATATGTGACGAAAAAACAATCTCAGAACGGCCTGGGTAAGTCAAAGCGTTTTAAAGTTATCAGCACTTAAAGTGACACTGGTCAGATTTGCAAAAAATGGCCTGGTCCTTAAGGTGAAATAGGGCTGTGTCCTTAAGGGGTTAATCAGTATTTTGTGGTAGTAGGTATATCACAGGCCTCAATCAGTATTTGGTGGAAACAGGTATATCGAACCCCTTAATCAGTATTTTGTGGAAGCAGGTATATCACAGCCCTCATTTAGTATTTTGTGGAAGTAGGTATATCAAACCCCTTAATCAGTATTTTGTTAAAGCATGTTTATCGCTGCCCTCAATCAGTGATTTTTGGAAGCAGGTATATTGCAGGCCTCAATCAATATTTTGGTGGAAACAAGTATATCGAACCCCTTAATCTGTATTTTGTGGAAGCAGGTATATCGTAGCCCTCAATCAGTATTTTGTGGAAGAAGGTATTTCGCAGCCCTTAATCAGTATTTTGTGGAAGCAGGTATATCAGACCCCTTAATCAGTATTTTGTGGAAGCAGATATATCGCAGGCGTCAATCATTATTTGGTGGAAACAGGTATATCGAACTCCTTAATCAGTATTTTGTGGAAGCAGGTATATCGCAGGCCTCAATAAATATTTTTGTGAAAACAGGTATATCGAACCCCTTAATCAGTATTTTGTCGAAGCAGGTATATCAAACCCCTTATTCAGTTTTTTGTGAAACCAGGTATATTGCAGGCCTCAATCAATATTTGGCGGAAACAGATATATCAAACCCCTTAATCAGTATTTTGTGGAAGTAGCTATATCGCAGCCCTCAATTAGAATTTTGTGGAAGAAGGTTTATCAAATCCTTTAATCAGTATTTTGTGGAAGCAGGTATATTGCAGCCCTCAATCAGTATTTTGTGGAAGCTGGTATATCAAACCCCTTAATCAGTATTTTGTGGAAGCAGGTATATCATAGGCCTCAAACAATATTTGGTGGAAACAGGTATATCGAACCCCTTAATCAGTATTTTGTGGAAGCAGTTATATTGTAGGCCTCAATCAATATTTGGTGGAAGCAGGTATATCAAACCCCTAATCAGTATTTTGTGGAAGCAGGTATATCGCAGTCCTCAATCAGTATTTTGTGGAAGCAGGTATATCGAACCCCTTAATCACTATTTTGTGGAAGCAGGTATATCGTAGCCTCCAATCAGTATTTTGTGGAAGTGGGTATATCAAACCACTTAATCAGTATTTTGTGTAAGCAGATATAACGCAGGCCTCAATCAATATTTGGTGGAAACAGGTATATCGAACCTTTTAATCAGTATTTTGTTGAAGCAGGTATATCGTAGCCCTCAACCAGTATTTTGTGGAAGCAGGGATATCAAACCCCTTAATAAGTATTTTGTGGAAGCAAGTATATCGCAGCCCTCAATCGGGTTTTTGTGGAAGCAGGTATATCAAACCCCTTAATCAGTATTTTGTGGAAGCAGGTATATCGCAGGCCTCAATTAATATTTAGTGGAAACAGGTATATAGAACACCATAATCAGTATTTTTTGGAAGCAGGTATATCGCAGCTCTCAATCAATATTTGGTGGAAGCAGGAATATTAAACCCCTTAATCAGTATTTTGTGGAAGCAGGTATATCGTAGTCCTCAATCAATATTTAGTAGAAACAGGTATATCGAACCCCTTATTCAGTATTTTGTGAAAGCAGGTATATCAAACCCCTTAATCACTATTTTGTGGAAGGAGGTATATCAAACCCCTTAATCAGTATTTTGTGGAAGCAGGTATATCGCAGGCCTCAATCACTATTTGGTGGAAACACTTATATCGAACCCCTTAATCAGTATTTTGTGGAAGCAGGTATATCTTAGGCCTCAAACAATATTTGGTGGAAACAGGTATATCGAACCCCTTAATCAGTATTTTGTGGAAGCAGTTATATTGTAGGCCTCAATCAATATTTGGTGGAAGCAGGTATATTAAACCCCTCAATCGGTATTTTGTGGAAGCAGTTATATCGCAGTCCTCAATTAGTATTTTGTGGAAACATGTATATCGAACCCCTTAATCAGTATTTTGTGGAAGCAGGTATATCGTTGCCTCCAATCAGTATTTTGTGGAAGCATGTATATCAAACCCCTTAATCAGTATTTTGTGTAAGCAGGTATATCGCAGCCCTCAATCAATATTTAGTAGAAGCAGGTATATTAATTTTGTGGAATCTGTTATATCAAACCCCTTAATCAGTATTTTGTGGAAGCAGGTATATCGCAGCTCTCAATCAGTATTTTGTGGAAGTAGGTATATCATACCCATTAATCAGTATTTTGTGGAAGCAGGTATTTCAAACCCCTTAATCAGTATGTTGTGGAAGCTGGAATATTGCAGGCCTCAATCAATATTTGGTGGAAACAGGTATATTGAACCCCTTATTCAGAATTTTGTGGAAGCAGGTATATCGTAGCCCTCAATCAGTATTTTGTGGAAGTAGGTATATCAAACCCCTAAATCAGTATTTTGTGGAAGCAGGTATATCGCAGCCCTTAATCAGTATTTTGTGGAAGCAGGTATATCAAACCCCTTTATCAGTATTTTGTAGAAGCAGGTATATCACACCCCTCAATTATTTTTATACAGTTATTTGACACCACCCTGTTTATTTGGGGCAACAGGTATATCGCAGCCCTCAATTAATATTTTGTGGAAAAAGTTATATCACACCCCTCAATCAGTTTTTTCTGGGAGAAACAGGTATATCATACCCATTTCAAATAGTTGTTCTAATAGCGCTTGTCCCTTTATATAGCTGCGGTATCGCAGCAGAACCGCACACAACTTCTGCACAATACAAATGCACTATAATATACTTTCTGTGTAAGAAAGTATATTATAAGTATATCACACCCCTCAGTATATCACACCTATCAATAGAACACCTATACCAGTCCTTAAATGGACTTTTGTTGCCCTATTATCTAGCGTTTGGTGTCCGTAACAGCCTGTCCCTGCTCCACAAAGCAACCTTTCCCTACACTGGCAAAACACAGAATATAAAATGGCTGCCAGATCGGGTTCTTTTATAGGGTGGAGGGGGGGTGTCCATTGCTGAAATGTCTCAATTGGCTGTCCTGTGCCACCTGATGGATGTATCATGGGTCAAAATTCAGCGCAATGCAAAAGAATATGGCGCCGGCGGACATCGCCATATGTTCACTTGTTTGGCGAATCGCAAAAGCGCAAAGTTCGTCGCGAAACGACCGCCGGGCGAATCGCAAGGCCATCTCTACTGTTGGGCAGCTGTGTCTCGCCACCTGCATTTACTGTGTTGTTTTATCATATAGAGTGGGGACCCACTCAAAAGAGGCCACATTGCTGTTGCAAGTAGGCCTATGCATTATGTTCCACTTTTTACTACATATTATTACCTTAAAGAAAATCATATATTATTTGGAAATCTCACTGAGGGCATATTAAGTTCTGGTATTGGGAGCTATGAGATCTGTGTACACTCCTGTATGCAGTTACCTTCTAAGCTATCAGCTATTTAGATAATAACCAAAATGCTGTCAAAGATTTTGTCCAATAACAGATTTTTTTTTGTATATATTCAATAGATATCCCTTTCTTCTATGTAACTAATAAGGAGACTGATAAATACTTACACATTCAAATTGCACAATCATCACTACAATGACAAGTACCACAGTATGTCAGCTAAAGGCAGTATAAGAAGCAATATTGCTGAATTTCGACCAGGTTTTGTTGCATTTGCGTCATATAAAATGTATTTTTCTAATACGGGATTTGTACTTGCTGTTGAACAGGATTAAATGAAGCTCCTGACTTTTCTTTTAATGCTGCTGGAGATAAGTCATTTAAAGCACATGGAAGCAGATGAGCCAATTATTGCCATTGCCTAACCTCTATATACAAGAGCTCATACATAAAAGATTTCGGCTGCTAGTTCATCTGTCACCTTCTTCTGAGCACCTCGTCTATCATCCCTATGAAAATGTACCATTAGCTTTCCAGAGTCATCGAGCCCTTTTGTTTATGACAATCTCAGAAAAAATATTAACCATCTCCTGACTGCAGAGAGCGTTCAATGGCGAGCTTAGCGTGGGGATGTTGCAATAGTTTATAATTTATATTTGGATTTCACATTCAACAGCAGGAAATATGCCAGGCTGCACCAATTTGTAATTAATATTTAATACGGATCGCATGTTTCCTGGCTTCTTTACAACAAATAGTAGAATAATTGTGCTTCTTTGTGGTCTGATTATCCTAATGTAAACCCGACAGATATCGCAGTACTGTGCAAATGTAAAATGCAGATAATGAATGTCATTCACTATATATATATATATAGAGAGAGAGAGAGAGAGAAAGAGAGAGAGGAAACAAATGGACAGCACTGAAACACTATAGATAAGAAAATGTCCAAAAATTTGCTTTGTGTCTGATTTGGTAGAATTAGCAGACAGATTAAATTTGATTTGAATGGAATGTGCCCCAATTGCCCAGAAAAGTCATATATGATATTCTGAAGTCTCCTAGGGCTGTATACAATTCATTTCAAGCACTTTAACACCAAGCCAGCATTAGTAATGTCAAAGTGACAGTAAATGGATGGGACCTGATGGTAACAAATAGCCTGTTTAAAAAAACACTACACAGTCAGATTTTTTAAAACTAAATAACGGTCCAGCCGGTCTTCTGATCTGCAATATGGTACTATTTTGAGCGATTCATGTGGGATGAATCACAAAAATTTCGATTTGATGAACTTTTTTGGGAAATTCATATTGGATTAGGTTTGTGTAGAATTGATTTGCTATATCTAGAGAGCAGTTCTCATGACATACATGCTGTGAGCTCTTGAGTTGCTGGTGCAGAGGATGGGAGTGATAATGGTCCTGATGAGATGTTGTTACATGATGCACTCCCTCAGGTTGCAGCTTTCTGGGGTTTGGTGCAGTGAAAAGGTGATGTGAAGGAATCAGTTTTTTTTATACTGAATGCAAAGTATGAGTTACAGTACATTCAGCTGTCATCTGTACAAGGTGCAATGTCTCTATTCCCAGATGATAAGGTATCGTGGCAGGCAAGATGGCAGACAATAGCACTCAAGAGTAGTCCTTCTCTCTCCTGATTTTGCAATAAACTGGCACTTGTGGCTATAGGTGTCCACTTGTGTGATGCAGGCTTTTGAGTGTGCCTGTACTAAACTGTGGTGATGGGTGTCTTCACTTGTTGTCCCTTCACCTGCAATGGAGTCTGTATAGCTGTACTGCTGATCACTCTGCTAACTTTGCACGCTGTAGCCTGCACAACTTCTGTGGCCTGGCACTTTGCAGTTTGCCTTGAGTAGTGGTTCTCACAGTTAAGCTCGATTTCTAGTCCCAAAGGCGCTTGAAGCGGAAGCAGATGGACATGCTCCCTCAATCCAGGCTTGCTACACTAACTCTGGAAGTCCCCCTTCTAGCAGGAAGCAGGACCAGCCCACTCTCACCTAGAGGGGAGGAATGGAATGGCAAGCTCCATTCTTATTGCCAACCATACCCTATTGTTTCTGAAATATAAGGCAGATACATAATATAGCATGACATTAATACACAATATAACAAGCAATTGCAGATACCACCAGGTCTGGGGTACTGCATATAGTCACAGAGTAAAAATGTGGGACAGTACAAAACCAGAACACCTCCATGCTCTCCAGCTATTCCTGCCATCAGTGTCACCATAGATAGAGGGGACAAAGTCGAGCTGCTGTCAACCTTCTTGTTATCGCTTTGTCATCAGCTGTTAAATGATTTCAATGTAAGAAGGAAAGTGGTAGAACTGGAGGATAGATCGCGTAGGTATAATTTGCGATTAGTAGGGTTCCCAGAAGGGGCTGAACAGGATAACTCGCCGAAATTTATCCAGAAGTGGTTGGTAGAAAATTTGGGGCCAGACTATGATGCATCTACCTTCTGTGTGGAAAGGGCCCACAGGATCCCCTTTAAAAAACCACCTCCAGGTGCCCCTCCTAGGGCAATTTTAGCCAAATTTGTCTGCTCAAAGGATCGGGACTGGGTTCTTAGACGTAAAAGAGAAGTACTAGAAACATACTTCAACAATAACCAGATATCAATATTCCCTGATTTCTCTCAAGAGACGCAAAGTAAAAGAAGATCCTTCTATGATGTTAAGAAAAGACTGATCTCAGCTAAGATTAAAGAGGACCTTTCATCAGAATCAAGTATGTAAACTGAATATACATACATGGAGAGCGGCGCCCAGGGATCCCCCTGCACTTACTATTATCCCCGGGCGCCGCTCCGTTCTCCGGTTATAGGCTCCAGTAAAGTCACAGTTAGGCTCCACCCATTTGAGCCTGCCGCGGTCTCCTTCTCCTATGCTGTAGCGCTGGCCAATCGCAGCACTCAGCTCTTAGCCATGCTATGAGCTGAGCGCTGCGATTGGCCAGCGCTACAACATAGGAGAAAGAGACGCCGGCAGGCTCAAATGGGTGGAGCCTAACTATGACTTTACCGGAGCCTGTAACCGGAGAACGGAGCGGCGCCCGGGGATAATAGTAAGTGCAGGGGGATCCCTGGGCGCCGCTCTCCATGTATGTATATTCAGTTTACATACTTGATTCTGATGAAAGGTCCTCTTTAAGTATTCAATGTTATATCCCGCTAAATTAAGAGTGGTAGACAATGATACTGTCCTCTTCTTTTCTACACATGAGGAGGTGGCACAATGGTTGGATTCTAGGGGTTTATGAAATATTATGAAGAGGAGGTGGGGAGGGGGGTGGGTGAGGGGAGGTGGCGGGGGGGGAGGTTTGGTGGAAGGTGAGAGGTTGATGGGTATTGTAAAATGCCTTGTCAATCATGCAGGGGGGTTTTTGGGGGTGGGTTTTAGGGAGGGATTGGCTGCCGTTCTCCGTTACGTGGTCATGCGTGCCTCTCCGCTGAGATTGTGGATGCCTTTACTCATATGATATGCCTTGTAACATTTTATGTTGGAATGTGAGAGGGTTGGGAGACAGAGTGAAGAGGACGTGGTATTTGACCTTGTGATCCGTCATTTGCCTGCGATTGTGGTACTGTTAGAGACTCACGCAACAGCAGATAGGATTTATACACTGAAAAGGAAATGGGCCTCTCTGGAGTACCATGCTTGTTACTCTTCTTATGCAAGAGGTGTCAGTGTATACATCCATCGAGGGATAGAGTTTCAACCGTTAGACAGCTCCATCGATAAAGAGGGGCGATATATATTCCTTCATGGGTCTTGGAAAGGGCAGGAGGTGATATTGGCTTTTATATATATCCCCCCTCCATTTAAATCAACGTTTTTTTCACGTTTAGCTCAATATATATCTACTAAAAATCAATGTGCCTTATTGGTGGCAGGTGACTTTAATGCGGTACCATACCCTGAGTTGGACCGGTTCTCTTCACTCTCTGGGCGCGGTCGCAGTGGGTCCCCCTTGACTGCTGTGTGCCAGGAGCTGGCGCTGGTTGATATCTGGCGCCACCTCTATGGCAATAAAAAAAATTCTCATGTTTTAGCCAGTCATACGGGTCTATGTCCCGTATTGACCTGGCATTTGCTAGTCGGGATCTGTGCGGTCGCGTCCTGAGAATGAGGTACGAGCCTCATGGAATCTCGGACCACTCTCCAGTCTTGATTGCGTTTGCGGAGGCTCCTACTTCAGGAAGAACCTTTAAATTGAACTCGCATTGGTTTGAGGTGATAGGGGAGCAATCCCGTGTAGATCAGGATATTCAGGAATTCTGGGGCTTCAACGTAGGCTCAACACATATTCATTATGTGTGGGACGCGTTGAAGGCCCATATTAGGGGTCTGTATTTTAATAAAATCCATAGATTCAGAATGGAAATACGACGTAGGGAAAAACATTTGACAGACTCAATAGGGAGTTTGCGTGCCGCATTGATTAACCGTCATGAGGAGCAACTCATTAGCCAATTAAAGGAGGCTAATTCTCAGCTTAAGACACTTTTATATAAAAAAGCACAACATAAGCTCCTTTTTCAGGGTCAGAACCGTTTCTGCGAATCTGGTAAAACCGGAAGGTTTTTGGCTCGTTTGGTGGCCAACCAGAGAGAGGTTACCACTATAAAAGAAATTAGGAATTCTCAGGGAATTGGGGTGAGATCCGCAGAGGAGATTAGAGAGGAATTTGTGAAATATTATACTACCCTCTATAAATCTGAGTCTATGTTTAGACGTACCGACATGGATCAATACCTTCAACAATTGGCGCTCCCCCAGTTATCTACCCAAGAGAGAGGGATGCTGGACTCCCCCATCCTTTTGGAGGAACTCCAAGCGACTCTCCCGTTCTTAAAGTATAGTTCATCTCCCGGCCCAGATGGATTGCCGTTTGAAACCTATAGGTACCATGCCAAATCTCTTTTGCCGATTCTACTTCAAGTTTTTAGGGAATCCTGTGCACTCGGCTCTTTACCACCATCATTTAGAGAGGCAGTGATTGTTCTGGTCTTGAAAAAGATGAAGGACCCATGCGATGTGGGGTCATATAGACCCATATCGCTCTTAAATACGGACTATAAGATCTTTGCAAAAATCTTGGCTAACCGCTTGAAGCGGGTTATAGCTGGTCTGGTTCATCCTGACCAGACGGGCTTTATCCCGGGCCGCCAAATACAGACGAGCATATATAGGGTCTATCTGAATCTGTCTGTCGGGGGTAGTGTGGACCACTCCATCCTGTCATTAGACGCCGCAAAGGCATTTGACAGGATGGAGTGGCCTTTTCTCTGGGCTACGATGTCTTGTTTTGGCCTTGGGAATTCATTTTTGGAAATGACCCAAATGTTATATGAACAGCCAGTTGCATATATTAATATCAATGGTGTGAGCTCCTCTCCCGTTGAGATGTGGAGAGGGATGAGACAGGGCTGTCCCCTGTCTCCCCTCCTTTTCGCTCTTTTTATTGAACCGTTGGCTTGTCGGATCCGCTTGGAGAATCGTATAGAAGGCTTCGGGGTGGCGGGAGTGAACGATAAAATAAGTCTATATGCAGACGATGTGATTCTGTTCCTGGATCAGGGATGGAAAATCCTTCCATATGTCATAGAGGTAATAGAGAATTATGGTAAATTATCAGGTTATATGATCAACTGGACAAAGTCATCGCTCCTCCCACTGAACCGGAAAGCTGTAGATGTAGGGAGCCGAGTCCGTGTCTTGGCTCCGAACGATTCCTTGAACTATCTGGGGGTTAAGATCGGGGTTCCAATAAGTAGGTTTTATGACCTGAATTTGGCCCCAGTTTTGAATAAAGTTAGGACCAAAGTTGGCGCTTGGCGGAAATTAATATTGGCACAGACAGATCGAATTGCATTGATCAGGATGATTATTTTGCCTATAGTTTTGTTCCCGATGTGTGCTTCTCCTATCTGGATTGATGATATCTTTTTTCATAGATTGGAGACCCTGATTAACGACCTAATCTGGGGCAGAAAGAGGGTGCGTATAAAGCAGAGATATTTATGGTTGTCGGAGGCAGATGGTGGGCTGTCGCTACCTTTTTTTCAAGGTTATTATTTTTGTACGCAGATCCAGCGGTGTTGTTATTGGAAAGAGAGTTTACTTTCACGTTATTTGAATAAAGTTATTGACAGGCCAATAGAGAATGTTTTTGCGTGTTTGGAAACTGGGACTATGGGAATGAGGAGGTCCTTGCTGATCCCTTGCTCACTACAGAGGGTGTGGAACAGGCTGAAGGAGATCCTTAAAGTCTCCGGCCCGTTTGGTTTCACCCCTCTGTGGGGGAACGGGGGGCTGGAGGAATTCTTCAAAATTACAGATTTTGGTTATTGGTCACGAAATGGCATCTATACGGTGTCTCACCTTTTTTATTTAGGTCGCTTTAAATCACTTTTGGAATTCGTTTTTAATCATTGTTCACCACTAGATGTATTTATGTATGCACGTTTGAAACATGTATTTGAACCCTCTAGGAATAGGGGTCATATTTTTCCACGAGAGAATATTTTCTTCGATTACTGTGACGCCCAGAAGGATGAGAAGGTGAAAATATCTAGATTATATATTAAACTACGAATGGCACTGGCAACTGTAACGCCTTTTAAAAGCCCAAGTAAATGGGAGCAAGAGTTGAACTGCCCTCCTTTACAGTGGCCCACTATCTATAGGAACGTGAGAAAGGCGACAGTTTCCAGTGCACATAGACTAATTCAATTTAAGATCCTCCATAGGTTGTACTACACGCCCAAAATCCAAGGGAAATTTCCCCAAAATAGGGGCCGGGACTGTTGCTGCCCTAAATGTGGATATGTTAATGCGAACTATGTCCATTTGCTTTGGAGATGCAATAAATGAAGAAAATATTGGGATGAGGTTTTCTTTGCTCTACAAAAGGAATCCTCAATGAACTATAACCCGGGGATCTTGATAGTGATCTTTGGAGACTATGGTTCAGAAACCGAAGTCCCCCCCCAGGTTAGACGGATTTGGATGAGAGGTTTGAAGGTAGCGAAGGCTATATTGGTGAAATACTGGGGCTCTGTCTCTAAGCCCTCTTCTAGGGAGTGGGATCTATACCTTCAACAAATTAAAATTTATGAGGATATTGAAAGGAAGCGGAGAGTAGCACGCAGAGCCACGTAGATATCTCTAATGTATTTATTGTTTGTTGTATTTGAATGAATTGAGAAGAACGACAGCCAATGGGGGGGGGGGGGGTTGGAGGGCTATAAGGATATTTATGACTGTTATACTATATACACTCATCTGTTCCAAATTGGTCTATGTACTAATTTTATGTCTTTTCAAAATAAAAATATAAAGAATTAAAAAAAAATAAAAAAATGATTTCAATGTAAAATGATGTTCATCTGCAGAAATGGGGTAAGATGTTATGGTTACCTTTACACATGGTGTTTTCCAGGCTTGAAAAAAAAAAAACATGCAGCAAAACTGTGCTCTACAGAGGAATCATGAGCTTATGTCCCCCAAAAACCAGCTGATGACATCATCAGTGATGCCACCAAAGCAGTGTAGTTGTTCTCCATGGCTTCAATCCCTGTTATGTAGACTTATAGGGGCCACATCACACCTCTGGCATGAGCCATTCCTACACCAGGGTGGATCCACATTGTCTGTGTGCGACTTTTGACACAGGGGCTAAGTTCATAGGTTACCACCTGCCACTTGGGACATCATCATATTATATCACCATCTGTTGGCAATGTCACACACTCTACCCATTATAAAATCAGCACAATGCACAGACCTTTTCAACACCAGCACATTCTCTCACTGTTCAAGCATCACATTCCCCTTTTCAGTGGCGTGCCTAGGTTGTTTGGCACCCGGGGCAGGTCCTTTCTCTAGAACCCCCCCAATTCTTTAAAGAATCCTACCCCCCCCCCCAGTAGTATTGCCCTCATTGTACAACCTTCACAGTAGTTTTTGTACAGATGTGTGCCCCCTAACAGTAGTTATGCCAACATTGTGCCCCCTTAAACTACTTATTCCTTTTTTGTGCCCCCTTCACAGTAGTTATGCTCTCATTATGCCCCCTCACAGTAGTAATGCCCTCTCTGTGCCCCTTTCACAGTAGTAATGCGCTATCTGTGCCCCTTGACAGTTGCAATGCCCTCTTTGTGTCCCCTTCAAAGTGATAATCCCATTGTGCCCCCTTCACAGTAATAATCCCCATTGTGCCCCCTTCATAGTAATAATCACCATTGTTCCTCCTTCACAGTAATAATGCCCCTTAGTAGTAATGCCCATTGTACCTCCTTCACAGTAATAATGCCCATTGTGCCCTCTTAATAGTAATAATGCCCATTGTGTCCCCTTAATAGTAGTAATGCCCATTGTGCCCCTTTCACAATAATAATTCCCTTTGTGCCCCCTCCTTAGTAGAAATCCCCATTGTGCCCCCTTAATAGTAGTTATATCTTCTAATGTGCTAATGTGAGATTGAGAAACAGCTTCTATTACATGAACACTGTTTAACTTAAATCTAGGACTGTTATTCTGTTGTTTGCCACAAGAGGCTGCTGTTTCCCCACACAGCTAAACAGATTGCAAGTATTTAAATATTCATAGGAGGAGGAGACTGAATAACACAGCCTGGAGAAGAAGCAGAGGAGCAGCAGACATCTTAGAAGGAGCCAGACAGAACAGGGCGGTGTGCAAATCGAATCCGAGGGCATCCAAGTGTCTGGGCATCCTACAGTGGCCGGAGCTGCAGCTAAGTGAGGCTGATCGCAGTCCAAGTCCCAGAGCCCGCCCAGAGGAAAAGGATCGTTTCCAGGAAGGCTGTTAGGAGCTTTGGAACAAAGCGCTATCTTCTCTGTAGGGCCGCATGTGTGCTGAAGAGACTTGCTGCTGTCCATGTTAAAAACATCATTCGGATGAAAAGCATACCCGGGTCAGCAAAATCGTGCACGCACCACATTGTAGTGGGGGAAATACTGTATAGACCGATAAGATTGTAAGTTCTTGTGCTGTACCGCAGGAAGCCCGTACCTCGCACCCCAAGCAATTGTTCCTGCCCTTAGGGTAATTATACCATAGGTATGCGAGGCAGTGGAAGTTGTGCCTGCAATAGGTAAATTATCGTAATTGTTTTTTTCTGTCATCCATCTTAGGGTGCCGTGCTGTGCATCACAAGGGTCTCGGCCTCTGGGCTGAGTGTATGTAATCTAATTTTATGTTTCTTGCATTTGGGATTGTGTTTAATACCCTGTTACAGTAAAAAGCCTGTTTTACCAAAACTGGTGTCAGAGTTGCTTTCCTCGTTCGTGACCTCGCTGTAGCGTGGGGAGCCCACCCTGGTATATGGCTTACAACTAGTAATGCCCATTGAGCCCCCTTCACAGTAATAATGCCCTCTGTGCCTCCTCATAGTAGTAATTCTCTTTGTGCACTGTGCCCCCTCCATAGTAGAAATGTCCATTGTGCCCCCTTCACATTAGCAATGCCCTCTGTGCCCCCTCCAGAGAAGAAATGCCCATTGTGCCTCCTTCACATAAGCAATGCCCATTGTGCCCCCTCCATAGTAGATATGTCCATTGTGCCCCCTCCATAGTAGATTTGCCCATTGTGCCCCCTCCATAGTAGATATGCCCTTTGTGCCACTTCCATAGTAGATATGCTCATTGTGCCCCTTCACATTAGTAATGTCCATTGTGCCCCCCTCCAGAGTAGAAATGCCCATTGCACCCCTTCACATTAGCAATGCCCATTGTGCCCCTCCAGAGTAGAAATGCCCATTGTGCCCCCTCTGTGTTAAAAAACTTCCTGAAGATCACAGTCCTCTCCCCCCTGCAGACACAGATCGCTCTGTAGGACTGTGTGGGCGGAGCTTATGCTGATTTCTTGGATGCATGCTCCGCCCACACAGACCAGCAGCGTGATCCGTGTCTGCAGGCTGAATGGTGGAGCATGGAGAAGTCTTCCTGCTTCACCATTCTGTGCGCCGCTGGTCTGAAGGAGGGGAGGAGTGCGGGGAGCTGAGCGGTGAGTGACAGGTCATCAGCTCCCAGTGCTCCAGCAATGAGCGCTTCCATCTGTATTGATAAGAATAGAGAAGGACCGCACCCCCTGTGTGTGAACTGTATTTTGGAGAGTGCCCCTGATTTTTGGGAATCGCAACTCACCAGATCAGGTTGTGTACGCCAGGCACAACGCTGGGAAGCGTATGTGGAATAACTTGTGCGGTATCAAAGCAGCTCCCTTCTGCCGCGGGCATCCAAAGTTTAAGGAAAAAAATGGCAGTACTACCGGGGCACTAAGATTTCCCCACACTTTTTTTTAGTATATGACTAAACAAAGACTAGATAAACAAAGTGATCGGGTCTTAGTTTAGCTACGCATTTCACAGATGCTCCGTCGGCTTCGTCAGGCTGACCCAGAGGAGTGGCACACACCAGAATTTGCACAAAAATACAGGAAATGACATCATTAGATTGACAGGTTCAGTACACAGATATATTTAGTAGCCTAAATATTTAAAATGAGACATTGTGCAAATATATTATATAAAGGCAAATAAATAATTGATAGTATATAAATATATATATATATATATATATATATATATATACATATATACAGTGGATATAAAAAGTCTACACACCCCTGTTAAAATGTCAGGTTTCTGTGATGAGACAAAGATAAATCATTTCAGAACTTTTTGCACTTTTAATGTGACCTATAAACTGTACCACTCAATTGAAAAACAAACTGAAATCTTTTAGGCGGAGGGAAGAAAACAAAAAAAAACCTAAAATAATGTGGTTGCATAAGTGTGCAGACCCTCTTATAACTGGGGATGTAGCTGTGTTCAGAATTAAGCAATCACATTCAAAATCATGTTAAATAGGAGTCAGCATACACCTGCCATTATTTAAAGTGCCTCTGATTAACCCCAAATAAAGTTCAGCTGCTCTAGTTGGTCTTTCCTGAAATTTTCTTAGTCGCATCCCACAGCAAAAGCCATGGTCCACAGAGAGCTTCCAAAGCATCAGAGGGATTGTCACGACCGCTATCCCAGCAGCAGTCGTGTCGCACCAGACGGAGGGGAAGGGGGACCCTTATCTACGGATGGGAAATAGAATGGCCACCCCTGACTAACCCTAAGCTCGCACCTGTCTGCCCTGATACCCTAGACGGGGTGTGAACCCGTGCGGCGAGCAGGATGCCTAAACCCTCAGTCGCCCTTACAAGACTGGACTGGGGAAAGGCCGATGGGAGCGCTAGTCACCATCACTCACGTCTAGGAAAACAACAGGGGAAGACAGAAACAAACAAACAACAGCAGAGATAGACTTATCCAGTCACGAGCAGAGAAGGCGATCCCAAACACGACAGTCCACGCCGGACAAGAGCTCCACAGCAACACCATCAAACGATCTCCTTCCAAGGTCAGAGTAGCACTGGAAGTAAGGACTATATCTGGCAATGACTGCAAGTGAAACTAATATAGTAGCTGGGAGTGGCAGACAGGACTCACCTGAGAAGGATGCCTACAAACTCCCAGTCAGGACAAAAAGGTTCACAAGGCAAAACCCAGATGACATACCCTGAACCACGGAGCAAACTCACAAGCTATTGCGAGTAGCAAGTCGCTGCGACCTTCTCCTCCCAGACCTGTCTGGATCAGTCACAGCCGTGACAGGGATCTCATTGTTAAAAGGTATCGGTCAGGAGAAGGGTACAAAAGAATTTCCACGGCATTAGATATACCATGGAACACAGTGGAACACATCAAGTGGAGAAAATATGGCACAACAGTGACATTACCAAGAACTGGACGTCCCTCCAAAATTGATGAAAAGACGTGAAGAAAACTGGTCTGGGACAGCAACATTAAAGAAGCTGCAGGAATATCTGGCAAGTACTGGCTGTGTGGTACATGTGACAAAAATCTCCTGTATTCTTTATATGTCTGGGCTATGGGGTAGATTGGCAAGACGAAAGCCTTTTCTTACGAAGAAAAACATCCAAGCCAGGCTACATTTTGCAAAAACACATCTGAAGTCTCCCAAAAGCATGTGGGAAAAGGTGTTATGGTCTGATGAAACCAAGATTGAACTTTTTGGCCATAATTCCAAAAGATATATTTGACCCAAAAGAACACCATACCCACAGTGAAGCATGGTGGTGGCAGCATATTGCTTTGGGGCTGTTTTTCTTCAGCTGGAACTGGGGCCTTTGTTAAGCTAGAGGGAATTACGAACAGTTCCAAATATCAGTCAATATTGGCACAAAACCTGTGCACAGGAGATGCCCTCGCAATCTGACAGATTTGGAGTGTTTTTGCAAAGAAGAGTGGGCAAATCTTGCCAAGTCAAAATGTGCCATGCTGATAGACTCATATTATTTTATTTTTATATTTTTTCTTCCCTCCACCTAAAAGATTTCAGTTTGTTTTTCAATTGAGTTGTACAGTTTATAGGTCACATTAAAGGTGGAAAAAGTTCTGAAATGATTTATCTTTGTCTAATTTTTTTACATCACAGAAAGCTGACATTTTAACAGGGGTTTGTAGACTTTTTATATCAACTGTATGTGTGTGTAAAATTAGACTTAAAAGTGCAGCAATATACTGTTTTAGTAACAAATTCTAATTAAATAATACATTATTAAATAAATAAATAAAAAATTCAAGATGGCTGATATAAAATCATTATTTATAATAGAAACCTCTGTTAAAATAATTATTTATTATTTTATTCTTCTATAGTGACCCGATCACTTTGTTTATCTTTGTCTAGTTTTATACTAAAATAAAGTGTGATTAAATCTTAGCTCCCCGGTAGTACTGCCATTTTTTTCCCTAAACTTACATCTGTATTGATGGAAGCACTCATTGCTTCTGGCTCCACCCTAAGAGCGGACACCCGGGGTGGACCGTCCTCCCCCCCAGTACATCACTTCCCCTTTTACATTTTCATAGTGAAACACCCACCAGTCCTACCTACTACCGCAGCACATCAGCCGTTCTGTTTTTTCTCCAGATTGCTCTTAGATGTCATTGTGAGATTGAGAAACAGTTACCACTGTCTGAACACTGTTTATGTGCATGTTGATTTATTAGGACTGTCATTCTGCTCTTTAACCACAAAAGGCCGCTGTTTTCCCACACAGCTAGCATACTGCAGTACTTGTAATATGCATGAGAGGTGAGGTTAACAAGCTGAAGAAGGAGTGGCCAGAGTTGAAGCTGAATGTGACTGATCGCTGTCCTGTATCCAGATATCTTCCAGAAAAGAGAGGATCGCTGATAGAGCTGTGGAACAGAGCTACATACCCTGCATGGCCTCCTGTTTGCTGGAGAGACTTGCAGTTCAGTTTAAAGTCAAAATCGAATAAAGATAGGATTGTAAGCTGCTATGTTGCACTGCAGGCAAAACCGTATCTTGCACCCCACACAATTGTTCCTGTTCCTAGGATAATAATAGGTGTGACAAGACCATGTTAATTGCGCCCATCAGCAGGTAAATTATCGCAATTGTTTTACCGGCTACCGTTGGAGGGCGCCATGCTGTGCAACACAGGGGTCTCGGCCTCCGGGCTGAGTGTATTTGACTTTATTTTATGTTCACTGCATTTCGGGTTGTGTTTGATATCCTGTTACAGTAAAAAGTCTGCTTTGCAAAAGCTGGTGTCAGTGTTGCTTTCCTCGTTCGTGACTTCACTGTATCCTGGGGAGCCCACCCAGGTACACGGCTTACAACTTGGCGTAGTCAGCAGGATACAGCGACCTCTATGGACGGGAATGCGGCGGGAGACACCGGATCAGGACCCAGCTCAGGGTGTGCCTTCTCAAGGCCAGCTTGCCCGAAACGCCATATCCGTCTCAGTAGGATATATCCCCATGGGGGCGCTGTTGCATCATCTGCCAACTTTTGACGGTAAAAACATGACGTTGCCGGACTGGGCAGAGAGGGTGCGAAATGTGGTTAAAATGTGCAACTTGACCCCCGAGCTGCGTGCCGAAGTTGCATTGGGGGCTCTAGAGGGTGACGTCAGAAGGACCGTGATGGTGAGGCCCGAACCCGAGACAGACACTCTAGAGAAGATATTCTCCCTGCTAGAGAGAGCCCAGGGAGGGGGGGTGGCGTGCCAAAATAGTGCAGTTGCTGGCTAATTGCTTGAATCAGAACTCCCTCAGACACAGCCTGAAGAAGGGCACCAAAATTGGGCCCGAAACGTAATAAATGTTCCACTGGTGTTGAAATTTTAATGAATAAAAGCAGAGTTTTTGAAATCATTCTTTTGGCGTTCTGTCTCAAACTTAATAGACAGGATATATACAGATTTCTCTGGTGGAAGGAATCAACCTGGGACGTGGGTCTTATTCTGATTCACAACATTCAAGTGGGGTGGCATCCGGGATGTCCATGGTGTTGGGGAGGAAGCTGGATGATTGGGAGAGAGTCCAGAATGGCTGCCGGGACCTGGACCTGGAAAGTGAAACAATGAGTCCAGACCAAGATCTGGCCTCGGCCAGAAGAGTGGGCTTGTTTGACCCCAGAGGGCAAAAAGTTGTTGAGACAGTGGGATAAGCTGACTGTTACCCAGGGCCTCCTGTGCCAGACCATATACTTAAAGTCAGAGCTGCAGTACCGACAGCATCATCATCATTAATTGGTTAGCAGTCAGAGTGATACTCATGTAGTGTGCTGGCCCGCAGAAGAGGCATGGTGGTGGTATTAGAGAGGATTGGAGTGGTGGCAGTGGCTAAGATGGTGGTGGTAGTCCTCACAGTGGCTATTCTTGCTCCAGCACTGCCCCCTGGCTTCCTGCTTAGTGGTGGCTGGGGTGCCCCTGATGGTGAATAAATAGCAGGTTGCAAGGCAGGGGGGCAGGTGCAAGAACTGGTGGAGGTTGGATGCAATGACCAAGTTGGCTTGACTTTAGCAAACAACAGCCTCTTTACTTGGAGATGATGGATAGCACAGAACAAATATAAGTAGTAGGCGGCACAGTTCTCAAGTATGTCACATGGCAGATGGTTCCAAAAGACTGTGCATAGGGAGTAGACAGTATGATAATCCCCTCTAATTTTCCCTCTAGATATACAATGTAATCCTCCCAATTGATCAAAGGAGTGCAAGACCTTTCTCATATACAGTACAGACCAAAAGTTTGGACACACCTTCTCATTCAAAGAGTTTTCTTTATTTTCATGACTATGAAAATTGTAGATTCACACTGAAGGCATCAAAACTATGAATTAACACATGTGGAATTATATACATAACAAACAAGTGTGAAACAACTGAAAATATGTCATATTCTAGGTTCTTCAAAGTAGCCACGTTTTGCTTTGATTACTGCTTTGCACACTCTTGGCATTCTCTTGATGAGCTTCAAGCGGTAGTCCCCTGAAATAGTTTTCACTTCACAGGTGTGCCCTGTCAGGTTTAATAAGTGGGGTTGGGACCATCAGTTGCGTTGAGGAGAAGTCAGGTGGATACACAGCTGATAGTCCTACTGAATAGACTGTTAGAATTTGTATTATGGCAAGAAAAAAGCAGCTAAGTAAAGAAAAATGAGTGGCCATCATTACTTTAAGAAATGAAGGTCAGTCAGTCAAATTGGGAAAACTTTGAAAGTAAGGGCTATTTGACCATGAAGGAGAGTGATGGGGTGCTGCGCCAGATGACCTGGCCTCCACAGTCACCGGACCTGAACCTAATCGAGATGGTTTGGGGTGAGCTGGACCGCAGAGTGAAGGCAAAAGGGCCAACAAGTGCTAAGCATCTCTGGGAACTCCTTCAAGACTGTTGGAAGACCATTTCAGGGGACTACATCTTGAAGCTCATCAAGAGAATGCCAAGAGTGTGCAAAGCAGTAATCAAAGCAAAAGGTGGCTACTTTGAAGAACCTAGAATATGACATATTTTCAGTTGTTTCACACTTGTTTGCTATGTATATAATTCCACATGTGTTAATTCATAGTTTTGATGCCTTCATAGTCATGAAAATAAAGAAAACTCTTTGAATGAGAAGGTGTGTCCAAACTTTTGGTCTGTACTGTATATGCAATTCCCAACTGTAGGGTGCAGTCCTAGAATGGATGGTCCGTCTCAGTAGTGTGGAAGGTGCCAGAAGCAATTAACCCTAAACATGGGCAGTAAAGTCCAAAGCCTTAAACGTACATTAATTCTACTGTCTTAGTCCATACACTGTATCTTTATAATGGTCCTCAACCATCTGTTGAAATTCAATGCTCCTTTCTCTAAGAAGTTATCTCTTAGCCCATTTTCTTTTCTGGTAGCATTAAATCACACTGAGATGGTGCTTCCTTGTCAGCAACCACTACACATGTCCTTACGCTGCATTCATTGGAAGGTGTCTGGCACCAGGAGAGGTATAGAGTGGGCTCAGTATTTATGTTGGTACCTGGATTTCCTTTGATTTAATGGAGACCATTATGGCACCAAAAATGGTAAGAGTGGACCCAGCATGCATGTGGAACCTGCATTCCCTGAATTTTATGGTGGCCATTATGGCACATAACAGGTAGTATTTAGTGTTAGGTTCCTGTCTTACAGAGATCACCTTGACGTTTGGCAGACGGGCCCAAATAATTTTGTACGAAAGGTATTTGCCAAGAATCTCAAATTTACAAAATAAGCGTAGCATTAGCACCAGAATATCTATAAGTATGGCATTATTGTACGTTATTTGTGTTTGCAAAGTGCTGTTGCATTGTTTTTACTTCATGTTTCTAGCCATGGTGACGTGCACCTGTGCAATGGGATGTGCTGACTGACCCCCCTTTTTTGCAGAAGCAATTAACCCTAACTATGGACAGTAAAGTCCAAAGCCATAAACATGCATTACTTTTACTGTCTTAGTCCATGCACTCTTCGTATAATGGTCCTCAACCATCTGTTGAAATTCAATGCTGTTTTCTCCAAGAAGTTATCTCTTAGACCAGTTGCTTTTCTGGCAGCATTAAATCACACTGAGATGGTGCTTCCTTGTCAGCAACCACTACACATGTCTTACATTGGCCTCTAACCAGCAGGGCAGGACTAGCCCAGCACCTGACAACTTAGAACTAAGACTGCCAATTAACTATTTCCTTCCCATATACTGCCTTTTTGGATCACAAAGTGTATAATACATATAGGTAGGAGGGTAAAGGGACCCAGGGTACTGCAGGCACCTGTAACGGGAACTCTGATGGCAATAATTACCCACCCCTGAGCGGAAGGCACCTGGAGCAGCAGCACGTATTGTAGGGGCACAATGACTAGCAACATGGATGCAGATAGAAACAGACAGCATTGGGCAACTGTGCGAGAACAGTATGAGCCCCTTTGTCTCCAGTAGCTCAATATACAGTCTCCCCATCAATAATTGTGGGCTATGAGTTTTATGTGGCAGCAGAGTATAGGCCCCATATTTGGACTCATCAAGCCATGCTCTTCATTACAGTACTACTTATTTTGCCTTGATACTAGCCCTGGTAGCCCATTGCACATATTTTGAAGACAGGAATGGAGAGAGTCTGTTTTCAGGTATTTCCTTTCTTACTACAGAAAATATCCCATATTACTTTTGATAACTGAATCCTTCTGGGGTGGACACTTCCCATTCATCTTAGTCTCATTTCCAGGATATTATACTCTGCTAATTGAATTCCTATTGGTATGTACTGCTGCAGTATTTAATAAATGATGTCGGTGAAATGGAGTCAGAGCTGTCAGTTATGCAGACATTCACCTTTATCTAGTCTGAAAAGTGCCCTAAATCTCCAGAATTAATTACACTTCGCCAACACACTATTTGCCAACATTTCAGTTTCATTTCCAGGCATATGCTCCTGACAAGTGGAGTCTACAGTTTGATGAATGCTCTAAAGACACTCGAGATGGAAACAAGTTCTTGCTATGTGTACATGAGTAGTAGCGATGTCATTGTATAGGATTGTAATGATGTCAATCAGCCTTGTAAGGCACAGCGGTGATGTCATCCTTGTCAAATGGAATGAGCAGTGATGTCACATGAATTCCTTTTACAAGGAATCTACAAAACCATGTTTAACAGAGGAGATGGCTTCTTTAAACCACAATTTCATCATACCACGTGCAGCAAAGGGCTGAATATGGACACTCTCTCTTTTCTTGTGATTGTAGGTATTTTTTAAATGTTCCTTGTTATATTTTGGTAGCGTTTTATATAAGCCGTGTACAGTTTATTTTTTACATTGTATTTTACCCCATTGCAGTGGAATAAATAAAATAAACATACACAAAAAGTGATGCATGAATATAATTCCATACACCTTTTTACTAACATGGCAGATATAGATATTGCTCTAAAATACTGCAAATGGTTTAGCCTTGGGCTAAAAGTCAAGTAAAGTCAGTTCACATCCACACATCTGAGACAGGCATTCTGTGTGCCGCTATAATTTGGTTTTTACGGTATCATTTTAAAAAGATATACTCTCCTATGATGTATACCATGGAGAATTGTGGCCCGCTATGAGTAAGAACCAGTGCATATCAGTTTGAGGATCTTTTTTTTTTTTTTTACAGCAGAACTGTCTTGATGGACTTTGAATGAAGCCAAGAGGTTGTTTCAGAGGTTTCCACACGAGTGCTGGAGTTCCCATTTTCTGTGTATTTACCCATTGCCATGATGGTGACCTCCTATGCACCGAGGATGATACCATGCTAGCGGGATACATGTGGTTTCGGTGAACTGAATTCCGTATGTATGTTTTATACAATGGAGAATAACACCATTGAAACTATATTAAATTTGAAGAATATGGAGGTATGGTGTGGCCCCAAATACTTTTATGAGTGTCACATTGTAGATTAGTTCAACTCAAAGCTTATTCAAAACCACATTATGACCATGCGTGTCACCCTACCTTACTTCATCTCCATGTCTACATTTGTATAATATCGAAGAGTCACTGAGTTTTCAAAAAACTTTTGATATGTCCTAGAAACATAGTTTTGATTGGTGAGGGTTTGAATGCTGAGACCCCCACCGATCACTAGAATGAGGAGAGGGAAGCCCTCGCATAGCTTGCTCTCTCAGCGCTCAGACCACCACCAAGCAAAGCTGTCGATCTGTCTCTAAGGTTTTTGAAAACTCAGCGACCCTGTACGAATCTTCTATCCCAATACTTTAAACAAAAATTTAAGAATATTGGAAATCACTATAGAGTATTATAAGGATGATAGTATCTCTTCTATAGGGTGATTATAAACCTAGTTCATAGGAACGTTTTAAATTAAAAGCAGACAAAACCAGAGTCAATGGAACAGCTATTTTCTATAAATAACCCCCTTGATGTTTCTTATCTAGATAAGGGTAGGAACTGGTGAATCTTAGAAAGCTTTGCTTGTTTCATCTTTAAGCCTTAAAGTACTTTTAGTCATTAGTGAATCACAGTTGCATTTTAGTGATTAATTTCAAAAGTGGACAAACATCTCCTGGAAAAAAGGCAGTACAAGTGAACGGACAGCAGAGGGCGCCAGTGACATGGACGCTAACGCACTGTACAAATACTGACAATGTACAAACAACAGCTGGTGACTTGGAAGTTTTGCTTTACACAAATGGATATACACCTGAATATTGTCTTGTGTCTCCAGCATTGCCATTCAGTTCTTATGAAAGGTCCTACAAAATATGTCCTGGAAAGCAAATTCTAGTAAACAGTGCACTAATCAAAGTAAACTTTGCAAATGACAGATAAAATATGTTTTTCAGCTCATTTACAAACAGGAGAAAGGGGGATATTATGATTTTTTAAAATTAATAGTTTAAGCAGTGTTTACCTATCTAAATGTCACTCCTTCCGCCATTTGTAAATGAGCTAGTAAACACATATCGATTTACTGATGTATTTTCAGCCTCTGTTACTTTTGGTGACCACCAATGAGACTCGCTATATCCCACGGCATCTGCTCTGTGGACAGGAAGTCAGTGTGTAAGGGGAGCAGACCTTAAAACCAGAATCTTTTTGCCACTAAGTAGTATGCGTGGCCGCCCACCCTAGGGTCAGGCAGACACAGATGTAATTTAATGTGGTCTTTACTTGACTCACTTGGGGCAACAAGCTGGGGTTGTCTGAGAATACCAAAGTTTAAAGTGATGTCTACAGCCTACCTCTGCTATTGAAAGAATCATACTCTTAGGCCCCACACCATTTCAGTCCATCTTCCTGTCTATGGTTTGTTTACTTCCTCCTTAGCGTGGACATGGTCACCTGCTCCTCTGGAGCCAGCCACTGGCTTCAGTGGTGACGTGTCTCTTGTGGATACATCACTGCTAAAGCCAGTCAGTTATTGCAGTGGAGCAGGTAACCATGTGCATGCCAGGGAGCAAGGAAACAAGCAGTGGATTGGAAGATGGACATGCGGGGAGCAGGCGAGCAGAATCGGTGTGGCGGCAAGATGCTTTCAACATGCAGCAGGCTTAGGGGATACAGTGTCTCCATGAAGGCACAGGCTTAGGGCAATAATATAAATAATAAAGATAATTTATGTATACCGTCTCTTTAGTGGGCAACAGGGAAATCAAACACCTCACTATCCCTCTGGTTTGTGTTGCACCAACACCTGGAAGCTGACACTCTGGTTTGGTCAGAAGATGCTAAATTAACCTCAGTTTTGCTTACAAACATATTTTCAATGCAATACATTTACAACCCAGTGCGGTATATCACAGCTCATTACATCAGTGAGGCTCATCTACAGTGTCTATCGTATCCTGCCCAGATGAGTAGCTACCAAGCCCTGGCGCCTTAGGAGACATAGGAGGCATAAGAAGACACCAGTATTAGGGTCCATTCACACATCCGTATATGTTTTGCGGATCCGCAAAACACAGACACCGGCAATGTGCGTTCCGCATTTCAGTTTTAATACCTTGAGGAGTGTAGTTTTTAGATGGGGTCACTTTTATGGAGTTTCTACTCTAGGGGTGCATCGGGGGGCTTCAAATGGGACATGGTGTAAAAAAAAACAGTCCAGCAAAACCTGCCTTCCAAAAACCGTATGGCATTCCTTTCCTTCTGCGCCCTGCCGTGTGCCCGTACAGCAGTTTACGACCACATATGGGGTGTTTCTGTAAACTACAGAATCAGGGCCATAAATATTGAGTTTGGTTTGGCTGTTAAATTTTGAAATTGTATCTCTATTTTCCATTAATTCTTGTGGAACACCTAAAGGGTTAACGACATTTGTAAAATCAGTTTTGAATACCTTGAGGGGTGTAGTTTCTTAGATGGAGTCACTTTTAAGGATTTTCTACTTTAGGGGTGCATCAGGGGGGCTTCAAATGGGATATGGTGTAAAAAAAAACAGTCCAGCAAAACCTGCCTTCCAAAAACTGTGTCGCATTCCTTTCCTTCTGCGCCCTGCCGTGTGCCCGTACAGCGGTTTATGACCACATATGGGGTGTTTCTGTAAACTACAGAATCAGGGCCATAATTATTGAGTTTGGTTTGGCTGTTAACCCTTGCTTTGTAACTGGAAAAAAATTATTAAAGGGAATCTGTCACCTATTTTGACCCTATTAAACCGTTAAAATAGCAATGTGCAATAAAGAACCTTCTTACCTACATGTGTCTTCTTTCTTTTATTCAACGATTTTTGTGATATGTAAATGAGGTTCCAAGGTGCCCAGAGGGGCGTTATTGCTCTGCTCTGGTGCCCAGTAACGCCCCTCTTTAGTGCCCAGCCGGCCTTTCTTCCAAGCCCAGCACGCCTCCTCATAAATAAATGTCCTCCCACATACTGGCCGAACTGCGCCGCCCCCTCCCCACCACATCATTTAATTTATTCATTGCACCATTGTGCTTCCTCCTCTCTTAGCCTACGGCGCCGCCCCCTCCCGATTACGTAATTTAATTTATTCACTTCATCGGGCGTTCCTTCTTCCTCTCTTGGCCTACGGCGCCGCCCCCTCCCATTATGTCACATGTATTCATAGCACCGGCCCTCCCTTCCTCTCCTCCTGTCTCAGAGGCAACAGCGCTCGGATTATGTCACTGGGCTCAGCGCATGCCCAGTGACAATATTGAGGCTGTATCCCTCTGGAACAGGAGAATCGTGCAGGCACTCACCGATACTGCGCCTGCGCGGGATTTCTGAGGACAGGAGAGGAGGAAGGGAGGGCCGGTGCTATGAATACATGTGACGTAATGGGAGGGGGCGGCGCCGTAAGCCAAGAGAGGAGGAAGGAACGCCCGATGAAGTGAATAAATTAAATGACGTGGTGGGGAGGGGGCGGCGCGGTTCGGCCAGTATGTGGGAGGACATTTATTTATGAGGAGGCGTGCTGGGCTTGGAAGAAAGGCCGGCTGGGCACTGCAGAGGGGCGTTACTGGGCACCAGAGCAGAGTAATAACGCCCCTCTGGGCACCTTGGAATCTCATTTACATATCAGAAAAATCGCTTTTTTATAAGAATGAAAAGTTGAATAAAAGAAAGAAGACACATGTAGGTAAGAAGGTTCTTTATTGCACATTGCTATTTTAACGGTTTAATAGGGTCAAAATAGGTGACAGATTCCCTTTAAAATTTAAAATCTGCCAAAAAAGTGAAATTTTGGCAGATTAACGACGTTTGTAAAATCAGTTTTGAATACCTTGAGGGGTGTAGTTTCTAGAATGGGGTCATTTTTGGGTGGTTTCTATTATGTAAGCCTCGCAAAGTGACTTCAGACCTGTAGTGGTCCCTAAAAATTGGGTTTTTGAAAATGTCTGAAAAATTTCAAGATTTGCTTCTAAACTTCTAAGCCTTGTAACAGCCCCAAAAAATACAATATCATTCCCAAAATGATCCAAACATGAAGTAGACATATGGGGAATGTAAAGTAATAACTATTTTTGGAGTTATTACTATGTATTATAGAAGTAGAGAAATTGAAACTTGGAAATTTGCAATTTTATACAAATTTTAGGTACATTTGGTATTTTTTATAAATAAAAATTTATTTTTTTGACTTCATTTTACCAGTGTCATGAAGTATAATATGTGACGAAAAAACTATCTCAGAATGGCCTGGATAAGTCAAAGCGTTTTAAAGTTATCAGCACTTAAAGTGACACTGGTCAGATTTGCAAAAAATGGCCAAGTCCTTAAGGTGAAATAGGGCTGAGTCCTTAAGGGGTTAAACAAAGAGGGGGGGGGGGCATAAAATAACATAAAAAAATTAATATATATCAGAATTCTTCTTTAAGTGAAGGGAGCCATGATGCAGTATATAAACAATAAGCACTTAAAGGCATAGCAGCAGTAATGTAACATTGCAACTAGTTGGAGCGACCACTGCAATAGGGTCAACATTAATTGATTCCAACAACAGCTTGATATCAATCTCATAAAGGCGAATAGAGAAACTGACTTTCTGTCCACAGAGCAGATGCCATGGGGTCCGGCGCGTTTCTTTGGTGGTCACATGTTCTAACTGGTATAAGTGACAGAGGCTGAAAGTACTGTACTTCGTTACCTTGTTAAACATGCAGTTATGTATAGCAGCTCACAAAAAAATGAGGGGGAGAAACATTTTTTTCTGTGAAAATAATCTGCTCCCATGCGTTTCATGTTTTTTGACCTATGTCATGACATCATTCTGCCCTCTTCACCGCTCTATCCTCGAGGCTGCACTCAGAACATTGTATACTTGATACTATCAATTATGTATTTCACCCAGAGTATTATATATAACACTGTACGACATTATTACAGTGAGATACATAGCAGCTTGGTTGCTAGTAGATATATATATATACTAGTGGTCGTGGAATGCTGCTTGTATTGACTATCGCCCATATATTATCAGCAGATGCTGTGTACAGGGAGCGCCGCTGTCCTCACATTCCTCCAAATTTTTACATCTAGACACTTCTCATGCTGGGGAAACTGTTTACAGAGTCAAAGTGGGTGGCTGCCCCCATGGAGCTGTTCAGATGTGAAATGACTCTAGCCGAGTTATTTACTTACAGCATTGTCAAGAGAGCAGAAATGTTAGCCCCCTGGAATAATATACAGTACCGCAAGTTTCTGCTATTACACAAAGCAGCTGCTGCCTCACAACCCTGCATACCGCCTACTAATCTACAGCGCCGTAGGGTGCAGCGCTTTATAGTGATGCTGCGCCTTTTGCAGCGCTGAGGTCATGGGTTGGGTTCTGACCAAGGCACCACCTGCTTGGAGTTGTGCTTGAGATATGTCTTCTCTCTAAACATTCAAGTTTCTTCCCACAATCCAAAACTGTGCTGGTGGGTGCACTGACTCCTCATTTGAGGTGTTGTTCACTTTGAACAATTGTATTCCACTACTTACCTTCCCCGATTACTACTGGGGCAATCAGCTTTTAAAGGGGTTGTCTCACCCCCAATTACCCAGAAAACTTCTGGGAGAAACCTAATCAGTGCATTACACAAATAACCCACTGATGGGCAATGTGCACATTTTCATCTCTTTCGGCAGGACTGTCCCCAGATTTAAAGGGGTTGTCTCACTTCAGCAAATGGCATTTATCATGTAGAGAAAGTTAATGCAAGCCACTTACTAATGTATTGTTATTATCCATATTGCGTCCTGCAAGGCACTTACTAATGTATTGTTATTATCCATATTGCCTCCTTTGCTGGCTGGATTCATTTTTCTATCACATTATAGACTGCTTTTATCCATGGGTTACGACCACCCTGCAATCCAGCAGCGGTGGACGTGCTTGCGCACTGTATAAAAAAGCACAGGCCTGTCTGGTGGCTGGGACTGCTGGGGAGAGCATTGGCACGCATGTGCAGCAGATCCTATATCCGGCCACCTCATATCTGTGCAGCAGCGGTGGTCGCAAACCCTGGAAACGAGCAGTGTTTAATATGATGGGAAAATGAATCCAGCCAGCAAAGGAGGCAATATGGACAATCACAATGCATTAGTAAGTGCCTTGTATTAACTTTCTCTACATGATAAATGCTATTTGCTGAAGTGCCACAACCCCTTTGGGGACAGTCCTGCAGAAAGACATGAAAATGTGCACATTGCCCATCAGTGGGTTATTTGTGTAATGCACTGTGTAGGTTTCTGGGTAATTGGGCGTTATGGAAGTAATGCAAGGGCATCCTTTATAAAAGGTCACATAGGAAGGGAAAGTCTAAAATGGAGAACTGATTTAGGTCATGTTCACACACAGACCAGTGTTAATGCAGTTTTTGAAGTAATTTTTACCAAAAACAGGAGTGAATAGGAAATTTTGAAATCTTTCCTTTTTCTCTCCTTCTCTTTTGTCGTTCACACCTTGGCTAAAAAAAAAAACAATACATATAAGAACTGTATGAAATTGTTCCACTGTGAAACTGGCCTCGGGGTCTGATTCTTACATGCTGTCTTTTCTGCCATTGTTGAGCTAAACAGGAGTAGATCCAAAAAAAAGGCAAAGCGAGTCCTTCTTTTATACTTTTTTTTGCCTTGGATACAATCTTGTCTTGTTCTCATGCAGTTGGCCCAGGGGTCAGAGATTTAATTAAACTGGGGTTTCACAGCATAATGGAGCCACCCACTAGTTAAGATAAAACTGTGGAGTTACCTTGGCCATGCTTCAAGTTATTATTAGGCCCCTTTCACACGGGCGAGAATTCCGCGCGGGTGCAATCCGTGAGGTGATCGCATTGCACCTGCACTGAATCCAGACCCATTCACTTCAATGGGGCTGTGCAGATAAGCGGTGATTTTCACGCATCACTTGTGCGTTGCGTTAAAATCCCAGCATGTTCTATATTCTGCGTTTTTCACGCAACGCAGGCTCCATAGAAGTGAATGGGGCTGCGTGAAAATCGCAAGCATCCGCAAGCAAGTGTGGATGCAATGTGATTTTCACGCATGGTTGCTAGGAGATGATGTTAGTAAATTGATAAAAGTGAATTTACTGTATTATTTTCCCTTATAACACGGTTATAAAGGAAAATAATAGCATTCTTAATACAGAATGCTTAGTAAAATGTTGCTTGAGGGGTTAAAAAATAAAAAAAATTAACTCACCTCATCCACTTGATCGCGCAGCCGGCATCGTCTTCTTTCTTCTTCTTTCAGGACCTGCAAAAGGACATTTGATGATGTAATGTCGCTCACCACGTAGTGAGAGCGGTGACGTCAGCGCAGGTCCTGCACTGACGTCACTGCGCTCACCACAGCCTTAGTGTAAGCTCTAGTGCCTTCTCAAACAGCTGATCAGCGGGAGTCCCATGTGTGTCCCGGAAAACCCCTTTAAGATAAAGGTTCAGTCAAACTTTATTCAGTCAATCTTTTTTTTAACTGATGCCTTTCTGAGAAACGGAGGTTAAAAATGGACCCATTCAATTGTATGGAGCAGCCTGTCAGTGAAAAACGGACAAGATAGAACATGTTCTATACTAAAAGTATATTTCTAATTAAATAGTAGCATAATTAAAGTGGAGCTTTGATTATAAACAATTTTTGAATAGTATGAGCACAGGTAAGAAACGTTGTGATATATAGCATATAAGAAAAAATGCCTCTTTCTCCACTTATCCAGCTCATTTCCATCCATCTCTCTAGGACGGTGAGGGGTCTATTGGGTTTCTATAAACATCACATCATGCTTAGGCCTCATGCGCACGACTGTAGTTATGGTCCGCATCCGAGCCGCAGTTTTTGCGGCTCGGAATGCGGACCCATTCACTTCAATGGGGCCGCAAAAGATGCGGACAGCACTCTGTGTGCTGGCCGCATCCGTTGCTCCATTCCGAGGCCCACGCTAAAAAAATATACAGTAGCATGTCCTATTCTTGTCCATTTTGCGGACAAGAATAGGCATGTCTACAATGGGCCGCCCGTTCCGCAAATTGCGGAAGGAACACGGACGGCTTCTGTTTTTTGCGGATCCGCGGTTTGCGGACCGCAAAAAACATCACGGTCGTGTGCATGAGGCCTTATGGAAAGGGTAGGTCAGTGGCGTAACTACCGGGGAAGCAGGGGAAGCGACTGCTTCGGGGCCCGGGCTGACAGGGGGCCCGGCACCCAACAGCGTGTCCTGTCTATCCCTGAGGCACACACTCTGAGCTACGAGACCCTTGTATTTAAATCTCATTTAACATGTCTTTCAGAAAAGTTTTTCCTGGGATTCGAACTCTCGACCTTTCACATCAGAGGCAAGGCAAGGAGGGGGGGGGGGCTATTGGCGCCATGATACTGGCACATGGAGGGGGGAGGAGAGGGGCACTTGATACTGGCACATTAGGGGGCAGGGGGAGAGGATGGCACTATGATATTGGCACATGGGGGGGAGGGGGCAAGAAATGGACGAATCATGAGGGGCAGAAATGTTAAATTTGCCCAAATGTAGATTCGCTACCGGCCCTGGATAGGTGTATAGTGTGAATCCAGCACAGTAGTGTGTGTGGTGTATGTAGCAGAGCTGTATGCGACACAGGGATGTATAATGTGCACAGCAGAGCTGTGTATGTAAAATGTGCAACACAGTGATATATAATGTGCCACTTAGAGCTGTGTGTGTAGCAGAGCTGTGTATGTAAAATGTGCAACACAGTGATATATAATGTGCCACTTAGAGCTGTGTGTGTAGCAGGCTGTGTATGTAAAATGTGCAAAAACCCTGATGCTCTCAAAAAGAGCAAGCAATATAAAACATTGTAGTTTGATACCTTTTACCCCTTAAAGACCGGGCCCATTTTCATTTTTACATTAGCCATAACCTTTTTATTTTTTCATTCACATAGTCATATGAGGGCTTTTTTTGTGTGGGACAAGATGCATTTTTTAAATGTCACCGCTTAATTTACCATGTCTTGTATCAGAAAGCAGGAAAAAAATAAATTCTTTGTGGGTTAAAAAAAATAAAACAAAAAACACACAATTCCGCCAAGGTTTTTGAGGTTTTGACATCACGGCGTTCACTAAAAATGATGTCTTTATTCTGCGGCTCAATACGATACAAAACTTGTATAGTTTTTATTTGGTTTAATTACTTTAAAAAATTACTTTTCTATATTTCGGTCTATGTGAGGGCTTGTTTTTGTGTAACGATCAGTAGTTTTCTTGGGGGGGAGAGGGCCCCATACAAAAATTTGCTGTGGGGCCCAGTCACTTCTAGTTACGCCCCTGGGGTTGGTCACCCGAAACTTTGCATTAGCAGGTACCATGGTAGATTGTTTGAATAGATTTAAGCCATCCACTATGGGACTGGGGCACAATGAATGAACATTGTGATATGGATGTATTACTGCTCTAAATGACATATACAAAAGTCAAACTTTCCAAAAAAGCTTGATCAGTGCACGATTTCTTTATCTGGATATTGCTGAGGCGGGTATGGATATATCCTTCTTCTATACTGTATATTGCAAACGTGTCCTCATGTGGTGAGGTATTCGACGCTGTATGTAAAGGGTGCGCTCGAAGCGGCCTGGAATCTGGTACATACCCAGGTGTTTAGAAACATCTGTCACTTTCAGCCACATCTGTCTCAGTTTCCCTCTACGAGTATAATGCATCTTCCTGCATATTAATTTCCCAGTATCAGTTTCCATTCAAGAACTGTGAACTCAAAACTTAACAACAATCAGCTTCAAAAACCTAAGCTAACATGAGATAAAGATGTACAGTACAGTGTACATTTTGACAAGCGTCTGCCAGCACTCCTGACCTGTTTTTTTTGTTGTAAATAAATATATTCTCTATAATAATCTATTTTTTTAAAACTCTGAATTATGATGTTCCTCTGTTACTCCTGCTAGAAATGTGTGACTACCCTGACAGCTGGGTGTTACCAGGTGTCACTGCAGTAAGTCCAGTTGCTTTGATTTATTCTTTACAGACTTACTAAATTGTGGCTTTAGGGGTTAAAAAATAGAAATAAAATAACTCACCTCATCCTGTTGTTCGCGCAGCCGACATCTTCTTCTTTCTTCTTCTTTCAGGACCTGCCAAAGGACCTTTGATGACCTAATCGCGCTCACCACGTGGTAAGCGTGGTGACGTCAGCGCAGGTCCTGCTGAATGAAGATAGAAGATTTCTATCTTCATTCAGCAGGACCTGCGTTGAGGTCATCAAAGGTCCTTTGGCAGGTCCTGAAAGAAGAAGAAAGAAGAAGATGTCGGCTGCGCGAACAACAGATGAGGTGAGGTTTTTTTTTTGTTTTTTTTTAACCCCTAAAGTCAAATTTTAGTAAGGATTCTGTATTAAGAATGATATTTTTTTCCCTTATAACCATATTATAAGGGAAAATAATAAAATATACAGAACACCGAACCCGAACTTCAGTGAAGAAGTCCGGGTTCGGGTCTGGTTACCACAGTCAGTTTTTTATTACGCGCAAAAAGCATTGCACCCGCGTGATAAAAATTGAACATCAGAACGCAATCGCAGTCAATACTGACTTCAATTGCGTACCTACTCGCACGATTTTCCCTGACCGCAGACGCAAAGCATCCAGACATAATCCGGACAAGCTCGTCTGCACGGGGCCTAAGTGTTACATAGCATCATAAATTTACATAATGCTATGCGATCCGGGCAGTGCTGGAAGTTCAGGACGGGTGCTGTCTTAGGGTGGGTTCACATCTGCGTTCTGGATTCCGTTATGGCTTTCCGTTATAAAATGGTTATAACGGAAAATAACGGAATCCATAAGACGGAAGGACGGATCCGTTATGCTGCCCATAGACTTGTATTATGGCGGAAAGTAAAACTGAAGCCTTTAAAAGCCATTCCATTTTTCTTTCCGTCTTAATAGAAGTCTATGGAGAAGCATCCGTCTGGTTTCCGTTATGCAGAACGGAAAAAAAAGTCCTTCCCCATAGACTTCTATTAAGACGGATCAAAACGGAATGCCTCTAAAGGCTTCCATTTTGACTTCCATCTTACAGATTCCGTTATATTCCATTATAACCATTTTATAATGGAAAGCCACAAGGGAATCCAAAACGCAGATGTGAACCCATCCTTATACTCACGCTCGGAGTGTACAACTCGCTCGTCTAAAAGCGGCCTATCTCACATGTCAAATCAGTGCTGACCGAGCCATACGGTTTAGGGACACACCCTTTTGACGATGAGAATGGTAATACCCAATTGTCATTTGATTCATTAATTTCTAGGAGGAATAACAGAGGAACGGCACATTACAAAGTTATAAAAAAAAAAGAGGCTCAAGAGTTGTTATTTCATAGGGAATACAGGCATTCACTCAGACAGACATTTCAGGAATGGGAACAGCTGCTACTGTATTTAAGTTAAAATAAGTCTTTAGGTGTAACACCTTTAGGCCTCTTTCACACGGCCGTGTGCTGGCCGGGCCCGTGCTGCGGACCACAAATTGCGTTCCGCAATGCACGGGCACCGACCATGGGGCAGCCACATTCAGATGGCGGACCCATTCACTTAAATGGTGTCCGCGAACCGTCCGTTCCGCAAAAAGATTTTTTTGCCGAACAGAAGCACGGAACGGAACTCCGTAGTGCTTCCATGGGGTTCTGTTCCTTGCTTCCGTTCCCCACTGCATCTCCGGATTTGCGGACCCATTCAAGTGCAAATGGCCGGTGCCCCATGTATTAACCACAGCGGGGGAAGGGCCGTGTGCAAGAGGCCTTACTATAAGGCCTCTTTCACACAGGCGAGATTTCCGTGCGTGTGCAATGCGTGAGGTGAACGCATTGCACCCGCACTGAATCCGGACCCATTAATTTCTATGGGGCTGTGCACATGAGTGGTAATTTTCACGCATCCCTCGTGCGTTGCGTGAAAATCGCAGCATGCTCTATTTTGTCCGTTTTTCACGCAACGCAGGCCTCATAGAAGTGAATGGGGCTGCATGAAAATCGCAAGCATCCGCAAGCAAGTGCGGATGCGGTGCGATTTTCACGCATGGTTGCTAGGTGACGATCGGTATGGGGACCCGATCTTTATTATTTTCCCTTATAACATGGTTATAAGGGAAAATAATAGCATTTTGAATACAGAATGCATAGTACAATAGGGATGGAGGGGTTAAAAATTTAAAAAATTAACTCACCTCCTCCTCTTGATCGCGTAGTTGCCGGTCTCTTCTTACTTCTTTAATCATGAGCTGCCGGCTAAAAGACCTCACATGGTCCAATCACATGGTCCATCACCGTGGTGATGGACCATGTGATTGGACCATGTAATGAGCTCAGTGAAGTCACCATAGGCCCTGAAGAAAGAGTTTTTTCACGGATCCGTTCTGCATCTGAGTTTTTTTTTTCTCTGATTTAAGTCCTCTTCCGTTCAATTATTGCACAAAACATATCCATATGGTTTCCATATTTGATCCATTTTTTGTGGATCAGAAACGGAAACAGTAACTTATTAACTACCTCCAGAACGCTGTACGCACAGACGCGTCCTGGAGGTGGTTGATTCATTCCTCCTGGACGCGCCGGCGCGTCCTCTCGCGAGACGCGAGATTTCCTGTGAACGCGCGCACACAGGCGCGCGCGCTCACAGGAACGGAAGGTAAGAGAGTTGATCTCCAGCCTGCCAGCGGCGATCGTTCGCTGGCAGGCTGGAGATGTGTTTTTTTTAACCCCTAACAGGTATATTAAACGCTGTTTTGATAACAGCGTCTAATATACCTGCTACCTGGTCCTCTGGTGGTCCCCTTTGTTTGGATCGACCACCAGAGGACACAGGTAGCTCAGTAAAGTAGCACCAAGCACCACTACACTACACTACACCCCCCCCCCCCGTCACTTATTAACCCCTTATTAGCCCCTGATCACCCCTGATCACCCCATATAGACTCCCTGATCACCCCCCTGTCATTGATCAACCCCCTGTAAAGCTCCATTCAGACGTCCGCATGATTTTTACGGATGCACTGATAGATGGATCGGATCCGCAAAACGCATCCGGACGTCTGAATGAAGCCTTACAGGGGCGTGATCAATGACTGTGGTGATCACCCCATATAGACTCCCTGATCACCCCCCTGTAAAGCTCCATTCAGATGTCCGCATGATTTTTACGGATGCACTGATAGATGGATCGGATCCGCAAAACGCATCCGGACGTCTGAATGAAGCCTTACAGGGGCATGATCAATGACTGTGGTGATCACCCCATATAGACTCCCTGATCACCCCCCTGTCATTGATTACCCCCCTGTCATTGATCACCCCCCTGTAAAGCTCCATTCAGATGTCCGCATGATTTTTACGGATGCACTGATAGATGGATCGGATCCGCAAAACGCATACGGACGTCTGAATGAAGCCTTACAGGGGCGTGATCAATGACTGTGGTGATAACCCCATATAGACTCCCTGATCACCCCCCTGTCATTGATTACACCCCTGTCATTGATTAACCCCCTGTAAAGCTCCATTCAGATGTCCGCATGATTTTTACGGATCCACTGATAGATGGATCGGATCCGCAAAACGCATCCGGACGTCTGAATGAAGCCTTACAGGGGCGTGATCAATGACTGTGGTGATCACCCCATATAGACTCCCTGATCACCCCCCTGTCATTGATCACCCCCCTGTCATTGATCACCCCCCTGTAAAGCTCCATTCAGACGTCCGCATGATTTTTACGGATCCACTGATAGATGGATCGGATCCGCAAAACGCATCCGGACGTCTGAATGAAGCCTTACAGTGGCGTGATCAATGACTGTGGTGATCACCCCATATAGACTCCCTGATCACCCCCCTGTAAAGCTCCATTCAGATGTCCGCATGATTTTTACGGATGCACTGATAGATGGATCGGATCCGCAAAACGCATCCGGACGTCTGAATGAAGCCTTACAGGGGCATGATCAATGACTGTGGTGATCACCCCATATAGACTCCCTGATCACCCCCCGTCATTGATTACACCCCTGTCATTGATCACCCCCCTGTAAAGCTCCATTCAGATGTCTGCATGATTTTTACGGATGCACTGATAGATGGATCGGATCCGCAAAACGCATACGGACGTCTGAATGAAGCCTTACAGGGGCGTGATCAATGACTGTGGTGATCACCCCATATAGACTCCCTGATCACCCCCCTGTCATTGATTACACCCCTGTCATTGATCAACCCCCTGTAAAGCTCCATTCAGATGTCCGCATGATTTTTACGGATCCACTGATAGATGGATCGGATCCGCAAAACGCATCCGGACGTCTGAATGAAGCCTTACAGGGGCGTGATCAATGACTGTGGTGATCACCCCATATAGACTCCCTGATCACCCCCCTGTCATTGATTACCCCCCTGTCATTGATTACCCCCCTGTAAAGCTCCATTCAGACGTCCGCATGATTTTTACGGATCCACTGATAGATGGATCGGATCCGCAAAACGCATCCGGACGTCTGAATGAAGCCTTACAGGGGCGTGATTAATGACTGTGGTGATCACCCCATATAGACTCCCTGATCACCCCCCTGTAAAGCTCCATTCAGATGTCCGCATGATTTTTACGGATGCACTGATAGATGGATCGGATCCGCAAAACGCATCCGGACGTCTGAATGAAGCCTTACAGGGGCATGATCAATGACTGTGGTGATCACCCCATATAGACTCCCTGATCACCCCCCGTCATTGATTACACCCCTGTCATTGATCACCCCCCTGTAAAGCTCCATTCAGATGTCCGCATGATTTTTACGGATCCACTGATAGATGGATCGGATCCGCAAAACGCATCCGGACGTCTGAATGAAGCCTTACAGGGGCGTGATCAATGACTGTGGTGATCACCCCATATAGACTCCCTGATCACCCCCCTGTCATTGATTACACCCCTGTCATTGATCAACCCCCTGTAAAGCTCCATTCAGATGTCCGCATGATTTTTACGGATCCACTGATAGATGGATCGGATCCGCAAAACGCATCCGGACGTCTGAATGAAGCCTTACAGGGGCGTGATCAATGACTGTGGTGATCACCCCATATAGACTCCCTGATCACCCCCCTGTCATTGATTACCCCCCTGTAAAGCTCCATTCAGACGTCCGCATGATTTTTACGGATCCACTGATAGATGGATCGGATCCGCAAAACGCATCCGGACGTCTGAATGAAGCCTTACAGGGGCGTGATCAATGACTGTGGTGATCACCCCATATAGACTCCCTGATCACCCCCCTGTCATTGATTACCCCCCTGTCATTGATTACCCCCCTGTAAAGCTCCATTCAGACGTCCGCATGATTTTTACGGATCCACTGATAGATGGATCGGATCCGCAAAACGCATCCGGACGTCTGAATGAAGCCTTACAGGGGCATGATCAATGACTGTGGTGATCACCCCATATAGACTCCCTGATCACCCCCCTGTCATTGATTACCCCCCTGTAAAGCTCCATTCAGATGTCAGCATGATTTTTACGGATGCACTGATAGATGGATCGGATCCGCAAAACGCATCTGGACGTCTGAATGAAGCCTTACAGGGGCATGATCAATGACTGTGGTTATCACCCCATATAGACTCCCTGATCACCCCCCTGTCATTGATCACCCCCCTGTCATTGATTACCCCCCTGTCATTGATTACCCCCCTGTAAAGCTCCATTCAGATGTCCGCATGATTTTTACGGATGCACTGATAGATGGATCGGATCCGCAAAACGCATACGGACGTCTGAATGAAGCCTTACACGGGCGTGATCAATGACTGTGGTTATCACCCCATATAGACTCCCTGATCACCCCCCTGTCATTGATCACCCCCCTGTCATTGATCACCCCCCTGTCATTGATCACCCCCCTGTCATTGATCACACCCCTGTCATTGATCACCCCCCTGTCATTGATCACCCCTCTGTAAGGCTCCATTCAGACATTTTTTTGGCCCAAGTTAGCGGAATTATTATTTTTTTTTCTTACAAAGTCTCATATTCCACTAACTTGTGTCAAAAAATAAAATCTCACATGAACTCACCATACCCCTCACGGAATCCAAATGCGTAAAATTTTTTAGACATTTATATTCCAGACTTCTTCTCACGCTTTAGGGCCCCTAGAATGCCAGGGCAGTATAAATACCCCACATGTGACCCCATTTCGGAAAGAAGACACCCCCAGGTATTCCGTGAGGGGCATATTGAGTCCATGAAAGATTGAAATTTTTGTCCCAAGTTAGCAGAACAGGAGACTTTGTGAGAAAAAAATTAAAAATATCAATTTCCGCTAACTTGTGCCAAAAAAAAAAAATTTCTATGAACTCGCCATGCCCCTCATTGAATACCTTGGGGTGTCTTCTTTCCAAAATGGGGTCACATGTGGGGTATTTATACTGCCCTGGCATTCTAGGGGCCCCAAAGCGTGAGAAGAAGTCTGGTATCCAAATGTCTAAAAATGCCCTCCTAAAAGGAATTTGGGCACCTTTGCGCATCTAGGCTGCAAAAAAGTGTCACACATCTGGTATCACTGTACTCAGGAGAAGTTGGGGAATGTGTTTTGGGGTGTCATTTTACATATACCCATTCTGGGTGAGAGAAATATCTTGGTCAAATGCCAACTTTGTATAAAAAAATGGGAAAAGTTGTCTTTTGTCAAGATATTTCTCTCACCCAGCAAGGGTATATGTAAAATGACACCCCAAAACACATTCCCCAACTTCTCCTGAATACGGCGATACCACATGTGTGACACTTTTTTGCAGCCTAGGTGGGCAAAGGGGCCCATATTCCAAAGAGCACCTTTAGGATTTCACAGGTCATTTACCTACTTACCACACATTAGGGCCCCTGGAAAATGCCAGGGCAGTATAACTACCCCACAAGTGACCCTATTTTGGAAAGAAGACACCCCAAGGTATTCCGTGAGGGGCATGGCGAATTCCTTGAATTTTTTATTTTTTGTCACAAGTTAGTGGAAAATGCTGATTTTCTTTTTTTTTTTTTTCATACAAAGTCTCATATTCCACTAACTTGTGACAAAAAATAAAAACTTCCATGAACTCACTATGCCCATCAGCGAATACCTTGGGGTCTCTTCTTTCCAAAATGGGGTCACTTGTGGGGTAGTTATACTGCCCTGGCATTCTAGGGGCCCAAATGTGTGGTAAGCAGTTTGAAATCAAATTCTGTAAAAAATGACCTGTGAAATCCGAAAGGTGCTCTTTGGAATATGGGCCCCTTTGCCCACCTAGGCTGCAAAAAAGTGTCACACATCTGGTATCTCTGTACTCAGGAGAAGTTGGGGAATGTGTTTTGGGGTGTCATTTTACATATACCCATGCTGGGTGAGAGAAATATCTTGGCAAAAGACAACTTTTCCAATTTTTTTATACAAAGTTGGCATTTGACCAAGATATTTATCTCATCCAGCATGGGTATATGTAAAAAGACACCCCAAAACACATTCCTCAACTTCTCCTGAATACAGAGATACCAGATGTGTGACACTTTTTTGCAGCCTAGGTGGGCAAAGGGGCCCATATTCCAAAGAGCACCTTTCGGATTTCACAGGTCATTTTTTACAGAATTTGATTTCAAACTCCTTACCACACATTTGGGCCCCTAGAATGCCAGGGCAGTATAACTACCCCACAAGTGACCCCATTTTGGAAAGAAGAGACCCCAAGGTATTCGCTGATGGGCATAGTGAGTTCATGGAAGTTTTTATTTTTTGTCACAAGTTAGTGGAATATGAGACTTTGTATGAAAAAAAAATAAAAAATAAAAATCATCATTTTCCACTAACTTGTGACAAAAAATAAAAAATTCTAGGAACTTGCCATGCCCCTCACGGAATACCTTGGGGTGTCTTCTTTCCAAAATGGGGTCACTTGTGGCGTAGTTATACTGCCCTGGCATTCTAGGGGCCCAAATGTGTGGTAAGGAGTTTGAAATCAAATTCTGTAAAAAATGACCTGTGAAATCCGAAAGGTGCTCTTTGGAATATGGGCCCCTTTGCCCACCTAGGCTGCAAAAAAGTGTCACACATCTGGTATCTCCGTACTCAGGAGAAGTTGGGGAATGTGTTTTGGGGTGTCATTTTACATATACCCATGCTGGGTGAGAGAAATATCTTGGCAAAAGACAACTTTTCCCATTTTTTTATACAAAGTTGGCATTTGACCAAGATATTTATCTCACCCAGCATGGGTATATGTAAAAAGACACCCCAAAACACATTCCTCAACTTCTCCTGAATACAGAGATACCAGATGTGTGACACTTTTTTGCAGCCTAGGTGGGCAAAGGGGCCCATATTCCAAAGAGCACCTTTCGGATTTCACAGGTCATTTTTTACAGAATTTGATTTCAAACTCCTTACCACACATTTGGGCCCCTAGAATGCCAGGGCAGTATAACCACCCCACAAGTGACCCCATTTTGGAAAGAAGAGACCCCAAGGTATTTCGTGATGGGCATAGTGAGTTCATAGAAGTTTTTATTTTTTGTCACAAGTTAGTGGAATATGAGACTTTGTAAGAAAAAAATAAAAATAAAAAATCATCATTTTCCGCTAACTTGTGACAAAAAATAAAAAGTTCTATGAACTCACTATGCCCATCAGCGAATACCTTAGGGTGTGTACTTTCCGAAATGGGGTCATTTGTGGGGTGTTTGTACTGTCTGGGCATTGTAGAACCTCAGGAAACATGACAGGTGCTCAGAAAGTCAGAGCTGCTTCAAAAAGCGGAAATTCACATTTTTGTACCATAGTTTGTAAACGCTATAACTTTTACCCAAACCATTTTTTTTTTACCCAAACATTTTTTTTTAATCAAAGACATGTAGAACAATAAATTTAGAGCAAAATTTATATATGGATGTCGTTTTTTTTGCAAAATTTTACAACTGAAAGTGAAAAATGTCATTTTTTTGCAAAAAAAATCGTTAAATTTCGATTAATAACAAAAAAAGTAAAAATGTCAGCAGCAATGAAATACCACCAAATGAAAGCTCTATTAGTGAGAAGAAAAGGAGGTAAAATTCATTTGGGTGGTAAGTTGCATGACCGAGCAATAAACGGTGAAAGTAGTGTAGGTCAGAAGTGTAAAAAGTAGCCTGGTCTTTCAGGGTGTTTAAGCACTGGGGGCTGAGGTGGTTAATCACCAAACACATGAGCAATATGGGCTGGGCATAGCATTTCTACAGTATGGATTCGCAAAATACGGATGACATACAGATGTGTTCCGTGTGCGTTTCGTATTTTTTGCGGACCCATTGATTTTAATGTGGCCTCGGACCGTGATTTGTGGACAATAATAGGACATGCACTACTTTTTTGCGGAACGGCCATGCGGACAAATGGAAACGGAATACACACTGAAGTTACCGTATTTTCTACTGCATTAAAGTGAATGGTTCCTTATACGGTCCGTAAAAAAAATGCGGAAGCGGAAAGAAAATACGTTTGTGTGCATGAGCCCTAAATGTCACAGCTGTTAAAGGGGTTGTCTCACTTCAGCAAATTATATTTATCATATAGAGATAGTTAATACAAGCCATTTACTAATCTATTGTGAGGTGCAGCAGCGCAGATATGAGGTAGCTGGGATGGCAGCTGCTGTGTATGTGTGCCTATGTGTGCTCCTGTGGTCCTGTCAACCAGAAAGGTTGGCGTTTTTTCCCCTAGCATGCAATCATGACCACCGCTGCTAGTTTACAGAGTGGTCATAACCCCTGGAAACAAGCAGTGTATAATGGGGTGGAAAAGTGAATCCAGCCAGAAAAGGTAATATGGATAATCAAAATACATTAGTAACTGCCTTGTATTAACTTTCTCTACAAGATAAATGCCATTTGCTGAAGTGAGACAACCCCTTTAAATATATATATACTGTATATATATACACTCACCTAAAGAATTATTAGGAACACCTGTTCTATTTCTCATTATTGCAATTATCTAGTCAACTAATCACATGGCAGTTGCTTCAATGCATTTAGGGTTGTGGTCCTGGTCAAGACAATCTCCTGAACTCCAAACTGAATGTCAGAATGGGAAATAAAGGTGATTTAAGCAATTTTGAGCGTGGCATGGTTGTTGGTGCCAGACGGGCCGGTCTGAGTATTTCACAATCTCCTCAGTTATTGGGATTTTCACGCACAACCATTTCTAGGGTTTACAAAGAATGGTGTGAAAAGGGAAAAACATCCAGCATGCGGCAGTCCTGGGGGCAAAAATGCCTTGTGGATGCTAGAGGTCAGAGGAGAATGGGCCAACTGATTCAAGCTGATAGAAGAGCAACGTTGACTGAAATAACCACTCGTTACAACCGAGGTATGCAGTAAAGCATTTGTGAAGCCACAACACGCACAACCTTGAGGCGGATGGGCTACAACAGCAGAAGACCCCACCGGGTACCACTCATCTCCACTACAAATAGGAATGAGAGGCTACAATTTGCACGAGCTCACCAAAATTGGACTGTTGAAGACTGGAAAAATGTTGCCTGGTCTGATGAGTCTCGATTTCTGTTGAGACATTCAAATGGTAGAGTCCGAATTTGGCGTAAACAGAATGAGAACATGTATCCATCCTCTGATGGCTACTTCCAGCAGGATAATGCACCATGTCACAAAGCTTGAATCATTTCAAATTGGTTTCTTGAACATGACAATGAGTTCACTGTACTAAAATGGCCCCCACAGTCACCAGATCTCAACCCAATAGAGCATCTTTGGGATGTGGTGGAACGGGAGCTTCGTGCCCTGGATGTGCATCCCTCAAATCTCCATCAACTGCAAGATGCTATCCTATCAATATGGGCCAACATTTCTAAAGAATGCTATCAGCACCTTGTTGAATCAAGGCCACGTAGAATTAAGGCAGTTCTGAAGGCAAAAGGGAGTCCAACACCGTATTAGTATGGTGTTCCTAATAATTCTTTAGGTGAGTGTATATATATATATATATACACGGTATATATATATTTACGGAATTACGGCTGGTGGCAGTTGATGGATAGAAATGAGCATGTGCGTTTGTTACGGCCCAGAGTGGCATTACCACTCCTATGCTCTGCTTCTATCTGTGTATACTGATATCATGTCATCTTGTGTATTTATTTCAAGTCCACTACACTGTGCATTCCTAATAATTTTTGCAACTGTTATGATTAAATGTAATATGCCTGGTTCACCAGAGGGTGGCAGCAAATATGGCAGAGCTATCTTAGATAGAATGGAACTTTCCATTCCATTCTAACCCCCTATGTGGAGAGGTGGGCGAGTCCCACTACCTGCAGGAAGGGTGGGGACCAGTTTCTAGTTAGTCTAGCTTACCCACTGCTAGGGGAAAATACCAGCTTACCGCCTGACATGGGAGGGTGTGCTGGGCACTAGAGATGGCCCGAATAGTTCGCCGGCGAATAGTTCCCGGCGAACATAGCTTGTTCGCGTTCGCCGCTGCGGGCGAACATATGCGATGTTCGGTCCGCCCCCTATACATCATCATTGTGTAAACTTTGACCCTCTACCTCACAGTCAGCAGACACATTCCAGCCAATCAGCAGCAGACCCTCCCTCCCAGACCCTCCCACCTCCAGGACAGCATCCATTTTAGATTCATTCGGAATCTGCATTCTCAGTGAGAGGAGGGACAGTGCTGCTGCTGCTGATTCAACAGGGAAAGCGTTAGCTAGGGCAGTGTTCTGTGTCCACAGACTCATCTGCTGTAAGGACAGCGTCCTGACAGCACCCCAAAAAGCCCTTTTCAGGGCTGGTACATCAGTCTGCTTTTTTTTTTAAATATAAATATATATTGCAGTTGCCTGGCTGCCCGTGTGTGAGAGGCTGCAGGCTCAGTCACAGACAGCACAGTGCACACCATTCATACAGGGTGTGACAGAAAATCCATTGCAGATAAAAAAAAATTATATTTAATATTTTTCTGTGATCTAATCACATTTGCAAGCCAGTGTGTGTCAGGCCCACACAGACTGTATTGTGGCCGCTGGCTAGTGGCTGGTTCTGCTTGCACTCATACCGTTACAGGGTGTAATTCGCCCAAATACATTTCAGAAAAGAAAATTCTATTTAAAATTTAACTGTGATCTAATCACATTTGCAAGCCCGTGTGTGTCAGGCCGGGAGTTTGCGGTTGGGCAAATGGACTGTTTGCGGTTGTTTGCGGTGCATTAAAAGGGGAGTTTGGTCTGTCAATGTCTGTGAAGCGGGCGTAACCCTTACACTACCTGATCGATACAACATCATACCTGATCGTATACACACACTGGATGTTTTAAATCACGTTGTTCAAAAAAAAATTAGATTGTTAGGTGATTTATGATCTTTATGGATTAAAATCCAACTCTGCGTCAACTATGTAATTTTCCATGGGAGTTTTGCCATGGATCCCCCTCCGGCATGCCACAGTCCAGGTGTTAGTCCCCTTGAAACAACTTTTCTATCACTACTGTGGCTAGAAAGAGTCACTGTGGGTTTTAAAATTCGCCTGCCTATTGAAGTCTATGGCGGTTCGCCCGTTCGCGAACATTTGCAGAAATTTGTGTTCGGCGTTCGCGAACGGAAAATTTTATGTTCGCGACATCACTACTGGGCACGTCTCTGCAGAGTACCTTTAGCTCTGCTGGTCATGGAGGCCACAGCTTAAAGCTTCAGGACCCAGGAGGAAAGTTCCCTGGCCTAATTATGAGACAGACTACAAAGAGAAAAGTTGCAGAATACAGCAAAAGCAAAGTTATACAGTCAGCCTGTCAGTACAGCAGTTTGCCTGCCAGAATTTCCTTCTAAAGCCTGCTGGGACCAAGACAAAGCCTTTAAACCGTTTTGGAGAATGTTTATACAAAGAGAGGCCTCATGCACACGACCGTTGTTTTGGTCCTCATCCGAGCCGCAGTTTTGGCGGCTTGGATGAGGACACATTCACTTCAATGGGGCCGCAAAAGATGCGGACAGCACTTCATGTGCTGTCCGCATACGTTGCTCCGCAAAAAAAATATAACATGTCCTATTCTTGTCCGGACACCATCCGTGTTTTGCGGATCCGAGATTTGCGGACCGCAAAACACACCACAGTCGTGTGCATGTAGCCTGAGGCTACATGCACACAAAGTTTTTTGTTTCCGTGCCCGTTCTGTTTTTTTGCGGATTTATTTCATTCATTTCACCATGTGCTGTCCGTATCAGTATGTCCGTTCCGTTGCTGACAAGGATAGGCATTATTACAATGGATCCGCAAAAAAAAAAACGGCTGCTTTTCAACTGCATCTCATGGTCTGGACTGAAGTTATTCTTTTATCCCTCATCTATTCCCCCTATTTGTTTGCTTTGGAGCCAACGCCTGGGGTCCAGCCGTATCCAGGTAGGAGCACTGTGACACTCACAACTCACATTTTAAAGGGACATTTTAGGCTACCCTATACCACTCTGCCATTCCTACACCTGGGTACTCTGGTCTTCTAATAGGGCCCCAGGGGGAGGCCAGCTGCACTTCCACCTCAGAGGTGGACAGGGAAATAATGTCGTCTATACTACATTTTTAATTGCATGCAATTCCAAAATTATTCTAGGCGCTGGTTTGGAAAATGTAGACAACCCCTTCAATGGTTATAATACAGTCAATTGAAACTATCTGTTATATCCCTTGAGGTTTTGTTTGCAACTATGAAAATTCAAATACAAAGATTTTTACCCCGTGTTTTCTGTGGCACTCAAATAATTACATATCAAAGTACAGTATTCAGTAAATGTGCTTTATGGCTGAGTTGTCCCCATAGATATTTAAGGCTATGGTAACTGTGGCAAAATGCCGAAAGGGGTTGTCCCACAAAATATATTCTACAGTTTTCAAACCAGCACCTGGGTCTGATTACTTTTGTTCAATGAAATCTATCTGTATAGCGCCACCTGCTGTTTGTTTTTTTCTTATTTCTTTGTCCGCCTCACTGAGATGGCCGCACATGCTCAGTTTTATTCTTCAACTGTCTCCTGAGCTGTGATAGGGAGAGCTGAGACACGCCCCTTGAGCTGCCAGCTTGATATAAATCTAGCAGAGCAAAGAATGAGGAGATCTCTGGATCCATGTGAGGTACAGGCATGGTTCTAGCTTTGTTAGAAAAAGGTTGTCATGTTATATATGGTGTCTGATTTTCATTTTTTAGATTAGTCATGGAATAACCCCTTTAATAAAAAAAAACGTATAAGGACTTTGTCGTCATGATCTAGAATTACAATATTTTTCCTTAAAGACACCACAAAACCAAAAACATGTCATTTTAAAAAATTTGAAAGAGTCAGTAAGTTGGTTTATTAGGAAATGAGGTGAGACTGTGGCCTTTGATGGAGTGCCAGATAAAAATGCTTTAGCTAAGCTGCCGAGCTCAGGGAGGAGAAGGGTGGATCAAGAAGCTGAGCGCTGTTGTCTTTCTTTTTTATCTAAAAGGTTATGTATCCTCAAGATGACCTACCACCGCACTGATAATAGAAAATGTAAAAGGCAGATCTGTAAGTAAATAGAATAAAATGAGATGTTTTTACTGCCGATAATTAGGAATGAGCGAATCGACTTCGGATGAAATATCCAAAGTCGAGTCGCATACAACTTTGTTCTAATGCTGTACGGAGCAGGAGTATCAGAATGTATTGGAACCAAACCCAAGTTCGGGAAATGTTTTTTTTATAGTACTAATTAATTTATGCAGTTATTGCGCACAGTCTCACGAGACTTTGCGAAGCAATAACTTCGGCTCATTGGAGCCAATACATTCTAATACTGTACAATACAGTATTAGAACGAGGTTTTATGTGAATCGACTTACGATGTTTCATCCGAAATCGATTCGCTCATCCCTACCGATAATACATACTTAGGGCCAATAATAAAATGCTCCTTGAAGAAAGCCCCTGACACCCTATTTCTCCCTGATAAGTAAATATGGGAAACAAGAAGCAATGCTAGTCATTGCCTCATTTAACTCCTTAATGACCACCCACTGTCTTTGGTCGTTGCCATTTTAGAGGAAGCAGACAAGTTATGTAAGAGCTCGTGCTCAACGAACGAACTGCAGCCAACAGATCCGGTCCTTAGCGCAGCCTTTTGCTCAACAGCCAAGATTGGAGGTAGCTCCAATCCCAACTAATTGCTGCAGTCTGTGACCACAGCATAATCAAAGGGTATTTCTCCCTCTGATTGGGTCCCAGTCAGCTCTGGGGATCTAGAAGGAATCTCAGGAATCTAAGGAGGTCATTTATTTAGACCGGTGTTTTTTAGACGCTGGTCTTAATAAGGCCCTGGGCTGGCGGTGGATCCGCCAAAGTTATGTTGAGGTGCCGGCTTCTAAAGCTACACCAGCTAACCTGGTGGTGTATATTTAGACCATTTTGTATGCCTAAAACCAGAGTAGAAAATTATTAGACCAGCATGAGCGGGGCAAAGTCGCAGATTGCGGCTCAAAGAACCTTTGTGCTGCTATCTGCTCCAGAAATACACCTAATATAGACATATTCCTGTTAGTAAATAACCCCCTAAGTTCGGTAATCCTTTTGTTAGAGAACACTAGTGTTCACCTAACCACAGCCTGTTTCAGATGGACATATTACATAATTATGGGGACAACCGTCTTGCCTGAGCTGTTGATAACAGCATGTCAAGATGTGCTTTCCAGCAGCCACATGAGCCATAGACAAAACCGTCTGGATGGGACCTCATTGACTTCTATGGTAGAGTATTGTAGACATGCTTTGTGATCTGTGCAGAGTTCATTGTGCAGGAAGTGGAATAGATAAGCTTGGACATCACCTGTTGTCAATGATGGATCATGCCTTTTTTACTTCTTTTGTTGTAATCCTGCATGTGATGATAAGGAGACGACTGGTGAAAAGTTCTCTTTAGAGCTCATGCATAGTGTTGGGCGCAAATATTCGAATTGCTAATATCAATCGCGAATATCGGCACTTCGAGAATTCGCGAATATTTAGAGTATAGAGTAATGGCCGGACTAGGGGGCGGGAGCCTTTAGGGGAGGCCGTCATAACGGGGGGTTGGTTTGGGGGAGACCCCGGGTGGTGATTGGTCAGTTTAAGTAAGGGGGGCGGGAACCAAGGGGTTAAATAGTTGTAGTTTGGGGAGAAAAGGGGCCATTTTGTGCAGCAACGTGAGCTATCATCCACCCACCCACCCAGGTTAGCCGATAGCGGTGTTGTTCCCATCTACTTACCATGGAGCTAGACGCGATGTTGGGGGAGCTGAGGGCGGCAGCAGCAGTCCAGGGTGTCGGCGGGGTTCAGGACTGGATCCAACTGGTGATGAGAGCGGAGGCTGAGGCAGCTACTACATCGCTGCAGCCGCCCGCATTACAGCCGTCCACCCCTCGGGCTCAGCGCCGCAAATGGAGCCCCCTCACGGGACCCTTCCCGTGTGAATGCCTCGGGTAATGCTTCAGCCCGGGGGCCCAGGTGGGGAAGGAATCTGGGCAGCAGGCGGAGCCCACGCGCAGGCCTTGCCAGGTCTGCCCAGCCAACGGAGTGTGCCTTCAGCGGAGCTGGAGTAGGAACGGTGGGCCCCCTTCAGGATTAAGGTCAGGAAGGGGCCCCTCGGTAAGAGAAGCATGAGGGAGAGAACGGGGCTTCTACAAGCCACGTGGCAGGAGGCAGCAGGTCCTCGGAGTCCAGACAGCAGGAGACGGCAGTCTCCGCCTTCCCAGAGGTGAGAAGTGAAGACCCGGTTTTCCAAGTCCCTGGTTTCCTTCCAGCCGGGGGACATCCATTGGATTTCGCTAAGTCTGGAGCGGCGCAGAGGACGAGACATCAGGAGACAGGATCTACGGCTAATGGGGTCACAGCACCCAGGCAGCCAGGTGAGATGCTATTGGGGACCTTTAGTTCAGTTGGGGGCGGGTTTTTCTAGTGGGGGGGGGGCTGGGGGACCCCAGATGGATGTGAGTAGGCGATTAGGGCAGTCTTTGGGGGGTTTGGCAGGGCTGTTGGCGAATTGGAACATGGGGGGGTGACCCCGTTACAGGCGTGGGGTATAGGGGGAAGCCCTAGTGGGTCCGGGGATTCATGGTCAGCCATCTTAGGCTTGCGGGGGAGCACGGCGTCGGTTCAAACGCAGGAGGGGGGTTCGGTAGAGGAGGAAGAGGTAAGGGTGGATGATAAAGCGAAGGGAGAAGTATATGTTTGCTTCGAGGGGCCGCTGGGGGCGCATCTAACACAGGACATGAGGGAGAGGATTTGGAAAGGGGAGTATGTTGATATTTTTTCCCTTCTCCCCTTGGAAAAGTTCAATTTGGATAGGGCAAGGAAGGATGAGGGAAAGAAGGAAGACGAGGAAAAGCGTAGGCACCGCTTCATACCGCGTACGTTCCCGAATTTGCTGCAGGCGTTCGCGATATTGGCAAGCGTGATAGGGGAAAAATCTGAGTGTTGCTCGGCGCTTTTTTGTTATTTAGACGCCATTGGGAGACTTACCGGGTTTATGGGGGACTGGCTTGGCTGCGATATAAAGAGCAGTTTAGGACACGGAAGGTGGTTCGCCCAAATATTAGATGGGATCACAAAGACATCGCTTTGTGGTTGAAGGTGACGGCGCCAGTTCGGGCAGGTCAGTCTTTTCGGGGCAAATCGGGAGGCGGGGAGCAATCCGGCTTTGCGACGGCATCCGTGAGGGGATTATGCTTTTTATTTAATGAGGGGGATGTAAATTTGGAGCCAAGTGTAAGTTTAAACACGAGGGGGAGATGCCGGTCCGTCTGGAAAGGATGGAACCGTTTCTCGGTAGATACCCAGATGAGAGGGCCGTGAATTTGTTACGGGAGGAGTTTGCGTTGGGTTTTCGGATCCCGTTTGTTCCGTCTGGGGCGGTGTTAGTTAAAATTGTGGTCGGCCAGGGAGTACCCAGGCGTGGTTGCGTAGAAGTTGGAAAAAGAAGTTAAGTTAGGAAGGATGGCTGGCCCGTTTTTGGAGCCGCCTCTGGAGGATTTGAGGTTGTCACCATTGGGGGTGGTTCCAAAAAAGGAGGTGAATAAGTTTTGTCTTATTCACCATTTGTCTTTCCCAAAAGAATCGTCGGTCAATGATGGTATTGATCCGGGATTATGTTCAGTGGTCTATACCTCATTTGATGCGGCAGTGGAGTGGGTTAAAAGGTTTGGGGAAGGGGCGTTAATGGCGAAGACGGATATTGAGTCTGCGTTCAGGTTATTGCCAGTGCATCTGGATAGTTTGCATTTGCTGGGGTGTTTTTAGGACGGGGGTTTTTTCGTGGACCGTTGTTTGCCGAAGGGTTGTTCTCTATCATGCGCGTATTTTGAAACGTTTAGCTCTTTTCTGGAATGGGCGGTGGTGGATTCGTCTGGATGTGAATCCATCATTCACTATTTGGATGATTTCCTGTGTATTGGCCCACTGGCTTCGCGCGTTTGTTCGTTGTTGCTGCATACGTTAGGGGTGCTGTTTGAGTGGTTTGGAGTTCCCTTGGCGGCGGAAAAAAAGGTGGGACCGACAACGGAATTAAGTTTTTTGGGAATAGTGATCGATTTGGTTCGGATGGAATGTAGTCTCCCCCTGGATAAGCTGGAAGACTTAAAAAGGGAGGTTGCGAGGGTGCGGTGGTTGAGGAAAATTGAGTTGCCCGAGCTCCAATCACTTCTGGGAAAACTTAATTTTGCGTGCCGGGTAATGCCCATTGGTAGGATTTTTAGCAGGAGGCTGGCGGGGGTAGCGGCACCGCATCATTACATTAGATTAGGGTGGGAATTGATGGCGGATTTAGAAGTTTGGGGTTTATTTTTGGAGAGTTATAATGGTCGTTCGTTGTTTATGGGGGAGGTGGTGGATTAGTTTGATTTTGAGCTTTTTATCAATGCGGCAGGGGGAGGAGGTTTTGGTGTTTACTGCGGGGGTCAATGGTGTGTGGGTAGATGGCCAGAGAGCTGGGTAGAAAAAGGTTGGGTTAAAAACTTGGCCTTATTGGAGCTGTTCCCGATTGTAGTGGCCGTAATGTTGTGGGGGGAGTTATTCCAAAACAAGAAGATTCGCTTCCACTGTAACAACCTGGGAGTGGTTCAGGCAATCAATGTGTTGTCGGCCTAGTCGCCTTTAGTGGTGCGACTATTACAGAGGCTGGTATTGGAGTGCCTGTCACTCAATGCGTGGGTGGTAGCTATGCATGTACCTGGGGTTGACAACTCCATTGCTGATGCTCTCTCTCGTTCACAGTGGGAGCATTTCCGTCGGCTGGCTCCGGAAGCGGAGGAGGTTGGGCTTGACTGCCCGAGTTGCCTATGGGAACTTCTGGAGGCACCGTAGCGGGGCTTATCCAGTCATCATTGGCGCCTGGTATGTGGGAGACATACTTAAAAGCCTGGCAGTGTTGGGAAAAGTGGCAGTATCGGTTGGGGGTTGAAACAGAGGATTTGGAAATACTGTTGTTGTTGTTTATAGGTCATTGTAGGGAAGAGGGGTGGTTAGTGTCTAAAATGAATTGTTATATTTCGGGGTTGTCTTTTGGTTTTAGGCTGCGGAAGTTGACAAATGTCACAAAGTCTTTTTTAGTGGTAAGGTCATTAAAAAGTTGGCGTAGTTTGCGGGTGGGGGTAGATGATGGGAGGCCAGTTTCATTTGCATTGCTCTTGAGGGTGGGGGAACAGTTTGGTAGTGTTTGTAGGTCAGGGTGGGAGTTACGGCTGTTTTGTCTAGCTTTTTCGCTGGCATTTTTTGGAGCGTTGCGTTTGGGTGAACTGGTCTGTCCGACGGTTAAGAGACGGGGGGGTTGTTTGGGGACGATGTGGACCTTTTTCCAGATCGAGGGGAGTTTCTCATTAGACGATCAAAAACGGATGTGGAAGGGGCACAGGGTGGTGCTGCTTGCGATCCCGGGTTACTCAATGTGTCCAGTTCATTGTATGCGGGAGTATGGAGCGGGGGTTCGCGGGGAAGTCGCTCCTTTGCTGGTTCATGCTGATGGATCTTTCCTTTCCCGTTTTCAGTTTACAGCGGTTTTTAGGAAGTGTTTGGTTCAGTTGGGCATAGGGCAGGTAGAGTTATTCTAGTCACTCCTGCAGGCAGCGTTTTGGTGTCCGCCTCCAAAGTGGAATGGAGACTGAACTGAGGCAAACTAATGCATTCTGAGCAGATCCTTTTCCATTCAGAATGCATTAGAATGCAAACTGATCTGTTTTGGACCGCTTGTGAGAGCTCATGACAGATCTCACAAACGGAAAGCCAAAATGCCAGCGTGAAAGTAGCCTAAGAACCTCCCCAGCAGCCATTTCCTACAGTTTTTGAAAGTTCTGAAAGAGACAGCAGTTTCATTGCTGTGCTCTGTGCCTTCCACACTACATTAGATGGATAAGTTAGCTTATATATATAATACAGATAGTTAGTAGGAGATAGTCAGTGTAGGCTATATCCTGATCTCCATTTATTTGGTCGGTCATTGATTTTAAAGAGGTGGTTCATTAAACCTGAAGAAGAAAGTCCCCTTGATTCAACTATAGTAAATGAAACCCTGGATGTTTTGGAGAGTTTACTGGAGGAGCAAAGAGACGAGTTTCTCTTGGGTAAGTTCCCACGGTTATCAGGAAACGTTCTGACAAATTTCCTCCCTTGTCATTGTGCCCGGCGGTAGATCTCTTTGTGAGATCGGTATCTAAGGAGCTTTCGAAGCTCACAGAAAAAAGAGCATATGACAACCTGACATTTGACCAACGAAAAAGTTTTAAAGAATCTACGGTCCTTGAAGGACGTGGTCTTCAAACCGGCTGATAAGGGGGGAAATATCGTTATTTGGCCTCGCAGGATGTATGAGATAGAGGCCTACCGTCAATTGAGGGACACTATGTGTTATAAGAAGCTGACGTATAATCCCCTTTCTTCTTATAGCCAATCACTACTAAATCTATTGGAGACAGCAGTAACCGATGATGTCATCTCTCGACAATTATTTGACGCACTAACTGTACGACATCCTTCAATACCCAATTTATACCTTTTGCCTAAAATCCACAAGAGTCCTACAAAACCATCAGGTAGGCCAATTATATCAGGTTGTGTTTTTTTTTTTTGAGAATGTCTGTAAGTTTTTGGATTACAACCTAAAGCCATTGGTGGAAGGTCTATCGTCATATACGCGAGATACCGCAGATTTGCTCCAGAAGATTGATGGCATTCACCTTGATTCTGACATGTTGCTGGTGACATGCGATGTCGAATCGCTGTACACCAGCATCAATCATGAGGATGGGATACGAGCTGCCTCATATTTTCTGTCTATGACTAATGGTGACAAAGGTTTTTCCACCTGCCTTATCGATTTGTTGCAGTTTGCCCTTACGCACAATTTTTTCACTTTCAATGGCTCCTTCTACCTACAGCTCCGGGGGACAGCTATGGGGGTGGCCTGTGCGCCCTCATACCCCAATCTCTTCCTGGGGCTGTGCGAGAGGGAGCTATTTATGTCTGATAGCCATGCGCAGATGGACCGGGTCATTTTCTGGGCCCGGTACATCGACGATATTTTTCTCATATGGCAGGGCACCTCTGACACACTCTGTCGATTTATGGAGGGTCTAAATGACAACAAATACAACATCCATTTGACCTTCAAACACGACAAAGATCAAATAGAGTTTCTAGACGTCTTGATTAGACGCGACTCTTTGGGCTTCCTACAAACTAATATATACAGGAAGGAGACTGCTGTTAACGCACTCTTACATGCATCATCTTCTCATCCTCCTCAGACAATCAAAGCAATACCTACTAGTCATTTTATGTGTTCCACCAATGAAGACTTTGAGGCCCAGTCGAATATTCTACAACAACGGTTTTTGGAAAGAGGATACAGCAAGAGATCAGTGAAGAAGGCATATAACCGTGCAAAACACTCAGCACGACAAGACCTTATCCATCCTAAGCCAAAAAAGGAAACAACTGATACGGTAAGATACATCACCCACTACCACTCACAGTGGCAATATATGCGGGAGGTGCTGCAGAGATTTTGGCCGATATTGAGGGCGGATCCAATATTGGATAAGATTTTGCCACCACATCAATCTTTGGTGGCTAGGAGAGTGAAAAACTTGGGGGATCATTTGGTAAGATCTTACTATGCCCCTCAAGCGCAAGGTACAATCTTTGGCTCTAGGGGGCCTAAATGGGGTTGTTCCCCCTGTGGCAAGTGTGTGGCATGTGACAACATTTTAAGAACCACAGATTTTACCAACTCCATGCAGACCAAATGATACAAAATTACCCATTGCATTTCATGCACTACTAAGTAATTTATCACGCCACTTGCCCATGCCCAAAAATTTATATTGGCCTTTATATTTATATATTTATATTTATATTTATATTGACAAGTAGGGAACTAAAGATACGAGTCTGTGAACACGTTCGAGATATTATAAAATCCAAAGATTCTACTGATCTAACCAGTCTCAAACCTATCCCCAAGCACTTTAAGAGGTTCCATGAAAGTTTGTGGGATTGACCATATAGATCTGGGGATGCGAGGGGGCAATATGATGAAGTGTCTGGCCCAACGTGAGACAAAGTGGATTTGGACACTGGATACTATGCAACCTAAAGGCCTCAATTATGCTCTGTCTTACGCCCCATTTTTGCAGTGAGCATTAACACTTTTTTTACTTCTTCGTTTATTTAGGTTTTTATTGTTTATTTATGTTCACTCAGATCTGCTATTAACATTGCCTTTCTATATTTAGGTTAATATATTCGCACTCACCTTTTTATATGGACCTTGGATGTATTTGACTGGACTTCTCCTGTTATCATGATCCTAATCGAAGATGGAGACGTTGTTTGATCCCCCGTTTATCACTTGAGGATTAATTCACTAATGTATTATTATTATTTTTAATTTTATTTCAGCATTTATTTATCATCATTCTAGTATTTATTCATCATCATTCACAAGCATTCTTTATTTCACTCATTACTTCAATTACTTTTCACATACTTTAATACTAGTTTTTCACCATCACTGGTTATATTTATTATATACATTTTTTATGTTTCACATTATCTTTGTTTTTGGGATCATTTTTTGTATCCCATTATGGCTTATTTGGCCATTCACCAATATTGAACCTATTGTGGTTTTACTATATACATATCTTTTTTTGTTTAAATCCACTTGTCCTCCTCACAATCATTATTTTGTTACAATATTATGCACTTTTTTTCATTCCAACTTGGGGTTACCATGTCTTTTGGTCCGCCTTCTATCTTCTGACGTTTGCCGATCATGTGATCGCAATTTGCGATCATGTGATCTATCCCTTTGACGTCGGCGGCCGCGTGACAGGCCATCACGTGATCGCCGGTCGTCTCGGATCATGACATCACCCAAGGTCCTTGTTAGATCTTCCGGTGAACACAGTAGTGGCCTCGCGATTGGCCACCGCACGGTCCCTCTGTGACTCCACCTTCTAGAAGGGCCGTGATAGATGGTTTCATCTATACCATCTGTTCCTAATTTATCTCAATTTAGCTGTACCTGATTGGAGGAGTATTAATTTAAATAGAGCCCCTCCAGTAGAAAGAACCGTGCCCCCAGAGGAAGGTTTCCACCGAAACGCACGTCGGGGTGTGCGGTCTTCCTGTGGAGTTATTACTTTGATTTATGGTATGTGACTATTTACATCTACATTGAGTCTATAATATATATTATTTATAAGCCTCTGAGTAGGATAGTGCTGCGATTCTTGCCATTTACATGTGGCTTGTAGAGATGTTCCGAACTATTCGCCGGTGAACAGTTCCAGGCGAACATCGCTTATTCGCGTTCGCCGCGGCGGGCGAACATATGCGATGTTCGGTCTGCCTCCTATACGTCATCATTGAGCAAACTTTGACCCTGTACCTCACAGTCAGCAGACACATTCCAGCCAATGAGCAGCTTACCCTCCCTCCCAGACCCTCCCACCTCCTATCAAAAAGCAAGGACAGCATCCATCTTAGATTTATTCGGAAGCTGCAGTGTTAGTGAGAGGAGGGACAGTGCAGCTGCTACTGATTTAATAGGGAAATCGATAGTAAGGCCAGTGTATTCAGTGTCCACTCCAGTCCTCAAAGACTCATCTGATCTGCTGTAAGGACAGCGTCCTGACAGCACCCCAAAAAGCCCTTTTAGGGCTAGTACATCAGCCTGCTTTTTTCTTCTTCTCTGTAATCTAATTGCAGTTGCCTGCCAGCGTGTGTGTCAGGACTACAGTGTGTACTGTGCCCACTACTGCCAGTGCCCAGTGCCACCACTCATATCTGGTGTCACAGTAACTTGCATTTAAAAAAAAAAAACTTTTTTCACTGTAATCTAATTGCAGTTGCCTGCAAGCGTGTGTGTCAGGCCTAGAGCGTGTACTGTGCCCACTACTGCCAGTGCCCAGTGCCACCACTCATATCTGGTGTCACAGTAGCTTGCATTTAAAAAAAATAATACTTTTTTTTACTGTAATCTAATTGCAGTTGCCTGCAAGCGTGTGTGTCAGGCCTACAGCGTGTACTGTGCCCACTACTGCCAGTGCCCACTGCCACCACTCATATCTGGTGTCACAGTAGCTTGCATTAAAAAAATAAAAACAATTTTTACTGTAATCTAATTGCAGTTGCCTGCAAGCGTGTGTATCAGGCCTACAACGTGTACTGTGCCCAATACTGCCAGTGCCCAGTGCCACCACTCATATCTGGTGTCACAGTAGCTTGCATTTAAAAAATAAAGACAATTTTCTCACTGTAATCTAATTGCATTTGCCTAAAAGCATGTGTATCAGGCCTACAGTGTGTACTGTGCCCACTACTGCCAGTGTCCAGTGCCACCACTCATATCTGGTGTCACAGTAGCTTGCATTTAAAAAAAATAAATAAAAATTCACTGTAATCTAATTGCAGTTGCCTGCAAGCGTGTGTGTCAGGCCTAGAGCGTGTACTGTGCCCACTACTGCCAGTGCCCAGTGCCACCACTCATATCTGGTGTCACAGTAGCTTGCATTTAAAAAAAATAATACTTTTTTTTACTGTAATCTAATTGCAGTTGCCTGCAAGCGTGTGTGTCAGGCCTACAGCGTGTACTGTGCCCACTACTGCCAGTGCCCACTGCCACCACTCATATCTGGTGTCACAGTAGCTTGCATTAAAAAAATAAAAACAATTTTTACTGTAATCTAATTGCAGTTGCCTGCAAGCGTGTGTATCAGGCCTACAACGTGTACTGTGCCCAATACTGCCAGTGCCCAGTGCCACCATTCATATCTGGTGTCACAGTAGCTTGCATTTAAAAAATAAAAACTATTTTTTCACTGTAATCTAATTGCAGTTGCCTGCAAGCGTGTGTGTCAGGCCTACAGCGTGTACTGTGCCCACTACTGCCAGTGCCCAGTGCCACCACTCATATCTGGTGTCACAGTAGCTTGCATTTAAAAAAAAAAATACTTTTATTTACTGTAATCTAATTGCAGTTGCCTGCAAGCGTGTGTATCAGGCCTACAACGTGTACTGTGCCCACTAGTGCCAGTGCCCAGTGCCACCATTCATATCTGGTGTCACAGTAGCTTGCATTTAAAAAATAAAAACATTTTTTCACTGTAATCTAATTGCAGTTGCCTGCAAGCGTGTGTATCAGGCCTACAACGTGTACTGTGCCCAATACTGCCAGTGCCCAGTGCCACCATTCATATCTGGTGTCACAGTAGCTTGCATTTAAAAAATAAAAACAATTTTTTCACTGTAATCTAATTGCAGTTGCCTGCAAGCGTGTGTGTCAGGCCTACAGCATGTACTGTGCCCACTACTGCCAGTGCCCAGTGCCACCACTCATATCTGGTGTCACAGTAGCTTGCGTTTAAAAAATAAAAACAATTTTTTCACTGTAATCTAATTGCAGTTGCCTGCAAGCGTGTGTGTCAGGCCTACAGTGTGTACTGTGCCCACTACTGCCAGTGCCCAGTGCCACCACTCATATCTGGTGTCACCGTAGCTTGCATTTAAAAAATGAAAACAATTTTTTCACTGTAATCTAATTGCAGTTGCCTGCAAGCGTGTGTATCAGGCCTACAATGTGTACTGTGCCCACTACTGCCAGTGCCCAGTGCCACCACTCATATCTGGTGTCACAGTAGCTTGCATTTAAAAAATAAAAACATTTTTTTTCACTGTAATCTAATTGCAGTTGCCTGCAAGTGTGTGTGTCAGGCCTACAGCGTGTACTGTGCCCACTACTGCCAGTGCCACCACTCATATCTGGTGTCACAGTAACTTGCATTTTAAAAAAAAAACTTTTTTCACTGTAATCTAATTGCAGTTGCCTGCAAGCGTGTGTGTCAGGCCTAGAGCGTGTACTGTGCCCACTACTGCCAGTGCCCAGTGCCACCACTCATATCTGGTGTCACAGTAGCTTGCATTTAAAAAAAATAATACTTTTTTTTACTGTAATCTAATTGCAGTTGCCTGCAAGCGTGTGTGTCAGGCCTACAGCGTGTACTGTGCCCACTACTGCCAGTGCCCAGTGCCACCACTCATATCTGGTGTCACAGTAGCTTGCGTTAGAAAAATAAAAACAATTTTTTCACTGTAATCTAATTGCAGTTGCCTGCAAGCGTGTGTATCAGGCCTACAACGTGTACTGTGCCCACTACTGCCAGTGCCCAGTGCCACCACTCATATCTGGTGTCACTGTAGCTTGCATTTAAAAAAAAATAATAATAATTTTCACTGTAATCTAATTGCAGTTGCCTGCAAGTGTGTGTGTCAGGCCTACAGCGTGTACTGTGCCCACTACTGCCAGTGCCACCACTCATATCTGGTGTCACAGTAGCTTGCATTTAAAAAATAAAGACAATTTTCTCACTGTAATCTAATTGCAGTTGCCTAAAAGCATGTGTATCAGGCCTACAGTGTGTACTGTGCCCACTACTGCCAGTGTCCCGTGCCACCACTCATATCTGGTGTCACAGTAGCTTGCATTTAAAAAAAATAAATAAAAATTCACTGTAATCTAATTGCAGTTGCCTGCAAGCGTGTGTGTCAGGCCTAGAGCGTGTACTGTGCCCACTACTGCCAGTGCCCAGTGCCACCACTCATATCTGGTGTCACAGTAGCTTGCATTTAAAAAAAATAATACTTTTTTTTACTGTAATCTAATTGCAGTTGCCTGCAAGCGTGTGTGTCAGGCCTACAGCGTGTACTGTGCCCACTACTGCCAGTGCCCACTGCCACCACTCATATCTGGTGTCACAGTAGCTTGCATTAAAAAAATAAAAACAATTTTTACTGTAATCTAATTGCAGTTGCCTGCAAGCGTGTGTATCAGGCCTACAACGTGTACTGTGCCCAATACTGCCAGTGCCCAGTGCCACCATTCATATCTGGTGTCACAGTAGCTTGCATTTAAAAAATAAAAACTATTTTTTCACTGTAATCTAATTGCAGTTGCCTGCAAGCGTGTGTGTCAGGCCTACAGCGTGTACTGTGCCCACTACTGCCAGTGCCCAGTGCCACCACTCATATCTGGTGTCACAGTAGCTTGCATTTAAAAAAAATAATACTTTTATTTACTGTAATCTAATTGCAGTTGCCTACAAGCGTGTGTATCAGGCCTACAACGTGTACTGTGCCCACTAGTGCCAGTGCCCAGTGCCACCATTCATATCTGGTGTCACAGTAGCTTGCATTTAAAAAATAAAAACATTTTTTCACTGTAATCTAATTGCAGTTGCCTGCAAGCGTGTGTGTCAGGCCTACAGCATGTACTGTGCCCACTACTGCCAGTGCCCAGTGCCACCACTCATATCTGGTGTCACAGTAGCTTGCGTTTAAAAAATAAAAACAATTTTTTCACTGTAATCTAATTGCAGTTGCCTGCAAGCGTGTGTGTCAGGCCTACAGTGTGTACTGTGCCCACTACTGCCAGTGCCCAGTGCCACCACTCATATCTGGTGTCACCGTAGCTTGCATTTAAAAAATGAAAACAATTTTTTCACTGTAATCTAATTGCAGTTGCCTGCAAGCGTGTGTATCAGGCCTACAACGTGTACTGTGCCCACTACTGCCAGTGCCCAGTGCCACCACTCATATCTGGTGTCACAGTAGCTTGCATTTAAAAAATAAAAACATTTTTTTTCACTGTAATCTAATTGCAGTTGCCTGCAAGTGTGTGTGTCAGGCCTACAGCGTGTACTGTGCCCACTACTGCCAGTGCCACCACTCATATCTGGTGTCACAGTAGCTTGCATTTAAAAAATAAAGACAATTTTCTCACTGTAATCTAATTGCAGTTGCCTAAAAGCGTGTGTATCAGGCCTACAGTGTGTACTGTGCCCACTACTGCCAGTGTCCAGTGCCACCACTCATATCTGGTGTCACAGTAGCTTGCATTTAAAAAAAATAAAAATAAATTCACTGTAATCTAATTGCAGTTGCCTGCAAGCGTGTGTATCAGACCTACAACGTGTACAGTGCCCACTACTGCCAGTGCCCAGTGCCACCACTCATATCTGGTGCCACAGTAGCTTGCATTTAAAAAATAAAAACTTTTTTTTCACTGTAATCTAATTGCAGTTGCCTGCAAGCGTGTGTGTCAGGCATACAGTGTGTACTGTGCCCACTACTGCCAGTGCCCAGTGCCACCACTCATATCTGGTGTCACAGTAACTTGCATTTAAAAAAAAAAAACTTTTTTCACTGTAATCTAATTGCAGTTGCCTGCAAGCGTGTGTGTCAGGCCTAGAGCGTGTACTGTGCCCACTACTGCCAGTGCCCAGTGCCACCACTCATATCTGGTGTCACAGTAGCTTGCATTTAAAAAAAATAATACTTTTTTTTACTGTAATCTAATTGCAGTTGCCTGCAAGCGTGTGTGTCAGGCCTACAGCGTGTACTGTGCCCACTACTGCCAGTGCCCACTGCCACCACTCATATCTGGTGTCACAGTAGCTTGCATTAAAAAAATAAAAACAATTTTTACTGTAATCTAATTGCAGTTGCCTGCAAGCGTGTGTATCAGGCCTACAACGTGTACTGTGCCCAATACTGCCAGTGCCCAGTGCCACCACTCATATCTGGTGTCACAGTAGCTTGCATTTAAAAAATAAAGACAATTTTCTCACTGTAATCTAATTGCATTTGCCTAAAAGCATGTGTATCAGGCCTACAGTGTGTACTGTGCCCACTACTGCCAGTGTCCAGTGCCACCACTCATATCTGGTGTCACAGTAGCTTGCATTTAAAAAAAATAAATAAAAATTCACTGTAATCTAATTGCAGTTGCCTGCAAGCGTGTGTGTCAGGCCTAGAGCGTGTACTGTGCCCACTACTGCCAGTGCCCAGTGCCACCACTCATATCTGGTGTCACAGTAGCTTGCATTTAAAAAAAATAATACTTTTTTTTACTGTAATCTAATTGCAGTTGCCTGCAAGCGTGTGTGTCAGGCCTACAGCGTGTACTGTGCCCACTACTGCCAGTGCCCACTGCCACCACTCATATCTGGTGTCACAGTAGCTTGCATTAAAAAAATAAAAACAATTTTTACTGTAATCTAATTGCAGTTGCCTGCAAGCGTGTGTATCAGGCCTACAACGTGTACTGTGCCCAATACTGCCAGTGCCCAGTGCCACCATTCATATCTGGTGTCACAGTAGCTTGCATTTAAAAAATAAAAACTATTTTTTCACTGTAATCTAATTGCAGTTGCCTGCAAGCGTGTGTGTCAGGCCTACAGCGTGTACTGTGCCCACTACTGCCAGTGCCCAGTGCCACCACTCATATCTGGTGTCACAGTAGCTTGCATTTAAAAAAAAAAATACTTTTATTTACTGTAATCTAATTGCAGTTGCCTGCAAGCGTGTGTATCAGGCCTACAACGTGTACTGTGCCCACTAGTGCCAGTGCCCAGTGCCACCATTCATATCTGGTGTCACAGTAGCTTGCATTTAAAAAATAAAAACATTTTTTCACTGTAATCTAATTGCAGTTGCCTGCAAGCGTGTGTATCAGGCCTACAACGTGTACTGTGCCCAATACTGCCAGTGCCCAGTGCCACCATTCATATCTGGTGTCACAGTAGCTTGCATTTAAAAAATAAAAACAATTTTTTCACTGTAATCTAATTGCAGTTGCCTGCAAGCGTGTGTGTCAGGCCTACAGCATGTACTGTGCCCACTACTGCCAGTGCCCAGTGCCACCACTCATATCTGGTGTCACAGTAGCTTGCATTTAAAAAATAAAAACAATTTTTTCACTGTAATCTAATTGCAGTTGCCTGCAAGCGTGTGTGTCAGGCCTACAGTGTGTACTGTGCCCACTACTGCCAGTGCCCAGTGCCACCACTCATATCTGGTGTCACCGTAGCTTGCATTTAAAAAATGAAAACAATTTTTTCACTGTAATCTAATTGCAGTTGCCTGCAAGCGTGTGTATCAGGCCTACAATGTGTACTGTGCCCACTACTGCCAGTGCCCAGTGCCACCACTCATATCTGGTGTCACAGTAGCTTGCATTTAAAAAATAAAAACATTTTTTTTCACTGTAATCTAATTGCAGTTGCCTGCAAGTGTGTGTGTCAGGCCTACAGCGTGTACTGTGCCCACTACTGCCAGTGCCACCACTCATATCTGGTGTCACAGTAACTTGCATTTTAAAAAAAAAACTTTTTTCACTGTAATCTAATTGCAGTTGCCTGCAAGCGTGTGTGTCAGGCCTAGAGCGTGTACTGTGCCCACTACTGCCAGTGCCCAGTGCCACCACTCATATCTGGTGTCACAGTAGCTTGCATTTAAAAAAAATAATACTTTTTTTTACTGTAATCTAATTGCAGTTGCCTGCAAGCGTGTGTGTCAGGCCTACAGCGTGTACTGTGCCCACTACTGCCAGTGCCCAGTGCCACCACTCATATCTGGTGTCACAGTAGCTTGCGTTAAAAAAATAAAAACAATTTTTTCACTGTAATCTAATTGCAGTTGCCTGCAAGCGTGTGTATCAGGCCTACAACGTGTACTGTGCCCACTACTGCCAGTGCCCAGTGCCACCACTCATATCTGGTGTCACTGTAGCTTGCATTTAAAAAAAAATAATAATAATTTTCACTGTAATCTAATTGCAGTTGCCTGCAAGTGTGTGTGTCAGGCCTACAGCGTGTACTGTGCCCACTACTGCCAGTGCCACCACTCATATCTGGTGTCACAGTAGCTTGCATTTAAAAAATAAAGACAATTTTCTCACTGTAATCTAATTGCAGTTGCCTAAAAGCATGTGTATCAGGCCTACAGTGTGTACTGTGCCCACTACTGCCAGTGTCCCGTGCCACCACTCATATCTGGTGTCACAGTAGCTTGCATTTAAAAAAAATAAATAAAAATTCACTGTAATCTAATTGCAGTTGCCTGCAAGCGTGTGTGTCAGGCCTAGAGCGTGTACTGTGCCCACTACTGCCAGTGCCCAGTGCCACCACTCATATCTGGTGTCACAGTAGCTTGCATTTAAAAAAAATAATACTTTTTTTTACTATAATCTAATTGCAGTTGCCTGCAAGCGTGTGTGTCAGGCCTACAGCGTGTACTGTGCCCACTACTGCCAGTGCCCACTGCCACCACTCATATCTGGTGTCACAGTAGCTTGCATTAAAAAAATAAAAACAATTTTTTCTGTAATCTAATTGCAGTTGCCTGCAAGCGTGTGTATCAGGCCTACAACGTGTACTGTGCCCAATACTGCCAGTGCCCAGTGCCACCATTCATATCTGGTGTCACAGTAGCTTGCATTTAAAAAATAAAAACTATTTTTTCACTGTAATCTAATTGCAGTTGCCTGCAAGCGTGTGTGTCAGGCCTACAGCGTGTACTGTGCCCACTACTGCCAGTGCCCAGTGCCACCACTCATATCTGGTGTCACAGTAGCTTGCATTTAAAAAAAATAATACTTTTATTTACTGTAATCTAATTGCAGTTGCCTACAAGCGTGTGTATCAGGCCTACAACGTGTACTGTGCCCACTAGTGCCAGTGCCCAGTGCCACCATTCATATCTGGTGTCACAGTAGCTTGCATTTAAAAAATAAAAACATTTTTTCACTGTAATCTAATTGCAGTTGCCTGCAAGCGTGTGTGTCAGGCCTACAGCATGTACTGTGCCCACTACTGCCAGTGCCCAGTGCCACCACTCATATCTGGTGTCACAGTAGCTTGCGTTTAAAAAATAAAAACAATTTTTTCACTGTAATCTAATTGCAGTTGCCTGCAAGCGTGTGTGTCAGGCCTACAGTGTGTACTGTGCCCACTACTGCCAGTGCCCAGTGCCACCACTCATATCTGGTGTCACCGTAGCTTGCATTTAAAAAATGAAAACAATTTTTTCACTGTAATCTAATTGCAGTTGCCTGCAAGCGTGTGTATCAGGCCTACAACGTGTACTGTGCCCACTACTGCCAGTGCCCAGTGCCACCACTCATATCTGGTGTCACAGTAGCTTGCATTTAAAAAATAAAAACATTTTTTTTCACTGTAATCTAATTGCAGTTGCCTGCAAGTGTGTGTGTCAGGCCTACAGCGTGTACTGTGCCCACTACTGCCAGTGCCACCACTCATATCTGGTGTCACAGTAGCTTGCATTTAAAAAATAAAGACAATTTTCTCACTGTAATCTAATTGCAGTTGCCTAAAAGCGTGTGTATCAGGCCTACAGTGTGTACTGTGCCCACTACTGCCAGTGTCCAGTGCCACCACTCATATCTGGTGTCACAGTAGCTTGCATTTAAAAAAAATAAAAATAAATTCACTGTAATCTAATTGCAGTTGCCTGCAAGCGTGTGTATCAGACCTACAACGTGTACAGTGCCCACTACTGCCAGTGCCCAGTGCCACCACTCATATCTGGTGCCACAGTAGCTTGCATTTAAAAAATAAAAACTTTTTTTTCACTGTAATCTAATTGCAGTTGCCTGCAAGCGTGTGTGTCAGGCATACAGTGTGTACTGTGCCCACTACTGCCAGTGCCCAGTGCCACCACTCATATCTGGTGTCACAGTAGCTTGCATTTAAAAAATAAAAACTTTTTTTTCACTGTAATCTAATTGCAGTTGCCTGCACGCGTGTGTGTCAAGCCTACAGTGTGTACTGTGCCCACTACTGCCAGTGCCCAGTGCCACCACTCATACCTGGTGTCACAGTAGCTTGCATTTAAAAAATAAAAACAATTTTTTCACTGTAATCTAATTGCAGTTGCCTGCAAGCGTGTGTGTCAGGCCTACAGTGTGTACTGTGCCCACTACTGCCAGTGCCCAGTGCCACCACTCATATCTGGTGTCACAGTAGCTTGCATTTAAAAAATAAAAACATTTTTTTTCACTGTAATCTAATTGCAGTTGCCTGCAAGTGTGTGTGTCAGGCCTACAGCGTGTACTGTGCCCACTACTGCCAGTGCCACCACTCATATCTGGTGTCACAGTAACTTGCATTTTAAAAAAAAAACTTTTTTCACTGTAATCTAATTGCAGTTGCCTGCAAGCGTGTGTGTCAGGCCTAGAGCGTGTACTGTGCCCACTACTGCCAGTGCCCAGTGCCACCACTCATATCTGGTGTCACAGTAGCTTGCATTTAAAAAAAATAATACTTTTTTTTACTGTAATCTAATTGCAGTTGCCTGCAAGCGTGTGTGTCAGGCCTACAGCGTGTACTGTGCCCACTACTGCCAGTGCCCAGTGCCACCACTCATATCTGGTGTCACAGTAGCTTGCGTTAGAAAAATAAAAACAATTTTTTCACTGTAATCTAATTGCAGTTGCCTGCAAGCGTGTGTATCAGGCCTACAACGTGTACTGTGCCCACTACTGCCAGTGCCCAGTGCCACCACTCATATCTGGTGTCACTGTAGCTTGCATTTAAAAAAAAATAATAATAATTTTCACTGTAATCTAATTGCAGTTGCCTGCAAGTGTGTGTGTCAGGCCTACAGCGTGTACTGTGCCCACTACTGCCAGTGCCACCACTCATATCTGGTGTCACAGTAGCTTGCATTTAAAAAATAAAGACAATTTTCTCACTGTAATCTAATTGCAGTTGCCTAAAAGCATGTGTATCAGGCCTACAGTGTGTACTGTGCCCACTACTGCCAGTGTCCCGTGCCACCACTCATATCTGGTGTCACAGTAGCTTGCATTTAAAAAAAATAAATAAAAATTCACTGTAATCTAATTGCAGTTGCCTGCAAGCGTGTGTGTCAGGCCTAGAGCGTGTACTGTGCCCACTACTGCCAGTGCCCAGTGCCACCACTCATATCTGGTGTCACAGTAGCTTGCATTTAAAAAAAATAATACTTTTTTTTACTGTAATCTAATTGCAGTTGCCTGCAAGCGTGTGTGTCAGGCCTACAGCGTGTACTGTGCCCACTACTGCCAGTGCCCACTGCCACCACTCATATCTGGTGTCACAGTAGCTTGCATTAAAAAAATAAAAACAATTTTTACTGTAATCTAATTGCAGTTGCCTGCAAGCGTGTGTATCAGGCCTACAACGTGTACTGTGCCCAATACTGCCAGTGCCCAGTGCCACCATTCATATCTGGTGTCACAGTAGCTTGCATTTAAAAAATAAAAACTATTTTTTCACTGTAATCTAATTGCAGTTGCCTGCAAGCGTGTGTGTCAGGCCTACAGCGTGTACTGTGCACACTACTGCCAGTGCCCAGTGCCACCACTCATATCTGGTGTCACAGTAGCTTGCATTTAAAAAAAATAATACTTTTATTTACTGTAATCTAATTGCAGTTGCCTACAAGCGTGTGTATCAGGCCTACAACGTGTACTGTGCCCACTAGTGCCAGTGCCCAGTGCCACCATTCATATCTGGTGTCACAGTAGCTTGCATTTAAAAAATAAAAACATTTTTTCACTGTAATCTAATTGCAGTTGCCTGCAAGCGTGTGTGTCAGGCCTACAGCATGTACTGTGCCCACTACTGCCAGTGCCCAGTGCCACCACTCATATCTGGTGTCACAGTAGCTTGCGTTTAAAAAATAAAAACAATTTTTTCACTGTAATCTAATTGCAGTTGCCTGCAAGCGTGTGTGTCAGGCCTACAGTGTGTACTGTGCCCACTACTGCCAGTGCCCAGTGCCACCACTCATATCTGGTGTCACCGTAGCTTGCATTTAAAAAATGAAAACAATTTTTTCACTGTAATCTAATTGCAGTTGCCTGCAAGCGTGTGTATCAGGCCTACAACGTGTACTGTGCCCACTACTGCCAGTGCCCAGTGCCACCACTCATATCTGGTGTCACAGTAGCTTGCATTTAAAAAATAAAAACATTTTTTTTCACTGTAATCTAATTGCAGTTGCCTGCAAGTGTGTGTGTCAGGCCTACAGCGTGTACTGTGCCCACTACTGCCAGTGCCACCACTCATATCTGGTGTCACAGTAGCTTGCATTTAAAAAATAAAGACAATTTTCTCACTGTAATCTAATTGCAGTTGCCTAAAAGCGTGTGTATCAGGCCTACAGTGTGTACTGTGCCCACTACTGCCAGTGTCCAGTGCCACCACTCATATCTGGTGTCACAGTAGCTTGCATTTAAAAAAAATAAAAATAAATTCACTGTAATCTAATTGCAGTTGCCTGCAAGCGTGTGTATCAGACCTACAACGTGTACTGTGCCCACTACTGCCAGTGCCCAGTGCCACCACTCATATCTGGTGCCACAGTAGCTTGCATTTAAAAAATAAAAACTTTTTTTTCACTGTAATCTAATTGCAGTTGCCTGCAAGCGTGTGTGTCAGGCATACAGTGTGTACTGTGCCCACTACTGCCAGTGCCCAGTGCCACCACTCATATCTGGTGTCACAGTAGCTTGCATTTAAAAAATAAAAACTTTTTTTTCACTGTAATCTAATTGCAGTTGCCTGCACGCGTGTGTGTCAAGCCTACAGTGTGTACTGTGCCCACTACTGCCAGTGCCCAGTGCCACCACTCATACCTGGTGTCACAGTAGCTTGCATTTAAAAAATAAAAACAATTTTTTCACTGTAATCTAATTGCAGTTGCCTTCAAGCGTGTGTGTCAGGCCTACAGTGTGTACTGTGCCCACTACTGCCAGTGCCCAGTGCCACCACTCATATCTGGTGTCACAGTAGCTTGCATTTAAAAAATAAAAACAATTTTTACTGTAATCTAATTGCAGTTGCCTGCAAGCGTGTATATCAGGCCTACAACATGTACTGTGCCCACTACTGCCAGTGCCCAGTGCCACCATTCATATCTGGTGTCACAGTAGCTTGCATTTAAAAAATAAAAACATTTTTTCACTGTAATCTAATTGCAGTTGCCTGCAAGCGTGTGTGTCAGGCCTACAGCGTGTACTGTGCCCACTACTGCCAGTGCCCAGTGCCACCATTTATATCTGGTGTCACAGTAGCTTGCGTATAAAAAAAAAAAAATTCACTGTAATCTAATTGCAGTTGCCTGCAAGCGTGTGTGTCAGGCCTACAGCGTGTACTGTGCCCACTACTGCCAGTGCCCAGTGCCACCACTCATATCTGGTGTCACAGTAGCTTGCGTTAAAAAAATAAAAACAATTTTTTCACTGTAATCTAATTGCAGTTGCCTGCAAGCGTGTGTATCAGGCCTACAACGTGTACTGTGCCCACTACTGCCAGTGCCCAGTGCCACCACTCATATCTGGTGTCACTGTAGCTTGCATTTAAAAAAAAATAAAAATAATTTTCACTGTAATCTAATTGCAGTTGCCTGCAAGTGTGTGTGTCAGGCCTACAGCGTGTACTGTGCCCACTACTGCCAGTGCCACCACTCATATCTGGTGTCACAGTAGCTTGCATTTAAAAAATAAAGACAATTTTCTCACTGTAATCTAATTGCAGTTGCCTAAAAGCATGTGTATCAGGCCTACAGTGTGTACTGTGCCCACTACTGCCAGTGTCCCGTGCCACCACTCATATCTGGTGTCACAGTAGCTTGCATTTAAAAAAAATAAATAAAAATTCACTGTAATCTAATTGCAGTTGCCTGCAAGCGTGTGTGTCAGGCCTACGGCGTGTACTGTGCCCACTACTGCCAGTGCCCACTGCCAGCACTCATATCTGGTGTCACAGTAGCTTGCATTAAAAAAATAAAAACAATTTTTACTGTAATCTAATTGCAGTTGCCTGTAAGCGTGTGTATCAGGCCTACAACGTGTACTGTGCCCAATACTGCCAGTGCCCAGTGCCACCATTCATACCTGGTGTCACAGTAGCTTGCATTTAAAAAATAAAAACTATTTTTTCACTGTAATCTAATTGCAGTTGCCTGCAAGCGTGTGTGTCAGGCCTACAGCGTGTACTGTGCCCACTACTGCCAGTGCCCAGTGCCACCACTCATATCTGGTGTCACAGTAGCTTGCATTTAAAAAAAATAATACTTTTATTTACTGTAATCTAATTGCAGTTGCCTGCAAGCGTGTGTATCAGGCCTACAACGTGTACTGTGCCCACTAGTGCCAGTGCCCAGTGCCACCATTCATATCTGGTGTCACAGTAGCTTGCATTTAAAAAATAAAAACATTTTTTCACTGTAATCTAATTGCAGTTGCCTGCAAGCGTGTGTGTCAGGCCTACAGCATGTACTGTGCCCACTACTGCCAGTGCCCAGTGCCACCACTCATATCTGGTGTCACAGTAGCTTGCGTTTAAAAAATAAAAACTATTTTTTCACTGTAATCTAATTGCAGTTGCCTGCAAGCGTGTGTGTCAGGCCTACAGTGTGTACTGTGCCCACTACTGCCAGTGCCCAGTGCCACCACTCATATCTGGTGTCACCGTAGCTTGCATTTAAAAAATGAAAACAATTTTTTCACTGTAATCTAATTGCAGTTGCCTGCAAGCGTGTGTATCAGGCCTACAACGTGTACTGTGCCCACTACTGCCAGTGCCCAGTGCCACCACTCATATCTGGTGTCACAGTAGCTTGCATTTAAAAAATAAAAACATTTTTTTTCACTGTAATCTAATTGCAGTTGCCTGCAAGTGTGTGTGTCAGGCCTACAGCGTGTACTGTGCCCACTACTGCCAGTGCCACCACTCATATCTGGTGTCACAGTAGCTTGCATTTAAAAAATAAAGACAATTTTCTCACTGTAATCTAATTGCAGTTGCCTAAAAGCGTGTGTATCAGGCCTACAGTGTGTACTGTGCCCACTACTGCCAGTGTCCAGTGCCACCACTCATATCTGGTGTCACAGTAGCTTGCATTTAAAAAAAATAAAAATAAATTCACTGTAATCTAATTGCAGTTGCCTGCAAGCGTGTGTATCTGACCTACAACGTGTACTGTGCCCACAACTGCCAGTGCCCAGTGCCACCACTCATATCTGGTGCCACAGTAGCTTGCATTTAAAAAATAAAAACAATTTTTTTCACTGTAATCTATTTGCAGTTGCCTGCAAGTGTGTGTGTCAGGCCTACAGCGTGTACTGTGCCCACTACTGCCAGTGCCCAGTGCCACCACTCATATCTGGTGTCACAGTAGCTTGCATTTAAAAAATAAAAACTTTTTTTTCACTGTAATCTAATTGCAGTTGCCTGCAAGCGTGTGTGTCAGGCATACAGTGTGTACTGTGCCCACTACTGCCAGTGCCCAGTGCCACCACTCATATCTGGTGTCACAGTAGCTTGCATTTAAAAAATAAAAACTTTTTTTTCACTGTAATCTAATTGCAGTTGCCTGCACGCGTGTGTGTCAGGCCTACAGTGTGTACTGTGCCCACTACTGCCAGTGCCCAGTGCCACCACTCATACCTGGTGTCACAGTAGCTTGCATTTAAAAAATAAAAACAATTTTTTCACTGTAATCTAATTGCAGTTGCCTGCAAGCGTGTGTGTCAGGCCTACAGTGTGTACTGTGCCCACTACTGCCAGTGCCCAGTGCCACCACTCATATCTGGTGTCACAGTAGCTTGCATTTAAAAAATAAAAACAATTTTTACTGTAATCTAATTGCAGTTGCCTGCAAGCGTGTATATCAGGCCTACAACATGTACTGTGCCCACTACTGCCAGTGCCCAGTGCCACCATTCATATCTGGTGTCACAGTAGCTTGCATTTAAAAAATAAAAACATTTTTTCACTGTAATCTAATTGCAGTTGCCTGCAAGCGTGTGTGTCAGGCCTACAGCGTGTACTGTGCCCACTACTGCCAGTGCCCAGTGCCACCATTTATATCTGGTGTCACAGTAGCTTGCGTATAAAAAAAAAAAAATTCACTGTAATCTAATTGCAGTTGCCTGCAAGCGTGTGTGTCAGGCCTACAGCGTGTACTGTGCCCACTACTGCCAGTGCCCAGTGCCACCATTTATATCTGGTGTCACAGTAGCTTGCGTATAAAAAAAAAAAAATTCACTGTAATCTAATTGCAGTTGCCTGCAAGCGTGTGTGTCAGGCCTACAGCGTGTACTGTGCCCACTACTGACAGTGCCCAGTGCCACCACTCATATCTGGTGTCACAGTCGCTTGAATTTAATTTTTTTTAAATTTTTTTACTGTAATCTAATTGCAGTTGCCTGCAAGCGTGTGTATCAGGCCTACAACGTGTACTGTGCCCACTAGTGCCAGTGCCCAGTGCCACCATTCATATCTGGTGTCACAGTAGCTTGCATTTAAAAAATAAAAACATTTTTTCACTGTAATCTAATTGCAGTTGCCTGCAAGCGTGTGTGTCAGGCCTACAGCGTGTACTGTGCCCACTACTGCCAGTGCCCAGTGCCACCACCCATATCTGGTGTCACAGTAGCTTGCGTTTAAAAAATAAAAACAATTTTTTCACTGTAATCTAATTGCAGTTACCTGCAAGCGTGTGTATCAGGCCTACAACGTGTACTGTGCCCACTACTGCTAGTGCCAAGTGCCTCCATTCATATCTGGTGTCACAGTAGCTTGCATTTAAAAAATAAAAATTCACTGTAATCTAATTGCAGTTGCCTGCAAGCGTGTGTGTCAGGCCTACAGCGTGTACTGTGCCCACTACTGACAGTGCCCAGTGCCACCACTCATATCTGGTGTCACAGTAGCTTGCATTTAAAAAATAAAAACTATTTTTTCACTGTAATCTAATTGCAGTTACCTGCAAGCGTGTGTATCAGGCCTACAACGTGTACTGTGCCCACTACTGCTAGTGCCCAGTGCCACCACTCATATCTGGTGTCACAGTAGCTTGCATTTAAAAAATAAAAACAATTTTTTCACTGTAATCTAATTGCAGTTGCCTGCAAGCGTGTGTATCAGGCCTACAGTGTGTACTGTGCCCACTACTGCCAGTGCCCAGTGCCACCACTCATATCTGGTGTCACAGTAGCTTGCATTTAAAAAATAAAAACAATTTTTTCACTGTAATCTAATTGCAGTTGCCTGCAAGCGTGTGTGTCAGGCCTACAGTGTGTACTGTGCCCACTACTGCCAGTGCCAGCACTCATATCTAATGTGACACTAGGAGCTTGCATTTAAAAAATAAAAACAATTTTTTCACTGTAATCTAATTGCAGTTGCCTGCAAGCGTGTGTGTCAGGCCTACAGCGTGTACTGTGCCCACTACTGCCAGTGCCCAGTGCCAGCACTCATATCTGGTGTCACAGTAGCTTGCATTTAAAAAATAAAAACAATTTTTTCACTGTAATCTAATTGCAGTTGCCTGCAAGCGTGTGTATCAGGCCTACAGTGTGTACTGTGCCCACTACTGCCAGTGCCCAGTGCCACCACTCATATCTGGTGTCACAGTACCTTGCATTTAAAAAATAAAAACAATTTTTTCACTGTAATCTAATTGCAGTTGCCTGCAAGCGTGTGTGTCAGGCCTACAGTGTGTACTGTGCCCACTACTGCCAGTGCCAGCACTCATATCTAATGTGACACTAGGAGCTTGCATTTAAAAAATAAAAACTATTTTTTCACTGTAATCTAATTGCAGTTACCTGCAAGCGTGTGTATCAGGCCTACAACGTGTACTGTGCCCACTACTGCCAGTGCCCAGTGCCACCACTCATATCTGGTGTCACAGTAGCTTGCATTTAAAAAAAAAAAAACATTTTTGTTCACTGTAATCTAATTGCAGTTGCCTGCAAGCGTGTGTATCAGGCCTACAACGTGTACTGTGCCCACTACTGCCAGTGCCCAGTGCCACCACTCATATCTGGTGTCACAGTAGCTTGCATTTAAAAAATAAAAACTATTTTTTCACTGTAATCTAATTGCAGTTGCCTTCAAGCGTGTGTGTCAGGCCTACAGCGTGTACTGTGCCCTCTACTGCCAGTGCCCAGTGCCACCACTCATATCTGGTGTCACAGTAGCTTGCATTTAAAAAATAAAAACAATTTTTTCACTGTAATCTAATTGCAGTTGCCTGCAAGCGTGTGTGTCAGGCCTACAGTGTGTACTGTGCCCACTACTGCCAGTGCCACCACTCATATCTGGTGTCACAGTAGCTTGCATTTAAAAAATAAAAACAATTTTTTCACTGTAATCTAATTGCAGTTGCCTGCAAGCGTGTGTATCAGGCCTACAACGTGTACTGTGCCCACTACTGCCAGTGCCCAGTGCCACCACTCATATCTGGTGTCACAGTAGTTTGCATTTAAAAAATAAAAACAATTTTTTCACTGTAATTTAATTGCAGTTGCCTGCAAGAGTGTGTGTCAGGCCTACAGTGTGTACTGTGCCCACTACTGCCAGTGCCCAGTGCCACCACTCATACCTGGTGTCACAGTAGCTTGCATTTAATTTTTTTTTTTTTAATTCACTGTGATCTAATTGCAGTTGCCTGCAAGCGTTTGTATCAGGCCTACAACGTGTACTGTGCCCACTACTGCCAGTGCCCAGTGCCACCACTCATATCTGGTGTCACAGTAGCTTGCATTAAAAAAATAAAAACAATTTTTTCACTGTAATCTAATTGCAGTTGCCTGCAAGCTTGTGTATCAGGCCTACAACGTGTACTGTGCCCACTACTGCCAGTGCCCAGTGCCATTACTCATATCTGGTGTCACAGTAGCTTGCATTTAAAAAATATAAACAATTTTTTCACTGTAATCTAATTGCAGTTGCCTGCAAGCGTGTGTATTAGGCCTACAACGTGTACTGTGCCCACTACTGCCAGTGCCCAGTGCCACCACTCATATCTGGTGTCACAGTAGCTTGCATTTAAAAAATAAAAACATTTTTTCACTGTAATCTAATTGCAGTTGCCTGCAAGCATGTGTGTCAGGCCTACAGTGTGTACTGTGCCCACTACTGCCAGTCCCCAGTGCCACCACTCATATCTGGTGTCACAGTAGCTTGCACGCATAGTACAACTAATCGGAAAAAAAATGACAGGCAGAGGCAGGTCACCCCGCAGGGGCCGTCGTGGTCGTGGTGCTGAGGACATAGTTGACTGGCTTACACAGGACCAATCTTCTACAGCTTCCGCTCGGAACCTTGACGCACCATCCTCCTCCAGCTCAGCTTCGGGCACTTCTCAAGTTACCACTCGCCCGCCTGCCGCCACCACCAACACTAGCACCACAGCTGCTTCACTTGATCAGTCAGAGGAGTTATTTACACATCAGTTGGAAGAAATGAGTGATGCGCAACGATTATTGCCAGAGGATGTAGATAACAGGGATATGTCTCAGTCAGGCAGCATTACACACATGGACATTAGGTGTGATGATGATGATGATGTTGTACCCGCTGCTGCTTCCTTTGCTGAGTTGTCAGATACAAGTGAAGCGGTTGATGATGACGATCTGTGGATGTCACGTGGGTGCCCGCTAGAAGAGAAGAAGAACAGGGGGAAAGTTCAGATGGGGAGACAGAGAGGAGGAGGAGAAGAGTTGGAAGCAGGGGAGGTCTTCGCAAGGAGCTAGTGGCACAGTCAGACAGCATGTATCGGCACCCGGGGTCAGCCAGACAGCACGCCAATCAACGCATGCTGTTGCCACCACCAGAATGCCGTCATTGCAAAGCTCAGCAGTGTGGCATTTTTTTTGTATGTCTGCCTCTGATAACAGCGATGCCATTTGCAACCTGTGCCAAAAGAAACTAAGTTGTGGGAAGTCCAACACCCACCTAAGTACAACTGCTTTGCGAAGGCACATGATCTCAAATCACAAACGCCTATGGGATCAACACATGATGAGTACAAGCAGCACACAAACTCAAAGCCACCATCCTCCTCCTGGTCCAGCATCTTCAGCCACATCAACCACTGCTGTCCTCCTTGCCCCCTCTCAAACATCCGCCACTCCGCCTCTCACCGTCAGCAGTTCCTGCTCATCTGCCCACAGTCAGGTGTCTGTCAAGGAAATGTTTGAGCGTAGGAAGCCAATGTAACAGAGTCACCCCCTTGCCAGGCATCTGACAGCTGGCTTGTCGGAACTCTTAGCCCGCCAGCTTTTACCATACAAGCTGGTGGAGTCTGAGGCCTTCAAAAAATTTGTAGCTATTGGGCTTGCACATACATTTTATTACATCACTTTTGCACTTTATGGATCAGATGTTTATTCAATAGATCCATTTATGAGCTCTGTAGTAGGGCAGAGCCGTGACTTTCTGCTGTTTACTTGTGGTTTGCACTTGCACTTTACGTATATGGTACCTTTTGTACTTTATTGACTAGTTGCCTACCCATTAGATTCATCTCTATATTCTCCTCTTAGGCTCTGTTTTATGTCACACCTCTTACCTATTTCTCCCAGGGTTGTACCACACTTTTGATATTGATTTGTTTGTCATCTCCCATTGTATGTTTTTAATCATGTATTTCAATAAAAATTAGTTTTATAGCTAATCAATCTCAGTGTCCGATTATAGGTCTTCCTAGTTATTTCTGAGCTAGCTTTTCGTTGAGGGGCTTATGCCATTTGTTGCTTCACACATTTTTTTTATGTAACCTATCTTTATTTATATCCTGATATAGTGTAGCTGTTGCAGTGCAGTGTTTTAGGTAGCGTGATAGGTTCTGCTGTCCATACATACATGCAGACCTGCTAAAATGTGAAGTTTCACGTATTGCGCCAAAATTTTCGCATCATTAGTGCTGATTAGTGCAATCGCGAATATATTGCTGCACTCTAACTGCATATAAAGCATTTTTAATGTTCTGCCATGCCAACTATTTTCTCCAGTCTCTGGAAACTTCTAGCAGCTTGGAAAATGTAGAAAAAGTGACCTACGCCTGTATTTCGCACGCATTACGCGAATATTACATTGCCAATTTTTCGCAATCAAGAAAATTATCTCGAATTTGCGAATATATGACGAATATTTGCCCAAATATTTGTGAAATATCGCAAATTCGAATATAGCTCCTGCCGCTCATCACCACTCATGCACACGACAGTATGTATTTTGCGGTCCGCAAAAAATACAGATCCTCAAAAAATACAGATAACATCCATGTGCATTCCGTATTTTGCGGAACAGAACAGCTGGCCCCTAATAGAACAGTCCTATCTTTGTCCGTAATGCGAAAAATTATAGGACATGTTCTATTCTTTTGCGGCTCGGACATACAGAAACAGAATGCACACAGATTAACTTCCATTTTTTTTTGCGGACCCATTGAAATGAATGGTTCCGCATACTGTCCGTAACAAAAAATGGAACGGACACAAAGAAAATACTTTTGTGTGCACGAGCCCTTACAGATTGGGAAGTGCCAGCCTATTGTTAGGTTTAGTGGCCAATGAAAAAAAAACACAGGATTTTAGAATTTCTTTTAAAATATAATTAGTGACATGGAAAATTACAAAAAAACACCCAAAATTTTGGAAACATCTGACGCATTCCCTTTTATTGTGTCTTTATTGGGGGAATAACTTCTGTTTTTAGATGCAAAATAGAGTATGGAGAATTCAGTCTGTTGCTAGGGCAAAGAGTCAGTAAAGGCTCAGAGCAATGACTGGAAATCTGAGAGGACAGGTAAGAACATGAAGCGTGGGGACTGTGTGAGGACATCACCAGTGCATTGTGCATAAAAGCGTGGAAAATAGCTTTCTCTTTTGCTGATACATCATGTGTTAGTGTGTGTTCTATATAAATGCCGCATACTACAAAGACAGGACCATTAGCCACTAAAAATATTGTGCCGTAGTGATCAAAGAATACAGTGGACATTTAGCTATAATTTGGGTGTTTCCGTAAACCAAAAGATATATATATATATATATATATATATATATATATATATATATATATACTACTCACAAAAAGTTTGGGATATTTGGCTTGTGGGTGAAATTTCAGGATGGACCTAAAGTGCCCTCTAATCTTTACAGGTGAACTTAATGTGTGACCTTCTCTAAACTTTTGAATGCAAAACTTGCTGTTCCCTAAAGAGAAGCTTAACGTCAAAATTTACAACAGGTGTTTGATCCAAGAATCACCCACTAAATTTCCTGGTTCACTTAGAATTGGTATGCATCATGAGACCAAGACGATACCTAACAATTGATCAACAGTACCTCGCAATTGCGAGGCTTCAAGCAGGATGCCTCGCAATTGCCCCTCCCTCCCATATTGTTGAATGGATTAGGCAGTGGCTGAGGGACAGGCAACAGAGGGTTGTAGTCAATCGAGTATATTCAGACCAAGGTCTTGTTACCAGTGGGGTACCTCAGGGATCTGTTCTGGGACCCATATTGTTTAATATCTTTATCAGCGAAATTGCAGAAGGCCTCGATGGTAAGGTGTGTCTTTTTGCTGATGACACAAAGATTTGTAACGGGGTTGATGTTCCTGGAGGGATACACCAAATGGAAAAGGATTTAGGAAAACTAGAGGAATGGTCAAAAATCTGGCAACTAAAATTTAATGTTGATTAGTGCAAGATAATGCACCTGGGACGTAAAAACCCAAGAGCAGAATATAAAATCAGTGATACAGTCCTAACCCCAGTATCTGAGGAAAGGGATTTAGGGGTCATTATTTCAGAAGACTTAAAGGTAGGCAGACAATGTCATAGAGCAGCAGGAAATGCTAGCAGAATGCTTGGGTGTATAGGGAGAGGAATTACCAGTAGAAAGAGGGAGGTGCTTATGCCGCTCTACAGAGCACTAGTGAGACCTCATTTGGAGTATTGTGCTCAGTACTGGAGACCATATCTCCAGATGGATATTGATACTTTGGAGAGAGTTCAGAGAAGAGCTACTAAACTGGTACATGGATTGCAGGATAAAACTTACCAGGAAAGATTAAAGGACCTTAACATGTATAGCTTGGAAGAAATACGAGACAGAGGGGATATGATAGAAACTTTTAAATACATAAAGGGAATCAACAAGGTAAAAGAGGAGAGAATATTTAAAAGAAGAAAAACTGCTACAAGAGGACATAGTTTTAAATTAGAGGGGCAAAGGTTTAAAAGTAATATCAGGAAGTATTACTTTACTGAGAGAGTAGTGGATGCATGGAATAGCCTTCCTGCAGAAGTGGTAGCTGCAAATACAGTGGAGGAGTTTAAGCATGCATGGGATAGGCATAAGGCCATCCTTCATATAAGATAGCGCCTGAGGCTATCCATAGTATTCAGTATATTGGGCAGACTAGATGGGCCAAATGGTTCTTATCTGCCGACACATTCTATGTTTCTATGTTTCTAGGATGTTCTCAGACGGAAGTGGTCACTGAGCTTATCCCGATGTCACAGAGTATTGTCACGTGCCAGAGGCCCAAGGCAGACCTCCGGGACGTCATGCAAACAGGACACAGGCAAAACAGACCAAGGACCCACAGGGAACTTTATTACAAGTGTAATAAAAGCACATGACAGTAAGCAGTTTAGGCAATAGTGGTAGCACTACCACAGAACCAAGTGCAACGGCAGACCAGAGGCAAAACCCAGAGAGCCAGTGAGCCCCGTTCTTCACAGAGCCCTTGGTGGTGGGGATGAACTGGGCCGAGGGCTCACTGTTCGCACCTCCAGGAAGGTCCTGATACACTTGGCCCCTCCCTGCAGAGAACCAGGCTGGTGAAACCACCAGCTGAAAGACAACAAAACTGGAACTCAAGCAAACACAGGACATGGACCAGACAACAAGACGAACGGGACCAGCACAGAAGCAGATTCCTGGACCTCAAGTGGAATGGAAGCATGGCGGTCTCAGGCAGAGCTGCACACAGATTAGAGATTCACACAGAGTAGAGATCCTCCCTCTGGAGAAGCCAGGGGCCGTCTCACAAAGGCAGGACAAACATGGGATAGGAAAAGACCAGAAAGGAACTACAGGCAGACAAGAACAGACAAGGATCAGAAGCAGTAGGCACTGCCAGGCAGGACATAGGACAGACTACAATCAGAAGACGGTTTAGCACTGCAAGGTTATCAGATGCAGTAGAGCACTGCTAGGCTAACAAGGAACAGACAAGGATAACATAAACATCATACAGGACAGGTACAGATCAGACAAGGGCATAACATCAAACACCATCAGAGAACAGGTACCAACAACTTCCGACAATGCAGCAACAATGCATTACCAGGTGATACCACAAACAAGGGCATATAGGGGGGGGGGGAACTGGGTCAGCAGCAAGGGGCTACACGCAGTAAGGCACTGGACAGAAGACAGACTGACACCAAGCCCCACAGTTCACAGGTAGATATAGCTGCAATAATGAGGGCACCTGAGAAGCTACACCCAGGACCAGGAGAAGTTAACCCCATCAGAACCAAACAGGGAAGGGAGCCTGCATGAACAGGGAAGTGAACACACAGGCTGCAGTACAGGACGTTGCCCCTGGCAACCAGCATACACAGAGTCCACCACAGCCAGTACGCCAGAGCACAAACAACCCGTGACACAACAGACATGCATACATACAAAGGCCATGTTTACACACAAGGCCGCAGCCAGCACGCATCTCAGAACCAACATGCATGGGGATACCCACAGCCAGTACACAAAGCGCATGCAGCCAGCCTGCACGGCTCCAGAGACATGAGCCACAGAGATGCAGACACAGGAATCCACAAACACAGGCCACAATTCACACACTACACTGCAGCCAGCCTGCAGTCCCAAGCAACCAGCATACACAGGTGTCAGCCTGCAGCCAGTACGCGAGGGAGCCTGCAGCCAGCCTGCACAGCAACAGTGATAAGAACTGCACAGAGAAGCAGACACAGGGAGAGCAAACATTCACAGACAGAAGTTCCACAAAACACTACAGCCAGCACGCAGCCCCAAGCAACCAGCATGCACAGGAGACAGCCTGCAGCCGGTATGCGAGAGGGCATGCAGCCAGCCTACACGGCCAAAACTGTCACAGTGAACCCCACAGTGACAAGTGTCATCAGAATGTTGCAACACAGATACAGAGAGACTGAAAGAGTCACAGAAAGGCATAGAAGTGGATGCATTTTGGCCAAATCCCACACTAATGACTGCTTCATTGTGTACAATGACCAGTGGAACTGGGTGTTCAATGCCCCACAACTCCAGCTACATTTAAGGGAGGCGAGAGGCACCCAAGTGTCTCGTCAGACCATTCAAAACTGTTTACATCAGCATGGTCTGCATGCTAGACGATCTCCAAAGGTACCTGACCACAGGCGTCATTGTCTTGCATGGACCAGGGAGCATCTATGCTGGATGAGGGACCGGTGGGCCTCAGTGCTGTTTACTGATAAAAGTTGATTCACGCTGAGCAGAAATGATGGCCACTAACGATGTTGGAGATGTCAAGGAGAGAGCTATGCATCAGCCACTATTTTCCTTTGGTGGTGGTGCTGGTGTTACAGTGTGGGCAGGTGTGTCTAGCCAATACAGAACTGCCCTACAGTTTGTGAATTGTACAGTGACAAGCTCATACTACTTAAATAACATCATTAATTCAGTCATTGTGCCAATGCATGAGCAACACAGGTGTAATTTCATCTTCATGGACAACAATGCGGCAGCTCATCGATGTCGCATCATTAGAAAATGGCTGCTGGAGACTGGGGTACCTCAAATGGAGTGGCCTGCACTTTCTCCAGACTTGAATCCCATTGAAAACCTATGAGATTAGCTGGGTCGCCGCATAGAGGCTCATAACGCTGTACTCCATAACCTCAATGACCTGAGGGCCGCCCTTCAAGAAGAGTGGGATGCTATGCCTCAGCAGACAATAAGTCGACTTGTGAACAGCATGAGACGTCGTTGTCAAGCTATAATTGATGATCAAGGCATGACAAGTTATTGAGAAGATGAATTTTTTTTGTGAGGGTATACCCACCACTGTTGTTGGCTTTTTTTCAATAAATTGTTTGGGATGAGGAAATCATCATTACATGCTTCTACTTAAATGCCCTACTTTCATGATATGATATCACTGTAGCGTGAACTTTTTAAGTTTTCCATAAATTTCACCCGAATGCCAAACATCCCTAACTTTTTGTGAGTAGTGTATATACACACAACAGAAATTAGCCAGTACAACTTGAGTAAAAGGGTTGTAGACCTGCTTTATTACCCCAGAATGCAACGTTTCAGCCCAACACAATATATGTCAAGCAGGATTGCGATAACATTCCTTGGAACCATCAGTACCACCAGAAGAAATGTTTCTGAGGGCCTGCTCCCAATCTACATGAGCATCTCCACTTTTAATTGCACACAGAGCACATGTCATCACAAGATCTAATAGGTTATTTGTGAATCAGCTGACAGTGGATGATGGGCTTCAAATGAGGTTGTCTTCTACTGGATCTTTGGGACTATTATTGTGTCCTAGCCTGGGCCCATAAGAGGATGCTCTGGTACTCTTGGGGGCAAGTTCAGCCCTGGGTACATCAGAGGAATAAGTGTATTATTATAAAGTATAATGAAATCTTTAGTGGCTCATCTATATGGCCTAATACGATGTAGAGATAATTAGGTTATGTGATTATGTAATCGTTCTATAGATGAGCAGCACTGTAATACAGAATGTTTTGGAGAATGTTAAATATCGCAGAATTCATTTTTCTTCCAGACAGAGTTATTTTATTACTGTATATTTGTGATGGAATTTCAAGAGTTCCTCTGAGATTCTGCACTAAAATAACCTTGGTAACAAGCCTAGTCTTTGATATTTAGCTGCAGGACATGAAGTACTCGAAGACTGCTCAGGTGTCTATACTGAAATTAATTATGTGTTTGAGATGATATAGCTGATTGCATTTTCCCGCAGAGCAATGCATGCTTCAGATTTAGACGGCACATTTTATGGCTCCCGAATGAATAATGGCTTATTAGTTAAAATCATAAAATATTACAGTTTAAAAAAGAGATGATGGAAGAGCCTTTATTGGTGCCAGCAGGGTACAGATGAAATATGTAGAACTAGAGATAGGAGACAAAGATATATCTGTACGGCTCTTCGAATAATTTAAGATATGCTATAATATTGATCAAATTGGAACTTTTGAAACGTAGAAAGAATGTGTTATCTTCAATTGCTTTCATGCCGCAGAATTATCATTTGGACTTTGTTACGCTAAGTAGTGTTTCTTCAGTATGTCATTTATTAATGATATATTTGACCTTATTTTAGCCAATTTGCATATCATAACAACCGACTGACAAAAAAATTGAATCATAGCAATTATCTTTTATGAGTGCCAAATTATGCAAAGTGAACCAGACTAATGATTATGTTGCTGTGTGTTGCTTCTTCATCTAAGTACAATGTCTTGCAGCACTGCAAGTTGAAGAAACCAGATTGAGTTGCATATGGTAAAAATCCCTCATTTACCCTTATCTAAAAGTGCAGCTGAAATGATGAAGGAAAGTTCTCTGCCTGTTTGGACCCATATTCTCTGTGGTTGTTGCCTATTATAGTAGTCAATGCATGTGTTTTTAAAGCGAAGGTTCAAACAGGGTGCCATTAAGGGTTAACCAACAGAGGCCTCGTGTACTACCACTGACCCAGTGTTGGGGGAATGTTGTACATCACAGAAGCATTGGAAGAGGTGTAGCTATAGAGGGTCACAGCATGCATGATTTAGTTATGATTGGGCCCCTAAGGCACAGGGGCCCATAAGCCCCCATAACCACACTAACATTGGTAGGCAAAGCTCTCCTGAATTCATCTGCCTAATCATAAAGAGAACTGTGCAGCCCTACAGTTACAGTTGCAAGTTCCTCTCTATCTCCTCTCTGATCTCATCTCTATGGCCAGTGTAGGGAGGAGACAGCAAGTTATAGCTAGGACAATGCTGAAGCCTGAAGGGATGAGTGAATACAGGCATGTAACATCAAGATATAAAGTGCTATGACCATGCAGTGTATATAAGCAATTGTATTTTAATTTTGTTATATGTGTCCTAAGATTATAAGATATAATAAACTTGGAATTTTGGATGTAACATCAACCCTTCAAATGCCTTCCACCAGACATATCAACATTAACCCTTACACTGCTCTATATCGCCAGGGATACTTATATTAAACACTTCACAGCCCTAGACCATCAAGTGCATTCTTATTAACCCATTTGTTGCCCGAGAGCACCAAGTATTTTGACATTAACCTCTTTATTGCCCTAGAACACTTGTTATACTGACAATAACTCCTTCACTTCCCTAGTTTATGTTAGACTGAAATTAACCCTTCACTGCACTATACCAGATATACTGACATTGCCCCCTCACTACCCCAGAGCACCAGATATACTGACATGAACCCTTTTACTGCTCTACAACTTCAGTATACTGATACTAACCTGTTCACTTGTATATATCACCAGGGATCTTCACATTAAAGATCACCATTTATGTTGCCACTGACACTGTTATAGACATATACAGACATCAACAATTTATCTAAGACCACTATCCATACTGAAATTAACCTCCTTACTATGCTAGGCCATCAGAATACACATATTAACCCCCTTCATTTCCAAGGGCTACCATGGATACAAACATTAACCCCTTTATGGGTTTAGGGGTCAAATTGCTCTTTTGCCCCAGTGCCCATGAACCTTTAAGTGCTACAGCTGCTGTTTTTTCCTGTCATTGACATTTTATACTGTAGACGCCCCAGTTTAAAATGACACCAGTACATGAATATGGTGCTCTAATTTGGCCTAGTTAATATAGCAGACCACTTAGGCCTTATTCACACTTGCATCGTAGATAACGTTTGTCACAAAAGCCATAAAATACCACTGCATTTATAAAATGACTCATCCCACCGATGCCCAATGGATCTCATTAACCTGCAGAACAGCATGCAGTGCTATTTTTCCCATTAAATCTGTCAGGGCTGCCAGTACAGCGTCTGAATGGAGCCTCTGACTGTAGTGCGAACACAGCTTTTTGTTGTGAAATATAATATGTTTGAATGTGTGTTCATGTAAAGGTTGCACTATGCTGTTGACTATGCTTCTGTACATACATAATCAAAGACAAGTTCAGAGATCGGTGGGTGTTCCATGTAAAGCTTTGCATTCTTTCTTCCTCTCTCGTCTCTTATTCCCCTTGCAGACGAGCGTGTCCGGATTAGGTCCGGATGCAATGCGAATGCGTTCAGTAAAAAATGTGCGACTTAGCAGGCAAAGTCATTCAGTTTTGCCTGCGATCGCGTTCAGTTGTTCAGTTTTTATCGCGCGGGTGCAATGCGTTTTGATGCGTTTTGCATGCGCGTGATAAAAAACTGAATGTATTTTAGCATCTCTTAGCAACCATCCGTGAAAAACGCATCGCACCCACACTTGCTTGCGGATGCAATGCGATTTTCACGCAGCTCCATTCACTTCTATGGGGCCTGCGTTGCGTGAAAATCGAATATATATATATAGAATATAGAACATGCTGCGATTTTAACGCAACGCACAACTGATGCGTGAAAACCAACGCACATGTACACAGCCCCATTGAAATGAATGGGTCCGGATTCCGTGCGGGCACAATGCGTTTGCATCACGCATACTCGCTCGTGTGAAAGGGGCCAATGACTTTTTTCACTAAACGCATTTGCAACGCATCAGGACCTAATCCGGATACGCTCGTCTGCAAGGGGCCTTACTGTTTTAACCCATTATCGCACACATTAGATGCAAGCCGTGAATTATCTGAGAAAATGCAGCTTTAAAATAAAACCAGCTTGTTGTGGATAACACAGACCTGAAATGAACCACTGATAGCTCCAGAGGCAGAATCAGACTACGCACAAGGTTTGAAGTCTGTAAGGGCACCTTCACACGAGGCAGGTTCCATTGCAAAAATGTTCTGCATTTATCTGAATGGGACTTCCAAATCCAGAAATCCAAATGCTTGCTGCTAAAACAACCCCATTCAGATGAATGGAACTAATTTTCAGTCATAGAAATTTCTGCAACGAAATCTGCTGCGCATGAAGGTGCCCTAATCATGGAGCCGCAGCTGCCTCACCCTGGTTGTGTACAGCAAATGGCGAACTGTTTGCAAAGTTTCTTCATTTTACATCTTCGAATTTTACCTCTGTGAAGAAGCTATCCTCTACAGAGAAAAACCCAATGTGCCAACAGATTAACATGGTCGCACATCTCGTGCAACCATGACAATTTTGCGCATGCGCAAATGATCTGGCTAGTCAAATTTGTGCACGGTTTGCTTGCAAATTCATTGAGTTGATTCGTAGCCAGATCATCGCACATGTGCTGATGCTCTCAGTAATGGCGCACGTGCAAGATTACTAAACCCACGTGAGATGTGCAGCCATATTAAGGGAGAAGGACTGTCTTGAGCTGCAAGGAAATTCCTTAAAAAGTGAAAATTCGTCCAGATTACCAAATCGATTAGTAGGAATTGATTCGTTCATCCATATTTTAGATGCATTGAAACCATTAAAGAACTCGACGTGAAGGTGTGTTGACAGAAAGATCTTTAAAAAAATCTTGACATTTTGCAGTTCTCACATTGACCCCAGTCTAATAATAAGCTCACGCAACCTGTTCTGTAGAGATCAATTCTCAGCAGTCATCTCGTTATTATCACAGGCAGGATTACAATGTAAGGTAACACCTCTTTTATGAGACTCTAGGTAGGTAATGCAGGATCCACCATTCATAATAGATGATGGTCACAGTTAACCTCCTCCTTCAGTTCCCTACAGTCCATGTGACTAAAGAATATCTGAAAATGTTGTTGAAAAGTTCATGCAAGATATCATAAAAATAAAAACACATAGCAAAAGAATATTGGAGCATCTTGTTTTAAGTAGTACAACAATACAGTTGATGCATACCTTTAAAGTGGTTATCCAAAGTCTTAAAGATCGCCCCCAATGTTCAGGCCCCTTGTATACATTTTACTTACCTGCAGGGACCCGGAGAGACACAGATGCCGGGGAGCAGGCAAGTATAATGCATACGAGATGCCTGGGCATTGGGGGGGGGGGGGGGGGGGGGGTGGATGTTTTAGACTTTGGATAACTCCTTGTGTATCCCCCTCACCTTACAATCTTGCAGGTCCAAAATCTCTGCAGAGTCCTACTTTAAGATTATATAAAAGGTAGTTTAGATGAAAGGTCTCACAATAGTCTAGATACCCCCCCCCCCCCATACACTTTATTGCATTGTCAGTTGCACCCACCATTTTTTGGAACCAGATGACAATCTAACGTATATGGGGAGCTTCTGACAGATGGTGTCGGGGGAGAGAAGGAGAGGGTGAATTTTTTGCCTGATCCTTTTAGTCTCCTAGGAAGTAAGCCTCATTCACACAGTCAGTGTTTGATCAGTGATTTCCATCAGTGATTGTGAGCCAAAACCAGGAGTGGATCCTACACAGACATAAGGTAGAAGGGAAAGATCTGCACCTGTTCTGTGTTTTGAACCCGCACTTGGTTTTGGCTCAAAATCACTGATGGAAATCACTGACCAAACACTGACTGTGTGAATAAGGCCTAAGCCAGGGTCAGAGACTTTCTCTTCCCTCCTTATGGAAAATACATAGGTGTTCAGACAAATAGGGGAGTTGGGAGTGAATCATGAGAGATAGCTGTCTACCAAATGATTTTTCAGACAGCAATTGGATGTGCATGGCCATCCTAAATCAATATCAGGAATTCCTGTTGTAGAAAATAAAAAGTCCAAGCGCTTGATCCCAATAGGCTTGTTCACATCAGCGTCAGAGACTGCATTCGAGGGCATCTGTCATTGAGAGAAGTTCTGCATGCAGACTTTTCTCCTCTAAAGAAGTGGACTCCTGGGTGGTAACCAAATGGATCCCATTATAGTCAATGCTTGGCTCCCCTTGTGTCAGTTATGTGCTGAATCCAGCGCTTCCGTTATTTTTTGTTGTTCTGCACCTATAATAGAACAGGGCAACAGAAACCAAAAACACTGATGTAAAAAAGGCCTTAGGCCTCATGCACACGACAGTATTTTTTTGAGGTCCACAAAAAGCTGCTCCGTGATCCGTTTCCGTTTTTGTTTCCGTGTGTCTTCCTTGATTTTTGGAGGATCACCAGACATGAAAAGTGAAAAAAAGGTCAAGTTTGCCTTGCAAATGATAGGAAAAAAACGGACGCGGTTGACAATCTTGTGTGCCTCCGTGTTTTTTCACGGACCCATTGACTTGAATGGGTCCGCGAACCGTTGTCCGTGAAAAAAATAGGACAGGTCATATTTTTTGGACGGACTGGAAACACGGATCATGGAAGCGGATGACAAACGGTGCATTATCCGAGTTTTCAACGGACCCATTGAAAGTCAATGGGTCCGCAGAAAATCACGGAAAACGGAACAACGGACACGGAACACAACAACGGTCGTGTGCATGAGGCCTTAGTGATCAAGAAAGTCTGCAAACCTTCAATGTGGTAAGAATTCTTCGCACAGTACCCCCATCTTTTAGTCGAACTGAAGAGCTGCTTGAGAGACCTGTTCTGTACCTGTATTATGCCCCTTCTGACAATGGATTTTTCATTTGACAATCTACCAGGCCCATATACAAGTTAAAGGATAACTGTCATAGTTTCATAAAAAAATCTATTTTAGCATATGATACTGCTGCAGCAGCATTATGCATAAAGCAATCTTTAGTTTCTTCACTTACCCCTGTTTTCCTTGAGTTTTCCCCTTAGTTACAGCTGTTTTGAATCCTACATTATGAGGATCTTCTCAATATGGCTCCTCTGCCAGTTCTCTGAGGCCAAAACTGCATTTCCTAATGTCACATACAAACTTGCTGTAGCCAGCAGCTTTCTGCCTGCCAATCAGATTGGATTACTGAAAGACACGCCTCCTCACTCTGAAGCCTAATGCAGCCATGCAGTGTGAAGGACCGCCCTTCCATCTTCCTAGCCGGAGACAGATGAGCTATAGCAACGGTCTTTTAAGGGATCAGTGGAAAGGGACAGAGGACATTAATAAAAGCTGTTATTATAAGGTAATTACAGATCTTTTGGCAATCACTGACAGACTAACTCATGTATACATTCCTAGCTCTAATAAACTAGCAAATAAAAAAAAAATATGACAGATATCCTTTAAGCTAGTTTAACATTAGCGGTAGGTTCTTCAGGCAGGCTGTTCCGGCACAGGAAGACATCATATCCAGCATTGTAGTCTTTGGAGATTTTCCACACTTCCTATTAAGCCCTGCCACAACCCCCTCCCTCTGATTAACCTTTTAGATGCCGCAGTAACTATTGTCTGCGGCATCTGACGGGTTAAAAAACTGGGACTAAAGTTATCCCCCATGCTGGTCATTGCAGGCAGGTGTCAGCTGTACTACTCAGCCAGCACTCGTCATGTATAGAACAGGGTCAGCTCATCAACCCACTCCATGTACCCCCACTCTCTCTCCCTTCACATCTAGATATTTACTGGCATCTAGTCCAAGTACATAAAGTTAAAGGGGTTGTCCCACGAAAAAAAAAATTCGACATTTTTTCAAACTAGCTCCTGGGTCTGAATACCTTTGTAACTGCATGTAATTAAAAATTTTGTATAGCCACTGAGTTATTCACTTAAATCTGTCTGTATAGCGCCACCTGCTGTCTGCTCTTTTTCTAAATTCTCTGTCCAGCTCACTGAGTGTGACATACATCCTCAGTTCCATCCTTTAATTGCTACCAGCTGCAGCAGAAGGGCCACACCCCCTGAGAAAGTGAACACCCCCTGAGCTGCCAGCTTGAAATAAATCTAGCAGAGCAATTGGAGCAATGAATGGGGAGATCTCTGGATCCATATGAGGTACAGGGCTGGGTCTAAGTTTGTTACAACGGCATGTACTAAACTGTCATGTACTATATGATATCTAATTTTCATTTTTTACATTACGTATTTGATAACCCCTTTAAATTCTAATGTTAATTAATTGGAGTTTATAAAATAAAGTGGGAAAGAGTGTATTTTATCTAAATATTTTTAAAACATAAACACAATGGTTAGAAAGTTTGTTTTCTGAAGTTGAAGTATTAATTATGATCATGTTCTCCCAGTAATGAAGCTAATTAATGGAATGGCAGAGGACAACAACGACAAGATGTAGGTGGGTAGTGTCCTGCCGCAATAAAATGAAGACTGGATTGTTATCTCTCCCTCTTTATTTTAAATTAGACTCTCCTTATAACGTTAATGTACTGAAATTAAATTGAAAATTCACAGCAAAACAATGACTCAGCTAGAGGTCTATTATCACCTCCTTAGAACGGGCAGGATAATTGTATGAAATGCATAGTTCAGCGAAGGACATATACAAGTCGTGTGGAACAGCAGAAAATGTTCAGTTCAATCTAGGACAAGTCGTGGAGAGAGACGTGAATGCTTCACTACATCAACATGCTGAACCTTCGCCTGGTCTGACCAGTAAATAAGACTGTGCCACGGCTTTACATCATAGTGTTAGGTGCTGTTTGTATTACAGCACTACCAGTTCTGACTTTATTGCCTGCTCAGAGGCATAGCTTTACAAGTGCAATGCCTTAGTTATCCCTAAGGGTACATGCACATGGCAGTGTAGTTAACATGTTTTTTCCACAGTGATTTTCATGCTGTTTTCACTGCATTTCCGCGTCAAATACACATCAAAATCAGGCGTTACTTGCAGATTTTGTCACAGATTTTAAAGTGAATTTGCCCCAGATCTCACCTAGAGATGAGTGAAATTCTTAGTTATTTTCGTGTCCAATTCATCAACTTTTAAAAAAAAATTGATTTGGGTCAAAATCGATTATGCTTAAATTTTCATTAAAATTAGTATATAACACTCCAATCTGGTGGTAACCTAAGGCCTCTTTCACACGGCCGTTTTTTTGATTTCAATGGTTCCGCAAAAAAAACGGAATGTACTCCGTATGCATTCCGTTTCCGTATTTCCGTTTTTCCGTTCCGTTTTAACATAGAACATGTCCTATATTTGGCCGCAAATCACGTTCCGTGGCTCCATTAAAGTCTATGGACTAAACAGTTTTTTTTTTTTTTGGTTACTTATAATGCCTATAATGCGATTTATGCATACATACTGTAATTAATCATTTTCGTTCAGCAGATTCTGTTAAAAACGTACTTTTAAAATATGCGAATTACCTTGCTACCAGCAAGTAGGGCGGCTACTTGCTGGTAGCAGCCGCATCCTCCTATCCTAAAGACGCCCCCTCCGCATGCTGATTGACAGGGCCAGCGGACGGGATCTTTCTCTGCTGGCCCTGTTTGCATTCAAAATCTGGCGCCTGCGCCGTACCTGTCTTCAGTCAGCGCAGGCGCACTGAGAGGCGGACGCTCGCTCGGTCGCTCTACCCTCAATGCGCCTGCGCCGATGACGTCACATCTACACCCGGCACAGGCGCATTGAGGAAGGAGCGACCGAGCGAGCGTCCTCCTCTCAGTGCGCCTGCGCCGACTGAAGACAGGTACGGCGCAGGCGCCAGATTTTGAATGCAAACAGGGCCAGCAGAGAAAGATCCCGTCCGCTGGCCCTGTCAATCAGCATGCGGAGGGGGCGTCTTTAGGATAGGAGGATGCGGCTGCTACCAGCAAGTAGCCCTACTTGCTGGTAGCAAGGTAATTTGCATATTTTAAAAGTACGTTTTTAACAGAATCTGCTGAACGAAAATGATTAATTACAGTATGTATGCATAAATTCGCATTATAGGCATTATAAGTAACCAAAAAAATTAAAAACTGTTTAGTGGGGTGACAGAAGCCCTTTAAGGACTATTGTGTGTGTTTGACAGCAGCACAGTCTTCACACCTGGTTTTGGCTCACGATCACTAATGGAAATCACTGATCAAACACTGACCAACCACTGACTTTGTGAAGGAGGCCTGTGTATTTTAAAAGGATAAATATTTTAGTAGCAATGTATAGCAGTCAGCTCTGTACTAGCATAAATGGACAACATGTACAATGTCAAGTGAATATATCCACACACAAAAGACTATGGGGCACATTTATTAAAACCAACGTTTTAGACGCCAGTCTTAACAAAGGCCCTGCACTGGCGGTGGATCTTCATAACTTCGGTGCTTCCTCTTTCGAGCTGTCTTACATTTAGATCATTTTCTACAGATAAACCAGGCGTAGAAAATGATGAATGAGATGGGCCTGCCAGCCGGTCCCCTTCCCTGCCCACGCCACTCCCCCAGTTTTAGACCTGGCGTGAGTGGAGGCGAAGTCTCAAATAGCGGCACAACTAACCATTGCGCCGCCATCTGCGCCTGAAATACACCTAATTTAGGCTTATTTCAATAGAGTAAATGAACCCCTATGTGTTGGTCTTCCACAGATAATAAACAATAAATCTCATGACATGTTTCATGTTTCAACAAGAGATAATCTATCGAATTTCTTACATTTTTTTATTCTCTATGAAGAGACTGGTAACACAATTCCGTGTCCATTGAGATATTCACCCCCCGAAAGCCTGAGGCTGTTCTGTGAACTTGTGAACCACCAGAAATTGTACCTGACATAATTTAGATATGTGAAGCTGACACAAATATCAATCACTCGGTGGATGTGCTCCAGATGCCGCCTGCAATATTATTCTAGCTATAATAGGCAAGGTAGATTTATACATTTCTTACCACCGTCGCTATCTTGAAGGTTGCCAAAAGGAATTGAAAATAGCTTTCGGCTCTCAAGCAAAATAAAAAAATAAAAAGCCCACATCCGGAGGGATGGAAGGGAAGTGAAAGTTTTGGCAGGAATTCTACCTCACCTGAGAACACCTGCAGCTCTTAAAATCTGTAAAATAAAGAACTGTATTCAAGCAGGCAAAACCCGGAGACATTTGTGAAATACAATTCATTTGGCACAAAAAAATACTCTGTGTACAGTATAATAGTCTGAGGATATTGAGTTATTATTCCACAAAAATATATGAATTGCTGCCTAAGGCCTAGTACACATGTACCGTAATTGTTTTGGTCAGTGTTTTTGTCTCACAATCCCTGATGGAAATCATTGGCCAAGCACTGACCAAAACATTGATGTAGATCTGGCCTAAGGCCATGTTCATGGATGAAACACTGTCTAGTCATGGACTTCATCACTGTCACACACGTGTGAAAGAGGCCTGAGCTGCGGCCACACATAGGTGGAGATTTATCATAAGGGGAATTTTTAAAGACAGTTTGCAGGAGTCTGTGTTGACATAATTTCGGCCAAATTTATCAAATTTCTCATGATGTCTGAGAAATTTTGTGTGTTTTGAAGTCGTTTGTATTCAGATATTATGCCACTTTCTATATCACCCCTTCACTGGAGTAAGATTGAGACAATTTTTGAAACCTTAAAAAGTCACATGGAAAATTCTGGCTTAAAGAGACAAATATGTCATTTCTCCTGGCTTTCCTGGGTGTCACCTGGATTTTATGTCCCCTCTCTTTGGGTACTCAGTCACTTCATCAATTCATCCTGCACTCAATTGTGTCTGCGTCCGCAGGATATGATATAATTGTATCCAATGTGACAGCATATTCTGCTATTATAGGACACTGTGTGTGGCAAAAAGAGAAGTCTGTGTTATTACATAGGGTGTGGACATGTAAATGACAAGCTGAAGACATCTGGTTTGCAATCTCTTTAGAGTTGAGTTGTGGTCAGGAGAAGTCAGCATTCTCTTTTGTGAAACAAAGACCCCCAGCAAACCATTACAACTGTTCAAGGCCATACCGAGAGCTGTAGCTTCACACTGTACAAACATATATGACAAAGGCTAAACTAACTGATCGCTGCATTTTAGTGGCTTTTAATTTAAAAAAAGTACTTCATCCATTTGATCGCGAAGAGGCTGCCGCAGCCATCTTGCTTGAAGATCCAGTGCGAAATCTTGCACAAGGCATGATGACGTCATGACATCGGGTGGCATGGTGATGTCATAAGTCACAGCACACAAGATTTAGATTGGAATCTTTAAGCAAGATGGCCACGACAGCCTCTTCATGCTCAAATAGAATGAGGTAAGTATGATTTTTATTTTTACCGTCATTTCAGGGAAAATCGATTTGTTGCCACGAAGCACGAGCAAATTCGACTTTGTGGTGAATCAAATTTTTCCTAAAATTCGGATCGAAGTCCACTTCTTGAACTTCTATTCGCTCAACACTAAACAGAACCTTGAGGTTGTCCGTATAAATCAAGTTTTGGTCAAGTTTTCAGATGCAGTTTAGAAGCTAAAACCAGAAAGAAGTAAGAGTAGAATCTGCCCTTTATACTATGATTCACAACCTGATGAAAATCTGACTGTATACAGGCAGCCTTAGGCTCCTTTCACATGAGCGAGTTTTCAGCGCAGGTGCGATGCGTGAAGTGAACGCATAGCACCCGCACTGAATCCTGACCCATGGGTCTGTGTACATGAGCGTTGTTTTTCACACATCAATTCTGCGTTGCGTGAGAATCGCAGCATGTTCTATATTCTGCATTTTTTACGCAGCCCAGGCCCCATAGAAGTGAATGGGGCTTCAGTTAAAAAACACATTGCATCCGGATGTAACCAGGATGCAATGCGTTTATCACTGATGGTTGATAGGAGATGTTGTTTGCAAAACTTCAGTTTTTTTATCATGTGCGTGAAAACCGTATCAAAACTGATTTCACCCGCAAAAACTGAAACACTGCACGCAATTGCAGACAAAACTGACTGAACTTGCTTTCGAAATGGTGCGATTTTCACTGAACGCGCCCTGAACGCATCCTGACACAATATGTATCATTCGTGTGAAAGAGGCCTCAGGGCTCTTTCACACGAGCGGATGCCGTGCGTGGAATCCGCTGTGTGAAAGACAGCCAAGCCTCGCTCCGGACAGCAGAGACACAGAGAATTAACATGACTGATAATGCTCCTCTTTTTACTACAAAATCACGGTGACAACTTTATCTCACATAGATCCTTTATTTTTAGCATCTGTTTGGCTTATGTTGCATCCTTTATAGCCATTTCCATCTGAGATCCGTTATTTTGGATGGTGAAAAGGTCCTTTGTGGAGGACTCTTCCTCCCATGAAAAATTATATGAAGTATTGAAATTGTTTATGTAATGCAGTCATGAAATATGTAAGTTACTACTGGCAACCCCTATGGAAAAGCAGCCTCAAAAATGCTTGAAAAAAGTAACTTGCCACTTCTGAGCATTTTTGGAAACAGCTGGGTAGTGTTTTGAAAGCTTAAGGCTGAGTTCACACGAGCGTGTCTGGATAAGGTCCGGATGCGTTGCGGCAAACCCGCGCGAGTAGTTACCCAATTGCAGTCAGTTTTGACTGTGATTGCGTTCCGTTGTTCAGTTTTTATCGCGCGGGTGCAATGCGTTTTGCACGCGCGTGATAAAAACCTGAATGTGGTACCCAGACCCGAACTTCTTCACTGAAGTTCAGGTTTGGGTTCGGTGGTGTGTAGATGTTATTATTTTCCCTTATACCATTGTTTTTCTTCAGCACATTTTCCAAATTCATCGTGTGGATAGGACATAACTTCAGATTACTGAAATGCCCCTTTAAACCATATATTCATGTATAATTTCTTACAGTATATTGGCATATTTATTGTCTATATGTAACAATGATGAAAATGAATAATGTTCAACTTTTATTAAAAAAAAATAATTAATAAATAAATCAATGTGGTAAAACATGCAATTTTTGGTGGCAGGTGAAATACTCAATTATTTAGTGAGAATATAGTATGGGAACACATGCTTAGGATGAGACACGGTGCAGCGATGCTGACATGGAATTACTGCATCAGCAAAAACAGGGCAGCCCGTTGTAGTGTGAGGAGAATACGTAACGCTTCTGTCTCCCTGGAAGGATCTTCAGTCCTATCTTATATTTTATTTATTTTGCTTACTGGCACACAAAAAAAAAAAATGTCAGTGTTATTCCAGCTGATGTTGTCATGGTAACGATGACATCACCTGAGACATAGTGATATATAAAAATTCAAATGACTAGGGACTGGTTGCTAGGAGATCTGTACTAGGCAAATCATTAGGCAGACAGCCAAGGGAATAAAGTCTACATGAAACACACCGTACATTCATGTCATACAAAAGGATGGAGATTACTTCCCAGGACTAGAGAAAGTTCTACAGTTGTTCTGACAGTTTCACAAATCACTGTCTAGACAGGTTTCCTACATTCAGTGATCCTAGTATGTGTAGGCCTAATTTTATCAATAAAGCTGTTGAAATTTAAAGTGTAACTGCCATTTCACTACCAAAAATTATATTCAGTCAGTTAATTTTATCTTTCTGAATTTGAATCGAGAATATCGGCACTTCGAAAATTTGTGAATATTTAGAATATAGCGCTATATATTAGTGAATTTGAATATTCGTGGGTTTTTTTTCACAGTACACATGATCCCTCCCTGCTTCTAGCTTGTGGGCCAATGAGAAGGTTGCAAGAGCTTAGCAACTTCCCTAGCAACCAATAGGAAAGTTGCCTACCCCTTACTATATAAGAGAACCTCGCCACAGCCATTTTGTGCTGTTTCATGCAGTTGTGAGAGGAGTGTGATCTTTATGCTGTGCTGAATTCCTTTGACATCCGATACCTCATATATATAATCCAGATAGTGTTAGATAGTGTAGGTTAGTGAGTGAATAGTGTAGCTAATAGGTTCCAGTGTAGGGTGTTAGGGACATTATATAGTTATCTCATATATATAATCCAGATAGTTAGTGTAAGGCTACTTTCACACTTGCGTTCGGGGTTCCGCTTGTGAGTTCCGTTTTAAGGCTCTCACAAGCGGCCCCGAACGGATCCGTACAGCCCCAATGCATTCTGAGTGGATGCGGATCCGCTCAGAATGCATCAGTTTGGCACCGTTTGGCCTCCGTTCCGCTCAGCAGGCGGACACCCGAACGCAGCTTGCAGCGTTCGGGTGTCCGCCTGGCCGTGCGGAGCCAAACGGATCCGTCCTGACTTACAATGCAAGTCAATGGGGACGGATCCGTTTGACGTTGACACAATATGGTGCAATTGCAAACTGATCCGTCCCCCATTGACTTTCAATGTAAAGTCAGGTGTCCCTATTAATATGCCATCGGATCAGAGTTTTCTCCAATCCGATGGTATATTTTAACTTGAAGCGTCCCCATCACCATGGGAACGCCTCTATGTTAGAATATACCATCGGATTTGAGTTAGATTGTGAAACTCAGATCCGACAGTATATTCTAACACAGAGGCGTCCACATAGTGATGGGAACGCTTTAAGTTAGAATATACTGAGAACTGTGTAATAACTGCCCCCTGCTGCCTGGCAGCACCTGATCTCTGCCAGGTGCCGCACCTGAGGGGTTAATTGTGCGTATCATAGCCCCCTGTAAGAGATCAGGTGCTGCCAGGCAGGAGGGGGCAGACCCCCCTCCCTCCCCAGTTTTAAATTAATTTGTGGCCAGTGCGGCCCCCCCTCCCTCCCCAGTATTATATTCATTGGTGGCCAGTGCGGCCCCCCTCCCTCCCCAGTATTATATTCATTGGTGGCCAGTGCGGCCCCCCTTCCTCCCTCCCCAGTATTATATTCATTGGTGGCCAGTGCGGCCCCCCTCCCTCCCCAGTATTATAGTCATTGGTGGCCTGTGCGGCCCCCCCTCCCTCCCTCCCCAGTATTATATTCATTGGTGGCCAGTGCGGCCCCCCCTCCCTCCCCAGTATTATATTCATTGGTGGCCAGTGCGGCCTCCAATGAATATAATACTGGGGAGGGAGGGGGGCCGCACTAGCCACCAATGAATATAATACTGGGGAGGGGGGGGGGGCCGCACTGGCCACCAATGAATATAATACTGGGGAGGGAGGGAGGGAGGGGGGCCGCACTGGCCACCAATGAATATAATACTGGGGAGGGAGGGGGGCCGCACTGGCCACCAATGAATATAATACTGGGGATGGAGGAAGGGGGGCCGCACTGGCCACCAATGAATATGATACTGGGGAGGGAGGGGGGCCGCACTGGCCACAAATGAATTTAAAACTGGGGAGGGAGGGGGGTCTGGCCCCTGCTGCCTGGCAGCACCTGATCTCTTACAGGGGGCTATGATACGCACAATTAACCCCTCAGGTGTGGCACCTGAGGGGTTATTGTGCAGGTCACAGCCCCCTGTAAGAGATCGGGTGCTGCCAGGCAGCAGGGGGCAGATATGTACACAGTTCTTTTAGTATATTCTAACTTGAAGCGTCCCCATCACCATGCGAACGCCTCTGTGTTAGAATATACTGTCGGATCTGAGTTTTCACGAAGTGAAAACTCAGATCTGAAAAAACAGTTATGCAGACGGATCCGTTCTGAACGGATGCAAGCGTTTGCATTATAGGAGCGGATCCGTCTGTGCAGACACTAGACGGATCCGCTCCGAACGCAAGTGTGAAAGTAGCCTTAGATAGTCAGTGTAGGTTAGTGAGTGAATAGTGTAGCTGATAGGTTCCAGTGTAGGGTGTTAGGTACATGGATGCAAATGACACCATTCATTCAGGGCTGGTGCAAGGATTTTTGCCGCCCTAGGCAAGATAAAAATTGCCCCCCCCCCTTATCAGATGATCTGCCCATATCATGTTCCACCCCTTTCTCAGCATTTAAATTAAAAGAACTGCTATGTTTCCCTTAGGGTTAATCCAGCTTCTTGTAGCTGTCTCCCTGACAGCCGCTAGAGGTGCTTCCGCGATTCTCACTGTGAAAATTACAGTGGGAAGACGAGGAACATAGTTTTGAATGCGTGCGCATGCGCATTCGCAGCTGAGAGGAGGATCAGGGAGAAGAGTTCCCAGTGCCGGCACTGGAGAAAGATAAGTGGCTGAAGGGGTTTTAACCCCTTCAGCCCAGTGGGAGGGGGACACGAGGGTGCCCCACTCCTAACAACTACAAACCGGATTCCAAAAAAGTTGGGACACTAAACAAATTGTGAATAAAAACTGAATGCAATGATGTGGAGATGGCAAATGTCAATATTTTATTTGTAACAGAACGTAGACACATCAAACGTTTAATCCGAGTAAATGTATCATTTTAAAGGAAAAATACGTTGATTCAAAATTTCACAGTGTCTACAAAATACCAAAAAAGTTGGGACAAGTAGAAATAAGAGGCTGGAAAAAGTAAATTTGAGCATAACGAAGAGCTGGAAGACCAAATAACACTAATTAGGTCAATTGGCAACATGATTGGGTATAAAAAGAGCCAAGATGGGTAGAGGATCACCAATTCCCACAATGTTGCGCAGAAAGATAGTGGAGCAATATCAGAAAGGTGTTACCCAGCGAAAAATTGCAAAGACTTTGCATCTATCATCATCAACTGTGCATAACATCATCCGAAGATTCAGAGAATCTGGAACAATCTCTGTGCGTAAGGGTCAAGGCCGTAAAACCATACTGGATGCCCGTGATCTCCGGGCCCTTAAACGACACTGCACCACAAACAGGAATGCTACTGTAAAGTAAATCACAGAATGGGCTCAGGAATACTTCCAGAAACCATTGTCAGTGAACACAATCCACCATGCCATCCGCCGTTGCCAGCTGAAACTCTACAGTGCAAAGAAGAAGCCATTTCTAAGCAAGATCCACAAGCTCAGGCGTTTTCACTGGGCCAGGGATCATTTAAAATGGAGTGTGGCAAAATGGAAGACTGTTCTGTGGTCAGACGAGTCACGATTCGAAGTTCTTTTTGGAAATCTGGGACGCCATGTCATCCGGACCAAAGAGGACAAGGACAAGCCAAGTTGTTATCAACGCTCAGTTCAGAAGCCTGCATCTCTGATGGTATGGGGTTGCATGAGTGCGTGTGGCATGGGCAGCTTGCATGTCTGGAAAGGCACCATCAATGCAGAAAAATATATTCAGGTTCTAGAACAACATATGCTCCCATGCAGACGTCATCTCTTTCAGGGAAGACCCTGCATTTTTCAACAAGATAATGCCAGACCACATTCTGCATCAATCACATCATGGCTGCGTAGGAGAAGGATCCGGGTACTGAAATGGCCAGTCTGCAGTCCAGATCTTTCACCTATAGAGAACATTTGGCGCATCATAAAGAGGAAGGTGCAACAAAGAAGGCCCAAGACGATTGAACAGTTAGAGGCCTGTATTAGACAAGAATGGGAGAGCATTCCTATTTCTAAACTTGAGAAACTGCTCTCCTCGGTCCCCAGACGTCTGTTGAGTGTTGTAAGAAGAAGGGGAGATGCCACACTGTGGTGAAAATGGCCTTGTCCCAACCTTTTTGGGATTTGTTGACACCACGAAATTCTGATTCAGGCCGAACTGGATGGACAAATGTCTTTTTTCGGCCTTATGTACTATGTTATTTTTCCCTTAAAATGGTACATTTTCTCAGTTTAAACTTTTGTTCCGTGATTTATGTTCTATTCTGAATATTCGTTCATTTCTATGGGGCAGCATGATGTGCCGCCCGGACACGGAATTGTGGATCCGCACTTCCGGGTCCGCACTTCCGTTCCGCAAAAAAATAGAACATGTCCTATTCTTGTCCGCAACTGCGGACAAGAACAGGCATATACTATTAGTGCCGCCAATGTGCAGTCCGCAAAATGCGGAACGCACATTGCCGCTTTCCATGTTTCGCGGATCCGGGGCTCCGTGTATCCGCAAAACACGTTGCGGATGTGTGAATGGAGCCTTAATGTGAGGTAAATTAGTTTCCAATGTAGTATTAATAACTAAACAATTACATAATAAACATATTGCATTGTCTACTTACCACCAGGACAATAAGATGATCTGGTCTCTGGCTGCAGTCTGGCTCTGGGGACTCCCTTGTCACTCTCTTCTCCCCCCCTCCGTCCCTTGTCACTCTCTCCCCCCCCTCCCTTGTCACTCTCATTCCCCCCCTCCCTTGTCACTCTCTCCCCCCCCCTCCCTTGTCACTCTCTTCCCCCCTCCCTTGTCACTCTCATTTACTCCCCCCCTCCCTTGTCACTCTCATTTACTCCCCCCTCCCTTGTCACTCTCATTACCCCCTCCCTTGTCACTCTCATTCCCCCCCTCCCTTGTCACTCTCATTTCCCCCCTCCCTTGTCACTCTCATTCTTCCCCCCCCCCCTCCCTTGTTACTCTCATTTTTCCCCCCCTCCCTTGTCACTCTCATTCCATTCCACGGCCACGCTACATTAGAGGCACTTCCCTCCTGTCAGTCCCTCTCTCTGGGCAGTGCGGCTGCCTAGGTCGCCTTACAGGTGGCGCCGGCCCTGCATTCATTACATAACAAGTTCTTAACAACTAATAAATAAAGACAAACAATGCGTTGTGGAATAAAAATGGCCGCAATTTATTAAGGGTAACCTTAAAATACATACTTTAATAAATAAATGAATCCACAATTACAACCAACAGTTCATTAAATAAACCCATTTGAAATCGTAATAATCACCAAAATCCACTCAGCTCATCTACCAAAGCAAAGCGACAAAAGCAATAAAAAGAGAGAGAGAGGGAGGGCGGGGTGACGATCCGGTCTTGAAAACTGGCCCAGAAGCGCCGCCGCACATGCAATATAAAGACCGGGCACTTCCCGCCACAGCGATAGCCACCAACCAAGGTCCCTGAATCCCCTCAGCAACAGCAGCGGACAACCAGCTGAGGCCCCAGCGGTCACCACGGCTCACAGGTAAATCAAAACAAACCCAAGCCTGAGGTAACCTGTAAGAGGAGAGAGAAAAAACAGGAGGGGGGGGGGAGAAAGGGAAGCCATCCTAACAGTGTACTATACATATATAAGGTGCCATTGCCCCCATGTGTCCCCCAAGCGAAACACTCTGGGGGGCCCGCACATTATTTAGGTAGCTCATATATATAATCCAGATAGTGTTAGATAGTCAGTGTAGGTTAGTGAGCAGTGATGGCCAGTTCGCAGTGTTCGCCGACGAACACATGCGATCTGCCATCTTCACTCCCAAGTCCGGCGATGCAGAGGTAAGCCCTTACCTGTACCTGCGCCGCGAGCCGCTCTGAAACACATGCGGTCACCGGGAGCAGGCAGTTCCGAGAACAGCCCGATGAAGGTCCCCCGGTGGCTGTTCTCGGAACTGCCTGCTCCCGGTGACCGCATGTGTTTCAGAGCGGCTCGCGGCGCAGGTACAGGTAAGGGCTTACCTCTGCATCGCTGGACTTGGGAGTGAAGATGGCAGATCGCATGTGTTCGTCGGCGAACACTGTGAACTGGCCATCACTGTTAGTGAGTGAATAGTGTAGCTGATATGGTCCAGTGCAGGGTGTAGTGTAGGTTAGATAGAGATATAGTATAGTGTAGGCTTTTGCTGTCTGTTTAGTCTGTGAATGTTTGTTTCTGTGTTTTAGTGTTTTAGGGGCTCGTGTGGGTAGTGATTAGTTTCAGCGTCTCTTTTCTGTGAAAAAAAATAGTATTTTTCTGTGTTTTAGCGTTAGTGTTTTAGGGTTTCGTGTGGGTAGTGATTAGTGTCAGCGTGTTTTTTCTGTGAAAAAAAAGTCTTTTTCTGTGTTTTAGGGTTTTGTGTATATTTTATTTTTCCTTTTTTGCCCCATTGCCCCCAACCCAATAAAGTTTGCCCAAATTCCCTCATTATTTTCCTTATATATTTATTTTGTATATAAAAACAGATCATGAGTGCATGTGGTCGTGGTAGGGGAGTTAATTACAGTGCAGGACCGCTGCCAGCACGGGGCCGCTCCTGTCGCCACGGAGGGGCGGGTGCAGGTGGCAGGGGCGTCCGCCTCATCCTTGATTTTTTTGGGGCGTGGCAGCCGCCCCATTTTATCTCAAGACACAGAGGCAGGGATGTCATTCGTGACACAAGCTAGTGGCACGGAGTCCTCTGCCCCATCTCTGAGCAGCAGCAGCTCTCCGCCTCCTGCAGGATTAGCCCCCAAGAATCGACCCTGATGCTGTTTGACAGCGACAGTGAAAGGGACATCTTGGGGGTGGTATTGCAGGAGAGTGAGCTCGAGGTTTGTCCAGATGCTCAGGACCTTTTGGAAGGGATGGAGGAAGAGGGGGTACCGCCCGTCAGTACTCCAGTGACATCCCTTTCAACTGGTGTGGGTGGTTTCAGCCACAGAACCCCTGCACCTAGTCAGACCCAGGCGTCAGCAAGGGGACAGCGGAGCCAGGTCAGGGGCTCCACGTCTGCTGTTCCCCTCAGTCAACCACTGGTCGACCTTGGGTCTGACATTACAGGGGATGAAGAGGAGGGTGACTTAGAATGGGTGCCACCTTCCTTGTCAGGTGACAGCAGCACTGATGAGGATGGTAGGAACCCGAGGCAAACGGTTCATCAGGGAGCCCAGTGGCAAGGGCTCCATTGGTAATGCCAGCAGGAGGCGGCAGCAGGTGTGGCAGCAGCAGGAGCCGCCTCCACCTGTGCACATCGAGCCCGAACAGGCGCAAGCCAGCACCACCCCATCTGACAGGAGGCCGGTGTGTAAGTCACCTGTTTGGGCTTACTTGACCCTGGCAGCAGACGATGTGACAATTTCCATCTGTCAGCTGTGCCATGCCAGGGTGAGGAGAGGGAGGTCTGTTGCTTGGCTGGGTACCATTGCCCTTATCAGGCACCTGAGAGTCAACCACTGGCAGGAGTGGGACAAGATGCAGGGTTGTCGCGGCAGCAGCAGTGCGCAGGAGACAGCAGCTGCTGCCACTGTCCTGCAGCCATCCCACCCCCTTCCAACAATGCATTCCCACTCCCCCACTCCCTCTCCTAGAGATACTGGTACCGGCAGCCAGACCTCTGCCTCCTCTGCACCCTCCTCTATCTCCTCCCCTGCCGTCTGGCGCCAGCCCTTCGGTTGCCAATGCATTTGAACGCACCGCGCCCTACGCCTCCGGGAACTGACGCACTCGATGGGCTCCTGGCAAGGGTTATCGCCCAACATCTGCTGCCCTTCAATATTGTGGACTGCAATCCATTCCGGCAGATGTTGGAGCAGGCCCAACCCAGATGGCGTGTCCCCAGCCGTCATTTCTTTGCCAGGACCGTCGTCCCTGCCCTACACCAGCACTAGGGGCACCGTTAGTCCGGGGGTGGGGCGGCTCTCACAGGGAGCAGCAGGAGGACCAAGATGTTATGGTCTCGGGCAGCCAAGAAGAGTCACAACGGGCTGTCCTCTTTCCCATGGCTGCCCACATGCTGCGATGCCTCAGGAGGGACCCCCGAACCAAGATAATTAAGGAGAGCGATGATTTTTGGTTGGCCACCCTTTTAGACCCTCGCTGCAAGGGGAAACTGGAGCAGTTCATTCCAGTAGGCGATCGCAGCAAACCGCAGGTCAATTCAGACCTGTGGTTTGCTGCGTTTCCGGGTTATTCGGGTCTCTGAGGACCCGATAACCCAATCAGGATGGTGATCGGTGGTGTGTTTTTACCCCACCAATCACCATCTTTAGATCCTGAGTGGTGATGGGACATCACCTCTCAGGATCGCCTCTGATTGGTAGGATGGCGGGCCGGCGGGAGATTCAAATCATAGCAGCGCTCCTCTCCACCTCCTTTTGTGTCCGGAGCCCGAGGAGAGAGGAGCGCTGCCTGCACGTGTGGAGCATCACCCCATCTGTGCCCCAGCACCCATCCTTGCCCCCAGGACCAGATCTGTGCCCCAGCACCCCCCATCTTATCTGCAGGTAATTAGGGAAAGTTTAGGGAAAGGTTGGGCTAGGCAGGGAAAATAAAGGGAAAGTTAGTGGTAAAAAAAAGTTTTCTTGCATCACCCTAAGTAGGGTGTCTGGGGTCCATAGCACAGCTGTGTGACCCTAGACCCCCCAGGGGTGCTGCCGCTTGCCCCCCTACCCCCACCCCCCACAACTTTTTTGGGGCACAGGCATTTTTTTTTTGTGTGCGTACGGTGACTGTGGCCGGCACTCTTAGCGTCCGGCTAGTGTTAGCGCATCGCACACCCCACCACTGATCAACTTCGGACGGTTGATCAGCGGTTTAGAATTTTTATTTTTTTTCCACATTTTTCCCCTTTTTTTTAGTTAGTCTTTAATTTTTTTTCTGTTAGTTTTAGGGATAAGAACGTGAACACCCGTGCCCCCACACACATGCACACTGAATAAAGATTTACACGCACACACACACGCACGCAGACACACACTCCCCTATGGCCCGCCGGATGTTCTCGGCCGAGGAGGCATACGCCCAGCTTGCCTCTGAGTCCGAGAGTCCTAGTGAGGACGAGGATGACCCCACTTTCCTGTTGTCATCCGCGTCCTCCTCATCATCTAGCGATGATGATGAGCCCCCAAGGCGGCAGAGACGCTGCCAGGCGGAGCAAGGGGACCGCCATGCTAGGGACCCTGTGGCCCACCCTAGTACGAGCAGCTCTGGGGCTCGTACTAGTTTTCCGGCCCACCAGTTAAATCCACCGGAGCCCCCTGCCAGTGAACTTGTCAGAGCGATTTGAGCCCGTGATTCCTGAGTTTGTAGGCCAATCAGGAATCCAGATTTCCACAGTGGGCTTCACTGAATATTACTTTTCTAATCTTTTTTTAAGTGACTAACTGGTAAATCTAATGGTGGAGCAGACGAACCTGTACGCCCAACAGTTCGTTGCTCAACACCCGGGCTCCTTTTTGGCTAGGCCGGATGGCTGGACCCCGGTCAGTGCAGCCGAGATGAGGACATTTTGGGGCCTCGTGCTGCACATGGGCCTAGTCAAGAAACCTAGTGTCAGGCATTACTGGAGTGGGGACGTCCTCTACCAGACCCCACTTTACAGTAAGGCCATGACACGTACCCGGTTTGAGGCTATCCGGAAATGCCTGCATTATTCAGATAATGCAGCATATCCCGCCCAAGGTGATCCTGCCTATGACCGTCTGTATAAGATACGTCCGGTCATCGATCACTTTGGGGCCAAATTTGTACAGGCCTATGTACCTGGAAGGGAGGTCGCGGTTGATGAGTCTCTCATTGCGTTCAAGGGGAGACTCATTTTCCGCCAGTATGTTTCCTCAAAGCGGGCGAGGTATGGCGTGAAGCTGTACAAACTTTGTGAGTACCTCAGGGTACACTTACAAGTTTCGTGTGTACGAGGGGGCGAGATTCCCGTATTCAACCCCCAGAATGTCCCCCCACTCTGGGTGTTAGCGGGAAACTTGTGTGGGACCTTATGCACCCACGGCTAGATAAAGGTTATCACCTGTACGTGGATACATTTTATACTAGTATCCCCGTGTTCCAGTCCCTCGCCGCCAGATCCACGTCCGCTTGTGTGACCGTGCGGAAAAATCAACGCGGCCTTCCTGCCCACCCCCTCCAGGTACCTATCCCCAGGGGTGAGACCTGTGCCCTTACCAGTGAAAACCTGTTGCTGGTCAGATATAAGGACAAGAGGGATGTCCTTGTACTGTCCACAATTCATGGTAACGGCATCACCCCTGTCCCTGTGCGAGGTACCGCGGCAGTGGTCCTCAAGCCCGATTGTATCGTCGACTACAATCGGTATATGGGAGGAGTTGATCTCTCTGATCAAGTCCTCAAGACATATAACGCCATGCGCAAAACTCGGGCATGGTACAAAAAAGTAGCGGTCTACTTGGTGCAGGTTGCCTTGTACAACTCTTTTGTGCTGTCCCGGAGCGCTGGCAACACAGGGACATTCCTTCAGTTCTATGAGGCAGTCCTCAAGACCCTGATCTTTTCAGACGGGGAAAGAGCAGGCCGGAGTACCTCGGGAACTGGAGGCGCCCGGATCGTCCCTGGCCAACACTTTCCAGGTGTGGTCCGCCATACTGGAAAGAAGGGGGGAAACCAAAAAAAAGTGCAGAGTGTGTCGCAGGAGGGGCATACGGAAGGACACCACTACTCAGTGCGACACGTGCCCTGATCATCCGGGCCTCTGCATTGACGGTTGCTTCAGGAAGTACCACACTTCCATGGAGTACTAAATTCATATCCCAATTTAGCCACTGACTATCGGATAAAAAAAACTGGTTCTCAGACTTGAGACACCAAAAGTATACAAATTCAGTATTGTCGCGTCGGTAATAATCTCCTCTATAAAAATACTTGCAGGATAACAGGCCGAACTGGATGGACAAATGTCTTTTTTCGGCCTTATGCACTATGTTACTATGTTACCCCATGATCCCCAGATTAACACGGTCAAAAAAAAAAACGGTGCAAAAAAAGAACTTTTTTTGTCACCTTACATAACAAAAATTTTAATAGCAAGCGATCAAAAAGTCATATAGCCCCCTATATAGTGCCAATAAAACCGTCCTCTCACCCCACAAAAAATGAGCCACTACATAAGATAATCGGCAAAAAAAAAAAAAAGACTCTTAGACTTTAGAGATACCAAAAAACTTTTTTGTATCAAAAAGGATAATATAGTCTAAAACCTAAATAATTGTAAAAAAGTAGACTTATTAGGTATCAACGCGTCCGTAGGAATCTCCTCTATAAAAATACCCCATGACCTAACCCCCCAGATTAACACGATCAAAAATAATAATAAAAATCTGTGCCAAAAGAGCTATTTTTGGCACTTTTCCATTTCAATCCGTTTTTTCCGGTAACAAAGCAAGTGTTAACAACCAAACAAAACTTAATATTTATTACCCTGATACTGCAGTTTACAGAAACGCCACATTTGTGGTCGTTAACTGCTGTATCACTAAAAGGCAGGTTTCTGGAAGGCCGATTTTGATGGCCTTTTTTATTGACACCATGTCCCTTTTGAAGCCCCCCTGATGCACCCCTAGAGTAGAAACTCCCTAAACGTGACCCCATCTAAGAAACTACACCCCTCAAGGTATTCAAAACTGATTTTACAAACTTTATTAACCCTTTAGGTGTTCCTCAACAGTTAATGGCAAATGTACCCTAAAAATAGTCCCAACAAATAGTCCCAACAAAACTGCCACCTTATCCCGTAGTTTCCATAAAAATCAGCCCTCCAAAAACTAAACGGCGCTCCTTTCCCTCTATGCCCCGCCGTGTGGACGTACAGTAGTGTACGGCCACATATGGGGTGTTTCTGTAAACAGCAGAGTCAGGGCAATAAAGATACAGTCTTGTTTGGCTGTTAACCCTTGCTTTGTTAGTGGAAAAAATGGGTTAAAATTGAAAATTTGGCAAAAAAATTTAATTCTCAAATTTCATCCCCATTTGCCAATAACTCTTGTGCAACACATGAAGGGTTAACAAAGTTTGTAAAATCAGTTTTGAATACCATGAGGGGTGTAGTTTCTTAGATGGGGTCACTTTTATGGAGTTTCTACTCTAGGGGTGCATCAGGGGGGCTTCAAATGGGACATGTTGTAAATAAACCAGTCCAGCAAAATCTGCCTTCCAAAAACCATATGGCGCACCTTTCCCTCTACGCCCTACTGTGTGCCCGTACAGTAGTTTACGGCCACATATGGGGTGTTTCTGTAAACGGCAGAGTCAGGGCAATAAAGATACAGTCTTGTTTGGCTGTTAGTGGAAAAAATGGGTTAAAATTGAAAATTTTTCAAAAAAATGAAATTCTCAAATTTCATCCCCATTTGCCAATAACTCTTGTGCAACACCTGAAGGGTTAACAAAGTTCGTAAAATCAGTTTTGAATACCTTGAGGGGTGTAGTTTCTTAGATGGGGTCATTTTTGGGTGGTTTCTATTATATAAGCCTCACAAAGTGACTTCAGACCTGAACTGGTCCCTAAAAATTGGGTTTTTGAAAATTTCTGAAAAATTTCAAGATTTGCTTCCAAACTTCTAAGCCTTGTAACATCCCCAAAATATAAAATATCATTCCCTAAATGATCCAAACATGAAGTAGACATATGGGGAATGTAAAGTAATAACTATTTTTGTAGGTATTACTATGTATTATAGAAGTAGAGAAATTGAAACATTTTTGGTAAATTTGGTATTTTTTTATAAATAAAAATTATTATTTTTTTACTTCATTTTACCAGTGTCATGAAGTACAATATGTGACAAAAAAACAATTTCAGAATGGCCTGCATAAGTCAAAGCGTTTTAAAGTTATCACCACTTAAAGTGACACTGGTCAGATTTGCAAAAAATTAAGGAGTTAAAAAAATATATTTGAAATTTTGTGACAGAATTTTTCCCATGTAATGAAAAACAATATGTGATGATGAGAAAACAGTTTCATAATGGCCTGGATAAGTAAAAGCCTTTTAAAGTTACTACCACATAAAGTGACACATGTCAGATTTGCTAAAAATAACCTGGGCAGAAAGGTGAAAAATGGCCTGGTCATTAACCCCTTAAGGACATAGGACGTACCGGTACGCCCTATTTCCCGAGTCCTTAAGGACACAGGACGTACCGGTACGTCCTGACTTAAAATCTGTATTCCGGCGCCCGAGGGGTTAAACGGAACGGGATTTCGGCTGAAATCCTTCAGCCGGCATCCTGTGACAACGCCAGGGGGGGTGATGTGACCCCCCCGTGTCGGCGATCGCAGCAAACCGCAGGTCAATTCAGACCTGCGGTTTGCTGCGCTTTTTGCAGTTTCTGATCCCCGCGGTCCCTGACCGCGGCGATCAGAAACTTTAGAGTGGCTAAAATCTATATTTTTCACCCCCCCCTGCACCCCTGCATGATTTGATGCCGGCGGGTGGTGCGGGGGGGGTGTCGCATGCGGTGGGGGCGTTGCGGGAGGCGGGCGGTGCGGCAGGCGGGATCGCGATCCCCCGCCCGCCTCCCCATGAATGATCGTTGGCTTCTAGTGGGTATACCAGGGTGCCAGCACATTGCTGGCACCCTGGTATAAACGGCTGACATCTGTGCAGATGTCAGCCGTTTAACCCTTTCCATACCGCGGTCCGTACGAACCGCTGTATGGAAAAAGTTAACTGTCATCGGTCAGGGAGCTCCCTCCCTCTCCATCGGGGGGCTGCTGTGCCTTTGCAGCCCCCCGATGGAGAGGGAGAGAGCCCCCAGAGAGCCCCCCTCAGCCCTGTGCTTACCCTTCCCCGTCTGCGAAGTTCTGAGCAGACGGGGAGGGTTCCCATGGCAACAGGACGCCTGCTCAGGCGTCCTGCTGTCCATGGTGCTGAACAGATCTATGCTGAAAGCATAGCTCTGTTCAGTGTAAGTAAAATACAGTACAGAACAATATATATTGTACTGTACTGTATTATACAGACATCAGACCCACTGGATCTTCAAGAACCAAGCGGGTCTGGGTCAAAAAAATGTAAAAAAAAGTGAAAAAAGTTAAGATAAAAAAAAATAACATTTATCACTGAATAAAAATTAAAAAAATAAAATAAACTACACATATTAGGTATCGCCGCGTCCGTAACGACCTGATCTATAAAATGGTCATGTTACTTTCCCCGCACGGTGAACGCCATAAAAATAAAAAAATAAAAACTATGAGAAAATTGAAATTTTGCCCACCTTACTTCCCAAAAAAGGTAATAAAAGTGATCAAAAAAGTCGCATGTACGCCAAAATAGTACCAATCAAACCGTCATCTCATCCCGCAAAAAATGAGACCCTACTCAAGATAATCGCCCAAAAGCTTAAAAAACTATGGCTCTTAGACTATGGAAACACTAAAACATGATTTTTTTGTTTCAAAAATGAAATCATTGTGTAAAACTTACATAAATAAAAAAAATATATACATATTAGATATCGCCGCGTCCGTATCGACCGGCTCTATAAAAATATCACATGACCTAACCCCTCAGATGACCACCGTAAAAAAATAAAAATAAAAACAGTGTAAAAAAAAGCCATTTTTTGCCATCTTATGTCACAAAAAGTGTAATAGCAAGCGATCAAAAAGTCATATGCACCCCAAAATAGTGCCAATCAAACCGTCATCTCATCCCGCAAAAAATGAGACCCTACTCAAGATAATCGCCCAAAAACTGAAAAAACTATGGCTCTTAGACTATGGAGACACTAAAACATTTTTTTGGTTTTAAAAATGAAGTTATTGTATAAAACTTACATAAATAAAAAAAAATGTATACATATTAGGTACCGCCGCATCCGTGACAACCTGCTCTATAAAATTACCACATGATCTAACCTGTCAGATGAATGTTGTAAATAACAAAAAAATAAAACGTGCCAAAAAAGCTATTTCTTGTTACCTTGCTGCACAAAAAGTGTAATATAGAGCAACCAAAAATCATATGTACCCTAAACTAGTACCAACAAAACTGCCACCCTATCCCGTAGTTTCTAAAATGGAGTCACTTTTTTGGAGTTTCCACTCTAGGGGTGCATCAGGGGGGCTTCAAATGGGACATGGTGTCAAAAAAACAGTCCAGCAAAACCTGCCTTCCAAAAACCGTATGGCATTCCTTTCCTTCTGCGCCCTGCCGTGTGCCCGTACAGCGGTTTATGAACACATATGGGGTGTTTCTGTAAACTACAGAATCAGGGCCATAAATAATGAGTTTTGTTTGGCTGTTAACCCTTGCTTTGTAACTGGAAAAAAAATATTAAAATGGAAAATCTGCCAAAAATTTGAAATTTTGAAATTGTGTCTCTATTTTCCATTAAATCTTGTGCAACACCTAAAGGGTTAACAACGTTTGTAAAATCAGTTTTGAATACCTTGAAGGGTGTAGTTTCTTAGATGGGGTCACTTTTATGGAGTTTCTACTCTAGGGGTGCATCAGGGGGGCTTCAAATGGGACATGGTGTCAAAAAAACAGTCCAGCAAAATCAGCCTTCCAAAAACCAAACGGCGCACCTTTCACTCTGCGCCCCGCTGTGTGGCCGTACAGTAGTTTACGGCCACATATGGGGTGTTTATGTAAACAGCAGAGTCAGGGCAATAAAGATACAGTCTTGTTTGGCTGTTAACCCTTGCTTTGTTAGTGGAAAAAATGGGTTAAAATTGAAAATTAGGCAAAAAAATGAAATTCTCAAATTTCATCCCCATTTGCCAATAACTCTTGTGCAACACCTAAAGGGTTAACGACGTATGTAAAATCAGTTTTGAATACCTTGAGGGGTGTAGTTTCTTAGATGGGGTCACTTTTAGGGAGTTTCTCCTCTAGGGGTGCATCAGGGGGCTTCAAATGGGACATGGTGTCAAAAAACCAGTCCATAAAAATCAGCCCTCCAAAAACAAAACGGCGCACCTTTCACTCTACGCCCTACTGTGTGCCCGTACAGTAGTTTACGGCCACATATGGGGTGTTTCTGTAAACGGCAGAGTCAGGGCAATAAAGATACAATCTTGTTTGGCTGTTAACCCTTGCTTTGTTAGTGGAAAAAATGTGTTAAAATGAAAAATTAGACAAAAAAATTAAATTCTCAAATTTCCTCCCCATTTGCCAATAACTCTTGTGCAACACCTAAAGGGTTAATAATGTATGCAAAATCAGTTTTGAATACCTTGAGGGGTGTAGTTTCTTAGATGGGGTCATTTTTGGGTGGTTTCTATTATGTAAGCCTCGCAAATCGACTTCAGACCTGAACTGGTCCCTAAAAATTGAGTTTTTGTAAATTTCTGAAAAATTTCAAGATTTGCTTCTAAACTTCTAAGCCTTATAACATCCCCAAAAAATAAAATATCATTCCCAAAACAATTCAAACATGAAGTAGACATATGGGGAATGTAAAGTCATCACAATTTTTTGGGGTATTACTATGTATTACAGAAGTAGAGAAACTGAAACTTTGAAATTTGCAAATTTTTCCAAATTTTTGGTAAATTAGGTATTTTTTTGTGCAAAAAAAAATAATTTTTTTGACTTCATTTTACCAGTGTCATGAAGTACAATATGTGACGAAAAAACAATCTCAGAACGGCCTGGATAAGTCAAAGCGTTTTAAAGTTATTAGCACTTAAAGTGACAATGGTCAGATTTCCAAAAAATGGCCTGGTCCTTAAGGTGAAAATGAGCCCGGTCCTTAAGGGGTTAAAGGGATTCTGTCATCAGAAATGAGCCCTATAAGCTAAACATATGGCGATGTCCCTTGTAAAACACTGAATCCTAAAGTGAGTTTATCAGATGCCCCTGTGGCTCTATATTCATAAAAAAGCGGTTTATATCACCTGTCAATCACTTCAAAATGTGTCCAAGGGGACGTCTCATGGTGAAAGGTGCCCGGCTGCAGCCATGTCGTTTAGGTGCCCAGCGCCGCCTTCTGAGCTGAAATCGCCGCCCTCCCTTTCATTCGATCCGCCTACCTCAGGTAACTAAGCTTCCTTGTGCCCAGCCATGCCTGCCTGTGAAGGAGCCCAGCACCGCCTATGTCTCCTCCTTTCATCAACGATAGATAGCTGTAATCTCGCGATGCGCGAGATCGCGCATGCGCAGTTCTTTCCCTGAGGCTGATGCCAGCACAGGGAAGGAACACTATACCGGCACTGCGCATGCGCAATCTTGCGCACAGCGAGATTACGGCTATCTATCATTGATGAAAGGAGGAGACATAGGTGGTGCTGGGCTCCTTCACAGGCGGGAGTAGCTGGGCACAAGGAAGCTTAGTCACCGGAGGTAGGCGGATCGAAAGGGAGGGCGGCGATTTCAGCTCAGAAGGCGGCGCTGGGCACCTAAATGACATGGCTGCAGCCGGGCACCTTTCACCATGAGACGTCCCCTTGGACACATTTTGAAGTGATTGACAGGTGATATAAACCGCTTTTTTATGAATTTAGAGCCACAGGGGCATTTGATAAACTCACTTTAGGATTCAGTGTTTTACAAGGGACATCACCATATGTTTAGCTTATAGGGCTCATTTCTGATGACAGAATCCCTTTAAGGGGTGAATTTGCATTTGTTATGAGTTCTGAGTTGTTTGTCTAAATTCTGACCCGAGGCATGGGATATGCATCAAACTTAGAGATCTATGTTTAGTTTTCGGAAGTCGTTACAAAACCTATCCTATCGTTACAGAGTCCTATCCGGCTTGGGTATTAGCACTATAGGACAAGCCCACTCACTTTTAGACTCCTCAATGACCTCTAGTCTCAGCATCATCTGCACTTCCTCTGAGATGGCTTGTCTCGGCTTGTACCCGGTATGGTTAGATTATAGATCCGACTCTGGGCTCGCTGAGCGGCCTCCATATGTTCCTTGACAAGAGTTAAAACGGTCTCTATCGACTGTTGCATCTTGGTAACATACTCAAGGACACTTTTATGCGGATTGGGTTGCTGTTCCCACGCCTCTTTGGCTATGTCCAACAAACCACGAGGATGTCTGCCATATAGCAATTCGAAGGGCGAGAACCCAGTAGAGGCCTACATGAGATAGGGCAGAAGACGGTCCCAATCCTTCCCATCTTTAGACACCAGCCTTTTTAACATGGTTTTTAGTGTTTTGTTAAACCTTTCAACCTGACCGTCCGTTTGCGGATCGTACACGGACGTCCGTAATTGTTTGATATGCAGCAACTTACAGAGTTCCCTCATGACCTTGGACATAAAAGGGGTCCCCTGGTTAGTCAGAACCTCTTTAGGTAGCCCCACTCGGGAGAAAATCTCCATTAGCTCCTTAGCTATAAGTTTTGCTGATGTATGTTGCAGTGGCACCGAGTAGCGTAGTTTAGGACGACCAAGATATGTTGGTGTCCTCTAGCGGACTTCGGTACTGGGCCTACGAGGTCCATAGCGATTCGCTCAAATAGTACCTCGATGATCGGGAGAGGTACCAAGGGACTGCGGAAAAGGTGCTGGGGGCTAGTTGCCTGGCAGGTCGGGCAAGACTTACAGAATTTGTCCTCCCTAAACACACTGAGCCAGTAAAACCGTTGTAGTATCCGGTCCTGTGTTTTCTGCATTCCCAGATGACCCCCGAGAACATGTTGGTGGGCTAACTCTAACACGAGTTTGCAATAAGACTGGGGCACCACCAACTGCTTAATGGGTTCATCCCGCAGCTGGTTTACTCGATAAAACATATCCTGCTGAACCACAAAATGGGGAAACACCGACTCTGCCCCATCTTGTTTTGGCTCACCATCTACTATTAATACATTTTCCCAGGGTCTGGATAGGGTGGGGTCCTGGTGTTGTGCAGTACCAAAATTGTCCCCGGAGACTGCTGGGGTTACCCCTGTCTCATGGGTATCAGTCACTTTTGTAGCAGGCCACAGTGCCGGGAAACCCGGGAAGTCTCTCCCGATTATAAGTTCGTAGTGTAAGTTTGTGGCAACTGCCACTTCGTGAGTCCACCTGCCGGCCCCCGTGGTTAGAGACGCCAGGGTGGTGGGATAGTCTTTTATGTCCCCATGGATGCCCATGACCCCGATTTTCCGGTCAGTATACTCAGTGGACCGTACCAGGGGAGCCCTTACTAGGGACACCAGACTCCCTGAGTCCAGCAGGGCCTCCGCTGGAGTGTCTCCCACTTCCACCCGGCACAAGTGATTTCGAGTTTCTGGGGTGCCAACTGCACACATCTTCCTGGCATATAATGACTGACAGAAGCCATAGTTCGTGTCCATTGGTTCCAACTGATGGTGACAGTCAGCTCGTACATGGCCAGGCTCCCGACACTGCCAACAGACCATCGGAGCCGGGTCCATAGGGGGTACATCCCTGGCGGGTTTGGTTGGCACAAGTCCCTGGGTCTGGGGTGGAGATTTATGGGGTTTGACTGCCCCCCTCCCGAAAGAACCCTCCTTAAAGGGGTTGTCCGAGTAATGGAAAAAAAAAGATACACTGTAAATCTGATGGTCAGCGATATATAACTAAGCTAAGCAGGTTTTAGGCAAAAAAATATCTATTTCCTCATTTCCCTGGTTCTCTTCTGGCCCTTTGTTTACTTGCAATAAAAACAATCTCTGCCCCTCCCCCTGCTCTGCAAAGGGAGTGAATACAACTGCTGCCCTGAGTGACATGTCTGCCTGCTGGGAGACTCAGCAGCATGTTGTATGTGTAGAACTACAAGTCCCAGCTGTATAATGACACTGGTAAGGGAGTGAATACAAGTGCTGCCCTGAGTGACATGTCTGCCTGCTGGGAGACTCAGCAGCATGTTGTATGTATAGAATTACAAGTCCCAGCTGTACAATGACACTGCTAATACACACAGGATCTCCCCTACCTGCAATACTCTGTAGAACTTCTCTTGCACCTGTGCCCAGCATTTGTCTCCTCACTGCCTGCAGCTACACAGTAAACACTTCAGCTCTGAGTCTGTGCAGCTGAAGGGGTTAAGAATCCTTGGAGAGAGCAATAAGCAGCAGCAGGCAGTGCAGGGGGCGTGGCCAGCACAGTGAGTCTGGTGCACAGCTCTCTCAGGCTTATGCATAAACAATATCAGAGCATGGAGAGAAGCTGACATCACAGTTCATGTGACCCTCAGTGAAATCTGAGAAACCAGTCACTGGAGATAAAGAGAGTTAATTGGAAAACTGTTACATTTGCCTAGTTAGAAACATAGAAAGAATAAAAAAATAACTCGGACAACCCCTTTATGATTCATATTAGCCTTGTAGCGCTCTACCAGGTCCACCATCTCCAGGGCATTGCCAGGAGACACCTGGCCAATCCAATGCTGGAGAGGGGGTGGCAGTGCCCTCCAGAAGATATCGGCCAATAGTCTATCCAGAATAGCCGTGGGACTCAGCAAATCAGGCTCTAGCCACTTTTGCAAAAGGTGGAGTAAGTCATCATATTGGGGTCTCGCGTGCTCAGCCGGCTTAAACCCCCACTGATGTACCTGCTGGGCCCGGACCAACACATTCACCCCCAGTCTGGCCAAAATCTCACCCTTTACTTTCTAGTAGTCGGCCGCTTGATCGTCCAGCAAGTCAAAATATACCCGCTGGGAATCGGATAACATGAATGGAGCAACGACCTCAGCCCACTGGTCTCGGGGTAGCTTCTCCCTTGTGGCCACTTTCTCATACATTGCCAGGTAGGTTTCGATGTCGTCTGCGGGTGTCATCTTAGGAATCGCTGCACGGACTGCCTTCCGGGCATCGTGGACACTCGGGGTTGCTCCTGCTGTCTGCAAAGCCATCACATGTTGTAGCAGCAACTGGTTGGTCTCTTGCTGCTGCTTATAACCCTCGCGTTGGTGCAGGTTTGTCTCCCGCTGCTGCAGATTAGCCTCCATGAGAGCCTTCACAACAGCCTCCATTTTGTCATGGGGCATGGGTTGTAATACAGCTGGTTTAATGTACAACATACAACCGTGACTGAGAAAATGCAGAAACCAAAAATATTGCCGTTCACGCCAGCCTCACTGCTCGTGACCGCATCTTCCACCAATTGTGGGGATTCGCTCTGGTAGACAGGACAAGCGGACGCAGTATAGAGGCAAGGACCAGTTTATAACTCAAAATTTCAGTGTTTTATTCACATTTATGGCAACAAAACAGTACGACAGTCCATTTGCAGTTTTGGTGTTTGTTCACACCTAGACAGTTCATACAGCAAAAACAGTCACCTTTTATCCTGGGTGTTAAAGGGTTTCTGTCATCATAAATTACATTATGTAGCTGACTGACATTAGCGATGGGCTAATGTCAGCAGTACATAACAGAATTCGGCGCAGGAGCAGTGAGTTAAGGATGCGCTCGGAGCGCGTCCTTCACTCACTGCTCCTGCGCCGAATACTAAACGGACCGAGAGCAGGAGCGCGTCCTTCACTCACTGCGCCTGCGCCGAATAGTAAACAGGACGGCACAGGAGCGGGATTTACTGAACGAAGAGGAGAAATCGCAGGTCAATCAAAGGGACATGGGCGTGCCAAATGGTGCGTGGACCGAGCCTCTAGGTGCTGAAGCAACGCCCTCATAGCACCTAGAGGTTCATTAGCATATTTTAAAAGTGTTTATTTTTATAAAATGGCGGCAGGCAGAGACTTAGAAAGCCCACTGTTATGTACTGCTGACATTAGCCCATCGCTAATGTCAGTCAGCTACATAACGTAATTTATGATGACATAAACCCTTTAATCCACACCAAGTCGGCATAGCACAGGGCAGAGCAGTCCTCCCGGATTCAGGCCTCCAGCCTGGCACAAGGCTCAGATCCCACAGAGATTGCCAGAGCTCCAATGTCAGAGAGAGATCATCACCACCACCTGACACTGCTGGCTGTTTTTTTATACGCCTCTCAAAACCCAGCCTGGAACATGGGGAGTAGTCACCCACCCAGCATTTTGGCTACTCCCAGTAAGAGCCATCCCGGATCAGCTATTACAGCTATACTAAATAGCAAGGTGTCAAACAGCAACTGCTGCTGACACATGAAAACTGGCTCTTACTCCACTGAGGCCAGGAACCTTGGTGACACATACCTTCCGCCAACTACGGTCCCTTGCACCGTCCTACAATGTATTTATTTATATGGAATATTGATATTTCATGACACAATTCTGTAGTGCCAGGATGGTGCCTGTTCTGTCACTTACCCCTTTTTAATGGTATATTTTGTTATACATTGTAACTTAAAAAAATAAAAAAAATTATGGGTACTTTGCGAGCACCATTTTTTGTTTTGGTTGTCTAGTGAAGTGACGGTACGATATGGGGTGTATAGCTGGTTCGCCTCCCCGTGGTTCACCCTGGTTAACTCTAAATGAACCAGCAAATACTGGCGGTAAGACAAAGAAAGCTTCTCCTAAGTCCTGAGCAACAAGACACAAACTCTAATCTATAGACTGTGTTTGTGGGTGTGTGGGTGTGTGTATGTGTGTGTGTGGGGGGGGGTATATAGTGTGCTGCAGGAAAATGGATGTGCAATGTGCATGTGAGAGATATTTCTATGCTGTCCATACGTACATGCTACAGACATAGTGCTGTGATGTTACAACAATACTTAGTGCACCAATCAGTAATATCTACTTAGACCTGATTAAAAGTTAAGTTATATGTATCGCAAAAAAAACATTTTGGATCATAAGTGGCGATTTTATAACACTCTATCTATATATAAGCGATTGGTCTGACATGCATGTGAAATGTAATCAAATACACTGGTGTAATGTACAATTACTTACAGTGATCAGGAGTTCTTGTCTCGAAAATCGCTTCCGACCATCTTTTCCAATCGCCTCAAAGTTCGGGTAGCTCGAAAACAGTTGCTAGGCCACGCCCCTTTTTGCGCATGCGCATTAAGCAAATTTTACATTGCGATTTTCCAAATGAAAAAAAAAGTGAACGAAGATAGCGAATTCACGAATATATGACTAATATTGGCCCATATATTCGCGAAATATCGCAAAATCAAATATTTCCCCTGCCGCTCAACACTACTCTATTTCAGCATCTTCCTAAGATAGCCTCTGCTGCACTTCCTCTGATGACCTTTGCCATATCCTTGAGGCCATCCTGTATTTCCCTCACTTCCCATAAGCCCTTGCTCTCCTTACATGAACTAGCAGGACCAATCAGAATGCAGATAACCTCCCCCACTACCCTAGAGCAGTGTGTATCCTCTCACATACAGCTAACCAGAGACAAGCCCTGCATTACATGAAATCAGTAAGCATTTGTTTTAGCCTCTTAATAGTCACCTGTCAGCTCTGCAGATGCTCCCTCATTCTCCTCCACACTGACAGGAAGGGGGAGGGGGGCTGCTTTAGCCAGGGGAGCACCCAGGAATTTTGTCTAGGGGGGTCCGAAAAGCAAAAAAATGTGGCACGTGTAGTGCGCTGTGCCAATTCTTTTGCCTGCAGCGCCGCATTTTTTAGCCCCGCCCATTATTAAAAGCCCCTCCTACATATAATAGGCCACTCTCAACAAACACTGTACAGCTGAAATTCAATTGTTGAGGCCTGTCTCTACAGATCATACGAAGAGGGGAGGGTCTGTCCTGGCTGCACTGCCTGCTCATACAACAAGCTACAGCCAGGATGCTCCTCCACTCTCCACCCTCCCCAGATCCTGCTCAAGGCCTGTGGTTCCCCCCTACCATCTGCCACCCGCCCGTGGCCTGCTGCCCCCTTTGGCCGTCCTCACCTAGCTCTAATTCCTCCTTCTGCAAATGGCAGGGGGAGAAGCCGGAGCATCTCCTCTCCTACATAGCGCCCCATACTTCTTACATCCAGTGATGTCACCTTTGTTGTAGACGTTCTCTTTCTTTATCTTCTCCATTCAGACCAGACCACCATGATGATTTTTCAGCCATCTCCCATCTCTGCAGAGATTACCAAACAGACATTAGTTTCCCACATTTCCATCATCTTCACATCTTCTGAACACCCTTTCCTGCCACCCCCAATACTATACTGCAGAAACAGTCCCCCTGGAAATATTACTACCACACAGATAGTGCCCCCTTAAACAATTATTGGCACACAGTGCTCTAAAAAATAACTGCCCAGACACTAATAGTATAAAGATAATGTCCCCCAAAAATTATTGTGCTAAGCTGATACTATGGCAGGGTGCCCCCCAAAGTAACAGCGCTCCCCAAAATCCCACCAATAGAAATAATTCTCTGCCAGAGCACACTTAGTAGTAATAATGCCCCTATAGTGCCCATATTAGTAATCATGTTCCTCATAGCCCCCCAGTAGTAGTAAAGCTCCGTATAATACCTCCCAGTACTAATAATTCTCCCTACAATATGACAGTACATGAAATACCCCACCTTATTGCCCGCTGTTGAGCTAATGTCCCCATAATGTATGCCAGTATAAAATACCCCTATATAGTGCCCCAGTAAATGCCCTCATAGTGCTCCTCTCCCCCTTCCCCATAGTGTCCCCCATAATATGCCAGTAAAACATGCCCCTTCTAAGTGCCACCATATGCCCCAATAGTGCTCCACTCCCCCATAGTGCCCCCAAATAATGCCCCATAGTGCCGCTCTCCCCTATAGTGCCTCCCATAATGTGCCAGTAAAAAATGCCCCCTTAGTGCCACCAGATGCTATAATGCCCCCCATAATGTGCCAATAAGAATAAAGGCCCCTTTAGAGCCCCCACTTCCCCATAGTGCCCCCAAATAATGCCCCTATAGTGCCACCAGATGCCCCATAGTGCCATTCTCCCCTATAGTGCCCCCCATAATGTGTCAATAAAAAAAAGCCCCTTTAGACCCCCCAGATGCCCCCATAGTGCTCCTCTCCCCCATGGTGCCCCCCCATAAATGTGCCAGTAAAAAATGCCCCTTCGAAGTGCCACCATATGCCCCAATAGTGCTCCACTCCCCCATAGTGCCGCTCTCCCCCATAGTGCCTCCCATAATGTGCCAGTAAAAAATGCCCCCTTAGTGCCACCAGATGCCATAATGCCCCCCATAATGTGCCAATAAGAAAAAAAGGCCCCTTTATAACCCCCACTTCCCCATAGTGCCCCCAAATAATGCCCCTATAGTGCCACCAGATCCCCCATAGTGCCTTTCTCCCCTATAGTGCCCCCCATAATGTGTAAAAAAAAAAAAAAAAAGCCCCTTTAGAGCCCCCAGATGCCCCCATAGTGCTCCTCTCCCCCATGGTGCCCCCCCCCATAATGTGCCAGTAAGAAGTGCCACCCCAAAAAAAATTAGGCTGTAAGAATTGTCAGATGCCCCCATAGTGCCAGCTCCCCCCCTCCAAAAAAAAAAAAAGAAAACACTGATACTTACCTCCATCAGCAGCGATGTGAAGCAGGCCTCTTCCGGCTTGTGTCCCTGCTGTGTGCTGCCCGGCTCAGGCGCGATGATGACGTCATCGCGCCGCCTGAGCCGGCCTCTGATAAAAAAAAATATTGGCTAGTTGTTCTAGGGGGGGGGTCCAGACCCGCTGGACCCCCCCTGTAGGTGCGCCACTGGCTTTTGCTGCTCATATATATGGTTTGGTACCGTGATATGGGCTTGTATTGTTTGAAAGCTGACATTCCAAGCTTTTAGACAATACCAGAATGACAGCAATATGTTCAGTACAGGGGAAGATATCACTGATAGAAATCGGGATGCTGTAAATGCAGCTGAAAGAGAAAACAGGGGAACGGAGACACAGCATACAGCATGGCTACCCGGACTACAGGCCTCAGCCTCCCGGACCACGTGCCTTAGGGACATAGAGCCCAACCAAGAGCAGCGTTTTCTGCCACCCACTGAGGGAATCCACATCCACCCCCACCCAGCTTTACACACCTTGCGGCAACAATTCGGGTAAGGACAGACAATGATTTATACCGCATCAATATTGCATGTACATAATTGCCTCTCTACCTGTATATTTGTTGCTATTTTGCTACCCTGCATGAACATGTCTGTTAAGTACCTGTAATTGCACTTGGCTAGACTAGCTTGTTACAACAGCATGACTTTTAAACCCTAGAACATGCATAGTATAGGGTTTTATCTATTTTGCGCTATATCAGATTGAGCACCGATATGTCTTTATGTCCTTTGCGACACTTACCAATTGGATGCTGCATGGGGCTGGACCAGCCAATTGCATGAACATGTTTTACCTCCACAGTACACGTATTACAGGGATCCGCTCTCTTGTGCCTTGTCAGATTTTACTTTTCATTCCTTAATTCCACCATTACTGCCTATCACCCCACTTTAAATTGGGTTGAGCACGGAATGATTCACCATAGAATAAACCCACGACCAAAGCCACCTACCCACCATGGATTACCCCGATGGAGATGACCCCACAGGATCCCCGGATGACAGACGACGCTCTCTTGACATGCCATATCGACACGTCTTCCTCTTTCTGTACACAATTCTATCGATATGTTATATGCTGTATGTCTATTCCGCACCTATTTATAACACTATATACAGTGTACGATTTTCCTTAAAAATTCAATGCTGTAAGTTTTTTTGCATATGTATTGTAATCACTGTACACGTATTTATTGTGATATCTTGTATGCCTTTCCAGTTATACTGAAGAAGGCTATTAAGCCGAAAACGTTTTTTTGACTGGAACCGCACTAAATAAAGCTTTATACTGAAACTCAAAGTGGAGTACAGGAGTCCTTTTACACTATATATCTGGTTTGGGAACCATCTCCTAATACCCACGCTATCCAATTGGAGAGCTATCCAACCTTATAACGTCTCAATTTCCCTTTTGGAAAATAACTCCAGAATGTCAACCTTTTCATACAACGAAGAGGAAAGAGAGCGCATTCTGTCTCAAGTAACAACATCAAGGGATTTCCTGCAGGTCCCGACATCGGATATTAAAAGCAGAGATCTTGAAAAAGAATCCCGTCGTCTGATTAACCATCAACTCCACAGTGCCACGTTGGCAGAATACATCAAGGAACAACGCATACCGAGGGGTTTGCGTATGACCATCCGACCAACTCTATTCAAAGATGACCCAACCTACTGCGACCAATTCCAACAAATTCTCAACCGCTGTTCTTTTGATCTTATGACCCTCACAGTTTCCTTTCTACAGACCAGTATCCAGAAAATGGAAGAACAGATTAGAACAGCCGAGCAACAGCTACAAGCAACACTCCCCACAGCGGACTACAACATCTTTAAAGAGAAACTCTCAAATACGGCTGCCACCCATAAACGCGACATTGAGAGTATGAAGCGGAAAAAATTCCAAAGAGACGCCGAGGACTACCGCACCAACAGGGTATATAAATGGCAAAATAACTACCCTCGCCCTCCACTGGAACGACAAAGAGATTACCTCTCTTCTTCAGACTCCTCAATCTCTAGCCACGACAGCCGCTACAGATCAGACAACCTTCCACCCAACCATCCGGGACCCAGAAGAAACCGCAGCCGCAGAGGGAGACAAGAAACAGCTGGAGCATATACAGGAAGGACGACTAGATCACAGGTAATGGAGACATCCTTGCAATCACTAGTCATAAACATCTCATCCAAAACACTGACACCTACACAAATACAGGTATTGCAGAAGGGCCTCTCCTTCTGTCCATCTTACAAATTTGACACTTTTCAGACTGAACTGGATCTCCATAGGTTCTTCAGGAACCTACGGCTCAAGGTCCACTTCGGTAAGGAGGACAAGTGGTCCCCCCCTCACCATACCACCTTGGATGAGGGGAGAGCATTGATCTCCTCAAAAGACTTAGGCCTTAAACCGAAAAGCACTTACCACCCCCCTAAGAACTCCCATCCAGTGGAAACCTTTATTACACTGGTGACGAGGGACACGGAGAATCTCAGGAGGGACATCGAAAGGGGAAAACTTTCATGTCAATCCAACCTATCGCAAGACGAACGTAATGCCCTAACATGTCTTCAAAAAGATAAGGAACTAACCATCAAACCCGCCGACAAAGGCGGAGCTCTGGTGGTTATGGACAAAAGGGATTACCTTGAGGAAATCCATAGACAATTGAACGACACCAATATCTATGAGCGGGTACCTTGTAACCCGATCTCGTCCATTAGGGATAATATCCAGCAGGCCCTGATAACCCATCTAGACAGGGGTACCATAGATAAAGAAACAGTATCCTATCTATCCAAAAGACACCCAATAACGCCAGTATTATATATACTACCAAAAGTCCACAAACGTCTCAACAAACCCCCAGGACGCCCAATAGTCTCATCCTCTGACTCAATTCTGTCCCCCCTCTCTGAATTCCTAGAAAAGATCCTCACACCCAAAATCAAAACCACCAAGTCCTTTCTTCTTGACACATCTACATTTCTACATCTCATAAGGGATATCAAACAGGTGCAACCAGACTCTATTCTAGCCACCCTTGATGTGGTAAGCCTCTACACGTCAATAACACATGACAAAGGCCTAGCGGCCACCAAGAGATTACTTGAAACAACGGGCACCAAACCTGAAGTCTCATCACTATGTATGGACCTCCTACATCTTGTACTTACCCAAAACTATTTTCTGTTTGAGGACGATTTCTTCATTCAGAAACAGGGGACCGCGATGGGGGCACACATGGCGCCCCCGTACGCTAACTGCTACATGGCTATGTTTGAGGAAGACCACATCTATACGAACACAGAATTTCAACAACACATAACAACCTGGAAAAGATACATCGATGATGTCTTCTGCATATGGAACAGCACGATAGAATCATTACACGACTTCCTCACATACCTAAATTCCATTTGGCCTGAACTCCAGTTCACCCTACACCACAGCAGCACAACAATTAACTTCCTCGACACCATAGTCTCAAAGGAACCCGATGGTGTTCTACATACTGACCTCTACACAAAACCCACAGACCGTAATAGTCTACTGCATTATTCCAGTTTTCATCCCACCAGCATGAAAAAATCCCTCCCACGATCACAATTTCAAAGGATATCCCGCATAGTCGACAACACGACAACAAAAGAAATGAGACTAAATGAAATGTCCACACGCTTTCTCAACAGGGGCTACCCTAGCACTGTGATAAAAGAATGCTTACAACCTAGCCAGAAGGTTCGGGTGAAACAGACCCAAAGGGTACCGTTCGTACACACATTTCACCCCTTCTCGCATAAAATTCAACACATTTTACGCAGACACTGGCACCTCCTTCACCAGGCGTATCCACACATCGAGGCATTCTCACTTCCCTTTCTCCCATGCAATAGACGTCCCAAGAACCTGAAAGACATGCTTGTAAGGGCTGATGTGGGCTCCAATATCAAGAAGCCGAGACAGTTGCTCCTACAAACACAGCGCAAAGGCACATTTCCGTGCCTTCATTGCGCACAATGCTCGCACGTCACGAAAGGTGACAAGATCTTCCACCCTTTAACAGGGAAAGGGATCCCTATAAAAGGTTTTTTCACCTGCGACTCTACCAACGTAATTTACGTCATTAAATGCCCCTGCGGCCTAACTTATGTAGGCGAAACAACCCAGACCATTAGGGACAGGATATGCCAACATAAGTCCAACATCCGATGTGAAAACAATCACCTGCCCATTCCCGCACATTTTGCGGCCAAACGCCACACTATTGCCCAACTGCGATTCCAAGTATTGGAACAGGTAACGGTCCCCAGAAGGGGCGGAGACCTATCACGTCTCCTCATGAACAGGGAAGCCATGTGGATCCACCGTCTGCAAACGCTGGAACCCAGGGGACTCAACCGGGATTATGAAATAGGGAGCTTTATATAGCTCCTACAGTAACGTAAATCCTTTCCTTCCTCCCCTTCATCAATGTTCACAAATAACAGGCTATCTATCTTAATCATATGAACACTACCGGCGGACGATATGTTCAATATAATGTAAAATTCTGTAAATTTTGCTAGAAAGTATTTTGGAATTGCAAACGACGGTGAATCCGGGGCAAATGGTCTACAATTTAACATGCAACATGTACATTTGATATATATATATATGACTGTATTAATGCAATTTAACCGCATGACTGTACCAATGCAAATCAACTACATGTATTATCTGCATAGAGCACTGAAAACTAGACCACTCCTTTTTGTGTATATATTGAATTCTTCATGAATTTCTATATAAATTATTTTTATATATATTGATCTTTATAAACTTGGACCATTACTTTCAACAGATACAATACTAATGATACCTCTATTCCGATTTTAGAGCAGATATTGAACTTCATCCAAGTTCACTAACAAGAGATGACTAGATCATATCCTTTTTGAGATTCATCCTTCTGGTGGTCATTTATAGGTAACTATAACAGAAACCCTCCTAAATCCCAGCCACAGCGTTATGTATAGGTAACTATAACAAACTCTCCTAAATCCCAGCCACATCGCCTCCCCAGCACAGACAGCTACTAACACGGCAAAGAGACCTGGCGCATGCGCAAATATTGAAAAAGCTGGCAGATCCAACACCCGACGCATGCGCAATGATAGAAGAAACAGGCCGCTCCAACGTCCGCCCAGACACGACACGCGCATGCGCATATCCTCACTGAAAGCTCCGGACGCCATCTTGGCATACCCGGAAGTATGCCAGCCAGTATCCGCCCCCCAATCATGCAGCGCAGCCGAACCTCCTCATAAAGGGGAACGGAGACACAGCATACAGCATGGCTACCCGGACTACAGGCCTCAGCCTCCCGGACCACGTGCCTTAGGGACATAGAGCCCAACCAAGAGCAGCGTTTTCTGCCACCCACTGAGGGAATCCACATCCACCCCCACCCAGCTTTACACACCTTGCGGCAACAATTCGGGTAAGGACAGACAATGATTTATACCGCATCAATATTGCATGTACATAATTGCCTCTCTACCTGTATATTTGTTGCTATTTTGCTACCCTGCATGAACATGTCTGTTAAGTACCTGTAATTGCACTTGGCTAGACTAGCTTGTTACAACAGCATGACTTTTAAACCCTAGAACATGCATAGTATAGGGTTTTATCTATTTTGCGCTATATCAGATTGAGCACCGATATGTCTTTATGTCCTTTGCGACACTTACCAATTGGATGCTGCATGGGGCTGGACCAGCCAATTGCATGAACATGTTTTACCTCCACAGTACACGTATTACAGGGATCCGCTCTCTTGTGCCTTGTCAGATTTTACTTTTCATTCCTTAATTCCACCATTACTGCCTATCACCCCACTTTAAATTGGGTTGAGCACGGAATGATTCACCATAGAATAAACCCACGACCAAAGCCACCTACCCACCATGGATTACCCCGATGGAGATGACCCCACAGGATCCCCGGATGACAGACGACGCTCTCTTGACATGCCATATCGACACGTCTTCCTCTTTCTGTACACAATTCTATCGATATGTTATATGCTGTATGTCTATTCCGCACCTATTTATAACACTATATACAGTGTACGATTTTCCTTAAAAATTCAATGCTGTAAGTTTTTTTGCATATGTATTGTAATCACTGTACACGTATTTATTGTGATATCTTGTATGCCTTTCCAGTTATACTGAAGAAGGCTATTAAGCCGAAAACGTTTTTTTGACTGGAACCGCACTAAATAAAGCTTTATACTGAAACTCAAAGTGGAGTACAGGAGTCCTTTTACACTGAAAGAGAAAACAGTTATTTCTCCTCTTGCTTGGACTTTAGCTGTCATTCTGGTCTTGTATGAAAGTCTGTCAGAATGTCAGCTTTCAAACAAGACCAGTTGCATGTTTTTAGCTGCTACCATTTAGGAGATAGCAGCAACTAAAGCAGCCCTCCCCCTCCACTTTCTGCCCAAGCCCAGGCACTCAGGGCTGTGCTTCTCCTCCCAGTGCTCTCCCCCTCTCTTGTTTATATCAGAGAGGAGACAGCCGGCACATGACAACACTGTGAGAAGAGGACTGCTCAATGTGAAAGTGTCAAACATTTCTGGGTGTTATTATGAGGTAAAACTCAAAAGGATTAAATTTTAAAGCACAAAAGTACTTATACAGCAGGGTATACTATACCATTAGGGTAAAAAAAAATGAAACGGCAGTTACACTTTAATAAACAAAGAAGCATTTTTTGTTAATCCAGGGACATACTGTATATTCCATAGCTGCAAACGCCCCCAATTTGCAGGGATTGTCCCTAAATTTCAGAGACAGTCCCAGCAAATTCAGGCTGTTCTGTAGGCCCCATCCATAAATGGGTGCCACCCGGCTGGTAATATACTGCCCCTGCCGATAATTGTTTTCTACTGGCAATAATAATTGACAGTATTTTCCTATATGGACTGTTACTAATGAGCGCTTCCACTGTTCATTAGTACAGCCTTTAACTCCCACCCCTCCGCCCACTTGTGTTAAGAAAAAAAAAGAACTCACCTTCTGCATTTGATTGCACCGTGGTGAACACTCACTGCTCACTGGAAGCTCAGGACATGACCTGCGAAATGTCATTACGCTGGAGCGCAGGTCCTGTCCTGAGCTTCCAGTGAGCAACTAGTGTTCACGTGGCACAATTAAATGGATAGGTGAGGTTTTTTGGGGGGGGCAAGCGGAGAAGGCATTAATTCTGGGGGGCACTAATGGGGTCATTAGTAATATTGGGGGGCATTAATGGGGTGTTACTATTACTGGGGGGGCACTAATGGAGGTATTACTATTACTGGGGGCACAATTAATTATGGGGGGTGCTAATGGGGGCATTATTAATTCTGGGGGGCGCTAATGGGGGTATTATTAATTCTGGGGGCATTGTTAATTCTGGGGGGCACTAAATGGGGAATTAATATTACTGAGGGTCGCTAATAGGGGCATTATTAATTCTGGGGGGCACTAATTGGGGTATTAATATTACTGAGGATCACTAATGGCGGCATTATTAATTCTGAGGGCACTAATGGCGGCATTATTAATTCTGGGGGCACTAATTGGGGCATTAATATTACTGAGGTGCACTAATGGGGGTATTATTAAGTCTGGGGCACTAATTGGGGCATTAATATTACTGAGGGGCACTAATGGGGGCATCATTAATTTTGAAGGCACTAATTTGGGCATTAATATTACTGAGGGGCACTAATGAGGGCATTATTAATTCGGGGGGGGGGGGGCACTAATGGGAGCATTAATAATACTGGGGAGCACTAATGGTGCCATTATTAATACATCACAAATGTATTTGTCTCTGCCTCTTCTCAACTGGATAGGATTACCAAACAGCTTCCGAGGACCCCTGTTATCCAGAGAGGTGGAGGGGGTTCTTAGAAGTGAAAGCCTTCTATGGTTTATTTGAACATCATCTTTCAGTGAAGCTGAAAATCCTTCTCCTTTCTGGAGACTGATTATATAAGTTAATGCACAGCGAGTGAACAGTTCAGGAAGCTTAAGAGGAGGAAAGGAGCCTGACAAGTGGAGAAAGAGGCATTTTTCCTAATATGATATATTACAAAGCTTCTTATCTTTGCATGTACTATTGATTTATGGAAAGTTGTCTATAATTGAGAGGCCCACATTAATCACATATTTTCTGGTCTGAAGGCCTTATTGTCAATCTGAACCAATTCCAAGGTATCGGTTCAAAAGGTTGAAAGTATATGCCATAAATATCTAGGTTAGGTGCCAGCTGCACTTCCAGGAAGTAAGAGGCCGTGTATGCATGTGGCTCACTCCCTTGTAGTTTATGTGAATTCAGGAAATAAGCCACATCATTACTCCCATAAACTACAATAAAGATAGCTGCACACATGTACGACCACCTCTCCACCTTATGGGCTCCTTTCTGTAGTGCCTCACAGAAGTCAGGAAATGCCAACATATGGGGGTCCCAGAGTGGCCGGGCAGTGCACTATTAGTAGTTACCCACACCTGGTCCTATGATACATGTTACTCTTTTCTCTGACCTGAAATTACATGTGCGCAGCCTCCAGACAAGGACAAGCATGTTTTGTGACCAGATGATTGTGAGCCGCACAGAATATCATCGGGCAGCATGTGACTTCTGGGTCGCAGGTTATGCACCCCTTCTTTAATTCCTAAGTATAATTGCCGCTTCTTTGATAAGATCATCCCTGTGGGTTTTAGACTGTAAATTTAGTCTTTCCGTCTCAAAGACGTTTTATTGTATTTTTTTTTTATCAGAAAACAATATAAAATGTCAAGTATTGATATGACTAGGCACCAGAGAGCCCATGCTATTTTTTTTGCCTTACCATACTCAGACAGCTATAACTTTTCTTATGACCCCACTATAAGATACATATAGTTCAGTCTTTTTTTCTGGGGGTAAAAAAGGGAAATTTCCCGGTGGGCTGATGCCCAGATGGGAGCAGAACAATCAGATGTACTTAGCATTAATTAATGCTGAGAGCATCAGGTACTTACAGAATGCACTCAGCTGTATTGCTGTCCTCCCAGTTAAATACTGTAGCTGGGGAGACAGTATTTGGTTCAGCACTGTGGTATTGGTTCTGCTAAGGCAGTATTTTGTGCTGCCCTATAGTATTTGGTTCTGCTGGGTATTTTGTGCTACACTATGGTATTGCTTGCCACACCTACTTCTCTTGTCCCTGACTGTTTATGTTGGCCCGCAAGATTTTGCGCTAGATCTTCAATCAAGATGGCGGCGGCCGACTTGTCGTGATCAAATGGATGAGGTAAGTATAATTTTTTTAAATTTTGCTGTGATCAGCTATGAATGCGGCATCCGAGGGGTGCAATGACAGGGAGCGGCGCAATCACCGTTCCCTGTCATTGCACCCACTACTTACAAAGAAATGCCCTTTCGTAGCAAAGTAATTCGTCACAAAGCAAATTTTTTGTAAAATTTGGCAAAGCAGCCTAATTGAATTTTTAAATACTTCGCTCATCACTAATACCAACCACAGGGTGTCAGCCAGATACTGCTAAATTTTGAAGACCATAAGTGTGTAAATATACAGTGCCGTTTCTTGTAGCTTGGAGTTTGCAGCCATCGACCGGATTTCAGCAGATTGTATATTAGAAACACAGGGCACACTGAATGCTCCATTATGTCAGCTCTACCCGTGAAAAGCATGGAGCCCCTTTTTACAGTAATGTAATTGGGAAGTGCTCAGGTCTTTACTTATATCCTGCCTTTCTATTAAATCCGGTATAGATGTAATGTGATACTTACTATGGTATTAAATCCCAGTTTGTTTTATTTCTATATCTTCTTAGTAAACCCATAAACCTTCAGGAAATGCTTGCATCCATCTGGGAAACTTTCATAGCTTCAAAATTGTGGCAGCAATCCAAAGATAGCTAGTTACATTGGCATGTTTGGATAATTTGGCAGGAACTGATTCATGCATTTTTTTTTTTCTTTTGGAAGAAACTATTTAGCTCAACTGGGGATTAATCCAGCCTCATCCGGAGCTTTTATTTGTCTTCAAAAGCCAAACAGTCTTCTACTTGGACACATTATTGCTGCTTATTCTCTATTAGAACTGTGCACACGAACGTTGCATTAAGCAGATATGCAGTGTACTTGTATTAGGAATGAGCGATTACATTTATATCATATATTAGGAATTGTGCCTTCAGCAGAAAGACATCCATGAGCCAAGTCATAAAGCCGCACGGCACAGAACAATGATGAATGCGATTATATTACAAGAAGGCAGAAAAGTTTACAGGATCCTATAAATACGCGCTTTATCTGCATTACATAATGCACTCTGACCACACTTTCCTATGTGGAAGAATGTAAATGTTTAGTTTATGCCATCCGTAAAAAGTTTTACAAATAATTTTCCATTTAACAAAGTTACTCCCTGAAGGGGAAAAAAAAAAAACATTCAGGTAACAGGGTGCAGAAAAGAATCAGATCAATGGCAGGTTCAGCTCTGCTGCATCTGTTTAATGTAGAATCTGGTATGTTTTCTTCTATACAAAGTACAGGTCAGGAAAAACAGCAACCATGGGTGCCAATAATACATTAAAGGGGTTGTCTAGCGAAGAAAACCTCTTTTAAAAAGAAGTTGGAATATAAATCAGCTGATCACCGCTGGTTCAGCTTCTCTAACCCCTGGCTATCAGCTGTTATCCTACTATAGAACTGTCAGAGATAGCAGAGTGCTATAGTCAGGTATCTTCACTCCATTCAAACAGAGGACATGAGACCCCTCTCATGATAAGTTCCTGATCAGTGGGGGTCCAACCACTTGGGCCCCCACTGATCAGACATGTATCACCTATGTAGGGAATAGGCGATAAATTATCATTTCTGAGGCAACCCTTTTAAAGGGACTCTGTCACCACTTTCTAACCCCCCCTTTTAAAAGTATTGTTATCTCCATGGCGCCTCTGTGATTACAAAGGTGTTGTTAGAAGATAAATTCGCCGTCTCCTTTTGATAAAAAGAGCTTTTATCTAACCTGTCAATCTTCTTGATAAGGTGCCCAGGGCGTTTCTGTTGGTCTCAAGCTGCCGCCCGCCGCCGCCGCTGTTGGTGCCCAGCTCCTCCCTGATGCTTTCAGCGCCGCCTGAATGTAATGAAATACGCCTCCGGCTCTCGCTCAGTGCCCCCTCCTCCTTTTCAAAGATCCCGCGCGTGCGCACAAATATGGAGTGGAGAAAAGGGGGATATAATATAGTCCTCTGTGGGTCTTTGAAATCAGCTGTGGGCAGACGTGCGGCTCCATACAGCGCTTGGCAGGCTCTGAGTGGCTTGCTGCAGTGCTCGTCTGATGAGGCTCATTCTAAATGTCCGCACGGGCGCATCAGGCACAGGCCTGTGCGCACGCGCGGGATCTTTGAAAAGGAGGAGGGGGCACTGACCGAGTGCCGGAGGCGTATTTCATTACATTCAGGCGGCGCTGAAAGGATCAGGGGAGGAGCTGGGCACCAACGGCGGCGGCGGCGGGCGGCAGCTTGAGACCAACAGAAACGCCCTGGGCACCTTATCAAGAAGATTGACAGGTTAGATAAAAGCTCTTTTTATCAAAAGGAGACGGCGAATTTATCTTCTAACAACACCTTTGTAATCACAGGGGCGCCATGGAGATAACAATACTTTTAAAAGGGGGGGTTAGAAAGTGGTGACAGAGTCCCTTTAAAGCATACCTGTTGTTTCAGGTGACTTTTCAGAATAAACTGCCACATACATTAGGCCGTTATATGGCTTGTACTCGCCATGTTTCCTCTCTGCAGGCTTCATGTCTAATTGTCAGCTAATGGGTAATTACTACCTGCTATGATGTCTCCTATGCACAGCACACAAAGAGAAGAGGAGATCATGTTTCCCTATGTCTCTGTATCATTTTCTTAGAAGCAGCATCAGCACATTATATCAGCAGTGTAGATATGAATTCAGCACTGGGGTCAGATAGAAAACGTACTAACCCCCCGATAAGGCAGCATTCTGGTGATAAAGATGTGTCATTCCTCTCTACATGGCACATTAGTATTGTATATATTGCTATTCCTGGTGATTTTAGAATATTTTGATATTGCATTATCTGGTATAGTTTAAACATTTATTACATTTGTTTATTGTACTGAAATTTCCTATGCTAGGTGTGTATGGTTCACCTACCACTGTGGGATTTAGCCATCAACCTGACCACGGGTTTGGTGCTTTGCTATTACAATGCATGTGTTTATAGATATTTTTATCATGTCTGCTTTGAAGTGTAGTCTACTATGTATTCTTTCTTTTCTGTGTTATGTTAATCTCATGCGGCATACAGGCTAGTACTGTGGTGTTATACTGTAAATTACGATACTGCCGCCTATTGCATTTAATTTAGAAAACTTACTAGAGGCAGCATCAGGTGTGGAAATCATCATGGATCCATGTGCCTGATTCATTTTGACATTGGTAATGTTCTGGACACTTGTGCAGAACTATTTAGGCCGCTTGGGTGTGAAGACGCTACTTGTCTCTCTGAATACCCTCTCTGAAAGTATACTGGAGCCTGGACAAGACACTACAATGATAGCAAAGCCTGTTGATTGAAATTTTGGTAAAGATTAGTAAGTGTGCCACATTTACCACAACTAAGTGGTACGGCAGCAACTGCACCACCAGCAACTTGGCTAGGTGGGAGTTGAGCTTGCAGACAAGCTAATTGCTGGTCATGAATAGTTTTCTCATGGCCACACATTTTGTTATGAATGTCTCATGGTGGTGCACAGGAAAAGGTGGAGGAGGAGTCTAAGCAGGAGAAGTAGCTGATGATAATGACTAGTGTTGAGGGAATCGACCTTCCGATCCAAGATACGAAGTTTAATCGCTCAAAACTTCGTTTGAATGCTGTGCAGAGATTTGTCTCCGTACAGCATTCAAATGTATGGGCTCTGGCGAGGGAAATTAGTTATCACTGAAGTCTAGTGGGACTTCAGTGAATAACTTCGGGATTAGATTTTTCAACTTTAAAACTATTTAAAACAGGGATCCGAAGTCGGCTTTGATACTGAGGTACCAGCTAGTACCGAAACCGACTTCAGATTCCTGTTTTACAATGGTTTTAAAGTTTAAAAATGTAATGCTGAAGTTATTCTCCAAAGCCTCTGTGATAACTAATTTAAAATCCCCGGAGCACATACATTTTAATGCTGTACGGAGGCAGGTAGGTGTCTGTACAGCATTAAAACGAAGTTTTGACTGAATTGACTTTGGATCTTGGATCCAAATTTTTATTTGCTCATCCCTAATGATGACAAGGACACTGTACTGCTTGGGGATACAAACTGGTTGCCAAAATGATGACCAGGAAAAGAGGGACAGTCTTGTTGTTTTCCCACATGTTCCGGTAATGCCGCTTCATGTACTGCAATAAAGCTCTGCTACAGATGTTTGTGTTTTCATTCTGCAGATCTTGCACACATAAAAGTGTCACAGTGGCTCTCCTTTCCCAGGCTTCTGAATTAAAGTGCACTATATTTGGCGTACCCAGCGCCAATTTGTAAATTAGAAAGATATATACTAGTATGGAAGGCACTCTATTTTCTGATGTGGCATGGATACATAAAACAGTTAAATCAATACAAAATAAATTAATTAAAAAACGATTAAAACCAAAATATACCACATTCCATAGCTCGGTCATGTCACTATCAGATACTATATACATGATATTAATAAAAATATATAAAAAATAACAAAATTATAAAGTCACTTCAAAAATTAAAAATTCATATATAATTATGTCTCTCTCATGGGTAGTATAGCTACAGAACAGTGTGTCCAGTCCAGTATATTAAGTTGATGGCTTGCTATAAAAAACAACAGATTCCAAAATAGTGTTATATCAGTTATTGGACATTGGGTAAGATATTAGGGAATGTTAAAAGATTCCTATATGTGAAACTTGTTCAGGTCCAGAATATATCACTATATAGCTGATAATAGCCAATATCCAAATTAGTATAATGATGTTAGTATTGCAGTTATATTAAGTAGCCAGTTCACTAGTCAGACCACACATGGAGTACTATGTACAGTTCTGGGCTCCTGTGAACAAGGCAGACATAGCAGAGCTGGAGAGGGTCCAGAGGAGGGCAACTAAAGTAATAACTGGAATGCGGGGACTTCAGTACCCTGGAAGATTATCAAAATTAGGGCTATTCACTGTAGAAAAAAGACAACTGCGGGGAGATCTAATAACCATGTATAAATATATCAGGGGTCAGTACAGAGATCTCTCCCATCATCTATTTATCCCCAGGACTGTGACGAGGGGACATCCTCTGCGTCTGGAGGAAAGAAGGTTTGTACACAAACATAGAAAAGGATTCTTTACGGTAAGAGCAGTGAGACTATGGAACTCTCTGCCTGAGGAGGTGGTGATGGTGAGTTCACTAAAAGAGTTCAAGAGGGGCCTGGATGTATTTCTGGAGCGTAATAATATTACAGGCTATAGTTACTAGAGAGGGGTCGTTGATCCAGGGAGTTATCTGATTGCCTGATTGGAGTCGGGAAGGAATTTTTTATTCCCCTAAAGTGGGGAAAATTGGCTTCTACCTCACAGGGTTTTTTTGCTCTGGATCAACTTGCAGGATAACAGGCCGAACTGTATTTTTTTCGGCCTTATAAACTATGTTACTATGTTACTAACAGACAGAGGTGCAAGAAAATGTCCCTCACTTTCTACGAATACACTGGACACTGAAATTGACAATTTACAATGGTATATTGACGCAGTCCAGTGTATTAACGTCCTCTGGTATAATAACCCAACCATATAATGTGTTTCTCTGGTATATTAATGCAACAATATAGCGCATAAACTTTTACTGATATGTTAAAGGGGTTTTCCCGGATTTTGATAGTGATGACCTATCCTCTTGAAGTGAATGGGGCTGAGCGTGTTACCAAGCACAGTCACTATACAACGTACGGCGCTGTGCTTGGTAAGCTGAGAGAAGGCCGCGGCGCTCACAAGAGTGTTGGTGCCTTCTCAAACAGCTGATCGGGTATCAGACCCCCACCGATTAGATACTGATGAGCATTACTAAAGCCTCATTTACACGTTTGTGCTCAAATCCATGAGAAGGTGCTCAGTGATGCATCCGTGAAGCTGTCTGGGAAGGATTCGTGTGTGGTTCGTGTGTCTGTTTTTTGCTGTCCGTGTGCCCTCCGTGTTTCACTGACACTGAACAGCTTTTCCTAATGATAAACCATCTTTTCCTAATGATCCGTGAAACACGGATGGCATTTGTGTTGCATCTGTACTTTTCAGAGACCGATAGACTATAATGGGCATGATGGATTAGTGAACACTGACAAAAAAGAGCATGCATCCATGCTAAAAACACGGACACACATACCGTACTAAAATACTGATGTCTGAATACACACATTAAAATGGATAGGGACGTGTGCAGTCCGTGAAGAACACGTGCAGCACACGTCCGTGGAACACTGATGTGTGAATGAGGCTTAAGTCATCAGTATCAAAATCTCGGAAATTCCCTTTAAGGGTCCATTCACACGTCCGTATGTGTTTTGCGGATTCGCAAAACACGGACACCGGCAATGTGCCTTCCGCAATTTGCGGACCGTACATCGATGGCACTATAATAGAAAAAGCCTAATCTTGTCCACAATTGCGGACAAGAGTAGGACATGTTCTATTTATTTGCGGAAACGGAAGTGTGGATGCGGAAGTGCGGATCCGGAAATGCGGATGTGGACAGCACATAGTGTGCTGTCCGCATCTTTTCCGACCCCATTGGAAATGAATGGGTCCGCACCCATTCCGCAAAATTGCGGAACGGATGCGGACCCATTTTTCGGACGTGTGAATGGAGCCTAACACAACAGTATGATGCGTTGAATTTCTCTGGTATACTAACTCAACAGTATAATATGTTAAATTTAAATGCATTACCTACGTATATAAGATATATAGTAGTACAATGCTGTGAAATTAACTTGTATATTTGTGCAGTTGTACAATGCTTTAAACTGCGCAATTTTAAACAGTAGTGTTACGAGTAGTGAGTGTGGGCCCACTGTGCCAACTATCAAGTTTGACTTTGGGATAAGCCTAAGGGCTTTGTCCTGGCGGTTGCCTAGTTTTCACCCTTTAACCCCTATTCAAGGATCTGGACTTCATTACAGGTAACCAACCGGGCTACTACCTCCTGGAGTAGTCCAGGTGTAGTTGGTAGCTGACTCACTGGGACCAGAGACAATGGTGCAGGTACCGAGGGGTCAGACAATATACACAGTCAGGAGACAGGCCTGGGTAGGCAGCATGCTAACATATTCAAGAGACAAGTCCAGGCAGGCGGCAGATTGCACTTCTGCCGCCTGCCTGGGATCCATTTTTTACACAGAAAAAAAAAGTTCTGTATGCAGTACTTGTCTTTCCATCTAAAAAAACGAATCTCAGACGGAAATGGCTCAAACGGATGCCAACTAATGCAACAGGATCCGTTTTTTTTTTGTTAACTCTCCCTAACTTACACATAGCACAGAGCTGAAGCATCGACCAAAATTGCCCCCTGATTGGCTCAGTGCAAGTTCCCTCCCAAAGTAATGTGATTGTTCCATCTGCATCCTCTTTGCCCTGTTTTCCACTCATTTTTAAAGTAAAATGGTATGGGCGCCGAAGAAAATCACCGAAACTTTGTGAAATTTGTAAGAAATCTGATCTGTTAAGAATAGATTTGCTAATTTCTAAATATCTATATGCAATAAAAAAGATATCATACCCATTTTTTTAATAGATTTGTGAGTTTGGTGTAGACGATATATTTTGGTGTCTCCTGATTTTTCTAACAATGAAAATAATTGTGTGGAAAATTCACTACTGAAGAGCTAATTAGCTAAACAAATTAGTAGGGGAGTTCACTTTTATAAGACTTGCTGGAGCCTTTAAAAGTATCGGCAGTAGTCATGTAAATATTGCTGTTCAGACAAATAAAACCCAAAACTGCAGTATACTTCATGCAAAATTTTAAACGGTTGTCTTGTGAAAGAAATAATATTATTATTGATGGTCTGATCTTTGTGACCCTTGGCAGTCTTTACAGCAATCTCTACGTTCTTGCTAATGGCACGGGTCACATTGGTTGGACCCTCGTAATTACTAGCAATATATTATTCATATCTGTCGGGAATCTGTGAGGTTGACTATGGATTCTTCTATTTATTTAAAACCATTCTGAGAACTTTGCAAAAAAATTTACCCCAGTGGACAACCCCTTTAAACTTTTTAAGTTTAATGAATTGTCTCACTTCAGCAAATGGCATATATCATGTAGAGAAAGTTAATACAAGGCACTAACTAATGCAGTGCTTCTCAATTATTTTCTGTCATGCCCCCCCTAGGAAGAAGAAAACATTTCGCGCCCCCCGCGCGACTGTAAATAGTATCATTTGTCTATAAAATTGTTATAGTACACCTTATTATTGGTATCCTCCTGCGGTGTGCTTTGTACCCCTTCCACTCCTGCATTCCTGCTATTATGCCCTTTTTTATCTAGGTTACCTTCAGGGCTTAGTTTACCTGCAAAGCGTCTTTTTGCACCTTCCCCCTCCTCCTTTTGATCCAGGGTACTGCCTTCTAGTTCGTATACTTTTTCCTCCTCCATCCCCTGGTTACTATTTCTTTTCCCCTTTTCAGTTTTATTATCAGATTTTGTGTTTGTCCTACCTCCTCTCCTTGACCCCTGCTCTTTATGTTCTTTCTGTGCTTCAGCTCTTGTTTTCCCACCTGGTGATGCTGCGGATGTTACTATTGTATTGTGATTGTCCATATTGCCTCCTTTGCTGGCTTGATTTATTTTTCCATCACATTATACACTGCTCGTTTCCAGAGGTTACAACCACCCTGCAATCCAGCAGCTGTGGCCGTTCTCGCACACTACAAGAAAAAAAAATCACTATAGGCTGGCACTTTTTCCTATAGTGTGCAAGCATGACCACCACAGCTGGATTGCAGGGTGAGAGAGAATATATCTCTACTAGAGTTGAGCGGACATAAAATATGTAAAAAAAATAAATAATAATCTTCATCTAGGAGGAGGAGGTCCATATGGAGTAGGAGGTTGAGGAGGCGGTGGATGTGGTGGTGTAGGTGGAAGCGGCGATGGAGGAGGAGGTAGCCAACACTGCTTTTTGTTTTCTATTTATTATTTGTTCAAATTTGGGTAGACCCCAAAACATTGGGAAATAAAAAAAATAAAACAAAGAGAAAGTGTGCTGGAGTACAACAATGGCTGGGTGAGGCCGGTATACATGTCTATTCTGCACAAGGTACGGACAAGTCCTGTGGAATCCCTGCCTGGTTCATTTTAATGAATGTGAGCTTGTCAACATTGGCTGTGGACAGGCGGCTGCACTTGTCTGCGATAACCCCCTCCTGCCGTGCTAAACAACGTTCAGGCAATACACTGGCTGCAGGGCAGACCAGCACCTCCGAGGCGTAAAGGGCAAGCTCAGGCCATGTGCCCAATTTGGAGACCCAGACGTTGAAGGGGGTAGACCTATCAGTCAGTACCTGTAGGTGTGTGCACACATACTGCGCCACCATGTTGCTGAAATGCTGCCTCCTGCTAAGACATTCCATATCAGCTAATGGTGCTGGTTGTTGTGGCGTGCTGACAAAACTTTTCCACATTTCAGCCATGCTAACCCTGCCTTCTGAGGTGCTGGCGGTGCCCCAGCTGCGTTGACGACCTCTTCCTCATCCTCAGCCTTCGCCTTGTGCTTCCACTGAGCCCCTGCTATCAGGTGGGAATGCCATCAGCAGCGCGTCGACCAGCGTGCGCTGGTAGTCGCACATCTTCCGATCAGTAACAGGCGATTTTTAGAAATGTAGGTCCCTGTCAACTATGCAGAGCAGGGGTTTAGTCATCGCAAAACTGGGTTCATGTCACCCACCAATAGAGATGTCCCGAACTATTCGCCGGCGAACAGTTCCTGGCGAACGCGAACAAGCGATGTTCGCCGGGAACTGAACATATGCGATGTTCGGTCCGCCCCCTATACGTCATCATTGAGCAAACTTTGACCCTGTACCTCACAGTCAGCAGACACATTGCAGCCAATCAGCAGCATACCCTCCCTCCCAGACCCTCCCACCTCCTAGAAAAAAGCAAGGACAGCATCTATCTTAGATTCATTCGGAAGCTGCAGTCTTAGTGAGAGGAGGGACAGTGCAGCTGCTGCTGATTTAATAGGGAAATCGATAGCTAGGCCAGTGTATTCAGTGTCCACTCCAGTCCTCAAAGACTCATCGGATCTGCTGTAAGGACAGCGTCCTGACAGCACCCCAAAAAGCCCTTTTTAGGGCTAGTACATCAGTCTGTTTTATTTATTTTTTCTCTGTAATCTAATTGCAGTTGCCTGCCAGCGTGTGTGTCAGGCCCACAGCGTATACTGTGCCCACTTGCCCAGTGCCACCACTCATATCTGGTGTCACAGTAGCTTGCATTTAAAAAAAATAATAAACTTTTTTACTGTAATATAATTGCAGCTGCCTGCAAGAGTGTGTGTCAGGCCTACAGCGTGTACTGTGCCCACTACTGCCAGTGCCCAGTGCCACCACTCATATCTGGTGTCACAGTAGCTTGCATTTAAAAAAAAAAAAAAAAACTTTTTTGACTGTAATATAATTTCAGTTAGTTGCCTGCAAGCGTGTGTGTCAGGCCTACAGCGTGTACTGTGCCAACTACTGCCAGTGCACAGTGCCACCACTCATATCTGGTGTCACAGTAGATTACATTTAAAAAATAAATAAACTTTTTTGACTGTTATATAATTGCAGTTGCCTGCAAGCGTGTGTGTCAGGCCTACAGCGTGTACCATGCCAAATACTGCCAGTGCACAGTGTAACCACTCATATCTGGTGTCACAGTAGATTACATTTAAAAAAAAATTCACTTTTTTGACTGTAATATAATTGCAGTTAGTTGCCTGCAAGCGTGTGTGTCAGGCTTACAGCGTGTACTGTGCCAACTACTGCCAGTGCACAGTGCCACCACTCATATCTGGTGTCACAGTAGATTACATTAAAAAAAATATATACGGTACTTTTTTGACTGTAATATAATTGCAGTTGCCTGCAAGCGTGTGTGTCAGGCCTACAGCGTGTACTGTGCCAACTACTGCCAGTGCACAGTGCCACCACTCATATCTGGTGTCACAGTAGATTACATTAAAAAAAAAAAAAAACTTGTTTGACTGTAATATAATTTCAGTTAGTTGCCTGGAAGCGTGTGTGTCAGGCCTACAGCGTGTACTGTGCCAACTACTGCCAGTGCCCAGTGCCACCACTCATATCTGGTGTCACAGTAGATTACATTAAAAAAAAAAAAAAAACTATTTTGACTGTAATATAATTGCAGTTGCCTGCAAGCATGTGTGTCAGGCTTACAGCGTGTACTGTGCCAACTACTGCCAGTGCACAGTGCCACTACTCATATCTGGTGTCACAGTAGATTACATAAAAAAAAAAAAAAACTTTTTTGACTGTAATATAATTGTAGTTAGTTGCCTGCAAGCGTGTGTGTCAGGCCTACAGCGTGTACTGTGCCAACTACTGCCAGTGCACAGTGCCACCACTCATATCTGGTGTCACAGTAGATTACATAAAATAAAAATAAACATTTTTTTTTTACTGTAATATAATTGCAGTTAGTTGCCTGCAAGCGTGTGTGTCAGGCCTACAGCGTGTACTGTGCCAAATACTGCCAGTGCACAGTGCCACCACTCATATCTGGTGTCACAGTAGATTACATTAAAAAAATATATACTTTATTGACTGTAATATAATTGCAGTTGCCTGCAAGCGTGTGTGTCAGGCCTACAGCGTGTACTGTGCCAACTACTGTCAGTGCACAGTGCCACCACTCATATCTGGTGTCACAGTAGATTACATAAAAAATAAAAAAAAACTTTTTTGACTGTAATATAATTGCAGTTAGTTGCCTGCAAGCGTGTGTGTCAGGCCTACAGTGTGTACTGTGCCAAATACTGCCAGTGCACAGTGCCACCACTCATATCTGGTGTCACAATAGATTACATAAAAAAAACAAAAACTTTTTTGACTGTAATATAATTGCAGTTAGTTGCCTGCAAGCGTGTGTGTCAGGCCTACAGCGTGTACTGTGCCAACTACTGCCAGTGCACAGTGCCACCACTCATATCTGGTGTCACAGTAGATTACATTTAAAAAAATAAAAACTTGTTTGACTGTAATGTAATTGCAGTTAGTTGCCTGCAAGCGTGTGTGTCAGGCCTACAGCGTGTACTGTGCCAACTACTGCCAGTGCACAGTGCCACCACTCATATCTGGTGTCACAGTAAATTACATTAAAAAAAATAAAAACTTGTTTGACTGTGATATAATTGCAGTTAGTGCCTGCGAGCGTGTGTGTCAGGCCTACAGCGTGTACTGTGTCAAGTACTGCCAGTGCACAGTGCCATCACTCATATCTGGTGTTACAGTAGATTACATTTAAAAAGAAAACCACCATTTTTTGACTGTAATATAATTGCAGTTGCCTGCGAGCGTGTGTGTCAGGCCTACAGCGTGTACTGTGCCCACTACTGCCAGTGCCCAGTTGCACCACTCATATCTGGTGTCACACTCATATCTGGTGTTAAGCACAGTACAATTAATCGGAAAAAAAATGACAGGCAGTGGCAGGCCACCCCGCAGGGGCCATCGTGGTCGTGGTCCTTTGGCCCTAGAATAATGCCCAGTGTTCAGAGGCCACGTACCCTGAACTCGAAAAGTTCTGAGGACATAGTTGACTGGCTAACACAGGACACCCAATCTTCTACAGCTTCCGCTCGGAACCTTGACGCACCATCCTCCTCCAGCTCAGCTTCGGGCACCTCTCAAGTTACCACTCGCCCGCCTGCCGCCACCACCAACACTAGCACCACAGCTGCTTCACTTGATCTGTCAGAGGAGTTATTTACAGATCAGTTGGAAGAAATGAGTGATGCGCAACCATTATTGCCAGAGGATGTAGATAACAGGGTTATGTCTCAGTCAGGCAGCATTACACACATGGACGTACGGTGTGATGATGATGATGTTGTACCCGCTGCTGCTTCCTTTGCTGAGTTGTCAGATACAAGTGAAGCGGTTGATGATGACGATGTGTCCGTGGATGTCACGTGGGTGCCCACTCGAAGAGAAGAAGAGCAGGGGGAAAGTTCAGATGGGGAGACAGAAAGGAGGAGGAGACGAGTTGGAAGCAGGGGGAGGTCATCGCAAGGAGCTAGTGGCACAGTCAGACAGCATGTATCGGCACCCGGGGTCAGCCAGACAGCATGCCAATCAACGCATGCTGTTGCCACCACCAGAATGCCGTCATTGCAAAGCTCAGCAGTGTGGCATTCTTTTTTGTGTGTCTGCCTCTGATAACAGCGATGCCATTTGCAACCTGTGCCAAAAGAAACTGAGTCGTGGGAAGTCCAACACCCACCTAGGTACAACTGCTTTGCGAAGGCACATGATCTCAAATCACAAACGCCTATGGGATCAACACATGATGAGTACAAGCAGCACACAAACTCAAAGCCACCATCCTCCTCCTGGTCTAGCATCTTCAGCCACGTCAACCACTGCTGTCCTCCTTGCCCCCTCTCAACCATCCGCCACTCCGCCTCTCGCCTTTAGCAGTTCCTGCTCATCTGCCCACAGTCAGGTGTCTGTCAAGGAAATGTTTGAGCGTAAGAAGCTAATGTCACAGAGTCACCCCCTTGCCCGGCGTCTGACAGCTGGCTTGTCGGAACTCTTAGCCCGCCAGCTGGTGGAGTCTGAGGCCTTCAAAAAATTTATTAGCTATTGGGACACCGCAGTGGAAGGTACCCGGCCGAAATTTCTTTTCACAAAAGGCAATCCCCAACCTGTACTCTATTGTGGAAAAGGAAGTCATGGCATGTCTGGCACACAGTGTTGGGGCAAGGGTCCATCTGACCACTGATACCTGGTCTGCAAAGCACGGTCAGGGCAGGTATATCACGTACACTGCGCATTTGGTAAACCTGCTGACGGTTGCCAAGCATGGAATGCGTGGCTCTGCAGAGGAGTTTGTGACACCGCCACGACTTGCAGGCAGGCCTGCTGCCACCTCCTCTACTCCTCCTACTCCATCCTCTTCCATAACCTCCTCGGCTGAGTCCTCTTCTGCTGCTGCGTCTTGCTCCACATCAATTGCACCCCCCCCAGCTCCCCAGGGGCTATTCCACATCCCGGATACGACAGTGTCACGCCGTCTTGAGGTTGACTTGCCTGAAAGCAGAGAGTCACACCGGACCAGCACTCCTGTCCACCCTGAACGCACAGGTGGATCAGTGGCTGACTCCGCACCAACTGGAGATCGGCAAAGTGGTGTGTGACAACGGAAGCAATTTGTTAGCGGCATTAAATTTGGGCAAGATGACACATGTGCATGGCACATGTGTTGAATCTGATCGTACAACGCTTTGTGCATAAGTACCCAGGCTTACAGGACGTCCTCAAGCAGGCCAGGAAGGTGTGTGGCCATTTCAGGCGTTCCTACATGGGCATGGCGCACTTTTCAGATATTCAGCGGCGAAACAACATGCCAGTGAGGCGCTTGATTTGCGACAGCCCGACACGTTGGAATTCAACACTCCTAATGTTCGACCGCCTGCTCCAACAAGAAAAAGCCGTCAACGAGTATTTGTATGACTGGGGTGCTAGGACAGCCTCTGCGGAGCTGGGTATTTTTTTGCCACGTTACTGGACGCTCATGCGCAATGCCTGTAGGCTCATGCGTCTTTTTGAGGAGGTGACAAACCTAGTCAGTCGCACCGAAGGCACCATCAGCGACATCATCCCATTTGTTTTCTTCCTGGAGCGTGCCCTGCGAAGAGTGCTGGATCAGGCCGTAGATGAGCGTGAAGAGGATGAGTTGTGGTCACCATCACCACCAGAAACAGCCTTATCAGCATCGCTTGCTGGACCTGCGGCAACGCTGGAAGAGGAGTCTGAGGAAGAGGAGTCAGAGGAGGAATGTGGCTTTGAGGAGGAGGAAGACCAACCACAGCAGGCATCCCAGGGTGCTTGTTGTCACCTATCTGGTACCCGTGGTGTTGTACGTGGCTGGGGGGAAGAACAGACCTTCAATGACATCAGTGAGGACGAGGAACGGGACATGAGTTGAAACGGCATCCAACCTTGTGCAAATGGGGTCTTTCATGCTATCATGCCTGTTGAGGTACCCTCGTATAAAAAGGCTGAAGGAGAACGACCTGTACTGGGTGGCCACGCTACTAGACCCCCGGTATAAGCAGAAAGTGCCTGAAATGTTACCGAATTACCGCAAGTCGGAAAGGATGCAGCAGTTCCAAAACAAGTTAAAAAATATGCTTTACACAGCGTATAAGGGTGATGTCACAGCACAACGGGAATCTAACAGGGGAAGAGGTAAAAGTAATCCTCCTCCTAGACAGGACGCTTTACAGACGTGTTGTTGATGGAGGACATGCGGAGCTTTTTAAGTCCTACGCATCGCCACAGCCCTTCGGGGTCCACCCTCAGAGAATGACTCGACCGACAGGTAGCAGACTACCTCGCCTTAACTGCAGATATCGACACTCTGAGGAGCGATGAACCCCTTGACTACTGGGTGTGCAGGCTTGACTTGTGGCCTGAGCTATCCCAATTTGCGATAGAACTTCTGGCCTGCCCCGCTTCAAGTGTCCTGTCAGAAAGGACCTTTAGCGCAGCAGGGGGTATTGTCACTGAGAAGAGAAGTCGCCTAGGTCAAAAAAGTCTAGATTACCTCACCTTTATTAAGATGAATGAGGCATGGATTCCGAAGGGACTGACAGTGGGGGATGCATTTGACTAAGAAAGGCCTGATGAGATGCCTTGGGCTATAAAATGGACCACACGCTGCTGTATTTAATCTCTGCATGCCGGATGACTTGCGTGACTTCTCCGCCACCAACTAGGGTTCAAGCCGCAATGTTTTAGTGCACTTTCTGCCTGGAAAACATAATTTTTTCAGGCCGCTGCTACAGCAGCGGCTGCAACAATACCTAATTTTTCAGGCATGTGTACATGTCTAATTTTTCTGGCCTCTGGTGCTGCACTGTGGCTGCAAAAACGAAACAAAAAAAAAAGGCACATACATGTGTCAATCCCCCTTCGTGATCGTTACCTTGTTGTGGTGAAGGGGCTTGCATATCACAATGAAGCGATCACCTCTATGAGTGTGTTGGCAATGGCAATGTTGGCACACCCCAGATGAGATAAGGTCGTTGCTTCATTGTGAACAGACCAAAAGTGATCGGCTGGATAATTTTGCATAGAAAAAACATTAATTTTCTTTGATCATCTAAGGTGTTCATTAAAGCCTACTAGGCCAACAATGGGCCCACACTGCAGAATCATTGTTTTCTGGGTCACTTAACTGTCACTGAACTACCTCAGCACGACCATAGGCTTTGAAAAACTGCCATCGACTGCAATCTCCCAAGATTGACGCATAGAGGAATAAAATTTATGTCATGAGTGTGTCAACTATTGACAACTCTTTGCGGTTGTCTAAACTCTATTCCATACACGTCCCCTGATAGGGGACGTAACAGGGATTAAACTGATAGGAATAGTACTACTTAACATACCACTCATATTGGGATTGCATAGTACATTGCACGGTGCACGTGCAGTGCCCCAAATTGGAAGTAAGAGGACCAACCAAGCATCTTTTTCCATCTCCCGGTTCCTAAAATCTATTCCATACACGTCCCCTGATAGGGGACGTAACAGGGATTAAACTGATAGGAATAGTACTACGTAACATACCACTCATATCTGGTAGCTGTCACGGAACCATGAACCAGACGTACAACAAGAGATAAGTGAAAATAAGAAGGCTTTATTGAAAATAAAGCTGTAAAGCAAAAGTCCAAACGGATGGTGAAACCGAGCAGAGTCTTTGCGAAGCCAGAGGTCAGGAACCAGAAGGGTAGTCAGACGAAGCCAGGATCAGGAACCAGCAGGGTAGTCAGACGAAGCCAGGATCAGGAACCAGCAGGGTAGTCAGACGAAGCCAGGATCAGGAACCAGCAGGGTAGTCAGACGAAGCCAGGATCAGGAACCAGAAGCAGCAGCAGTCTAGAAGCATGTGAACACAGGAGGACCAAGCAAGGAACTGAAGCCACAGACCTCCTATATATATGAGCTAGGCATCCAGCTCCTCCCAGGGGAAGGAGGAGCCGCAGGGTGGAAGGCTACAAGAAACCCAGAACCCAAGATGGCCGCCAGCACATGTCAAACGAAGGAGAGCAGCAAGAAGGTAAGACCATGACAGTACCTCCCCCTCAAGGGCCCCTCCTCCGCGGAGCACAAAACGGTTTCTGAGGGAAGCGTGCGTGGAAGGCTCGGAGCAAGGCAGGAGCATGGACATCTGCGGAGGGAACCCAGGAACGCTCCTCTGGACCATAACCACGCCAATGGACCAAAAACTGCAACCGACCGCGGACCAGGCGTGAGTCCAGGATATTGCTCACCTCATATTCCTCACGATTGCCCACTTGGACCGGACGAGGCCGAGGAACCGAGGAAGTGAAACGATTACACACCAGTGGCTTCAACAGGGAGACATGAAACACGTTGGAGATCCGCATGCCAGGTGGAAGCGCAAGGGCATAGGCTACCGGGTTTACCCTGCGAAGCACTCGGAAGGGACCAACAAAGCGAGGCGCCAGCTTGGGAGTGGGCACTCGAAGGTTGAGGTTGCGGGTGGACAACCATACACGGTCTCCGACCTGGTAGGAAGGAGCAGGCGCTCGTCTGCGATCAGCCTGGAGTCTCTGGCGCTGCGCAGAGACCTCAAGGGACTTCTGGATCTGTACCCAAGAAGCACGTAGGACGGAAAGGTGATCCTCCACAGCCGGAATATCCTGGGGAGAGAATACCTCCGGTAACACGGCAGGTTGGAACCCATAATTGGCCATGAAGGGAGACGTCCCAGAGGAAGAGTTCACCGCCGTGTTCCTGGCAAACTCAGCCCAAGGCAGGAGGTCAACCCAATTGTCTTGGTGATCGGAGACATAGCAACGAAGGAATTGCTCCAAGGCCTGATTGGATCGTTCTGCGGCCCCATTGGACTGAGGGTGGTAGGCCGAGGAGAAGGAGAGATGAATCCCCAACTGGGAGCAAAAGGCGCGCCAGAACCTGGACACAAACTGACTCCCCCGATCCGACACAATCTCCTTAGGCAAACCGTGCAACCGGAAGACCTCCCTGGCAAAAATCGTGGCCAACTCTTGTGCAGAGGGTAACTTCTTGAGAGGAACACAGTGGCACATTTTGGAAAACCGATCCACAATCATGAGAATGACCGTATGGCCTCGGGATGCAGGGAGGTCCACAATGAAATCCATCCCCAGGTGTGACCATGGGCGCTCCCCGGTGGCTATGGGTTGCAGAAGGCCCAACGGAAGGTGCCGAGGGGACTTACTCTGGGCACAAACGGAGCATGCCGCTACATATGCGGCGATGTCGGAACGTAGGGAAGGCCACCAGAACAGACGTGAAACAGCCCAGGACAGCTGATTCTTTCCAGGATGCCCCGCGGTCTTGGAGTTATGGTAGGTTCGCAACAACCGAGTGCGCAACTCCTCAGGCACAAAACATCTGCCGTTGGGTCTCCCAGAGGGAGCACCAGATTGAGCCGCCAAAATCTGCTCACCCAGGGGAGAGGTCAGGCTGGTGCGAATGGCGGCCAGGATCTGATTCGGAGGTATGACCGAAGTCGGAATCGACTCCTCCCTGGACAGCTCGGAGTACTGCCGTGATAAGGCATCCGCCCTGATGTTCTTGGAACCGGGTAGGTAGGAGACCACGTAATTAAAACGTGACAAGAACAGAGCCCATCTGGCCTGACGTGGTGTCAATCTCTTGGCCTCAGAAAGGTAGGTCAGATTCTTGTGGTCCGTCAGGATGAGAACCGGAACCACCGAACCCTCGAGCAAGTGCCTCCATTCTTTAAGGGCCTGCACGATGGCCAATAACTCCCTGTCACCAATCTGATAGTTGCACTCCGCGGAAGACAGTTTCCGAGAGTAAAACCCACAAGGAAGCAGAGGACCCTCTGGTGTTCTACGCTGAGACAGAAGGGCGCCTACTCCCGTCTCAGACGCGTCCACCTCGAGGACAAAGGGCAACCCAGGGTTGGGATGCGACAGAATCGGAGCCGACACAAAGGCGGACTTTAGGGCCTCAAAAGCTCGGATGGCCTCGAGCGGCCAGACCTGGGAATTACTGCCCTTCCTGGTCAGATCCGTGAGAGGCTTGGCCAGCATGGAAAAGTCCCTGATGAACTTCCGATAATAATTGGCGAAGCCCAAAAAGCGCTGCAGGGAACGAAGACCACTGGGCTGGGGCCACTGTAAGACAGCCGAAACCTTCTCAGGATCCATGGAGAACCCCTCAGCGGAAATGATGTAACCTAAGAAGGTTACCTGGGATCGGTGAAATTCGCATTTCTCAAGCTTACCGAACAGCTTGTTCTCTCGTAACCGTTGCAACACTCGTCTGACATCCAGAATGTGGGCCTCCATGGATTCAGAATATACCAAGATGTCATCCAAATAGACTACCACACACTGCTGCAACAGGTCACGGAAAACATCGTTGATGAATTCCTGAAAGACTGCGGGCGCATTGCACAACCCAAAGGGCATAACCAAGGATTCGTAATGACCGGTCCTGGTGTTAAACGCGGTCTTCCACTCATCGCCCGCCTTGATCCTTACCAGGTTATATGCCGCCCTCAGGTCGAGTTTGGTAAAGACCGTGGCCCCTTTAAGGCGATCGAACAGCTCGGAAATCAAGGGTATCGGGTAAGCGTTCTTGATCGTGATGCGATTGAGACCCCTGTAATCGATGCAAGGCCTCAACTCACCGCCCTTCTTTTTCACAAAGAAAAATCCAGCCCCTGCCGGGGACGAAGACTTGCGAATGTGTCCGCGTGAAAGCGCCTCCCTCACGTACTCCTCCATGGCCTCATTCTCCGCTACCGACAGTGGATAGACTTTGCCACGAGGAGGAACGGCACCAGATTGTAACTCTATGGCACAATCGTATGGGCGGTGCGGAGGTAGGGCAACCGCGCGCACCTTATCGAATACATCCCGGTACTCCTCGTATTCAGGAGGCAACAGAGAGTCCGAGGAAGTACACAGCAACTTGACAGACCCATGGATGCAACTAGCCCCACACTGCGGTGACCACGAGAGGATCTCGACCGATCTCCAATCGAAAGTCGGATTATGCTTCTGGAGCCAGGGGTACCCCAAGACCACCGAGTAGTGTGGAGACGAAATAACCTGGAGGCAGACCGACTCTCTGTGAACGGCACCAATGGCTATCCCCACTGGAAGGGTCTCATGAGTCACGTGTGGCGGCAGAAGGGGTCTGCCGTCTATCGCCTCAAGAGCCAGTGGGGAACCTCGAGCCTGCAGAGGAATGGAATTGGCGGCAGCGAACACACTATCAATGAACAAACCACCAGCACCAGAGTCCACCAACGCCTGGGTCGTCACCGAGCCCCCGACCCAGGAGAGGACAACAGTGATCAGTGGTTTGTCAACACGGGAAACCGGGGACGAGGAGACTCCACCCAAGATCTGCCCCCGACAGGATCTCAGGGTACGAGCATTCCCCGGACGGTTCGGACATGCCAACCGAAAATGCCCACCGAGACCACAGTACATGCATCGGCCCTCGCGTCTCCGGAGTGCCCTCTCCCCCTCGGACAGGCGAGCAAACCCCAGCTGCATGGGTTCACCCCCAGACAAGTCATCCCCAGGAGGCGTGGGAGGAGAGGGAGGCACGGGTGGGACAGCAAACGTAGGCACCAATCTGTTAGAAGACCTCCGCAGGTTCTCCTTAAAGGAAGGTCTCTCCCTGAGTCTGGTGTCAATCAAAATCAGGAAAGAAATAAGAGACTCGAGCTCAACTGGTAGGTCCTTAGCTGCAACCTCATCCTTCAAGGCATCCGAGAGACCATGAGAGAAAGCAGCGACCAGAGCCTCATTATTCCAGCCCACCTCTGCTGCCAGGGTACGAAACTCAATGGCGTATTCAGCTACGGATCGTGAACCCTGTCTGATGGACATAAGGAGCTTCGCAGCAGAGGCAGCATGAGCCGGCACATCGAATACCTTCCGAAGAGAAGCAACAAAACCGGAAAACTCGGCAACCACCGGATTGTTGTTCTCCCATAAAGGCCTTGTCCGAGAGCAGCGAGATCAAGAAGCCCACCTTTGATCTCTCAGTAGGAAAGGCATGTGGCATCAACTCGAAATAAATGCCCACCTGGTTAAGGAAACCTCGGCACTGAGTTGGCTCTCCCCCAAAGCGCTGTGGAAGAGGGGCAGAACCGGTCATACCCCGAAACACCGCAGGCGCAACAACAGGTGTCGGGGTAGACTCTGGCGCAACAACCGGAGCGGCAGTAGGAGCGAGCCCAGGAGCGACAACCGACCCATCGGCAACGGGAGCGAAATGAGCCGTGCGTTCAAGCAGGGTTTGCAACGCCACAGCGAACCGACCCAACAGGTGATCCTGCTGATCAAGTCTGGCAACCAGCGTGGGTAGCGAGGATGGCCCTGTACCGTCAGAATTCATGGCTTGGTCCTAATGTCACGGAACCATGAACCAGACGTACAACAAGAGATAAGTGAAAATAAGAAGGCTTTATTGAAAATAAAGCTGTAAAGCAAAAGTCCAAACGGATGGTGAAACCGAGCAGAGTCTTTGCGAAGCCAGAGGTCAGGAACCAGAAGGGTAGTCAGACGAAGCCAGGATCAGGAACCAGCAGGGTAGTCAGACGAAGCCAGGATCAGGAACCAGCAGGGTAGTCAGACGAAGCCAGGATCAGGAACCAGCAGGGTAGTCAGACGAAGCCAGGATCAGGAACCAGAAGCAGCAGCAGTCTAGAAGCATGTGAACACAGGAGGACCAAGCAAGGAACTGAAGCCACAGACCTCCTATATATATGAGCTAGGCATCCAGCTCCTCCCAGGGGAAGGAGGAGCCGCAGGGTGGAAGGCTACAAGAAACCCAGAACCCAAGATGGCCGCCAGCACATGTCAAACGAAGGAGAGCAGCAAGAAGGTAAGACCATGACAGTAGCACAGTAAATTGCACGGCGCACGCGCAGTGCCCCAAATTGGAAGTAAGAGGACCGACCAAGCATCTTTTTCCATCTCCCGGTTCCTAAAATCTATTCCATACACCACACCGGCCCCTGATAGGGGACAAAACAGAGATTAAAAAAAAAAAAGAGGACAGCCTCTGCGGAGCTGGGTATTTATGCCCTTTATGGATTAAAACCCGAATCTGCGTCAACTACGTAATTTTCCATGGGAGTTTTGCCATGGATCCCCCTCCGGCATGCCACAGTCCAGGTGTTAGTCCCCTTGAAACAACTTTTCCATCACTATTGTGGCCAGAAAGAGTCCCTGTGGGTTTTAAAATTCGCCTGCCTATTGAAGTCTATGGCGGTTCGCCCGGTTCGCCCATTCGCGAACATTTGCGGAAATTTGCGTTTGCCGTACGGAAAATTTTATGTTCGTGACATCTCTACCCACCAATGGAACAGACGATTTTACAAAAATTAGGACTCTGTCACCTATGCAGAGCAGGGGTTTGTATACGGCAAAAATGGTAAAATGTCACCTGAGAATGTAACAGATGATTTTTAGAAATTTAGGTCCCTGTCACCTATGCAGAGCAGGGGTTTATTCACAGCAAAAATGGTAAAATATCACCCAAGAATGTAACAGACGCTTTTGCACCCTGCTCCCTCTTTTGCTGTGCTGGTGCCTCTGTGCGACCACCGCCTCTTCCTCCAAACTGCACACGTCACTCGCATGACCTTGTGGGGTCTAGTACCTCATCATCCTCCACATCATCTTCCACCTAGTCTTCGCCCCTGCCCTTCTTGTCGGTCTGCACACTGCAGAAAGCCACAGCAGTTGGCACCAGTGTTTCGTCATCATCCGAGACATGCTGCGGTGGTCCTCCCATGTACTCATCCTGAAACATAGGTGGTTGGGCATCGGTGCACTCATGATGTCATATTCTCCATAATATTTAATAAAATTAAAATTCCAACACGTCTCAATTAAGTTTGAATAATTTTCTTTTATTAAATGTTGTTAGAAAAATAAACGTTGGGATATATAGGCCGCGATGCTTATTATGTTACTATGATCAACTAATATTAACCGGACAGAATGATATAAAAAAAACTGACCCCCAAGGAGTCATAATAATTACCAAAAAATGAAGCTGACTTTCGTATATATGAAAATCCAAAAAGCTTTATTATAAATATATATGAACAGTACATACATGTATTATAAAACAGGCAGCACAAGGCGGGACACACAAATGAGGAGCAGGACCCAAGGAGAGGCCGGGAGATCAGTGCAAAAAAATACAGAGAAAAAGAATACTAGCTGAAAGAGCATACCTCAGAGCCTCATGGCAGCAACGCCCTAAACACAATGCAAAAGAGGCAATTGTAGAGACTGAGGTTAAGATGGAAGGAACACAAAGGAACACAATTAAACATACCCTGAATGGTGCAAAGATCTCTCGGCCAACTCCTGACCCAATGCCGTTTCGCCAGTGGATCTGGCTTCTTCCGGGTGTGTCCCGCCTTGTGCTGCCTGTTTTATAATACATGTATGTAATGTTCATATATATTTATAATAAAGCTTTTTGGATTTTCATATACACGAAAGTCAGCTTCATTTTTTGGTGATTATTATGTTACTATATTAATTAATTTATATTAAATATCCAAATCCATTGTAATAAACTTCAATATATCATTCGATTTCAACAAATTACAAACTCAAAGTCCACTCAACGGAGTGACTTAACCCCCACCGCCAAATCGCGAAGCGACATGGCCAAAGACATCTCAAGCCTAAAATAAAATTTAATTGAAGACTTTTTCAATCATATTCTGAATATCAGCATTAAATATATCGAGACCACTATCGGATAACTGGTCTTTCAAAGGGTGGTAAAGACCTCTGGTGAATGCATTTAATTCCCAGTGCCTGTTAGAATTTTCCCCAGTTTTATCCATGAATTTTTCCATTTGTTTATTTATTCTTTTGCGTATTTTTTCCTTGAATGCAAGATCCTTATAAGACCATGCAAACCTAGGTATAATCTCAGAAAAAAGTACCTTGGGATTTCCAAGTACATTGCGAATTTGAACAATATTTTCCTTTAATTCGAATATTATTTCATGTGTTTTTATCTTCCCTATTTCATCCGAACTGAACTGTAAAATAACTAAATTATGTTTCGGCCAATTAGAGAATAGGCTTTTGCATTCATCTAACAAGTTGTTACATTTTAAACCTTTTACCGATCTCCAAAATATTAAATAGTTCTCTGGAAAACCTAGATTAATTGATGACTTTCTGACTGTTGATCGTCTTTGAGCCAACGATATAGTTTAATTTCCCAGGATCCAAATTATTTTCTTTGTTCCTACAATTAATGAACAATTAAATTAGGACGAATGTAGAGCTTAAAACATTTGGATTTCCTTCTACCTAACTTCATTATAACACTATCATCGATTCCCAATTGTGCAGCATAGGTAGCAGCTCCAATCCTAAAAGAGTGTGCTGTTATTTTAAGGTTGTCAAGGCCAATATTTTTCAAACACATTTTGAGAATAGAATAAATTGATAAATTGTCATTGGCGTCCCATCCAAATGAATAAATATTGGACCATCAAAGTTCTTTCTAATCAGAAGCTATTTTTTCATGTTTTCTACAGGGCAAACTGATTTAATATGGAACTTATTAAGATGGATAAACGTTCCTTTGCCCATTTGATCCGTTTTGGACTTTTTTTATATGAATTTTTAGTCTGTTTGTTTGTTTCTTGCAGCTAATTCACTAATTCTAAGCGCTGCAAAAAATGCTAGAGAATAGGCCGAAGAAAAAAGGTAAGTTTCGTAATCGAAATTACAAACCATGGACAATTGAATAATTATTTTTTGCAATAGTTGTAAAGAAATAGGCCTTGTTTTTTCCTTACTCACTGAATTTTTACTAATACCTTTTATAATTTGTTTTATTTTAAAATTATTAATTAACGAATTGAAACCTTCTAACTTAAAGAAAAATGAAATGCCGGATAATTTTTTCGAAATGGTACCAGCTTGTAGACCTTTCTTGGAGAGATATAAAATAAAAGATATGAAATTGTCTGTATTGTAAACAGAATTGTTGATATTTTGAGCTTTGCAAAAAGATCTCCAATCTAGCCATGCGGCTGAATACGCAGCCCATGTATTTGCAGCTAATGAATTTTTTATAAATTCATTCGTTAATCTTCTGTCAGATTCCAAAGTTGAACAGGGCATGGAATTCCAATTCTCGGTGCTTGCGGTACCATCTCGAAGAAATATTTGAAACGCTGTCGAGATAAAGCATCGGCAACTATATTATATTTCCCTGGAATATGTTTAGCCTTAATCCAGATGTTGTTTTGTAAGCAAATTAAGACCAATTTTCGGAATAAATAGTTTACTATGTCTAACTTTGAAGAAAGACAGTTAATGGCATATACTACACCCGCGTTATCGGTGTATATAAGAATTCTTCTATTCTGGAATTCATGAGACCATATCAAGAGTGACACTAAAACTGGAAATAATTCTATGAAAACTAAATTTAAAAACCAATCCATGGGCCATTTTTCCGCTGACCAATTATAATTGAAAAAGGCCCCATACCCTCTCGCTCCTGCAGCGTCAGTGTATAGAGATAGAGTAGTGGGATAAACTGTCTTGTCCATGGCCAATGGAGTATTACAATATTGTGCTATATTAAAAAAAAATATCCAGCAGCGCAAAAAGGTTGTTTTTTTCAAACAACAATATAACAGCAGCATTTAACGGTTTTATTGGATTGTCAGAAATGCAGCGCAGCCGCAAATGTAATATCTAGCACAAAAAGGGTGTTTTTTTCAAACAACAATATAACAGCAGTATTTAATGGTTTTATTGGACTGTCAGAAATACATTGCAGGCCGCAAATGTACTATCTAGCACAAAAAGGTTGTTTTTTTCAAACAACAATATAACAGCAGTATTTAACGGTTTTATTGGACTGTCAAAAATGCAGCGCAGGCCGCAAATGTACTATCTAGCACAAAAAGGTTTTTTTTTTCAAACAACAATATAACAGCAGTATTTAACGGTTTTAATGGACTGTCAGAAATGCAACGCAGGCCGCAAATGTAGCATCTAGAACAAAAAGGTTGTTTTTTTCAAACAACAATATAACAGCAGTATTTAACAGTTTTATTGGATTGTCAGAAATGCAGAGCAGCCCGAAAATGTACTATCTAGCACAAAAAGGGAGTTTTTTTTAACCGACAATGTAGCAGCAGTATTTAACGGTTTTATTGGACTGTCAGAAATGCAGCGCAGGCCGCAAATGTACTATCTAGCACAAAAAGTGAGTTTTTTTCAACCGACAATGTAACAGCAGTATTTAACGGTTTTATTGGACTGTCAGAAATGCAGCGCAAGCCGCAAATGTAATATCTAGCACAAAAAGGGTGTTTTTTTTCAAATAACAATATAACAGCAGTATTTAACGGTTTTATTGGACTGTCAGAAATGCAGGGCAGGCCGCAAATGTAATATCTAGCACAAAAAGGGTGTTTTTTTAAAACAACAATATAACAGCAGTATTTAACGGTTTTATTGGACTGTCAGAAATGCAGCGCAGGACGCAAATGTACTATCTAGCACAAAAAGTGTGCTTTTTCAACCAACAATGTAACAGCAGTATTAAAGAAATTTATTGGACTGTCAGAAATGCAGCGCTGGCCGCAAATGTACTATCTTGCACAAAAAGTGAGTTTTTTTCAACCAACAATGTAACAGCAGTATTTAATTTTTTTATTGGACTGGCAGAAATACAGCGCAGGCCGCAAGGGTACTTTATGGCCAAAAAAAGTGTTTTCTTGACCCACAATGTCCCAGTTGTATTCACTGATTATATTTCACTATCAGATTTGCAGTGCAGGCCACAAAGGTACTTTATGGAAGAAAAAATAAGATTTTTTTCACCCACAGTGAAAAAGATGGATTTACTGATTATGTTTCACTAACAGATTTGCAGTTAACAACAAGTTCTGATATCAGATTCTTTCCTATTCTCTCCCTCACAGAAAAAGCATCCTATCCCTTCACTAGTAAGAGCTGAGTGACGTGCGGCGCTACGTGACTCCAGCTTATATAGAGGCTGGGTCACATGCTGCACTGGCCAATCACAGCGATGCCATTAGTAGGCATGGCTGTGATGGCTTCTAAGGGAACACAAGTTAAACGCTTGTTGATTGGCTGCCCTGCAGCCTTTCAAAAAGCGTAATTAAATCGCCGAACACCGAACTCGAACCCAAACTTTTATGTCGGGGTCGGGTTCGGGGTCAAAAAATCGTAAAGTTCGCTCAACCCTAATTTCTACCCAGGTACTTATACATGAAAAGTTCTGAACAGTGTGAATGAAATCACTGTAGGTTTGCTGATATCTGGCAGGGGCGTAGCTGTGGGCAGGCAACAGGGGCATGTGCTCCAGGTTCTGAGTGTCAGGGGGCGACAAGCCACTTTGCCTTGATGAATGAATTTAAATATAGGTTTAGGACATTAATCTTAACCTTTGCCCCAGGCACAAGCAAGCCTAGCCCCAGCTCTGATGGGAATAATTTATGTTCCCACTATAAGGTCTGACAAGCACATATTAGGCTGAAGTCTGTAGTGGCGGTGTGGATTTCACTTGCTAGGGCTTGTTCATGCTGATATTGTAACGAGTCATGTGTTTCTGTTGGCAGATATTACCGTAAAGAATTGGCAGCTTTATCTGGGAGCAGTTTTAGCAAGATTTTTTATGAGACACAGCAATTGATAAATGATCTAGATTACCTTAACGGAGAATTGACTCCACTAAATAAAAGATCTCACTCACAATGTGTTTGTAGTCAGGACACACAATGATTTCATAAGCAATTGGATCTGTAGTGAATATTGTCAGTAATAGGTAAATGGGTTCTAGAGATAAGAATTACAAATAATACACAGCGTGAGCATTGTGTGATGGGGACTAGTCAGACGTAGACATTTCAGATAGAAGGAGACGAACAGTAGCACGTCAAATAATGACAGAATTGTCTATTTATATAGAACTTTTTTCTTCTTCACAGTTATCAGAGCCAAGATATGCAAAATGGCAGTTGCTTCCCAACATTTTTACTCCATGTAATGCTACATCATACCTCCCAACTTTTGAAAATCACAAAGAGGGACAATATATGCCGTCACGCATCGCAGCAATTTTTTAATACTAGGCCACGCCTCAAACTCCGCCCAGAGCATAATTACTGGCTCTTTCACAACTGCAGCAACTGGGGATCGATTAGGTGAGTATAAGTTCATTTATGTTTTTATAGCATGTGAAGCCCCTGAGACAATTTTTTTTCTTGCACTTCAATATCCATGTAAATATTAGCACATAAATCATTGGATTATAAATATTTTAAGGTCCAAATTGCACCAAATAATGAAGTTATGGTTTAATATACAGGTAGAAACCATACAGTAAGAAGCAATTTAGTAAACTTATAAATGCACATTTAATTCCCCAGGTCAAAAAGACGGACATTTAAGGTTCAAAGAGGGACAGAGGGACTTGGGTCAAAAAGAGGGACATTAAAATAAAATCTTAAACCTGGTTTCTTTTTCCGATAAGGACATTGATATATAAATGTTTAGTTTTTATGATTGGTTGGGTCTAAAGATACATTTGGGGTTTCAGTATATGTATCACTACTGATGTATCACTATATTTCTTATGAACTTTGGAGTTTGTTAAAAGGAAGGGGCATGTGCCCCCTGTGAGGCCCGATTTGGGTGATGCCCTACATCTAAACTGCTTCCCCTATTTGGCCTTGACACTGCTATAATGGCTACCTACAGACTCCACTAGGGAGAGCTCACTACAGCTCCCATTAAAGGGGTTGTGTCACCTGGAAAGCTGGACTTGCACCTATCTCGAGAACAGAGCGCCTGAAGTTTGACTGCGCCTCCATCCATACATTTCAATGGGACACTGAAAATAGCTCCTATTTTCAGAAGTCCCAACCCCATGCAAGTGCGCCCAACACTCGATTCATTTCCATGAAACTGCTGGAAACAGCCAAGCCAGCATTCACCTATAGAAGTGAATGGAGGGTGGCCCATACATGTGCGCTCTAGTTCTCTTTGGGAGCTGCATTCTAGAGATAGGTCTGAGACCTGCACCTACCTGACATTCTGACATGAGTGACATATCCTGCCGATATGCCACCAATGCTCCAGATGAAAAAACTCCTTTAAGTTCAATACTACAGGGAGTGCAGAATTATTAGGCAAGTTGTATTTTTGAGGATTAATTTTATTATTGAACAACAACCATGTTCTCAATGAACCCAAAAAACTCATTAATATCAAAGCTGAATATTTTTGGAAGTAGTTTTTAGTTTGTTTTTAGTTTTAGCTATTTTAGGGGGATATCTGTGTGTGCAGGTGACTATTACTGTGCATAATTATTAGGCAACTTAACAAAAAACAAATATATACCCATTTCAATTATTTATTTTTACCAGTGAAACCAATATAACATCTCAACATTCACAAATATACATTTCTGACATTCAAAAACAAAACAAAAACAAATCAGTGACCAATATAGCCACCTTTCTTTGCAAGGACACTCAAAAGCCTGCCATCCATGGATTCTGTCAGTGTTTTGATCTGTTCACCATCGACATTGCATGCAGCAGCAACCACAGCCTCCCAGACACTGTTCAGAGAGGTGTACTGTTTTCCCTCCTTGTAAATCTCACATTTAATGATGGACCACAGGTTCTCAATGGGGTTCAGATCAGGTGAACAAGGAGGCCATGTCATTAGATTTTCTTCTTTTATACCCTTTCTTGCCAGCCACGCTGTGGAGTACTTGGACGCGTGTGATGGAGCATTGTCCTGCATGAAAATCATGTTTTTCTTGAAGGATGCAGACTTCTTCCTGTACCACTGCTTGAAGAAGGTGTCTTCCAGAAACTGGCAGTAGGACTGGGAGTTGAGCTTGACTCCATCCTCAACCCGAAAAGGCCCCACAAGCTCATCTTTGATGATACCAGCCCAAACCAGTACTCCACCTCCACCTTGCTGGCGTCTGAGTCGGACTGGAGCTCTCTGCCCTTTACCAATCCAGCCACGGGCCCATCCATCTGGCCCATCAAGACTCACTCTCATTTCATCAGTCCATAAAACCTTAGAAAAATCAGTCTTGAGATATTTCTTGGCCCAGTCTTGACGTTTCAGCTTGTGTGTCTTGTTCAGTGGTGGTCGTCTTTCAGCCTTTCTTACCTTGGCCATGTCTCTGAGTATTGCACACCTTGTGCTTTTGGGCACTCCAGTGATGTTGCAGCTCTGAAATATGGCCAAACTGGTGGCAAGTGGCATCTTGGCAGCTGCACCCTTGACTTTTCTCAGTTCATGGGCAGTTATTTTGCGCCTTGGTTTTTCCACACGCTTCTTGCGACCCTGTTGACTATTTTGAATGAAACGCTTGATTGTTCGATGATCACGCTTCAGAAGCTTTGCAATTTTAAGAGTGCTGCATCCCTCTGCAAGATATCTCACTATTTTTGACTTTTCTGAGCCTGTCAAGTCCTTCTTTTGACCCATTTTGCCAAAGGAAAGGAAGTTGCCTAATAATTATGCACACCTAATATAGGGTGTTGATGTCATTAGACCACACCCCTTCTCATTACAGAGATGCACATCAACAAATATGCTTAATTGGTAGTAGGCTTTCGAGCCTATACAGCTTGGAGTAAGACAACATGCATAAAGAGGATGATGTGGTCAAAATACTCATTTGCCTAATAATTCTGCACGCAGTGTAGTTGTATATATTCACACGGTGGCTCAGTGGTTAGCACTGGTGCCTTGCTGGGTCCTAGGTTCAAATCTAACCAAGGATAATATCTGCATGGAGTTTGTATGTTCTCCCCGTGTTTGCGTAGGTTTCCTCGGGTTTCCTCCCACACTCCAAAGAAATACTGAAAGGGCGCTTAGATTGTGAGCCCCATTGGTGACAGTGCAATGCTAATTTCTGTAAAGCGCTGCGGAATATAGTAGCGCTATATAAGTGCATAAAATAAATAAATAAATATGCAGTTACCTCCCGCTAGAGGACCTATCAGCTCTGTTGAAAATGTCTGTCTTAGGGTACTTTCACATTCGCGTTTGGTGCGGATCCGTCTTGGATCTGCACCGATAATGCAAACGCTTGTATTTGTTCATAACGGATCCGTTTGCATTATTCATAAAAAAAAAAGTCTAAGTCAAAACGGATCCGTCTTGACATACATTGAAAGTCAATGGGGGATGGATCCGTTTTCAATTGCACCATATTGTGTCAGTGAAAAACGGATCCATCCCCATTGACTTACATTGTAAGTCAGGACGCATTCGTTTGGCTCCGCATCGTCAGGCGGACACCAAGCTGCGTTTTAATGACCGCCTAAAAAACGCAATGAAGACCAAACGCAGCCAAATTGATGCATTCTAAACGGATCCTTATCCATTGAGAATGCATTGGGGCTGAACTGATCCGTTTTGGGCCGCTTGTGAGAGCCCTGAAACAGATCTCACCAGCAGACCCAGAAACGCCAGTAAATGCAGCAAAAAATACATAAGAACTTTACTACTTTAGAATTGGTGCGTGCCTCCCAGGGGACTGGTCCGACTCTCTTCATGCATATAGTTCAATGTAGAGAATAGAGGCAGCACTATAGTAAGGTAGATATATTTGAAGCAAGTGACTCATTTATTTCCTGCCTCCATTCTCTACACTATCTCAGTAAATAAATGTGCTCACCTTAAAATACTTCTGGAGCATCTTTTCTTAGAAGCTGTTGTGCTGTTCTTCAGTACGTATTCCTTGATGTGTACGAAAGAATTGCCAAAGGGATGTGTCCCTACACTGTCTGATACTGTGTCAGTTATTTGCAAAGAGAATATATGTGTGTATTTTCAGGAAGAATAATTGAAGAACCACAGAACAAAAAGTGGCAAAAGTGGTAAGTGTGGCAGAAAGGGGGAGGAGGGCTGTAAATTTAGGCACAACAATAGTAATAATAATAATCTTTATTTATATAGCACCACCATATTCTGCAGCGTTTTTACAATTCAGAGGGTTCATGTACAAATGAAAATAAACATCATAGAATTACAGTCTAATATACAATTGAAAGGGGTGAGGAGTGAGGCCATGCTCACAAGAGCTTACAATCTATGAGGAAATGGGGGACACAAAAGGTAAAACTGATTGTTTTCTAAAGTGGTCCAGCCATTTTTGTTCTACATAGAGTTGTAGTAGGAGCTGAGCGAGGAACAGAGGAGGCATGCCTACGTACTGCCCTGACCTATCTGGCTGGAGTGTGCCCGGAGCCAGAGACGAGGTAGCCTAAATATGTGGGCCACCCAAGGAGGGATAGATGAGAAAAGGGGATGGGAGGGAGGGGCACAAGAAACGAGCGCCCTCTGCCTCCCGGCCGCTGAGTATAAGTAGGGGAGGGAGCTCCTCCCACAATTACAGGCCCGGAGCCAGAGACGAGGTAGCCTAAATATGTGGGCAAAATAATGACGACTGGCACAGTGTAGGGTGCAACAGTTTATTGAGCAACTGAAACCTATAATGCTAAAGAACAAAAGGCTCTGGATATTTCAACCTGGGGATTAGGAATGTACCTTGCGTAACAAGACGACCGTCAACGACCCATCTTGCGGATCACATGAGCCGGCACCTGATGTCTGGACGCTGCAGAAGCGGCCCCTATGCGGAAGGAGTGCCCAGAGATAGAACTGGGATTGTATCCCAACCCTGCCGCTAGTGTGCGAACGTTGGAGATAAAAAGGGCAGAAGAAAGGGGTCTACCGTCTATCGGGAGCAACGGGCCGTCTAAGGCGGGAGACTGGAGTGAGGCTAAAAGTTCCTTGAGAACCTTGATGGGACACCAGTAATTGGATGTGGGGAAGAACTCTACCTCAGTGGGAGGACCTGCCTGATTAGTTTTGGTGGAAGGAATGGACAGCGTGAAATGGTCATCATGCCAGACAAGATGCCGCCTGAGCAGGGTTGAACGATTGACCGAGCCGCAGGTGAACTCCCCAGGCCTAAGAAACCCATAGAACCCAAGGTACATGGCCGCTTTTGTGGTGATGCTGGCTGAGTGCCCAAAAGGGAGACCGTCTAGGGCTACGGACAACTTGCGGAATAGCTCACCTGAGACTGGTTGCCTGCGCACCTGAACCCCCGTGCTATCCTTCTGAATACCCCCGAGAGCAGCCTTAATGGCCTGATTAGCCAGAATGGACTTGGCAGAGGGGTCACTGAGCATCCGATGGTGCTGGATACCTGCCAGATACAGCTTGATGGTATTGAACGATAGGTGGCGGTGAGAATGGCAATGGGCTATAAATGCCATGAGGAATGTGACTTCGTCCACATCCCCCTGAGGATGAGTGTCTACAAACTGACGAAAGACCTTGAACCCGGCATCATAATTCCTGGCGGTATTGGCGGCTAAAGAATGCTGGAGTAAAATCCGAGCGGAGGCTATCAGGGGCCCTAGTCCAACAGGAGGGAGCTGAATGGCGGAGCTGGAGTACCGACGGGGTCTGCCTCTGGAAGTTCCTGAAAAAAGATGTCGTAATTAAAGCGTGATAAGGCATCGGCCGCGACGTTCTTTGCCCCCTGGATATGAAATGCAAAAACATGGAAATTAAACTGCAAGGACAGCCAAACTAACTTACGCAGGAGGGACATGATTTTCTGAGACTTTGCCCTCCCTTTCGTGATGACTTCTACCAACACCTGGCTGTCTGTCATAAAAATCACCGACTTGTTAGCCCAGAGTGAACCCCAAACTTGGGCGGCTGCCACTATTGGGTATAGCTCCAATAACGGAGATGACTTCATAGAACCGGCATCGGAAATTAATTCCACCGGCCAACTGCTGACCAACCAGTGCGGATGAAAGATGGCCGCAAACCCGCGGGAGGCCGCAGCGTCGGTGAAGACCGTGGGGGACGCGGAATCCGGGGACGGTACAAACAAGGAAATGCCTTCCACCTGGCAAGGAAGGATTGCCACATCTAGAGATCCGCCATGGCATGTCTGTCCAGTTGGACGGTGGAATTCTGATCCGGAGCTGAAGGGAGGAGACTGAGGAGCTGAGAAGTGAAAGATCTGCCCTGCGGCATGATCCTGAAGGCAAAGTTGAGGTGACCTAACAGGGACTGGAGCTCCCGCTTGGACAGGACCCTGGACAAAGCCGCGGAGGAGACAACAGCCTGGATTTTAGCCAGCTTCGCCATGGGGAGGCTGGCTTCCATGAGGACAGAATCGAGGATGATGCCCAAGAAGGTAACCCTGGTGCCTGGTCCCTCCGTCTTAGCTGCCGCCATGGGAACCTTAAGCCTGGCGAAAAGTTGGAGCAAACTTGCCAAGCCCGAGGGGACGCCCTGAGGCCTCTCGACGATCAGGAAATCGTCGAGATAATGGATGACCATGTCCAAACCCCCGTGATGAACCAGGATCCAATGAAAGGCGCAAGCGAATCTATCAAACAGCCACGGGCTGCTCTTGGATCCGAAGGTGAGCCGGTTGGCGAAGTAGTACCTGTCCGCCCAATGCAAGCCATAATACTTCCATAGCTGGGGAAGGATAGGGAGCAACTTAAATGCGTCCGCTATGTCGGCCTTGGCCAACCAAGCCCCTTCCCCAGCCAGCAAGACATACTGGATGGCCTCATCGATGGACGAGTACCTCATGGAGAATTCTTCCGATGGAATTAAGGAATTCAAACTGGGAATGGGAGACATGTGAGGAGCAGACAAATCGTAGATTAATCACCTTTTATTGGAGGACTGCTTGGTAACCAGGCCAATTGGATTCACCCTCCAAGTCGCGAATGGGATAGAACGGAACTGGCCCAGCAGGAACCCCTTCCGGACTTCAGCCTGCAACAGGGTATCCACTGCCGCCGGCTCCTGGGTAGCCGACAGCAAGTTCCTTCCCTCCCAGGAAACTTGAGGGAGGGCAATGAAACCCGTGTGGAAACCCGTCTCGAATCCGGAGAGAAGGAACTGGGATAACTGGCGATCAGGATGGTCCGGCAATAGAACGCCCAAGAGCTCGATGTTGATGTTGGCTAGTCATAGGTTCTTGTGCTGCCTTTTCGGGCAGCTAGGGCGAGGATGGGCCCTAAAACAGAGAGAGCAGATATGCAGAGCTCTACAACTGTTAAACCCGCAACCCCCTGAGTTGAAATTGTTGCAGACTTGACTCTGACCCAAATACGTGATAGGTCTACCCAGCTTATCGGTTGAGGCCTGGAACCGCTGGGCGCTGGAGGGACCTGGAAGGGAACCCTCCCGGGCCGGGGTGGGAAGGTTGGGGCACCAGTCTGCGGTATGCTGGATTGACTGGCAAGCCGCACAAGTAGGAGCCCTTAACCCGGCGAAATGTCGACAGAATAGCTCCATGTCGAGGTTCACCCGGTCAGTGATGAACTGAAACTGGGCGAGTGCAGCGGCTGCCTTGGCCGAGAATGACCTGTGATAGTCATAGAAGTTAGTGCCACCGTACTTGTAACCTAAGTCGGTAATGCGGTACAAGTAAGAGTCCAGTTCCTCACGTCTGTGCGGCTGGACAGAGCAGATGGTGTCTCTGTAGAGGCTAAAAGCCAGTACAAATTCAGGAATAGATAGTTTACGGTTCAAGCGGGCGTCCTTGGCCCTGAGAACCACCGACACCTCCCTACAATTATCTATCTTATTCTCAGAAATGTCCTGGGACGCAATGAGAATAGATGCCAGGTTGACATCTTTCCCCGCTAGAATATCCCTTTTTAAATTCTCCGGGGAGCGATCTGAGGGCTGGCACAGACCGTACCTGGAGCCGCGTCCTGAGTCGTCGAGGGAACAGGTGGTGGAGCTGGAGATGGTGGCGCCACCGGTGGCCGGGACTCCAATTCCCCCATTCTGGCTTGGATATTTGCCACCGAACTGGCCAGACTGCCAATAGTGGACTGCAACTGCAGCAGGGACAGCTGAATGGAGGAGAGAGAGGGCTGGTCGGTTGAACCCTCTGGCTCCGTCATCAGGAGACGATAGAGTTCCGCCTTCCTTGCCGACGTGGGGTGATGGATTCCTCTCCGATTAAGCTCTGCTATGAGCTTAGGAATTGTCCAGCTACGAAGGGACGGGTTACTGGCGCGTCCCGACACCGAGGACCCGGGTAAGGACACGTTGTCATCCACCTCTGAAGCCTGGGACATCTTTATTCTGCATGGGAAAGAGGTAAGCATATGTACAAGTAATCTTAAAGACTTACCCCATTTTTTCAATTTTTTTTTAGAGCGGTGGCATGGTGACCGGGCGAGAGTGGTGAGGGCATGGACACACGTGGCATAGAAAAAAAATCGCAAACCTACCCGAACCAACAGACAGCACTGACTAATTCTCCGGCGACACTGGAGACCTAGGAATGGAAGCCCGTGATGAATAAGGAAAGCCCGGAGGAGCGCGATGACGCCACTCGGTTATGACCTTACCTGGAACCTGACACCTTGGAGTGACCGGACACGGGGGAGTACTGCGAGACGACTGCGAGTGGACCGGAATTCCGGAGGCCTGAAACAAGCTTGCGTTAACACGAGACCCAGAGAGGGGTGTGACCTGGTGGCACCGGATAGAAGCAAAGGAGACCAGGATGCAGCCTGGGTTCCCTGGCCAATTGAAGGATGACCCCGATCTGAAAGAATCAGGGACCGATGCCGCTCCGCATGAAAAAAGACCCGAGCGAATCAGGGATTCAAACATGCGGAACACGAACCGGGTGAACAGGAACCACTGGATACTGCTAAAAAAAAAACTGAGCGATTCAGGCAAATATATTGGATCCTGAGCGATTCAGGCAAATACACACCTTTCATGGGAAAAGACAGACACCTGGGTGAGTCGGGCATTACCTTAACCCTGAGCGGATCCGGCCCTTACCTACACCCTGAGGGAAAAGGGCAAATATAAGAAACCTGAGCGATTCAGGTAAATACATGAAACCTGAGCAATTCAGGCAAATGCGTACAACCTGTGGGATTCCGGCACATACCTAAACCTGAGCGAATCTTCTGGGAAAAAACATAAGACCTGAGTGATTCAGGGAAATACGTGACCTGAGCGATTCAGGACAATACATACAACCTGAGCGAATCAGGAAAAGACATGCAACCTGGATGGACATGAAACCTGAGCGATTCAGGACAAAACCTAAAACCTGAGCGATTCAGGACAAAACCTAAAACCTGAGCGATTCAGGGAGATACATAAAACCTGAGCGATTCAGGGAGATACATAAAACCTGAGCGATTCAGGGAGATACATAAAACCTGAGCGATTCAGGGAGATACATAAAACCTGAATGATTCAGAACAATACCTAAAACCTGAGCGATTCAGGGGAATACAGTACAGACCAAAAGTTTGGACACACGTTCTCATTCAAAGAGCTTTCTTTATTTTCATGACTATGAAGGCATCAAAACTATGAATTAACACATGTGGAATTATATACATAACAAACAAGTGTGAAACAACTGAAAATATGTCATATTCTAGGTTCTTCAAAGTAGCCACCTTTTGCTTTGATTACTGCTTTGCACACTCTTGGCATTCTCTTGATGAGCTTCAAGAGGTAGTCCCCTGAAATGGTCTTCCAACAGTCTTGAAGGAGTTCCCAGAGATGCTTAGCACTTGTTGGCCCTTTTGCCTTCACTCTGCGGTCCAGCTCACCCCAAACCATCTCGATTGGGTTCAGGTCCGGTGACTGTGGAGGCCAGGTCATCTGGCGCAGCACCCCATCACTCTCCTTCATGGTCAAATAGCCCTTACTTTCAAAGTATTCCCAATTTTTCGGCTGACTGACTGACCTTCATTTCTTAAAGTAATGATGGCCACTCGTTTTTCTTTACTTAGCTGCTTTTTTCTTACCATAATACAAATTCTAACAGTCTATTCAGTAGGACTATCAGCTGTGTATCCACCTTCTCCTCAACGCAACTGATGGTCCCAACCCCATTTATAAGGCAAGAAATTCCACTTATTAAACCTGACAGGGCACACCTGTGAAGTGAAAACCATTTCAGGGGACTACCTCTTGAAGCTCATCAAGAGAATGCCAAGAGTGTGCAAAGCAGTAATCAAAGCAAAAGGTGGCTACTTTGAAGAACCTAGAATATTACATATTTTCAGTTGTTTCACACTTGTTTGTTATGTATATAATTCCACATGTGTTAATTCATAGTTTTGATGCCTTCATTGTGAATCTACAATTTTCATAGTCATGAAAATAAAGAAAACTCTTTGAATGAGACGGTGTGTCCAAACTTTTGGTCTGTACTGTACATAAAACCTGAGCGATTCAGGGAGATACATAAAACCTGAGCGATTCAGGGAGATACATAAAACCTGAGCGATTCAGGGAGATACATAAAACCTAAGCGATTCAAGGAAATGACATAAAAACCTGAGCGATTCAGGGAAATACATAAAACCTGGGTGAATCTGGGAAACATGAAAACCTGAGCGGTTCAGGGAAATACACACCTGAGTGATTCAGGAGAATACACAAAAACCTTAGCGATTCAGTCAAGAATGACCTGGACGATCCAGGCAAATGCATGAACCTGAAGAATCGGGCAATACTAAAAACCCGAGCAAATCCGGCAATTGCACAGACCCTGATAGATGCAGGCGATTGCAGGGAACCTGAGCGACTCAGGCCATGCATGGACCTGAGCGACCCAGGCAAACATGGACCTGAGTGACCCAGGCAACCGCGGACCCCGAGCGGTCGCAGGCGACCTAACCCTGGCGACTCAGGTGATCACATAGAGCCGAAGCAGAACAGCATGGAACGCACCAACAGGGCCCGGGCAATCGGGAACAATAACCGATACTTGGCCTGAAGAATGGGGTCCACCCGACCCCCTGCGGCAGAACCTGAGGGGCATGGACAACCAATATAGCTGAATCAGGGACCCCTGATGCAATGTACGCCGTGTCGGAGGAATCGGCAGCAAATGATGAATGCCACAGTTTGTGTTCTTTATTTTTTTTGGTAGTGTAGGGGTTAAGGGCGGTAACTGACAGACAGACAGCACCTGCTGCACAGCTGCATGCACCACTTGGCACACTTAAGGTATTGCCTATCTGCAGTTCCCAGTACCCTGGCTCCCCTTGGATCCTCATAACTTAAACATCCCCCCTGCCCATTCCTATGAAGGCCAGAAGAAGCCATCCGCCGGCCGCGAGACCCGGGCTGGCTGAGCGCCGGGATGCCTGGAGGGAAGGCCGCCTGGTCGTCGAACGGAACCGACCGTGCGATGCTTGGCAGAGCGTGTCCGGCCGTTGAGATGAAACGGCCGGAGGTGAAGCGCCCGGTAGCTACGGGGAGGCTGAAGCAGGCTGGAAGATCTTACTTACCGCAGGCACCGCACGCTGCAGGGACCAAACCGGAAGACGCCGAAACCGGAAGTGACGTCGCGATCATCTGCCGAGCTGAAACAGAAGCACAGGAACGAGACAGCACAGGAAACGAGCGCCCTCTGCCTCCCAGCCGCTGAGTATAAGTAGGGGAGGGAGCTCCTCCCACAATTACAGGCTGTACACAGCCTTCACTATTAGTACAAAATCCCAGAAATACAGTGGCAAATATGGGGGAACTGCTCAAACCCCAAACACTATAGTGTGTTTCTCATTGGGAGAGACTGCTCCCCCAATGAGAAACACGCTATAGTGTTTGGGGTTTGAGCAGTTCCCCCATATTTTCCACTATATTTTTGGGATTTAGTTTTATATGTATTGAATGTGCCTTTACCTGGCATTTAAACATTCTTTTGCACCTGGTAACCTCCATCACATGGTCTGATATGGGTGTGGCTTACAGTCTTGCTTTGTTCACATTGCACTAGTTGTCCTGCTAGGCGGTTGTGTGGAAGCTTGGCTGTGAGCTGGATTACATCCCCTTCAGACCGTGTTCACACCATAGTTAGCGTAGTGGTAGGACCCTTGCCATGCTGAGAGACCGTGACGTGGTGCATGATGAGCTCCGATGTGTTCCTGACAGGAATATATTGGCAAAAGTCTCAGCTTCTGCTTGTATGACTAGCTAGTATAGTCAATGGCATATCCATTTGGTGCATTTTTTTCTGTGATCTAAATAGAGTAGTGCAGTCAGAGCTGCATGAGCTAATATATTGAGTGTGGGGTTTACTGGTTGGTAATGGTGTTAGGTTCTGAAGAATGAGGGTAAACGGGGAACAGTCAGTTTAGGGAACATGATAAGCCTGCTTAGTAAGGCTACTTTCACACTAGCGTTTTTGCTGGATCCGGCAGGTTTCAACAAAAACACTTCTGTTACTGATAATACAACCATCTGCTTCCGTTATGAACGGATCTGGTTGTATTATCTTTAACATACCTAAGACGGATCTGTCATTAACTCCATTGAAAGTCAATGGAGGACAGATATATTTTCTATTGTGTCAAAGAAAACGGATTCGTCCCCATTGACTTGCATTGTAGGTCACAACGATCCGTCTTTCTCTGCATCCCAGGATGGAAAGCAAACTGCAGCATGCTGCGGTTTGCTCTCCAGTATGAGAACGGAATGGAATTAATTTTGGAGCAGTCCGTTCTGTTCAGTTACGTTTTGTCCCCATTGACAATGAATGGGGACAAAACTGAAGCGTTTTTTTTCCGGCATTGAGACCCTATGACGGATCTCAATATCGGAAAATATTAACACTAGTCTGAAAGGACTCTTTTAAAGTTAAGGAAGTTGGGAACTAACCTGATTGTCTGGGGCATTGCATTCCAGAGAGCTGGTGGTGCAGCTTGAAAAAAGTCTTGAAGATGGAAGTGACAGGTTTGAATTATGGAGGATATTAATCTTGGATTATTTGCAGAGCAGAGAGCACGAGTAGGATGGTAAACAGAAATGAGGGAAGATATGTACCTATTTGCTGCACTGTGGAGAGCATTGTGGGCGAGAAGTTTGAACTGTATTCTGTAGTGGATGGGCAACCAGTAAAGTGACTGGCACAGGCTAGAGGAATCAATATAGCAGTTGGACAGAAAGGTGAGCCTGGCTGCTGCATTTATGACAGACTAAAAAGGGGAGAGCTTAGTGTGGGGAAGACCAATTATTAATGATCTTCAGTAGTCAAGATAAGAATGAGTCAAAGCAACAACAAGAGTTTTGGCTGTTTCCATTGTGGGAAAATGGTGAATTCTGGAGATGTTCTTGAGATACAAATTATATGAGTGTGCCAGTGATTGAATACGGGAAGAAAAGGAAAGATCTGAGTCAAACATAACCCCAAGACAGTGGGCATGCTGGCCTGGAGTAATGATAGTACCACAGATTGAAGTTATAATATCAAGTTTCGGTAGGCTAGTAGATGGGGGGGGGGAATACAAGAAGTTCAGTTTTTGAAAGATGCAGTTCTATATTGAGAGAGGACATGATGTTAGAGGCAATGGACAGACAATCACTGGCGTTTTGTAGTTCTGATGGAGTGATATTGTGGGAAGAAATATATAGTTGGCTGTCGTCAGCATGGAGATAGTATTAAAAAGCAAATCTACTGATCGTCTGTCTGATAGGGGCTGTGTAGAGAGAAAGCAGCTGAGGACCTAGAACTCAACCCTGAGGAACCCCAACATCAATCAAGAGGATGAGGAGAGGTAATAGAGCCAGCAAATGCCACACTGAAAGAGCAGCCAGAGAAGAGATAGGAAGAAAACCTGGAGAGGTCAGTGTCTTTGAGGCCAATAGAGTGGAGCATGGTGAGGAGGAGTTTGTGGTCTACAGTGCCAAATGCCACAGAGAGATCAAGAAGAATGAGTAAAGAGTAGTTGACATTCCTTTTAGCTGTCAGTATTTCATTAGCAACCTTTGTGAGGGCAGTTTCTGTAGGGACGGAGGGAGAAAACCAGATTGTAAGGGGTCGAGAAGAGAGTTTGCAGAAAGGTAACTCATTAGGTGAGAGTAGACCAGTCACCAGATGTTCCAGGAGTTCAGAGATGAATGGTATATCAGAGACAGGTTGGTAGCTGGCAGCACAGGCCAGGTCATATTTTTTTTGTAGTGGGTTTATAACAGAATATTTAAAAGATGATGGAAAGATACTAGATGAGAGAGAGGTGAAATATTGTTGTTAGGTGACTACTGAAAGCCGTGCAGAGGGACTAGAGGTGGGGTGAGGGAATAGGATCACTACTGCAGATAGTCAGTCGAGAAGAAGGTTGAGGCCAAGGGCGACTTCTTTTGATGACCATTTCTTCAATAAAAATTTCTTCTCAATAAAAAAAAAACTAAATTTGTCAGAACTCTGTGGCATTGAGCTTTGCGTTCTGCGTTGCCTGGGAGTGTTCGACACACACGTACTGGGAAACTGAGTGGGACAGGAGGGCCCATACTAAATAATGTATGGAGTCCTATAATATTTGTGTGCGCCCCTGTTCCTGACCAAAGGCTGTCTCATTGAATGTGTGTGTGTTAGTTTGTGCCTGTGATATTTCCATATTAAATATTCTAAATAAGCATTTAACATTTCCATAGCAGAGTTAAGCATGAAGCATCCATAAACAGCCCTGTCATGCATGAGGGGATTTCTAATGGTTTCTATTAACTCCTGTCATTTAATTGTCAAAGATGGTGCCTGTCAAACAATAATTGTGACAGCTCGTGGGATAAGAGGACGGCAACTTCTTCCACAATCCTCAACTAATGAAAATCCCAGGTTGTACTGTGTTTCATTTTACAGCTTAGTTCCACTTTCAAGCACATGGTGACACACTTAAGCCTTTGCATTATCTGCTAAATAAGGATTTTAATAATAACTCTGTATACTGAGGCGTTTCCTAATTGCCAGCTTACTAGATGTACGTTTCTGTCAGGAAAAGGCAAAGTCGGGTCACACATTCCTACAGTATCTCTGTCATATTTGTTTGGACTTCAATATAGATCTGTCCATTATTTGCGGTGTTTCATTCTTCTGACACAAATGCTGCGAGGCCATTTTTTTCATGACAATTGTATTGGTTAGACCGCTCGGGTCTCATTAATTCCTAAATTCTACCCTTCCACCATTAAAATAACAGCCGGCCACAGCAGCCGTTTTATTAAAATAACAATTAAAATAACAAATAAACATCCAACATAAAATAACTTAACCCTGAGTAAATGACGAGGGAGGTCCTAGAAGCCCCAATAACCACTGCACCCAAAATAAACTGGCAACTCCATCTTGCCCCCAGCCGATGAACGCCAGCTCGGAGGCACCAACTGATGGATACCTAATTCCTCCACTCCAATTCAACCATGAGAGTCCACCTGTGGGGCCCTCCCATTCTCAATTACCACCATATTCACCAACTTCGAGGACCTCCCACCGCCACGACAATTAACCTAAAACTTCCCTCCCCCCCCTTTTATATGTAGAAATACATACACACTTTTTTTTTTTTATATATATATATATATATATATATATATATTATGGGACCCCAATGACTACCTGTCCTATACAAGGGGCGGGGGTTACCTCGTCTTACTAACTAAAATGGCGTTCCTTCACCCCCGGTACCTTCTATATAAAGACCTCCCAATCACTTCCCCCTTACCCCAGCAACCCCCACCCCTTTAACTGACTCCAAGACCTATTAACCCCTTCCTGGCACCCTCACTCACCAAACCATCGTCCTGATGGCCTCCCCTTAGGTCTGCGCCCCCAGTCTGGCCCCACTTGACAATGGTACTGGTTAGACCACTCGGGTCTCACTAATTCCCCCACCATTAAAATAACAGCCGGACAGCGGTTCGGATTGAATCGGCCACAGCAGCTGTTTTATTAAAAAAACATATAAATAACAAATAAACATCCAACATAAAATAACTTAACCCTGAGTAAATGACAAGGGAGGTCCTAGAAGCCCCAGTAACCACTGCACCTAAAATAAACCGGCAACTCCATCTTGCCCCCAGCCAATGAACGCCAGCTCAGAGGCAACAACTGATGGACGCCCAATTGCTCCACTACAATTCAACCATGAGAGTCCAGCCCCATCTGTGGAGCCCTCCCATTTTCAACTACCACCATATTCACCAACTTCGAGGACCTCCCATCGCAACTTGACCCACTTAAGATTGCGCGTCCCTTCGCATCCTCAAAGCTGTCTCAATCCCTCCCTGAATCCCCAGGGAAGACAAATCTATCCCTACAGCGGTGAGGTGCACTCCATCTGCCCTCCAAAATTCACCCTCACCTCCAATTCCAAATGCCAAACCTCCACCGCCCCATTCCATAAATCTACCCACTGCCCGATTCACCTTGATCCGAGCTTTATTAAGTCGCTCGACCGATCTCACCCCCCTCCAAGACCACCTCGGCCCAATGTCGGACCACACCCGTGATCAACTTCGGGAATAACGCCCACAACCTCAGCAAATCAAATGTAATGTCCCGAATTAACTCCCGGAATGGTCGAAACCCTAAATCGTTACCCCCAACATGTAACACTAAAATGTCTGGGGGACGATCTAACCTCACAAAATGATGCACCTCCCACAACCCCCCCTCCATAACATACCTCTGGTACCCAACCACCACAACACCGCCGCGTTCCTCCCGAACCCAGCTGTCGACCATCTCGTCTGACATCCGCCTTTATCGCCCCCCCAGAACATGAATGAATGCCCCAGGATCCACATCAACGCCGGTTGTAAACCTAAGATCAGAAAAAGAAAACATGCCAACATTAACCCTTACAATGAGTATCACTCACAATCTCCCCACTCTCACATATCTAATGGATTCCCACCGACCTATCCTTTTTATCATCTCCTCACTCAAACCTAAACGTGCTGCCTCCGTCGCTGCCCCAATCCTAAATGAATGCCCCATGTAACCCTCATCGCAAATCCCTAATACCTTCAAGCATCTCCTAAAAATGTCCAGAAATTGAAAGCGCGACAAGAACGATCCGTCCTCGTGCCTAAGAAGAGGAACGGAGCCCTCCCTAAATGCCTCCTATAGCTACTACTCACCAATTCCCCCAGCCTAAAAGCACCAAAAAAAGCCAGTGAAAACACAGTCCTAAACAAACCAACCTCCCATGATAACATACAAACCTCGACTAACTTAAAGCCGATATCCAATAACAACATGAGACCAGCTTTCTCCGATCCTCCGCCCCCTTGCCCCGTCCCAACCTTTTAAAACCTGCCTGACCAAAAAAGTATTTGTATAATCCGGGACTTTATGTAAACGAAAGCCAACCCTGCCATGCACCCATTTAACCAGGATACAGACCACCCTTCCTCCCTGCAATGACCTAACAGTAGTAATAAAGCCATTTCCCAATCCTCCTCACGCACTCCCAACTGCACACACCACCGTTCCCAAGTCTCCCAGGCCTTACCATAAGCAGACCATGTGCCCGGACTCAAAGACTCCCGCAAAAGCCCCATTACTGTTCCTCCAAGACTTTCCACAGCGAATCCGGACACCCCAGTCCCACGTCCTCCGCATCTGGTGCCAGTTGACACCATTAGAAGCACCCGGCACATGAATGGCCATTATCCAAGCACTGATGGAAAAACATCTCAGCACCAAATATTGTAACAACCGAACCACCTGGGGAGAAGATGCCGTCAAACCGTTAATTGCCTGCCCTACTCCCAGATTGTCACAGTGGAAGCAGACTTTCTTATTCTCAAAACGCTCTTCCCACAACACTACCTCCAGAACAATTGGAAACAGCTCCAAAAGCGCAAAATTTCTTACCCAACCCCTGTTTACCCAAGACTCCGGCCAACAACTCCGGCCAACGACCTGCAAACAGGGCCGGTGCAAGGATTTTTGCCAACACAAGCAAACCTACATTTTGGTGCCCCCCCCCCCCCCCCCCCCTCCAGAAGTTGAACTCTATGGTTCAGTTGACCCATTGTTGTCCGTTTGTTGCAGCCGTAAAACAGACGTTAAAATGCTCAAATAGATCAGCCATGTGAAAGAGAGGTTTTCATGTTTTATGTAAATATGGCTTAAAAATAAGCAAGACAAAAGGCACAATTAGAAAGCAAGCAAACCAAAATCAATGTAAAGAACCATAAGAAGGCAAATAGCACATGCACACAACCGCCATTTTCTGACCCATTCATTTCTATGGGGCTGAATTTTTGCAACTGTTCTGCAAATTACAGAGCAAGTCCTATTCTTGTATTCTTGTTCATACTTTCAGACGATAACAGCCCTTGCAATTGATGGGTGTGAGAAAAATACAGAACGCATGCAGAAGGACCCCCCTCTCAGCTCACCTGGCCCTGGTCCCGTCTGCAGCAGCTGGTTTCTCCTCTGTGTGGTCCTGGTATCTTCTCCCTGCTTCAGACAATCGCTGGTTTGAGGACCGTATTTTACGCCCTCTAAGACGCACCTAGGTTTTAGAGGAGGATAATAAGAACATTTTTTTTTCCATTACACCTCAGGTCAGATCAGCAATCAGACCCCCAATGTTAAACAGACCTCAGATCAGACCCCTAATGCCTCAGATCAGACCCTCATGTCAGACATCAGCACCAATCCATCAGCCATCATGCCCCCATGTCAGCCATTAGCCCCCCATGTCAGCAATTAGCCCCCCATGTCAGCAATTAGCCCCCATCCATCAGTCCCCCATGTAAGCCATCATGCCCCCATGTCAGCCATCATGCCCCCATTTCAGCCATCAGCCTCCATGTAACATTTCTCCCCCTCCATGTCACATTTCCCCCTTCCATGTAACATTTCTCCCCCTTTTTTTTTTACATAATCCCCTCTGTCACATCACCCCATGTAACATTTCTCCCCCCATGTCACATTTCTCCCCCTCCATGTCAACTTTCTCCCCCTCCATGTCCCATTTCACCCCCTCAATTTCACATTTCTCCACCTCAAGGCCTCAATGTCACATTTTTCCTCCTCCATATCAAATCACCTACAAGATGTCACATCAGCCCTCCATGTCACATTTCTCCCCCTCCTGGTCACATTTTACCCCCTCAATGTCACATTTCTCCCCCTCCATCCATGTCACATTTCTCCCTCTCCAAACCATGTCACATCACCCCCTTTGTGTCACATCATGATCACATCATTACACCCTATTATGTCCCATTTCTCCCCCCCATGGCACATCATCCTCCCCCCTGGCCCCATCCCCATGTCACAGACTACAGACATTGTCCCCCCTCCCATCATGTCACGGTCACCATCCCCCCCCCTCTCCATTTATGATTGTTGTTTGTGTCATCATTTTTTCAAACACATTTATGCCGTGTACTCTGGCGCTAGTGCGCTCATCAGTGATCACCTACCCACCTGTCCTGCTGCTACGGCAATCTGGCTGTGTGTGAGTCAGACTCACAGACACAGTCATCTCCAGTCCCTGCTGCTGCCCGCCGCCGCTGCGCCACTCGCCAGTCACACCCCCCTGGCCTGACCCTGTGACCGTGTTGCCGTGCTGCCGTCCCCGTGCCGCTCTGTGAGTGAGGGTCGGGGCCGCACAGCGCACGTAGGCTGGGCCGGGCGGCCGGCGGCGCTGCGGCGCAACTCACAAGTAAGTGATAAAAAAAAAAAGAAGGTTAAGTTTTCTGCCCTCCCCCAGGGTGCGCCCTAAGGCAGCCACTTGGTCTGCCTTATGGTAGCACCGGCCCTGCCTGCAAACCATTGTCTGAATACAATTCAAAATCAAAGTTGTTACAAACGTCACCCATAACCAACGTCCTCCCATTATAAACCTCTAAGAAATTTGCCCAAACCTCTAAATCCCCCCTTAACTCTTTTCCCAACCTAATGAAATGATGTGGCGTGGTCACACCTGCGCTAGCGGAAGTCAAGCGTCTACAGAAAATAAACCCCATCAGCATAATCATGCAAGCAAAATTGAGTTTACCCAACAAGGACTGCAAATCCCGCAACCTAATCTTCGCCAATCTCCTCGCCCTACCAATTTCCTGCCGCAAATCCGCCAACCTGTCCTCCGACAACCTACATTCCATTTTAACCGTGTCAGTCACGATCCACAGAAAGCACAACTCCGTCGCAGGCCCTACTGTCTTCTCTGCTGCCAAAGGTACCCCAAAAACCGACTGTACTGTATGCAACAATAGCGAACAGAACCGTGACCCCGCCAGCCCAAGGCATAGAAAGTCGTCCAAATAATGAATAATGGATGAACAATCTGACACGTCAACCGCCACCCATTCAAGAAACAAACTAAAAGTCTCGAAATAGGCGCAAGATAACTAGCACCCCATGGGCAAACATCTGTCTGCAAAATACCCCCATCCCAAAAACAACCTAACAAATGCAAACTAACTGGATGAATCGGTAACAAGTGAAACGCTGCTTCAATGTCTGTCTTTGCTAACAGCATGCCCGGGCCCAACTTCCTTACCCAAGCCACAGCTGCATCAAGTGAAGTATAAACCACCGAACATAATTCAGGATCTATACCGTCATTGACCGACGCCCATTTTGGGAAGGAGAAATGGTGAATAAGCCGAAATTTTTTTGTCTCCTTCTTGGGCACGACCCCCAAAGGTGACACTCTCAAACTGACCAATGGCGGCTCCCGAAACGGACCCCCCATTCGACCCAATAAAACATCCTTAGCCAATTTCTCTAGCTCCGGTTGTTCTAGCGCCGACCTCAAATTCTTATGAACAATCGTACCCGCCAATGTAACTAAGGGAATCCGGAAACCCCACCTTAAACCCTCTTCCAACAGTGTCGCCGCTTCCAGATTCGGATAGCTATCTAGGAACCCCCCATCCTATCCACCCGTACCGGCGTCAGCCCCTTTTCTAGGGTTTTCCCACCCTTTCTGTTTACCCTCTTTAATGCACCTACAGTCCTAATCAAAAGTTTAAGACCACTTGAAAAATGGCAAAAAATCATATTTAGCATGGCTGGATCTTAACAATGTTCCAAGTAGAGCTTCAACATGCAATAAAAAGAAATGGGAGTGAGACAAAAAAATTTTGAGCATTCAATTTAATGAAAACAACGAATAAACTGAAACAGGCTGTTTTTCAGCTGATCAAAATTTTAGGACCACATGCCTTTAAAAGGCCAAATCTGTGCAAAGATGTGGATTCATTGTCATTTTCTGTCAGGTAGTCACACGTTGTGATGGCAAAGGCAAAAAGACTCTCCCTTTTTGAACGTGGTCGGGTTGTTGAACTGCATAAGCAGGGTCTCTCACAATGCGCCATCGCTGCTGAGGTGGGACGCAGTAAGACAGTCATTTGGAATTTCTTAAATGATCCTGAGGGTTATGGAACAAAAAAGTTGAGTGGAAGACCCCAAAAAATTTCATCAGCACTGAGCCGGAGGATCTTGGCTGTCCGTCAAGACACTGGACGATCCTCGACCCAAATTAAGGCCCTTACTGGTGCTGACTGCAGCCCCATAACCATCAGATGGCATCTGAGACTGAAGGGCTTCAAAAACAAAAAACCTCTTCAAAGACCTTGTCTCCTTGAACGCCACAGAACTGCTCGATTGGACTTTGCAAGAGAGCACCAAACATGGGACATTCAAAGGTGGAAGAAAGTTTTATTCTCTGATGAGAAAAAATTTAACCTTGATGGTCCTGATGGTTTCCAACGTTACTGGCATGACAAGCAGATCCCACCTGAGATGTTTTCTAAACGCCACAGTGGAAGGGGCGCCATAATGGTCTGGGGTTCTTTTTCCTTCAGTGGAACAATGGAGCTTCAGGAAGTGCAGGGGCGTCAAACGGCCGCTGGCTATGTCCAGATGTTGCAGAGAGCATTCCTCATGACTGAGGGCCCTCGTCTGTGTGGTAGCGACTGGGTTTTTCAACAGGACAACGCTACAGTACACAATGCCCGCAGGACAAGGGACTTCTTCCAGGAGAATAACATCACTCTTTTGGCCCATCCTGCATGTTCCCCTGATCTAAATCCAATTGAGAACCTTTGGGGATGGATGGCAAGGGAAGTTTCCAAAAATGGACAACAGTTCCAGACAGTAGATGGCCTTCGTGCGGCCCTCTTCACCACTTGGAGAAATGTTCCCACTCACCTCATGGAAACGCTGAGCTACCCATTACTGAATTCATGTTTGGAAGTTGGATTTCTGTTTTGGGGGGGTTTAGTGTTTTTTTGGAGGTGTGGTCCTAAACTTTTGATCAGCTGAAAAACAGCCTGTTTCAGTTTATTTGTTGTTTTCATTAAATTGAATGCTCCAAAAATGTTTTGTCTCACTCCCATTTCTTCTTGTTGCATGTTGAAGCTCTACTTGGAACCTTGTTAAGATCCAGCCATGCTAAATACTGTATGATTTTTTGGAATTTTTCAAGTGGTCTTAAACTTTTGATCAGGACTGTATTAGCTGCGTGGGCACCACCACATGTGGTGCACTCATGCTTAAATTTACACTTTGTCCCGAATTTACAGTTTTCTTTCGTTAAATAAGAAACACAAACCTCTCGCTGATGCTGCCGCAAAACTCCCTTGCACAGACTCCCCAACCTCCCCCGAATGGACTGCTCCGATCGTGTTGGCGCCGTCACCCGAAGCCAAAGCGCAAAATCTTTGTTGTCCCAACGTATACTGGGCCGCACCGCCTTCCTCTGACGAAATTGCTCATCATAACGGAGCCATCCTATACCGCCGTACACCCTATACGCTTCCCCTATCGCATCCAAATAACAAAATAACGCTGAAAAACATTCAGGCGCCTTTTCCCCAATTACGATTGCTAAAATCGCAAATGCCTGGAGCCAATTGGAAAAAGTGTGCGGGATCAAACGATGCTGGCGCTTTTCCTCCTCCTCCTTTTTCCCCCTATCCAAATTAAATCTCTCTAAGGGCTCTTTCACACTTGCGTTCTTTTCTTCCGGCATAGAGTTCCGTCGTCGGGGCTCTATGCCGGAAGAATCCTGATCAGTTTTATCCTAATGCATTCTGAATGGAGAGAAATCCGTTCAGGATGCATCAGGATGTCTTCAGTTCCGGACCGGAAAGTTTTTTGGCCGGAGAAAATACCGCAGCATGCTGCGCTTTTTGCTCCAGCCAAAAATCCTGAACACTTGTCGCAAGGCCGGATCCGGAATTAATGCCCATTGAAAGGCATTAACCCGGATCCGGCCTTAAGCTAAACGTCGTTTCGGCGCATTGCCGGATCCGACGTTTAGCTTTTTCTGAATGGTTACCATGGCTGCCAAGACGCTAAAGTCCTGGCAGCCATAATAAAGTGTAGTGGGGAGCGGGGGAGCAGTATACTTACCGTCCGTGCGGCTCCCCGTGCGCTCCAGAGTGACGTCAGGGCGCCCCACGCTCATGGATGACGTGATCGCATGGACACGTCATCCATGCGCATGGGGCGCTCTGACGTCATTCTGGAGCGCCCCGGGAGCCGCACGGACTGTAAGTATACTGCTCCCCCGCTCCCCACTACTACTATGGCAGCCAGGACTTTAATAGCGTCCTGGGTGCCATAGTAACACTGAACGCATTTTGAAGACGGATCCGTCTTCAAATGCTTTCAGTTCACTTGCGTTTTTCCGGATCCGGCGTGTAATTCCGGCAAATGGAGTACTTGCCGGATCCGGACAACGCAAATGTGAAAGAGCCCTAAGGGAAGTAAGGAAAATTTTTCCACGTACTCCCCTTTCCAAATTCGCTCTCTAACCTCCTGCTTCAAATGCGCCCCTAACGGGCCCTCAAAACACACATACACCTCGCCCTTCGCCCCATCATCCACCTTCGGCCTGTCCTCCTTCCCCCAGCCTGAGTCTGCACTGCCACAGACGCCCCTGCCCTACTACCCTGCCCCCCCACAGACAGCCCACTCAGGGGACCTGCTCCCCAAGCCAGCAGCGGCGACCCCCCTCCTTCACCTAAACCACCCCACCAGACCCCCCAAAAGTTCCCAACTCTCCCGGTCGTGCCCCTCCCCCGACGCCCCCTGGAGAACTAAGAAGAGCTAACAGGGAACCCCATGATATCTCACCAGGCTGCACGGGTGCTGTGAAACCTGCCGCCGCAGGTCCTGTATCCCGCCGCTCCTGGTCTCCAGCCTCCACAATCCTGGATGTTGTTGCCACGCCGTTCCTGCCATCTGGACTCCTGAAATTTTCCATGCTGGCTGTGCTTGATCTTCTTTCCATCATGGCTCCTGCCACATGGGGGGCGTGTCTTCTTCCTCTGTCCTGTAGAGTCAAAGGGCCTGTGCCGCTCCCTGCCTGCCTCCTGCACAGCCCGTGATGCCTGTGCAGCTCCCTGCCTAAGCCGAGTGGACCTCCCATAAGGGGGAACCCTGAGAGAGTCCACAGATCCTGGACCTGATCCAGCCGCAAATGCTGCAGAGAGCGGGGAGGGGGGACTCCTCTAACGGCTGGAGCGCATGCTTGCGAACTGCCGCGCCGCTCCCCGCCGCGGAGGGTCCCCGGAGGGGCTCCTAGGCCGGATCCTGGGGGTTACTTCAGGGCTCAAGCACGCCCTCGGGTGGATCCGCCGCGGCCGACGAGCCCTTCCTTCAGGGGCAGCCGCCACACTTGCTGTGCCCTGCGCTAAGCTCTCCACGTGCTCCCTGAGCCAGCCTGGACCCGGCGGCTCCCTCCGGAACCTGGAAAGGAGCTCCTCAAGGGACATGGTGAGCAGCTAAGTTAGTTAAGTTACCTAGCCTTACTAACTAAAATGGCGCTCCTTCACCCCTGGTACCTTCTATATAAAGACCCCCCAACCACTCCCCCATTACCCCAGCAACCCCCACCCCCTTAACTGACTCCAAGACCTATTAACCGCTTCCTGGCACCCTCACTCACCAAACCATCGTCATGATGGCATCCCCTTAGGTCTGCACCCCCAGTCTGGCCCCACTTTCTTTTAACATTTCTGTAAGTTGGTACATTTGGTTAACTGCTGAGGTACTTACACATATGATGAAATATCAAGAAATGAATCAATAAAAGAATATAAAACACTATTATACAGAACATTAACCTGTCAATGATCTTAAAAATTGCAAACACGAACATTTCCACATTTTATTAATGATGCCACGTTCCCACAGATGCATCTAGGAACATTTATTACAACCTCTCAAAAATGTGACTATGGTCATCACAAAATTATGAACTCATGCACTACAGCCTTAGGGCTCATGCACACAACCGTTGTTGTTTTGCGGTCCGTTTTTCACGGATCCATTGTTCCGTATCTGAGGTTTTTTTTTCCTCTGATTTAAGTCCTCTTCCATTCCGTTATTCCATAAAACATATCCGTATGGTTTCCGTATGCGATCCGTTTTTTGTGGATCGGAAATGGAAACAGTAACTTATTAATCACCAAACACATGAGCAATATCGGCTGGCCATAGCATTTCTACAGTATGGATCCGCAAAATACGGATGATATACGGATGCGTTCCGTGTGCGTTGCGTATTTGTTGCGGACCCATTGACTTGAATGGGGCCTCGGACGGTGATTTACGGACAATAATAGGACATGCACTACTTTTTTGCGGAACGAAAATACGGAAATATGGAAACGTAGTACACAAGGAGTACCTTCCGTTGTTTTTGCGGACCCATTGAAGTGAATGGTTCCGCATACGGTCCGCATAAAAAACGGAACAGAACCAGAAAGAAAATACGTTTGTGTGCATGAGCCCTTATGCTGAATGCTGTCAGGACACAGCACAGCACCTGAAGCAGAAGACTAGGGAGTGGTGAGTAATAACAGCCCTGGCAGCACTACACTCACCGCTCCCCGGCCTCCTGAACAAAGTCACTGACAGTGATAAACACACATACACATTAAAATAAAGTTGTAACACCCCCCTTTGAGAATCCCGGACATTTTTGGTTGTTTAAAAAATCCCTGCTGGACACTTTTTTTTAGGTCCCAAAAATACGACATGTGCATGGAAAAGAGGACATAGGGTCTCCCTACACTGGAAATACTATGTCAGTATATTAAGAAAATAACTCTGAAAATGGATTGGACATGCTTGACCACTTGCTGCTCGCCCATAAGGGGGTAATTTATCAACCTGGTGTAAAGTAGAACTGGCTTAGTTGCCCATAGCAACCAATCAGATTCCACTTTTCATTTTGGACAGCTCCTTTGGAAAATAAAAGGAGGAATCTGATTGGTTGCAATGGCCAACTAAGCCAGTTCTACTTTACACCAGTTTGATAAATGACCCCCTAAATCCTTGCAGAGGCAGCAGCTAGGCTCCCCATAGAGAAGTCAGGATCAGATTTTTACCACAGCTGTCTTGTCCAACTGTTCATACATAGCACTCAATGAGCGCTGCATAGACAGACCAGGAAGCGGCAATGCTTCTTGCTCCAGTCCTAGTGATCATGTGGTCAAGCATGTGGTGAGGCTCAGCATCCTAATTACAGCCTCTGCGGCCTCTGTGTCCCCTGTAACTATGGGTAATACAGGGATCAGCATCCTCGCGCACTCCAGCTGTTCTGAAACTACAACTCCCAGACTCTATGGAAGTTACTAGAACAGCTGAGTAAGTATGCATGCTGGGAGTTGTAGTTCCACAGCAGCTGGTGTGCCAAAGGTTGCTGATCCCTGGGCTAATATCTAAAGGGTAAATCAGCAATGTTTTTAAAAAATATAATGGTAAATGCCCCTAATGGTCTTGTATGACCTTATTTGGGGGGGGGGGGGGGGGGGGGACAAAATGTGAAATGCAAAAATAAAAATAAATAAAAATGAAGACAAAATAAAAGCAATAATAATAAAAAACTGAAAACAAAGAAACACTACTACATGTCATACCACAGCTTCTAGCCCAGCTCCCACCAACCATAACCCTTACATCTCCTATATCCAGGCTCGGACTGGCGCACAGGCGTACAGGTGAATCCCCCAGTGGGCCCCTGACCAAGGTGGGCCCTTAGTTTCCCACACCTTGCACAAGTGGCCCATAACACAGTAGACTTACTGCAATACATAGATAGGCAGTTCAGTGTACAGCACCTCAACCTATGTTCATATAAAAACTGGGTAGATTATTTAATAAACACCCAGTTTATTATTATAGACACAATGATGTGGCTGAGATAGGCTACTTTTACATCTGTTCTTTCCCTTTCCGCTACTGAGATCTGTCATAGAATTTCATAAGCGGGGTAAAAACGCTTCAGTTTTGTCCCCATTCATTGTCAATGGGGACAAAACTGAACAGAACAGAGTGCACCAGAATACATTTCGTTTCGTTTGGTTTCGCCCCCATCGTGGACAGAATAACGCTGCAAGCAGCGTTTTTCTGCCCACGATGTGGTGCGGAGCAAGACAGGTCTGTCCTGACTCACAATGTAAGTCAATGGAGACGGATCCGTTTTCTCTGACACAAAAGAAAACGGATCAGTCCCCCATTGACTTACAATGGTTTTAGAGACGGATCCGTCATAGCTATGTTAAAGATAATACAACCGGATCCGTTCATAACAAAAACGCTGGTGTGAAAGTAGCCTTAAAGGTACAGAGGCCAGCCAGCAAAATAAATTTTACTAGTGGGCCCAAGAGACTGCCTATATGAAAATAATTGTTATGCAAAGGGGACATCATTTTTAAAAAAGTATTTTAATTCCACTTTCTGCTAGTAAAAAGAAATAAATAAATGTGAATTTTTATAGAAAAAAAATAAATACTAAAATAAAAATGACATAAAAATAAAGCCCCATGTGTCACCGAAAAAAGGTGCAAATTTTTTTACATAATCAAACAGAAAAAAATTATGTTTTTAAAAAATAAATGTACATAAAAAAATTGAAAATGCACCTGGTGAAGAAACAAGAGGGGGGGAGGGGTTTAAAGGCTCGGTCTTCTTGAACTGGTTGAAAACGATTTCATCTAATCATAGCTTGATCTAATGTAGAGTATGAGCCCCAGTGGGGACAGGTACCAGTGTAAGTGGCGACAGTCTCCGTGCAGCGCTGCGGAACATGTTAGCCCTATAAATGACTAAAATCAATCTTTGTGTCTATGGCAGCCTTCAATTCATCATGATCAATGCTGAGCAATTATCGATGTGTGCATTAGCCACACTCTGGCGATATCAGTCTGATGATAAAGGACAATGTAATGCATCGTATACAGGGGAGAACATTCATTCTGCTTGCACTATGCACTCAGGGGCCGTCAATAAATTACTGTATATCAGAGAAAGAAAATCAATTTGATGCCTGCGTTGGCCATAAAACATCAAGTGCCGTACCTTAAACATACATGTGAAGCAGGCGAGTCAAGATTTCCTCTAAACACGGAACTTATCCCCGTGCTCTGTCATTACATTTTAATGAACGATTCTTTCAAGAAAAGGATTGCTGATATAGAGTCTCTCTCTAGGCTGGGAAGCCGCCTGTTGGCCTTTGGCATTTTGTTACTTGTTTGATGATGTTGTGTTTAAGTGGGAGCCACCACAGTAAATCATCACCTCTCTGACTGCTCTGATTGTATGCTAGACGCAGAAAACAAAGTTCATATTCCCAAACACAAGAGCTTATTAATATTACACCAAAGCTGGGAGTAAAGTGAGTAAGAAATGTCTTCAGCAGTCAAGCAATCTTCCCATCTGCATTGATATTTTTGTTCATAACTAGAATAATTCACAGGCACATCTTACTACCAGGAATCCCCATCTAAGCAGTTTAGAAAGAAACAAACTACAGCTCACTGCATACTGGTTTGGTATTGAGTTCAAAGGGTTCTGTATAAATCTGTCTGCAGGGAGCTCCCTCTAGTGGCAGCTGTAGACATCATTTTATCAATTAAAATGAATCTGTCACCATTATCTTGGACTATTATCTACAGTAATACATGAGTAGTAGTGCAGATTTGGCATCCATATCACAATTTTTTTTATTTTCCTGATGCCCTTGTTCCCCGGCTGTCAGCATTTAAAGGTGTCTAAGGCACACAAGAGTCTTCTCCATTATGTTAGCATAGAGCAGTCCAGCCCGTCTATTTCAGTGCAAGTTTGAGTGATGACAGCGGGGGAACAGGGGGCAGTAGGAAAACAAAAAATAATCTGTACTCCTTATCTGCAGTTCTACTCATGTATTACTACATTTTTACTTTATCTACTAACCTACCTAAACCTGATATTTCCATCTCAGTGTGCAGCACTACCATCACACTTATGCAGCATGCCCACTGTCTCGGTGCTATCTTTGACACTGATCTTTCCTTCGCCCTCTGTTTTCAATCTCTTGCCCACTCATGCCGCCTCAAAAACATCTCTATAATTGGCCCCTTTCTTACTGTGAAAACAACAAAAACTCTCATTGTCTCCCTGATTAGTGTTGATTGAGCATGCTCGGCCAAATACTGCGTGTGCTCGAGCCCGATGCTCGAGTCTCCTCCCCTCACGTTTGTTGGCTACAACGCAGTCAATAAAAGTGCAGGTAAGTACTGCTATTCACTGTAATGCCGTAGCCAACTAGCCATGTTGTTTACTGGCATTACAGTGATTGGCTGGCCGGAACACGTCATCGGGTGCTATAAAGCACCCGATGACACGTGGTTCGGCTCAGTATTAGTCAGGAAGAGCTGTGCTGTAGAAGGGACAGATAGGGTAGGGAATTGATTCAATTGAATTAGATTTTTTTGTTAGGCAGGATTGCTGTTAGAGACCCAAAAGTCCTTTTAAGGACTATTATTGTATCTGGCAATCTGCTCTAAATTGTGTGCAATTGTTTGACCGCTGCATTACCGCTGCAACATTACTTGCGCTACATCTCCAGTATAACGTTAGTGCATCCGAAATATCAGTAACATTCAGTATCATTTCTTCACTGCTGACGGCAGCGATTTTACCTGTGCTACATCTCCAGTATAACATTATCGCATCCTAAATATCCATGACATTAAGTCAAATTTTTTTGCTGCTGATGATAGCGACATTGACACTGACCCAACCTGGGAAGGTGGCAAGCCGAGCGAGGACAGCAGTACAGAGGTGGAGGGATCTGCAGCACCGCAACAGGCTGGAAGAGGCTGTGGGGTGGCAAAAGGGAGAAGGCAGGCCACACCAAACAGGCCCACAACTGTTCCCCGGAGAACCCCCTTGCAGTAGGTGTTCCGCAGTCTGGCGATTTTTTAAGGAAAGTGCTGACGATAAAAGAATTGTAATTTTCAACCTGTGGCGTACCAAACTGAGTAGGGATGTGAACACTAGCAACCTCACCACCACCAGCATGATAATAGGTGGGCTGAACGCCTGGGTCCACAATCAGTGTCTGCGGGTCACACCACTGCCTCCTCTTCCCCTGTGTTACGTGCTGGCCAATCCCCTGTCCAAGACGCAGGCCCGGATGCCTCCCGCCCTGCACCTGGACTTTCGCAAGCACCATCAGCTAGCACATCCACTTCTGTGTCCCAGCCCAGCGTACAGTTGTCCATACCCAAGGCCTTTGAATGAAAGCAGAAATACCCAGCCACCAACCCACAGGCCATAGCACTAAATGTGCACCTTTCCAAATTGCTGGCCCTGGAAATGTTGCCATTTAGGCTTGTGGACACTGAGGCTTTCTGCAGCCTGATGGCGGCGGTCGTCCCTTGTTACTCAGTCCCCAACTGCCACTATTTTTCCCGGTGTGCTGTCCCCGCCTTACACCAGCATGTGTCCCATAATATCAGCCATGCCCTGACCAACGCAGTTATTGGGAAGGTCCACTTAACGACTGACACATGGACAAGTGCTTGTGGCCAGGGACGCTACATTTCCCTGACGGCACACTGGGTGAACGTTGTGGAGGCCGGGAGCGAGTCGTACCCTGGGATGGCACAGGTGCTACCGACACCAAGGATTGCGGGCCCTACTTCCATCAGGATTTCCGTCACCACCTACATTAGTGGCTGCAACCCCCCTTTTCCTCCTCCACCACCTCCTCCACTTCCACCTCTGAATTGTCATCTTGCAGAACCAGTCAGCCATCAGTCAGTAGCTGGAAGCAGTGTAGCACTGCAGTGGGGAAGCGGCAACAGGCTGGGCTGAAACTTATTTGCTTAGGCGACAAACAGCACACCGCCGCAGAGCTGTGGCAGGGTATAAGGGACCAGACTGAGCTGTGGCTCTCACCACTCAACCTACAACCAGGCATGGTTGTATCTGATAATGGCCGTAACTTGGTGGCGGCTTTGAAGCTCGGCAAGCTAACACACATACCATGGTCAGATCAGCAGCAGGCCCTCGCCCCTAATTTTTTAGAGTCAACTCACCAGCAGACCCTCAACCATAAGTTTTTCGATGGTCAGCTCAGCAGCAGGCCCTCAACCATAATTTTTTCGATGGTCATCTTAGCAGCAGGCACTCTCCCCTAATGTTTTAGAGAGTCAGCTCGGCAGCAGACCCTCACCCCTAATGTTTTAGATGGTCAGATCAGCAGCAGGCCCTCGCCCCTTATGTTTTAGATGGTCAGCTCAGCAGCAGGCCCTCGCCCATAATGTTTTAGATGGTCAGCTCAACAGCAGACCCTCACCCCTAATGTTTTAGAAGGTCAGATCAGCAGCAGACCCTCATGTAGCTGGCCAGCTAAGACCTGTCCTATAGCTTATATGTTTATGCAGCTGAACCTGCCAATACCCTTGATACAGTTCCTATATTTGTGTGTTAGAGACAAAAGCAGAGTTATTCACTGTGACATCATGTTTTGGATGTCATATAACTGTTATTATTTGTGTTCACAGAAGCAGAAAAAGAGAATATGCCTTTAAGATTCAGTGACACAGCAGAAACAACAAAAAGTATAGTGTTAATCTGTTGTTGCTGGGCAGAAGTCTAGACCAATCACAGCCAGCTTCTCACACAGCAAGAGTTTTCACCAATCACAGTCAGCCTCACACACAGCCTGTCTGGGAATTCCCCCAGCTTCTGCTGCTAGAATCATTATTCACCAGAGACAGAAGCTGAAGAGACATTCACTCCACTGAGAGTCCAGTTTTATGGGAACAAGAGGCCAAAATAGGTATTTAAAACAGTTATATAATGTTCCTATTGTTAGTATTGTGATTAGAACTGTATACTGAACTAGATATATATGTGTTTACTTGCAGTTCCACCAAATCAATTGGAGACTACAAATAGCATACAAATAGCAATCCATACAAATTGCATACAGATCAGTAGAACTATCGATCAAATCTTTATTAACTTCAACTTTTCTTCATATATAACACTGCCGCCTCTGTAGCAGATAGTCCATGTACAAAACATGTGTTGAAAAGATATCACAAAATGGCGGTATGATTAAGATGGTGGTTCAACTGTTCAATCCTGTCATTCAACATAAAATGGTGGATATATTTCTCTCTTGAGTATCTGTACTCTCAGAGAGATCATAAAGTGCTAAAATAACTTAAAGTGAGAGTACAGATACTCAAGAGAGAAATATATCCACCATTTTATGTTGAATGACAAGATTGAACAGTTGAACCACCATCTTAATCATACCGCCATTTTGTGATATCTTTTCAACACATGTTTTGTACATGGACTATCTGCTACAGAGGCGGCAGTGTTATATATGAAGAAAAGTTGAAGTTAATAAAGAAGTTATTTGAAGCATTTTGTGTGCTCTTTAAACCTACTGTTTCCATAGAACGGCGCTAGAGGAATTACAGAGTAATAGACAGTCTGGTTAGACTAAAAGTCAGAGATATCAAAATTCTTCTAATGCCACAGCTCAAAAGGCACTTCATAGTGCTGCGCCCGCCACACCTCACCCCTAATTTTTTAGATGGTTAGCTCAGCAGCAGACCCTCACACCTAATTATCTGTGGGAGAAAACAGAACTGGATCGCACATCCACAGTGCTATGCTTTGATCTAAACTCGCTTCTCAGCACCATTTTAAAGTGTACAGCCCACATACTGCATGCTGTACCAGAGGCATTAGTGTACATTTTGATCAAAAGGCATAAGCCCACTCACCACGCCAAGGTTGCCTCTTTGAGTAGGACCTACTCTGACAAAAAGGCGCAGCACAATGCGGTGACAAAGCGGCACTGCCCTAGTAGGCGGCGGGACCCAGGAGTCAAACAGCACCCCTGCTGTCCGACAATGCCATAACTTTTTAGATGGTCAGTTCAGCAGCAGAACCTCACCCCTAATGTTTTAGAAGGTCAGATCAGCAGCAGACCCTCACCCCTAATGTTTTAGATGGTCAAATCAGCAGCAGACCCTCACCACTAATGTTTTAGAAGGTCAGATCAGCAGCAGACCCTCACCCCTAATTTTTTAGATGGTCTGCTCAGCAGCAGACCCTCACCTCTAATGTTTTAGAAGGTCAGATCAGCAGCAGACCCTCACCCCTAATGTTTTAGAGGGCCACCAGTAGGTCCTTGCTCCTAATGTTTTTGAGGGTCACCAGCAGGCCATCAATCATAATTTTTCAAGGGTGTGTATGATGTCCTCCTTTATGTGGAATAAAGGGTGTATTGGAGTTGCGGTTCCTTGTAATTTTTGGCAGCCCTTTCACTTAGTGCATAGGCTTTATGAGTGTAGGAGTCCCACTACCTAAACAATTGTACCACAATGTGAATGAGGCCCTCCTTTATGTGATATACAGGTTGTATCGGAGTGCCTCTTCCTTGTAATTTTTGGCAGCACTTGCACTTTATATACAAGTAAATATACAGGAAAGAATATTTCCTAACAATTTTTCCTCTAAATTCGATTTTATCTTCGGTTTTGTGCGTATTATTGTCAGTCTGTAAAAGTGGCGTACTACTCGGACAACATCGTTCCCAGCAGGGACCTGGGAGTCCAAGATGCATCCAAACATCCTTCCCATGCTGTTCTCGAAGCATTTCCGCCAATTTCTGACCTTTTCATGTGAAACAGACACTTTTACCCACAAAGTTCTCCACAGTGCTGCCACACCCTGCATCTTCTTCCTCTTCTCTGTCTACCATCCTACCAGTGCTCTACGCTCCACAAATGATTTACTACTGACATCCACCATAATCTGAACCTCTCACTGCTGTCTCCAAGACTTCTCTCGAGCTGCAGCAGTTCTTTGGAATGTCCTACCCCAAGCAATTAAATTAATTCACAACATCTACAGTTTTAAGCGCTCCCTAACACATCTTTTTAGGTTAGCCTATCTCATCCCCTGATCAAACCCTTCTCCATTCACAGCTCTCTCCCCCTTTACAATTACTCCTCTGCATCAGCATCCACCACACGCAGGGGCGTAGCTAAAGGCTCATGGGCCCTGGTGCAAGAGTTCAGCTTGGGCCCCCCTACATTAGTGCTTTGTGGCCAGGGGCAGGGGAGCACATGCCCTTAGTGCTGCCTGAGGCAAAAATTAAAATAGCAACCCGCATGCCAAATTCTTAACCTAACCCCTTTTCTCCAGCCAGAGGTGTAACTTGACCAGCATGCACTTTCTATAATACCGGTGTCTTCCTATGCACCACAAGGGTCTTAGGCCCCCTCAGGCTCCTTGGTCTGATAGCAACTGCTACCTCTGCTCCCCCTATAGCTACGCCCCTGACCACACGCCATGCACTCAGAGGCACTACAGATATCGGCTGGTGACTAGCTCATACATCATTATATCTACTCCCGTATTATGATAAGATGGCCGGACCAAACAAGCACTTCTACCTTTTGTCTCACCCACATCTCCTCATAGATTGTAAGCTCTTGCGAGCAGGGCCCTTATTCTTCTTGTTTTAATCGTTGACCTGTTTACTGCTATGTTATTTATGACTCTGTTTGTACTTGTTGTGGAAATTTTATTAGGATGTGTTTCTAATTTATTGTGTATTGTCATCATGTCTCTCAGTGTCAGGGTAAACCATTGGAGTGGATATCTTCCCGTGTATGTCCTGTCACAGCTGCTGGGCGCAGAGGTCTCCGTCGGTGAATGGTCCATGTGCTAAACACTGGGCTGTGGGCTGGGGGAGACTGATGTGTTCAGCAGAGCAGTGTTTTGTTGGCTGATGTATGGACGCCGGCTAGGGCCCCTGCGCAAGACGCGGATTTATTGGCTTGGCGTGGATGCATTTGTTAAGAGAACAATATAACGAAAAGAACGTGCGTTTGTTGTCTCTAGTGCGCCTGATCATCCGCTGGAGATAATGACGTTGTCCTGTAAATAAACATGCATGAGGATCATAGTAACTTTATCTGGCATTGATCACTGAGCAAGGCTAGATAAAATTAACTCCAGTGGTAATGGTAGATTATTGCATACATGTGTTTGTTGGCTAGGGTATTCTAAATTATGGTGTCTTGTCTTCCTATGTCATCACTTCCTGCATGTCATCACTTCCTGTATGTCATCACTTCCTGTATGTCATCACTTCCTGCATTCTTGTTATGGGCCAGCCCCTTTTACACCTTTTGGGAGTAAATAAAAGTGAACAGACTGAGCAGGGGGAAGGGGGAGTTGCTCAGCAGAACTTAACATGAAAACACCTTTGGCTGACTTCGGTTGAGATTTTTCCCTTTCCTGGTAAGGTGCTGGGCTCCTTCACAGGGGGGCGTGGCTGGGCTCCAAGAAGGTTAGTTCAGCCCCTTGGGCTCCTTACCAGGCTCATTTACATATCTCTAAAATCATTTTTTAAACACAATAAAAGCACACAGAGATATGGGACAAGTATATTGCGGACATGCTAGCGGCGATCTAGCCGTGCATTACCGCAGCTCTATAGGCTAAAACGAGGTGACAGAATCCCTTTAAGTCGATTCGCATAAAACTTAGCTTCAATACTGTACGGAGCGACCGCTTCTATGAGCCGAAGTTATTACTTTGCGAAGTCTTGCGAGACTTCGGGTAATAACTTCATAAATTTGGGGGGTGTGTCTTGCTGTGCTGGAGATTTCCACAGACAGAGTCAGTGCTGGTAAAGGAGAGTCTGGGCGCAGCACACATTGAAGGATAGCCCTAGGACCTGTGGTGCTACTAGCCGAAGGGGCTCTGGCCTGAGGGAGACAAAGGCAGCTTACAAGCCTGCAGGACCGCTGTGCTCTGTCCAGGAACAAGCCCCTATTTGACTGCAACAGCAGAGACGTTGAAATGAAGATTCCTGTATGTGGTCATAATGTGTTGCAGGGAGTGAAGGGTTAACTGGTGACCATGGAGACGGACGCCTATTTACTCTACGAGAAATCAACCAGAACTCATCCCTGATGAAGAAATTCGGTAATTTTGAAACGCGTTGGAGAGGTCTTTTGGTCTAAGAGAGTATCCATACTGAGTGTGACGTCACACGAAAGCAGCGTCCTCCTGGATCACCAGCCTGGGTTTCCCTCACGCGCACGAGTCACCGGCCGGGACCGCGCGCGTTTGAAAGAGGAAACCTGAAGACACAGCCGTCACCACTACCTCTGAATACAAGCACCAGGAAGCTCCGTAAGGAATCCTCAAAAGTCAACGGTAGAAAGGCAAGTTAACAGTATACATACCCTGTTCTAGGTATAAAACCTGTAGATTTACACTGGATAGCCAGCGCGGTTTATTATATTGCTTTTTGATTTTACTTACTCATTTAGGTTTTTGGCATTTTTTCCCTATTATAGACCTGCAGCGGCACACTCCAAGGAGTGTTACTCAGTGTACTCTAGATTACATTCTGTTGTACTAAAGAAGGTAGCGCGGGTTCCCTTTGATTGTCTTAACTTCATAAATTTATTTCTACTGTAAAAAAACATTTCCTGAACTTGGGTTCGGTTCCAAGGTATTATCTTCCCTTTAAGGGGTTTTCCAGGATTTTCAGTTGATATTCTCTCTTCAGGATAGGCCATCAAAACAAAGTTATTGTCACGAGGGTGTCACGACCTATCGCTGACCCTGTTGTGCCTGGGGTCAGAAGGTCGCAGCGGAGGGGTACTCACTCAGTTTCAAGAGATCACTCCATGACCTAGTGGTGGGAATTGATTCTGGTCCAGGTTTTCCTTCTTAGGTTTGCAATCCTTTTTTGTCCCATTTAGGAATCTGTAGCTTTTTCTTTCAGCTGTTCTCTGTCAGACACACCCAGCTTCTACATATTCTCCCTTTCTGCTTCCCTTGTTGCCACTCCTCCCCCAGATCTTCTATTCTGACCTCTGGTGGAGCTGGAGTTGCTGTGGAGCTGTTGGAACTGGAGCTGTTGGATCTCCTTCACTCCTGTTGTTGTCTCCCTTTGAGGATTGTTTGTGGTGTTTGTCCCCTAGGTGTCAGTGGTGAGGACTAGTGCTCCCACTGCCCTACTCACTACCTAGGGCTTATTTCAGGGTAAGCCAGGAACGAGGCACGTGATCTGCATACAGGTTAGCAGCCCGTCTAGGAACGCCAGGTGCCAGTGCTAGGTGAGCTAGGGGTCACCACTCCTCCCTCTCACTAGTAAAAGGTTACTCTCCTTCCCTCCCGTCTGCACCGCATGTCTGTTACCTGCCATATCAGATGTGATAGTTATGATATGTGATGTAGTTTGGTTAGAAGATTAGCAAAGTGAATATAAAAGCAGGGATGGGGATTCATACTTGGAAAACTTTAAAAATGATCAGCTTATTTATGTGCTAGAATTTATTTGGAGATATTAGAAGAAAGACTATTCAGGATATAGTAAAATGCTACATTGTATGTTAAACTGATATCTTTGACTCTGTTCACACAAGTTTCATTGCCTACATTCATAACAGAACTATGACAACTATGACGGATCCCTTAGGCTAGTTTCACACTTGTGTTGTTGCTTTCTGGTATAGAGATCCGGCAGCCATTGACTTTCAATGTATTTAGTGATGGACCCGTTTTTTTTTTTGTTTGTTTTGATTTCACACAACCACATCCTAATGGAACAGATGCAGATGCATTTATGTCCGAGGCTGTAGAATAGTGTCCCAGGAGAAGATAGTTATCACCTGTCTCAGTGATGTCTCCAATGCACATCCCGCTGAACTACATGTCCCGATAAAAAGATCTGGTAACTTTGCAGACCATAAACTTCATTTAAAGGGAATTTTTCGCCAGTTTTTTGCAAGCCAGGCTCCGGAGTCTACTCAGTGCTGTGCACAAGCTCGGAGGTCTACCGCCTCTCCTACCCCCTCCCCCATTGACCGCTCTCTTCCTATAGAAGTCAGCAGGAGGGGGTCAGGTAGAGCCCGGAGCTCAGGAATCTTGGGATTTCTGAGTTTGTGCAGTGTACTGAACGGACGTCACTGCTTGGCTCGCCATGGAGATTCTCAATACTGATTTCAGAAAAATGACAGGGTCAATTCAAGGATGTGACCCAGCATTTTACTCAGGATCTCTGTTGCCAGTGTATAGTATACTGCCCTCAGATATGACACCATAAAACCGATTCCCTCTACAGAGGACCTGTCTACACTCCTGACTTCTGCTTTAGTGACTAGTTAAATTCTCCATGTAATAACAATTCAGTTAAAACATATTTTCATATAAATCTGAGTTGTCATTTCTCTATTATTCTTACTCAAAGTTTAAAATAAATTGTCATCATTCTGCAATAAAGGTCCAACTGTTACAAGTTGGGGGTGCGTCCCTGCACAGACTGACACTCAGGCTCGGACTGGCCCATCGGGGGAAATCCTCGGTGGGCCCCTGCCTAGTTGAAGCCCCGCCCATCCCCTGAGAAGCCCCACCCCTCATGGACATCTGGACTAAATACTATGTTGTGGTTACAGGACCTTTGGTGATGTCACAGTCATGTGATCAGCCATGTGTTTGGGAGGAGTTATGGGAATGCAGGCTGTGCTGTGGAGAATGCAGAGGCACTTCATGTATGGAAAGTGTGTATAAAGCAGAGCTATGTCAGTGTAACCAGTCTATTGTACAGTTTTCTGTGTGTAATGTGCACACGGTAGTTCTATCTGTGTAATGGACATGTAGCAGAGCTGTGTGTGCAATGTGTATATAGTAAACTATTTGTGTAATGGGCATGTGGTAGAGCTGTGTATGCTATGTTATGTATATAGTAGTGTCAGGTGGGCCCTGTGTATGGCAGTGGCAGGCGGGCGCAGTGTATGGCAGCGTCAGGCGGGCGATGTGTATGGCAGAGTCAGGCGGGCGCTATGTATAGCAGTGTCAGGCGTGCGCTGTGTATGGCAGCGTCAGGTGGGCGTTGTGTATGGCAGCGTCAGGTGGCCGCTGTGTATGGCAGCATCAGGTGGGCCCTGTGTATGGCAGTGTCAGGTAGGCGCAGTCTATGGAAGCGTCAGGTGGGCCCTGTGTATGGCAGCGTCAGGTGGGCACTATGTATGGCAGCTTCAGGTGGGCCCTGTATTTGGCAGCGTCAGGTGGGCGCCATGTATGGCAGCGTCAGGCGGGCTCAGTGTATGGCAGCAACAGGTCGGCGCAGTGTATGGCAGCGTCAGGTGGACGCAGTGTATGGCAGTGTCAGGTGGGCCCTGTGTATGGCAGCGTCAGGTGGGCACTATGTTTGGCAGCTTCAGGTGGGACCTGTATTTGGCAGCGTCAGGTGGGCGCCGTGTATGGCAGCGTCAGGCGGGCGCAGTGTATGGCAGCGTCAGGTGGGCGCAGTGTATGGCAGCGTCAGGTGGCCGCAGTGTATGGCGCGTCAGGTGGGCGGAGTGTATGGCAGCAGTAGTGTATGATGTTGGATAAATGTAAAATTGTCTACATTTATTTCTGCATGGGGGACTAGCAATGGTTCCCTGCAGAAATATCAGCCTCATAACGTTATGTGGGCCTGTGCATTATATATGTGAATTACCGCAAAATTTGTACTCCTCCTTCGCTAAAAATACTCCTCAAAATAGTTAAGAGGAGTATTTTTACACTTCTGGAAAAAATGTAGTGCGACCTCTGGTCTACATAGTAATCAGCAGTGGCAGGCACCCCCAGCTTTCTGCTGGCAAGCGCCGCTGCCTGCCGCTTCAATAGAAAGAGCAGAGCTACACAGATATACAGAAGGTGGCGAGATAAAGGTGGCTGGCACTGCCATCTTTCAGTGGGCGGCAGGACCCGCCTCTTGATACATGTGGTGCGTGCGGTGCCTGCGCTTCCTTCTCACTCCCTGAGCTGCATAGAGCCCTGCCGCACGCCCATATTCTAGAGTCTGCAGAGCGCGGCGGCGGGCTTTTACTGTGCTCCTGAGTTTGCAGACGTGCTGGTGGTGCTGCTGTGTCCCCCATGAAACAGAAGCTGCCTGTGACTCAGTGGTGGAGATCACAGGCTGTCGTTTAATAAGAATATAATTTCACATTTTACTGCATTCCCCTCTGTAAATTACAACTCCTAGCATGCCCTGTGAGATGCAAACCTACAGGACCTGCTGGGAGTTGTAGTTTTCCTGCAACATGCTGTAATTTTATAACATAATTATGACTGTATGCTACAAAAATTTGAATAAAAATTGCTAAAAAAAAGTCATATACACTCCAACATATGGTATCAATATAGTACAGATCGGCCCTTCAAAAAATGAGTCCTCACACAGCTCCGTAGACGTAAATGTAAAAAAATACTGTATTTCTTGTCTCATTTTGTGCTTTAGTTGTTTTTTTGTTTTTTTTTAGTATTAACCTGTAAGATACCTAGGTTTCAAGTAAAAAAAAACAAAAAACTCAGCTTTCCCATAATAGTCATATAAAATAATAAATAACAGGAAAAAAAAGAAAAATAGACATATATTAGGTATCGCTGTGTCTGTAACGATGCTCTATAAAAGTATCACACGATCTATCCCCTCGGGTGAATGCCATAAAAAAAAACTAAATAAAAACAGTCCCAAAATAAAGTCTAATGCCAAGCAATCTAAAAATCGTATGTACTGCGAAATAGTACCAATCAAACTGCCACCTCATCCTGCGAAAAACAAACTCCTACATAAGACAATCGCCCAAATTTTTTTTTTTAAATATGGCTTTCAGAAAATGGTAACACAAAAAGATATTTTTCACTGTGTAAAACTTAAAGGGATTGTCTTATATCAGACAATGGGCTTGTCTTATAGATGTGGGTCCTACCTATATAAGTAACGGAGCCCCGTAAGAGGTCTCCCCATAGAAGTGAATGGGAGCGCACTGCCCGACGGAAATAGCCGAGCCAGCGCAACTCTATTTGTGGCGGCCCCATAGAAAATAAATGGAGGGCGGCTACGTATGCGCAGCGCGCCCTCCGCCACTTTCAGGGCTCCGTTCTCAATATAGGTGTGGGTCCCAGCGGTGTGACCCGCACCTATAAGACAATGGGGGCATATCCTAGCGATATGCCCCCATTGTCTGAGATGAGACAATCCCTTTAATAGAAATTTTTTAAAAAATAGACATATTAGACATCGCTGCGTCTGTAACGACCTGCTCTATAAAAATGACATGACCTATCCTCCCCAGGTGAATGCCATAAAAAAAAGCTATTTTTTGGTCCCCTTAAATCCCAAAAAATTGTAATATTGAATGATCAAAAAATTATATGCACCCGTGTAGCCTGATTCCCTGATGAACGAAAGAAATGCTCATTCATCTGGTACTGTAATTCGATCGTTTGTGCGCACATAAAAATGATCATTTACTGGAAGTAGATTGTGTTGTGTATTCATGATCTGCTGCCGGCAAACACGCAGTCAGTATGGGGAAGAACAGTGACAGTAGTGATCACTGCTCCCAGTGACAGTAGTGATCACTGCTCCCAGTGACAGTAGTGATCACTGCTCCCAGTGACAGTAGTGATCACTGCTCCCAGTGACAGTAGTGATCACTGCTCCCCATACAATGAGGATCACTGCATGTAAACACAGCGTTCTCCTCCATTAAAGAGCGGGCAATTGTCGGGAAGGAACGCTTCTTTCCCAACCATCTCCTGCTCTGTCGCCCTGTGTAAAGGGACCTAACAAATTAGGTTATAAACTGAAATGAGTTGCTTAACGAGAAACAATTTAATATAGAGCAGTGCACAATATCGTTCTGTTGTGCCCACTGTATTGTGTGCTAAACTGCAAATATTCATATGCATGAGCCCGAAAAATGAACAAGTAATAGTTCTTTTTGGTAGCTGTAGGGTGGGCCCCTAGAATAATTTCCACTGGTAGGCACCCCAGTCCGACACTGCTGACACTATCCCGTCAGTGCTGTCAGTGGTCTCACTTTATACCAACTATTGTTTGGCTTCTAAGGTCATGCCCCCTTCCCGCTAAGTCACTCCTTTTTTCTACTAAGGCACTCCCCTTTGGCGGACTAGATGCAATGGGCTTTTCTAAAACTAGGTGTGCACCTTCTCCTACCAGACTAGAATATAAAACAGTTTGCTGTAATGTCATTCAAGGGTTTATGCCATAATTAATGTCAAAAATGAAAACCAGACACCATATAGTACATAACAATGTCTTCCTAACAAAGCTAGAACCGGCCCTGTACCTCACATGGGTCCAGAAATCTCCCCATTCATTGCTCCAATTGCTCTGCTAGATTTATATCATGCTGACAGCTTGGGGAAGGGGGGCGTGTCCTTTCTGCTGCAGCTCCCTACCTAGCACAGCTCAGGAGGCGTGTCCTTACTGCTGCAGCTTAGGAGGCGTGTCCTTACTGCTGCAGCTCAGGAGGCGTGTCCTTACTGCTGCAGCTCAGGAGGCGTGTCCTTTCTGCTGCAGCTCTCTCCCTATCACAGCTCAGGAGGCAGTTGAAGGATGGAACTGCACATATGCATCTACCTCCGTGAGGTGGACAGACGAATAAAAGAAAAAAAAAACAGCAGGTGGCGCTATCTACATACATTTTATTGAATGACTCAGTTTATTGTAAATGTTTAATTACAAAAATATTCAGGTGCTGGTTTCACCTGACGTGGGACAAGCCTTTTAAAGCATATGGAAAGTTTCCATCATTGCAGGAGGATGAAGTTGATGCTTTACACTACAGCTAGAGACAACAATGAAAAACCATTGGACCTTGAAATAATTTTTTTTTTTTTTATATAGTTGGCAGCACAAACCACTGACTAGCACAGTTACGCCAGTACTTTCACCCAATGCGTCGCAACATATCTTACTTAGAAGGTCAGAGAATAAAGCCACAAAAAATCCTAATTGACAAAGTGACAATATGGAAGGAACATTATGTACCAGGAGGCACGTATTGTCCGTGTCAGTTATTCTTATCAGCGCGGTTCTGTGAAAGGAAGTGCGCTCTTGGTTTTTTTCTGCTTTGTGGTAACAAGTTTGTCACAGGTTTTTAGAGAATATAAAGTGTTTACCACTATCTGCCGCACTGGAGGTCATCCATACGTGTGAGATGATGGATGACTGCTTTTTCTCGCTATTTTTCATTTTAGGATTTTGTAGACAAACAAGTAGTAGTTGTACAAGTAGATGGATTTTTGAGTTAAATACCCTTATCCCATATGGATTGAATGCTGAGCTGGAAATTTTTGTTTTTTTATAACTTGAATAATTCTGGGGTGGATGCCGCCCAACGATGCGCGGTCGGATGGTATTTCTTACGTACGTCCGACGGCTCCTTGGTGGAAGGCACCCATCTCTGATTCCACCACAACCTCATGTTCATCATGTCTTTTATATATCTTTTTATAAGTTTTAGTTGGATTGATAAGTTGAATACAGAAAAAGAGAACGAAGAGTATAGATTGGAATGAAATATAGTTATTCTAAAATCCTTTATCCCAATTGTTAATGAAAGTATTATAGCAACATTAAAGGGAAAAACGCATCGATAAAGAAGAAAACGCACAGAAACCGCATTGTTATCGCAACTAGCAATTTATTAATTTGGAAGCAAGATACTAATGAGATATACTTATATGATACAAATAGATACAACATTATAATCCAAAACAAAAAGGGGGCACATCAAAATTAGGGTAAGAGTGCCGGCACACGGTATGAAAGACACTATATAAATGCAAAAGAAAAAAAAGAATACCGAGATAAAAGCCGCACATCTATAAAAATATCAAATTTATTAGAGACAACAGACACAACAAAAGATTCAATAAAAACATTGTATACAATGAATCTGGGCCATGTAGGTGAATCATATAACATGCCCTACCTGACTCACCACACTAAAATGAGCAAACCCCCACACATATGAATGAATAGAAGCATGTAGTACAAATAGATACAACAATCATAAATAACTGTATTGCAATACAAACTATTTTGCCATCAGATTGTTTTTTTTATCACAATCCGGGCCGGGACTTTGCTATAACCATCTTTATAATCTGGGCCGGGACTTTGCTATAACCATCTTTATAATCCAGGTCAGGACTTGGTTCCAACTGGATCCAATAAGAAAATAGGGTATAAAAAAGGTGTTGCGATATGTGCCAGGTTACCACTGAGGAAGAAGTCAATCACCTATAGGACTTCGAAACACGTCTGGGAGGAATCTGGACTTTGCAACACCACTGTTTTTGCGTACACTGGAGATCGCCAACCTATTTGCCGCCTGCCGATTGGGAAACCGATCCGTCCCCTCACGAACAACTGCTCCACAACTACTTGGAGTCTGTCCGATTTACTCCCACCTGACCGGAGCGAGCCAGGGCTGGAGCATGAGGAGCAAGCCGCCCATCGATTCGGAGGTAAGGGAATAATACAGCTCTAAACAGGTGGGACGCCACCTAGAGCCTAATCCCCCCACTGCTAAGCATCGCATTTGATCTGTGAATATATATCTACATCATACACAGAGATGGTAATGACAATATGAACAATAATTCGCATGGTGCGGCTACATCCATTATTCATTATTCATTATTCAAACTGACTATTTGTACTTAACCCTATAAGAAGCTGGCCATTTGATGGCGACGCAATAATGTGCAATATTCGCAATTGAAAAACCCTTTATACTGAAGATATTCCTGGTGGATACTAGTCAGTGTTCATGGTATGGATAGCTCTATGACATTATAATCATAAATTGGATTCCAAATTATGGCATTTTAGCGGTGTTATATATCATATTTATTTTATCGTATGTTTTTATGGATGGAATTTGTATTAGTATTCATGAATTTTATCATTTATGAACTATTGTTATGAGATATGAATTATTTTTAATAAATTAACAATTGTTTAAAGCAGACTCTCCAGATATAGGAGTGCCATATCACAAGCTGTCACTATTTAAATCATTTGTTTGGTGTTTGGAGTCTACACCTTCTAGATATTGAGCACCATTCCAACCTACCTGTAGGTAGAGCCACCCCATTTAATTACTGATCCAAGGTTGCAAGTAGTGTTGAGCGAAGCGCGCTTCAGGTGCTTCATCCGAAGTCGCTTCATTCAAAACTTCAGAATAATACTGTACGGAGATTCATCAACTACTGAAGTTATTCAACGAAGACACGCACAACTTCGTGAATAACTAACTGCGGCTCATCGGAGCCCATACATTCTAAGGCTACTTTCACACTAGCGTTTTTCTTTTCCGGCGCTGAGTTCCGTCCTAGGGGCTCAAATCCGGAAAAGAACTGATCAGTTTTATCCCCATGCATTCTGAATGGAGAGTCAGTCCTTCAGGATGCATCAGGATGTCTTCAGTTCAGTCTTTTTGACTGATCAGGCTTTTCAGAAAAACGTAGCATGCAGTATTTTTACCTCCGGCCAAAAAGCCTGAACACTTTGACTGAACGCCTGATCAGGCCTTTTTCCCATTGACTTGCATTAACGCCGGATCTGGCACTGTGTGTTCAGTCAAAACGGATCCGGCTTTTGCATGTTAAGCCCGAAAAATGTGAAAAAAAAGTTAAAGTCCATAAATGGCGGATCCGTTTTTTCCAATGCATTTTTTCATTGTGATCAAAATCCTGATCAGGATTCAAATGTAATCCGTTTTCACACGTTTTTCCGGATCCGGCGGGCAGTTCCGGTGTCGGAATTGAACGCCGGATTAAAACAACGCTAGTGTGAAAGTAGCCTAATACTGTACGGAGATGAATCTCTGTACAGAATTATTCCCAAGTTTTGAATGAAGCGACTTCGGATGAAGCTCAACACTAGTTACAATGCAAATAACAACGTATAGACAGAAAAGACATAAGTCTGTGATCCACTTAGTACAATATCCATTAGGCCTCATGCACACAATCCTTTTTCAGGTCCGCATCTGAGCCGCAGTTTTTGCGGCTCAGATGCGGACCCATTCACATCAATGGGGCCGCAAAAGATGCGGACAGCACTCCGTGTACTGTCCGCATCTGTTGCTCCGTTCCGTGGCCCTGCAAAAAAAATATAGCGTGTCCTATTCTTGTCTGTTTTTTGGACAAGAATACGCATTTCTACAGTGGGCCGCCTGTTCTGTAAATTGCGGAAGGCACACGGGTGAAAAACGGAACGGTTGTGTGCATGAGGCCTTAGATTGAGGACGTAGCACGATGTAGGAACCGATAATACGAGGGGGGATTACAGAAAACAATTGCGTTTGAACTAGTAAAAGGAGGTCATTAATATAGGAATTAGATACGACTGCAGTTAGCTCCAGTACTCCTTTCCTTAGCACAGGCTGCTTTCACACAATCAGTGTTTAGTCAGTGATTGATCAGTGATTTTCATTACTGATGTGAGACAAAAGCTGGCGCAGGTCAAAAACACAGAACAGGAGCAAATCTTTCCATTACACCTTATGTCTGTGTAGGCTCCGCTTCTGGTTTTGGGTCACAGTCACTGACGGAAATCAGATCAAACAGATCAGACTGTATGAAAGCGGCCTGACTGATGGGATCCTCTTATTTTACAGCAGCTAAAAAAAACATAATGTAAAAAGACCGGAAGAGTGCTTCCTTGTCTATACTGTGTATAACATTTTGTGGATTTTTATCCAGAATCCTTTCAAGGACTTTTGCTCCTGGCAAACTAAGGAGTGCTGCTATTTACTATTCATTACTATCTATCTATCTATCTATCTATCTCCTATCTATCTATCTATCTATCTATCTATCTATCTATCTATCTATCTATCTATCTATCATCTATCTATTATCTATCTATCTATCTATCTCTTATCTCTATTATCTATCTATCTATCTATCTATCTATCTATCTATCTATCTATCTATCATCTATCATCTATCTATCTATTATCTATCTCTTATCTCTATTATCTATCTATCTGTCTATCTATCTATCATCTATCTATCTATCTATCTATCTATTATCTATCTATTATCTATCTCTTATCTCTATTATCTATCTACATAAATTGACAGAATTCCACGGCACATCCAAGAAAAGTCTAAGTTTATTTCACCAGAAAAAACAGCAAAGTTCTATCATGTATCTCTATTATCTATCTATCTATCTATCTATCTATCTATCTATCTATCTATCTATCTATCTATCTCTTATCTCTATTATCTATCTATCTATCTATCTATCTATCTATCTATCTATCTCATATTTATCTATCTATCACTTATCTCTATTAACTATATGTCTCATATCTATCTATCTATCTATCTCTATTATCTATCTATCTTATATCTATCTATCTATCTATCTATCATTTATCACTTATCTCTATTATTTATCTATTATCTATCTATCTATCTATCTATTATATATATATATATATTATCTCTATTATCTATCTATTATCTATCTATCTATCTATCTATCTATCTATCTATCTATTATCTATCTATCTATCTATCTATCTATCTATTATATATCTATTATCTCTATTATCTATCTATTATCTATCTATCTATCTATCTATCTATCTATCTATCTATCTATCTATCTATTATCTATCTATCTATCTATCTATCTATCTATTATCTATCTATCTATCTATCTATCTCTCATCTCCGTTATTTATCAGTAAATAAATAACTAAATACATGTGAACTCGGTGTCTCTGTCAATCCCTGAAATACATGGTAGTACACGATCACATTCATGTTCACAATGATACAATATCATATAAAGTAATGATGTCTTATAATGTTAGGCTACTCTCACACTAGCGGCAGCCTTCTCCGGCAGGCTGTATTGGCGGGTGAACAGCCTGCCGGATCCGTGCTGCCGCTAGTGCACGTGTGCCACCCGAGGTCTGCTCCGCCCCTTTGACTATGATGGTGGCGGGCCAGAGTTCTGGCAGCAGCACAGCAAACATGCTGAGAGGCGGCCAGAATAAAACTACGACATGTCGTAGAACCTCCGGCGGCATGCGCTGGAACAGCCTGCCGGAGAAGGCTGCCGCTAGTGTGAAAGTAGCGTTATATGTAAATAAATGTGGCACATCTGCTACTCTCTACTGCTGGGTGTAGAGAGGAAGCCATTTTATATCACAGCAGTGACCACTAGGGGGAGACATATGATTCTTCTTAGTATCACAGCTGAAACTTTTATCAAACATTTGACATTTTACCAGAAGTGAAACCCATGTGAAGCCAAGAATCCGCATCACGCACACCCAAATGTTATTCAACAATGAAATTTATTACAATTGCACTACTTTCTACTAATCACAGTGTGGGATATGGAAGAACAGGAAACCATGAAAGTAAATAAGTAGTAACATAAACATGACACAAATGCACAAGAAAACGAAAGAAAAAAAATATGTTCTTGTCTCCCAGTGTTTTCTGGAATACATTACATAATGGTTTGTGAAGCTGTTAATAACAATCATGGAGATGCGTATTGTGAGCCTCCAGGATGCAGAGAAAAAAAACGACTCCCTACACCATCACCGCTTCAGAGTAGTTCTGGCGCTGGAAGACAGCGTGAAAATACCTTACCTCTCGTGACTTCCGGGAATGTGCGCCTCAGCGCAAGCGCACTACCATGGCACGGGTAAGGTAAAATTACAGGGAGCGCTGACTCACGGACACCGCGCGTGCGCCCTCAGGGGTAAGGAGATCTGATGGTCTTTTCTCCTTACCCTCACACTGCGCACACGCGGATTGTGAAATCTCCTTACCCTCACAAAGGTTAGGGTTAGGGTTAGGGGTTAGGGTTATGCCCCCCAATATGCTGCACCCACCACCCACCCCCGGATGGCTGATAGTGCTGGGAGCAAAAGGAGATTTCACAATCCGCGTGTGCGCAGTGTGAGGATAAGGAGAAAAGACCGTTAGATCTCCTTACCCCTGAGGGCGCACGCGCGGTGTCCGTGAGTCAGCGCTCCCTGTAATTTTACCTTACCCGTGCCATGGTAATGTGCTTGCGCTGAGGCGTACACCCCTGGAAGTTGAGGCGCACACCCCCGGAAGTTACGAGGGGTAAGGTATTTTCACGAAGTAAGGATTTTTGTTAGAACACCGAAACTACACAGCGCCATCCATTGCTTAGTGGACAGAGCTGGTAACTGCAGCGCTGCTCCCATCCACTTTAACTCCACCACACAATAGATGGAGCTGTGAAGTAGCTGATCGGGGTGTTGGGTATTGGACAACCCATCAGATATTAATGGCCTATCCTGCCATGAATATTAAAATCCTGGAAAACCTGTTTATACATTGAAAAAATAGAAATATTTAAGATAATATTTATATATATATATATATATATATATATATGCTATATCTTTTATAGCTTATTTTATAAGAACATCAATTTAAATATTTTTATTTGTGCAAATTATGATAATTTAATGACAAAGGCTAGTTTCACACAAGCGTTAGGCATCTCCGGCAGGCTGTTCCTATAATGGGAACTACGGAGATTTTGCCGCAACCATGCTAAAAATCTGCCGGATGAAAACTATTGCGTGCAGCACAAGTAAATGGGGCCGGACAGAATTCAGCAGTGACGGATACGAAAAACATAGATGTGAAGCAGGTCAAAAAGGTGCCAAAAATGTTTCTGTAAAATTCATCAGGTTGCAGTTCTATTTGTGTTGGCGGCTCTGTCAGGAGCAAGGGCATTGCTAGGGTCTCCAAAGATCCGGGGCCCAAGCCCCAATGAATATGGTCCTGTACTCTAAGTCGCTCCCCTCCCTTCCCCCACACACTGCATTTTGCTGTACTTTCTATACAGCAGCACATACCTGTCACATCCAGGGCCTCCAGATAACGTCTCCTCCGATGTAGATATTCTCTGTCATCATCTTCTCTATTTGGTCCGTACAACTTCTTTCAGCTGCTGCTCGTCTCTGCAGAGTGTGACACACAGACATCGTAGCTTCCTTTTTTTATCATCATCATCTCTCAATCTGAAGTCCCCACAGTGTTAGCTGTGCCCCCAATACCCCCAAATACTATCCTGAAGAAAAATTTGTGCCCCCATAGTAATAGTGCTCCTCATAGCCCCACTAATAGTAATTCCCTTCTAGAATGCCCTCATTAGTAATACTGCCCCCTACAGTTCCCCAACTGTAATAATGCTCCCCAAGAATGCCCCCATTAATAATACTGCTCCCTACAGTGCCCCCAAACGTGATAACGCTCCCCAAGAGTGCCTCCATTAGTAGAAGAGCCCCCCAGTATTAATAATACCCTCACAGACCCCTCAGTAGTAATAAGGCCCCCATAGCGCTCTTAGTAGAAATAAGACAGATCTATAAGTCCCTCCTATAGAGCCCCCAGTAGTAATAAGACGCCTAATGTCCCCTTGATTTATAATACACCTACAGTGCCCCCAGTATTTTTAATGCCCCTGCAGTGACCACTGTAGTTATATTCCTCCCTCCCCCATACAGTCCCATGTAAATAACATCACACTATATCTCCTTCGCCCTCCAAAATACAGTTCTATGTAAATAACATCACTCCCCTCCCTTCAGCCCCTTCAATATATAGTCCCATGTAAATAACACTATTTCCCTTCCTCTGCCAGAGTCCCATGAAAATAACATCACACCATCTCTCCAGCCCCCTCCAATATACAGTCCCATGTAAATATCATCCCTCTCTATCTACAGCCCCCTCCAAAATAAAGTCCAATATAAATTATATCACCCCCTCCCCAGCCGCCTCCAACATGCAATCCCATGTAAATAACATCACTCCCTCCCACAACCGCCATCAACATACAGTCCCATGTAAATAACATCACTCCCTCCCCTAGCTACCTTCAACATACAGTCCCATGTAATTAACATCACTCCCCCCCACAGCCGCCATCAACATACAGTCCCGTGTAAATAACATCACTGCCTCCCCAGCCCCCTCCGACATACAATCTAATGTAAATAACATCACTCCCTCCCACAGCCGCCTACAACATACAGTCCCATATAAATAACATCACTCCCTCCCACAGCCGCCTACAACATACAGTCCAATATAAATAACATCAGCCTGCCCCAGCCCCCTCCAATATTCAGCCCCATGTAAATAATATCACTCCCTCCTACAGCCACTATCAACATACAGTCTCATGTAAATAACATCACCCGCTCCCCAGCCACCTCCAACATACAGTTCCATGTAAATAACATCACTCCCTCCTACAGCCACTCTCAACATACAGTCCCATGTAAATAACATCACTGTCTCCCCCAGCCCCCATGCGACATACAGTCCCATGTAAATAACATCACTGTCTCCCCCAGCCCCCTCCGACATACAATCCAATGTAAATAACATCACTCCCTCCCATAGCTGCCTCCAACATACAGTCCATGTAATTAACATCATCCCCTCCCACAGCCACCTTCAACATACAGTCCCATGTAAATACTATCAGCCTGCCCCAGCCCCCTCCAACATTCAGTCCCATGTAAATAACATCACTCCCTCCTACAGCCACCATCAACATTCATTCCCACGTAAATAACATCACTCCCTCCTACAGCTCCCTCCAACATACAGTCCCATGTAAATAACATCACTCCCTCCTACAGCCACTATCAACATACAGTCCCATGTAAATAACATGGCCCTCTCCACAGCCACCTCCGACATACAGTCGCATGTAAATAACATCACTGCCTCCCCCAGCCCCCTCCAACATACAGTCCATGTAATTAACATCATCCCCTCCCACAGCCACCTTCAACATACAGTCCCATGTAAATACTATAAGCCTGCCCCAGCCCCCTCCAACATTCAGTCCCATGTAAATAACATCACTCCCTCCTACAGCCCCCTCCAACATACAGTCCCATGTAAATAACATCACTCCCTCCTACAGCCACTATCAACATACAGTCCAATGTATATAAAATGACCCCCTCCCAAGCCACCTCCAACACATTCCCATGTAAATAACATCCCTCCCTTCAGCCCTAACAAGCAGTCCCAGTTAAATAACCACAACTCCCAGCATTGCTCTGCCTCTCCCTTCACTTACCTCTCCTCATGCAGCAGACATCACCAGAGATTCTTCCCACATGTCTTCCCCTCTTCACTGCCTTTCTCTCCTGCACTGGTCACATGATGGTGGCATCATGGCAGATCCTTCTCAACCACTGCCTGTTTTACTGGTCACATGACCTTCAGCTCTTCCAGTGCAATAGATTCAATTGTATTGCCCTCCTCAGGACTGCAATACAGTTGTATCTAGCTGACAGGCAGGACATTTGGGGCCTGGGACAAAACATCAGTGGGATATAATAATGCAGCTCGCTACGCTATTATGTCTGGTAAAATGCTGGGTAACATGACAGAAACCCAACAGAACTCATTATAGTCAATGGGGTAAGTCAGGCGTCTCTCTGTGTTTTTATTGTTGTTCTGCTCCACCAATGAACTATTAGCGCAGATGTGAAGGTGGTCTCAGTGGTAGTTTCACACACCTTTTTTTTGTGGGGGGTGGGAGGTTTGGCTGTTTTTTTGTAGAATTTTTAATAATTATTTTATACTTTATGCTGTTTAAAGTCTATAGTATATTATGAAATATACTTACATACAAAGCATTTATAGACAATTGTCTTACTGTGGACTGATGAACGGCAAGGCTTTTAGAGATACTTTTATAACCCTTTCCAGCTTTATGCAAGTCAACAATTCTTAATCGTAGGTCTGCTGAGAGCTCTTTTGTGCGAGGCATCATTCACATCAGGCAATGCTTCTTGTGAAAAGCCAACCCAGAACTGGTGTGTTTTTTATAGGGCAGGGCAGCTGTAACCAACACCTCCAATCTCATCTCATTGATTGGACTCCAGTTGGCTGACACCTCACTCCAATTAGATCTTGGGGATGTCATTAGTCTAGGGGTTCACATACTTTTTCCATCTGCACTGTGAATGTTTACATGGTGTGTTCAATAAAAACATGGTAACATTTAATTCTTTGTGTGTTATTAGTTTAAGCAGACTGTGATTGTCTATTGTTGTGACTTAGATGAAGATCAGATCACATTTTTTAAACCAATTTGTGCAGAAATCCATATCATTCCAAAGGGTTCACATACTTTTTCTTGCAACTGTATGAAGCACTTTTTTCACTTTTTCTGACTTAAAAGTCGGATAAAGTAGGTGAGGCCAAGGGTGACTATTTTATTAATTAAAATTTATTCCGCTTAATAAAAAAATCTGAAATCTGTTGCACTTGGAATTCTGCATTGCCTGGGAGTGAGAGACGCACACAACCTAAGAAATTGGGTGGGACAGGGGGCCCATACTATTGTTCGCTATGAGGCCCTATGAGATCTGTGTATGCCCCTGTGCAGAACATCTGAAAATCTGACGCTCCGGTCCCCGAGCCGCCGTCCTCTTCTATGCAGTCAGATGTTTCAGTTTATTATTACAGTACATGTAATTCCTGGCTGCATGACAAGTGTCCATCACATGCAGGTTAGTGGAAATGTCATAATACAACCTGTCAACAGGGTATTTGTCAGACAGAAGTGTTTCCAATAATTACTTTCCCAACCAGTGAGCACCGCCAGGAGGTAGATTTCTTCAGGTGGAACATACCTCCCCTGACTTCAGCTTTGATTTTGCTAATCTGATCAGCCTGTGCTTTACTTCTGCTGCCTGATATTATATCATTGTGAGATCGCCTGTTATGTAATTAAAGATGGTGCTTAAAAGGAATTACAGGGGATGTCCACTCAGGATAACATCTATCCCTATGCCCTAAAAGGACACATGCATTTTATAGAGAGGCATCGGGACCCCACCGATAACCAAGGCGGAGAGTGACTCTTTCAGTGGAAGATTCAGTACAACCCGTATTACAAGGTTTCCTGTAGATTTTAATGAAGGTCCAGGGAATCTAACATTTTTATTGCCGTACTGGGGAACATTTATTAAGACTGGTGTTTGACGTGGCGGTCTTAACCGATCCCCCTCTGGCGTCAGATGCAGCACAATTAATAAGAGGAACACCGGAACTGAAATTGACACCAGCAGGTATAATCTACGGCAGTAGAATATAACACATCTGAGGGCTATGCCTGGACCCTCTCATCCATACCTTGCTCCACTCCACCCACTCTTTCAAAAAATGGCAAGTGGGGCTGAAAACCCCCCCCAAAAAATTTGCACAATCAGGGCCTGCACCAATTTATTTTACACCAGTTTTCTGGCATACAGAAGATGATAAATGTCCCCCCTAGTAGAAGTGAGAGATAGCTGCCCATGAAAAAATGGGAAGGACAAGTAAAAAACATCCAAAAAACTTGCAACTAATATGCATATTTTTTTTTCCCTTTTATTTGGGGGAATAGGAACAGCAGATGTTTAGAAAATGAAAGATCACTATATCGAATTTCAATATAGTCAATCCTTTGCTTTCAAGGATATAAGCAGTCACCAGATGGGTCTTCACCCTATTGAAATAAACATGCATGCTTGACAGATCCGAGCATGCATGTTTAGCCGGGGGAGGGGACTTGTCTGACTAGCGTTTATGGCCAGTAGTAAATGCATTTCTAGCTCTAATATACAGTACCTGTTGTAGTCCACCACATTTAGGCCTCTTGCATACAACCGTGGTTTGGTTCTGCATCCGAGCCGCATTTTTTGCTGCTCGGGTGTGGACCCATTCACTTCAATAGGACCGCAAACGATGCGGACAGCACTCCGTGTGCTGTCCGCATCCTTTGCTCCGTTCCGCGGCCCCGCAAAAATTATAGATCATGTGACATGTCCAATTCTTGTACGTTTTGCGGACAAGAATAGGCATTTCTACAATGGGCCGTCTGTTCCAAATTGCGGAAGGCACACGGGCGGCATCCGTGTTTTGCGGACTGCAAAACACGGCACGTTCGTGTGCAAGAGGCCTTAAACTAATCATTTCTGAGCTATATGTGGGTACAGTGGCATAACTAGTAATGACTGTGTCCCACAGCAACTTTTTGAACGGGGCTGCACCCCTCTCCCAGCAACTTCTTTGCATCCTTCACTCCTGTGGTCAGACGAGGCCCAGCAGCCACTCTGTCCGTTTCCTATAGTGTCACTGTATATAATGTCTCTGTATATAATGTCATTGTATAATAGTGTTGAGGGGGCCCTGACAATAAAATCTTTTAGTCCTCCTCCTGGATGGGCCCCTTCTGAGTTGGGGCCCCAAAGCAGCCGCTTCCCCTGCTTCCCCTACAGCTACGCCCCTGTTTGGGTAACCTATCATAAACTGGTGGCACGTTTATTTCTACAGTCATGTCTATATGGTAATTAGAGATGAGAGAAGTTATAAAAAATTTGATTCGGCTGCTTTGCCGAATTTTACCAAAAATTTGCTTAAAGGGACACTGACAGGCCCAATAAGCATATTTAGCTATATATATACATGTATAGGTCTTCTAATGTGTATTAAAAACATATAAGTATAACCCCTGTCCACCTTAGAAATACAGCAAACTGATGTTTGATAACCTGATGCAATCGCTCTTCTTTCTGCCCAAGGGGCGGCGTTTCAGCTCCACATGGGCGCACACACGTGCCCCAACCGCCGTTTTCAAGCGCCGCCCAGCTCATCAATATTCACTTCGATGGGCGGCTTCTGCTGTCTCCGACGTTCCGAGATCTTTCTATTGGGCATGCGCGGGATCTCAGAATGTCAGGGACAGCAGAAGCCGCCCAGCGAAGTGAATATTGATGAGCTGGGCGGCGCTTGAAAACGGCGGTTGGGGCACGTGTGTGCGCCCATGTGGAGCTGAAACGCCGCCCCTTGGGCAGAAAGAAGAGCGATTAAATCAGGTTATAAAACATGAGTTTGCTGTATTTCTGAGGTGGACAGGGGTTATACTTATATATTTTTAATACACATTAGAAGACCTGTGCATGCATATATATATATATATAGCTAATTATGCTTATTGGGCCTGTCAGTGTCCCTTTAATGATGAATTACTTCATCACAAAGCGAATTTCTTTGTAAGTAGTGGGTGCAATGACGGGGAACGACGATTGCGCAACCCATCATTGAACTCCTCAGATGCCGCTTTCATCACTGATCGCTGAATCTGAGTTAAATATAAAGGCCTTTCCGGGATTGATGAGTTAAAAAAAATAAATGAAATTGTACAAACCTCATCCATTTAAGGGCGAAGAGGCCGCCGCGACCATCTTGCTTGAAGATCCAGCACGAAATCTTGCGCGGTACATGATAACGTCATCACGCTGGCTGGCGTCTTATGTCACTGCGCACGAGATTTTGCATGGAGGTGAGTATGATTTTTTCAAATTTTTACCACCATTTTAAAGAAAATTGATTTGTTACCATGAAGCACAAGGAGAATTGGCTGTGCGGCAAATAGAATTTTCCCTGAAATTCAGATTGAAATCCACTTCAGATATTTCTATTCGCTCAATACTAATGGCAATAATACAATGGTGCCTCTTATTACATTAATTATCTACGGCGACCACTGTAAGTTCAAAACGCTATAACTTCAGGCCATAAGGGCTCATGCACATGAACGTATTTTCTTTTCATGTCCGTTCAAGTCATGAACCATTCACTTCAATGGGGCATAAAAAAAATGGAAAAGACTCTGTCCTCAAGTACGTTCCGAAAAAAAATAGAACATGTCCTATTCTTGTCCGTTTTGCGGACAAAGATAGGCATTGTTACAATAGATCCACAAACAAAAAAACAGATGCAACACGGATTTTATCCGTATTTTTTGCGGATCCGCATGTTGTGGACCGCAAAATACATACGATCGTGTGCACGAGCCCTTAAAGGGAGTCAGTAGTAACACATGAGTAGTGCTGCACATATGCTGTCTAGAACTAGGATGCATTTCATAAAAACAGCCATTAAAAAACATCTACCTTGAATTGTATGGGGGCTGTCAGTATGTGAAAACGGAAGAAATTGGACAATGTTTTTCATTGCCGTGCAGCTCAGCCTCCATTCCAGAAAACCCCTTTAAGGGACCACTGTGCAGTGTTGCCAGACAGCAAAATTGTATCCTGTCCTGGCCCAAAAATAAAGGATTACATTTCCCAAATATACAGTCCAATTCATTAAAATCACAATACCCTTGGTGAGTTGCTATACCCTATATACCCAATACCCCCTACGATTAGTGCTGAGCGAATTTGTTCCGAAATTTCGAAAAACTTCTACTCTTAACAAATCCAAATTTTTGTATGCTTTGTGACAACAAATCAGGTTTTCCTAAAATGGCAGCTGCAGATGTTAGGGCGGGTTTGCACTGGCGTTTACGGAATTCCATTATAGGTTCCACTATAACATAGTTATAACGTAATATAAGAGGCATTCCATTTTGCTCCGTCCTAGTACATGTCTATGGGCAGGGGTGCACTACCAATGAGGCCAGGTGAGGCGATGGCCTCAGGCAGCACCAGGTAGGGGAAAGAGGGGGGCAGCAGAAGGGCCATGGGCAATGAGCTCTTTCATTGTGGCAAAGGGGTTAGGTTAAGAAATTGGGCGCCGTTTCAGTTTTCGCCTCCGGCAGCAGAAAGGCTAGGTGCACCGTTTGGTTCCGTTATACATAACTGAAAAAATTGTCATTTTCGACAAATTAATTCGGAACAAACTGAATTTCTTGGCGGACTTCGGCGAAGCTGCCGGATCGAACTTTTCAAAACTTCGCTCATCTCTACCTATGATACGACAGAGGGGTCCGTTGTGTCACGTCATCACTAGTTTGGCATGCTGACCTTGCAGCAGCGATGCGTCTGAATAAGCTGCTGCGGCCACATCTGTATCATATGTTTAGTGTAATTAATAATTAATTCATTCAATAAAAGTCCTGGTTGCCCTGGTAACAAGCTTTCTTCAAGGACTGTTTATGTAATATGGAGCACTTCACTAGACAGTATCCGTTCATGGTGATAATAGTGCTTGATAACACCGAGGAAGCGCTGCCTGGCATCTGTATGAGATGAAGAACTGTAGCTCCACAATTCACCGATATATCTACTTATCACTATGGCCGTTGCTCTACATTAGGCAGAACGTAAACAATATTTTCTTTCGCGTTCGCAGCATGACTCGGACGAAACCTCCAGAAGCCACACGGCACCTGCTCGGCTTTTAAGACAGAGAGTTATTTTAAGACAGTAAACTGCCTGATTCTTCACTTCCTTTCTAATTAGCGTTTTTTTTTGTTTGTTTTTCTAGAGAAAACACCTGCAGAAAAACAATTTTCAACCACTGACAAATCAGTGGCTTCACCAAGTGATTTACGGTAAATCGTGCCTGACGACTAGGAGGATCCTGGCTCATGAGGGAAGTTACGGAAGCTGTCATAGGGTAATAAATCAGGCAATGAAAGCATTCTATGGTTTATCTCTTTCTTAAAGGGGTTGTCCCAAGTTATCCCTTATGCACTATATTAGTGGGGGCCGACTGCTGGTGCTCCCACCGATCATGAGAATCGGGGCTCCTGCTCCCCACTTGATTGGAGCGGCAGACACACATGGATGCCTGACACTTCATTCGACTCTATGGGAATGCCAGAGATAGCTGGGTACATGCACTGGGCTAGCCCTGGCAGCGCCATGGAAATGAATGGAGTGGCAGATATGCACGCAGTGTCTGCTTCTCCATTTAAATGAGGGACACAAATCCCTGTTCTAGCGATCAGCAGAGCCCCACTAGTTGGATCCCTGCTCATCAGACACTTATCCCCTATCCTATGGATAGGACATAGGTTGTTATCATGGGAAAACCCCTATAAAGTATACCTAAACTATTAAAGATTTTATTGAAACCTAATTGAAATTGCAAATAATGAATTTTTGTAATATACTTATTTTTATTTATTTTTACCTCTACAAAATAGCAATTTAGTTCCCTACTCTAGTACACCGCTGACATGTCGGAGTATACGGTGTAGGAGTATACGGATTCCACTGTGAATAATGTGCGCACATTGCTGCTCCTGCCTGTGCCAGCTCCACACCGCTAAATCATGCCCTGTATGTGCTATGTCAGGGTTTAGCGGGGTGGGCACAGGCAGTAGGAGCGATGTGGTATGCAAGGCTTTTAACTGGTCGGGCACAGGGAGGCGCTCTGCATAATCATATCACTCCTCCTGCCTGTGCTCCACTAAAGGGCTCGCTCACACGACCGTTGGTGTCCCGTTCCCGTATTGCGGACCGCATTTGCGGATCCGCAGAACACGGGCACCGTTCCGTTGTCATTCCGCATCACGGATGCGGACCCATTCATTTCAACGGGTCTGCAAATCCAGAGATGCGGAACGGAAGCACGGAACGGAACACTACACAAGCACTACGGAGGGCTTTCTAGGGTTCCGTTCCGTGCCTTCGCACCGCAAAAAGACAACAACGGGCACGGGACAACAACGCTCATGTGAACGAGCCCAAAGCCTGATGTAGCACATCTGTGCCAGGCTATAGTAGGCTGGAGCTGGCACAGGCAGGAGCAGCAATATGTGCTTCTGCCTGTACATAAATCACTGAGGTCGCAGACAATGTACGGATACGGAAGTGCTAAAGACACCTGAATTTAAGGGGCCTATTTTGTAAGAAAAAAAGAATGAAAGTATATTGCAACAATACATTATATGCAATTTAGAATATGCTTTAATAAAATTGTTTAAAAGTTTAGGTACACTTTAATAATCAGTTTTCTTGATCCAAGAAAAGTTAAATGGCAGATGCATAAGAAGTTATTGTATTGTTCTGCTGTGGCTCTGGCTGTAATATAATAATACGATTATTATTTATATTAATAATAATAATAATAAAGAGGAAGAAGAATGAGAAGAAGGTCACAGGGGTTGCATTTTCAGGGGCTTCCTTGTGATTAGCAGATTGTTCTTGTTTGTAAAGAGAGTAAATATAAAAGCATCTTATTAGTTACACACTTCCCTAATATAACATTCAACCCTACCTTCTGTTGCAAACCTAAGCATACCCTATATCACAGGGATCAGCAACCTTCAGTTCTCCATCTTTTGTGAAACTAGAAGTCCCAGCATGCTCCATTCATTTCTATGGGAGTTTTGAGAAGAGCAGAGCAATTATGCGGTGCTTCATTGCAACTGGCGTCACAAAACACTTATCTCATCTTAAAGGAAACCATTGTGGACCGCTGTTGTTGCATATGACCATGCCCGTAGGCAGCCAGATGTAAACAGTGCCAGGACCGGAAGATGGCGAAAACAGAGGCAGACCGGAGCACCAGAGCGGTGTGGACCAGGTAAGTATAAATCTTCTGTTTCAGGGGCACATACAGTCATGTATGCTCCATACCAGCATATATGACTGTATATGCAGCACGACAGACCTGCAGGGTATTGCGATTGCGAGGTCACGGTTTTTGGGCAAGCGAGGGTTACTCACAGTTCTGTAGGAAAACCCTGGGCCGGCGTACAGCAGTGAAGGAGAGGCTGACACAAAGTTCCTCTGGGGCACACTCTGTATTTAGGGACCAGGCCTGGTGATGGATGAGGTGCCCTGGATGTTGCAGGTGTTTTATGTGCCTGGGGCAAGGTCCCTTTAAGAAACGTGACGCCAGTGCCTGTAACGGTGGCACACCGGTTGGTAGTGTTAATAAGTGAGGAACACGTTGTTGGGGTGAACCAAACTTTTCTTTACTTTAAGAACAGTCAACTTTGTACAGATGTTATAGTTCCAGATCATGCAGCAGTTTACAATAGCAGGCTATTATTTCAATGGCAGGCAATGTTCTTAGCAAGATACTCAGAGGGTAACATCAACACTCACAGACCAGGCTGCACATATTCCTCAGATATCCTGGCTGTCTGTATCCCAAGGCCCGTATGCCCTAATGCTGGCTTTTAGCCTTGGTAGCAATCCTACTCAGGTATATATCCCTTGCTTTAAATGTATAATCCTTCTGCCCTTCAGCTTACTTGTTTAGCTGGGATGCTGGCTCTGCTCTGCTTATGGTTAGGGAACTGCAGGTCTCTCTCAAGAGGCAAACTCTTCTCTTGGGGTGAATTCTTCTGAGCTAACTTTGGCTCACTTTACACAGGCCAGCTGTATGGCTCTCACTAGCCTCCTGGAAGCATCTAGAAGCCTGGGCTGTCTAGTTGCATATCAGAGGATGGATCCCAGCTACCCTCTTCCTAGGGTGCCCACTGACTCTTGGATCTCATCACTCTGACTGACTTTCTCTCTAATGTAAACCTGGCTATTTATACTAGGGGCTCTCTATCTCCCTCTAGTGCCCTGGAGGTTGTACTACACCCTAATAGGCCTGCTGCACATATGACACAGGAAAATACACGTAAATACATATAAAAATGCATTAAAATGTACTGTGAAATACACTGCCACTGTTCCACAGGAGGTGGAGTACGACGTGGCCCAATTGACCCTTGTGTAGTGCCCACATTCACCTAGTGTCGACACTACATATACAGTCCCCCAGCTGGAGCCTCCTGGCCACCCTAGTATTGGTGAAGTAAACATGCTCACCTGTCCTACTCTGCACCCATGGGCTGTAAGATGACATCGACCACATCCTGTGTCTGTTCCTGGGCACCTTCTGTTCTGGTGCATGTGCAGATACATGTGATCCTGATGGGGCATCTGCTCATGGGACTGGGTGCCTCCATCAGCTTGGGTACAGTAGACAGTCTGGTATGCTAGTATAGACAAATTACATGGGAAATTGGCCTAGCTCTTGAGCTATGGGTTAACCGTGGATAGTCTATCACTCCATTAGATATTTCGGCTGATTTTAATTTCAATATATGTATAAAATCCATCATAAAGACATCGATGTTATTATCACAACTGTTTACAGCTAATAAGGTCAGTCAAAGTATATAATAAACTAAAAGATGTCTGCAAGGTTTGGAAGAATTTGAGATTGCCCTAAGGCTACCTGAAAAATTCAGAATTATAAACACAGAATTATTACTTTCTGTACCTGAATTTTTGCTTTTTAATTCAGGATTTTGACAGGTGTCACTGCAATTCATATTTTCTAATTAAACTTTTAGCTGCCTCGAGGGTATTTTTGAACCGATTTCAACAAAATAAAAATATGAGCACTTACAGAATGATTTGCAAGTGTTTTTATTGTAAAAAGATAAAGGCAATTTCTAAAATGTGAAAAAACCATCATAGAAACTCTTCTCCATCATAGAAACTCTTCTCCATCATAGAAACTCTTCTCCATTCCAGATCAGGAGTGTAGCCAGCAGGTCGCGCTCCATATTTGACTTGGTTTGTATACGCTACTTTGTACCATATACAGATCTAATAATGGGGCAATCATTTCTCATATTCCGTGCAACTGACCTACTAATAAAATAATTAGTCAAAAACAGTCGGTCATAACCTGAAGTTAATCTGACAACTGCTTTTCATCTTATATCCTGAAATCATCTTGTTTCCTAACATGTCTCTCTTAGGGTCCATTCACAGCACACACCGCTCTTCTCACTCACTCTCATTCATACACACACACACTGTTAGCTCTTTTCAAGCACTATGGGGGTCATTTATTAAGACCGACGTCTAAGGGTACTTTCACACTAGCGTTTTTCTTTTCTGGCCAAGAGGCAATTAAGGATGGCACGTTGTCCTTGTAGCGGGGATCCAGCAGGGTGGCCATCAGCACTGGTTAGAATGTGTACAACTTGGCTGTCGTTGCACAGGCACTGCAGCATGTAGTCGCTCATGTGTGCTAGGCTGCCCAGAGGCAACGGCAAGCTGTCCTCTGTGGGAGGTGCATTGTCTGTTGTGTCCTCTGTATACCCCCAGCCACGCTCCAGTGATGCCCATGACCTGCTTTGGGTGCTACTCTGCTGTGAACACGGTTCCTCCTCCTCATCACTCCTCATCATCCAGAACTGTGTCCTGGTTGGACAGTTGTGTACCTGGCCTCTGTTGGTGCAGGAACCCACCCTCCGATCCACTTGTGAATGACTGGCCTGATAACCGTGGAAATGATCCTTCCTCCTGTGCCACATCCTCTTCCATCATCGCCCGAAGTGTTTTTTCAAGGAGACATAGAAGTGGGACAGTAACACTGAGGATGATGTCATTGGCACTGGCAATGTTGGTGGAGTACTCGAAACAGCACAACACATCCCGCATGAAGGCCCACTTGGTGGTGAAGTGGTGCTGTTCCTCAGAGCGACTCACCCGTGCGTGCTGCAGCTGCAACTCCACTATCGCCTGCTGCTGCTCGCACAGTCTCTCCAGCATGTGCAAGGTGGAGTTCCACCTTGTAAGTACGTCTCATATGAGGCGGTGAGGGGTAAAGGCCGAAGTTAGGCTGTAGCGCAGACAGGCGAGCAGCAGCAGGGTGAGAACGCCGAAAGCGCCTACTCCGCTCTGACATATCAGGGTAATTCAGGAACCTCTGCACCACCAAATTCAGCACATGTGCCAGGCAAGGGATGTTTGTCAAACCGGCTAGGCCCAGAGCTGCTATGAGATTTTGCCTGTTATCGCACACCACCAGGCCGGGCTTGAGGCTCAGTGGCACCAACCACTCATCGGTCTGTTGTTTCATGACCGTCCACAGCTCCTGCGCGGTGTGTTTTTTCCCCCCAAACAGATGAGTTTCAAAACAGTCTGCTGTCATTTCCCCCTGGCTGTGCTGAAGCTAGTGGAGAAGGTGTTATGCTAACCGGATGAGGAGGTGGTAGAGGAGGAAGCAGAGTAGGCGGAGGAAGCAACAGGAGACAAAGAGAAATGTCCTGCAATCCTCGGTGACATGTGCCAAACTGATATCCACCTCAGGCCCAGCCGCCTCTGCATTTACCCAGTATGCAGTTAGGGAGATATAACGTCCCTGCCCGTGCTTACCGGTCCACGTATCGGTGGTTATGTGGACCTTGCCACAGATGGCGTTGCTCAATGCACAGCTGATTTTTTCTGCCACTTGGTTGTGCAGGGCAGGGATGGCTTGCCTGGAAAAGTAGTGGCAGCTGGGAACCACGTACTGTGGGACAGCCACCACCATAAGGTTTTAAAAAGTCTGATAGCATTTTAAAGGCCAAGAATTTTGAAATGCAGGCATTCAGGGCCAGGGATTGTGGGTGGGTAGGGGGGTACTTCTTCTTTCTCTCCAGTGTTTGGGAGATGGACAGCTGAACGCTTCCATGGGACAGTGTGGAGATGCTTGGTGATGGAGGTGGTGGCGTTGCTGCCTCATCCTCTGTTTGCTGGGTGGCCGGTGCCACTGTCACTCCAGAGGGGGAGGAAGAGGCTGAAACTGCAGCAGAAGAGGAAGCAGGAGGAGCCTGAGATCTTTTGTAGTTTTTGCGGTGTTTACTCCACTTCAGCTCATGCTTTGCATTCAGGTGACTGGTCATGCAGTTGGTGCTCAGGTTTAGAACATTTATGCCTCGCTTCAGGCTCTGATTGCACAGCGTGCAAACATGCTAACATAGTAACATAGTATATAAGGCCGAAAAAAGACATTTGTCCATACAGTTCGGTCTGTTATCCTGCAAGTTGATCCAGAGGAAGACAAAAAAAAAAACTGTGAGGTACCAGCCAATTTTCCCCACTTAGGGGGAAAAAAATTCCGTCCCGACTCCAATCAGGCAATCAGAATAACTCCCTGGATCAACGACCCCTCTCTAGTAGCTATAGCCTGTAATATTATTACACTCCAGAAATACAACCAGGCCCCTCTTGAATTCCTTTATTGTACTCACCATCACCACCTCCCCAGGCAGAGAGTTCCATAGTCTCACTGCTCTTACCGTAAAGAATCCTCTTCTATGTTTGTGTACAAACCTTCTTTCCTCCAGACGCAGAGGATGTCCCCTCGTCACAGTCACAGTCCTGGGGATAAATAGATGATGGGTCGTCTTTTTTCTAAAGTGAATAACCCTAATTTTGATAATCTTTCAGGGTACTGTAGTTCCCTCATTCCAGTTATTACTTTAGTTGCCCTCCTCTGAACCCTTTTCCAGCTCTGCTATGTCTGCCTTGTTCACAGGAACCCAGAACTGTACACAGTACTCCATGTGTGGTCTGACCAGTGATTTGTAAAGTGGTAGGACTATGTTCTCATCACGGGCATCTATGCCCCTTTTGATGCAACCCATTATCTTATTGGCCTTTGCAGCAGCTGCCTGACACTGGTTTTTACAGCTTAGTTTGCTGTTCACTAAAATTCCTAGGTCCTTTTCCATGTCAGTGTTACCCAGTGTTTTACCATTTAGTATGTACGGGTGATTTGCATTATTCCTACCCATGTGCATAACCTTACATTTGTCAGTGTTAAACCTCATCTGCCACTTTCTGCCCAAGCCTCCAGTCTATCCAGATCCCTCTGTAGTAGTATACTGTCCTCTTCCGTGTCAATTACTTTACACAGTTTAGTGTCATCTGCAAAAATTGATATTTTACTGTGCAAGCCTTCTACAAGATCATTAATAAATATATTGAAGAGGATAGGGCCCAGTACTGACCCCTGAGGTACTCCACTAGTCACAGTGACCCAATCTGAGTGTGTACCATTAATAACCACCCTCTGTTTTCTATAATTGAGCCAGTTACTTACCCACATACAGACATTTTCTCCCAGTCCGAGCATTCTCATTTTATATACTAACCTTTTATGTGGTACAGTGTCAAATGCTTTGGAGAAGTCCAGATATACGACATCCATTGATTCACCGCTGTCAAGTCTAGAACTTACCTCCTCATAGAAACTGATTAAATTAGTTTGACATGAGTGATCCCTCATGAAGCCATGCTGATATTATGTTATTTGCTTATTTTCATTGAGGTACTCCAAGATAGCATCTCTTAGAAAACCTTCAAACAGTTTACACACGACGGATGTTAAACTTTCCGGCCTATAGTTTCCAGGCTCTGTTTTTGGACCCTTTTTGAATATTGGCACCACATTTGCTATGCGCCAATCCTGTCAGTATAGAGTCCTTAAAGAGGACCTTTCACCAGAATAAAACCTCTAAACTAACTATACAGACGTGTAGAGCGGCGCCCAGGGATCCCCCTGCACTTACTGTTATCCCCGGGCGCCGCTCCGTTCACCCGGTATAGCCTCCGGTATCTTCATAGTTAGGCTCCAGGGGAACCTGACGGGTTATGAGCTGAGCGCTGCGATTGGCCAGCGCTACAGCATAGGAGAAAGAGACGCTGTCAGGTTCCCCTGAGTGGAGCCTAACTATGAAGATACCGGGAGAACGGAGCGGCGCCCAGGTATAACAGTAAGTGCAGGGGGATCCCTGGGCGCCGCTCTACACGTCTGTATAGTTAGTTTAGAGGTTTTATTCTGGTGAAAGGTCCTCTTTAAATATCATAAATAAGGGTCTGGCTATGATATTACTTAATTCTCTTAGGATACGGGGGTGTATGCCATCTGGTCCTGGCGATTTGTCTATTTTAATCAGACGCTGCTGTACTTCTTCCTGGGTTAGACAGGGCTTTTTTAATGGGGAATTTACTTTTACATTCTGCATTTCATCTGACAGTTTATTTTCTTCAGTGAATACAGTAGAGAAGAAAATATTTAATAGCTTTGCTTTCTCCTCATCGCTCTCTGTAACTCCTCCCTCATCACTCTGTAAAGGGCCGACACCTTCAGATTTATACTTTTTACCATTTATATAATTAAAGAACATTGTAGGGTTAGTTGTGCTCTCTTTGGCAATAAATCTCTCGGTCTCTAGTTTGGCCGCTTTTATTTGTTTTTTACATAGTCTATTTTTTCCCTTATATTTTTTCAGTGCTTCCTCACTACCCTCCTGTTTTAGTGATTTAAATGCTTTCTATTTGTCATTTATTGTTTTCTTCACAGTTCTATCTATTCTTCTTGTCCCTTAACCTTTTATTCGCACAATGTATGTACCTTTCACAATAAGATTTTAGGATGCTTTTAAAAAGCCATTTTGTGGCTGCATTTTTATTTTTGAGGACTTTGTCCCAGTTAGTTAGGCCTATGGCCTCTCTTAGTTGGCTAAATGTAGCCTTTTTTAAGTTTGGTATTTTTGTTCCTCCCTGAAGAAACACTCTTTTGAATGATAATTGGAAGGTCATTACTTTATGGTCACTATTTCCCAGGTATCCCCCAACCTGCACATCTGTTGTTCTGTCAGGTCTATTGGTTAATAATAAGTCTAGTATGGCCGTCCCTCTAGTCGGGTCCTGAACCAGTTGGGAAAGGTAATTGTCTTTAGTTATTGCCAAGAACCTGTTTCCTTTATGAGATATACAGGTTTCAGTTTCCCAGTCTATAACTGGGTAGTTGAAGTCCCCCATAATAACCTCATTATGATTTGCTGCCTCGTCTATCTCGTTTAGTAGTAGATTTTCTGTGGACTCTGGTATATTAGGTGGTTTATAATAAACTCCTATTAGTAATTTATTAATGTTTTTGCCTCCATGTATTTCTTCCCACAGTGACTCCACATGTTCATGTCCCTCACTTATATCTTCTCGGACTGTGGGCTTTAGACAAGACTTTACATAAAGGCAGACCCCTCCCCCTCTCCGGTTTTGGCGATCCTTTCTAAACAGACTGTAACCCTGTACATTAACTGCCCAGTCATAACTATCATCCAGCCATGTCTCAGTTATTCCCACTATGTCATAGTCCTCCTCACACATCACTAATTCAAGGATCCCGGTCTTTGTGACATATCGCCCTATCTGTATCCCTAATAATTGAGTCTCCCACTACCAGCACCTGCCTGGTCTGCCCTGCTCTCCTGGTCCCCTGATTACTGGAGTCTTGTCGTCAGCACATTGTCTGAAGAACTGCCATGCCAGGGAACTCCTTGGAGCTGGCTTTGGTGTGCTCAGTCCCTGGATGCGGTGGGCAGTAGCAGGCACACTGGCTAGGGGACGGCCTCTCTGTTTTTGCACCCTGCTCCCTCTTTTGCTGTGCAGCTGGCGCTGTGTGACCACCACCTCTGAACTGCACATGTCACTCGCATGATCTTGATTCCATGTGGGGTCTAGGATCTCATCATCCTCCACATCATCTTCCACCCATTCTTCACCCCTGCCCTCCTTGCCGGTCTGCACACTGCAGAAAGCCGCAGCAGTTGGCACTTGTGTTTCGTCATCATCAGAGACGTGCTGCGGTGGTCCTCCCATATCCACATCCTGAAACATAAGTGGTTGGGCATCTGTGCACTTAATCTCTTCCACTTCTGGGGCAGGGCTATATGGACTGCCCACAGAAACCCTGCAAGCAGAGTCATCAAAAAGCATAAGAGACTGCTGCATGACTTGGGGCTCAGACTGCTAGGCTGATTTGCAAGGAGGTGAGGTGAAAGACTGATGGCCATGGGCTGCAGGTGCCAACTCTGTGCTTTCAGCAGGGGACTGGGTGGGAGACAATGTGAATCAACTGGAGGCACTGTCAGCCACCCAATCTACTACCACCTCTACTTGTTCTGGCTTCACCATTCGTACACCGGTATTCGGGCCTACAAAATAACGCTGAATGTTCTGTTGCCTACATGTACCTGAGGAAGGTGTTTCATTTGGGCGTGTAGCTGGAACAGATTGACCACGTCCTCTCCCTGCAGCAGGAGCGCCACCAATACCAGCAGCATCACAACCAGGGCCACATCCCTTATTTGATGCTCTCCTCATTCTTTGAGGTCACTCACCGAACTAACTGACGGATTAACTATATTAGTTAGGTGAACTTGGATGGTGGATGAGTAGAATAAATAAAGAGTCCAGACTTTGTAGTAACGTTGAACAGTTGCTTTTACTTGGCATAAATTGGTAATCCAAACAGCTTCCAAACGATATCTTGGTCATCAGCAGGTATTGGCTTAACTTTGGCAGACATATACTTCTCTGCAACAATCTCAGCTCTACTATGCGGTAGCTCTCTCAGCTCTGCTATGCTTGGCTGGATAAATAGGAAACTCTTCCTCTTCTGCTGGAATTTAAGTTAGGGATAGTCTGTAGTCTGTCTCTTACGTATAGTCCTAGGAACTTCTTGTCCTGGATTTAGAGTAACTCAAGCTTTGGCTCAGCTTGGGTGAAGGCAATGCAAGCCCTGGAGGGGTCAAGCAACCATGTAGATATCGCAGGCAGGGCCTCCAGGCCTAGCAGAGCAGCAGTGCTCTGCTAGCCAGCACACAACCTCTCCCTAAGGAGGGGAAGGTTGAACTGCCACTAACTTCTCCCTAACACAGAACTCCTCCCTATAGCTACAGAGGGCTGGAAGGAAGCAGAAGGATCCTCTCCAGAGAAACTAATACTGCCAATGTTGCCGCCATCTGCTAGTAGACTAGGTTATCACACTTGAACATAACAGTTATAAATCGATGTTATATGTTAGCACATAGGAAATGGTAGCAAGGTGTCAAAAGAAGTGTTAATGGCACTCCGGGTCATTACATATGTAATGCAGGTGTACCTCACACAAAAACTGGGTATATTTCACCCACCGAACTAACAGACGGATTAACTATATTTATTTCCCTGTCAGGTATGCAATGCAGGTGTACCTCACACAAAAATGGGGTATATGTCACCCAGTGGCGGATCCAGAGCCTGGTCTCGGGAGGGACACTTCCAGATTATTTTCTGTCTGCCGCCACAAGACTACACAGTGTAAAGGTATACTGTATATTGTGTGGCACAGTGTATGCTATATGTGTATAACAAACATATATTTCACATGAAAACTTACAATTACTTGGCTTGGCCCTTGGGGATCTCGGACACCACTTCAACACTTTGGCCGGGGGCTCGGTGGAGCTGATGTGTTTTATCCTAATGAGAAAGATTTCATAATAAGGATTTGGAGAAGGGGCAGAGGGATAGCAGAGCAGGGAGAGGCTGGTGCTGCTACTAGGGGGTCATATCATGGGGGAGTAATAAAGCCCACCATAATGCCCCCCCCCCCCCAGTAGTAATAATTCTCCTTATAATAAACAGTGCAAAAAATACCCCCTTGTAATGCCCCTAGTTGAGCTAATGTTCCCATAGAGCCCCCATAATGTGCCAGTATAAAATACTATATAGTGCCCCCAGTAAATGCCGCCATAGTGCTCCTCTCCCCCCTTCCTCCTTGTGCCCCCCATAATGTACCAGTATAGAATGTCCCATATATAGTGCCCCAGTAGATGCCCTCAGTGTCCCCCATAATTTTCAAGTATAAAATACCCCTTCTTAGTGCCCCCCATAGATGACCCCATAGTACTCCTCTCCCCCCTTCCCCATAGTACCCACCATAATGTGTCCCAGTATAAAATGCTACTGTACAGAGCCCCCCATATAAAATACCCATTCTTTGTGGCCTCAGTAGATGCCCCTATAGTGCCCACCAATAATGTGCCAGTAAAATGTGCCCCCATAGATGCCCCCCAATCATGTGCCAGTAACAAGAGCCCCCCCTTTATGTGCCAGTAACAAGAGCCCCCCCAATCATGTGCCAGTAAGAAGAGCCCCCCAATCATGTGGCAGTAACAAGAGCCCCCCAATCATGTGCCAGTAACAAGATCCCCCCGAATCATGTGCCAGTAACAAGAGCCCCCCAATCATGTGGCAGTAACAAGAGCCCCCCTAATGTGCCAGTAACAAGACCCCCCTAATGTGCTAGTAACAAGAAGCCCCCCTAATGTGCCAGTAATAAGAGGCCCCCCTAATGTGCCAGTAACAAGAGGCCCCCCTATTGTGCCGGTAAAAAGAGGCCCCCCTAATGTGCCAGTAACAAGAGGCCCCCCTTATGTGCCAGTAACAAGAGGCCCCCCCTTATGTGCCAGTAACAAGAGGCCCCCCCTTATGTGCCGGTAACAAGAGGCCCCCCTAATGTGCCAGTAACAAGAGGCCCCCCTAATGTGCCAGTAACAAGAGGCCCCCTAATGTGCCGGTAACAAGAGGCCCCCCTAATGTGCCAGTAACAAGAGGCCCCCCTAATGTGCCGGTAACAAGGGCCCCCCCCCTTATGTGCCAGTAACAAGAGGCCCCCCCTTATGTGCCAGTAACAAGAGGGCCCCCCCTTATGTGCCAGTAACAAGAGGCCCCCCTAATGTGCCGGTAACAAGAGGCCCCCCTAATGTGCCAGTAAAACTATTGTACATATAAAAAAAAAAAAAAACACTTATACTTACCTCCATATCAGCGATGCGATGCAGGCCTCTTCCGACTTGTGTCCCGCGCTGTACGGCTCAGGCCAGGGTGGCGATACAGATGACTATGGAGATGAACGATTCCACAATGAAAGCGCTCATCTCCCTGTGCCCTGCGGCTGCCGCCCCCACCTCTGAGCAGCTTGGGGGGGGGGCAATTGCCCCGTTGCCCCCCCCCCCCCTGGATCCGCCAGTGATGTCACCCACCGAACTACTGTAACAGATGGATTAACTATATTATTTTCCCTGTCACGTATGCAATGCAGGTGTACCTCACACAAAAATTGGGTATATGTCACCCACTGAACTATCAGACGAATTAACTATATTTATTTCCTTGTCATGTATGCAATGCAGGTGTACCTCACACAAAAAATGGGTATATTTCACCCACGGAACTAACAGATGGATTAACTATATTTATTTCCCTGTAGGAAAGAAGACAGAGCGCGCTGGAGGTGAGGAGCGGCAGCGTCCAGGAGCAGTAGAGGTAAGTGTTTTTTTAATCTTATTTGATCTGTGGCATGGGGGTTAATAAATGGCACTGGGGGCTCATAATGGGGGCTAATAAATGGCACTGGGGGCTCATAATGGAGGCTAATAAATGGCACTGGGGCTAATAAATGGCATGGGGGCTCATAATGGGGGCTAATAAATGGCATTGGGGATGATAAATGGCATGGGGGTTTATAATGGGGGCTAATAAATGGCACTGGGGCTTATAATGGAGGCTCATAGATGGCATGGGTGCTCATAGTGGGGGCTGATAAATGGCATGGGGGGCTGATAAATGGCATGGGGGGGCTGATCTGAGGCATGGGGGCTGATCTGAGGCATGGGGCTGATCTGAGGCATGGGAGGCTGATCTGAGGTCTTACTGGGGTCTTATTAACATTGGCGGTCTGATGTGAGGTCTGATCGAGGGTCTTATTAACATTGGGAGTCTGATTGCTGGCCTGATCTGAGGTCTAATGAAAAATATTTTTTTCTTATTGTCCTCCTCTAAAATCTAGGTCCGTCTTCTCATCGGGTGCGTCTTATAAAGCGAAAAATACAGTATATTTATTTCCCTGTCAGGTATGCAGTGTAGGTGCACCCCACAACAAGAATATGTCACCCACCAATCTAACAGACGGATTAACTATATTTATTTCCCTGTCAGGTATGCAGTGTAGCTGTACCTCACAACAAGAATGGGGATATGTCACCCACCAATCTAACAGACGTATTAACTGTATTAATTCCCTGTTACGTATGCAATGCAGATGTACCTCACACAAAAAATGGGAATATGTCACCCACCGAACTAATAGACAGTTTAACTATTATATTTTTGTGTCAGGGGTACAAAGATGGTGCATTACACCCACAAAAAAATCGCTATAGGTCACCCACAGAATTAACAGCCAGATGAATTATTATATTTCTGTATTAGGGGTGCAAAGCTGGTGTATTGCACCCACAAAAATTCACTATAGGTCACCAACAGAACAAATAGCCAGATGAGATTCCTAACACTCTCCCTCACTTCAGCTGCCTGCTTCCTGTCCCTGCACTACTCAGAGCTGATGGGCTGTGCTACACGTGATCTAGCTTTTATAGAGGCTGGGTCACATGATGCACCAGCCAATCACAGCCATGCCATTACTAGGCATGGCTGTGATGGCTTCTAAGTGCCCACAGCTTAAAAGCTTGCTGATTGGCTGCCCTGCAGCCTTTCAACAAGCTTTAATAAATGCCCGAACACCGAATTCGAACCCAAACTTTTCTGGAAAAGTTCGGTTTCAGGTCCGGGGTACCCAAAATCGTAAAGTTTGATACGGACCAGAACACTAATTTTGAAGAATTGCCCGCCATCTAGGCTCTTCTGACCTAGCGGTTACAAAGTGTTGGGAGCAGTGGTTACAAGAGGGCATGCAAACATGGTGAATATTCTCCGAATAGGCCAGACAGATCACCAGTAGAGAGGATTATTTGATCCACCGACAAACATTAGCAGCTTCTACAGTTTTGTTGTCCACCATCCAGACCCAGGTGGCACCTTTATTTCACATCCCTGTCTCTGCCTGGACCATTTCCAGATGCTTAACAGAAGGAAATTTGGTGTCATGGCCCCCATTACGTGTCCTGCCATTAACAACCAGCCACCGTCATCTTTGTTTGCGGTGGAGTCATGAACGAGAAACTACTATGGACTGAAACAGTATCGTCTTTAGCAACAAATCCAGGTTCTGTTTGAGATCCGACAATTGGATTTAAGTATGGAGGCCTTGTGGTGAGTGCTTCAATCCTACCTTTGCTGTGGAGTTACACTCTGCCTTAACTGCTGGTGGGATGATATGGGGAGCCATCACATATGACAGTTGGTCACCTCTAGTAGTCATACGAGGGACAGTTCAGTGGTATGTATAGGACATCCTGTGGCCACATGTGGTGCCTCTCATGGCAGGGCTTCTAGCTGGCATCTTTCAGCAGGATAATGCTCAACCACACACAGCAAGGGTTTCCTAGGAATATCTCCACCAGATTCCAACACTTCCTTGGCCTGCTCAGTTGCTAGATTTTTCATTAATCAAGCATTTATGGGACCAGCTAGGATGCCAGCTTCAGCAGCCTATGAGTGTGCAGGATGTACAGGTCCAGCTGTACCATCTGTGGGCAAATGTGCCTCAGGAGACCATACAGAACCTGTATGTCTCCATGCCCAACTGTATCTCATCTTATACCCAGGCTAGAGGCCGTATCTCATCTTGTATCCAGGCTAAAGGCTATATCTCACCTTGTACCCAGGCTAGAGATGGCCCAACAGTCTACTTTTAATTGTACACTTTTCCCTAATATAAACTTCTTGCTTTGCTCTAATATTGATCACTTCCCCATATTATCATTGCATTCACACATAGAGCTTCATTCGTTTCCAACATCTCCTTGGAGCGTTATATTTTTGTCAACGAGTCTACTTATGCACTGCACCCCATTTTTCATGCCCCCAATTGACTCATAATTTCCTATTAGAGTATTAGGATTTTAGAATAGTACAGTAGTAAATTTAGTTATTAAAACTGGCTTCCGATACAATCAGTTATGGCCATTTATTTTCCAGGAAGGATATGAAAGTGAGAAAATCATAAAGCTCAGCTCGAAACAGCACATTGTCCTGCTGGCAGGAACACATAAAGGTAGATTATCTGCATGTTCATCCAGTACGGCAGACTATAGTTGATTGTCATTTGATTATTTCTATTGGCAAATTTGTGAAAGGAAATAATGTAGAGTATTGAACGTACTGAGAAGCCTCTGAGTTTCACTGCAGCCAAACCATCCGAGAGCTGCGGTAATGGGATCAGCTGTCGTACTGTTCCATGCTCGTGGCCAGGGCTTGTTCCACTGCGTGTGCATGTCACGGTCACAACATGTTGTCCATGTACCCTCATTAATATATGTATACAATGGACTGTTATTACTTTGGAGGTCAAGTACAGCATGGCTTCCTTTTTTTATTTATCTGTTCAGAATGTTTAAAAGAAAAACAAAAAGTATATAACACACCAGAAAAAATATATTCCTAATATATAAAAGTAATGGCAAATGTCATGTAACCTGAAACTACAGAGCTGGCAGACAGTGAATGGACTGCAGACCCCTATTAGGAGAGATGCAGTGGTGCCCCAATAAAAGGAGCCTGTCACCATGAAAATGCAGTGTCATCTGCAGGCAGCATGTTATAGAGCAGGAGGAGCTGTGTGTGGAACAAGTGAGAGGCATCTGTCTCCAATGACATTCCTATTAAAGGGGTTATCCCATCTTAGACAATGGGGGCATATTGCTAGGATATGCCCCCATTGTCTGATAGGTTAGGATCCCGCGTCTGGGACCCGCACCTACAAGGAGAACGGAGCAGAGAAAGTTGAGGAGGGCACACCGCGCATGCGCAGCCGCCCTCCATTAATTTCTATGGAACCGCTGAAAATAGCCGAGCGTTGGCTCGGCTAGTTCCGTCGACCCTATAGAAATGAATGCGAGCGGTGGCCGCGCATCAGCGGTGCGCTCCCATTCACTTCAATGGGAGAGGCGGGGAGCTGCGCCTGGTGGTGGACGGACCCTGGGAAACCCGGGGTCCTCCAGCCACAACTCTCCCCGGCTCCGTTCTCCTTGTAGTTGCGGGTCCCAGAGGTGTGACCCGCACCTATCAGACAATGGGGGCATATCCTAGAGATATGCCCCCATTGTCTAAGATGGGATAACCCCTTTAAGCTCTTTCCATGTGGTTCTCCTGAATAAATGCTCTTTTGTTGATCTAAGGCTCTGTTCTTGATTTAATATACTTTTTCTTAATATGCAAATAAGGCATTTGGTGCAACTAGGGCATCACCATTGCTCCTGTTAAACCCAAGCTCCACTTATTTCTGTGGCCAACCCCTCTATTGCTGCTCTGATTGACAGGGACAGGCGGTAGCAAAGCAGCGATGGAATGGCTGGTCACAGAAAGGAGCCATCCAAAGGCCTAATTTGCATTTTAAATATCATAACTCAGGAACAGAGTCTCCGATCAACCCCAGCTATGCGGATAGGGAGGTTGCTGGTGACAGATTCCCTGTAAGTATGAATCTTCTTTTTCAGGATGCAGACTGATGGCTTTAAATAAAATATAATTATTACTGGACAACACCTTTAAGGAAGGAAAAAAACTGGTTGAATCACAGAAAAACATTTCTGCATACATTTGTTGGACATGACCATTCTAAAATGTAGAAAATTATTAAATATTGAGGATGGTCACAAAAGCTCCTACAAAAATCATACAAGAACCTTACAAGCGACATTCATTTACAGTGAGAACTGTCATCAATAATTGACTAAACTTATGTTACATTTCCATCTAAAAGAGGCAGTGCCCTGGGGAAGAAGCTATTTGGAAATCTCATTTTCTTAGTTTTGATTCTTTCAGGCTTCATTTTTTCCGCTCCTAATTAATGTTTTGCCAGAGGAAGACACCATGGTTAGCAAGTGACAAATGTTTCACAATGGTCACTTACTGGTCTCTATTGGAAACCTTGCTGCATACAGTATATGATGTGTACCTATAGTCTAATCCTGAAGCCGCCCTCCTTTCCATCCCCCCCCCCTTTTTCCTGACGTGTACTTTGTAACCGTGAAGTTTCATAGGTCTGTATAGAAGCTGTGGACACAAAAATGGCATATTTGAAATTTTTTGTAGAAAAAGCTAACTAATAATCCAGAATTGGATCACAGCCAAGAGATTTCTCTATGGCAGCTGGTAACGGAAGTATGCATACAATCTAACAGCCTTTCTACAGTACAGCGGGGGGGTTGACACATCTGGATCTCCCTAACAGAGGAACTCTTACAGGCTTTACAACTTACCAAAGCAGAAGGCTTTTATTAAAAACATTTAACATTTGAAATTAGGTATTTGTTTTTATTGTTTTTGTGACTATTGATATAAAATCTCCTAAAATACTGACACAACAGCCACTGGAGCATTCACATCTGTCTGACTTTTTTCTGTTTTCTACAGCTCATTTGTCAGCTATGCTGTATAGACTGGGACAAGCTGAACAGAGTCATCTCATTGTCATAAAAGGGCAACTATTATGTTACATTGCTGGTGGCCTAGATAAGGCCAGATAGAAACATTATATACACGTAGATAAAGCTTTACAGTATATGCAGCTCCCAGTAGTAGTCCATTTGGTTCTGGAGACTGTATTAGATCAAGAGCCATAAGCAAACATACCCTGCAGCAATGATAATGCAGGAAAGAAGTGTGTATGTACATATCTCTTAGGGAGGATTTAAAAAAATAAAAATAATAAATACAAAAGTAAGAAAACATTGTACATCTAATTAATGGAGCTCACATTAAATATATGAGATATTTCCTTTAAGAAGGACTAAACATTTTACTGTAAATGTGAGTACACAGCAGAAATCTAAATGTGCGTCTCCTGGTTGATATTTTACTGCAGGCAGAATGCTATTAACTTGCTCTACAGGTTTTGCAATGCCAGACAATCATTTTTTCAATAATCATTTCTTCCCTAAAGTTTACATAACCTCTAGAAGTTGGAATCCAGCCAGCTGCGTTTTAAACTTTCATTTCTATAAGGTATCGACTGTATGTGGCTGTCTACATACAGGTGCGGGATGTTCATTCTTGATCCAGGCACATGTAAAAGAGCATGCAGACTAGGAGAAGAGTACACCTCCAGGATGCATTTCATTACATGCTGTACTTCATGAGCTGATTACCTGCCGTTCCTCACTTCATTTAACAGACAGAGACCAGACACTGATGGATTGTGTCATGGAGGCATTGTAGATTTTTTATTGGTTGTAGGAGAACATTTTGCTACTAATTACTTGTCCAAAATTAGTTGACCTTATTGGTATTTCAAAATGCAGGGCAAAATTAAAGGGGTTGTATGAGATCAATAACTGATCTGTGGTGGTCTGACCCCCGGTACCTCATCCCATCATCTGTTTGAAGAGGTTGCGGCACTCTGGTGAGCACTGAGGCCTTCTCACAGCATACCAAGCACAGGCTTTGCTTGATATTGCAGCTCAGGCCCATTCACTTGAATGGGACTGAGCTGAGCCTAGGCCATGTGATTGATGAACCTGACATCACTGGCCTAGGAGGAGGCCGTAGCACTCGTCAGAGTGATTGGTGGGAGTGCTGGGAGTCGGACCCCCCACAGGTCAGACATTGATGACTTATCCTACGTATAGGACATCAATATCAAAATCCTGGAAAACTCCTTTAAAAGCATGAGTCAGCACTAATAGTAAATGTTATCACACAGCTGTGAATGTAGGATGCCAAGACCATAATTCAATATTTGCTCTGACTTTATTTGTATAGCTAAACAATTTATTGCTATTATATTGATGTCAAAATCGCCAGCTCGGACCCCATCAACCACTTGAAAAAATAAATAAAATAAGGCTAGTTTCCCAACGAGTTTGGGCTTCACATTTGACAAATTCATAGGATATGCTCCCAACATGCAGTAACGTGCCATAGACTTCCAGTAGATGGGTATTTGGTGGCATGCTTTTGACCCAACAGTATTAAAAAGCATAATCAACTAAGCTTTCAGTGTAACTGTATGCAGTACTATGGCAATGAAAATAAAATACTAAATATTGTCCTTCTGTAGCAGTTAACACAGTGTGATAAAACTCCTATATAGATAGGTAATCCATTGTTTAGGTTACTGCTGCTGTAAAGGGAAGATGTTCTCTGTGCATAATAGTTAACTAATAGAATTGGAGTAACCATTTGCCAGCTCTATTATTCTCTTGATAGGCCTAGATAAAGAAGTCCACAAATAATTATTGTACCTATCAGTGTAATGTGTGATGCTCTAATTGAGTCGCTCACCCCACTTCCCTCTCTGGTTCCAGTAAATGGTACGACTGAGAAAGTCAAATAAGTCTGCTTGCTGTGCTGAAACTTCAAACAAAGGAGGAAGCTAAGAGTCAGGACAGGAAGTAGAATATTTGGAATGACTTCAAAACATTATATCCAGAAAAAAAACATCCACCCATTTTTTTGTAAAATAAATAAATAAATAATGAATAGACTGCTAACATTTGATTTAAAAAAATATAATAAATTGATAAAATAAAAATATTGATGGTCATGTACCTTTGAGGCATGGGTGCTGGTCAAACTGGATCCTTTGAGTCTCCTGCTTTGATATCTGTCCAATATATATTACTGAATGTTGATGGCATATATGTTAAAGATTCCAATAAGATTTCCTATATATTTTTTTATTTTGGGGAAGACACTGTCAGACTGAAATATCACATTCTAGAACTGTGAGAACATGTTCCCATCTTCTGCAATTAATTCTTCTCTTTCTGTTCTTTCTCAGCTGTCTCCCAATCAGTGCCATTGTTTTTGTTGGCAGGAAGCACTTGCTATTTGGGTAGGGCTCGCCCATCTGCAGGTTGCTTGTTTGCTGAAATTAGACTCTGCAAATGGCTTCAATTATTGAAACATTCTGGTCCAAGAAAGTTACTGCACTTGATCCTCACATTATATCACACAGGCACAATAGACACTCAACCTACACAGTGAAAACCATAGCTGTCTCATTTCCTGCCACTCTCATGTTTTCTCACTGCTGTTATTTTTTTGATTTGAGAAATTAATGCATTACATATGTATGATGGAATGACATGATTTATTATGTAACTAATTTATGTCTCCATAATGTATACAGCCATATTATATGTCACCCCAATCAGTAATGGAGCCAGGGGTGTAACTTGAATTCCTAGTGCACCATAGCACAATGAGATGTGCTCGAACCACCTAGGGACAGGGAGTAGAAACCACCCCATAAGTAGCAATAATCCAAATTATTGATAATGGCCAATCAATAGCCACCAACTTACTATTCCCTAAAATGTTCCTGTGCCTGAGTGAGTCCACTAAACTAAATATCCACCCAAAGGAATATATGGATCCATATTATCATTCAATATGCCTCCAATTTCATATAGAATTCTTTTCATATCGATTCATGTGGAACCAGTGAGCCTATATTAAGAATATTTCTGGCACAGATTGTGGAGCAAAGGTCCTTTGTGCTGCAATCTGTGACTTTTCACCGCTCACGCAAGGTCTAAAAAAAGTAGGTGTGGTATGGGGGGGGGGGGGGGAAGGGGATGGGCCAACAGACCCATCTCATTTACATTTTAAGACAGACAGCTCGGAAGCTGTCTTACATTTAAAAACAGCAGTGAATCCGCCAAAGTTACGGAGAGGCCGGCGCCTCAACATAACTTCGGTAGATTCATCGCCAGTGCAGGGCGTCTAAAACGCTGGTCTTAATAAAAGTGCCCCAGAGTGCCTACTGCTCTGTAATATCGCTTGTGTAATATGGGCTGTGCTTTCTGGCACCTGGCTGTGTGCACATGGCACTGCTGTGTGCATGTGTCCATAACCTTGAAGTGAAGTTCTGGTATGCACTACATCTTTGTCTCATTGGGTCGGCATTGAAATGTGAGGAATCAATGGCACTTCCAGCTGAAGAACTTTTCAACGCTTCATCAAATCCAATGTATTATATATACAGAATTATATGTACATTCCTCACATTTTTGTAAATATTTATGATATCTTTTCATGGGACAACACTGAAGATCTGACACTTTGATACAATGTAAAGAATGTAAAGTGTACGGCTTGTATAACAGTGTAAATGTGGTGTGCCCTCAAAATAACTCAACACACAGCCATTAAAGGGGTTGTCGCACCTTATAAAATGGCTCCCAGAATATCCAACTTGTTAATAGAAGCCACTTCCTAATATAGGTCCTTTAGCCAAACTTCCTCCTTTTGGCTAATTTCTTGATTATTCAACCCCTTTATTCATTGCTCGTTGTCAGGGGTTACAGCCACCACCGCAATCTGGCTGCGGTGGCCGCGCTTGCGCACCGCCAGACATGCCTCCTTCCTCTATAGTGGGATTGCTGGAGCGCGCATAGGCATGCAGACACACCAGCTCCCGTCCCAGCCACCTTGCATCAGCACTGGTATTCTGTGTAGAACTGCTTCAGGGCAGTATCCCAGGAGCTTCTCTACACAGCTCTTAGCTTCTCACAGGCAGAAAGTATTACAGGTCCGGGACTCACTCAGTCGTCCGGGATCTGTGATACACACTACTACAGCAAGCTGTCATCATTAGTGTTGATCGCGAATATTCTAATCGCGAATTTTTATGGCGAATATTGTCACTTTGAGAATTCACGAAGATGTAGAATATAGTGCTATAAATTCGGAATCGCGAATATTCTAGATTTTTTTTCATCAGTACCCATGATCCCTCTAAGCTTCTTGCTTGTGGGCCAATGAGAAGGCTGCAATATCTTTTTAGAGCTTAGCAACATCTCTAGCAACAAATAGGAAAGTTGTCTACCCCTTACTATATAAGGCTACTTTCACACTCACGTTTGGTGCGGATCCGTCATGGATCTGCACAGAAGGATCCGTTCAGATAATACAACTGCATGCATCCGTTCAGAACGGATCCGTTTGTATTATCTTTAACATAGCCAAAACGGATCTGTCTTGAACACCATTGAAATCAATGGAGGACGGATTCGTTTTCTATTGTGCCAGATTGTATCATAGAAAACGGATCCGTCCCTATTGACTCACATTGTGTGTCAGAACGGATCAGTTCGGCTCAGTTTCGTCATACGGACACCAAAACGCTGCAAGCAGCGTTTTGGTGTCCGCCTCCAAAGCGGAAAGGAGACGGAACGGAGGCAAACTGATGCATTCTGAGCAGATCTTTTTCCATTCAGAATGCATTAGAATGCAAACGGATCCGTTTTGGACCGCTTGTGAAAGCCCTGAACGGATCTCACAAACGGAAAGCCAAAACGCCAGTGTGAAAGTAGACTTAGCCCTGGAAGTTTATTACACAGCAAGGCAGAAGGATCGCAGCTGCCATTATCAGGGGTCCCTCGGAAGCACAGTTATCTCTGTGTAACGACTAGCAAACTAGGTTTGCCTGTTCCATTAATCAAACTAGAAGTCTCCGCCCCCCATCCCCCCAGGCAGCAGTTAGTTCAGGTCTGGGGAACAGCACCATTCCTGAACTGCTGAGTTGAGTCAACCCCTTTAATGTTTAAACCACTGGCAATAAATTTGAGTACACCCCTAACTGAAAATGGCCATCTTGTGCCCAAAGTTTCAATATTTTTGTGGCCACCATTATTTTCCAGCACTGCTCTTGGGAATGGAGTTCACTAGAGATTAACAGGTTGCTACTGGAATCCTCTTCCACTCTTCCATGATGACATCACGGAGCTGGTGGATGTTAGAGACCATTTGCTCCTTCACCTTCTGTTTGAGGATGCCCTACAGATGCTCAATAGGGTTTAGTTCTGGAGACATGCTTGGCCAGTCCAGCACGTTTACCCTTAGTTTCTTTAGCAAGGCAGTGGTTGTCTCGGTGGTGTGTTTAGGGTTGTTATCATGTTGGAATACTGCCCTGTGGCCCAGTTTCTGAAGGAAGGGGGATCATGCTCTGCTTCAGTATGTCCCAGTACATGTTGGCATTCATGGTTCCCTTAATGAAGTGTAGCTCCCCACAGCCGTAGCACTCATGCAGCCCCAAACCATGACACTCCCACCACCGTGCCTGACTGTAGGCAAGACACACTTGTATTTGTACGCCTCACCGATTTGCTGCCACACATGCTTGATTTTGAAACTGATGACCTATCCTCAGAATAGGTCATCAGTATCTGATTGCTGGGGGTCCGACACCTGGGAACCCCACCGATCAGCTCTTTGAGAAGGCACCAGGACTCTTGTGAGTGCCGCATCCTTCTCGCAGCTTACCAAGCACAGCGTCATACATTGTATAGCGGTTGTGCACCATGCAAAGACTTTGGAAAAGGTAGTAAATTGTCAGGGGGCATTCATTGTGGGTATGGTCCTCCTATTTATGGAGAACAGTTTGGCTGGTCCAGCAAATGGTGGTGCTCGGGCAGGGAGGTGTCCCTAGGAGTCAGTGGTAAGAATTTTGCCATCTTCTGTGGGTTATGGTGCACTTGAGCTGGTGGTGATGGCTGGAGGTAAAAAAAAGGAACAGTGATTATATGTTCGATGCCAAATCTTTGTAGTTCTACGAACTCCATCAGTTTGATTGTATCTGTTGGTATATTTGTTTTATATTATTTTATAGAGATAATGTGTTTCTGTATTTTACTGTTTGTTTAATAAAATGGCTGTGTTTGCCAATTCAATCCAAGCTAAACGGCTGTGTCATCTGTGGGAAAAGAAAATATTGTTAAGGGTGGTTTGGAGAGGGTTGGCAAGATGGCCGTCAGGATTGTGGAATTTGGTTTAATGAGTACTGGACGATCCTTCCCATGGTGATATGGAAGTAAACACTTATTTTCATTGGGATAGCATTGCTTAAGGTCGCCATACTCATTAAAGTGTTTCTGTCACCTGAAAAATGGGTATTAAGCTGGCTGACAGTAGCGATGTGCTAATGTCAGCTGAACATACGGTAACTATATTAGTGCCATCTCACTGCCTGAAGCCTTTATTGAGAAAAACAAACTTTTATAATATGCTAATTCGCCTCTAGGAGCATGGGGGGTGGGGGGCGTTGCATATTATAGTATTATAAAAGTTTGTTTTTCTCAATAAAGGCTTCAGGCAGTGAGATGGCACTAATATAGTTACCGTATGTTCAGCTGACATTAGCCCATCGCTACTGTCAGCCAGCTTAATACCCATTTTTCAGGTGGCAGAAACCCTTTAAGTAGCTGGACAAATAAGTATTTAGCTTCCAGCTTTTCCTCCTGACCTCCATACACATGCATGCTTGGTTAGTTTGAACGTGCTTGAATTCTCATTGGGGAGAGGACAATCAGCCACTGCCAAACATCTACAGCCTGACTTCCTCAGTTTATTAAAGGGAACCTGTGTCACCTCCAAAAAAACATCCCAAGCCGGCAGCAGTACCTGAGAGTAGCCAGAAGCGTGTTTGTAACGATTATTTTCTTCCTGCAGGTAGTTGAAGCGAAAGCTGTAAAAACGTTCTTTAATCGTCTGCTGGTGCGTTTCTCTAGTCAGGCTTGAAGTCACGGAGGCAGCGGCCTCCTTGCTCCAAGTCACGGTAACCACGGCCCCTTCCCTGCCCCTTCGCTGTGACTGACAGCGCTTATGCACGACAATTCATGATCATTACAAACATGCTGCTGGCTACTCTGAGGTACTGCTGCCGGCTTGGGATGTTTTTTTCGAGGTGACACAAGTTCCTTTTATTGTAAGCGAAGCTAAATTAAATGCGTAAAGGGTAGTTGTACATAGAGAAGCGAATCACAGGAGCCAACTACCTAAAATATAACTTTTAATATCACGTTTTAAAATATTACACAACCCCTCACCTGGGGACTAATAAACATACAACACTCACAAACAGACACTGGAGGCCAGATGAAAGTGACAGACAAGGTGGCTCGTATTGATAGTACAACCACACGACAAACCATCTGGGTCTCTGGTGTATCCCTAAGGTGTCCCTGGACTTCTCTCAGCCCGGAGATGCACCCTGATGGTGGGAACACTCCGTCCCCGTGCCTAGTCTGTCTGTCCTTGGTAGGCCCTTGTAGCAAAAAGACCCATATAGATGTCCGGGTCATGCATCAAAAGTAGTTTAAGGATAAACGAGCAAACGTAACGGTTATTCTACAGCGGTCAAGGTAAAGATATTTCTCACGGCATGTAAGTATCCAGATCATACGTCAACATTGGTTAAACAAGAAACTGAAGGATACGGTTATTCCAAGGCAAGAGCAACGACCAAACAGTGATCAGTGGATAAAAATCACACCAGGGCTGATTGTCGCTTCAATTGCCGAAAATCAATGTACGCACACTTAATCAAGATAGGTGGCAATACATTTACATTGGTGTAGAAAGACATGTAGTAACAACGGTTATTCTTCAGCAGTCGATTTCAAAATCTCAGAAATGATAGTCACAGTGGTGTAATTTGATAATCCACCATGTCAGAAAAATGGTGAATGTGCAATAGAATGATAAAGACGTTTTATACCAATGGGTAACTCTCTACCAAAAATTTGTTTGCTACACTCAGTCAAAAAATCTCATGACATGGAGTATAACACTCCGTACAAAGTCTCAACGCGTTTCCCCTTAAATCAAAAGGTTCATCAGGAGACTGTATTAAGAGGTAAAAAGAAAATAGATTGCTGCTAGAATGAAGCGGCGACATGGCCCTTTTCATAAAAAGATGAAAGAAAAGAACCAAAATAGCTGGAGCACCCCGAGGCGGTTTCCACTTTAGTAGACCATAACAATAATACAGGAATGGACAGATTAATGACGATAGAACTCATGTATATGTTGTACTTATCCCATCCTGAGATCTCTCCATATAGTGGTCCGCAGTCAGGGGTGCTCCAGGGGGCAGAAAAATGATGCTCCAAGTTGCAGATTCACAGGCTGACTATTTATACCCTGCAGGTGAGGGCGGTCCCCCCAAAATCCAGGACCAATCACATCATCCCCATTACCCCATGTGATGCAGACATCCAGGTAAATTAAGCAGGATTAGATAGTACCACTCTTTAGATGGTGGTATATAACAAATGACCCCAATCATCATATTCAACTCACTGCCGGTATCTGAATCATGCTCCCCAACTTTCTTCTCTCATAGCTGTGTATCTCTGATCGCTGCTGGAACGCACGCCAGGATTGCCAAAATGGCCGTGCGTTCCACCTCCGGCATCCAATCAGACGCCGCCTGCATCATCAGTATGCAGCCGGCTCCGACTCATGCGTTCCACCGCGATTCAAAAGGGGCGTGGTTATGCGTTCCACCATCCGCACCCAATCATGAGCCGCCTGTGTCATCGATAAACGCAGGTAAAAGCTCATGCGTTCCACAGCGATAAAAAGGGGCGTGGTTATGCGTTCCACTGTACGATCTTTTCTACTACTGCCCCAAATCGACGGTATTTTATTCATTCTTTATAGATGGATCAAGGAATGGGTACAGGAAGACCAGGACAGCCCACTGTGGGAGGGGGGAACCCAGATGGAGACAGTAGGGAAGACATTGGGAGATGGCCAGATAACGAGCAGAGGTTGAATTGACAGTTGTAAAAACACCGATGGATATTTTGGAGCCAATGTTCAACTAGATATGTCAGGTGTGAAACCACATACAATCTGCAAATGAAATATGGTTTATAAAATGTATATTTAATAAATAGATACAATAATAAATGATAAAGAGGCCTTCCTGATGTAAAAAAGGACCTACATACGAAATGACACTTCACGTGTCGATAAGCTTTTAGTTAATTATCAAATAAGGATGAAGTGACGGGTCAAACAGAGACAGGAATTCCAAGAACCTAAACTCACAAAAAACAAGTAAAGGTAAGCTGTTCATTCAAACCCGCTGGAGATTGCGACTGGAACCGGAAGATCCACCCAGACTCCTTCTGGAGGATCCTGCGGTCCCAGTCGCCCCTCCTGGGTGAGGGTCTGACCAATTCCAAACCGGAGAAGCGAAGTAATCTCGAATCTCCGTGATGTGCTTCCCACATATGATTCGCAAGAGGGGTGTCTTTTTTGTTTTTTATATCATTCAGATGTTCCAATATGCGCTTACGAAATTCTCTGAAAGTTTTGCCCACATAGTCCTTAGGGCATGCACATTGAGCTAAATAGACCACCCCCTCGCTACGACAGTTAATAAAGTCGCGGATGTCATATGTTTTGCCCGTCACTGAGCATACGTTCATTTTGATGTTATTGATATTTTTGCACGCCAGACAGGATCCACAACGGAAGGTACCAAGTGGTTTCCGGTCCAGCCATGTTCCCTTGGGGGCAGGCCCCAGATAGTGACTATGCACCAATCTATCGCGGAGGCATCTGCCTCTCCTGAATGTAATGCTGGGACGGGAAGGAAGTTTATCCGATACATCAGGGTCCATTAATAGAATGGGCCAGTACTTGGTGATAATATCCCTCACCTCCTGGCTCATGGTATCAAACGTCGAGATAATTCTAATGATCTCGTCGCTCCCCCTTGACTGCCTTGGTATCAAGAGGGTATTGCGCTCACAGAGAGATGTGTTTTGAAAGGCCTTCCAAAGAATGTGTTGGGGGTAGCCCCTAGTGGAAAATCTCTTTTGTAATTTTTTAGACTCATAATGGAAGCTCTCACGGTCAGAACAATTCCTTCTCATCCGCAGATACTGTCCGCGGGGGATACCCTTCTTGAGACTAACTGGATGGTGACTGTCCCAGTGTAGCAGGCTGTTGGTGGCCGTGGATTTCCTGAACGTGGAGGTGACAAGACCGTCCCCGGTTTTGGTGACCCTTACATCAAGGAAAGTCAACGATTCTGGGCTAAACTCAGATGTAAAAGATAATCCCACATCGTTGACATTCAGGGCCCTGATGAACAGGTCAAATTCATCCGAGCTGCCATTCCAAAAAGGGCCATGTAGCCACTTCATTCTAGCAGCAATCTATTTTCTTTTTACCTCTTAATACAGTCTCCTGATGAACCTTTTGATTTAAGGGGAAACGCGTTGAGACTTTGTACGGAGTGTTATACTCCATGTCATGAGATTTTTTGACTGAGTGTAGCAAACAAATTTTTGGTAGAGAGTTACCCATTGGTATAAAACGTCTTTATCATTCTATTGCACATTCACCATTTTTCTGACATGGTGGATTATCAAATTACACCACTGTGACTATCATTTCTGAGATTTTGAAATCGACTGCTGAAGAATAACCGTTGTTACTACATGTCTTTCTACACCAATGTAAATGTATTGCCACCTATCTTGATTAAGTGTGCGTACATTGATTTTCGGCAATTGAAGCGACAATCAGCCCTGGTGTGATTTTTATCCACTGATCACTGTTTGGTCGTTGCTCTTGCCTTGGAATAACCGTATCCTTCAGTTTCTTGTTTAACCAATGTTGACGTATGATCTGGATACTTACATGCCGTGAGAAATATCTTTACCTTGACCGCTGTAGAATAACCGTTACGTTTGCTCGTTTATCCTTAAACTACTTTTGATGCATGACCCGGACATCCATATGGGTCTTTTTGCTACAAGGGCCTACCAAGGACAGACAGACTAGGCACGGGGACGGAGTGTTCCCACCATCAGGGTGCATCTCCGGGCTGAGAGAAGTCCAGGGACACCTTAGGGATACACCAGAGACCCAGATGGTTTGTCGTGTGGTTGTACTATCAATACGAGCCACCTTGTCTGTCACTTTCATCTGGCCTCCAGTGTCTGTTTGTGAGTGTTGTATGTTTATTAGTCCCCAGGTGAGGGGTTGTGTAATATTTTAAAACGTGATATTAAAAGTTATATTTTAGGTAGTTGGCTCCTGTGATTCCCTTTAATGTAAGGCCTGGCTTGCACGAGATTTTGGAGATAAAATGCCTAATGTCAGGAGGAGGGAGAGATATCAATCAGTACCAAGGGGGAAGAGTAGGGCTCGGATAGGTGAGGAGGGCCTGGGCTCTTGCCATGCTATAGACTTCCCTTGAAGGCACTTGCACTTCATTAGATATCAGACCAAACGTATTTTTCTGGGGCATGGGATCTCTGAGAACGGTAAAAGGTACGTCCCGCATGTCATTCATGTCACCTACAGTCTGTTAGCAGTAGTTAAAGGGGTCGTCCGGGTTCAGAGCTGAACCCAGACATACCTCCATTTTCACCCCGGCAGCCCCCCTGACTTGAGCATCGGAGCAGTTCATGCTACGATGCTCTCCTTTGTGCTGCGCTAAATCACGCAGGGCAAAGGCATTTTTTGGAGATCCGGTGACGTACCGGGCTCTGCATGGGGCTGCCAGGAAGCCCTGTGACGTCACTGGCACTGATGGACGGGATTTAGCGCTGCCCTAGCCAGTAAAACGGATGCTAGCCTCAGGGGGGCTGCCGGTGTGAAAATAAGGGTATGTCCGAGTTCAGCTCTGAATCCAGACAAACCCTTTAAATAGGTGAGAATGAGCTGATGGACTTCGCTTAATATTAATCCATAAGGGCCCTACCTCTGACTGGATTCTTTGCCAGTTGTGAAGTTCTCTTTAGTTATTAACAAAAAACAGTTTTTATGAGATCCACAGGTTTCCAATTTATATCTAGGTACTTGAAGTCAGTCATAAGAACTATCTCATTGTGCAGCTTATTGCAGCCTGCCAGCAGTTTAGCATCATGATTGTGCCTGTACATTAGTTTTATGCATCCTGTGACCTTGGTGGAAGTTGTCGTTTCAGAACATCTGGAGAACCACAGGCGTGAGGTGCAGGCGTACACTGATAAAATCCTAACACACTGATTTACTATGTATGTAATCTTCAAATAGCTGCAGTATTCTACTGACAGAGCCATTTTAATGAATTACTGTTCTGACTTTTGGGGAAATATGTAGAGCGGTGTTCGCCAATAAGTTGCTCAGGCTTTAGGCTATGTGTTTATAGCTCACAGGCTGTTACCAGATACAGACAATTGTGTATACCAGGGATGGGATTTCTGAAATCTGGTTCTAGAATAAGAACTTCATCACTGGTTCACGGCTCTTGGATCGGTTTTAACTTTCTTTTTATGATCTAGTCCTTAACCACTTCTCCATACAGCATAGGCTGAAGGCAATTCCTGAACAGTGTCATCACCTGCAGGTCTCAACTGTAATAAACAGCGACTTCAAGAGCTGCTTGTAACGCAGAATGCGGTGGTCAGGGTTGCGTGCAACGCAGAGTTCGGAGGCCAGGGGTGCGTGTAAGGGTTCATTCACACGTCCGTAAGTGTTTTGCGGATCCACAGATCCGCAAAACACTGACACCGGCAATGTGCGTTCCGCATTTTGCGGACCGCACATCGCCGGGACTTAATAGAAAATGCCTAATCTTGTCCGCAATCGCGGACAAGAATAGGACATGTTCTATTTTTTTGGGGAAAGGAATTGCGGACCCAGAAGTGCGGATCCGCAATTCCAGATCCGGGCAGCACATCGTGCAGCCCCATAGAAATGAATGGGTCCGCAATTCCGTTCCGCAAAATTCGGAACAGAATTGCGGACGTGTGATTGGACCCTAACTCAGGGTGCGATGGTCAGGGGTGCATGTAATGCGGGGGGCGCTGGTCAGGGGTGCGTGTAACGCAGGGGGTGCTGGTCAGGAGTGCATGTAACACAGGGGGTGCTGGTCACGGGTGCATGTAACGCAGGGTGCGTTGGTCGGGGTGCATGTAATGCAGGGGGCACTGGTGAGGAGTGCATGTAAAACAGGGGGCGCTGGTCAGGGGTGCATGTAATGCAGGGGGCGCTGGTCAGTGGTGCAACCCAGATAGAAAAGGTACTTGCTGTTCTGATGTGCTGTGTCCTCGTGCCTTCTTCCTCTAGTCGTGGTGGCAGTGGGAGGGGCGCGCAACAATGTTTCCTGATGTTAAATCCCCAAGCCGCATTCTTTTCTGCCTCTGCAGGCCCTGCTAGGCTTAAAAATAAAAAGCTAGCATTTTGGAATTATAAAAAAACCCAGAGCAATGAAGATAAGGAACGGTGGAGGTGCAGTAGACATCGCATATCTAGATTTTAGTAAGGCTTTTGACACTGTCCCACATAGAAGACTTATCAATAAACTGCAGTCATTGAGCATGGACTCCCATATTGTTGAGTGGATTAGGCAGTGGCTGAGTGACAGACAACAGAAGGTTGTAGTCAATGGAGAACATTCAAAACAAGGTCATGTTACCAGTGGGGTTCCACAGGGATCTGTACTGGGACCAATTTTGTTTAATATCTTCATAAGTGATATTGCAAAAGGCCTCGATGGGAAGGTGTGTCTTTTTGCTGATGACACAAAGATATGTAACAGGGTTGATGTTCCTGAAGGGAAACGCCAAATGGAAAAGGATTTAGGAAAACTAGAAGAATGGTCAGAACTCTGGCAACTGAAATTTAATGTGGATAAGTGCAAGATAATGCACCTAGGGCGTAAAAACCCAAGGGCAGAATATAGAATATTTGACACAGTCCTGACCTCAGTATCTGAGGAAAGGGATTTAGGAGTAATTATTTCAGAAGACTTAAAGGTGGGAAGACAATGTAATAGGGCAGCACGAAATGCCAGCAGAATGCTTGGATGTATAGGGAGAGGTATAAGCAGTAGAAAGAGTGAAGTGCTTAAGCCGCTGTACAGAACACTGGTGAGACCTCACTTGGAGTATTGTGCGCAGTACTGGAGGCCATATCTCCAGAAGGATATAGATACTCTAGAGAGAGTTCAGAGAAGAGCTACTAAACTAGTACATGGATTGCAGGATAAAACTTACCAGGAAAGGTTAAAGGACCTTAACATGTATAGCTTGAAAGAAAGAAGAGACAGAGGGGATATGATAGAAACTTTTAAATACATAAAGGGAATCAACTCGGTAAAGGAGGAGAGCATATTTAAAAGAAGAAAAACTACAACAAGAGGACACAGTTTTAAATTAGAGGGGCAAAGGTTTAAAAGTAATATAAGGAAGTATTACTTTACTGAGAGAGTAGTGGATGCATGGAATAGCCTTCCTGCAGAAGTGGTAGCTGCAAATACAGTGAAGGGGTTTAAGCGTGCATGGGATAGGCATATGGCTATCCTTCATATAAGATAGGGCCAGGGGCTATCCATAGTATTCAGATATATTGGGCAGACTAGATGGGCCAAATGGTTCTTATCTGCCGACACATTCTATGTTTCTATGTAGTCGTGGTGGCAGTGGGAGGGGCGCGCAACAATGTTTCCTGATGTTAAATCCCCAAGCCGCATTCTTTTCTGCCTCTGCAGGCCCTGCTAGGCTGAAATACACAGGCAGCCAATGGCAGTGCTGCCCTCTCCCTCCCAGCCAATAGCAGCTGAAGTGGGCGGGGGAAGATTCACTTGGCTGCCGACTGCCGAGGAACGCGTAGTGAAGCGAGTGGGAAGCATGGGCAGTACTTTCAGTTTGGCAAAACTGACAGATCGCCGCTGAACAAGCGGCGGCGGCAACCAGCGTTTTAAAGGGAAATCAGCGAGGGGGCAAGGAATAACCTAGGGGGGCAATTGTCCCCCTGTAGCGACGCCTATGCCAAACAAGAATGTCTGGGACTGGATGGGATGACAGATCTCCCATACCCAGAAGCCTACAACCACCTTGGCTGAACCATGGGTCCAAGCTGAAAGAACTTGAAATGACTTACCATAGGAGAATATCCAGCATCTGCTTCCCATGCCAAAGCAAAAATCTGTATTGCAGCAAGTGGAGCTGTCAATCAGTATTAAAGAGGTTGTGACACCTCAAACATTGGTGGTATATCAATTGGATATGCCACCAGTGTCACATAGGTGCAGCTCCCACCTCTGGAACTTTCACCTTTCTCTTTAACGGGGACCCTAAAATGAACAAGAGTGCACTGTGCAAGCGTGGAGTGCTCTCCATTCACTTCTATGGGATGTCAAAAAATACCCATTAACGCTCACTTGGCTATTTTCAGAAGTCCCATAGGGATGAATGAAGAGTGCACCACCCAAGCATTGCCACTGCTGCATTCTCTTCTATGAGACTGCCAGAAATATCTGACCCAGCACTGAGGTATATTCAGAACTCCCATAAAAAACACGCATTGCATGGTTGTTCAGAAGGTAGGACCTGCACCTATCTGACATTGGTAGAATATTCTAGCAATATACCACCAATTTCTGAGCTGAGACAACCCCTTTCATGTGACCCTGCCTGCTGCAGAACCCAAAAGAAATGGTGCATCATCTTTGTTGTGTGATCATTGACCAAGCACCACTAGTGATGAGCGGCAGGGGTCATATTCAAATTCGCAATATTTTGCGAATAATTTGTAGAATATTCGTTGAATATTCGCAAATTTAAATATTCGTTATATTCTACAATTTTTTTACTCGAAAATGTTCGGCAAGGTAATGATCGCGTAATATGCAAAAATGCGAATTTTCGTAATGCTAATTTTTATTGCAAATTTTCAATTGCCGATTAAAAGCATGATTCCTCCCTGCTTCTTGCTTGTGGGCCAATGAGTCATTGGCCCACAAGCAACTTAAGCAGGGAGGAATTATGACTTCAAATGGAAAAAAAATGACAAATATTCTAAAAAACTAATATATAGCACTATATAAAATATATTAGTTTTTTCGAATATTCGGAATATTCTAAAACAAGAATATATAGCAATATAGCAAATATTCGGAAAAAAAAACTAATATAGAGGAATTTTGCTAATATAGTGCCATAATCTTTTTTTTTTAATAGTTGAACTTCAGATGAGAAAAAAATTACAACTATTAGACAAAGAAGATTATAGCACTATATTAGCTAAATTGCTCTATATTCATTTTATTATCAAATATTCGTTATATTGCTATATATTCTTGTTTTAGAATATTACGAATATTCGAAAAACGAATATATTCGATATAGTGCTATATATTCGGTTTTTAGAATATTCGTCATTTTTCCCATCTAAAGTCATGATTCCTCCCTGCTTAAGTTGCTTGTGGGCCAACTCATTGGCCCACAAGCAAGAAGTAGGGAGGAATCATGTTTTTACTCGGCAATTGAAAATTCGCATTACGAAAATTCGCGATCAACACTACTCCTAAAGTCAAAGCAAATTGCAAGGTTAGAAATCCACCTTCAGGGCCTGCACCAACTTGTTGCATCCAGAGCGGCGCCAACGCCCCTGGAAAAAGGTGATCCCCCAAAGGACTCAGATGTCCCTGAGCCTGTAGTCAGGGTTCCTGTCCCTGCTAGCTGGGCGACCCCTGTAACTGCGCCCGCTGTCGCGGCACCGGAGAGACTCTATTATTCGAGGTGTCGGGTCTGTCGCTTGCCGTCAGCGTCACCCCGACCCATGGAGCCTCCTGTAGCATTTACCTCCAGACCCATGGGGCCTATACCTGTGACAGGCCCATTTATGTTGCAACTACCAGCCAATACTGTTTTGTGGGCCCAGCCATACTTGGATCCTCGTTATAGGCCAAGACTTCAAGCGGAGTCAGGGTATACCACTGATGACCATAGTGGATTTGACACATACCTGTGAGTAGGCCTGCCAGGCCATATTTGATTTTGCTGGAGGACCCTTAGAACAGTGAACTTAACTGTTTCAGGACAGGAGTCCTTTGTTTTGGCACCATTGAGCTGCTGCCAGTTCTCCCACGGCCCAGTGGTAGTTAAAAACCACTGAGCGTACTAATGCTCTAATGCCATCCCGTTTACAGGACCTCCTGCCTGCTTCAAGTATCAAAGCCCAGTTGTGCCTGTTGTTGGTTTTGCACTATAACCCTTTTAACCCCCTTTTCAGGTTGAATAGGGACATTGCAGCACTAATATGTGGACTTTTTGTGCTGTGACTTTTATGTGCAATATTAAAACTTTAAAGAAATGTGCCCAAAGATGTCCCCAACGTCTGAGGGCCTCTGAGATGCTATTTTATGGGACTATTTTATTATTACTAAGGACTATCCTGGGTATCCTTGATACGCTGTACCAGGTCAGCACCCCTGTTCCCTATACTATCCTGAGTGAAGAGAACGACGCCCCTTTTCACTGGACTTGTTCCTTTGCCAGCGGAGCTGCCTGATGTTTGTATTGCAATAGTAGATGTGTGTGCCTGCTTTGCATTTGATTTTTGTCTTTCAGGTTGCAGTCTCCAGCTGGGCGGGCCCCTTGTGTTGCGCCGAGGACAGGCAACGTTAAAGCAAGGGTGTATGTAGTGTCCCACTAGGTAAATGTGGGCACTACACAAGGGTCAATTGGGCCACGTTGTTCTCCACCTCCTGTGGAACAGGGCCATTGTATTTTATATGTCATTTTAAGGTATAATGTCATTTTATTCATGTTATCTATGTGTATTTCCTGGTTACCAGACCTATTAGGGGTGTAATATTTCCTCCTAGACAGTAGAGGGAGCTAGGGGGCCCCTAGAATATATAACCATGTCTAGACCAGAGAGTTGGGTTCAGTCAGAGTTGTGGATTCCTGAAGTCAGTGGGCACCCTAGGCAGAGGGTAACTGGGATCCAGCCTCTGATATGCAGCTAGATAGCCCAGGCTTCTAGTTGCCACCGGGAGAAGAGCTTGCCTCCTGAGAGAAACAAGTACCCATAGCAGAGCAAAGCAGAGCAAAGCAGAGCCAGTATTCCAGCCAAAAACAGAGAGAGCTGAAGGGCAGAAGGATTTATTCAAAAGCAAGGATATATACCTGAGGAAGTTTCCCTAACCAAGGATAAAGCGAACAATAGGGCATACAGGCCTTGGGATAAAGACAGACAGGATTTCTGAGGAAAAGTGCAGCCTGATCTGTAAGTGTGTTAACCCTCTGTGTATCTTGCAAGAACATTGTACCTGCCAATTGCTATTAAGCCTGCTTGTGATTGCTGCTGTCATATGGAACTGAACAAAGGACTGTAAATAAGTTAACTGTTTCCAGTAAAAGGAAGTTTTGGTTCACCACAACATCGTGTTCTTCAATTATTCCTATTGTCAATCAGTGTGCCACCGTTACCAGCACTGGCGTCACGAACTTAAAGGGACCTTGCCACCGGCACATTAAACCTGCAACACCCAGGGCACCTCACCTACCACCAGCCTGGTCCCTATATACAGAGAGTGCTCCAGAGGACTTCTGTGCCAGCCTCTCCATCACTGCTGTACGCCTGCCCAGGGTCTTTCATAAACAGTGAGTAACAAAGAGCAACCCTCGATTGCCTAGTAACCGTGACCTCACTATCGCAATACCCTGCAGGGCTGCGTACTGCAAATGATCGTTACAAACATGCTGCTGGCTACTCTGAGGTACTGCTGCCGGCTTAGGATGTTTTTTTGGAGGTGACACAGGTTCCCTTTAATGTAAGGCCTGGCTTGCACGAGATTTTAGAGAAAAAATGCCTAATGTCAGGAGGAGGGAGAGATATCAATCAGTACCAAGGGGGAAGAACAGGGCTCGGATAGGTGAGAAGGGCCTGGGCTCTTGCCATGCTATAGACTTCCCTTGTAGCAGTGCTACCCTCTCCCTCCCAGCCAATAGCAGCTGAAGTGGGCGGGGGAAGATTCACTTGGCTGCCGCCTGCTGAGGAACGCGTAGTGAAGCGAGTGGGAAGCATGGTCAGTACTTTCAGTTTGGCAAAACTGACAGATCGCCGCTGAACAAGCGGTGGCGGCAACCAGCGTTTTAAAGGGAAATCAGCGAGGGGGCAAGGAATAACCTAGGGGGGCAATTGCCCCCCTGTAGCGACGCCTATGCCAAACAAGAATGTCTGTGACTGGATGGGATGACAGATCTCCCATACCCAGAAGCCTACAACCACCTTGGCTGAACCATGGGTCCAAGCTGAAAGAACTTGAAATGACTTACCATAGGAGAATATCCAGCATCTGCTTCCCATGCCAAAGCAAAAATCTGTATTGCAGCAAGTGGAGCTGTCAATCAGTATTAAAGAGGTTGTGACACCTCAAACATTGGTGGTATATCAATTGGATATGCCACCAGTGTCACATAGGTGCAGCTCCCACCTCTGGAACTTGCACCTTTCTCTTTAACGGGGACCCTAAAATGAACAAGAGTGCACTGTGCAAGCGTGGAGTGCTCTCCATTCACTTCTATGGGATGTCAAAAAATACCCATTAACGCTCACTTGGCTATTTTCAGAAGTCCCATAGGGATGAATGAAGAGTGCACCACCCAAGCATTGCCACTGCTGCATTCTCTTCTATGAGACTGCCAGAAATATCTGACCCAGCACTGAGGTATATTCAGAACTCCCATAAAAAACACGCATTGCATGGTTGTTCAGAAGGTAGGACCTGCACCTATCTGACATTGGTAGAATATTCTAGCAATATACCACCAATGTCTGAGCTGAGACAACCCCTTTCATGTGACCCTGCCTGCTGCAGAACCCAAAAGAAATGGTGCATCACCTTTGTTGTGTGATCATTGACCAAGCACCACTAGTGATGAGCGGCAGGGGTCATATTCAAATTCGCAATATTTTGAGAATATTTTGTAGAATATTCGTTGAATATTCGCAAATTTTAATATTCGTTATATTCTACAATTTTTTTACTCGAAAATGTTCGGCCCAACTCATTGGCCCACAAGCAAGAAGTAGGGAGGAATCATGTTTTTACTCGGCAATTGAAAATTCGCATTACGAAAATTCGCGATCAACACTACTCCTAAAGTCAAAGATACTGCAGCCTTCTCATTGGCCCACAAGCAAGAAGCAGGGAGGGATCATGTGTACTGATTAAAAAAAAATCTTGAATATTCGAAATTCCGAATATATATCACTATATTCTAAATATTTGCGAATTCTCAAAGTGCCTATATTCGCGATAAAAATTCGCAATTCGAATATTCGTGATCAACACTAAGCACCACTAGCAGTAGAGTTGATCGAGCATGCTCGGCCGAACACCAGTTCAGCTGAAGCATCGTGATGCTCAGCACATGCGGTATTCGGCTGAATACCGCATGTGCTCGAGCGCAATGCTCAAGTCTCCTCCCCACACGTTTGTCGGCCGCTACACAGCCAATAAACGTGCAGGTATGTACTGCCCTTAACTGTAATGCCGTAGCAATGTTGGTTACTGGCATTACAGTGATTGACTAGCCGGAAAGCGAGAGCTGTGATTAAGAAGGGAAAGATAGTGTAGGGAGTGAATTTTTTTTTTGTACGATTTTTTAAACTTGTCAGAGACCCAAAAGTCCTTTTAAGGACTATTGTTGTGTGTGGCAGCAGCAATATATATTTTTAGCGGAACCTGCGCTAAATTGCTAAAACTTTACAGACCCAAAAGTCCTTTTAAGGACTGTTGTGTGTGGCAGCAATATCTATTTTTAGCGCATCCTGCGATAAAGAGCGTGCAATAGTTAGGTCGCTGCAGACAGCAACATTATCTGCGCTACATCTCCTGTGTAACGTGTGCACATCCCAAAAATATCTGTGACATCCAGTGTACTTTTTCCGTAGACGGTGTCCGCTGCGGACAGTGACATTAGCTGCGCTACATCTCCTGTGTAATGTGTGCACATCCAAAAAATATCAGTGACATCCAGTGTACTTTTTCCGTAGACGGTGTCCGCTGTGGACAGTGACATTACCTGGGGTACATCTCCTGTGTAATGTTTCCACATCCCAAATACCTGTGACATTTCCTGTAATTTTTTATTAGCCGCTGCTGACATCAGCAACATTATCTGTGGAATTTCTCCTGTGTAACGTTTCCACATCCAAAATACCTGTGACATTCCACAGATAATGTTGCTGATGTCAGCAGCGGCTAATAAAAAATTACAGGGAATTTCTCCTGTGTAACGTTTCCACATCCAAAATACCTGTGACATTCCCTGTAATTTTTTATTAGCCGCTGGTGACATCAGCGACATTATCTGCGGTATATCTACTGTGTGACGTTTCCACATCCCAAATACCTGTGACATTCCCTGTAATTTTATATTAGCCGCTGCTGACATCAGCAACATTGTCTGCGGTATATCTCATGTGTGACGATTCCACATCCCAAATACCTTTTTTTATTTTTTTGCGCATACACTTAGAAATCCTATGCTACTGTACGTGTGACATACTTTCAAGCATATATAACATTTAATATTAAGAAGGTGAGCAGTAAGGGACAGGGAAGTGGCCGTGATGCTGATGGTGCACACAGAGGCCATGGCCCTGGGCACGTTGAAACTGTGCCTGCTGCCAGAGCACAAGAAAAATAATTATCCACGATACCTAGCTTCATGTCCCAGTTTGCAGGGCGGCACAGGACAACGCTCTCGAAGTCAGACCAGTGCGACTAGGTGGTTGTTTGGATTGCAGCAGATAATGCTTCCAGTCGGTTAAGCACCACCCTGTCTTCCACAAAGTCCAGTCTCAGTAGCCAAGAGTCTGGTCAACACAATCATCACCCTGATCCTCCTTTCTCCCACCATGGAGAGTCTGGGCAAACAAGTGATCCCACAATTGGATATTTCGAGGAACTCTTTTCAGTGCCATTCCTTGATTTGGGCCTTTCGACAAGCCTGCTTGAAAAGGGACATGAGATCTTGTGGCCTGATTCCCAAACTCTTGAGCATCCACAGTCACAAGAAGATGGCAATTAGTGTTTCACGAGGTGGATGATGATGATGATGAGACACAGTTGCCAATAAGTGAGGTTGTTGTTAGGTCAAGTCAGGAGGATGAGCAGAGTGAGGAAGTGGAAGAGGAGGTGATGGACGATGAAGTCACTGACCCAACCTGGGAAGGTGGCAAGCCGAGCGAGGAAAGCAGTACAGAGGGAGAGGGATCCGCAGCACCACAACAGGCTGAAAGAGGCAGTAGTGTGGCAAAAGGGAGAAAGCGGGCGATACCAAACAGGCCCACAACTGTTCCCCGGAGCACACCCTTGCGGAAATCTCCCTTGCCAAGGGGTAGGTGTTCTGCAGTCTGGGGCTTTTTTGACGAAAGTGCGGACGACAAAAGAATTGTAATTTGCAACCTGTGCCATACAAAAATGAGCAGGGGCGTAAACACTAGCAACCTCACCACCACCAGTATGATCCGCCACATGGCATCAAAGCACCGTAATAGGTGGGCTGAACGCCTGGGTCCACAATCTGTGTTTGCGGGTCACACTGCCTTCTCTTCCCCTGTGTTATGTGCTGGCCAATCACCTATCAAAGGCGCAGGCCTGGATGCCTCCCGCCCTTCACGTGGACCTTCGCAAGCACCATCAGCGACCACATTCACTTCAGTGTCCCAGCGCAGCGTACAAATGTCCTTACTCCAGGCATTTGAACACAAGCGCAAATACCCAGCCACCTACCCACAGGCCATAGCACTAAATGCGCAATTTTCTAAATTACTGGCCCTGGAAATGTTGCCATTTAGGCTTATGGACACTGAAGCCTTCCGCAGCCTGATGTCGGCGGCCGTCCCTCGTTACGCAGTCCCCAGCCGCACTATTTTTCATGATGTGCCTTGCCCAGCTTACACCAGCATGTGTCCCGTAACATCACCCGTGCCCTGACCAAAGCAGTTACTGGCACATGGACACATGGACAAGTGCTTTCGGGCAGGGATGCTACATTTCACTGATAGCACACTGGGTGAACGTTGTGGAGGCCGGGAGGGAGTCGTACCCTGGGATGGCACAGGTACTAGCGACGCCAAGGATTGCGGGCCCAAATTCTATCAGGGTTTCCGCCACCACCTACATTAGTGCCTCCAACCCCCACTTTTCCTCCGCCGCCTCCTCCTCCACTTCCACCTCAGAATTATCAATTTTGCAGCACCAGTCAGCCATCAGTCGGTAGCTGGAAGCAGTGTAGCACTGCAGTGGGGAAGCGTCAACAGGCCGTGCTTAAGCTGATCTGCTTAGGTGACAAACAGCACACCGCCGCAGAGCTGTGGCAGGGGATAAGAGACCAGACTGAGCTGTGTCTCTCGTCACTCAACCTAGAACCAGGCAGGGTTGTGTCTGATAATGGCCGTAACTTGGTGGTGGCTTTGGAGCTCGGCAAGCTCACACACATCCCATGCCTAGCCCACGTTTTCAACTTAGTGGTTCAGCGGTTTCTCAAAACCTACCCCAATTTGCCTGAGCTACTGGGGAAGGTGTGCCGCATGTGAGCCCATTTCTGCAAGTCATCGACAGCTTCGCCGGTCTGTCAACACTAAGTGCTTACAATTGCCAGCTGACCGACTGTTGTGTGACGTGAGCACACGCTGGAACTCGATGTTCCACATGTTGGCCAGGCTTTGTGAGCTGCAGAGGGCAGTAGTGGAATACCAGCTGTAACATGGTCGTAGCCTTTCCTTTCAGCTTCCGCTCTTCACAAGCGAGGAGTGGGCATAGATGTCTGACCTCTGTGAGGTTTTAAGAAACTTTGAGGAATCAACACGGATGGTGAGCGGCGATAACCCTATTATCAGCGTCACCATCCCACTTCTGTGTCTACTCAAACGCTCGCTGCTCACAATTAAGGGCGACGCTTTACATGTGGAAGAGGTGGAAATGGGGGAAGACATTACACAGGGTGATAGCCAGACCACCCTCAGTTCGTCTTCTCAGCGCAAATTGGATGATGATGAGGAGCAGGAGACGGTTGCCTCCGCTACAGAGGGTAGTACCCATGGAATTTTTATTGCATCTGTTCAGCGTGGATGGGCAGAAGAGCAGGAAGAAGATGAGGAGATTTAGAATCATCCTCCTGATGACGACAGCGAAGTCTTGCCTGTTAGGACTCTGGCACATATTGCTGACTTTATGTTAGTCTGCCTTTCCCGTTTCCCACGCGTTTTATGCATTTTGGACAACACAGATTACTGGCTGTTCACCCTTCTCAACCCCTGCTACAAAGAGAACTTCACATCTCTCATTCCTGTGGTGGAGAGAACAAGCAAAATGGTGCAATGCCAGAAGGTCCTTGTGAAAAAATTGCTCCAAAAATTTCCAGCTGACAACGCTGTAGGCAGAGTACGCAGTTCCATGGGCAACCAAGGAGGGGAGACGAGGGGAACACACAGCAGTTCCAACAGAGGCAGGGCAACACTCCCTTAAGCCTGGGACAGTTTAATGACACCCCGCCAGCACCCTCACCCTGATGCGCGGCCTAGTGTCACAAGTAGGGAAAAATTGGTGAAGGAGTACGTAGCAGTACGTAGCAGACCATGTCAGCGTCCTAATGATCCCTCTGTGCCTTACAACTACTGGGTGTCCAAGCTGGACACGTGGCACGAACTGGTGCTCTACACCTTGGAGGTGTTGGCCTGCCCTGCCGCCAGCGTTTTGTCAAGCAGGTATTTATTGCTGCTGGGGGCATAATAACTGATGAGCGCATCCGCCTGTCAACTGAAAATGCTGACAGGTTGACTCTTATAAAAATGTACAAGGCCTGGATTGCCCCTGACTTCTCTACTCCACCAGAGGAAAGCGGCTGAACATAAAGGGACTTTAAATGTGTTTTTTATAATGTACTGAATACACTGTATTTTCATGCACCCCTTCAGCCACAAAAAAGGGTATATGGTTCAATCTTCCTTTTCTCGTCCTCCTCCTCTTCCATCATATCAACATGCTTATTAGTCTGCCCTTGCTTCTAATGTTGTAGAGGGTCAGCTCACCTGCAGGCCCTTGCATATAATGTTTTAGAGGGTCAGCTCACCAGCAGTCCCTCAACCATAATGTTTTACAGGGTCAGCTCACCAGCAGGCCCTCACCTACAATCTTTTAGAGGGTCAGCTCACCTGCAGGCTCTCGTATCTAATGTTTTTGTTGGTAAGCTCACCAGCAGGCCCTCAACCATAATGTTTTACAGGGTCAGCTCACCAGCAGGCCCTCATCTATAATCAATTTAGAGGGTCAGATAACCAGCAGGCCCTCACCTACAATCTTTTAGAGGGTCAGCTCACCTGCAGGCCCTTGCATGTAATGTTTTAGAGGGTCAGCTTACCAGCAGGCCCTCACCTACAATCTTTTAGAGGGTCAGCTCACCTGCAGGCCCTTGCATGTAATGTTTTACAGGGTCAGCTCACCAGCAGGCCCTCGCCCATAATTTTTTCAATGGTCAGCTCAGCAGCAGGCACTCGCCATAATATTTTCGATGCTCAGATCAGCAGCAGGCATTCGCCCCTAATGTTTTAGAGAGTCAGCTCTGCAACAGACCCTCACTCCTATTGTTTTAGATGGTCAGCTTAGCAGCAGGCCCTCACCAATAATGTTTTAGAGGGTCACCAGCAGGCCCTTGCTCCTAATGTTTTTGAGGGTCACCAGCAGGACATCAATCATAATTTTTCAAGAGTGTATGATGCCCTCCTTTATGTGTAATAAAGGGTGTATTGGAGTGCCGGTTCCTTGTAATCTATGGAAGCCCTTTCACTTAGTGCATAGGCTTTATGAGTGTAGGAGTCCCACTACCTGAACAATTGTACCACAATGTGAATGAGGACCTCCATTATGTGATATACAGGTTGTATCGGAGTGCCTCTTCCTTGTAATTTTTGGCAGCACTTGCACTTTATAGACAAGTAAATATACAGGAAAGAATGTTTCCTAACAATATTTCCTATAAAATCGATTTTATCTTCAGTTTTGTGCGTATTATTGTCAGTTTGTAAAAGTGGTGTACTACTCGGACAACATCGTTCCCAGCAGCATCCTGCTGAGTCCAAGATGCATCCAGACATCCTCTTCATGCTGTTCCCGAACCATTTCAGTGGTGTTTCCATCAATTTCTGACCTTCTCCCAAGAACCAGACACCGTCCTCTCTTCAGATCAGGGGGTGCCTGGTTTAATGCTCCGTTTCTCCCATTGACTTCCATTGCACTTTGGTGCTCGATTAACGCTAACTAGCAGCTTATACATTGTCTGTTTCTGGTGTTCTTTTTTCATTTTTCAGGTGTTCCGCGGTATGGCACCTCCTCAGCAGCCAACAGTCTGTTAGTGTATTATAATTAACATATTATTTATAGATCCCGGTGAACACTATAAAAATAATGGCAGTATACTATAGCTATTATTGTAAGCCCTTCCAAAATTTAGAAATTAATCATCTGTACCCCAAAATGGTGATTTTAAAAAATACAAAAAGTTCTTATAGTTATAGCTTTTAGGGTATGGTGTGAAATTAAAATAAAATTGCTGTGTCCTGAAATACCAAAATAGGCTGAGGATTTTTCAGCCTTTTAACACATTTTTGCTCCCTCCATTCCCTGCTTGTAAACTCCCGGCAAAGATGGGGGTCAGTGACATGTCTTCCAAGTTATTAGCTGCATTGGCGCTACATGACCTCCATCTGTGCTAGAAGTTTACAGTGGTGGACCAAAGAAGCCAGAAAAAAAATGGCGTAGAGCAGATAAGTATGCTTCCATCCACAGGTCTGTCGGGGATGGGGAGCCAAAATTTGTTAAAAAGCTGGAGAACCCCCTTAAGGGGTTATACCCTTTTGGCTTTGCAAATATACTTCTGTTACTAGACATCTGACACTGCTAAGCACACCCTACTAAATGTAAATGACACTTTGCTTAGAATGTCGTCTCATATTAACAATATCAGAAATTAAAAAGTAATAATAAAATTTTACGGGTTGTCTGTTTTTGTTTTGTTTTTAAGAAAGTGTCTTATACTTACAAATTCTCGGCTGCTCTGATTCTGACGCTTCCCGATTAACCCACTGGTCTTTACTTTCTGGTCCTTCTTAACACAGAAATGTTACCATTTTGCCAAATTACTTTTTGAGGTGGATCACCACTGTGGTCAGTGACTGGCTGAGACTTCACAATTCTCTGTGTCGAGAAGCACTACGAAGTAGAGACAGGCAAGGTCCCTGAGAAACGCTGGAACAGGAGGTGCAGGGGTTCATGTGAATAAGACTTCTTTTGTTTTTTAAGCCATTGTATACCCGAGTAACTGCAGCTTGTAAACTTGACAAATGGTACAAACAAATATTATGACATTGCACCTAGCATGCAAGCAGAGTCTCTCAGTTGCTACATGTAGTAAGACACATGAACACTACTGTATTTTCCAGGTTTAATTCCACAAAAGCAATGCAATCATCTGCCATAAACACAATCCCATCAGCATAAAAAAAATTGTGAGATCCTTACACTCATCTCTTATTGATCAAAAAGGAAATGGTGAGTATCAAACAGAATTAGCGCTCAGCTGGAGACAGCGCAAGTGTTGTAATATAGAAAATTGCCTGATGGATGCAGAAAATAGGATCTGCAGGACCACACAGTAGAATGCGAATTGATAAAATAATAACAAAAAAACAAAAGCACAAAGAGATGCAAAGATGCCCTTGTCTGTGCCATCCTACAATAGTCCTTTATTTTCCTAGCCTGGTATTTATGAGTACTGAACACAATCTATCCATGTGGAAAAGACAGGCAGCTTTTTTGACATTGCAGGTGTTTAGTTAACAGGGACATTTACACACCAGACGTGGCTTGTAGCTTTTTCATTCGCAAATACTGAGTACACTGAGCTTGACAGAGGCTGTTAGACGACTGTATTAATTATCTCCCCCTCCTGCTGTTTGCCATGAATTGGCTGGTTTAATATATCGGGTTCCCCACAGATCCAAAGTAATAACTTAAGATCATGAATTTCTTCCTTTTCCACTCAGCCCTGCTCTTACCATACAATTATTTCTAATAAACTAAGTGCAGATGTTTTGTATATTACCTACTTTCAACGCTTATATCTGACATATAAAGGATAAAACCTCATTAAAATGATAATTAAATGAACTCATTCGATGGCTAAATCCCAATTACAAGTGATAATTCTTTAGGCTTAAGTTAAAAACATCCCATGATTTATTATGATGGGGTAATGTGAAAAATTAAGGATACCCAGTGTAAAGCTTTTTATTGTTTTACATACAATATGTTCAATATTTGATCTTACTTCAAACAGTGTATAAGGAAAAAGGCGATTGCAATTGAACTGAGAAAACAACAAATTGACTTTGAAATAATTTATTATAGGGGTGCTCCAAGATTAGAAAAACATGGTTATTTTCTTCAGTAAATAGCATGTAAGAGGGTTGAAAAGAAGTACAACCCTGTGGGTTGCACCTAGCCTTTCTGCTGCCTAAGGCAAAAATTTAAACAGCGCCCCCCCCCCCCATGCCAATTCCTTAACCTAATCCCTTCCCTCCAGTCCTACTGTTAAAGACATACTTGGAAAACATTACATACAGAGTTACAAAACCTAGAGGGTAATTCAGCGCCACATACCTCTTACATCCAGTGAAGTGTCCACTGATGTAGACGTTCTCTTTCTTTAACTTCTCCATTCAGACCAGACCACCATGATGATTTCTTTCAGCCATCTCTTTTCTCTGACAAACAGACATCTTAGTTTCCTACTTTTCCATCCTCCTCCCCACCTTCTGAACACCCCACCCTCTAATACTGTGCCCACTTTCCTTCATAATACTATACTGCAGAAACAGATAATCCCCCTGAAAATACTGTTACTACACAGATAGTTACCCTTCACAAATTATTGGCACACAGTGCCCTAAAAAGTAACTGTGGCCAGCAAATAGTGTCCCCGAAACTTATAGTGTCGTAAACATAGTGTCCTCCAAAAATAATTGTGTTAAGCTGATACTGTGCCAGGGTGGCCCCCAAAGTAACAGTCCTCCCAAAAGTCCCACCAATATTCTCTGTGTTAACAGTGCACCCAATAGTAATAATGTCCCTCATTTTGCCCCAGAAGTAATAATGCCCCCATAGTTCCCCCAGTAGTAATAATTCCCCCCATAATGTGTGCCAGTACAAACAAATGACCGCTTATAATGTGTGGCAGTACAAAAATACCACCTTATGTGTGCAAATAGAAAAAATGCTCCATTATAACGTGCCTGTACAAAAAAAAAACTTTTAGTGCCTCCTTTAGAATAAATATCCCCATATTGGCCACCTTAGAATGTGTCCAAATATTGCCCTCTTATGTTCCATTACAAAAAATGTTCCCTTATAAAGAGTGTCAATACAAAAAACTACCCCCTTTTAGTGCCCCCAGGAGAACGGATGTTCACATAGTGTCCCCCTTATAATGTGTGCCAGTACAAAAATGCTCATTTTTACAGCCGCAAAGTCTACATAGTGCTTTCTCCAATTACAAATAATGACTACCATTGTGGCCCAATAAAAATAATAAACTGCTGTTAGTGATGCAGTGCAAGACACAGACCTCTTCTAGTCTGTGCCCTGGGATCAATGTAGCCCGGCTCAGACAGTGCGATAATGATGACACCAGCCTCTGAAAGGCTACAGGACTAAAGCCTATTAGAGGAAATGGTGGGCCAGCGAGACATCGCTCCTGTGCCCCTTCACGGCATTCAACTGTATTGCTGTCCTGAGTACAGCGATACAGTTGAATATGTAGAGATGATTATTTCCACAATGAAAGCTCTCATTGCCCATTGGCCCTTCCGCTCCCACCCTCTTGCCCCTACCTGGTGCTTTCCAACTCCCAAAAAAAAAAACATGACCCAAACGTGTTTACACCTGGATGCCCACGGATCTGTACTCCTGTAGTTCTATTAATCACTTTTGAGGATGCTGGCATACTTCTATAGCAGACATCCTTCTTTTTTGTTTGCAGTGTTGCACATAGGAAGTAGTGCCATCCTCGTTGTACAGGTCAGACATGCATGTGGTAAACCAGCTGCTTTCAATGAAGAATAAGTTCTTTGGCTCTATGTACACCACAATACTGAATGTGCAGCCAGGCAACCTACAGACTTTGGGGGACATCATAACAGGACATTTTTTTATTGCAAGTGACCAAATTACGGTGTTTTTACTGTGTTTCCTCCATGGAACGCTGCTCCCATTGCCTCAGAATAACAGAGGAGCTATAAGAGGAGTGACAGTGTTGGCAGTACATGAGAGAAAGGACTGGGAGTTGAAAGCACCCCAGAGGAGAAACAAAGACCTTCTGGGAACTGACTGTTGTATGGCACCAATGTGAGACAGGGGGTAAGAATACAAGTAGAAGGAAGAAAAACTCATTGAAGGAAACCCCTTTATTGTCTGAAGATCATTCACATGGGTAGATAAATTGTTTGTAACAACTGCAGTGATATGTCAATATTAGTGTTGATCGAGCACCAAAGTGCTCGGGTCGAACACCTCGGGATGCTCGGGTGCTCTACCGAGCACCCGAGCACAATGGAAGTCAATGGGAGAACCCGAGCATTAAACCAAGCACCCCCTGCGCTAAAGAGGGGAGGGTGTCTGGTTCATAGGAAAAGGTCAGAAATTGATGGAAACTCCACCGAAATGGTTCGAGAACAGCATGGGGAAGATGTCTGGGTGCATCTTGGACTCCCAGGTCGCTGCTGTGAACGATGTTGTCCGAGTAGTTTGCCACTTTTACAGACTGACAATAATATGCACAAAACCAAAGATAAAATAGATTTTTAGAGGAAATATTGTTAGGAAACATTCTTTCCTGTATATTTACTTGTATATAAAGTGCAAGTGCTGCCAAAAATTACAAGGAAGAGGCACTCCGATACAACCTGTATATCACATAATAGAGGTCATCATTCACATTGTGGTACAATTGTTCAGGTAGTGGGACTCCTACACTCATAAAGCCTATGCACTAAGTGAAAGGGCTTTCAAAAATTACAAAGAACCGGCACTCCAATACACCCTTTATTACACATAAAGAAGGGCATCATACACCCTTGAAAAATTATGATTCATTGCCTGCTGGTGACCCTCAAAAACATTAGGAGCAAGGGCCTGATGGTGACCCTCTAAAACTTTACGGCCAAGGGCCTGCTGCTGAGTTGACCAGCTAAAACATTAGGAGTGAGGGTCTGCTGCAGAGCTGACTCTCTAAAACATTAGGGGCGAGTGCCTGCTGCTGATTTGAGCATCGAAAAAATTATGGGCGAGTGCCTGCTACTGAGCTGACCATAGAAAAAATTATGGGCGAGTGCCTGCTGCTTAGCTAACCATTTAAAATATTATGGGCGAGGGCCTGCTGGTTTGCTGACCCTGTTAAACATTATGGTTGAGGGCCTGCTGGTGAGCTGACCCTCAAAAAAATTATATGTGAGGGCCTGCTGGCGAGCTGACCATCTAAAAGATTGTAGGTGAGGGCCTGTTGGTGCGCTGACCCTGTAAAACATTATGGTTGAGGGCCTGCTGGTGAGCTGACCCTCTAAAAGATTGTACTTGAGGGCCTGCTGGTGAGCTGATATATAATTTCATTGTGTAATACTGTTGAGAGGGCCCTGACAAAATCTTTTAGTCCTCCTCCTCCTCGATGGGCGGGCAAGAGACTCGAGCATTGCGCTCGAGCACATGTGGTATTCGGCCAAATACCGCCATGTGCCGAGCATCAAGATGCTCGAGCCGAACTGGTGTTTGGCCGAGCATGCTCGATCAACACTAGTCAATATACCTTTTCCTCACTTTTCAACACAAATGTTATGTTTTTTGTTTTAAAGGGAGTCAATGGCAAATTGCGCAACTGTATAGGCATATTGGGGTATAATGAAACGCAATGTGAACCCAACCTTTAAAATTTAATGTAGACTGCAGCTGTTATTACATGTGAAAAATGATTTACCAAATGAAAGTTTATACTATTGCATTACTAACCTCAAGCCCAAAGCATAAGAGTTTAAAAACCTAAATGATATGTTTGTATAATAAACAATTTATATTTTTTGAGTAGAGAACAAATAAAAAAAGATGGCAGCCCTTGGTTTCTCATACCTAAAAGGTGGTCGACCAGTTGAAAGAGTGCCACATGATGGACCCCATCGTGTCTGGCATTTTACCAGAAAAAAAATAGCACAGCATTCTGGCAGATTGTGAACAGACATTCTAACATTTGTCCAACTTGAGCCTGCCAACAAATCAGAGGGGTTGCACACACCTTTTCTCTAAGTGAAGGAAAGCCTACCTATAGCTCTTAAAATTATCAGATGGGTCACAGTTTGCACTATTTCGGCCAAAAAGCTCAGTCATTGTGAGCAGCTATCCTGCAAAATCAGCCATCAGTACCTGCAACTCATGCTAGACACATTATACCTGGCAGGTAATGTGGTCCCCTAAGTCTATGCTTTTGTCTAGACTTCATAATTACAGCATTTCCAGATAATTACACACATTGATGTGCAGTAAAAAAAAAAAACAGTCACTTGTGGATTCAATGATTTTTGTATAATTAGCTCCTTAACCCACAGTAAAAGTGAGACCAAGCGATAAAAATAAAAATAAAACATGCACAATGAAAAAATCCAGTGTGTACAGTTATGTGGATACATTGAGATCATTACATTTCTAACTAATTACCCACAATATTAAGAACTATTGAAGCAACAAGACTTGGTAATGCAAGGCTGGGACTACACAGCGATATGTGCCGCTCAGCATGAAGATCATGATGTTGCATTGAAATATTGCATCTAATGATTGTCAATGAGGTTGACATGTGGCTGGAGAGAAGTAGGTGAAATCGCTTATCGGTCTTTTGGCTAAGATCAAGTCTAGTATCTGTTCTTATCTGTCCAGAGGGAGATCCCGTAGTGCCAAACCTCTGAGATGTTGAGGAGAACGGAGAACCACATAGTAACCCTAGGTTGTACGGCATGGGCCATTAGTGCCCTATGCTAGGTGACCAAGGGCTCTGCAGGATCGAAGCCAGGGGCCGGGTTGTAATGAAAGCCCAAGGTGCAGAAGTGCCCCAAGAGTGGTGACCATGGGGTGCCTGAACTCACTGCGGGTGGAAGCCCACTGGGTGACGGCACATTTGCATGCACTTTCCTTTCACACATTTGAGCGCACGCAGCTCTCTTTGCTCGGCTTCAGCCCATAAAAGCTGAGGAAATTTTAATAATTCAGGTCGACTGTCCGGGCCATAATGGTACACATTCACTTTATTTATTTTTTATGTCACTGTGTGTTCACTATCCAAATGTGTTTTGTCACTAGGATTTTCAGGGTTGCTGCGCCCTTATGGGTTCTCATTGCTCATGCAAAGTACATCTTAAGAAACTGACCCTAATGACAAATCATTGCTTCTGCTGGAGCTGTGGGGCACATTATTGTGTTAGATCCTGGACCCCCCAGGGTATCTGCCATATGTCCATTTACAGAACGATATCACTGACATAATAACTTATTTTGCCTCAGTGCTTAGCAACGTTTGACACATATTTGCATGGATGTGTGAGAACAGGGTTATATTTGTCAGGTTTGTTTAGTACTTTATTGGTGCTTTATTGGTATTGTATGGTACTATTTTTTGTATTTAAAATAGCATAAAAAGTACAGTGCATTGACTAAATGGAGGGCATTTAGTCTCATCATTCAGCTTTAAAGGCTATGTACACCTTTGGAGGCATTTATTTTTTATTATTGCATTGTACTTATTTTGAGCTAAAAATCATTTTTTTCATTTGGTCTTTATTAAAAATATGGAACCCTTTTTTTCTGTACAGAGCTGAGATGCTGTAGTAACAGCCTTTGGATTTTCTCTCTTGTTGGGGAGCTGACAGGCTCCTTATCTCTGACCTTATAAACACTCATTATAGCTCAATTCTTATCTTACTAATAAGAATGTGGCTTAAATAAGTGTTGATGACCTCTTAGGCCTCTTTCACACTTGCGTTGTTGGGATCCGGCATGCACTTCCGTTGCCGGAGGTGCCCGCCGGATCCGGAAAAACGCAAGTGTACTGAAAGCATTTGAAGACGGAACCGTCTTCCAAATGCTTTCAGTGTTACTATGGCACCCAGGACGCTATTAAAGTCCTGGTTGCCATAGTAGGAGCGGGGAGCGGGGGAGCGGTATACTTACAGTCCGTGCGGCTCCCGGGGCGCTCCAGAATGACGTCAGAGGACGTGGTCCATGCGATCATGTGATCCATGCGCTTGGGGCGCACTGACGTCACTCTGGAGCGCCCGGGGAGCCACACGGACGGTAAGTACACTGCTCCCCCGCTCCCCACTGCACTTTACCATGGCTGCCAGGACTTTAGCGTCCCGGCAGCCATGGTAACCACTCTGAAAAAGCTAAATGTCGGGTCCGGCAATGCGCCGAAACGACGTTTAGCTTAAGGCCGGATCCGGATCAATGCCTTCCAATGGGCATTAATTCCGGATCCGGCCTTGCGGCAAGTGTTCCGGATTTTTGGCCGGAGCAAAAAGCGCAGCATGCTGCGGTATTTTCTCCGGCCAAAAAACGTTCCGTTCCGGAACTGAAGACATCCTGATGCATCCTGAATGGATTTCTCTCCATTCAGAATGCATTAGGATAATCCTGATCAGGATTCTTCCGGCATAGAGCCCCGACGACGGAACTCTATGCCGGAAGACAATAACGCAGGTGTGAAAGAGCCCTTAGTAATTTATAGATTGTTTATTAGATGACCGGCACAGAGTGAAGTGAAAGTACCAGTCTCACAGTTGTGTCAGAACAGCCAAATATTTTTAATAAAGGCCAACTGAAAATATGATTTTTAGCCAAAATGAGTAAAATGCAATCATAAACAAAAATTGTGTTCTAAAGTGTACATAGGCTTTAAATACGGCCCTGTATATGAGGTAGGACAGTATGAATTAATAAATTCTCTGTAGGTGTTAGCACTGTATAAATACATCATATATACATTATATATACTACACTGCCTGTCCAAGCCTTTAGCTTTGATTACGGCATGCATTCGCTGTGGCATTGTTTCGATAAGCTTCTGCAATGTCACAAGATTTATTTCCATCCAGTGTTGCATTAATTTTTCACCATTGATGATGGTAGAGTCTGACTGCTGCGCAAAGCCTTCTCCAGCACATCCCAAATATTCTCAATGGGGTTAAGGTCTGGCCAATCCATGTGTGAAAATGATGTCTCATGCTCCCTGAACCACTCTTTCACAATTTGAGCCCGATGAATTCTGGCATTGTCATCTTGGAATATGCCCGTGCCATCGGGGAAGAACAAATCCATTGATGGAATAACCTGGTCATTCAGTATGTTCAGGTAGTCTCTGACCTCATTCTTGGAGCACATACTGTTGCTGAACCTAGACCTGACCAACTGCAGCAACCCCAGATCATAGCACTGCCCCCACAGGCTTGTACAGTAGGCACTAGGCATGATGGGTGCATCACTTCATCTGCCTCTCTTCTTACCCTGATGCGCCCATCACTCTGGAACAGGGTAAATCTGGACTCATCAGACCACATGACCTTCTTCCATTGCTCCAGAGTCCAGAATTTTTATGCTCCCTAGCAAATTGAAGCCTTTTTTTCTGGTTTGCCTCACTGATTAGTGGTTTTCTTATGGCTACACAGCTGTTCAGTCCCAATCCCTTGAGTTCCCTTTGCATTGTGCGTGTGGAAATGCTCTTACTTTCACTATTAAACATAGCCCTGAGTTCTACTGTTGTTTTTTCTTCGATTTGATTTCACCAAACGTTTAAGTGTTCTCCGATCACGATCATTCAGGATTTTTTTCCTGCCACATTTCTTCCTCGAATACGATGGGTCCCCACTATCCTTCCAGTTTTTAATAATGCGTTGGACTGTTCTTAACCCAATTTTAGTAGTTTCTTCAATCTCCTTAGATGTTTTCTCTGCTTGATGCATGCCAATGATTTGACCCTTCTCAAACAGACTATTTAACATCTTTTCCACGACCACGAGATGTCTTTCGACATGGTTGTTTAAGAAATGAGAAGCAACTCATTTCACCAGTTGGGGTTAAATAACTTATTGCCAGCTGAAAGCTAATCGCCCATGCAGTAATTATCCAATAGGAGGCTCATAACTATTTGCTTAGTTAAATCCAGGTGGCGACTTTTCTTTTGGACAGGCAGTGTATATACTATGTATACAATATATGGCTCAATATAAAATATACTATAAACATTTTATGTACAAGATAGCTCAATATAAATGTGTATACTTTTTCTACCAATTCACAGGGGAAAGAAATATTTCTAAATGTGGCTATGACCCTGTACTGAGTCATCTACACGGGATCATCTTGACAACATAACAGTTTGGATTCCTGAACAATGTGAGTGACTTTTCTTTCACTTCCCAAATATGCATATAAATATACTTTGCTTCCTACTGTTACTAAATTTATCCTGTTACTAGTACAAGTGAGAAGTAATGAGTTATCACAGATTGCTCGGCTGAATATTAACACTTACACAATATGTTATGTTTGGCTGTTCCCATCACAATCACTTTAATCACTGCCCAGTCACTAATAAGGCAAAAATAGCAATTGATTTGTCTGGCACTGTGAAGATAAGTAGGTGCACTGTGGTAGGGCAGCACCCCCATCAATTTTGATTTGGAAAAACCATGGATCTATATAGTAAGTCAGCAGATACTTTTTATTGATCCAGCAAAAGTATATTGGAGATAGCCCACATAGTCGTAGCGGTTGACGTTATGGTCCCTCCCAGACCATGATCATGGCCCCCTGTGGGATAGGCAAAATCATGTAGTAGCTGGATGGATCAATGAAAAGAACCTTCTTCAAAAAAATAAGATCTTCCTAAACTGACTTGATTTGGAGTGCAATGGTTTCCTTCAATTCATAATTGGGGAAGACGGACAGCTAACCATTTCCTAGTGCCCTGAAAATAAGATCTGGTCAAAGGGGGGAGGGGGGGGGGGGGTTGGTATTATCATTTACTGCAATGTTATAAAGCTAGTGTGATAGATAAAATAACATTAGTTGTAGGGTTTCTAATGATGTAAGCATTATACTCTTGGTGCATGTCACAGCTTATGAGCTTTGTCCTTCAAACTCTAAAAACATAAAAAATCTTACAATTAAAAAATGAAAATATTGCAAACAAAAATACAATGAGCAGATTTGTTATTTCCACAAACAATGCATGGACCTGTATGAAAACTAGTAAAGTCAACTGCAGGAATTGTCCACAAATACTTATAGTGGATTAAGATGGGCCGAGGAGCAGCAGATTGTCAGGAAGAAAGCGTTCCATCCTGACAGTCGGACGCTCGTTAAGTGAGGGTGAAGCTCTGCATTTACATGTAGCGATCACCTCCACAGTAAGCAGTCACGATTGCTCATCCTCACACAGCTGCATTGTTTCTGGGCAGCAGATTGCTGTTTAGACTGCACGATCTGCTGACCAGAAATGATATTTTACTTGCCTGCACTAACAATAGTTTCACCCGATGAACAAGCGTTTTGCTCACTCGTCGGATAATCAGCTGTACCTTTAGACGGGCAGAATGTCAGGAACGAGCAATTGCAGGAAGGATCATTCCTGAAAATCTGCCTGATTATTGCCCTGTCTAAATCCACCTTTAGATCAGTTGTTTGGTATATGCAGAGGTCACATCCCTCTGAGTCAAAACATCATCAATGGACCAGGAGACAGAGAATGGAGGGGGACCAGGCAGTGTTGGTACTGGAGTAACAGGGGATCTGTGAGGTTAGCACTGTTTTTTATGTGTGTACAACAACCACAGGAGTTTAAAGAGGACCTTTCACCGATTATTACACTATGAACTAACTATACAGACATGTAGAGCGGCGCCCGGGGATCTCACTGCACTTACTATTATCCCCGGGCCCCGCTCCGTTCTCCTGCTATGCCCTCCAGTATCTCCGTTCACTAAGTTATGGTAGGCGGAGTCTGCCCTTGTTCTTCTGTAGCACAGGCCAATCGCATTGCAGAGCTCACAGCCTGGGAGAAAATAACCTCCCAGGCTGTGAGCTCTGCGCTGCGATTGGCCAGCGCTACAGCAGAACAAGGGCAGACTCCGCCTACCATAACTTAGTGACTGGAATCTCCGCCTACTAAAACTTAGTGAGCGGAGATACCGGAGGGCATAACGGGAGAACGGAGCGGCGCCCAGGGATAATAGTAAGTGCAGTGAGATCCCCGGGCGCCGCTCTACATGTCTGTATAGTTAGTTCATAGTGTAATAATCGGTGAAAGGTCCTCTTTAAACCATATTTTTTCTGCCAACAAGCCCCTTTAAAGAATTCGGAATTATATTAGAAAATATATTTTTTATGATGGTTAAAAATAAAAGCAAACATTATTGAACACTGTCTGATACTGTTTATAGGGGAGCATTGGATTACCATAAATGGGGGTACACTGGCCAGCAATATAAAATGGGGGAGCAGAGTATAACTTTCTAAGGGAACACTGTCTGGCACTGTTTATTGGGGAGCATTGGATTACCATAAATGGGGGCAGTGTCTGGCACTATTTAATGGGTAACAGAAGTTGGCTGTTTGTAGGGTAACACTATTTATATTGAAGCACTGGATTGCTGCATATAGGGAGGCAGTGTCTAGCACTGTTTAAAGGGGGAGGGGCTGAGTATGACTTTTTTAAGAGAACATTGGTTGGTACTGTTTATAGGGGAGCATTGGATTACCATATATAGCGGGCAGTGTCTGGCACTGTTTAATAGGGAACAGAAGTTGGCTGTTTATAGGGTAACACTGACTAACACTGTTTATAGGGAAGCACTAGGTTACTGTATATAGGGGGCACTGGCTGACACTGTTTAGTGGGGGAACAGAGGATGATGATTTGTAGTGGAGACAGTATCTAACAATGTTTATAGGGGAGCACTGGATTACTGCATATAGGGGGCATTGGCTGGCACTGTTTAATGGGGAACAGAACAGATGATGATAATTTGTAGGGGGGACCCTGTCTATCACTGATTATAGAGGAGCACTGGATTACTGCATGTAAGGGGCATGGATTGGCACTGTTTAATGGTGCAACAGAGGATGATGATTTTTAGGGGGGGCACTGGCTGGCTCTGTTTAATGGAGGAATAGAAGATGAAAAAATGTAGAAGGGAGTCTGGATGACACTGTTCTTAGGGTAAACTCTGCACTGTTTCTCAAGCCACTGACCAACAATGCCATATGGTTATATTTGAGGGTAAATTGTATGATTAGACAAGTATGGTTTACAGATTAAATAGAGGAAAAAGGAGGACATGGTTAGTTTGGTAGTTCCAATATATGTTCCTGCACTCTGACCCAGTATCTTAGTAAATATAAGATGGATGTGTTTGTATTAGAGGTGAGGGAATTTTTGATCAGGTTCGATATTCTCAGGAAATTAGGCTTCTCTTGGAAAATTAGTAATGTTAAATATCCGCTGATCTCTGTTTTGTATATACTTAGTGAAACACTGAGGTTCAATAAAGTCTAAATCTCACTTTCCAAATGAATAGTTTGGTGATGTTTAGACAATAGATAGGACAATTATAAAGAGCAGTAACTGCTGTATGATCTTGCCCGGAGCATGACGGGTAGACTAATTTAATGGAGTTTGGACTTGGTTACTTTAATTATCCCTTTATAGACTTTTAATTAGTTAGAATTACATTCATTTAAACTGTTCTCATTCTGTAAGGCAGCTGTTCTCACTGTAAGAGTGTCTCTGAAGTAAAGCAACTGGCTATTATATCTGTTCAAAATACCAGAAGCCTGTTCAGGAGGTATGAAAGGAAAGATTTTTTTATTAATTGTAGAGGTTACTAAGCGGGTAGATGAGCATGGGGCTAAGACTTTGGATCCACTTTAAATAATAATTCCATAATACAGTCATGAGAAAAACAAAGTACATCCTTTTACGTTTCAGGAAAAAAAAAAACATCTGGTCCTTAGAAGGTCTTAATATTAAAGGGGTATTCTCATCTTAGACAATGGGAGCGGGAAGCGCTGTGGCTGGAGGACCCCAGATTTCCCGGGGTCCGTCCACCACCAAGCGCTAATCCCTGCCTCTCCCATAGAAGTGAATGGGAGTGTGCCGCACATGCGCAGCCCATGCTCCAATTCATTTCTATGGGGCAAACGGCTATAGCCGATCCAGCGCTCGGCTATTTTCGGCTGCCCCATAGAAATGAATAGAGGATGGCTGCGCATGCGCAGTGCGCTCTCCTTCACTTTCGGGGCCTCGGTCTCGATATAGGTGCGGGTCCCAGTGGTGGGAACCACACCTATAAGACAATGGGGGCATATCCTAGCGATATGCCCCCATCGTCTGAGATGAGAAAACCCCTTTAAGTAAATCCAACCTCAGATGAAAAAAACACATGACAAATCACACTGTGTCATTATTTATTTTACAAAATCTAATCCAAAATGCAGAAGCTGTGTGTGAGACATTAAAGGGGTTCTCGGGGAATTAATAAAATAACATTACTGAAAATACTTAAATATTACTTTATTATAAATATATTCCCAAATATTCATTAGTTATAACAACTCGTTTTGTCTAGGGAGCAATCATTAGGAGAAATAAAATGGCCGCTGTCATATTAGTACAAATAAAACTGATCCTAATTACACAAGAGGACAAGTTACTTCACAACACTGAGCTGAAGAGCTACCCCATCCTCCTCTCTGCTCTACTTGTCAGGGGTTATGGTCCTGAATACAGTTTAATATGATCTTCAGCTGAATCTCTGTAGGAATGGAGTTCATGAGGAGACATGAAGTACAGAGAGGAGGGGGTAATGAGCAGCAGCACTTGATTGCAGTCTCCATTACTACAGACCCACATTACCCCAGTCTGCCCTGTCCATCCTCTCTGTACTTCATGTCTCCTCATGAACTCTAGTCCTACAGAGATTCAGCTGAAGATCTTATCATCTGTATTCAGGATCATAATCCCTGACAAGCAGAGCAGAGAGGAGGATGAGGCAGCTCTTTACCTCAGTGTTGTGAAGTAACTTGTCCTCCTGTGTGATTAGGACAGGTTTTGTGTTTATCAATAGGACAGTGGCCATTTTAATTCTCCTAATGATTGCTCCTTAGACTAAATGAGCTGTTATAACTAATGAAAGGTATTTGTGAATATATTTATTATAAAATATTATTTAAGTATTTTAATTTTCTTAATTTATGGAGAACCCCTTTAAGTACACCCTGACTGTTTCTATAGAAATTAACACAGTAAGGCCTCATGCACACAACTGTTTTTTTTAAGGTCCGCAAAAACGGGGTCCGTAGGTCCGTGATCCGTGACCGTTTTTTCGTCCGTGGGTCTTCCTTGATTTTTGGAGGATCCACGGACATGAAAAAAAAGTCGTTTTGGTGTCCGCCTGGCCGTGCGGAGCCAAACGGATCTGTCCTGAATTACAATGCAAGTCAATGGGGACAGATCCGTTTGACGTTGACACAATATGGTGCAATTGCAAACGGATCTGTCTCCCATTAACTTTCAATGTAAAGTCAGGAGTCCCTTTTATACCATCGGATCAGAGTTTTCTCCAATCTGATGGTATATTTTAACTTGAAGCGACCCCATCACCATGGGAACACCTCTATGTTAGAATATACCATCGGATTTGATTTAGATCCGACAGTATATTCTAACACAGACGCGTTCCCATGGTGATGGGGACGCTTCAGGTTAGAATATACTAAAAGAACTGTGTACATGACTTCCCCCTGCTGCCTGGCAGGTGCTGCCAGGCAGCAGGGTGCAGACCCCCCCCCCCTCCCTGTATTTAACTAATTGTTGGCCAGTGCGGCCCCCCACCTGTATTTAACTCATTGGTGGCCAGTGCGGCCCCCATCCCTCCCCTGTATTTAACTCATTGGTGGCCAGTGCGGCCCCCCCTCCCTCCCTTGTATTTAACACATTGGTGGCCAGTGCGGCCGGCCCCCCCTCCCTCCCCTGTAGTTAACACATTGGTGGCCAGTGTGGCCGGCCCCCCCTCCCTCCCCTGTAGTACTGTAGATTCATTGGTGGCCAGTGGGCCCCCCCTCCCTCCCGCTCCTAATTGAAATCTCCCCCCCTATCATTGGTGGCAGCGGAGAGTACCGATCGGAGTCCCAGTTTAATCGCTGGGGCTCCGATTGGTAACCATGGCAACCAGGATGCTACTGCAGTCCTGGTTGCCATGGTTACTTAGCAATTTTTAGAAGCATTATACTTACCTGCGAGCTGCGGTGTCTGTGACCGGCCGGGCACTCCTCCTTCTGGTAAGTGAAAGGTCTGTGCGGCCTGGTTGCCATGGTTACCGATCGGAGCCCCAGCGATTAAACTGGGACTCCGATTGGTACTCTCCGCTGCCACCAATGATAGGGGGGGAGATTTTAATTAGGAGGGGGAGGGAGGGGGGGCCCACTGGCCACCAATGAATCTACAGTACTACAGGGGAGGGAGGGGGGGCCGGCCGCACTGGCCACCAATGTGTTAACTACAGGGGAGGGAGGGGGGCCGGCCGCACTGGCCACCAATAAGTTAAATACAAGGGAGGGAGGGGGGGCCCACTGGCCACCAATGAATTTAAAACTGGGGAGGGAGGAGGGTGTGCCCCCTCCTGCCTGGCAGCACATGAACTCTTACAGGGGGCTATGATACGCACAATTAACCCCTCAGGTGCAGCACCTGAGGGGTTAATTGTGCGGATCACAGCCCCCTGTAAGAGATCGGGTGCTGCCAGGCAGCAGGGGGCAGTCATGTACACAGTTCAAAGTATATTCTAACTAGAAGGGTCCCCATCACTATGGAAACGCCTCGGTGTTAGAATTTACTGTCGCATCTGAGTTTTCACAAAGTGAAAACTCAGCTCTGAAAAAGCTTTTATGCAGACGGATCTGCGGATCCATCTGTGTGAAAGTAGCCTACGGCCACGGACCACGGACACGGATGCCAATCTTGTGTGCATCCATGTTTTTTCACGGACCCATTGACTTGAATGGGTCCGTGAACCGTTGTCCGTCCAAAAAAATAGGACAGGTCATATTTTTTGGACGGACAGGAAACACGGATCACGGATGCGGCTGCAAAACGGTGCATTTTCCGATTTTTCCACGGACCCATTGAAAGTCAATGGGTCCCCGAAAAAAAACGGAAAACGGCACAACGGCCACGGGTGCACACAACGGTCATGTGCATGAGGCCTAAGTAGCAGCCAAGTGCTGCTAATCAAATGCCCTTGAATCATTATCAGCATTCAGCAAGTGTGACTTTTGGGCAGTTTGCTGGTCTGGAGCATTCAGGTGTCTACTAACACAATGCCAAGGAGGGAAGATGTCAGCAATTGTTGCTGCCCATTAATTTGGGAAAGGATAATCTAAGCCATTTCCAAACAAGTAATAAATCATTTCCATTCATTTATTTTTTGTCATTAATAGGATCTTTCAACCTTTGTAAAAGATTACTGTGAAGGAAGGATTTAGACGGGCCAACTGAGCAGCCGATTGTTGGGAAGGAAGCGTTCCTTCCCGACAATCGGCTGCTCGTTCAGTGAAGGAGACCGCGCATTTACATGAAACGATCTCCTTCAGGATCACCCGATGACCCATTTAGATGGCCAGAGGATCGGGAATGGTCGTTCCCAATAATCTGGACGATTATTGGTGTATCTAAATGCATCTTAGTCGTCATCGTATGCCCTTGTCTAATCAGAAATCTTCCAGTCATTAGCAGCTTTTCAAATGCAAACAACTCGCAAAATCACTGTTTGCAGCTTGTTCGTGAATGAATATCTGCCTGTCTAATAGGACCCTTAGGCTTTCTTTTTCTATTATTCGATTTGTATTACCCAACAATTCTTAAAAAAAAAAACATATATATATATATATATTCAAGTTCTACAGCATATCCTAAAAACATAACTAAATGGGAATACAAACGAATGCAGCACTTTCTGTTCCATGATGGTATTATATGTTCAATGGGACTGCTTCATTGTTTAGGGGGAATCCAGCGAGCCGGGGAGAACACAGTGCAGACATTTACTGATCCACTGAATGGTGTAGAGACACGTTATTTAGTGCAGTGAACTGAATACATATCTCCAGTGCAGATGGTATTTAATCTTTTCTCACTCTGTGAGTCTCAGGAGCACAACGTTTACACTACCAGGTTACTGATCTACACTGGTTCCACGTCAACTACTCTTCTCAGTGGTTTACTAGACAAGGCCAGTTCTCACAGCATTAGACTCTGATGTGTGAGCACTGCTATCTATTCCTGATCCTTCTGGATTGTCGTAACCTAGTTTCTAATGGATAGCTCCCTTGACTCAGCTGGGACTGCCCTAGTTTTTCTCCATAATTATATATAGCCTGGCCTCTTTCAGTGGCCTGCTGTTCAGCTGTCTTTAACGTCACTCAAAGACATTTCCTGCGGCCAGCAAAACCTGAACAGCTCCTGGCACTTAGCCATCCCCCGATGTCTCCATGTGTCCTGAGCTACAGACAGTGCAGATGAACTGAATTTAATCCCATGTGTTTCAATCAAGTCTTAATCCCGTTGTTGTCTCTTTCATGTGTTATGGAGGGGATAACAGATCACTAACCAGTAAGCACAGGCATTACGTATATTTATATACTTGCTTTTGTCACTTGGTGGGTTACAAAGTTCCATAGGTTGAAAAAAGGCACATGTCCATCAAGTTCAACCTTATTCCATATCAGTTGTTAGATTAATTCTAACCTTCCATACCATCTGCCATCAGATAGCATCTAGCCCTTTTTTAAGTAGTCGGCCATTGCTACCTCTTGGGGTAGGACATTCCCTAGTTTGACCGCTCTAACTGTGAAGAATCCTTTTCTGTACTGATGTTTCAATCACCTTTGCTCCACACGTAATAATTGCCCCAAACATACATTTATACATGTAACGTAAGTCAATTCTAAGGCTATGTTCACACATTTCTTCATGGCTATTTTGCATCCGTGTGCATCCATTTTCTGTCTGTCTGTCAGTTTTTAATGGCCATCTTGCATCAATTTTTAATGGCCGTTACATGTGTTGATTTCTTGAATTCACGAATAGTTCATAAAACTCTAGGACTTTTGGCTAGTGCAAATAATAAAAATGAGATTGATCAACAATTTGTATTTCTGCTGACGGAGCCTTGTGAGGGCTTTTGAAACTTTTTATTTAACTTTTTTTATTTTATTCACACTAGGGAACTGAAACTCCTACCAGTCTGATTGCTTATACAATACACTGACAGGTATTGTATTACGGCCTCGTAGGTGTGCTAAGAGAGAAGTCCTGGGGACCATAGTTAACTCTACTGTATACAGCATTTTGCTCATTCATGGGTCATTGGCAGTACATTTACATGGTCAGATTATCAGGAATGAGTGTTCATTCCCGATAATCTGCCCGACAACTATGCAGTGTAAATCCGTCTTGATAATTGTTTCGTTATTTTATCACAGCCCTGCTTTACATTTTCCGAACCACCTCTTTAATGTATACAAACAGCAAGCATTATAGTATACTATAGTCAATGAGTGTCACGGCTGTATGTGAGCAACAATAGTATACACAGTAAAAGAGCTACTGACCGGACCCAAACTAGGGAGGATAAAGGGTGACCCCTGTCCGACCCTCAAAGCTCTCCCTATGCTGCTAAAGCACATGCCCGGATCCAAATGGCGGAACGAGGCATGCCCACATGCCTAAGACTGATGACCACTGTAACCCCTACAATAGTGGAAGGGGCACGGCCACCGGTGCCCTACTCAGTATATGGAGGGAACCGTGGCCACCTCAGATCCAGTCAGAAAATAATCAGGTACACAACAATGTCTGTACACTTAGCTGAAGGTGTTGCAGCCGCAGAGAAGACGGATCCAAGGACAGCTGGCAATATCCGGAGTGCTTGCTGCAGCAGAACACAGGTCCAGTGAACTGATAGCTACAATTGAAGATACTAAAGCAAGAGCTACAACTGAAATGAGAACTATAATCCACGCCCTACAATAGGAGGAGGGGTGATATAAAGAGAGGGAAATCAAACGCATGAGGAACAGCTAGGAGGAAGGAAACCAAAAGTAAACAGAGCAGTGAGAACTCCTCCCAGCTCTAGTAGTGACATCATCACAGGGGTGGAGAAACAGAGCTGTGAGAACGTCCCAAAGCTCTGATAGTGACAGTACCCCCCCCCTCTACGGGTGGACTCCGGACACCCAGGACCCACCTTCTCAGGATGAGCCCTATGAAATGCCCTGATGAGGCGAGTGGCTTTAATGTCCGACACCGGAACCCACATCCTCCCCTCAGGACCATAACCCTTCCAATGAACGAGGTACTGAAGAGAACCGCGGACAATGCGAGAGTCCACAATTCTGGAAACCTCAAACTCCAGATTGCCATCAACCAAAATCGGAGGAGGAGGCAAAGAGGAGGGTACCGTGGGCTGGACATATGGTTTTAAGAGAGATCTGTGAAATATATTATGTATCTTCCAAACCCGTGGAAGATCAAGACGGAAGGCAACAGGATTGATGACTGACAAGATTTTATAAGGCCCAATAAACTTGGGACCCAATTTCCAGGAGGGAACCTTCAGTTTAATGTTTCTTGTAGACAACCACACCAGATCACCCACATTCAGGTCCGGACCAGGCACACGTCTCTTATCAGCCACACGCCTATACCTCTCACTCATCTTTTTAAGATTACTCTGAATCTTTTGCCAAATGGTAGACAAAGACGAGGAAAATCTCTCCTCCTCAGGTAAACCAGAAAGAGCCCCTCCCCAGAATGTCCCAAACTGCGGATGGAACCCATATGCACCAAAGAATGGTGACTTATCAGAAGATTCCTGACGACGGTTGTTCAGAGCAAACTCAGCAAGAGGGAGAAATGAACACCAATCCTCCTGGTTCTCTGCCACAAAACAGCGCAAATATGTCTCCAGATTCTGATTGAGGCGCTCAGTCTGACCATTCGACTGCGGGTGAAAAGCAGAAGAGAAGGACAGCCGAACCCCCAGGCGAGAACAGAAAGCCTTCCAGAACCTGGACACAAACTGCGTGCCTCTATCGGAAACAATATCAGAGGGAATGCCGTGCAATTTAACAATATGGTCGACAAAAGCTTGCGCCAACGTTTTAGCATTGGGTAAACCAGGGAAAGGTACGAAATGAGCCATCTTGCTAAAACGGTCCACCACCACCAGGATCACCGACTTCCCCGAGGAACGAGGAAGATCCGTGATAAAGTCCATGGACAGGTGTGTCCAAGGACGGGAAGGTATGGGTAACGGGAGAAGGGAACCTGAAGGCCGTGAACGAGGGACCTTAGCGCGAGCGCACGTCTCACAAGCAGCCACAAAACCCTCCACCGACTTACGAAGAGCCGGCCACCAAAATCTCAGAGCAATGAGATCTACCGTGGCTCTACTCCCGGGGTGACCAGCAAGAACCGTATTATGATGCTCCTTAAAGAGTTTGTGACGTAGCTCAGGAGGCACGAACAACTTCCCAGAAGGACAACGGGCAGGTGCCTCAGTCTGGGCAGCCTGGACCTCGGCCTCCAAATCGGAATATAGAGCAGAAACAACTACCTCCTCCGCCAAAATGGGACCCGGGTCCTCGGAGTTTCCTCCTCCCGGAAAACAGCGAGAGAGAGCATCAGCCTTCACATTTTTTATCCCAGGTCGGAATGTAACAACAAAATTGTATCTGGAGAAGAACAGAGACCATCTGGCCTGTCTCGGATTCATACGCCTGGCCGACTCCAAGTATGCCAGATTCTTATGGTCGGTAAAAACGGTGATAGGGTGCCTGGCCCCCTCCAACCAATGGCGCCATTCCTCGAAAGCCAACTTGATAGCCAACAACTCCCTATCTCCCACATCATAGTTTCTCTCTGCCGGGGAGAGTTTTTTAGAGAAAAAGGCACAGGGTCGCCATTTGGCAGGAGAAGGGCCCTGGGACAAAACCGCACCCACACCCACCTCGGAAGCATCCACCTCAACAATAAAAGGTAAGGAAACATCGGGACGCAAAACTCTCTTTAATCTTAGAAAAGGCTGCAAGCGCCTCCTCCGACCAAGAGGAAAAATCCGCCCCCTTTTTTGTCATGTCAGTGAGGGGTTTGACAACAGAGGAATAATTCAAAATGAACTTTCTGTAATAGTTCGCAAAACCCAGAAAGCGCATCAATGCCTTCTGATTCTCAGGAAGCTCCCACTCAAGTACAGCACGGACCTTCTCCGGATCCATGCGAAAACCAGAAGCAGAGAGGAGAAAACCCAGAAATTGAATCTCCGATACCATAAAAACACATTTCTCCAGCTTGGCGTACAATTTATTTTCCCGCAGAATCTGCAGAACCTGAAAAAGATGATCCTGATGGGTCTGAACATCAGGGGAAAAAAATCAAAATATTATCAAGATACACCAATACAAATTTCCCCATTAAGTGGTAGAAAATACTATTAACAAAATGCTGAAAGACGGCCGGAGCATTCATCAGGCCGAAAGGCATAACGAGATTCTCGAAATGCCCGTTAGGGGTATTAAAGGCCGTTTTTCATTCATCCCCCTCTCTGACCCTGACCAGGTTGTACGCGCCTCTCAAATCCAATTTGGAAAACACCTTGGCCCCAACAATTTGGTTGAAGAGGTCCGGGATCAGAGGAAGGGGATAGGGATCGCGAATCGTGATACGGTTCAGCTCCCTAAAATCTAGGCAAGGTCTCAGAGAGCCATCTTTTTTTTTAACAAAAAAAAAACCCACGGCCACAGGTGACTTTGAGGGACGAATATGCCCCTTCTCGAGACTCTCGGAGATATAAGTTCGCATTGCGATTCTTTCCGGTTGTGAGAGATTGTAGAGGCGTGCTTTTGGCAGCTTGGCGCCGGGAATGAGGTTAATGGGACAGTCAAACTCCCGGTGAGGAGGTAGCTCCTGAACACCGCTCTCGGAAAACACGTCCGAGAAATCAGAGAGAAATGATGGCACAGTTTTAGTAGACACCTCTGCAAAAGTCGCTGTGAGACAATTCTCTCTACAAAAGTCACTCCACTCATTTATTTGCCTTCCTTGCCAATCAATAGTGGGGTTATGTCTAGTGAGCCAGGGTAACCCCAAAACTAGAGGAGAAGGCAATCCGTTAAGGACAAAACAAGATATATCCTCCACATGAGTGTCACCTACAGCTAGCCGGATATTGTGAACAATGCCCTTCAGAGATCTCTGTGAGAGTGGAGCAGAGTCAATAGCAAAAACAGGTATATCCTTTTCTAATGTGCAAACCTGAAAACCATGCATGGCTACAAATTGAGTGTCAATAAGATTGACGGCCGCTCCACTATCGACAAAAATCTCACAAGAAATGACTTTGCTCTCTAGCGCCACCCTGGCAGACAGGAGAAAACGGGAACTGCAGGTCAGAGGAAAAGCATCAATTCCTACATCAACTTTGCCCAAAGTAGCAGATGAAGCAGAATTTGATGATTTACCTTTTGAGGTTTTTCTCTTATTATCGCTCTTAGTACAGTTCAAGAATCTCCTAGACGGACAAACATTTGCCAAATGACCTATGCCCCCACAACAAAAACACACCATACTCTGAGGACTAAATCCTCTTTTATCAGGGGTAAGTCGACCTAGCTGCATGGGGTCCTCCTCAGAGGGGAGCGAGACAGGATGAGGCCCCTGCACACTGAATGAGTCCGCACCACTGCCCCTAGACTGACAATGGCTGGACAGAGAGGTCTCGTTTCTTTCTCTTAGACGCCTGTCAAGGCGTACCACCAATGACATGGCAGACTCTAAGGACGTTGGTCTCTCATGGAAAGCAAACGCATCTTTCAATCTCTCTGAGAGACCATGACAGAACTGACTCCGGAGTGCAGCATCATTCCAACCCGAATCAGCTGCCCATCTCCGAAATTCAGAACAATAAAGCTCCGCAGACAGTTTGTTCTGGCATAAAACACGTAAGTTAGATTCGGCCAGAGCAACACGATCCGGGTCATCATAAATCTGCCCCAGGGCCACAAAAAATCTTTCCACGGATCGAAGGGAGGGATCCCCTGATGGCAGCGAAAAAGCCCAAGTCTGAGCATTACCCCTGAGCAGGGAGATGACAATCCTCACCCTCTGCTCCTGATTACCAGAGGAGTGGGGACACAAGCAAAAATGGAGTTTGCATGCCTCTCTGAAGCGAACAAAATTCTCACTGCCCCCGGAGAACGTTTCCGGAAGTGAGACCTTTGGCTCGCAACAGACTCCATGAGCCGGAGCAGAGCCCAATGCTTGAAGCTGAGTCATAGATTGACGGAGATCCGCTACTTCCAAAGAAAGACCCTGCATGCGGTCAACCAGGCCAGAAAGCGGATCCATGTAAAAAAAGGACGGTTTTGGTGGATTATAATGTCACGGCTGTATGTGAGCAACAATAGTATACACAGTAAAAGAGCTACTGACCGGACCCAAACTAGGGAGGATAAAGGGTGACCCCTGTCCGACCCTCAAAGCTCTCCCTATGCTGCTAAAGCACATGCCCGGATCCAAATGGCGGAACGAGGCATGCCCACGTGCCTAAGACTGATGACCACTGTAACCCCTACAATAGTGGAAGGGGCACGGCCACCGGTGCCCTACTCAGTATATGGAGGGAACCGTGGCCACCTCAGATCCAGTCAGAAAATAATCAGGTACACAACAATGTCTGTACACTTAGCTGAAGGTGTTGCAGCCGCAGAGAAGACGGATCCAAGGACAGCTGGCAATATCCGGAGTGCTTGCTGCAGCAGAACACAGGTCCAGTGAACTGATAGCTACAAGTGAAGATACTAAAGCAAGAGCTACAACTGAAATGAGAACTATAATCCACGCCCTACAATAGGAGGAGGGGTGATATAAAGAGAGGGAAATCAAACGCATGAGGAACAGCTGGGAGGAAGGAAACCAAAAGTAAACAGAGCAGTGAGAACTCCTCCCAGCTCTAGTAGTGACATCATCACAGGGGTGGAGAAACAGAGCTGTGAGAACGTCCCAAAGCTCTGGTAGTGACAATGAGTTTGTCTTCTAGATCAGTATTTCTCAACTCCAGTCCCAAGGGCCCACCTACCGGTCATGATTTGAGAATATGCTACAGAATGAAAACCTGAGGTAAGTCCTAACATGGACACTAATTATTTCACCTGCTCAATACTAAGGAAATCCTGAAAACATGACCGGCAGGTGGGCCCTGAGGACTGGAGTTGAGGAACAACTACTTTCACACCAGCGTTTTTGTTGGATCCGGCAGGGCTCAGCAAAAACACTTCCGTTACTGATAATACAACCATCTGCATCCGTTATGAACGGATCCATTTGTATTATCTTTAACATTGCCAAAACGTATCCGTCATGAACTCCATTGAAAGTCAATGGGGGACGGATCTGTTTTCTATTGTGTCAGAGAAAACCAGGCCTGATCTAGCGTCCCTCCGTCTGCACCTGTCTGGTACTTGCTTTCTTTTTTAGGATCATACCTACCGTTGTGATTCTACGATGTCGGGATGAACCATATTATCTGGCAGGACTATCAGGTATGCTAGAGGTTTATTGAGTACTCTGAGCAGCCAAATATTGTTTTTGTACTGATACACCTTAAAGGGACACTGACAGGGCCAATAAGCATATTGAGGTATATATATGGCAGTACAGGTCTTATAATGGGTATTACAATCATCTAAGTCTCCCCCCTTTCCACATTATACATACAGTAAACTTAAGTTTTATAACCTGCTCCAACGGTCTTCAATCTGCCCAAGGGGCGGCGTTTCACCTCTCTTGCGCCCAGCCAGCCTCCCCCAACTGCCGCTTTGAAGCGCCGCCCAGCTCATGAATATTCAGTTTGCTGGGCGGCTTCTGCGGTCCCCGCCCTGAAGCGCTGCGCTTAACAGTGCCCGGCGCATGCGCCGGATCTTGTGAAGTCCGGTACAGTAAGCGCCGCCCATTTCATCAATATTCACTTCGCTGGGCGGCGCTTACTGTCCCCGACTTCACAAGATCCGGCGCATGCGCAGGGCACTGTTAAGCGCAGCGCTTCAGAGCGGGGACCGCAGAAGCCGCCCAGCAAACTGAATATTCATGAGCTGGGCGGCGCTTCAAAGCGACAGTTGGGGGAGGCTGGCTGGGCGCAAGAGAGGTGAAATGCCGCCCCTTGGGCAGATTGAAGACCGTTGGAGCAGGTTATAAAACTTAAGTTTACTGTATGTATAAGGTGGACAGGGGGGATACTTAGATGATTGTAATACCCATTATAAGACCTGTACTGCCATATATATACCTCAATATGCTTATTGGCCCTGTCAGTGTCAATTAAGGGACTATTATTAATTGGACTGATTAAAAGTTACATCTTAATAAGTATCACCATTCACTTCTTTCAGCTCTTCACCTGAGCAGTGATCCAGGGGACAAGATGTTTAAACAAGACTTAGTCTACAAAGACCAAGACCGTTGTCTCTTTTCTTTACCTCATGCGCTGTGTCTTGGCTGATTAGTATGCTAATCAAGCTATTTACTAAACTAATGAATCAGCTATCATTCATGAAAGTCAAGGCTGTAGCTTTCAGTGCCACTTATATACTGTACATTTAGCATACTGTGCAAATCGGATATCTGTCCAGTAACAATATTTGTAATATATCAGTATTTGAAATTACCGCATTTGATCAATAATGGTCCCATATATTCTAAATTTGGCATACATAATTTATAACAATGGGACAATCTGAGAATAAATCACTGACTGATTCTGTGCGCGGTCAGACATTTATGAAAAGTTTAAAATTTTTATATCTGGAGATGAGTGACTACTCAAGAATCAAAATTCAACCTGTATTTTTCAGAAAATTCTGATTTGTTAGAATCAGAATTCCTTGAGATTAAATTTGTGAGGATTTGAGAGAGAGAAAGAGAGATAGAAAGACTGCAAATACTTTTCTTTTTTTTTATGGGAGCCAATCAATTGGTGTTGTATTAGTCATTAGAGGCAAGAGAAATATAACAGGGTCACAGAAATAACTGAACTTAGCTCTTTGAGTACTCTTGGGTGTATGTTATTCACCCTTGTTTACTTACAGAAATAATGCCATCTTTAAGAAAAGCTTATTTGGCCCTTGATCTGACATGGATACATTTGAACTGACAGCAGAAAAGACTGAAAGGAAGAAGGATTTCTTGTATAAAAATCAGTTGTGGTCAGATGACGCTTCCACAAGAGACTGAAAGCTGAGCTTGTCTTGTAATAAATGCATTTTTGTTTTGATACACCAAGTAACAAAGCGCTAATTGTCCAAAAATTGTTTTGCTAAGCAGAGAACATTCATTTACTCGTAACACTGACAGCGACACTTGGCAGTTAAAGGGTTGTTAACGAAGTCACAACATTTAACCATTTAACTCTCACTTGGACTTTATAGTATTGGAATGGAGACGTCACAGTAGATTGAAAGGGGAACTAAACCCTAAAAAAAACATAAATGATACAATAACATTTAATCCGTAGTGCACACAGAGCTATGTCTTCAAGGTGCTCCCCAAACTGCTGTCATAACTGCAAATCTTGCATACAAAGTACGTTGAGATTTTTTTCCCCACCACTTGTGCAAAAATTGTTGTGCAAGTGACGTTTTTCTGCTGCCCTCACCACTTTCCTGAAAAAGGGGCATGGGGAGGGCAGGGCCAGCAAGCCCAGCACATTTATTGTCTATTACGCCAGACTTCTGGCATTAAAAGGAGACTAGCTGGCGTAGTTTTCAGTTTAGGCACACAGACTGACGGAGGCAACACCTAATTTATGACAAGGTGTATGTCTAGCCATAAATTAGGCACGGCCTCTGCCAGCGCACATGGATATCATAGATCAGCGGAAAACTAGGGGAAAAACAAAGGGGGGAATTTATCATAGACTGGCATTTTACGACTGCCATTTATCATTCTATGATAAATTACCCCCTTTGTCTTTCCCCTAGTCCTCCTCATCTTCAGCTACAGAACCATTGAGTGAACGAGCCTGACTTAGAGGGGCTTTCCTGGATTTTGATACTGATCACTAGGGATGAGTGAAGTTTTGAAAAATTTGATTCTTTGAAGTTCACCAAGAAATTTGATCGAATCGCTATAAACCAGGTATACCCAGGCCACTCTGCCTAATCATATTATTCCCACTTGGTGGCCCAATCTCAGTGTAAAGGCTTGGGAGATAACCCTTTCCCGACCGCCAACAGTAAACTTATGTCGGCAGATGGGCATTTAAAAATGACGTCCGCTGGCCCGTGCTGCGGGCGCCATGGCCATCGGGTGTCTGCTGTTTTAAAGAGAAGACACCCGGCACTTATGTCCACGACCATGACGATCGTGGACTTTGAACCCTTCAGATGCCGTGGCCATCTGGGTGTGTTCCAGCTCCCCCTGGTGGGGATCAAGGCAGCTGGAACATGTATTTAGCAGCCCCTGTCCTCCTGTGTGATGTTACCAGAGATGGTACACAGCACTGAGGTGGGAAAACCTTCCTCAAAGTAATAAAATTGAGGGATCCACAACAGGGATGACCATAATTCCATGTGGATTCCTCCATAAGGTCCAGGATCCCTCCCTCCCTACCTAGTGGTAATCTGCTTTTAAAATTATTAGGGTTAAGACAAGATGGCCGAACATGGTGGATGCATCAAACATTACCACTGGATTATTACAGTAACACTGTCCCTATCACATGAGCACTTGTCACATCTCTCCCTATGCTCAGCTCACAGGATAATGGCGGAACCAAGCAGGATGCAGCTTTTATAGGGCTGTGACATCACAGGGGATGGCTACCTGCGGATTGGCTGGTTGCACGGCATTATGGGTGATCTCGCGTTCCCAGGCTTCTTACTTTCACTTCGTAACCTGTGCAGCTGCCATTTTAGGAAAAACTTGATTTGTTCCCACGAACTGCGAGGAAACTCGGCTTCATTGCTAATCAAAGTTTTCCTAAACTTCGGACCAAATTCCACTTCGAATGCTTTGTTTCGCGCAACACTACTGATGACCTATCCTAGGATATCAGTATCCTATCACTGGGTCCCCCGCCGATCAGCTGTATCACATTGTATGGCGGCTGTGCTTGATATCGCGCTCAGCCCCATTGAGGTGAATGAGGCTGAATGCGATATCAAGCACAGCCGATATACAATGTACGGCGCTGTGCTTGGTGAGCTGCGAGAAGGCCGCAGCACTCACAGGTGCACTGGTGTCTTCTAACAGCTGATCGGCGGGGGACCCAGTGATCAGATACTGATGACCTATCCTAATGATAGGTTGTCAGTAGTGATGAGCGTAGCGAGCTTCGGATGCTACATCCAAAGTCGCTTCGTTAAAAACTCTGGATTAATACTGTACGGAGATCTGTCTCTGTACAGTATTAAAATGAGATGAGCCGAAGTTAGTTATTCGCGAAGTCGCGTGAGACTTCGTTGAATAACTTCAGTAGTTGATTTTTAAAGTGGAACCGAACTTGCCTTCAGTTCCGACTGGTACCTCGGAACCGTTACCTTCAACAGCATGTTTATTGGGTGTAAAGGAAATAAAAAATCTTCTGGTGTGAAGTTTGTTTCATATTTTATAGGCTCCTACAAAGAAATATTTGAGACTACAGTTTAGTGGAAGTCAAGTTGATGAGCTCATGGATTATTTTAGGGGAAGCTTCTAATTTTGTAGTTTTAGAATTTATAGTCATGACTATTTGATGCACAATTTTTTTTTATATCGACTGACAGATTAATAGGTTTCTGGACTAAGTTCTACCTTGGAGCAGAGGTACAACTTGATGCTTCTAGGCCCAAATAAAGAAAAACATGTGCATTAGAGCCCCACATATCATCTGCCATTTGTAACACTGGGTTCTTCTTATAAGAAAACTGGGTCCGTGTGTGACTGCCACCTCCTCACCCCCAGTAACTATGCAGCTGCCAAGGAGCTTTATATATTTTACACATCATATAATCCTTAACATATATAGGTAGATACATCAGACAGGCATATTAGTGGGTTAGTTTTTGTTCCCAGCATAACTTTAGAACCCAGTTTTCATTTGGCAGCTATGAGATGTTATTATAAAGAATGCCATGTCAAATATTTGAAATGGGAAGTTATTTGAGGGATCGTGTCACAGTGCCACCTCTGAAACCAGGCCATTCATACCCCTGAAAAACAATTATTTTAACCACAAAACTATCATAACATATCCTGTATTTAGATCTGTTCCACAACTACACTTTTTACCATATGGTCATGTGTGGAAAAAAAATTATGATTCATGGAAGACTTTATTCCCCTTAAACCCATTTTAACTTCCCCAAAGAGGATCAAAACTCTGAGGAAAGAGCAATTTTCTAAAAAATATGGACACCCTGAGAATTTTTGATTGCAAAAAACATAGTTTGGGCTATTTGGAAATTGTCAATTTCACTCTATGCGAGATATACTAGATTATTCTGTTTAGTAATTATCCTCTTGGCTGGTAATGGCAGTTTGCTTGTATTTAAAGGGAGTGTACGAGTAAATGACATGTTATTTGAATGGAGTTCTACTATGAACATTTTTTGTAAACATTTTGGTGTTTCTTTTGTTTTTTTAAATCTTTCTTTGCTTGTGACTACCTGCTGGAGGGGTTAATTATCTGGCTGCTGGGGATCTAGGTGTGTCCTGGGTGTGGCCTCTTGGCTCTTTAGATCCTGGTGGTGTGAGTGTGAGGTCAGTTGCCCTCCAGCCTTTGTGTTAGCTGGAGTGTTGCTCCTTTCCTGGATATACCATCTGTTTAGTGGGAGGGCCTCCTAGCTGGACATCGATGTCACCATGATGTCTCCCCTTTGTTCCCTCTGTCCTTTTCCCATCCTCACTTGTTGTATTGTTTGGTGTGGTTGGTGTTTTGGGTGTGTGCTTGTGTCTAGTTCGGTGTTCCATGTCTGGTAAGTTTGGTGTTGAATTTCAGCATGGTTGGTAGACATTTCCACTGTCTATCTGTCGTTCCTACGGAAGGGGGTTTCTGGGTTCCCCGGAGGGGAAATCACAAGTCAGTGAGCAGCTCTGCCTGGGGCCGCCATGCTTCCTGTCTGCATGGGGGTCTGGTGGTGGTTGTGGCCGCTGCAGGTAAGTGCATGTTGTTTCTGGGCTCTTACCTGCTGATCCAGTGGCTGTTTACTGGCTGTCCCTTTCCTTGTAGCTAGGTCAGTGGAGACTCCTGTTTATCCGCATCTGGGATGAACAGGTCGTCTCCTGCTCCTAACCTCATTGCAGGGATCTTCAGGGCGACTCAGGGTCCAAGGTTCCTGTGTATGAGCCCACCTACCATCTGGGTCTGCTCATACGGTTAGGAATCAGGGCCAGGATTAGGGCAGCTTTAGGTGGTGACCTGCTCCCTTTTCCTGGTGTCCAGGCCTAGCTGCTTCCCTGTTTTCCTACGCTATACGGTGGGGAGTTTTTCCCCACTCCCCACCATGACAAGTAGTCTATAGATACTTAGATACTTTTCTGACCACTTACAGTGGCCATATACCTAAATGCAAAGTTGGCCAAACCTGCTAATTTCAGTAAAGCTGGGGAAAACTATATTTTGAGTATGGGGATGTGCCGACACTCTCCTAGAAGATGTAACATAGTAACATAGTAACATAGTAACATAGTACATAGTAACATAGTAACATAGTACATAAGGTCGAAAAAAGACATTTGTCCATCCAGTTCGGCCTGTCATCCTGCAAGTTGATCCAGAGGAAGGCAAAAAAAAACCTGTGAGGTAGAAGCCAATTTTCCTCACTTTAGGGGAATAAAAAATTCCTTCCCGACTCCAATCAGGCAATCAGAATATCTCCCTGGATCAACGACCCCTCTCTAGTAGCTATAGCCTGTAATATTATTAAACTCCAGAAATACATCCAGGCCCCTCTTGAATTCCTTTATTGTACTCACCATCACCACCTCCTCAGGCAGAGAGTTCCATAGTCTCACTGCTCTTACCGTAAAGAATCCTTTTCTATGTTTGTGTACAAACCTTCTTTCCTCCAGACGCAGAGGATGTCCCCTCGTCACAGTCACAGTCCTGGGGATAAATAGATGATGGGATAGATCTCTGTACTGACCCCTGATATATTTATACATAGTAATTAGATCTCCCCTCAGTCGTCTTTCTTTTAACGTGAATAACCCTAATTTTGATAATCTTTCAGGGTACTGTAGTTGCCCCATTCCAGTTATTACTTTAGTTGCCCTCCTCTGGACCCTCTCCAGCTCTGCTATGTCTGCCTTTTTTACAGGAGCCCAGAACTGTACACAGTACTCCATGTGTGGTCTGACTAATGATTTGTAAAGTAGTAGGACTATGTTCTCATCACGGGCATCTATGCCCCTTTTGATGCAACCCATTATCTTATTGGCCTTGGCAGCAGCTGCCTGACACTGGTTTTTGCAGCTTAGTTTGCTGTTTATTAAAATTCCTAGATCCTTTTCCATGTCAGTGTTACTGAGTGTTTTACCATTTAGTATGTAGTCAGAGAAAAGAAGAGTCGGGCTTTCTGAGTTTCAACATGCCCTATCCTTTTTTCTCACTGGAGAAAAGCTGTCACCAAGAGTGTCATACATCTGTTTACTCCCCATTGAGAATATATGAATGCTCAGCCATATGGAGAGTGCATGTGCATAGAGGATTTGTAACCAGTAGGTGTTGGCTGAAGAGTGTTTAGCCAACAGCTATTGAAGGTGTATGGTCACTTTAGTTTCGTCCACCGTAGCCGCCATAAAACTCGCTCACCCGTTTGCCTTATCATTAGAAGGTTGCATGTCTACTGGTATGAAATTATAGAAATAATAGAAAAGATTAGAATTGGAAACACCATACTGTATTTTTGGCTATAGTGGTAAATGGATACTAGGCATGAAAAAGAAGGAAGCAATTATGTTTTTGTTATTTTTAGCCAGGAAGGCTATATTAAGGCATTGGATTTAAAGGGACCTCCTCCTAATAATAATATTTATTTATATAACGTCACCATATTCCGCAGCACTTTACAAATTCAGAGGGTTCATGTACAAAACAAAAGACATCACAACGCAACTAGCTAATATACAACTGAAACACTAGGAGTGAGGGCCCTGCTCACAAGAGTTTATAATCTATGAGGAAATGGGGGAGACACAAAAGGTAGTTGATTGTGATATGTAGTAGTCAAGAAATGATTGTGCTGAAAGCAGTGGTATAGGCCGATCTGCTTCGGGTGTGGGACTGTTTGAAGATAGAGTTCAGGCCTGAGGAGATGGTGGGGGAGGGTTTACCATTTTAGGAAGCTTGACAAGCCTGCCTGAAAAGTTGTGTTTTAAAGGCATGTTTGAAGGTTGGGAAGTTGGGAATTGACCTGATATTCCATGGCAGTGCATTCCAGAGAGTAGCTGCAGCTCAATAAAAGTCTTGAAGACAGGAGTGAGAGGTTCGAATTATGGAGGATTTTAATTGTTGGTCACTAACAGAATGGAGAGCATGAGTAGGGTGGTAGACGGAAATGAGGTGCAGCACTGTGGAGAGCTTTGTGGGTAAGAGTGAGAACTTTGAACTGTATTCTGTGTTGGATGGGCAACCAGTGAAGTGACTGGCACAGACTAGTAGCATCAGTATAGCGGTCGGTAGGAAGATAGATGAGTGTTGTCCATGGCTGAGGGGAGGAGACCAAGGACAACATTCTCCTAGGCGATGAGCAGGAGCCAGGGCGGTCCACCGCTTCCAATTTAGTGCTCCAGTGTTTGAAGAGGGACCCCTGTATAAAAAGCATAAAGGGCAAGGACCAGTTCTGGGTGGCAACCTACTTAGACCACCGGTACAAAGACAAAATGGCGGACATGTTACCAGCATCATAGAGGGCTGTAAGAAAGCAGCATTTCCAGACCTTGCTATATTCTGCTGTTGCGGGCGCTGGCAGAGGAATTTCCACCCACAGCAAAACAGGTGCGGGTACCAATCCTACCGCGCCTGCAAGAAGATGTGTTGGTCACTTCAGATATGAGATCATTCTTGCAGCCAACCGAGAGAGCCGCCCTCCGGATCCAGCCTCAGGGAATGCCTAGACCGACAGGTGTCTGACTACATCGGGTTAAAGGCCGATGTGGACGTTCTGAGAAGCGATGAACCCCTGGACTATTGGGTGCGCAGGCTTGACCTGTGGCCAGCTCAAATGCATAATTTGTTTCAGGTGAATGCATCATTTTTGGGGCCTGTACTCCTCTGGCCTGGAGTAAAATTGTTATCCAGTGACCACCTAATATACCTCCAGCCACATAATCACTTGTTCTTTTCTGTCAGGTGAATGTATCATTTTTGGGGCCTGTACTCCACTGGCCTACAGTAAAATTGTTATGCACTGACCGTATAATATACCTCCAGCCACATAATCACTTGTTCTTTTTTGTCAGGTGAATGCCTAATTTTTGGGGCCCTTACTCCTGTGGCCTAAAATAAAAATTTTCTAGGCTCCAGCAGGGCACATTTTTGAGAGTTTCCCTTTAATGGCCCCTCATTAAAATACATATTTTTTGTGGAAAAAAATATTGACCCCCCTCTGGTATGTCACTGTCCATGTTGTGGGACTATTTGTTCACTTCTAGTAAGTATTTGGTGGCTGCAAATATGACCTGAAGGTTTTTCATGTTTGCCTGCCATTAAAGTGAATGGTGCGCAGCGCGAACGAGCTGTTCTCGAACATTTGATTGTGAACGCACATTCGCGTTCGCGAAACGTCCCGGACGATGTTTGTCCATCACTATCTGTGACATCCAGTGTACTTTTTCCATAGACGGTGTCCACTGCGGACAGTGACATTAGCTGCGCCACATCTCCAGTGTAAAGTGTGCGCATCCCAAAAAATATCTGACATCCAGTGTACTTTTTCCATAGACAGTGTCCACTGTGGACAGTGCCATTAACTTGCGCCACTTCTCCAGTGTAAAGTGCGTGCATCCAAAAAATATCTGTGACATACAGTGTACTTTTTCAATAGACGGTGTCCGCTTCTGACAGTGACATAACCAGTGCCACATCTGCAGTGTAACGTGTGCGATGAAAAAATGTATCTGTGACAAACAGTGTCCTTTTTCCGTAAACGGTGTCCGCTGCGGACAGTGACATTAGCTGCGCCACATCTCCAGTGTAAAGTGTGCGCATCCAAAAAATATCTGACATCAAGTGTACTTTTTCCGTAGACAGTGTCCGCTGCAGACAATGACATTAGCTGCGCCACATCTCCAGTGTAAGTGTGCGCATCCAAAAAATATCTGCAACATCCAGTGTACTTTTTCCGTAGAAGGTGTCCACTGTGGACAGTTACATTAGCTGCGCCACATCTCCAGTGTAACGTGTGTGCATACAAAAAATGTCTGACAGCTAGTGTACTTTTTCCGTAGACGTGTCTGCTGCGGACAGTGACATTAGCTGCGACACATCTCCGTGTAAAGTGTGCGCATCCAAAAAATATCTGCGACATACAGTGTACTTTTTCAATGGATGGTGTCTGCTTCTGACAGTGACATAACCAGTGCCACATCTGCAGTATAACGTGTGCGATGAAAAAATTTATCTGTGACATACAGTGTACTTTTTCCGTAGACAGTGTCCGCTGCGGACAGTGACATTAGCTGCGCCACATTTTCAGTGTAAAGTGTGCGCATCCCAAAAATATCTGTGACATGCAGTGTACTTTTTCCGTAGATGGTGACCGCTGCGGACAGTGACATTAGCTGCGCCACATCTCCAGTGTAAGTGCGCACATCTAAAAAATATCTGTGACATCCAGTGTACTTTTTCCGTAGAAGGTGTCCACTGCAGACAGTTACATTAGCTGCGCCACATCTCCAGTGTAACATAAGCGCATCCAAAAAATGTCTGACATATAGTGTACTTTTTCCGTAGATGGTGTTCGCTTCTGACAGTGACATAACCAGTGCCACATCTGCAGTGTAATATGTGCGATGAAAAAATGTATCTGTGACATACAGTGTCCTTTTTCCATAAACGGTGTCTGCTGCAGACAGTGACATTAGCTGCGCCACATCTCCAGTATAAAGTGTGCGCATCCAAAAAATATCTGAAAAATCAGCGGCACTCACCAATTACAGAGTATCAACGTATCATCACTTTATTGCGACAACAGGTACGTGCTTATGCAGGGCTGGGACGAACAAGCCTTTTACTTGAAATAACAACCGCCTAAGCGGTATGCGGCAGCGACGGCCGTTTCGCACACTTGTGCTTCTTCCGGCTACCTGAATGACGCAGACAGGTGTGCCAGCCTATTTAAGGAGGAGCGTGAGAGTTAACCCCTCATGGGGTATGTAACTCTCAATCGCAAAGTTAGGCGACACCTGTGTGCGTATACAAATGAACATCAATCAAGACAATTAAAGCATTTTCAAATAAATACACTGAGATCGTTTCGATCGTTCAGACCTAGGGGTCCCATGGCATCTGTGCGAATTATCCATCGCGCTTCTTTTTGCAATAGGAGGCGATGCCTATCGCCTCCTTGTTTCATCTGTGGAACCACCTCAATTCCAGCAAAACCCAGGCATTTTTTATTTCCCTGGTGTTTTTGGCATACATAATCAATGAGACGGGGGCAGCCCTTCTTTGTTTTGATGGAATTGAGGTGTTCACGGAACCTCTCCAGCATGGGTCTTATCGTTTTCCCTATATAGAATGCTCCGCATTCGCATTTGACCACATATACCACGTATGCGGTTTTGCATGTGCAGAATTGTTTCATTCTGTGTGAGGCATTCCCCAAAGACAAAATCTTGTCCCGGAGTATGTAACCACAGAAGGAGCAATTACCGCAACGATGATTGCCTGAGGGTTTCGTCACGCCTAGCCATTGGTTTGGGAGCTGTTCACACTTTATGCGGTTACTGACTAATTGATCTCTAAGGGTGTGTGTTTTTCTGAAAGTGATAAGGGGTTTCTTGTCTGTGAATTCATCTAGACATTTCTCACTTTTTAACCCCTTAGTGACCAAGTCTGTTTGGGCCTTAATGACCAAGCCAAATTTTGGAAATCTGACATGTGTCATTTTAGCTTAGAATAACTTTGTAACGGTTTTGCACATCAAAGTAATTCTGAAATTTTTTTCTCGTCACATATTGTACTTTACTTAGGTGGTAGAATTCTACCGATAAAATATGCGTATCTTTATTAAAAAAGTGAAAATTTATGAAAATTTGTAAAAATTGGCACATTTTCCTATTTTCAACTGCAATATTTCATATACATACATAAATACTATTCAATATTTTTTTATCAGAAATATATTTCCACATCTTTACTTTATTTTGGCTGCACTCACAATTTTTTTTTAGACTTTACATTTTAACATAAATTTTAACATTTTTGAAGTACATATTTTTTCCTGCAACAAGCCAAGTTTGCAGAGGCTTATAAGTGTCAGAATAATAGAACCCCCCCCCCCAAAAGTGAACCCATTTTAAAAACTAGGCCCCTTAACGTATTTATCTATGGGTGTAATGAGTTTTTTGACCCACTAGTTTTTTAAAGAAATTAATGCTAAGAAGGTGAAAGAAAAAGTAATTTTCATTTTTTACACAAAAGTGTCAATTTAAAGCCAGATTTTATTCTACAGAGCACATGAAAATGAAGATGTACACTCCAAAATGTATCACCCCGTTTCTCCTGTCTTCAGAAATACCCCCATTGTGGCCCTAATCTTATGTCTTGACAAACGGCAGGGCCCAAACATAAAGGAACGCCCAGTTGTTTTCAGAACACAAAATTTGCTTGAAAATGGTTCAGGCCCCATTGCACACTTGTAATGGCGTTGAGCTGCCAAAACAATAGAAAACCCCCATAATGGACCCCATTTTGAAAACTAGACCCCCTAAGGTATTCATCTAGGGGTGTAGTGAGCATTTAGACCCCCTAGTTTTTTGTAGAAATGAATGCTAAGAAGGTAAAAAAAAAATGTAATTTTCATTTTTTACACAAAAGTGTCAATTTAAAGACAGATTTTTTTCTACTGAGCACATGAAAATGAAGATGTACACTCTAAAATGTAAGGAAACAAATCAGAAAAGGTAAAATTAATTCCAATGTCTGGAAAAAAAAAATTGGCTCCACGACCCATCCCAAAGGGATCCCTCCCTCCCTGGAAAGCCCACAAACTAAACAGAAAATGAGAATAAATTGAATTCCTGAACCCCCCCTGTTCTTTTTGGTATTAAATAAAATTAATAATTCGCAACCGTATGGTACGTTTCAAAGATGGGCAACTGGAGCATTAAATCGGGTGTCCCGGGAGCATTAAGCCGGGTGTCCCTCCTCCTTCCATTTTTGCTACACACCCGGCATCTTTTCTGTGGATAAGTTTTGCTGGTAGTGGCAGGGACGAGATGAGGGAAATGGCGTTCTGAAAGCCTTCGAACGTCCTCCGATTCGAAGGCTTGCCTAGGTGCGGGGGACTCAAACTGGAGACTCTCAATCACCTTCTGGTACTCGAGGAAGTTGAGGTTTCCCTGGGACTTTTTAAATAAAATAAAACTATTGTAGGTAGCAATCTGGATGAGGTAGATTGCTACCTTTTTATACCAGGCCCTGTTTTTTCGCTTCACCAGGTAGGGGTGAAGCGCCTGGTCCGAGAGGTCTACACCTCCCATAAATTTATTGTAGTCTGTCACACAGACTGGTTTGTGCTTGTCCGCCGTAGCCCCCCTCTCCCTAACTGCCACTGTGGTGTCTGCATGCAAGGTGGTCAGCATGTAGACATCCTTCCTGTCCTTCCACTTCACAGCAAGCAGCTGGTCACTTGCGAGGGCGAAGGATGTTCCTTTCTCCAAACGTTTGGAGACCAGCGGTTGTGGGTATCCAACTCTATTTTTGCGGACTGTCCCACAAGCCCCTGTGTTTGCAGCATGGAGGGATTTATAAAGGGGTATACTGGTATAAAAATTATCTATGTACACATGGTACCCTTTGTGCAGGAATGGCGCCAATAAATCCCACACAATTTTTCCCGATGTCCCAATATTTTCGGGGCAGCCTGGGGGGTTAAGTTGGGAGTCTCTGCCCTCATAAATAGACAGACCACAGGTGTAGCCGGTTGTGCTCTCGCACACCTTATACAATTTTACCCCATATCTGGCACGCTTGGAGGGAATATATTGACGGAAGGAAAGGCGGCCTTTAAAACTAAAAAGGGACTCATCAACGGATAATTTTTTTCTCAGGGGTATATAATTTCAAGAATAAATCTGTAAGGAGGGAAATAAGGGGTCTCAATTTATTTAGGCGGTCGAAGGCTGGGTCAGTTCTGGGGGGGACTTGGGAATTGTCAGAAAAATGCATGAACCGCATTAGGACTTCATAGCGGTTACGGGACATAACTGCTGCAAACACAGGGGTTGAGTGGACAGTACTCGCAGCCCAATAGGATCAGACAGTTTTTTTTTACAATGCCCATGTCCAGGGTAAGCCCCAAATTTTTATTTATTTCAGGGACACTTGTGGGGGTCCACCGTCTTACATAAATAGATGTGGACTTTTGTACAGCAAACTGTGTGGCGTACAAATTAGTTTGCTGCACAATTAACTCAAGGACGTTATCATCCACAAATAAATGAAAAAATCATAAGGGGTAAAATTGCCGACATCCACATTAATTTGGGGAGTGGATAAAAATTGGGGTACTTGGGGGGAAAATGAAGTGGCAGGAACCCACGTAGCAGAAGGGACGGGACCGCTGGGTGGAGAATGAGAGGAGGTGGTGACTTCTACCACCATAGGGCTATGGGGTCTGGGGATGGAATCGGAGTCCCTGCTATCTGAAAATATTTCCGCCTCTGAAGCGGTGCCAGATTCAGAGTGGTCAGAGCAGAGAAATTCGTATGCCTGCTCCGCACTTAACAATCTCTGAGCCATTTTTTTTTTTTCTGTACAGCTCAGAAAGAAATTAAAATAACTGACCGTCCCTAAAAATGACTGACACCCACCGACTGACTGACACCCACTGACAGTGACACCCACTGACTGACTGAGTGACACCCAACAACTCACTGACACCCACCGACTGACTGACACCCACTGACCGCCAGTAACAGACGGACACAGGGTCCTAATAAAGATAATTGACCGTAACTAATAGACGTCTAATGACGGACGCCTAATCACGGACACCCACTGACCGCCAGTTACTGACGGACAGTTTATAATTTGATTGTTTTTCTTTTTTTTTTCACAGTATGTATTCACAGAGCCAGGACAGAAGTCTGATCTCTCTCTCCTCACAGAACAACTGCGCTGAGAGGAGAGAGAAGCACAGCCCCTGTCCTGGCTCTGTTTTATAAATATAATGGAGGTGACCACATGATCAGGGACCATTATTATTGGTCCCTGATGGTTACTGTGCTGAAGGCAGATCTTCAGCACAGTAACCAGTGTGCATGTCTGCGCCATTTTTTTTTTATTAGATGGGGGGGCGCCCTAATAACTTTATTGAAATATATCTGAGGGCCATATTGCCCCGATCGGGGTGCTGGGGGACCCGATCGGGGCATAATTTGAACTTCTCTCTCCTCTCCTGAGGAGAGAGACCTTACAGTCACCGGACACTTTATCACAGCGATCACCGAAAATGCCGGCAGCGGAGAGGCCTGCACTAAACTTTCTCCCTCCTCTCATGTAAGAGAGGAGGGAGAAAGTCTCCGGTGCTAGGATCGGGTCCCCCAGCGCTTCAGATCCTAAGCTGGGTCCCGATCCTCACCCCCCACCGCCCCTTACCCTCAAGGAAGATGGCGGCGGCAGCCCGGGGCATGCGCAGACTTAAAGCCGGCCGCCGCCGCCATCTTTATTGAGGGTAAGGGGGGGTGGGGGGTGAGGATCGGGACCCAGCTTAGGACCTGAAGCGCTGGGGGACCCGATCCTAGCACCGGAGACTTTCTCCCTCCTCTCTTACATGAGAGGAGGGAGAAAGTTTAGTGCAGGCATCTCCACTGCCGGCATTTTCGGTGATCGCCGTGATAAAGTGTATCACGGCGATCACGTGATCAGAGACCGTTTGTCACGGTCTCTGATTACTGCCCCGAGCACTCAGCTACCTCCGGTAGCTGCGGGCACGGAGCTACAGCTATTGATTTTAGCGCTAACTTGGGCTGAAGTGCCGCCGTAAAAAGGCGGCGCTCCAGCCCAAGGCCCCTTAGTGACCGCCGTAAAAACACGTATGGGTGGTCACTAAGGGGTTAATAGATCCCAATTGTCGTGGATGATTTTTTTGATTGCGTCAGCCATTAGGCTGTATTTAAACACAAATACAAATTTATTCTCTTTTTCAGGTTTTTTACTCTGGTGTAATAACTCCCTTTGTGTATTAGTGCCCGCCCTAGTCAGAGCCTCATCTAGCATTTTCAAAGGATACTCCCTCCTCAATAAGCGATTTTTAAGCTCAGAGGCCTGTCTCATATATCCCTCATTACGGCTGTTTATGCGTCTTAAACGTGTGAATTGTCCATAGGGTATGGCCTCCTTCACGCTACATGGATGAAAGCTTCCATGGTGTAGAAGGGAATTCGAAGCGGTGGGTTTTCGAAAACCCTCTGTTATAATTTCGCCATCGCGAATAATGACACGAACATCCAAAAAGTCCAAAGTCTCACCCCCGAAGTTTAAGGTGAAATACATGATCATGTCATTCTCGCGATTTAAATAGGCAACAAAATCTTTGCATGTTACTCGGCTTCCCCTCCACACCATGAAGACATCATCCACGTCTGCAGTTGGTGAGTGCCGCAGATTTTTCTTATTTTCTCAATGATACACCGACGATTGCTATTCTACTAAGCAGGCACCACCGTTCACTTGCATGCACCCGATATACACAGAGGACTGAAGTTTCACATTGTTCTAGTCAGCGATCTATGGGGGAGTGGTGCCGTCTGAACTTTCTTCATTGTTGGTCAAAAAATATCTAATATCAAGTGTACTTTTTCCATAGACGGTGTCCGCTGCAGACAATGACTTTAGCTACGCCACATCTCCTGTGTAAATTGTGCGCATCCAAAAAATATCTGAGACATACAGTGTACTTTGTCAATAGACGGTGTCCGCTTCTGACAATGACATTACCAAGGCCCCATCTGCAGTGAAACTTGTGCGCTTCAAAAATGTATCTGTGACATACAGTCTACTTTTTTGTGTATACGCTGCGGACAGTGACATTACCGGTGTTACCTCTGATTTTATGGTACACTTTCCGTGAAGTGGTGCCAATAAAAAATTCACTGGAGATGCTGCCGCTGCTCTTCTTCATTTGCTATTAGGTAGTCAGGAGGATGAGCAGTGAGGAAGTGGAAGAGGATGTGGTGGACAATGAAGTCACTGACCCAACCTGGGAAGGTGAAAAGCCAAGCAAGTACAGCAGTACAGAGGGGGAGGGATCTGCTGCACTGCAGCAGGCTGGAAGAGGCAGTGGGGTGGCAAAAGAGAGAAGGCGGGCCACACCAAACAGGCCTGCAACTGTTCCACGGAGCACTCCCTTGCAGAAATCTCCCTTGCCAAGGGGTAGGTGTTCCGAAGTATGGCGCTTTTTTGAGGAAAGTGCGGACGACAAAAGAATAGTAGTTTGCAACCTGTGCCACACCAAAATGAGCCGGGGCGTGAACACTAGCAACCACACCACCACCAGCATGATCCGCCACATGGCATCCAAGCACCGTATTAAGTGGGCTGAACACCTGGGTCCACAATCTGTGTCTACAGGTCACATCACTGCCTCTTCCCCTGTGTTACGTGCTAGCCGATCCCCTGTAAATCTCAAATTTACTAGTGAGATTAGTTCTGAAAGCATTAACTTTCTCGATTTGACCATTTTCATTGAGGGAAATTGCATGAAAACCAAGAGTTTTTTCAAACCTACTGATGTGAATGGCTATATAGACATGGACAGTTGTTATCATGCCCCCTGGAAAAATAATATTCCAAAAGGACAGTTTATCCGAATTCGGAGAAACTGGACCGATTTGGATGATTATAGAGAGCAGAGCAAAATTATCCAGAATAGATTCGAGGGAAAAGGTTACGATCGGAGCCAACTCGAAAAAATAAATAAAGAAGTCGAAATGTGGGATAAAAATAATAAAAAAAAGTACCACAAAAGAGTCAACGGACTTTAGGTTTGCATTCATTACCCAGTTTAATACACTTGTGGGTCCTTTGAAAAATGCGTTGTATAAAAATTGGTATACTTTAAAGAGTGATCCGGTCATTGGGAAGGATCTTCCTGATCGACCATCTGTTATCTATGGCAGAGCATCGAATATACGGGATACTTTGGTCCATAGCTTCATTTCCACCAAACCAGTGAAAAAAGAAAACAACCAGTTCACATGGTGCGGTTTCTGTATAGCATGCAGAAACCGCACCAGAGAGGACAAAAAAATGAAAAATGTGCAAGCTGCCATTTCCAGAGCGGGTGTGGTACAGAATATAAAAGGTGATATGTCATGTGAAAAAATGGGGGTGGTCTACTTACTGGAGTGCCCATGTGGGCTCCAGTACGTGGGCAGAACTCTCCGCAAACTCAAGACACAAATTTAGGAACACATTAGTAATATTAAAAAAGGATTGGAAAATCATAGTGTCCCGCTCCACTTCAAACTACATCACATCATGGAAAAAACCAGACAGGTTTAAAATTTATGGGATTAGAAAAAGTCAATGCTAATTGGCGGGGGGGTCCTGTATCTGGGATTAATCACAAAGAAGTGGAGTGGATATATAAAATGGACACCCTAAAACCGAGGGGGCTGAATATCGATTTCGATCTTAAGCCTTGCTTGGTTGAATAAGTGGATCGTCTCCTGTATATTCGATCTGTCGAAGATAGAACCGATATTTATGCGATTTAATGAAACAGAAGTAAATATGCGATTTTTTGGATTAGGTGGATAAGTGTAGGATTTATTCGGATGAAAATTGATATATAATCGGATTGAATAAGGACCATCGTATGAATGAAAGGAGGAGTGGAACTTGGCATCATGTGATTCGACTACTAGGAGTTGTAGAATTTTAGTGGATGAAGGTGGTCATCAGGTGATCGGAGTAAGAGTCATATGATCACTTTATTAATGGAAAGGGAGGTTGTTTAGAATGAAAAGGAGGAATGACTAGATTTTGCGATTTTATTATACATTTTATTTATGAGAAGATTTTGTTGTTTTATGATGTGATATTGCTGTTCAAAAAATGTAATTGTTTTAAAGAATGTGATTGGTTTAAAGAATAAGGTGTAACCTCGAGGAGGGGGCATGCTTTAAGCATTGTCCTTAAATACCCCACCTGAAGGGAGTGGTATTATCGCCCCTGACTAAGCTGACTGGCGAAACCTAGGTCGGGTGCTACATGAGGAACTATTATATGTTTTATGCCTTTTAACATATACGATTTTGTAAGTATAATAAATACTTTTGGGAAACCAATTCTGTCGGTACTTCACTATTGTGCGCCACAATTTCATTACGGCGGTTTTTGCATGCCAATTGGTGTATCGACCCCTGGATGCATTGTGTGGCTGCATTGTGAGAAGCTTGCTAACTCGATATATCTCTGGTTGGACGGACTCCTGTGTATTAGGCAGCGCGACCACTGTTTATTTTCGCAGGCCCTGATGCCTCCCGCCCTGCACCTGGACCTTCGCAAGCACCATCAGCGACCACATCCACTTCCTTGTCCCAGCGCAGCATGCAAATGTCCTCACCCCAGGCATTTGAACGCAAGCACAAATACCCAGCCACCCACCCACAGGCCATAGCACTAAATGTGCAGCTTTCCAAATTACTGTCCCTGGAAATGTTGCCATTTAGGCTTGTGGACACTGAGGCCTTCTGCAGCCTGATGTCGGTGGCCATCCTTCATTATGCAGTCCCCAGCCGCCACTATTTTTCAAGGTGTGCCATGCCAGCCTTACACCAACATGTGTCCCTTAACATCACACGTGCCCTGACCAACGCAGTTACTGGGAAGGTCCACTTAACCACGGACACATGGACAAGTGCTTTCAGCCAGGGATGCTACATTTCCCTGACGGTACACTGGGTGAATTTTGTGGAGGCCGCGAGCGACTCGTACCCTGGGATGGCACAGGTGCTACCGACGCCAAGGATTGCGGGCCCCAATTCCATCAGGGTTTCCGCTACCACCTACATTAATGGCTCCATCCCCCACTTCTCCTCCTCCGCCTCCTCCACTTCCACCTCTGAATTATCTGCGTGCAGCACCAGTCAGTCATCAGTCGGTAGCTAGAAGCAGTGTAGCACTGCAGTGGGGAAGCGGCAACAGGCTGTTGGGTGGCTCTCGCCACTCAGCTTAGAACCAGGCATGGTTGTGTCTGATAATGGCCGTAACTTGGTGGCTCGGGAAGCTCACACACATCCCATGCCTAGCCCAAGTCTTCAACTTAGTGGTTCAGCGGTTTCTCAAAACCTACCCCAATTTGCCTGAGCTACTGGTGAAGGTGTTCCGCGTGTGTGCACACTTCTGATAGTCATCGGCAGCTTCAGCCGGTGTGTCAACGCTGCAGCAGCGCTTGAAATTGCCAGCTCACCGGCTGTTGTGCGACTTGAGCATGCGCTGTAATTCTACGTTCCACATTTTGGCCAGGCTTTGTGAGCAGCAGAGGGCAGCTGCAACATGGTCATCGCCTTTCCAGTCAGCTTCCGCTATTCACAAGCAAGGCGTGGGCATGGATGTCTGACCTCTGTGAGGTTTTAAGAAACTTTGAGGACTCAACACAGATGGTGAGCGGCGATAACGCTATTATCAGCGTCACCATCCCACTTCTGTGTCTACTCAAGCGCTCGCTGCTCATAATTAAGGATGACGTGGAAATGGGGGCAAACATTACACAGGGTGATAGCCAGACCACCCTCAGTTCGTCTTCTCAGCGCGAATTGGACGATGAAGAGGAGGAGCAGGAGCAGGAGACGATTGCCTCCGCTACAGAGGGTAGTACCCATGGAAGTTTAATTCCACCTGTTCTGCGTGGGTGGGCAGAAGAGGAGGAAGAGGATGAGTAGATTGAGAGTGATCCTCCTGATGACGACAGCGAAGTTTTGCCTGTTGGTACTCTGGCACACATGACTGACTTCATGTTAGGCTGCTATTCCCACGACCTGCGCGTTATACGCATTTTAGACAACACGAATTACTGGTTGTTTACCCTTCTCGACCCCCACTACAAAGAGAACTTCTCATCTCTCATTCATCTGGTGGAGAGGACGAGCAAAACAGTGCAATACCAGAAGATTCTTGTTGAAAAATTGCTCCAGAAATTTCCATCTGACAACGCTGGTGGCAGAGTCCGTACTTCCTTGGCCAACCGAGGAGGGGAGACAAGAGGAACACACAGCAGTTCCAACAGAGGCAGGGCAACACTCTCCAAAGCCTGGGGCAGTTTCATGACACCCTGCCAGCACCCTCACCCTGATGCACGGCCTAGTGTCACAAGGAGTGAAAACTTTTGGAAGATGGTGAAGGAGTACATAGCAGACCTCAGTGCCTTACAACTACTGGATGTCCAAGCTGGACATGTGGCACGAACTGGCGCTCTACACCTTGGAGGTGCTGGCCTGCCCTGCTGCCAGCTTTTTGTCTGAACGGGTATTTAGTGCTGCTGGTGGCATTATAACAGATAAGCGTATCCGCCTGTCAACTGAGAATTCTGACAGGTTGACTATTATAAAAATGAACAAGGCCTGGATTGACAATGACTTCTTGACTCCACCAGAGGAAAGCTGATGAACATAAAGGCACTTTAAATGTATTGTTTATAATGTACTGAATACACTGTATTCCCATGCTCCCCTTCCACCACAAACAAGGGACTATGGTTGAATCTTCCTTTTCACATCCTCCTTCTCCTCTTCCATCATATCAACATGCTTATTCGTCGCATATAATGCCCTGACATATATGCCCTTCGCATATAATGTTTTACAGGGTCAGCTCAGCTGCAGGCCCTCGTATATAATTTTTTAGAGGGTCAGTTCACTAGCAGGCCCTCACCTACAATGTTTTACAGGGTCAGCTCACCAGCAGGCCCTCGCATATAATCTTTTAGAGGGTCAGCTCACCAGCAGGCCCTCGCATATAATGTTTTACAGGGTCAGCTCACCAGCAAGCCCTCACATATAATTTTTTAGAGTGTCAGCTCACCAGCAGGTTCTCACCTACAATCTTTTACAGGGTCAGTTCTCCAGCAGGCCTGCACCGTAAATCTTTTACAAGGTCAGCTGACCAGCAGGCCCTCACATATAATGTTTGACAGGGTCAGCTCACCAGCAGGCCTTCACCTACAATCTTTTACAGGATCAGCTCACCTGAAGGCCCTCACATATAATGTTTTAGAGGGTTAGCTCACCTGCAGGCCCTCACCTACAACCTTTTAGAGGGTCAGCTCACCAGCAGGCCCTCACATATAATTTTTTACAGGGTCAGCTCACCAGCAGGCCCTCACCTAAAATATTTTACAGGGTCAGTTCACCAGCAGGCCCGCACCTAAAATCTTTTACAGTATCAGCTCACCAGCAGGCCCGCACCTCAAATCTTTTACAGGGTCAGCTCACCAGCAGGCCCTCACCTACAATCTTTTACAGGGTCAGTTCACCTGCAGGCCCGCACCTAAAATCTTTTACAGGGTCAGCTCACCTGCAGGTCCGCTCCTAAAATCTTTTACAGGATCAGCTCACCTGCAGGCCCGCACCTAAAATCTTTTACAGGGTCAGCTCACCTGCAGGGCTTCACCTAATTATACCTAATAGGTAATTTGCGCGCATGCTGCCCTGCTTGGATGTGGTAGCCGTAGCCGTTTCTCAGGCTCCCTCTCCGAAATCGAACCTTGATTCCCCGTTACCCATGGTCACCATGGTTTGTGCTAAAAATAACATCGAAAGTTGATAGGGCAGACATCCGAATGACCCCAGGTTATCTAGAGTCACCAAAGCGCCAGCAGGCCCTCGCCCATAATGTTTTAGATGGTCAGATCAGTAGGCCCTTGCTCCAAATGTTTTTGAGGGTCACCAGCAGGCCATCAATCATAATTTTTCAAGGGTGTGTATGATGCCCTCCTTTATGTATAATAAAGGGTGTATTGGAGTGCCGGTTCCTTGTAATTTTTGGCAGTCCTTTCACTTAGTGCATAGGCTTTTTGAGTGTAGGAGTCCCACTACATGAACTATTGTACCACAATGTGAATGAGGCCCTCCTTTATGTGATATACCGGTTGTATCGGGGTGCCTCTTCCTTGTAATTTTTGGCAGCATTCGCACTTTATATTCAAGTAAATATAGAGGAAAGAATGTTTCCTAACAATTTTTTCCCTAAAATCGATTATTTTATAGTTGTGTGTGTATTATTGTCAGTCTGTAAAAGTGCCATACTACTCGGACATCATGGTTCCCAGCAGCGACCTGGGAGTCCAAGATGCATCCAGACATCCTCCCCATGCTGTTTCCGAACCATTTCGGTGGTGTTTCCATCTATTTCTGACCTTTTCTTATGAACCAGGCACCCTCCCCTCTTCAGAGCAGGGGGTGCCTGGTTTAATGCTCGGGTTCTCCCATTGACTTCTATTATACTCGGGTGCACTTTGGTGCTCGATCAACACTAATAAATAATCAATTATTATCCTACAAAGGCCCATAGCATTCAGGTCTATCAATACTAAATAATTTTATGTTATTGTAAAAATGTGCCTCAAAGTATTTTTCAGTCTTTAAGATACAAAATTAAATGCATGAAATAAGATTCAGTTTTGGCTCATAGTGAGACATACACATATCCTGATAACATCTGGGCTCTGAAGAACAAAAAAAATTGAAGTGTTAGCCTGAATGAAATAATATAACGCCTTAGGTTCTCTCTGCATGCTAAAATTATTTTCTCCTTTTTATCCTGTGTAATTCTCTCCTGCATTATACCAGTTTATCACAAATCAAATCACTTAATGTACATGAAAAGCTTTTTGGAGAATGTGTTTAGCAAGCAGCAGTAGAAATAATTGTCTTTTAATTCACATAATACATCAAGGACTGTTAGGATTTTTTATAAGATAATTGAAATCAGTTTCCCACTTTGCATTAAAAAGAGACGGCAAGGAAAGAAGCAAATATATATTTAATCACCTAAAAAAGAAGATGATGGATGAGAAGCACATTGACTTACAAATGTGATCAGTGTATCTGTCGAGAATATTTTGCACGGTTGTACGGGATCTGTTACAATGACTATTTTAAAGTTGAATGCCTTTACCACATTTAAATTGCTAATATCTGACCAAGATCTGATTCAAATTCAGGGATCTTGGAGCAAACTATTGTGAAAAATATAAAAAGATTAAAAAAAACTTCACAGATGAATGGACATGTTACCATGAGTGATGTCAACGACTTGAGATAGATATGCAACTTAATAAACAACTTAAATTAAATGGATAAAAAATATGCAAATGTTTACATAAATAATAATCACTAAATCTGCAAATATGTGAAAATAGCATAATTAAATATATATAAAATATACAAATATATATGCAGTATATCATTAGTAGTGTTGAGCGCAAATATTTGAATTACAAATATTTATCGCAAATATCGCAACTTCGAGAATTTGCGAATATTTAGAGTATAGTGCTAAATATTCGTTATATTGAATATTCCGAATTTTTTTCCATCTGAAAACATGATTCCACCCTGCTTCTTGCTTGTGGGCCAATGAGCCATTGGCCCACAAGCAACGAGGGTGTTGCCATTATACCCCGTTGCACCTGAGGCTCTGATGCCCCACCACTGGGACTAACAGAGCCAAGCAGTATAGAAGTACTCATGCCTGACGCTGATCGCAGCTCATTTGGCGCACATGTAGTACATTGCTGGAGATCGCCAGGCAGATGCAATCTGTCTGCTTATCTTCCCAGCGCTCTTCAGCCACGTACTACCATGTGCACCAAATGTGCTGCGGCAAGGTGTGAGTACATATATATACCACCTGGCCCTGTCAGTCAAAGCTGTGGGGGTGTGGCCTGGAAAGAATATGAGCAAAGCCTTGTTTACAGCAAGGTGCAATGCAACACTATGGGCTGATCGTTTCACTTAGAAGTATTGTATGTGGTGACAGATTCCCTTTAACCCCTTAAATGCCGAGCCCATTTTTGGTTTTGCATTTTTGCTTTTTCCTCCCCACATTACAATAGCCATAACTTTTTAAATTGTATAGGTTCCTTTAAAGGGGTTGTCCGGGTTCAGACATCCCTCCACCCGGACATCCCTCCATTTTTACCCCGGCAGCCCCCCTGACATGAGCATCGGAGCAGTTCATGCTCCGATGCTCTCCTTTGCCCTGCGCTAAATAGCGCAGGGCAAAGGCGTTTTTAAGAGTTCCGGTGACGTACCGGGGCTCTCTATGGGGCTGACAGGAACCCCGGTGATGTCACCGGCACTGATGGGCGGGATTTAGCACTGCCCTAGCCAGTAAAACGGCAAACGGCAGAGCCGGTGACGTCACCGAACACACTGCCGGGCGGAAGTTACCGCCTGGCAGTGTGTTATTGAAAACAAAAAAGCCCGTGCCCTGTGCGATTTTGAGCAGGGCACGGGAGCGCATCGGGGCATGAGATGCTCCGATACTAGCCTCAGGGGGGCTGTCTGGGTGAAAAAAAGGGTATGTCCGGGTTCAGCTCTGAACCCGGACAACCCCTTTAACTGTGGGTCCCGTTTGGGGGGGGGGGGGGGGGGGCTTTGGCTGTTTATATAGGTAAGCTGCCAGCCTCTCCCAGATACTGCACTTGGTAGGAGATGGTACGAGTACACACATATTTGGGTTTAGAGTCTGCACAGTTACATCTCTTTGTTCAGAGAAGAAAAAAAGGGGGAGGGGGACTAAAAGTATGCTGATATAAGAGAAAATGTGGTGATGAGTTACATAAGTGATTAAGACTTGAAATGTTGCATTGTTAATTGTTTTTATTTGGTTTTATACAGATTATACACAAGAAGAAACAGAGTGAAGATTTATTACAGTTTCCTTTCTTTCACATACAAGGTTACGTTCTTATCTAGTAGGGAGGATGTGTATCATGTGAGAAAAAAAAGTAGAAAACTGTACACATATATATATATGTATTTAAATAATAAGAGATTTAATGAGAATTGCTTGTATATTATATGGGATATCTCTTATATAATGATTAAGTCTATGGCATTGTATTGATCTTGTTATTCTATTTATTTTACACACATATATATAGCACTACTATATTCTGCAGCACTTTATAGACATCATTGTCACTCACTGTCCCCAGTAGAGCTCACAATCTAAGGTCCCTATCAGTATGTCTTTGGAGTGTGGGAAGAAACTGGAGAACCCAGAGGAAGCCCACGCAAACACAGGGAGAACATACAGATGATGTCCTTGGTTGGATTTGAACCTAGGACCCCAGCGCTGCAAAGCACCAGTGTTAACCACTAAACCACCATGCTGCCCCTCTTTAGTGTTTTGTCTTGAATAGGATTTGCATCTGTTTCTACAACTTTTTGTTTGTAGGAGAAAAGATAAGAAGAATGCGCATTATTAGCCAGAAACAGACAATTGAGTTTATAAGATGTTTCTCTCTATCTCTTAATGCATTTCTTGAAACAATGAATAGCTGAGTGTGAATGTGTTGTTGAGTTACAGGAAAGCTGGGTACTTGTATGAAGGCATACAGCGGGGGCCATTTATGCTACTTTCACACTCGCGTTTGGTGCGGATCCATCATGGATCTGCACAGACGGATCCGTTCAGATAATACAACAGTCTGCATCCGTTCAGAACGGATCCGTTTGTATTATCTGTAACATAGCCAAGACGGATCCATCTTGAACACCATTGAAAGTCAATGGAGTACGGATCCGTTTTCTACTGTGCCAGATTGTGTCAGTGAAAACGGATCCGTCCCCATTGACTTACATTGTGTGTCAGGACAGATCCGTTTGGCTCAGTTTCATCAGACGGACACCAAAATGCTGCAAGCAGGGTTTTGGTGTTCGTCTCCAAAGCGGAATGGAGACTGAACGGAGGCAAACTGTGCATCCTGAGCGGATCCTTTTCCATTCAGAATGCATTAGAATGCAAACTGATCCGTTTTGGACCGCTTGTGAGAGCCCTGAACGGATCTCACAAATGGAAAGCCAAAACGCGAGTGTGAAAGTAGACTTAGCTGTGCATGATGTTATGGCTGAGGAATGCAAGATAGGAAAAAGTTTGTACATACACACTACAGCAGGGCTGATGACCTTACAACACCCTGCAGACCAGTGAGGAGAGGAGCTCCTGGTGTCACAGCTCCTCCCACAGATAAGGTTATGGACTGTCCTACAACCACTGAAAGGAGACTCTGAAACCTGCATTTAGGATTGTGAATACATCTGCAATTCCCTCATACACCACTTCACCAGGGAGGAGTTTTATGGGATAAAGCTCAAGACACCCACAAAACTTCCTCCCCTCGCCTTGGTCGCTTGTAGAATATTTGGAAGAAACAGCAGTCCGGTGAACTGAGTGGTATTGTGGTGTTCCTTTTTAAGTTTCTTTTAATTACCTTGTCTACTGTGGGCCAACTGTTGGTCACCGGCACCCCAAAGACGTAAGGGGGATCACACTGAACTCTACACGCTTCTATGGTCATGGTGTCTACAGGTATATCGGTCTTTGTGTCTAACTACTGAAGCACGTTTATATACTACAAACCGGATTCCAAAAAAGTTGGGACACTATATAAATCGTGAATAAAAACTGAATGCAATGATGTGGAGGTGCCAACTTCTAATATTTTATTCAGAATAGAACATAAATCACGGAACAAAAGTTTAAACTGAGAAAATGTACCATTTTAAGGGAAAAATATGTTGAATCAGAATTTCATGGTGTCAACAAATCCCCAAAAAGTTGGGACAAGGCCATTTTCACCACTGTGTGGCATCTCCCCTTCTTCTTACAACACTCAACAGACGTCTGGGGACCGAGGAGACCAGTTTCTCAAGTTTAGAAATAGGAATGCTCTCCCATTCTTGTCTAATACAGGCCTCTAACTGTTCAATCGTTTTGGGCCTTCTTTGTTGCACCTTCCTTTTTATGATGCGCCAAATGTTCTCTATAGGTGAAAGATCTGGACTGCAGACTGGCCATTTCAGTACCCAGATCCTTCTCCTACGCAGTCATGATGTTGTGATTGATGCAGAATGTGGTCTGGCATTATCTTGTTGAAAAATGCAGGGTCTTCCCTGAAAGAGATGACGTCTGTATGGGAGCATATGTTGTTCTAGAACCTGAATATATTTTTCTGCATTGATGGTGCCTTTCCAGACATGCAAGCTGCCCATGCCACACGCACTCATGCAACCCCATACCATCAGAGATGCAGGCTTCTGAACTGAGCGTTGATAACAACTTGGATTGTCCTTGTCCTCTTTGGTCCGGATGACATGGCGCCCCAGATTTCCAAAAAGAACTTCGAATCGTGACTCGTCTGACCACAGAACAGTCTTCCATTTTGCCACACTCCATTTTAAATGATCCCTGGCCCAGTGAAAACGCCTGAGCTTGTGGATCTTGCTTAGAAATGGCTTCTTCTTTGCACTGTAGAGTTTCAGCTGGCAACGGCGGATGGCACGGTGGATTGTGTTCACTGACAATGGTTTCTGGAAGTATTCCTGAGCCCATTCTGTGATTTCCTTTACAGTAGCATTCCTGTTTGTGGTGCAGTGTCGTTTAAGGGCCCGGAGATCACGGGCATCCAGTATGGTTTTACGGCCTTGACCCTTACGCACAGAGATTGTTCCAGATTCTCTGAATCTTCGGATGATGTTATGCAGAGTTGATGATGATAGATGCAAAGTCTTTGCAATTTTTCGCTGGGTAATACCTTTCTGATATTGCTCCACTATCTTTCTGCGCAACATTGTGGGAATTGGTGATCCACTACCCATCTTGGCTTCTGAGAGACACTGTCACTCTGAGAAGCTCTTTTTATACCGAATCATGTTGCCAATTGACCTAATTAGTGTTAATTGGTCTTCCAGCTCTTCGTTATGCTCAAATTTACTTTTTACAGCCTCTTATTGCTACTTGTCCCAACTTTTTGGGGATTTGTTGACACCGTGAAAATTGGAATCAACGTATTTTTCCTTTAAAATTATACATTTACTCGGATTAAACGTTTGATCTGTCATCTACGTTCTATTACAAATAAAATATTGACATTTGCCATCTCCACATCATTACATTCAGTTTTTATTCACAATTTGTTTAGTGTCCCAACTTTTTTGGAATCCGGTTTGTATATTACATGTCTATATACTGATATACGTATAAAAACATTGAGTAGTCCATACAGGCAGATCTAATAGCCTGAATACAGATAATATTTCTTATAGATAGATAGATTGGCGCCACCAGTGTGGTTACCTATTTTTGCCTTTTTTCTTTTATCTGACTATCACCTATGTAGCGGTCGTCCGCACATATGAAACCACCACCGGCAGCATCTCTAGACTTCCATTACTTTATCATAGCTGTCCAACCTATCACTCTGAACAATCTCTAAAATATACACCCTTTGGCGCCCTGCCTGTTACTCTCTGACCTCCCCTGAATTTTGTTCAGGGAAGTCTTGGATTAACCCCCTATCTTTTTTCCTTTTCACAGGCCCAGAGCCAGCCAGCCCCAAGCCCAGAACCAGGCCCAGAGCCAGCCAGCTCCAGGCCCAGAGCCAGCCAGCCCCAGAGCCAGCCACCCCCAGGCCCACAGCCATGCAGCCACAGGCCTACAGCCAGCAAGCCCACAGCCTGCCAACCAGCAAGCCATAGACAGCGAGCCCACAGCCATCCAGCCAGCAAGCCCACAGCCTGCCAATCAGCAAGCCACAGCCTGCCAGCGGTAGCCAGCAAGCCACAGCCTGCCAGCCACCAACCGTAATTAAGGTAGGAGCCAACTTGGCCTTGGTATCAGAGAGCTATGTTGTGTTGTTATATTGTGAATAGGAACCATAGTGTTGGAGAGACCCCCCTCCAGGACCCATTAGACTCCATTGTAGTCTCTAATGTAACCTGAAGGGGACTCTTTCTAACACACTCTCTAAAGGACACTGAGATGTCCTCTGCCAGAAAGACCGCCCTCAATGCCCCATTAGAAAGAGTCCCCTCCATTGTAGTCTCTAATGGGGCCTGGAGGGGAATCTTTCTAACACACTCTCTAATGGACACTTAGATAGCCTCTGTTATAAAGACTCCCCTCCAAGCCTATTAGACTGACCCCATTGTAGTCTCTAATGGGGCCTGGAGGGGATTCTTTCTAACACACTCTCTAAAGGACACTGAGATAGTGAATACATCTGCAAGAAAGGAATGATCGCACTTTTGTTTCTTGTGTAGTGCGTGGCTGGAGGCGGGATATGAGCATGGCTGGAGGTGGAATATGGGCGTGGCTGGAGGCGGAACATGGGTGGGGCCTGGAAGGGGCCCTTGATTTATTTTGCACAGGGGCCCTGAGGGTTCTCAGTCCGCCCCTGCTCATAAATCAACACGGAGGGAGAAGGGGTAAGAGACTGGGCTAGACAAAGTGACAAAGACTGGACATTTAGTAAGAGCAGCTGAAAACCAGGAAAGTTCACGTTTATATCCCAGTAGGAAAGGCCATGCAGTCTGTGTCCAGAGCACCAAGAAATTGAGAATTGACTTTGCTACTGGTGAGTATTGGGAGAACCTTTTAATTGGGATGGGCTGATGCCACTGACTTTATGGAAAATATAACGTAGATGAGAGGAGGATTCTAAAGTCAAGATCAAGAAACGGCAGCAGAGACATTTAGGAAGATCAGAAGTAAAGAAGATCATAACTAAGTTAAACATACAGTACATAGAGTTGTTGTTTTTTTTTTTTGAGAAACCCAGTGGTGACAAAGTGTTTTCCTGATAAACAATTAGGGACAGTTTTCTTTCATGAATAAACTTAATTCTTTTATAAATTAAGTAGAAAATGTCACTTATTCTGTAGATACCTTTATGGAATTTGCTTAGAAACTAAGGCATACCACGGTGTAATAGCCATTGCACACATTTATACATATTATTATTTTTTATTTTTATTTTGAAACAGGTTTAAATGAATTCAAGTGGAAGAACCAGGGGTGGATTTTAAAGCAAGGTTTTAATTGGTTCTTCCCCTTTAACTTCAGAAGTTATTTAGTGATGTTTAGTGTTCAGCGAGCATGCTCGGCCGAATACCTGTTCGGCTCGAGCATCACTATGCTTGGCACATGCTCAAGTCTCCTACCTGCACGTTTCGTGGCTGCTAAGCAGCCAATAAACGTGCAGGTAAGTACTGCCATCACTGTAAACTACTAGCATTTCAGTGATTGGCTAGAGATTCTATAGAGGGTGTCTGCAGTGACTTGTGACATCTGTTCAGCAATACCTTCTGTGTGTCAGGGGCAGAGATAGGAAGAATATTATTGAAAACAATTAAATTTTTTTCATAATTTATCCATAATTTTCCTATAAACGGTCCCTGCAGTGAATTCTCACATCTGTGCTGCAATAGCGTCTGTTTGTCAGGGCCAGATATTGGGAAAAATATTACTAGTGATGAGCGGCATTTGCAATATTAGAATTTTTGATATTTCGCGAATATTCGCCATATATTTGCAAATTTGAGAATTCGTTATCTCCAGTCATTATTTTCTTGATTGCGATAATCAGCAATTAAAAAATTTGCGATTAAAATTTTAATATTCGTGATCAACACTACTGACAACAAATATATTTTTTCCATAATTTATCCATAATTTTTCTATAAACGGTTCATGCAGTGAATTGTCATATATGTGCAGCAATAGCGTCTGTGTGTGTGTCAGGCCCAGATATTAGGAAAAATATTAGCAAAAACAATTATATTTTTTCCGTAATTTATCCATATTTTTCCTATAAACGGTCCCTGCAGTGAATTGTCACATCTGTGCTGCAATAGTGTCTGTGTGTCAGGGCCAGATATTGGGAAACATATTACTGACAACAAATATATATTTTTCATCTTTTATCCATATTTTTCCTATAAACGGTCCCTGCAGTGAATTGTCACGACTGTGCTGCAATAGCGTCTGTGTGTGTCAGGCCCAGATATTGGGAAAAATATTATCGAAAACAATTATATTTTTCCATAATTTATCCACATTTTTCCTATAAACGGTCCCTGAAGTGAATTGTCACATCTGTGCTGCAAAAGCGTGTGTGTGTCAGGACAAGAGATAAGTGAAATCAATTTTTTCCATACTTTTCCATACTTTTTCCATATACTGTGCTTGCTTTGAACTGTGACATCCGTGCCACATCTTGTGTGTCAAGCATGCATATAACATTTAATATGAAGAAGGCGAGCATTAAGGGACGGGGAAGTGGCCGTGAGGGTGATGGTGCACGCAGAGGCCGTGGCCCTGGGGGGGGGGGGGGGGGGGGGTTAAACTGTGCCTGCTGCCAGAGCACAAGAAAAACATTCATCCAAGATACCTAGCTTCATGTCCCAGTTTGCAGGGCGGCGCAGGACACCACTCTTGAAGTCAGCCGAGTGCTAGCAGGTGGTCGGTTGGATTGCACCACCCTGTCTTCCACCAAGTCCAGTCTCAGTAGCAAGAAGTCTGGTCCACACAATCCTCACCCTGATCCTCGTTCCTCCCACCATTTGCAGTCTGGCCAAACAAGTGATCCCACACTCGGATATTCCAAGGACCTCTTTTCATCGCTATTAATTGATTTGGCCCTCTCGCCAAGCACGCTTGAAGAGGGACCTGAGATCTTGTGACCCGATTACCAACCTCTTGAGCATCTAGAGTCACAAGAAGAGGATGGTGGGGAACGGCAATTAGTGTTTAAAGAGGTAGATGATGATGAGACAGAGTTGCCAATGACTCAACCGCAATTACTGGTAATAAGGTAAAAGGCGGGCACCACCGAACAGGCCCGCAACTGTTCCACGGAGGACCCCTTTGCGTAAATCTCCCTTGCCAAGGGGTAGGTGTTCGGCAGTATGGCGCTTTTTTGAGGAAATGCGGACGACAAAAGAATAGTAGTTTGCAACCTGTGCCACACCAAAATGAGTGAACACTATCAACCTCACCACCACCAGCATGATCTGCCACATGGCATCAAAGCACCGAATGCCTGGGTCCACAATCTGTGTCTGCGGGTGACACCACTGCCTCCTCTTCCCCTGTGTTATGTGCTGGCCAATCCCCTGTCCAAGACGCAGGCCCGGATGCCTCCCGCCCTGCACCTGGACCTTTACAAGCACCATCAGCGACCACATCCACTTCCCTGTCCCAGCACAGCGTCCAAATGTCATTACCCCAGGCATTTGAACGCAAGAGCAAATACCCAGCCACCCACCCACAGGCCATAGCACTAAATGTGCAGCTTTCGAAATTACTGTCCCTGGAAATGTTGCCAATAAGGCTTGTTGACACTGAGGCCTTCCGCAGCCTGTTGTCGGTGGCCATCCCTCGTTACGCAGTCCCCAGCCGCCACTATTTTTCAAGGTGTGCCGTGCCAGCCTTACACCAACACGTGTCCCTTAACATCACACATGCCCTGACCAACGCAGTTACTGGGAAGGTCCACTTAAGCACGGACACATGGACAAGTGCTTTCGGCCAGGGATGCTACATTTCCCTGACGGCACACTGTGTGAATGTTGTGAATGTTGTGGAGGCCACGAGAGACTCGTACCCTGGGATGGCACAGGTGCTACCGACGCCAAGGATTGCGGGCCCCAATTCCATCAGGGTTTCCGCCACCACCTACGTTAGTGGTTCCATCCCCCACTTCTCCTCCTCCGCCTCCTCCTCCACTTCCACCTCCGAATTATCTGCGTGCAGCACCAGACAGCCATCAGTCGGTAGCTGGAAGCAGTGTAGCACTGCAGTGGAGAAGCGTCAACAGGCCGTGCTTAAGCTGATCTGCTTAGGTGACAAACAGCACACCGCCGCAGAGCTGTGGCAGGGGATAAGAGACCAGACTGTTGTGTGGCTCTCGCCACTCAACCTAGAACCAGGCATGGTTGTATCTGATAATGGCTGTAACTTGGTGGCGGCTTTGGAGCTGGGCAACCTTAGACACATCCCATGCCTTCCCCACGTATTCAACCTTGTGGTTCAGCGGTTTCAAAAACATACCCCAATTTGCCTGAGCTACTGTTGAAGGTGCGCCGCATGTGTTCACATTTCAGCAAGTCACCTACAGCTTCAGCCGGCCTGTCAACGCTGCAGCAGCGCTTGAAATTGGCAGCTCACCGGTTGTTGTGTGACGTGAGCACGCGCTGAAACTCCACGTTCCACATGTTGACCAGTCTTTGTGAGCAGCAGAGGGCAGTTGTTGAATACCAGCTGCAACATGGTCGTCGCCTTTCCAGTCACCTTCCGATATTCACAAGCGAGGAGTGGGCATGGATGTCTGACCTCTGTGAGGTTTTACGCAACTTTGAGGAATCAACACAGATGGTGAGCGATGATAACGCTATTATCAGCGTCACCATCCTTCTGTGTCTTCTGTGTCTTCTCAAACGCTCGCTGCTCACAATTAAGGACGACGCTTTGCATGTGGAAGAGGTGGAAATCGGGGAAGACATTACACAGGTTGATGATAGCCAGACCACTCTCAGTTCGTCTTCTCAGCGCGAACTGGAGGCTAAAGAGTCGGAGAAGGGGCAGGAGACGGTTGCCTCAGCTACAGAGAATGGTACCCATGGAAGTTTAATTCCATCTGTTCTGCGTGGGTGGGCAGAAGAGGAGGAAGAGGATGAGGACATTGGGAGTGATCCTCCTGATAACGAAAGCAAAGTCTCGCCTGTTGGTACTCTGGCACACATGGCTGACTTCATGTAAGGCTGCCTTTCCCGCGACCCGTGCGTTATACGCATTTTAAACAACACCGATTACTGGTTGTTCACCCTTCTCGACCCCCGCTACAAAGAGAACTTCTCATCTCTCATTCCTCTGATGGATAGGACGAGCAAAACAGTGCAATACCAGAAGATCCTTATTGAAAAATTGCTCCAAAATTTTCCATCTGACAACGCTGGCGTCAGAGTCCGTACTTCCTTTGCCAACCGAGGAGGGAAGACAAGGGGAACACACAGCAGTTCCAACAGAGGCAGAGCAACACTTTCCAAAGCCTAGGACAGTATAATGACACCCGTCCAGCACCCTCACCCTGATGTGCGGCCTACTGCCACAAGGAGAGAAAAATTTTGGAAGATGGTGAAGGAGTACATACCAGACTGTGTCAGCGTCCTCAATGATCCCTCAGTGCCTTACAACTACTGGGTGTCCAAGCTAGACACGTGGCACGAACTGGCGCTCTACGCTTTGGAGGTGCTGGCCTGCGTTTTGTCTGAGCATGTATTTAGTGCTGCTGGTGGCATTATAACAGTTAAGCGTATCTGCCTGTCAAATGAAAATGCTGACAGGTTGACCATGACTTCTCGACTTCACCAGAGGAATGCTGATGAACATAAAGGCACTTTACATGTGTTGTTTTTAATTTATTTAATAGACTGCATTCCCATGCACCCCTTCCACCACAAACAAGGGTATATGGCTGAATCTTCCTTTTCTCAGCCTCCTCCTCCACTTCCGTCATATCAACATGCATTGCTTATTCATCACATATAATGCCCTCGCATATATGGCCTTCGAATTAATTTTTTAGAGGGTCCGCTCACCAGCAGGCCCTCACATATAATTTTTCAGAGGGTCCGCTCACCAGCAGGCCCTCACATCTAATTTTTTACAGGGTCTGCTCACAAGCATGCCCTCACATATAACTTTTTACAGGGTCCACTCACCAGCAGGCCCTCACATATAATTTTTTAGAGGGTCCGCTCACCTGCAGGCCCACAACTCAAATCTTTTACAGGGTCAGCTCACCTGCAGGCCCAAACCTAAAATCTTTTACAGGGTCAGCTCACCTGCAGGCCCACAACTCAAATCTTTTACAGGGTCAGCTCACCTGCAGGCCCAAACCTAAAATCTTTTACAGGGTCAGCTCACCTGCAGGCCCGCAACTGAAATCTTTTACAGGGTCAGCTCACCTGCAGGCCCGCAAATCAAATTTTTTACAGGGTCAGCTTACCTGCAGGACCGCAACTCAAATCTTTTACAGGGTCAGCTCACATGCAGGCCCGCAACTTAAATCTTTTACAGGGTCAGCTCACATGCAGGCCCTCGCATATAATGTTTTACAGGGTAAGCTCACCCACAGGCACTTGCATATAATGTTTAACAGGGTCAGCTTACCCACAGGCACTCGCATATAATGTTTCACAGGGTCAGCTCATCTGCAGGCCCGCAACTTAAATATTTTACAGGGTTAGCTCACATGCAGGCCCTCAACTCATGCTGCCTTGCTTTGAAGTAGTAGCCGTAGCTGTTTATCAGGCTCCCTTTCCGAAATCTAACAATGATTCCCTGTTACCGTGGTCACCATGTTAGGCGCATAAAAGAACATCGAAAGTTGATAGGGAAGAAATCAAAATGGATCGTGAACGTCACAGGGACGTGCGATCAGGCAGAAGTTATCTAGAGTCAACAAAGCGGCAGCAGGGCCTCTTCTGTATAACATTTCCTCATCCAAAATACCGCTGTGACATTACCTGTAATTTTTTATTACTCATTCCAATAACAGGGCATCTTAAGAGTCCTGTATTGTTATTTATTGTTGTAACGGATCCCCTTCCGTTAATGGACGCTTCCTAGCTTGCGCCGAGGACCACAAGCACCGCACTGGACACCACAACCACTTCCGACTCCACAACCGCCGTAGCTTAACTGGAGCCGCGCCGTCTTCCTTCCACCCTGAATGAACCTCCAGCATTCAGGACCGTGTGGGAAAGATCTCTCCTCCAGGGAATATGCAGAGCATAGCAATCCCCAGCGTGATACAGCAATTCCCTCCAATAACGAGACGAGGCTCCGTTTTGAAGGGTTAGAAAAACATGAACTGAACTCTTTATTGAGGGCTACCCGCCCGTATTTATGCAGGTCTTCATCTGGTGTACACGCCCCTAGGGGACCAGAAGGAGGGCTGTGATACAGGACAGACACGTAGCACTCAGGATACAACACATCCCCACAATGCATCATGGTTTCCTCCTCTCTGACCTGGAGACACCTGAAGAGCATTTCAATTATCTCTCAGGACAAAGGGAAATCACCAATACACATGTGGGAACAACAGGACAGGAATCACCACCCAAATACACAAAATCCTCCCTTCTGTCTGTGATATAATTATCGATTAACATAACTATCACAGACAGTAAAAATGCAGTTTTTAAACATACACTGTAACTTTAAAACCATACATTCCATCTCCATAAAAATTACATGTTTAAACTCAGCATACATCAAACATAAACACTTCCAAAAATCACACAAATCCCTCCAGCAGATCAAAAGTTAAGTGGAAGTCCTTTATGACCGACCGCAAGCACAATTTCCTGCCCAAAACAGTTCCATAGATTTGGGCTGTGCGGTCGGTCAATTTCATGCAGAAAAACGACTAAGTCCCATCTTCAAACGGGACTTAGTCTCTGGAGCTGAAAGTTCAGTATGGAAGAAGGTAAGGGTCAGCGGTGTTCGTGTATTTGCGCATCCGATTTTAGTTCCACAGAATCTTTAGTATACACCGCTGACCGCGTTCGGTCCTATTAACAGTCCAGACATGCGGCATAGTTCTGTTACACTGTTCTTGAAGGGTAATATGTCCCGGGGCCATAGTCGTAGGGCAGGAGGCTAGCCATAAGTTTTCTACAATGCCCAGTGGCAAATGGCAGTTTGTCACAATTGTCACTACCTCCACGAGTCGGGAGTGTGTGATTTGCGCGCCACCCACTTACCTTCCTCGGATGTGTTATCCGTTTCTCAGGCTCCCTCTCCGGAATCAAACACTGATTCCCCGTTACCCATAGTTTACAATAGTTTTGAGCTGACAATTACATCGAAAGTTGATAGGCCAGACATCCGAATGGATCGTCGCCGTCACGGGGACGTGCCATCGACCCCAGGTTAACTATAGTCACCCAAGCGGCAGCAGGCCACCGCCCATAATGTTTTAGATGGTCAGATCAGCAGGCCCTTGCTCCTAATATTTTTAAGGGTCACCAGCAGGCCTTCAATCATAATTTTTAAAGGGTGTGTATGATGCCCTCCTTTATGTGTAACTAAGGGTGTATCGGGGTGCCTCTTCCTTGTAATTTTTGCGAGCACTTGCACTTTATATACAAGTAAATATTCAGGAAAGAATGTTTTCTATCAATTTTTCCTCTAAAATCGATTTTTTTTTCGCCTTGGTTTTGTGCGTATTATTGTCATTATGTAAAATTTGCGTACTATTCGGACAACATAGTTCCCTACCAGTGAGTCCAAGATGCATCCATATATCCTCCCCATGCTGTTACAGAACCATTTCGGTGGTGTTACCAACAATTTCTGACATTTTCTCATGAACCAGGCACCCTCCCCTCTTCAGAGCAGGGGGTACCTGGTTTAATGCTCGGGTTCTCACATTGACTTCCATTACACTCGGGTGCTCGGTCGAGCACCCGAATATCACAATGTGTTCGGCCCAAGCCCCCGAGCACCTGAGCACTTCGGTGCTCGATCAACACTAGTGATGTTTGTACCTGGGCACATTTCTTCAGTATGAGGTAACTGTACTTGTGTACTAACCTTTCTGTGCGGTTATGAGGGGCCAAGAGAGTAGAAAACACTTAGTTTCGGAACAGAGAGCTGGGCTCCATTGAAGATATCATCATGGTAAGATGTCTTGCTACAATCACTGCTTTTTGTATCACATGGGCATCGGCCGACTGCCATGTTGGGTACTGGTGTCATGACTAGGTGACTATGACTTTACTTAATCTTTGTCTTTGTATATCTTTGTATATATCCTTTAGCAAACTCTTTATGCACCTAAGTGGTATTAAATGTATTTTTTCCCAAATTTCCAATTTCACGATAATACACTAAGTGATATATATAGTGATATATCTACAGTAGGGTGAAAATTAATACATTAGTTGTAATGCCTGTAGGTAGGGAAAGACTAGGACAGTAAGCCTTAATGGGCTACGCAGTACCAAACGAGAGAAAGAGGGTGCTCAGAAGACAAGCCGAGGTTAGAAGCACAGAGCAATCATTGCAGGATTAGGTAACAAAGAACCTAGCTAGTTAGCCAAACAAGACTATCACTGGCAATGGTGTATGGCCAGGAAGGGACTTAAATAGAGCACTGAATCCCTGGAACAGAACCTGATAGGTCCAGTGACTCGGAGCTCCATTAGTAAGAAACACTAGCACACAGTAATAGAGCAGCTGAGCAATCAGTCCACTGCTAATCTCCCCCAGCACGTGCCCGTTGCAAGAGGAAACAGAGCATTGCATTCTGTTACTAAGGATGCGGTTGCGTCACCAGGAGGTGTGGCTCAGAAGCATGTCTCTCCCTCTGCGGCTGTACCGAGGCTTAGGATTGCGCTGCTGGAGCACGGACAGGTAAGTTTTTATCCTGTACAACCCTCTTCGAGTCTATTCTATGTTCTCTTTCATTTGTCATCTCCTGTGGATCTGAAAAATCATTCAAGACTTTCATCATGTACAGGTTCTTTAGGTGGCTATACACTTTAGAAGTAGTTTGGTGGTTGAACATCTGCTCAACGAATGGTTTGTTGCGAAAGATTGCTACGCTGATGCAGCCATACAAATCTTAGTTCATATGGCTGTCTTAGTCATTCAAACTGGTTGTACATGTTTCCATACTTCATGGAAAGATCACTAAATTTCACTAGAAGTTTTGGCTGAAATTGCCAGCTTTTTTAATCAATTTTAAACTAATGTGTCTGGTCAGCTCTCGTAAATTATCTCTAGTGATTGTAGGTTTGGTTGTAGAAACGGAAGCCATAAATCCCATCACAATACTAAGACATAAGCAACACAAGCAAAGCAATGACTCCAATGTCTGGTCTTCAAAGGTCAAATTTGCCAATCAGTCAAATATGCAGAGATGTATTCTCAACATGACCGCTGCTTAGAGACACCTGTTTTCTTTCCATAAATCTTATCAAGGCAGGGTTGTCATGTTAGGGCAAGGCTCTCATCTGGTGGAGCTGCAGAGTTCTGTGTGCATTTTACTACTGTCAATGACTTTAATATATTTTATTTATGTGGTGACCATCTATAAATTAAACATTTTATTTTAAAATTCTATGCTAATTTTACATATAAAAAAAAACATTAAGGGGGTCATTTATTAAGACCAGCGTATCCACTGTCATTTCTAATTGTAAGCTTGCTTCCTGTCTTACATTTAGACCATTTTCTACATCTAAACCTCGTGTAGAAAATGGTAAATGAGAGGGGCCTGCTGGTCTGTCCCCTTCCCCGCCCACACCACCCCCACTTTTTTAAACCTGGCGTGAAAGGGGAAAAGTGGCAGATTGCGACGCAAATGACCATTTGTTGGCATAAATAATATGAAAACTTTATTCTTTGGGTCTGTATGATTACAGCGTTACTAAATACTTTAAAAAAAAAATCAATGTTTTTGCATCTCCATATTCCAAGACTTATAACTTCTTTATTTTCTTTCTACGGAGCTGTGTGAGGTCTCAATTTTTGCTGAATGACTTGGACTTTTCATTGGTATCATCCTGGGATACATAACACTTTTTTATTGTTTTTTATTAAAATTTTGAGGGACAAATAAGCAAAAAAAATAATGGAATACTGGCATTTTTATTATGCCATTTACCATATATATTAAATTACATAATAATTGGGTAGTGCGGGTCTTTACGGACATAGCGATACCAAATACGTGGAGATTTTATTTTTGCAATTTCTTCCACTCTAAATGGCATAAAAAGGCGTATGGGTGGTCACTAAGGGGTTTTTCATAGTGATGAAAGGTGCATGATGACATCATATGACAGATTTCCTAGTAAATGTGGTGTGCTGAGATTGGTCAAATGGTGTCACTACTGACATAACTACTAGGACCTGTAAACAAAGTACTCATGGCGGGTTTGTACTGGGCCACAATGGTAAACAAAAGAAAGTGTTGGGATAGTAGTTATAGTACCTTTTTAAGGCTTTTTACAAATACTATTTATTAATATCTTATTTCTCTGTTTTTGTTTTTTATGTTAATATTCTGGTTTTCTGTTAGATTGTGTGTGTATATATATATATATATATATATATATATATATATTATAACTGCAGGAAATTTTTCACATTGTGGCTGTAGCAGTCTAGGCTTCATGAGTGACATTTGCTCATGTGAAATATATGCTGATATCTGAGAGGAGTTATGTTTAGTTTATGCTTTAGTTTACGTCTGCCTGCACTAGAATGTTGTACATATAGAAACATCTCAATGATTTATGTTGACTTGGATATCATACTTGTCCAAACTAAGCCTCACTCATGTGGTAACTCTAATGCGCCAGAGAGGTCAGTGTAAGCTTCTGCAAACTTCTGAATCTCTCATTCCCCCAGCTTGAAGTCATTGCTGTTTGTGCTTTTATTATACTGTTATTGTAATGAACGCTTTTGGCTGTTTTTTTTTTCACTCAAGTAAAGAGACTTTTCTTAGCGTGAGTGTATTACAGGCGAAGGTTTAAGTTTAGCCTCACAGTGCTATTACAAAACTGTCTTGCATCATTGGTGATGTGATATACAAAGACAGATGCTCCTGACAGCAGTAAAACTAATAGATCTACACTGACTGCATGAAGACTTTCCAACTGACCTCAAAGTAACTTTAGGCTTTTTCAGTAATACCATTATGATCTACCATTACTAGTTCATATCAAGCTTTTTATTACTATCATCATTAAAGTTTTCTTAACCAGATTATCCAATGTGAATAGTTATAAAATGGAGTAGAGTTGCGTGAACCACTTGAGCAGTTTAGTTCAGGTTCGCAGAATTTTCTAAAAAGTTCTGTTCAGACCCAAATCAATTTGGACCGAACCAAAGTGGCTCCAATTAACCTGAAAATTGGCATATAACACCCTCTAGTCTCCTAGGACTCAGAATTTTTAGGAAATCTCTTTTCATGAACATGATGGTTGGCAGGCTGCAGCAGTGGGATGATGGCGGCAGCAGCATGATGCAGCCAGGCAGGCAGCAACAGTGGCAAGATGGGGCACCATCAGCAAGGCCAGATCTATTCATCAGTCTCAGCTGGAGGAGTGTGAAAATCCTCCTGAATTCAGGCTTGGTTCATTTTCACAAAAGTGATGTTTTGGACACTGGCGGAGGACAACTTGGTCTGCTTGGGTGTCACCAGGCCCCCTGCGGTGCTGAAAACCTTCTCCGAGATGACACTGGAGGCCACAGGTGGATTGGCTGCTTGAAGTGGCCCTGGAAAAAAACTAAAATTGGCCAGAAGATGAGAGCAACATAAGTCTTCTAGCCTTTTCTAGCCTGGGATTTGAGATGCCTGTGATCCTGTGCCATTTGTACTCTGCCTCATAGGCTTCAAGTGTAGAAGCCTGTTCCCTTTTCCTTTGAGGGTGAATGACAGGGCAGGAATCCATGTGCAATGGTGATATAGTTGGATTCAGGAGGGCACCTGTGGTACCTGGCTGGGTACATAAGTACCTGAAGTTCTCATCCTTAATTATTTTTGGTCTGCTTGGGTGTCACCAGGCCCCCTGCGGTGCTGAAAACCATCTCAGAGATGACACTGGAGGCCACAGGTGGATTGGCTGCTTAAAGTGGCCCTGGAAAAAAACTAAAATTGGCCAGAAGATGAGAGCAACATAAGTCTTCTAGCCTTTTCTAGCCTGGGATTTGAGATGCCTGTGATCCTGTGCCATTTGTACTCTGCCTCATAGGTTTCAAGTGTAGAAGCCTGTTTCCCTTTCCTTTGAGGGTGAATGACAGGGCAGGAATCCACGTGTAATGGTGAAACAGTTGGATTCAGGAGGGCACCTGTGGTACCTGGCTGGGTACATAAGTACCTGAAGTTCTCATCCTTAATTATTGTTGAGAGCATCAGATCGTTATGTACCCGGTAGCCTGAGGAGGGCTTGAGTCTTGGGCATCAGCCCACTGGGAAATTTCGCCTGAAGGGTCTATGGCCAGTCCGCCCCTGCTGGATGCTGGGAAAGAAAGAAGAAAGAGAGCATGCTGTGCCAGTTCAGGCCACTGTTCCAGACTGCTTGCCTAGAAATCCATGGGGTCAAGGAACAGGGTATGTGCCAGGGACTGGCCAGAGTGTAGGTAGGCAAGAACTAGGAAGCAGAGGCTGGAGCCAATGGCGACTTTAGGAACAATATATGGGGGGGGGGGGGGGCACATAAGATACCACAGTCAAAAATGGGGGGGCACTAATAATTTTCACCACATAATCATACTACTGAATGCAAGAGTATTGCAGTATGTAGGGATACCTTTTTATTGTACTAACCTAATACTTAAAAGACAAGCTTTTAAGAGTTTTCCTTTCTTCCTTGGTACGCTTGAGTATTCAGAAACAATCTATTCCTAAAAGGTGACATCAGGACTGCAGGACATCAGAGAGGCCTGGGTTCCACATTATAGCACCGCTACATTTACATTTATTTATTATTAAAAAGCATCATACATAACAAAAAAAAACATGTTTTACTGTACCCAAAAACAGACATTAAACTACATTTATAAGAAAAAAATTTACTTACAAAAGAAGCTATTCAGTCATCTGCTGTGCTGTCCTCTGCTTGCTTCCGCGGATTCTTTCCCCTCCTTTCTGTCTCTCCTCAGTGCGCAGGCGCACTGTCATGGGGATCTGTGGATGACACACTGTTATGGGGAATCTGTGGATGACACTGTTATGGGGGATCTGTGGATGACACTGTTATGGAGATCTGTGGATGACACTGTTATGGGGGATCTGTGGATGATATTGTTATGGGGGATCTGGGGATGACACTGTTATCGGGGGATCTGTGGATGACACTGCTATGGGGGGATCTGTGGATGACACTGCTATGGGGGATCTGTGGATGACACTGTTATGGGGGATCTGTGGATGACACTGCGATGGGGGGGTCTGTGGATGATACTATTATGGGGGATCTGTGGATGACACTGTTATGGAGGATCTGTGGATGACACACTGTCATGGGGATCTGTGGATGACACATTGTAATGGGGGATCTGTGGATTACACACTGTTATGGGGGATCTGTGGATGACACTGTTATAGGTGATCTGTGGATGACACACTGTTATGGGGGATTTGTGGGTTAAACTGTTATGGGGGATCTGTGGATGACATGGACTAAAAAAAAGTTTAAGCATAACACACAGCAATGGGCTGGGTGGGCTGGCAAGGGAGGGGTTAATAAGTGATGGATGGCCTTGTGTTTACTAGGCAAGCACTTGTGACAGGTGCAAAGCGATCACCTAACTGTATCCCCCCACTCCAGCCAGACACAATGCAATTAATAACACCCCACCCCTTCATAATGATAATGCACTCTACTCACTCAGTGCGTTTGTTCAAGAAGTTGATTACCTCAGCAGTGCAGCTGCCGCGTTGCACTCCAGGCTCTGCAAACCAGAATTGACTGGCGGCACGGCCGCTCGAATCTGCAGGAAGCGCGTGTGACGTCACGTCAGTGCACTCTGCGTAGTGACTGTCTGTTATGATTCGGATCCCCAGCTGCGGCCGGGCCACAGGGCCAGGAATAACCTAGGGGGGCAAGGAATAACCTAGGGGGGGGGGCAATTTCCCCCCCTTGCCCCCCTGTAGCGATGCCTATGCCTGGCACAGCACGTGGAAAAACTGTTGCATTATTTTGAGGAGACTGAAATGGCTGCTGCGGCTTCTGCTGCTTGTAGCGCCAGGAGGAGGTGACTCTGCGGCAAGCTGGGTACACAGTGTTTCCTGGTAATAATGTAATTGGACCTCCCTTTCTTTGGCACAAGAAAAATATCTCCCATTTTGCTTTGATAGCGAGGGTCTAAAAGCATGGCTATCCAGTAATCAGAGTACAAGGCACTACTACAATGGTATTGCAACATGACCAGGTGGGGGTTCATTGCTGGTGGCAAAAGGTTTTCTGTTGGCTAAACATTCCTTTATAGATGTATAATAATGGAGCCAAGGACAAGGAGGAGGCTTGGCAGAAGAAGAAGGTAATGATGATGAAAAAGATACCGTATTTTTGGGGATGCCACAAAGAGGACCAGGAGAAGGAGTATAGACTTGTTCTGATTGGAAATGCTGGCCAGTTGTATTTTCCCAAAGGATCGTGTGATACTGCCTCATGTGCTGCAATAGACTCCTGGTACCTATGACTTTGTTTGAACAGCCATGGCTTATTTTAATCCTGCAGATCTTGCACATGGCTGTGGTTTTGTGTACCTGCCTTGTGGAGAAAAACGTCATACAGGAGTTGATATCACAACAGAGCTCTGGCCCGTTTTGGACCTCACCCACTCACAGTGTCAGCAGCATCACCAGATGTGGCCCTGGCTGTTTTTTGGGAGGTACATCGCCTCTGCTCTTTATTGCTGTCACCACCACCTTTCTCGGCTGATATTGCCTCTTCTTCAGCAGCCCGATGCGGCTCACAGGTCCTGCCCAGCACACAATCATCATGGGAGTCCTCACCCACCCTGAAAATTTTATAAGACTGTGAGATATCATGGTGGGCTTCTGGTCCCCCCTCCTCTACTCTCCATTTTTCCCAACTGCTACTGTCATTGCCCCCACCGACAATGCCTTGGCTACAGGTGCCATTATTACCAGCACCATCAACACAGCTATGCATGGGATCCCCAGCCTCCCCCCAACTTCCTCGTCAGGGCAGCCCAAATGGTGACAGCTATCGCACAAGTCGTCACCAGGGAGATTCTCTTGACTATCTGCAATAGGTTGTGGTCAGGTTTTGTTGCCACTTCTTAGGAAAAAGGAAGACGCTGCACTAGGAAGGGGCAGTGAAGACTGAGAGGACTCAACTGAAAGTCTACTCTGGGGCTGCAAGGAGGAACACTGTGACCCCTGGCTGCACGACACGATGTCAGACTCCAAAGTCACCTCCACTTCATCCTGCTGCAACTGAGAGGAGGACTGAGCCATCAAATCCACAATCTCATACTCTTTCTCCTCAACGATAATGTTGAACCTTTCCAAAGCCATGGACAACTGCAGCCTACTACTACTTCTGGCCGGATAGCTGGTGCTGCTACTACCCACATTCTGGCTCCGGGTCTTTCTCTTGAAACCCTTCTGTAGCCCTGACATTTTCGGGCCACACAGATAATATTGTGCACTACCCTGTGTATTGGTGTAGTAATCACATATATGCTGGTTTGAATAAAGTCAACAACCTCCTAAAAAAATTTGATTGGAACCATGTGAAGACAAAAATAAATGGAAACGGATTTAGGTCTAAATTCGTTTTCACTCACAGATAATGTTTTGCCCATCCTGTGTATTGGTGTAGTAATCACGTGTATGCTGGTTAGAATAAACTCAACAACCCCAAAAAATAAATTGGAACCGTGTGGAGACAGAAATAGATGGAAACTGATTTAGACCTAAATTCGTTATCACTCCCTATGTGTTGGTGTAGTAATCACCTATATGCTGGTTTTAATAAATTCAACAATTCCCCCAAAAATTGGAATCATGTGGAAATAGAAATAAACGGAAACTGATTTAAGCCTAAATTCGTTATCATTCAACAGATAATGTTGTGCAGTACTTTGTGTATTGATGTAGTAATCAGGTATGCTGATTTTAATAATTTCAACAACCCCCAAAAACTTTGATTGGAAGCATATGTATATAGAAATAAACAGAAACGGATTTAGTCCTATGTGAGATGCCCTGACACAGAGTTCGGACGAGTATTTCAGGTGAAAAAATACTAGTGAGACTTAAGATGCTACGTGTTATACAGTTTTGCGCATATTCCAACCCCCCCCCCCCCCCCCCAAAAAAAATATGGTTTCTGCTAAAATGGGAAAAAATGAAAGTAATGTCCGTGCAGGTAGCTGCTTTTGAGGTTTGCAGCTGCTGCAGTCCTGCTAGGAGGCACAGATAGTCTCAGCTTCTCACTCCTCACTCCCTGGCTTTCCCTGCCTGTCCCTATCAGTGATGAGCGGCAGGGGAAATATTCTAATTTGCGATATTTGAAAATATTTGGGTGAATATCTCCAGTCATTAGTTTCTGGGTTGCAAAAATCGGCAATTGGAAAATTTGCAGTGAAAATTTGCGATCAACACTACTCTTAAAGTCAAAGATATTGCAGCCTCCTATTGGCCCACAAGCAAGAAACAGTAAGAGGTCATGGGTACTGATGAAAAAAATCGAGAATATTCGCGATTACGAAGATATAGCACTATATTTTAGATATTCGCGAATTCTTAAAGTGCCAATATTCGCGATAAAAATTTGCAATTAGAATATTTGCGATCAACACTTGTCCCTATTCCGCACATACAATTCTTCTTCTTTGCAATTCTAGCCTTTCCCTTCACTGTTCCTGGCAGTAGAATACAAGCTTAATTTTGATGTTTGACTTCCCTGACCCCCTAAGATAGTTTTTGTGGCAGACACTGTAAGACCCATCCACCCTTATTAACAGCCCAGCACAGAATGATGACCTTCTAGGGCATCTCTCTGTCTGCTGCAGCACTATTTGGCTCATCTAGGCTGGCTGTTGGCCTGGGAGCCAATAAGAGCAAGCCCTTCCCCCCACTTCCTCTCAGGGTCATGTGAGCACCCTTTTTCTTCCTCCCTAGTGCTTTTTTCCTACTGACTGTGCTTTAATGGTTTACTGGATTCGTCCAAAACGACTCCGAAAAGGTTCAGGTTTGCCTGCCAGCTGAAGAATTGCAAAGTCCGCTCATCTTTAGAATGGAGACTGCAGCTAGTTGCACCAGTTGTGATTAATTATAGTTGTATACTTTTTGTTTGGATCCTTTCCTCTTTTTTTATAGAATTGCATGTATTACTGGCTAAAAAAAATAGTTTTAGTTATAGATTTTTGTTAGCAATTTTGAACTATTTGGCTTCTGCAGCTTGTGTGTATGACAAAATATAGCAAAATGCCATTGTGCAGCTTGCCATGTACTGGAATACATGCAAGCTGCAGAAGCCAAACAGTTCCAAATAAAAATAAAAAAAAACAATTATAGAAATAAGTTTTAGTCTATAATACTTTATGGAATTTTATTTAAGGGCATCTGTCAGCAGATTTGTATTTACGAAACTGGCTGACCTGTAGCATATGCGCTTGGCAGCTGAAGGCATCTGTGTTGGTCCCATGTTCATACTGTATGTACACGCATTGCTGAGAAAAATAGTTTTTAATATATGCAAATGAGCTTCTAGGAGTAACAGAGACATTGCTGTTACACCTAGAGGCTCTACTCTCTCTGCGGTGGAGCACTCTCTCCACTTTGATTGACAGGGCCAGGCAATGATAACATCATCACACCTGGCCCTGTCAATCAAAGTTGAGAGGGTGCGGCAGTTGCAGTGGAACCTCTAGGTGTAATGGCAACGCCCCCGTTGCTCCTAGAGGCTATTTGCATATATTAAAACATAATTTTTCACAGACATATGTGAACATGGGACAAACACAGATGCCTTCAGCTTGCTGCATGTGCACTACATGCAGCAAGTCAGCCAGTTTCATAGGTACAGATCTGCTGACAGATGCCCTTTAAAATAAACATTCATAGTTTTAAGAGTTAAATACCGAGATAATCTTAATGGCTTGTCATGGGAAATGCCTGGTGTTAGACCATGTCTGTGCATCATTCATGGTGTGCATATTTAAACATATTTTGTATGTTTCTATTAGTATTACTATTAATATACAGGTGAAACTCAAAAAATTTGAATATCGTGCAAAGTTAATTTATTTCAGTAATGCAACTTAAAAGGTGAAGCTAACATATGTGATAGACTCCTTACATGCAAAGCGAGATATTTCAAGCCTTTATTTGTTATAATTTGGATGATTATGTCTTATAGCTTATGAAACCCCAAAGTCACAATCTCAGGTCCCCTTTGCTCAGGGGATATGGATTAATTAGCTGACAAGAGTGTGACACTTTGAGCCTAGAATATTGAACCTTTTCACAAAATTCTAATTTTAAGCTGCATTAATGCAATTCCTTTTAATTTGCATTACTGAAATAAATGGACTTTTGCACGATATTCTAATTTTTCGAGTTTCACCTGTAGACTACAGCGCACATAGTGGAGTGTTTTATTAGATTTAAGTCAAACATTATCAGACCTGAATTACAAAGACGTGCCACTAACAACAAGAAATCAATACATGGGACAAAATCTAATCTCTATCAGCAGCTTTATATGCTTGATCTTATCCTCTTCTTCGCTTCGCCTATCTACTAATTAAATAATTTGTCTTATTGCCATGGTTGATCTTTACCCAAGTGGGACCACATGAGAGTATGAATAAAATACTAATTGGTATCTGTTCATTTACAGGTGAAATGAAGGGCACCATGTTGGGAGTTAGGTTTCCACCCCATTGCCCATTTAATAAGTCCCTTTCACTTCATAGTTCTCCGCAGTAAGTTGGGTAGTGGGTGGTGTTCAGCCCAAACTTTGGCCCCTTATTTGCTTGGACTGTCCTGTACCACCTGCACTGTCCTGCTCTGCTTTTCTCTAACATGAAATACAAGGTAGCAAGGGGATGGTTGGAGCATGACGGCATCATTAATGCTTGCCCAAAGGAAATATCAGATGATGGATCTCCTGAACAGATCCACTAAGTACAGGTAAAATGTTTAGTCCAAAATATTCCTTCACACTTAGCGACTTGGGCACATTAGTGGCTGACTAGTCATTTTTTAAAGGGATAGAAACAAAGTTATAATTGTCAATTAAGTGCTTCTCTGATTTGCATTCACTACATGACAAACTGCATACTGATACACCATGCAGTCAATGAGGCATGACTGGGTCAAACAGCCCTAACACGTAAACTCTTCTCTATTATGCCACAGAAAGTCAGCACAAGACATAGAGTTGTTTTTATGAATCTAGATTAAATGCAAGGGAGGACTGGCCATAGACCCTACAGGGAATTTTCCTGGTGGGCCGATTCTGTTTTCAAGTTCAGCCTACAAGGTTCGGGTTATCTAAGAATTCCGTTATGGTCCGTGGTAGCGGAATCCATAACGGAATTCTTAGATAACCCAAACCTTGTACGCCGAACTTGAAAACAGAAGTTCACTCAACCCTACTCTCAAGCCCTACTCACTGCCAATGACTGGGTATATAACTATTTCATGCTCTCATCATTAATTAATGCTAGGAGCATCAGGGACTTATGCACATGGCTGGAAGCCACAGGTGCCCTCCTGTATTCAACTATATCACTGTCCCCAGGATGGAGGTACAGTTGAATGCTGCACAGACGTCTTTTGTGCTGCACTGTGGTATTGGGTTCTGCTGGGGTGGTATTCTGTGCTGCACTACGATGCTTCTCTTGTCCCTGCCTACTTGCATTGGCCCTGCCTACTTGTGTTGCCCACCTTCTGTCAATTTGGACCTGCCTACATGGGGCCACTTTTATTTATTTTTTTAGAACCACTTTAAGTTCTCAGTCCGCTCCTGATTAACTGTATTCTTTGAAAGGAACATTTCTACATCCTTTGATAATAACTAATGTGGCCTGACATCTATTGATTTAGCCTAGTAGTTCCCATTTGTTTAATATGTAGGTCATTGGATTGAACGAAAACTCCCGTAGTTCTGGAGCTTAGCTGCAGGTAACGTCATACTTCTTTTAACCAATTTTACCTCCAGCATTAAAGCCTGCGTGGTATATTTATTTCCATTAAATTCTCCCTTTGGATTTCAGCCTTTTCTACCACCCCTGGATTATTTAATGGATTTGAACAGTCATTTTTATGTAAGCAATAATGATCAATCAGAAAGGCATTTTATGTTTTTATTGACAGGTTGGATTAATGGACTCTTAAAGCAAAACTGTGCAAGCCAAGCCAGGCATTAGGACAGAGGAAGTGCCTAGTCTGCAATTCATAAATGCCTGGGAAGTAGCATAATGTGTCCACTGAACTATATAGGTTCCCATGCTTAGTTGGTCCCAGAAGGAGTACCCTTTACTTACAAGGAGTACAGCGTATTTTTGCTCTTTTTTAGGGAACAGTATGTGTTCACCCTATAAACATATCATGTAGCATTTGGAAAATATCATTTGGCGGCACAATGCAAATAAAGTGTATGCCACTGGTAACAGGGTTACCAACCGCCCAGAAATTTCTGGCATGTATTAGTGGCACAAAAAAAAGTATTTGCCGTTGTGTGGTGAAGTGAGAAAATTACAGCCCTTTTTGGCGTGTATTAGTAGCAAAAAAATATATATTTGCCATTCAGCGGTGTAGTTATATGTTCTAAAGCCCTTTTTGGCATGTATTAGTGGCAAAAAAATATATATTATTTGCCGATCAGCGGTGCAGTTATATGTTCTAAAGCCTTTTAGGTGTGTATAAGTGGAAAAAATAAGGGCCTATTTGCCGTTCAGCAGTGCAGTTATATGTTCTAAAGCCCTTTTTGGCGTGTATTAGTGGAAAAAATATATATATTTTTTGCCATTCAGCGGTGCAGTTATATGTTCTAAAGCTCTTTTTGGCGTGTATTAGTGGCACAAAAAAAAGTATTTGCCTTTGTGAGGTGAAGTGAGAAAATCACAGCCCTTTTTGGCGTGTGTTAGTGGCAAAAAATATATATTTGCCGTTCATAGGTGTAGTTATATGTTCTAAAGCCATTTATGGCATGTAATAGTGGCAAAAATGTATATATTATTTGCCATTCAGCGGTGCAGTTATATTGTAATGCAAGGCACCAATGAAACAGACCAGTGTAGATAAAGTCAAAGGGGTTTATTAACAAAATAAACAAAGTCCAGGTAAACTTCACTGGGCAAATATCAGGCAAACAAAAAATAAAAGAAAGCCAGGAGTAGTCCCGATCCGTGCATAAGTCTCTGTGCAACTTGCCAGGTAAATGGATGTGTCACAGAAAGTCCCAGGTCCAGGGTCCCACTGGAACGGACGGAGTCCCAGCAATCTTCAGTCAGTAGCTAGCAGTACTGACCTGCACCTGGATAAGGAAGGATAACAGTGGGCACTGACCGACCTGGGAGGCCACCTTTTATGTGCCTGCTAACAAATCCCAGGGCGCCAAGTGTCCACTCCCCATAGGTCATGATCCTGCCCTACACCTGTGTACAAGGCTTTGGTCGGTCATTAGTCAATTAGACCAATGCCGGCCCCCTAATCTACTTTGAACTTGCGGCCAGGTACTATTCCCTTTGCTTGTTGGCGTAGCGCATGAGAAGTGCGTTCGCACGACCGCATATCTCCTTGTGAACCCGTTTTCGAACGTACATGTGGATGCACCACAGGCTCTGCGAGAGTGCGCAAGCGCGTCGACATGGACACCGGAATGGAATCCGCAATAGGCACCGGAGACAAGCTCAGCCGCAGCGCACTGCCACTATCCCGGCCAAGCTGTCCCCGAAAGCCATGCAGTCTTCCCATCAGGCGCACATGCGAACGCTTCCCCGCGTCGGTTCGCAAAGGGGTCGGAGCTGGTATATCAATGGAGACACGCGTAACCTGTCCCGCAGCTCCACGAGGACCCTTTTTGGTCACATCGGAGTGCGAGACAGGTGAGGATCTTACATATATGTTCTAAAGCCCTTTTTGGCGTGTATTAGTGGCAAAAAAATATATATTATTTGCTGTTCAGCGGTGTAGTTATATGTTCTAAAGCCTTTTGCGGCGTGTATAAGTGGAAAAAAATAAGTGACTATTTGCCGTTCAGCGGTGCAGTTATGTGTTCTAAAGCCCTTTTTGGCTTGTATTAGTGGCAAAAATATATACAGTATTTTATTTGCCGTTGTGTGGTGAAGTGAGAAAACGACAGCCCTTTTTGGAGTGTTTTAGTGGCAATAAAATATATATTTGCCATTCAGCAGTGCAGTTATATGTCGTAAAGCACTTTTTGTCGTGTATTAGTGGCAAAAAATATATATTTGCCATTCAGCAGTTTAGTTATATGTTGTAAAGCCCTTTTTGGCGTGTATTAGTGGCAAAAATATATATTTTATTGGCCATTTAGCGATAAATTTATATATTCTTAAGCCCTTTTTTACATGTATTAGTGGCACAAACAAAAGTATTTTCCGTTGTGTGGTGAAGTGAGAAAATTACAGCCCTTTTTTGCGTGTTTTAGTGGCAAAAAATATATATATTTGCCGTTCAGCGGTGCAGTTATATGCTCTAAAGCACTTTTTTGCATGTATTAGTGGCAGAAAAAAAGTATTTGCCGTTGTGTGGTGAATTTAGAAAATGACAGCGCTTTTTGGAGTGTTTTAGTGTCAATAAAATATATATTTGCCCTTCAGTGGTACAGTTATATATTCTAAAGTACTTTTTTGCGTGCATTAGTGGTAAAAAATATATATATTTGCCGTTTATCGGTGCAGTTATATGTTCTAAAGCCCTTTTTGTTGTGTATTAGTGGCAAAAAATATATATTTGCCGTTCAGCAGTGCAGTTATATGTTCTAAAGCACTTTTTGGCGTGTATTAGTGGCACAAAATATATATTTGCCGTTCAGCAGTGCAGTTATATGTTCTAAAACCCTTTTTGGCGTGTATTAGTGGCACAAAAATATATATATTTGCTGTTCAGCGGAGCAGTTATATGTTCTAAAGTCCTTTTGGGTGCGCATTAGTGGGGGGGGGGGGGGAAGGGCTTATTAGTGTGGTGAAGAGAGAAAATTACAGATTTTTTTTTAAAGTTGTTTTAATTTCCTTATTTATTTATTTGATTTAACAGTATGTCAGACAGAGAAGTGCCAGGCCCTGCACAGGGGAGTGGCAGAGGCCTAAATAAATGTTTCTGGCGCAGGCACAGGTCGTAGCAGAGTAAGGGGGCGTGGCAGCAAGAGTCGCAGCGAGAGGCCTGAGCTCCCGGTGTCATCTAGCGGTCGTGTCTTGACCAGCAACCCAGCGGTTCTTGAATGGTTGACTTGGTCATCTACTTCATTCCAAGTGACATCAGACACCCCCAGCCAAGAGTCGGTGGGTTCGTCAGACACATGGCCCGGGAGCAGGCCCTGTGCCCTCACCTATCCACAACCTCCCTCTGTCCTTTTCTGTTCCCTCAGCCAGAGAAGTATTATATGCTGTGGGCTCAGCTCCACTATACAGCGAGGACGAGGTACTAGAGGACAGTCAGAAGCTACTGGCCAGCCAAGATGTGGAGGAGACATCCGTCGCTTCCTCCGGTAGGCGGGCAAGTAGTGATGAGGTGAGTGGCGTGGGAGCTGGTGTTGCGAGCGGTCAGGCTTCTGACCCAAAGACCGTTGAGGAGGACATCAGTGACGTGTAGACAGTACTCAATGATGATGATGTAGCTGATCGAACTTGGGAATTAGGGGCTTAAGAGTGTGGTAGCTTGCCCGTGAGGCAGCGGCGGAGCCAGCAAGTCGCTAGCATGGCCGGGAGTCAGCAGGGTGGCAGCAGTGGGAGGTCGGGAGCCAAACATGCCCGGGCTAGACCATATGCATCGCAGGAGCCAACCTGCTTGGAAAGTAGCGGTGCAGGGGTTCACAGAAGCAGCAGCGGTAGCAGTCAGTCAGTGCAGAGTGTTAGGGGTAAAATCACCTACTCGGTGGTGTGCAGTTTTTTGTTAAGCCTCCAGAGGAGGTGAACAGGGCCATTTGTAGAATCTGTGGGCAGAAGGTGAAGCGTGGCCAGGGTGCCAATGCTGGCACCAAGGCCCTGCGTCAACATATGCAGTGTCACCATAAAGTGGCCTGGGAGAACCGTAGCTATGATGTGGTTGTCCAGCCTGCTGCAGCAACTGCTGCATCACACAGTGGCATACACCCGATTTCAGGCAGTCAAGGCTCCACCACCTCACCCAAAGGGAGCTGTCTGTCCTTCCCATCATCTGCTGGTCCTGATGCTCCTGCTACTCCTCCTCGTCAGTCATTCATTCAGCAATCGATCACCGAACCGATTGCTGACAACAGTGACAACAGTATGCGTGCACTCATCCAATGGCGCAGAAGCTGAATGTGCTCCTGGCCAAGTTGCTGGTGCTGCAGTCCCTCCCTTTCCAAGTGGTGGAATCTGCACCTTTCAGAGAACTGATGGCTTGTGCCGAGCCGAGTTGGAGAGTCCCAAGCCGTCATTTCTTTGACCAAAAGGCAGTACCATCCCTGCACACGTATGTAGAACAGAAGGTGTGCCAGTTCTTGAGCCTGTTGGTGAAAATATAAAATACAATCCCTGTTCAGATATTATTCCCTCTAGCGCTGCAAATTCCAGGACAAAGTGAGTACAAATAGTCCGTACAATAAAATGAGAAAAAAAGGATTGCGCTGCAGGAGAGTATTCTTATTATATTCAAGTCCAAGGATATTGGTGTTCTATAGACTATGGAAATCTTTAGTCAAACAAGTTCATCTATACACATCCAACTCTGCTATGGTGTGGAAATCTGAAAAAAATACTCTTGAGCCTGTTGGTGTCTGCCAAAGTGCACGGCAGCGCCGACGTGTGGAGCTGTAACTACAGCCAGGGACAATACATGTCCTTTACAGCCCACTGGGTGAATGTGGTTCCTGCACAGCCACACCAGCAACTTGGCCAGGTGACGCCGCTTCCTCTTCCACATTCTCACATCGTTGGTCCTGCGAAAATGTCCGCCTCTGCCTCCTCATCCTCCACTGTGTCCTCAGCCTCCACTGCAGGGACAATTCACAGTGCCCCTCCAGAATACCACATGTGCAGGGCATGGTGGTGTCACACTGTTCTGAACCTCGTTTGCCTGGGGCGAACTGAGTCACACAGGGGAGAAACTGCTCCGTGTCCTTCATCAAGAAATCGAATCCTGGCTTTCTCTGCGACAACTCAAAATCGGAACCATGGTGATCGACAACGGGAAGAACATGGTGTTGGCGCTGCGACAACAAGGGCAGAGCCATGCGCCCTGCAAGGCACACGTTTTTAATCTGGTTGTCAAGCGGTTCCTGAAGTCTTCCACTTCAGCCACTCGTACACCACAAAACACACCCTCCTTGAGCTGCAGCGGCAGAAATGCATCCCCCAACATAGGCTGATATGCGAGTTTTCCACCCGTTGGAATTCCACCCTCCATATGTTGGACCGACTATACGAACAGAGAAAGGCCATAAACAATTGCTTGATGATCCAAGCGGACAGGAGTACTCCCCTGTGTAACTTCGATGTCACCAGTCTCAGCTCATGCGTGACACCTGCCGTTTGCTCAGGCCCTTTGAGGAGGCCACGTTATTTGTCAGTCGCCAGGACTACGGGATGAACGACTTCATTCCACTGCTTCATATCCTGGAAAAGATGGTGGTAACAATGGCTGGTCAGGGGACTGGAGACGTGGCACCTAGATCTCACGGCCACATGAGCCCTGTGGGGGCTTAACTGGAGGAGGAGGAGGACATTGGAGCACAAGCAATGTGTAGCGAAATGGGTGGTTTTTCTACTCAGGTGACAGGAGATGAAAAGCAGTGGCAGCCAGAAGAGCTACAGGGCGATGAGGAAGAGGACCCAGAAACACCGTGGCAGTATGCAGTGGAGATGGAGACAGGGAGTCCCTCCGAATTACTTGCACAAATGGCCTGATGCATGCTCACTTGCTTGCGTAGTGACAGCTGAATTTTCACAATTCGGCAGAGGAATGACTTCTGGCTCTCCACCTTGTTGGACCCTCGCTACCTGTCCGAAATGGGGGCCTTTTTTGAACCCGCTGATAGTGAGGACAAACTGAACTACTATAGAGACATCCTATGTAGTCAGTTGGCCGCTGCCTATCTGCGCCATCGTCTATCCTCTTGCAGGTCTGACCGGGGGTCCCTCTGCACTCACGTTCCTCTGCTATGGCTGCTGTTGCAGGGTGGGGGGGTAGGAGTAGTTCCAGCTCCATCACCATCAATTTGAGTCTAGAGTCACTGATGAGCAGCTCTCTTCACCCACATAGTGAAGAAACTACTCACCAGCTGCAGAAGCATCTAGACCTGGAGCAGGACCTGAACTAGCAGGTGGTGGCATACTTGGACAGCACCCTGCCACCCCACATTGAAGATACGCTGGACTACTGGGCAGCCAAACTAGATTTGTGGCCGCAACTGGCAGAGTTTTCCCTGGAAAAGCTGTCCTGCCTGGCCAGTAGTGTGGCATCAGAGCGGGTGTTTAGTGCGGCGGGGGCCATAGTTACCCCAAGAAGAACTTGCCTGTCCACCCAAAATGTGGAGAGACTGACCTTTGTCAAGATGAACCAGGCGTGGATCAGCCAGGATTTCCACCCACCAATGCCTGATGTATCAGACTAGATCATCCATGGTGCCACACCAACACTTTGACAAGAGAGATTGGTTTCTACTGGCTACCTGCCTCAGCTACTATTCTGATGCTGCCAATCGCCTGATGCCACACATCTTATGCCAAGTGCTTCTTCTTTCACCCACCATCTTCTGCTGGTACTGGTATTGCTACCCACCTCCACACTATTTCACCTTGCCACTCCGTGGTCTCCTGATGCTGCTGCCACCTCCATTCTATGTCACCTTGCCATTCTGTGGACTCCTGATGCTGCTGCCACCTACACACTATGTCACCTTGCCACTATGTGGTCTCCTGATGCTGCTGCCACCTCCACACTATGTTACCTTGCCACTCTGTGGTCTCCTGATGCTGCTGCCACCTCCAAACTATGTCACCTTGCCACTATGTAGTCTCCTGATGCTGCTGCCACCTCAACACTATGTCACCTTGACACTCTGTGGCTTCCTGATGCTGCTGCCACTTCCAAACTGTCATTGTGCCACCCTGTGACCTTCTCCTGTTGCTGCTGTCGCCACCTCCACACTCTGTCATTGTGCCACTCTGTGGCCTCCTGATGCTGCTGCTGCCACCTCCACACTGTCATTGGGCCACCCTGTGGCCTCCTCCTGACGCAGCTGCCGCCACCGCCACACTCTGTAATTGTATCACTCTGTAGCCTCCTGATGCTGCTGCTGCCACCTCCACACTATCATTGTGCCACCCTGTGGCCTCCTCCTGATGCTGCCGCTGCCACACTCTGTCATTGTGCCACTTTGTGGCCTCCTGATGCTGCCGCCACCTCCACACTGTCACTGTGCCACCCTGTGGCCTCCTCCTGATTCTTCTGCTGCTGCAACCTCCACACTCTGTCATTGTGCCACTCTGTGGCCTCCTCACGCTGCTGCTGCCACCTCCATATTCTGTTATTGGGCCACTCTGTGGCCTCCTCATGCTGCTTCTGCCACCTCCACACTGTCATTGTGCCACTCTGTGGCCTCCTCCTGATGCTGCTGCTTCTGCCACCTCCACACTCTGTCATTGTGCCACTCTGTGGCCTCCTCCTGATGCTGCTGCCACCTCCAGACTCTGTCATTGGGCCACTCTGCGGTATCCTCATGCTGCTTCCACCTCACCACTATGTCATAGGGCCACTCTGTGGACTTCTCATGCTGTTCCCACCCTCCCCACTTCATAACTGGCCCACTATTTTGCCTTTCGGCCTGGCTGACATCATCATTTATTTTACCTTTCTTCTGATCTGTCAGAAGGAAGGAAGGAAAAATAAGACACACAACTGATCCTGTCTATGTAATAGCTGTAAGGCCTGCATGACATGGTCCCTATTTTGCATCAGAATTGGGTTATGATTTGGTAGCCAAAAGCAGTAGTGGGTACAAAACACAGAAGAAATGCAAATATTCCATTCATGTGTTATCTTTGGTTTGGATCCACTCCTGTTTTTTTTTTTGCTTTAGCAATACTGATGGATTACTGACCAAATGCTGACCGAGTGAAGGCGGATGCTCGACAGACAGGATCCATATTTGGGGGGTTATTGTTCTGACGGATCAGAGGAAGGGCAAATAATCAGTGACGTCAACACAAACTTACTGCTGACACCCTCTCCACTCTATCGGGGGGGGGGGGGCTCTACTTGTATAAGCATTTAATAGAACAGGTTCTGTAGACATCTATGTGAAATCAGCTGATGACGGTGTAAAAGGAGTGCACTTTTTCTTGACGCTAACATCGACCTGTAAGGCTGAGTTCACACTTGAGTTAATTGGTCAGTTTTGGCCCCTTAACTGCACAGAATAAGTGAAGTGTGCAGTGATTCTAAGAGCGACACCTGTCATCTGCATGTCATACTGACTCACAGTATTGTTTCACTACCACAGCAGACTCTCTATGCGTGTTACTCCAAGGCACAGTGTTCTACACCACTATAAAGGCTCTCTGTAGCCCGGAAATAGATGTTTTTTTACGTGATTCGCCATGAATAAATTCTGATCTAACCAAAGTTTTTCAAAAAATCTGGCGAACCGGCAAAATCGAATTTTTGAGAAATTCGCTCATCTCTAATCTTTATCATTTATTATGGTTTTGGGATAAGTTGTCCAGAAAAAAGAAAAATTCTAGTTGGCAACCCTGACTGGTAAGTCTGCCATTAAGCCTTTACATCTGAGCAATGGGGTACAGGTAGGATTTGAAGTTGTCCCCAAAGACATACTGATAGGGGACTTAAATTTTGAGCCCCATTGGAGACAGCTTGATGTTAATGTCTGTAAAGCGCGAAATATAGCAGCGTTACATAAGTGAGTGTAATAAATAAATAATTAATAAATAAGGATAGACCATCAATATCAAAGACCAAGAAACCTTCTTTAAAGGGAGATCCTCACTAGGAAATTTACTGTGGCCCTGATTTATCAAGAAGGGCGTGTGCTACACGGGTCTTGATACGGCCTGTGATGCTATAAGAGGCGCAATAAATTACATGCCTCCTCTGGCAGTCCATGTGCCAGACTGAAAACTGCACCAGCTGGTAACTGGCATAAACTTCAGTCATTATTTATGCCACTTTTTTGGTGTAAATAATGATGGATATGCCAGGGTATATGGCCCTGCCTACAGCCTGCCCTTGTCATCCCCCCTTTTAGAAACTGGCAATGGTTTTGCAACTTTTTAACTCAAAGAAGGGAGTACTGGAAAGATAAATTTCCCCCAATGTACCTTGTAGGGTTTGCACAGCTGAATACAATGATACCTTTCACTTAGTAATCCGTTGCTTCATACTTGGGAAAAAGTACATGTAATCCATATGCAAATTATACACTCCATCAAGCTCCATGATCCTTTCATTGTATACACGCACTGATCCTAAGGATATGTAATTAATTTTATTAACTGAAGAAAAAAACAACTTTTCAGTCCCTGCTGCTAAGTATATGCGTGTCTGTCAGCTCCCCCAAAGGCAGCCAGGAGCCGAAAGAGCTGAGCCTTGCAGCCCTTCGTTCTAAAAATCCATGGAGGGTCAGACCCATATCCATCAAACACCATGTGTAGCTGCACCTGCTCCATACGTAAAGCCACATGCAAACACAGAAAACATGAACTATACTAAATTGCATTACTGCTATACATACTATATATAAAAATTTGAAGCTCTCTGCACACATTTTGATCAAAATTGTGTCAAGCCCCATCTACCAAAGACAAGGTGGCTTCTTCAGACGCGAACCAACACTACCAGAATTGCTCTCCTGGTGCTAACCCTACAAAATTCAGGACAGTAAAGGATCCAGCTATATTATACTCTATTTAAAGGCCAAAATGTGTGAAAAGCTTCACATTTTCATGTATAGTAAGTATAGCAGTAAAGTCATTTAGTATAATTTATGTTTCCAGTGTTTCATGTGTCTTTGTGCATGGAGCAGGTGCTGTTTAGTGTTGAGCGCGAATATTCGAATTGCGAATTTTTTTCTCGAATATCGCAATTTCGAGATTTCGCGAATATTTAGAATATCGTTCTATATATTCGCGAAATAGAATATTCGTTTTTTTTTTTTTTTTTTTTTATTATATTTTTTTCTTTCCCACTTCCCTAAAGTTGTTCTTACCTGTCCTTTGGATTCCTGGCTTCCTGGCTGCTCCAGTCAGTGGCGTTTTCAACTTACTGCTATATTCCATATTAGCTAAATTACAATCTAATCTATATGTGTATTTTACGAAATTTCGCAATAGTCGCAATTGCGATGCGAGTAATATAACACGAAATATTCGCATGAAGATTTCAACTTAGCACTGCTATACTCCATATTCTAGCCTAATATGGAATATAGCTGTGCTAAGTTAGCACTGCTATATTCCATATTAGGCTAGAATATGGAGTATAGCTGTGCTAAGTTGAAATCTTCATGCGAATATTTCGTGTTATATTAGTCGCATCGCAATTTCGACTTTTTGAAATGTTCTTAATATTGCTCTAACTTCGTCTTTTAGAAATTTCGTAATATTGCTCTAACTTCGTCTCTTAGAATATTACGAATATTCTAAAAGACGAAGTTAGAGCAATATTACGAAATTTCGTAAAATACACATATAGATTGTAATTTAGCTAATATAGTGCTATAATCCCTTTTTTTTCCTGTAATTTTTTTTGCCTCTTCTGAACTTAAGTTTTGTAAAATATGTACACTATTAAAAATTATTACTATAGCAGTATATTAGCTTAAATACAATCTATGTGTATTTTACGAAATTTCGTAATATTGCTCTAACTTCATCTTTTAGAATATTACGAATATTCTAAAAGACGAAGTTAGAGCAATATTAAGAACATTTGCAAAAGTCGAAATTGCGATGCGAGTAATATAACACGAAATAGTCGCATGAAGATTTCAACTTAGCACAGCTATATTCCATATTCTAGCCTAATATGGAATATAGCAGTGCTAACTTAACACAGCTATATTCCATATTAGGCTAGAATATGGAATATAGCAGTGCTAAGTTTAAATCTTCATGCGACTATTTCGTGTTATATTACTCGCATCGCAATTTCGACTTTTGCAAATGTTCTTAATATTGCTCTAACTTCATCTTTTAGAATATTCGTAATATTCTAAGAGACGAAGTTAGAGCAATATTACGAAATTTCGTAATATACACATATTAGCCTAGCCATAGTCATTAGCATAGGAACGTTGCCTTATACTATCAAGATAAATTTTCGCAATATGCGAAAAATAATTTCGCGATAATTGGAATAATTGCGAATATTCGATTTCGACGAATATAACACGAATATTCATGCGAATATTCGCGAAATATCGCGAAACCGAATATGGCACCTCCCGCTCATCACTAGTGCTGTTACATATAGAGTTTGTTTGCTTATGCATGTCAGTCACACTAACGTGCACCTGTACTTTATTTCACATTGTTTGGAGGTGCTAGTCTAACTTTATTTTTTACATTGGACCCATATAAATCCCCAATTCCAATATTCTTCTCACAAAACTGAGAGGCTTCCTGCATATGGCACAACTAAACAACTCTTATAATAATACCAAAGCTAAAATGTGATTCTGTCAAAGAAACACATTATAAATAAGGAACAATAGTCTACTTTTTGTGTTCCCATTTATGCAAAAAAAAAAAGGTCTGAGCCTACTTTTGTGACTCAGCAATCAACTGAAGAAAAAATTAATTTTTCAATGGCAGTTTAGAAAAAATAAGCTGGATTGGTTGGTTGTTGAGGGAAACAAGGCCCTTCAATTTTTTCAATAAATAAAATCTGAGCCATGTAGAGATGCCATTAGTCACTGAGAGGGTCTCCACATTTGACAGCTTTCATATGCGCTTACAATTTATTTTATTTTTGACAGTGTTCCCCAGCCAGTTTTTGACAGCATAAATCCATGTACAGTGCCTTGGAAAAGTATTCATACCCTTGAACTTTTCCACATTTTTTCACATTACACCCACAAACTTAAATGTATTATAATGGAATTTTATGTGATAGACCAACACAAAGTAGCAAGTATGTGTGAAGTGAAAAGAAAATGATACATCGTTTTCAAAAATTTTAAATAAATAAAAATCTGAACAGTATGTTGTGCATTTGTACTCTGATACCCCTAAATAATGTGTCGACAGGACTTTCTTTTCCGCCCTGCATAACGGAAACCAGACGGAGCCGTTATGCTTGCCCATAGACCTCTATTATGACGGATCAAAACGGAATGCGTCTAAAGGTTTCCATTTTGAATTCCGCCTTACGAATTCCGTTATTTTCCATTGTAACCATGTTACCCAAAATTAGCCTCTGAGAGACATTTTATAGGGCTAAGGGAAAAATACATTTATGCCTTCTTGTGGAAAGACCCAGTGTATAATCAGACCACACCTGTAATCTTTTATATATCTGCCTGAGACATAACTGCATGCTGAGTTTTGCAGCAATCCAACATTTCTATGCGGGCGTGTCATTTTCAGTTTTAGTGAGTGTACAGGGAGTGCAGAATTATTAGGCAAATGAGTATTTTGACCACATCATCCTCTTTATGCATGTTGTCTTACTCCAAGCTGTATAGGCTCGAAAGCCTACTACCAATTAAGCATATTAGGTGATGTTCATCTCTGTAATGAGAAGGGGTGTGGTCTAATGACATCAACACCCTATATTAGGTGTGCATAATTATTAGGCAACTTCCTTTCCTTTGGCAAAATGGGTCAAAAGAAGGACTTGACAGGCTCAGAAAAGTCAAAAATAGTGAGATATCTTGCAGAGGGATGCAGCACTCTTAAAATTGCAAAGCTTCTGAAGCGTGATCATCGAACAATCAAGTGTTTCATTCAAAATAGTCAACAGGGTCGCAAGAAGCGTGTGGAAAAACCAAGGCGCAAAATAACTGCCCATGAACTGAGAAAAGTCAAGCGTGCAGCTGCCAAGGTGCCACTTGCCACCAGTTTGGCCATATTTCAGAGCTGCAACATCACTGGAGTGCCCAAAAGCACAAGGTGTGCAATACTCAGAGACATAGCCAAGGTAAGAAAGGCTGAAAGACGACCACCACTGAACAAGACACACAAGCTGAAACGTCAAGACTGGGCCAAGAAATATCTCAAGACTGATTTTTCTAAGGTTTTATGGACTGATGAAATGAGAGTGAGTCTTGATGGGCCAGATGGATGGGCCTGTGGCTGGATTGGTAAAGGGCAAAGAGCTCCAGTCCGACTCAGACGCCAGCAAGGTGGAGGTGGAGTACTGGTTTGGGCTGGTATCTTCAAAGATGAGCTTGTGGGGCCTTTTCGGGTTGAGGATGGAGTCAAGCTCAACTCCCAGTCCTACTGCCAGTTTCTGGAAGACACCTTCTTCAAGCAGTGGTACAGGAAGAAGTCTGCATCCTTCAAGAAAAACATGATTTTCATGCAGGACAATGCTCCATCACACGCGTCCAAGTACTCCACAGCGTGGCTGGCAAGAAAGGGTATAAAAAAAGAAAATCTAATGACAGGGAAGGGAAAACAGTACACCTCTCTGAACAGTGTCTGGGAGGCTGTGGTTGCTGCTGCACGCAATGTTGATGGTGAACAGATCAAAACACTGACAGAATCCATGGATGGCAGGCTTTTGAGTGTCCTTGCAAAGAAAGGTGGCTATATTGGTCACTGATTTGTTTTTGTTTTGTTTTTGAATGTCAGAAATGTATATTTGTGAATGTTGAGATGTTATATTGGTTTCACTGGTAAAAATAAATAATTGAAATGGGTATATATTGGTTTTTTGTTAAGTTGCCTAATAATTATGCACAGTAATAGTCACCTGCACACACAGATATCCCCCTAAAATAGCTAAAACTAAAAACAAACTAAAAACTACTTCCAAAAATATTCAGCTTTGATATTAATGAGTTTTTTGGGTTCATTGAGAACATGGTTGTTGTTCAATAATAAAATTAATCCTCAAAAATACAACTTGCCTAATAATTCTGCACTCCCTGTAGGTATGTAGTGCTGTATTCTCCTGTTTGTTTGGTAGTGTTAAAAGTCCCGATAGTATGTTGTTGGGAGGGCAGGCTCAGTGCTGTGGTCTGCATCTCACCTCCTTTGCCCCCTATTTAATATATCAATTAGATACAACTGGAAGAGAACAGAACATGGCAGCTGACCCTCGCCACCACGGAGGGCCAATTGTGGTGAGGTATTTTGTGCTACACTAAGGCCGCACTAAGACATTTAGTTCTGCTGGGGAGGTACTGCACTTCGATATTTCTGACCCCACCTACTTGTGTTGGTGCCTCACACTTGTGTTTTTATCCCACCTTCAGCCAGTCTGGAGCCATCTACAATATGTGGCTTATAGGGCCATTTTAAAGGGAACCTGTCACCTCTACTATGCTACGCTTACTGAGCGTTTCTAAATGTTCATTGTGTTACCCTAAACATATAAATTACACTTTTAATTTCATTTGCAGACGAATTCAATAAGTATTATGCATTTTTGTATTTCCCGCCTTTTATGCAAATTGACATAAAAGAGTCATATCTTACTTGTGTGACCAGAGAAGAGTCATATTTTCAAGCTCTGACTCATCTCAGGTTAATTTGCATATGTATCAAATCGTTTTTTTTACAAAATAAAACTTATAAAAGCACACAGAGCTATGCGGACTGGATATTGCGGATGTGCTAAATGCCATCTAGCAACCCATGTCCTCAGCTCTATACCCAAAATCCAGGTGACAGGTTCCCTTTAAGTTCTCATTCTGCCCCTACATACAGCGAAGCTATTAAACATGTTAACACTGCCATATGTAGGGAATGGATGATTGCAGGAATTGTGTTGTCACAGGTCTTGACGTCAACAGACAAGCCCCTCATTCCCGAACGGAAAAATAAAGTTTCTTACATTGTTCTGATTGAAAAACGTATCTATAATAACAGAAATCCATTCGTAAAATGTGTACAGATTTTGTCCAAATGGTTAGAAAGACATCATCGTGTGATGCATTAACAGTTTAGGCATTTATATCTGGCTTCTCTCCTTTTTTCCTTTCCATTCCTTTTTCCTCTCTCCAAGGGATGGGTGGGACACAGAGGGTTGTGGGTGGTATGGTAACTAATGAAAAACTGCATATGTGAATGTTTTTATAAGATTTCTTGATACTTGAATAAAAAAATGCAATAATTCCTGATCAGAACTGTTCCCTAATGGAGCAAAGCTAAAAGACAGCCAAACAACCAATAGCAAAGAAAATAAATATCAATTGTATTGCTCCAGTGCAGGAAAATGAAGCAACTTTACAATAGTTCTTGATTTAAAAACCTACCATTTTGTGCCTAAAGCTCTTATGCAGACTTTCGGTACTTACCATATGTGTCTGCATGTTGTATGTGACTGACCCTTCGTACATTTGATAGGCTAGCAAGAAAGACAGGGCATAAAAGGATAATGACTAGGGATGAGCGAATTTCATGTGATGCAGTCCTCTCCTGCATAACGAAAACGGGACGCATCCGTTATGCAGGCCTTAGGCTTCTATTATGACGGAATGAATAACGGAATGCCTCCCGTTATGCCTTCCATCATAGAATTACGTTATGGTCCGTGGTAACGGAATCCATAACGCAATTCTGCTTTTACCACCGAATGAACCGCAAACGAATTTCAAAATATGAAGTTCGCTCATCTCTAATTATGACAGCAAGAATAGACTACACAGGTTTATAAATTGTTGTCTATTACTATGGAGACACTCTGCACAGAATCTGTAGAATGAAGACAATAGGAAAGGCCTATTGCAAAATGTCTTCATTTTTGGTGAACATATCCTTTAAATATCATTGCATTAGACCTCAACTAGGGCTACTTTCACATTAGTGTTTTCAATTCCGCTATTGAGATCCGTTATAGGATCTCAATAGCGGAAGAAAAAGCTTCAGTTTTGTCCCCATTCATTGTCAATGGGGACAAAACTGAACTGAACAAAACGGAATTCACCAAAATGCATTCCATTCCATTTGCTTGCGCTCCCATCGCGGACCGCGATGTGGTGCGGAGCAAGACTATGACACAATAGAAAACAGATCCGTTCCCCATTGACTTTCAGTGGTGTTCATGACAGATCCATCATGGCTATAGAAGACATAATACAGCCTTGTGCTAAAATAAAATAAAAACAAAATCATGCTTTCTCATTCATTCTGCGCTCAATATTCCATATTGACCAAATGTTCGAAATCTTTGCTAATTTATTGAACTATAGCATTGGCATAGGTATTCAGACCCTTTACTCAGGACTTAGTTGCAGCACCTTTGGCAGCGATTACAGCCTCCAGTCTTCTTGAGTATGATGCCACAAGGTTTGCACATCTGGATTTGTGGATTTTCTGCCATTCTTCTCTGCAGATCCTCTCAAGCTCTGTCAAGTTGGATGGGGACCATCAGTGGACAGCCATTTCCAGGTCTCTCCAGAGATGTTTGATTCGGTCCAAGTGAGGGCTCTGGCTGGGCCACTCAAGGATGTTCACAGAGTTGTCCCTAAGGCTAGTTTCACATCTGCGGCAGGAAACTTCAGCAGGCTGTTCCAGTAGAGAACTGCCTGCTGGAGTTCTCTGGATCTGGCATTTCCAGATACCACCACCTTTCCGCTGGACCCCATTGACTATAAAGGGGTCCGGCACAGATCCAGCCAGTACCCAGTAAATATGCTGAGAGTTGGCCGGACAAAAGCTGCTGTACACAGTGTCTGCCGAAACTGCCGGCTGCAGGTGTGAAGGAAGCCTTAGCCACTCCTATGTTGTCTTGGCTGTGTGAGTAGGGTCATTGTTTTGTTGGAAGGTGAATCTTTTGCCCATCTGAGGTCCAGAGCACTCTGGATAAGGTTTCCATTAAGAGTACCTCTGCACTTTGCTTGATTCAGCTTTCCTTAACCCTAACCAGTCTCCCTGTCGCAACTGCTAAAAATAACTCCTGAATGTATGAATGGTATTGGATAAGTGATGAGCAGTGCCTGGTTTCCTCCAGACATGATTTGAGGTCAATTTTGACTTCATCAGACCAGAGAATCTTGTTTCCCACAATCTGAGAGTCCTATACCTGCAACCCCCATGTGGGCTTTCATGCGTCTTTTACTGAGGAAAGGCATAAAGTCCAGAATGGAGGAATGGTGCAGTGATGGTTGACCTTTTGGAAATTTCTGTGCACAGGTTCTCTGGAGCTCAGCCAGAGTGACTGTTGGGTTCTTCTCACCTCTCTTACCAAGGATTTTCTCCCCTGATTGCTTAAATGGATATTCCCATCTCAGACAATGGGTGCATATCCCTAGGATATGCCCCCATTGCCTGATAGGTGCGGGTCCCACCGGGGGTCCGTCCACCACCAAGCGCTACTCCCATAGTAGTGAATGGTAGCGCACCGGGCATGCGCAGCCCATGCTCCCATTCATTTCTATGGGGCAGATGGCAATAGCCGAGCCAGCGCTCAGCTATTTTCGGCGGTCCCACAGAAATGAATGAATGAAGGGCGGCTGCGTATGCGCAGTGCGCCCTCCGTTCATTTCCCCGCTCTGTTCTCATTGTAGGTGCGGGTCCCATCCTAGTGATATGCCCCCATTGTCTGAGATGGGAAAACCCTTTTAAAGTAAATGTGTCACCAAAATGTTTTTCTGCCAGTTAAAATCAGATAGTGATACATCTCCTTTTTTCTAATCTGTTTGTATTTTCTGATTATATATTTTTTTTTTGATTATGGGGGTGGCCATCTTGTCTGAGCTTTTATTAACAACATTTAGAAAGCATTAAGAAAATTGATTTATGGCAGCCCCATGGTCCATAGACGCAATGGTCAGGAGGGAACCTCATTTACTTCTATGGGAGAGTTTTCTCTGCATGCTCTGTGACCTGTGCAGAGGTCATTGTACAAGGAAAGAATAGATAAGCTCTGACAATCACCTACTGTACACGGAGGATCCTGTCTTATCTATACACAGAGGGGATATCAATACAGGCAGCATTTAGTCCCCACTAAATTATGGGGCATTGAGTACAGATCAATGGGGGGAAACTTGCCTTTTGTATTTTTTATTTGAGCACCACAAAATAACAAAATGTTCTAAAAGTGAAATAGTCTGAAGACTTTTTGAATGCACTATATTCATGTTGTATCAGATACTGTGTATGAGTGATACTGCTCATTCCAGAAATGGTTGTGTTCACCTATGCTGAGGTTCTTGGAGGATCTGTTCTGGCGTCACGTGTATTGCTGCTGATTTTTGGCTAGGAGAATTGGTTTAACTCCAGGTTTATGTTTGTTTTGGCTGTCACTCTTCGTAGCTCAGCAGTCCTCAATGCTGAAAGGTGTGTAGGATGAAGAACTGTACTCCATGTACTGTAAACTGGGAAGTATTGACAGGATGGGTGTCTGATAATGAAAGCTATCCCCGCTCATCTAATTTGCAGAAAACTAACAGATACACGATAATTGTGAGAGGTAAGACTGAGGAACCATGCCAGAAGTTAACTTAGTAATTGGGAACATTTGAGATTGATGTTGTACATATGTGGATCCTGGATTTCACATGTCTATGGCTTATATGACTTTTACATTGCTAGACAACATTCTCAGTCACCTGTATCATAATGGTTTTCTTACAAGGGTGCAACCCCATATGCCGTCAGTCCATGCCATCCATTGCAACCAATGACCACACACACTTTCTGCAAGCTTGTGCAGCCATTGGTTGCCACAGGTGCACTTTAGGATCGCACCCTAACCAATTAAAATGTATTACATTTGTTAGTAACTGTTTTTCATATGTATTTTGAGTCAAAGCATAATATTATATTGTTATGGGGAATACGTAATTAATAATACAGTATCTGACGTATAGACTGTAAGGTGTAATGCCTTGTGATGATAATGTACAATCTATGGGATTATATTTTGTAGCAAATTTTTGAATAAACATTTTCTGTTGCTTTAAACATGTCTACCATTGGATTTTATTGGACTTTAAAGAGGACCTGTCGGCAGGATAAACCCAGTTAAACTGGGCACAGTGTCTGGTAGGATTGAACCTCCTGAGTAAAAGCATACATTTATTATGTGCCGTATTTTTCGCCCTATAAGACGCACCGGCCCATAAGACGCACCTAGGATTTTGAGGAGGAAAGTAAGATAAATAATATTTTGAACCAAAAGGTGTGCTTTTGGTGGGTTTTGAACTAATGGTGGTCTGTGGAAGACACTATTATGGGGGATCTGTGGATGAAACTGCTATGGGGATCTGTGGATGACACTGTTATGGGGATCTGTGGATGACACTGTTATAGGGGGATCTGTGGATGACACTGTTATGGAGGATCTGTGGATGACACTGTTATGGGGGGGATCTGTGGATAACACTGCTATGGGGGATCTGTGGATAACACTGCTATGGGGGGATCTGTGGATGACACTGTTATGGAGGGGATCTGTGGAAGATGCACTGTTATGGGGGGATCTGTGGATGACACTGTTATGGGGGGATCTGTGGATGACGCACTGTTATGGGGGATCTGTGGATGACACTGTTATGGGGGGATCTGTGGATGACACTGTTATGGGGATCTGTGGATGACACTGTTATGGGGGATCTGTGAATGACACTATTATGGAGGGGATCTGTGGATGACGCACTGTTATGGGGGATCTGTGGATGACACTATTATGGGAAATCTGTGGATAAAACTGTTAAGGGGGCATCTGTGGATGGCACTGTTATGGGGGATCTGTGGATGACACTATTATGGGGGATCTGTGGATGACACAGTTATGGGAGGGATCTGTTGTTGGAATGGCAGCGGGGCCCGATGCAGTCACTGTATTCTATTACATCGGGCCCCGCTCACTGTAGTATTCATGTGTAACGTGTAGGCATGGGAGCTTTGTTAAATTATAGAAATCCTCTGCAGCAGTAGCGAAATCCACATAGTACTCACTTGAAACTCCCGTAGCAGGCAGGCCGGGCGGCAGCGTAACATCACTCACTACGTCACGCTCCTGTTCCTCCCACTTTATGAATGAAGCAGGCGGAGCAGGCGCGTGACGTAGTGAGTGACATTACGTTGCCGCCCGGCCTGCCTGCTACGGGAGTTTCAAGTGAGTACTATGTGGATTTCGCTACTGCTGCAGAGGATTTCTACAAAGCTCCCATACCTACACGTTACATATGAATACTACAGTAAGCGGGGCCCGGTGTAATAGAATACAGTGACTGCACCGGGCCCCGCAGTCATTCCAATATCAAATGGATTGTAGAAGGGCACTCACTAAATGGGAATACACAGAAATTTAATAAAATCTCCACTTAGAACAATAGGATAGTAAATACAGGAATTAAATGAGTGAAATAGCACAGTAATACTAATTGAAATCCATATGCTTAAATACAATATAGTATTACTGGTATAGATTTCAATTGGTATTACTGTGCTATTTCACTAATTTAATTCCTGTATTTACTATACTATTCTAAGTGGAGATTTTATTCAAGCATATAGATTACATTGCTGTGCCATCACAATTGGTTTATTACTGTGCTATTTCCCTCATTTAATTCCTGTATTTACTATCCTATTGTTCTAAGTGGAGATTTTATTACATTTCTGTGTATTCCCATTTAGTGAGTGCCCTTCTACAATCCATTTTCTATTTAGTTATTTTTGGGACGGGCGAGTCCATTGAAGTGGGCACCCATTTTATTGCGTCCAACTGGTGAGCCACCGAACACAGACGATTTATCATTCCAATATCAGTTGCCGGCCCCCAGCCCCTCCTCCCTCCCTGCTGATACATCGCCGGCCGTGCTGTGCAGCATTGCGGCCGGCGATGTATCAGTGTTAAATGGCAGCATTCGCCCCATAAGACGCACTGCCATTTTCTCCCCACTTATGGGGTGAATCAGTTGTGCTGTTCAAGTGCAATTAACAGGGGCGGATTGGGAACTTAAAGCCCTGGAAAAAAAATAAAAAGTGGCCCCCGGTTATGTAGTCAGGTCCAAATTGATGGAACGCAGGGCCAGCAATACCATATTGTGGCACATTATACCACCCCAACAGAGCCAAATACCACAGTCCATCACAAAATACTGCCAGCAGCACAAAATACCTCCACAAAAACTTCCACTGGCCGGCCATGAGGAGGGCTCAAGCGGCCCCCTGGGCATCGGCCCATCAGGAAATTTCCCTGTAAGGTCTATGGCCAATCTGCCCATGGCAATTAAAGTTTTTATATTTATGTAAATGTGGTGTTCGGTGCACCAGGAGACAGGCCCAAGCCCCTTGGGGCACCTTAGCTTTGCAGCTGTGTCTCACTGTACCTCTATATTTCAGAAAGAGCTTGATGGAGCCTGTACAGCAGTGCATGGGGGATGTATATGGCTGTACTATGGAGCCGTATAGACGAATGTACTCCTGTACAGGTACTCCGGTGTGCACGGTCCTGTAAATAGGACCTGTCAGAAGGATCAACCCAATGGAACCAGGCACAATGCCTGATATGGTAGATCCTGCTAAGTAAAAGCAAAACATTTCTTATGTAAATGAGTTGCATCATTCATGTGCAATAAAAGTTTTTATTATGCAAATGAAATGCTCGGTGCACCAAGAGATGTGTCTGAGAACCTCGGGACACCTTAGCTCTGGTACTGTGTCTTAATTGCCACTCTCCCTTCCCCTTGATTGGCAGGGCCAGGCATCTTCCACACCTGTGCAGTCATTTACAGTATCAGACGCTTTAGTGGTCACCTACTGTGACTGTCCTGCAGAAAACAGTACTAGATTATTTTCTGAAAGAGGACCTGTCACCTCTCCTGACATGTCTGGTTTAGTAAATACTTGCACCCCCCATGTAATAACAATTCTGGAGCATCTATTCTTATCAGTCTATGTTGTCACTTTCTTGTATTATCCCTGCCTGAAGTTATGAATCAATTGCTAGCAGTTTGCAATAGAGGTCCAGCTGGGTGATACTAGTTGGGGGGGGGGGGTGTCTCTGCACAGTCTAACACTATTAAAACAGTGCTGCCAGTGTCAGACTCCGCAGGATCACACCCCCAACTGCTAACACTCATCTGGACACTCATTGCAAACTCCTAGTAATTCAGTCATTACTTCTAGCAGGAATAATAAAGGAATGGCACAACATAGAGCCATAAGAATAAAGGCTCCAGAATTGTTATTACATGGCGAATACAAGTAGTTACTAAAACAGAATGTCGGGAGCTATTTAGTTATGTGTATTTTTAACAGTCGGCATCGCCTCATTAAGCCCTGGCACCACCGGGTACACCCGTATTGATTTCATAGTGAGGTTCCTCCAGTACTAGAGTATGCAATCTCTTCCAACTGATGAGGCTTATGTGTCAACGCGCCTCAATTACGTCTTCTAATAGACAGCATTTGATGGGACAGGGAGGTTGAAGCTGCTTGCATCAGCAGTGATAGCAGTGATTTGTCATTGTGTTGGGGACAACTTTGAAGGAAGCAGTGAGAATGGATCATTGGCAATGTATCTCTATGACGTTTCTTTTATATCATCCCCACAATCTCTTTCCTTATTTTTTTTTTTAGCATTCGACTTCACATCTACGTTCTACGGTGGAACACATCCTTCTGCTATGAACAGGAAGGATTGGTCCCCTCCTAGGCAAATTGCCAACAGCACATATTACAACGCAGCTCTAAATATAGCTTGTAGCTTGAGAAGGTGCAGTGGTAGTTCTCTACTTACACAATAGTTTTCCATGAGCTGTAATTGAACACAGACGGCATTCTCTCTGATGATCCCGCTCAGTTACAATTCCTTCCATGTCATTGTCTAATGACGCCTCTTCTATTTCTTCAGTTCGGGGATATTAGCGTTATGCAGCGGCATTGATTTAGATGTAAAGAAATTGTTTACTATGTAAGATTTTTACTCATATCAGACCAAGATGGTCGGAGCTGCTGAGATTTTCCACATGGGCAGAATTCATATTATAGGTAAATGTTTTTTTTTTTAAATCTATTCCGCAGCACTTTACAGACATTAGCATCACTGTCCCCAATCGGGCTCACAGTCTAAGGTCCCTATCAGTATTTCTTTGGAGTGTGCGAGGAAACCCATGCAAACACGGGGAGAACATCCAAACTCCATGCAGATGTTGTCCTTGGTGGGATTCATACCCAGGACCTGAGCCCTGCAAGGCACCAGTGCTAACCACTGAATGTAGCAGAATTCTGCTATTCCCAGTAATTTAGTCTTCTCCACACACTCCAATCACAGCGATTATGGTGATAAAAAATGTTTTAAGTAAATCAAAATATGTGCATATAATTGTAGATGTAGTTTGAAGGGGTTGCGCAGGGGTTTTATATTGATGACCTATCTGTAGGATAGGTCATTAGCATCTGATCGGTGGGGGTCCAAATCCCGCCACTCCCACCGATCAGCTGTTTGAAGAGGAGGCGGTGCTTCATGAGAGCACTGCTCCTTCTTCATTACACTACGCGTCGTCTCCCTTGCAGTGGTGGCATGGTGTAATTACAAGTACTCTCTCCATTCAAGTGAATTGAGAGAGTACTTGTAATTATACTCACTTCAGACGACAGGCAGTGTAATGAAGAGGAAGGAGCGCTCAAATGGAACGCCACCTCGTCTTCAAACACCTGATCCTGGGTGTCGGACCCCCGCTGATCAGATATTGATGACTTATCCTGAGGATGGGTTATCAATATAAAACCTCTGCATAACCCCTTTACAGGTATGAGCAAATGTGGTGTACTTTATTGAAGAAAATCTGTGCTAAATCCGCCGCAGTTGCACGTGGATTTTTACAGCCGATTTGGTTGTGGATTTGTAGCAGATTTTACCTTCTTAAAGTGGATGTCCATGATTTTAAATGTAATGACCTTTCCTGAGGATAGGCCATCACTATCTGATTGCTCTGCAGTAGCTCTGGCACTGGAACTATTGTGTAGCAGATGGAGCTTTTACTGCAGCACTGCTTCCATTGACTTCAGTGGTAACAGTGCAGCAGTACCAGCTACCTCCACCACACAGCTGTGTAGTTCCGGCAAAGACTTCCACTGCCAGAGATACAGCAGAACAGCTGATCCGCCAGGGTGCAGGGTGTCAAACCCTTGCTGATCAGACGTGAATAGGCAATCACTTGTAAAATGTCGGACAACTCCTTTAAAATCCACACCATAGGTCAAGTTATATGCAGATTCCAACGCAAAAAATTTCTGCAGGATATGGATTTGAATTTTTAAAATCCACTTTGCTTTTATTGTAAACATGCAATTCTGCTGTGGAAAATCCGCAATATATGCACTAGTATCCTTCAGCATGCTCCTTAAATCTTGTATGCTACAGTCCTAAAACAAGACCTTTTTTTGTTTTTATTAGATGAGTACGTCTCAAACTGCCAAATTACAGAAAGCATTGGAGATCTCTACTGTAGGGTTAGGGATGCAATGATCAAAGCATGAGGAACGCCACCGACCCACCTTCTTGATGATATGACCAGGTACTCCGTGTCGGGAGGCTGAGGAAGCTGCTCCAATGCGGAATGAATGTCCTGAAATAAACCTAGGATCAAAATGTAAACCGGAAGCTAGAGTGCGGATATGTGAGATGAATTGAGACGATGTGAGGCAACTGTTCTTGAACGGAAGCAAAGGATTATCTGATGGAGCATCACCTAGAACTAGTAAAAGCTTATTTAACACCTGAACCGGGCACAAGTTGTAGCTGACTGTTACAGGAGGTCCCGTTTGAGAAGTTTTGGTGGATGTCAGGGATAGAATAAAATGATCCACGTGCCACTTTAGTTGTCCCTTATTTAAGCCTCTATTCTTGGGAGAGGTGCTGGTGAATTCTCCAGGCCTGAGAAAGCTGTAAAAACTCAGATACATGGCAGCTTTGATGATAGTGCTGTTATAGGGCCCAAAAGGATTCCCGTCTAAAGAGCTGGATAGTTTCCTAAACAGATCTCCTGAAACCAGCTGCCTGGTTGAGGTAGACCCTTTGCAACTCTTTTGAATGCCCCTAAGGGTTGCTTTGATCACCTGAAACGCAAAAATTGATTTGGAATCTGAACGTTTTAGCATGAAAAAATGCTGGACCCCCGCTAAATACAACCTAATGGTGTTATAGCAAAGTTTAAGCTTCGTATGACAGTAGGCTAGGAAGGCCATCATGCATGCGGTTTTGTCGGTGCCGTCCCTGGGATGCAAGAACGAAAAATTGTTGGGGCTAAGGCATAACACTCATGGCAAAATTTAGCATTCCTAGCAGGGACTGGAGCTCTACCTTGGTAATTACACTGGAGGTCACTGACTTGGAGATGGTCTCTTTGATCTTTGCCAATTTTTCTTCTGCGAGTCTGGCTTCCATTCTGACAGAGTCTAGTACTATGCCCAAAAAAGTGACTGTAGTTGAAGGCCCTTCTGTTTTTGAAGTTGCGACAGGAAAATTGAGTGCTGCAAACGTTGCAAGGAGATTTGCAAGCTTTTCGGGTTTACAACCTGGTTCTTCTATTAAGAGGAAATCATCCAGATAATGGATGACCATCGGGCAGGCACAATGGTTGATCAAGATCCAATGTAGTGCATGGGCGAATTGATCAAACAGCCAGGGACTGCTTTTAGTTCCGAATATTAGTCTATTCGCGAAATAATACACATCCCTCCATTTGATCCCGTAAAATTTCCAAAGTTGCTCCTGGACCGGCAACAGCGTGAAAGCATCTGCAATGTCAGCTTTAGCCAACCATGCCCCTGTACCTGCCCGAAGGATGAGCTCAATAGCTTCATCTACCGAAGAATAGCGCATGGAAAACTCTTCGGAGGGAATCAAGGAGTTTAAACTAGGTAAGCATGAACCATGAGGAGCTGAAAGATCATAGATTAGATGTTTTTTATTAGAATTTTTTTTGGACACCACTCCAATGGGACTAACTCTCCAGGAATCAAAAGTAATTGTAACAAAAGGACCAATTAAAAAACCCTTATGACACTCGGACGAGATCAGAGCATCGCCAGAATCAGGATCCCTGAGAGCTGACAGGAGATTTTCGTCCACCCAGGTGGACTGTGGTAGGGCAACTAGACCTGTATGGAAACCCTCTGTGAACCCGGAGATCAGAAACTGAACGAACTGGGGTTGATGGTGATCCTGCAGGAGGGTAGACAGTAGATCAACATTGATCCCGGCTAGTCAGGAGTGTTTTGACGACCTTTGATGGCAAGTGGACCGAGGGTGGGCTCTGAAGCATAACAAGCAAATGTGAAGAGCTCTGCACTTATTATAATTGCAAACAGCCATGTTGTAATTATTGCAAACTTGGCTCCTACCCAAGAGAACTATGGGCATACCTAATTTATCTACAGTCGGGATCTGTTTTTGTATGTCGGATGGACCGGAAAGATACCTGTCGTGGGGAATGGGAGCGGAATTAGGGCACCATTCAGAGGAGTGAAGAAGTGAAGAATGGATTGGCAGGAAGCGCAGGTTGGAGCCTTAAGCCCTGCAAAGTTACGGCAAAAGAGTTCCATGTCAAGAACAGCCCAATTTGTCACATACTGGAACTGGGCTAGGGAAGCAGCTGCTTTCGCTGAAAAGGAACGATGATAATCATAGAATGCGAAACCACCATATTTGTGCCCCAGATCGGTAACCCTGTAAAGGCATGTGTCTAATTCCTCGCGTCTCCCTGGCTGAGCAGAGCATATAATGTCCCTGAATAGGCTGAAAGCCAGGACAAACTCTGGAATGGACAACTTCTTATTGAGGCAGGCATCTGTGGATTTAAGATGATGGATACGTCGCCGCAGGCGATTGTCTTATTTTCTAGGGAATCATGTGTGGCAATAAGAATGGAGGCCAAATTGACATCCTTCCCAGCCAGAATGTCCTTTTTGATGTTATCGGGAACAAACTGAGAAGGCGCTATGTCAGGCGAACTTACAACCCAACCTGGTGATGGCCACCGAGAAGTGGAGGAAACTGACACCTGTGGGCCTGGTTGGCTAGTCGTAGAAGCCCAGACTTCCACCGCAAGCAGCCTAGACTGCATGTCCGAAACCGTAGTGGAGATGTTATTTATCGTGGCATGCAATTGCGTCAGGGAGAGCTGGATCGGGGATATTGAAACTTGTTCCCCGGCTGAAGCTGTAGACTCGGTGATTAAAAGTCTATTTATCTCCGCAATTAACTTGGGAACCGTCCAACTTCTCAGTGACATATTGCTAGCCTGCTCAGACACCTAGGTTTCCGGAACCGATAGAAGATGCTCTATGTCTGATGCGTGTGACATATCTGCAGCTGCAGGGCAAAACAAAATAACTTTGATGAACCTGGATGGAGCTCCCTCCCCCTGTGAATGTATGAAGAAGTGAAGAGGACTGGTGACCAGATAGAAAAGAACGAGAAGATGAACGTACGGTCGATCGAAAGGAACGAACAGTAGAGATCAGTGATTATAACAAAGTGAACGAGAGAAGGCCGGATAGAAAACAGATTATGAAGCCCTAGTTACCTGGACCAGAAAATGGTTTAGACCTGAATAAACAGAAGAAAACATAAAACATGAACATGCTGTAACTGACAAGATACACGACAAACAGATTAACAAAGCGTGGCCTGAATTGCGTACAGACGAGATGAACGGGAGCTTAATCGGATGTACATAAAAAAAAACCTTAACAGACCAATGTGACCTGCAATAACAAGACAGACGAATGTGGAGGAGAACATGACCTACCAACGTGGTAGGTGGCCTTGATAAGAAAATCTACGTGGCCGGGAGGTCCGGCAAATATAATTAACAAACGTAACCTGACCAACGTGGCAGGTGACCCTGAATGACTTGCTATGTGGCCTGAATAACGTGACAGATGATTTACATAAACGTAACCTGACTGTTATGGCAGGTGACCCTGAATAACTTGCTACGTGGCCTGAATAACGTGACAGGCGATTTACATAAAACGTAACCTGACCGTCTTGGCAGGTGACCCTGAATGACTTGCTACGTTGCCTGAATAACGTGACAGGCGATTTACATAAAAACGTAACCTGACCGACGTGACCCTAATCCATTTACGCCCCGTGCTGAATGGATATAAAGAGCAAACCGTCAGACGGGACCGCGATTAAGAGCAAAAGTAAATTGACAACATGCATGGACATACTGTATATAATTGGCTGAAGGAACAAATACACTTAACTGAAAGAAAAGACTAGGCAACCCATACCCTGGACCTGAAACTGATTTCAAGGCGAACAGACACTGTGAGGCTGACGTAGTCTGGACGCAACAGATTAAACACAAGGAGACAAAGACCTATTGCACCAGCAGGACCTGAAAACATTAGAAGTATAAGCAGTAAAAGTGAACGATAGATTTTTTGTTGAGCCCATCAATATCGATAGTCTTTGGTTCAGAAAGTTTTTTTTTTTATAAACTTGGAACCCTTTGTATGGCAGAAGTAAATGTGCCGCTGGAATAAGTTATACATCGGTATTGAGCATGCCGATGCGACCCAGGCATCCCCCGCATAAATATTGTGGGTAAACTATGGTGTCTAGACCGTCACTACTGTGTGGGAGGCAGCGTGGGCGACACTACTGTGTGGGGGGCAGTGTGGGGGACACTACTGTGTGGGTGGCAGCGTGGGGGACACTACTGTGTTATGGACACTACTGTGTGGGGGCAGTGTGGGGGAAATTACTGTGTGGTGGACACTACTGTGTGGGGGGCATTATGGGGTAAATTACTGTGTGGGGGGCAGCATGGGGGCTTTGCTATTAAGGAGGCACTGTAGGGGCCATTCTATTATTTCTGGGGACACTATAGAGGGATTATTACCTGGAGCACAATATAAGGTGTTATTATTACTGGGGGCACTCTAGGGGACATTATAGCTGCTGTAGACACTATAGGGACATTTGGGGTAATTTATCAAACTGGTGTAAAGTAGAACTGGCTTAGTTGCCCATAGCAACCAATCAGATTCCACCTTTCATATTTAACAGCTCTTTTGGAAATCCAGTTCTACTTTACACCAGTTTGATAAATGACCCCAAATATGTCTATTAGGGTCACTACACTGCGTGCAGAATTATTAGGCAAATGAGTATTTTGACCACATCATCCTCTTTATGCATGTTGTCTTACTCCAAGCTGTATAGGCTCAAAAGCCTACTACCAATTAAGCATATTAGGTGATGTGCATCTCTGTAATGAGAAGGGGTGTGGTCTAATGACATCAACACCCTATATTAGGTGTGCATAATTATTAGGCAACTTCCTTTCCTTTGGCAAAATGGGTCAAAAGAAGGACTTGACAGGCTCAGAAAAGTCAAAAATAGTGAGATATCTTGCAGAGGGATGCAGCACTCTTAAAATTGCAAAGCTTCTGAAGCGTGATCATCGAACAATCAAGCGTTTCATTCAAAATAGTCAACAGGGTCGCAAGAAGCGTGTGGAAAAACCAAGGCGCAAAATAACTGCCCATGAACTGAGAAAAGTCAAGCGTGCAGCTGCCAAGATGCCACTTGCCACCAGTTTGGCCATATTTCAGAGCTGCAACATCACTGGAGTGCCCAAAAGCACAAGGTGTGCAATACTCAGAGACATGGCCAAGGTAAGAAAGGCTGAAAGACGACCACCACTGAACAAGACACACAAGCTGAAACGTCAAGACTGGGCCAAGAAATATCTTAAGACTGATTTTTCTAAGGTTTTATGGACTGATGAAATGAGAGTGAGTCTTGATGGGCCAGATGGATGGGCCCGTGGCTGGATTGGTAAAGGGTAGAGAGCTCCAGTCCGACTCAGACGCCAGCAAGGTGGAGGTGGAGTACTGGTTTGGGCTGGTATCATCAAAGATGAGCTTGTGGGGCCTTTTCGAGTTGAGGATGGAGTCAAGCTCAACTCCCAGTCCTACTGCCAGTTTCTGGAAGACACCTTCTTCAAGCAGTGGTACAGGAAGAAGTCTGCATCCTTCAAGAAAAACATGATTTTCATGCAGGACAATGCTCCATCACACGCGTCCAAGTACTCCACAGCGTGGCTGGCAAGAAAGGGTATAAAAGAAGAAAATCTAATGACATGGCCTCCTTGTTCACCTGATCTGAACCCCATTGAGAACCTGTGGTCCATCATCAAATGTGAGATTTACAAGGAGGGAAAACAGTACACCTCTCTGAACAGTGTCTGGGAGGCTGTGGTTGCTGCTGCACGCAATGTTGATGGTGAACAGATTAAAACACTGACAGAATCCATGGATGGCAGGCTTTTGAGTGTCCTTGCAAAGAAAGGTGGCTATATTGGTCACTGATTTGTTTTTGTTTTGTTTTTGAATGTCAGAAATGTATATTTGTGAATGTTGAGATGTTATATTGGTTTCACTGGTAAAAATAAATAATTGAAATGGGTATATATTGGTTTTTTGTTAAGTTGCCTAATAATTATGCACAGTAATAGTCACCTGCACACACAGATATCCCCCTAAAATAGCTAAAACTAAAAACAAACTAAAAACTACTTCCAAAAATATTCAGCTTTGATATTAATGAGTTTTTTGGGTTCATTGAGAACATGGTTGTTGTTCAATAATAAAATTAATCCTCAAAAATACAACTTGCCTAATAATTCTGCACTCCCTGTAATAATAGCGTTATCGCCGCTCACCATCTGTGTTGATTCCTCAAAGTTTCTTAAAACCTCACAGAGGTCAGACATCCATGCCCACTCATCGCTTGTGAAGAGCGGAAGCTGACTGGAAAGGCGACGACCATGTTACAGCTGGTATTCCACTACTGCCCTCTGCTGCTCACAAAGCCTGGCCAACATGTGGAACGTCGAGTTCCAGCGTCTACTCACGTCGCACAACAGTCGGTGAGCTGGCAATTGTAATCGCTGCTGCAGCGTTGACAGACCGGTGGAAGCTGTTGATGACTTGCGAAAATGGGCACACACGAGGCGCACCTTCACTAGTAGCTCAGGCAAATTGGGGTAGGTTTTGAGAAACCGCTGAACCACTAAGTTGAAGATGTGGGCTAGGCATAGGATGTGTGTTAGCTTCCTGAGCTCCAAAGCCGCCACTAAGTTACGGCCATTATCGGACACAACCATGCCTGGTTCTAGGTTGAGTGGCGAGAGCCACAGCTCAGTCTGGTCTCTTATGCCCTGCCACAGTTCTGCGGCGGTGTGCTGTTTGTCACCTAAGAAGATCAGCTTAAGCACGGCCTGTTGCCGCTTCCCCACTGCAGTGCTACACTGCTTCCAGCTACCGACTGATGGCTGACTGGTGCTGCAAGAGGATAATTCTGAGGTGGAGGCGGAGGAGGAGAAGTGGGGGTTGGAGTCACTAATGTAGGTGGTGGCGGAAACCCTGATGGAATTAGGGCCCGCAATCCTTGGTGTCGGTAGCACCTGTGCCATCCCAGGGAACAACTTGCTCCCTGCCTCCACAACGTTCACCCAGTATGCCCTCAGGAAAATGTAGCGTCCCTGGCCAAAAGCACTTGTCCATGTGTCAGTGGTTAAGTGGACCTTCCCAGTAACTGCATTGGTGAGGGCACGGGTGATGTTATGGGACACATGCTGGTGTAAGGCGGGCACGGCACACCGTGAAATATAATGGCGGTTGGGGACTGCTTAATGAAGGACGGCTGCGGAAGGCCTCAGTGTCCACACGTCTAAATGGCAACATTTCCAAGGCCAGTAATTTGGAAAGTAGCGCATTTGGTGCTATGGCCTGTGGGTGGGTGGCTGGGTATTTGCGCTTTCGCTCAAATGCCTGGGGAAAGGACATTTGTATGCTGCGCTGGGACACGGAAGTAGATGTGGTCGCTGATGGTGCTTGCGAAGGTCCAGGTGCAGGGCGGGAGGCAACAGGGGATTGGCCAGCTTTCAACAGGGGATTGGCCAGCACGTAACACAGCGGAAGAGGAGGCAGTGGTGTGACCCTGGCTGGGTCAGGTGTAAGTGATAGTTAATAGTTTTGTTCGTGATGCCAATTGCAGCATGCGCAGGGTACAGTTGTAACTCATGTACCAGGTTAGGAATGCCAGAGTGGTGTAATGTCTCTGTTTGGTAGTAGTAATGGTGTCAACGGTGTCTCCTACCTTGGTATGGCTGGACTCCTGGATCCTGGCTCACTTGCAATAAAATGAGTGTGTTGCTAGTAGGAGTAATTGAGGGATTTGCAGCAATAATTGAGATCCAGACTTTGAGAAAAGTTCAAACTTGGCTTTACTAGATGCAGCTTTCATCCAAGTGAGATACAGCAATAGTCTGAAGTCCCAGCAGGTATTGGCAATGTGTGGCAGGAATCTATCTTCTGCTCTATCTTGTGCCTGGAGCTCTTTGCAGGATAAGTCGTCTGCTTGTGGCTCTGTAATGTGGCAGGAATTAATATCTTCTGTGCTTACTATCTTCTGCTATCTTGAGGACTGACTAGCTGATAAGGAATTTGGCTTCTCCTGGTCTCTGGACGGTACTCACAGTTGGCTTCACAGAGTATGGTTCTTCCTGGAATACTGGAGGTGGCTGCTTGCTTCTACCAGCTGTGGCTGAAAGGCTCAGGCTGGGAATGATGATCAATTGTCTCAGCCGAGACAAGATCCTGGCTTTGGATCCCTAGAACTGGGAGCTCCTACACACACACCCTACCCCTAGCAGGGGTGAGTTACACACTAACTTAACTTCCTTACCTCCCTATGAGGCAGGACATGGGCCAGCCTACTTCTGCTCATAGAGGGGGAGCTAAACTGGAATGTACTATTCCAGTCTAGAAGCACTAAGCTGTAGCTAAGTCCTTGCTAACATTGCTGCCACCTGCTGGTGAACATAGAAATTACAGCAATATACATGTACAAGGCTTAGAATGCACAATTGTGAGGAAATTTCATGAGATTACACAAGATGACAATGTGAATGCCCTTAACCCCTCAAGGACTCGGCCCTATTTCACCTTCTGGACTTGGCCATTTTTTGCAAATCTGACCAGTGTCACTTTAAGTGCTGATAACTTTAAAACGCTTTGACTTATCCAGGCCATTCTGAGATTGTTTTTTCGTCACATATTGTACTTCATGACACTGGTAAAATGAAGTCCAATTTTTTTTTTTAATTTATAAAAAAATACCAAATTTACCAAAAATTTGTAAACAATTGCAAATTTCCAAGTTTCAATTTCTCTACTTCTATAATACATAGTGATACCTCCAAAAATAGTTATTACTTTACATTGCCCATATGTCTACTTCATGTTTGGATCATTTTGGGAATGATATTTTATTTTTTGGGGATGTTACAAGGCTTAGAAGTTTAGAAGCAAATCTTGAAATTTTTCAGAAATTTTTAAAAACCCAATTTTTAGGGACCAGTTCAGGTCTGAAGTCACTTTGCGAGGCTTACATAATAGAAACCACCCAAAAATGACCCCATTCTATAAACCATGTCCCATTTGAAGCCCCCCTGATGCAACCCTAGAGTAGAAACTCCATAAAAGTGACCCCATCTAAGAAACTACACCCCTCAAGGTATTCAAAACTGATTTTACAAACTTTGTTAACCATTTAGGTGTTCCACAAGAATTAATGGAAAATAAAGATACAATTTCAAAATTTCCCTTTTTTGGCAGATTTTCCATTTTAATCCATTTTTCCCAGTAACAAAGCAAGGGTTATCAGCCAAACAAAACTCAACATTTATGGCCCTGATTCTGTAGTTTACAGAAACACCCCATATGTGGTCATAAACAGCTGTACGGGCACACGGCAGGGCGCAGAAGGAAAGGAATGCCATATGGTTTTTGGAAGGCAGATTTTGCTGGACTGTTTTTTTTGACACCATGTCCCATTTGAAGCCCCCCTGATGCACCCCTAGAGTAGAAACTCCAAAAAAGTGGCCCCATTTTAGAAACTATGGGATAGGGTGGCAGTACTGTTGGTACTAGTTTAGGGTACATATGATTTTTGGTTGCTCTATATTACACTTTTTGTGAGGCAAGATAACAAGAAATAGCTGTTTTGGCACCGTTTTTATTTTTTGTTATTTACAACATTCATCTGACAGGTTAAATCATGTGATATTTTTATAGACCAGGTTGTCACAGATTCGGCGATACCTAATATGTATACTATTTTTTTATTTATGTAAGTTTTACACAATGACGGTTTCATTGGCACTATTTTGGGGTGCGTGTGACTTTTTGATTGCTTGCTATTACACTTTTTGTGATGTAAGGTGACAAAAAAATGGTTTATTTAGCACAGTTTTTATTTTTTATTTTTTACAGTGTTCATCTGAGGGGTTAGGTCATGTGATATTTTTATAGAGCCGGTCGATACGGACGCGGCGATACCTAATATGTATACTTTTTTTTATTTATGAAAGTTTTACACAATAATATCATTTTTTAAACAAAAAAAAAATCATGTTTTAGTGTCTCCATATTCTGAGAGCCATAGTTTTTTCAGTTTTTGGGCGATTATCTTAGGTAGGGTCTCAATTTTTGTGGGATGAGATGACGGTTTGATTGGCACTACTTTGGGGTGCGTGTGACTTTTTGATCGCTTGCTATTACACTTTTTGTGATGTAAGGTGACAAAAAATGGTTTATTTAGCATAGTTTTTATTTTTATTTTTTACGGTGTTCATTTTAGGGGTTAGGTCATGTGATATTTTTATATAGCCAGTCGATACGAATGCGGCGATATCAAATATGTATACTTTTTTTTATTTATGTAAGTTTTACACAATAACAGCTTTTTTCAAACATAAAAAATTATGTTTTAGTGTCTCCATATTCTGAGCCATAGTTTTTTTATTTTTTGGGCGATTGTCTCAGGTAGGGGCTCATTTTTTGCGGGATGAGGTGACGGTTAGATTGGTACTATTTTGGTGGGCAAACGCCTTTTTGATCGCTTGCTGTTGTACTTTTTGTGATGTAAGGTGACAAAAAAATGGTTTATTTAGCACAGTTTTTATTTTTTACGGTGTTCATCTGAGGGGTTAGGTCATGTGATATGTTTATAGAGTCGATACGGACGCGGTGATATCTAATATGTATACTTTTTTTTTTCCCTATTTTTTACCTTTTTTTTTACTTTATTTAGGGAAAATGACGTTTTTGTTTATTTTTACTTGAAACTTTTAATTTTTTGGGGGGAAAACTTTATTTTTTCAACTATTTTTTTCACTTTATTTTTTGTCCCACTTTGGGACTTGAACTTTTGGGGGTCTAATCCTTTACAATGCATTCCAATACTTCTGTATTGGAATGCATTGGATGTATGAGTAATACTGTGTGTATTACTCATACAGCTTCCGGCCTGTGAGATCCAGGGGGCTGGATCTCACAGGCTCGTCACCGGAAGGCAGCGCAGATGCCTCAGGAAGGCATCGTGCTACCTTCTATGCCATCGGGTCCCCCCTACAGCCCCATGGGGACCCGATGGCACCACCGCTGCACCAGGTAAAAGCCGCAAACCGCAGGTCTGAATTGACCTGCGGTTTGCGGCGATTGCTTACATGGCGGGGGGTCACGGGACCAAGGTGGTGCCATCAATGATTTGAGCAGGCACCTTGTTCCGATCACCGCCCGCCGGGTGGCGGTGATCGGAACAACACATGACGTACCGGTACGTCATGTGTCCTTAAGGACTCGGGAACCATGCCGTACCGATACGTTATGTTTCGTAAAATAACTCTGGGATGTTACATTCCCCCTTACTTCGAGTTAAGCCGCCCTCGGCTTATGCTTAGGAGGGAGAAGAACCAGCTCTGGGGTACCCAATTAAGTACAAAGTGCTGCATGTATTACATATAAAGACATACATAGACAAACATATAACGGCTATCCCAAGGTTCCTGCCCGCATGAGTAGGGTGTCCTAATTAACAGTTTCCCTCTCTTGGTATAACCAGTGAACCAAGTACTGCACTAAGCAAACATTACTGACTAACTTTGAAGTGTTCCGAGCTCTAACACCAAAGACAGCATGGGGGTGTCTTTACTCTGTAGTCCCACCATTATGTAATGGAATGCCCGCAAATGAAAGGGTGGCTTTATCCTGTATTCCCTTCCCTGCACCAAAGTCTGAAAAATATGGCTTATAGCACGATCACTATGGTGACTATGGGTAGCTAAATGTGGCTCTAAGGTTTGAGGCGCCATACCTTAGGCAAAGGCTCAGAAGGGGAGGTATTTAGCGTCTCCATGCACTTCTGGCAATGTCACAGGAGGAGGGTATGATAATCCCATGAAACTCCTGGAAGAAACACCTCAGGATGGGAGCAATCCTGAACATATAACAAGCGGGAAGGAGGGGTCTATAACTACTAACCATTCCCGAAGCAGCGGGGTTACCCGTGTAGTTACTGGACCTGCCAGGACTTACCACTTGGTCCTACCTGTGCACTATGAGTAGGCCATTAGTATTAAGCGTCCGCATAAAGGCAGTCCGTATAAAGAGGGTGAGAGAATAAGAGCTGTAAAATAAGGCATACTAGAGTAAGTTGCTACATTTTTTGTTAAGTGCAATGTTAAGTGCAATTGTCACAATAAGTGCATTAAGTCACATTGCGGCACCTAGAAGAGAATACACACAATGGGCATGTTATACTTGAACGTTACATAAAATGTAAACTGGTACAATTAGTGCAATTGAGATCACAATGGAAATCACAAAGAGCTCAGGTATAGAGTTGAGCGAACACCTGGATGTTCGGGTTCGAGAAGTTCGGCCGAACTTCCCGTAAATGTTTGGGTTCGGGATCCGAACCCGAACCGAACTTCGTCCCGAACCCGAACCCCATTGAAGTCAATGGGGACCCGAACTTTTGGGCACTAAAAAGGCTGTAAAACAGCCCAGGAAAGAGCTAGAGGGCTGCAAAAGGCAGCAACATGTAGGTAAATCCCCTGCAAACAAATGTGGATAGGGAAATGAATTAAAATTAAAATTAAATAAAAAGGAACCAATATCAATTGGACAGAGGTCCCATAGCAGAGAATCTGGCTTCACGTCAGCAGAGAATCAGTCTCTTCATGCCATAGCAAAGAATCTGGCTTCATGTCAGCAGAGAATCAGTCTCTTCATGCCATAGCAGAGAATCTGGCTTCATGTCAGCGCAGAATCAGTCTTCATGTCATAGCAGAGAATCAGGCTTCACGTCACCCACCACTGGAACAGGCCACTGTCACGCATTTAGGCCCCGGCACCCAGACAGAGGAGAGCGGTCCCGTAACAGAGAATCTGGCCTTATGTCAGCGCAGAATCTGTCTTCATGTCATAGCAGAGAATCAGGCTTCACGTCACCCACCACTGGAACAGGTCACTGTCACACATTTAGGCCCCGGCACCCAGACAGAGGAGAGCGGTCCCGTAACAGAGAATCTGGCCTTATGTCAGCGCAGAATCTGTCTTCATGTCATTGCAGAGAATCAGGCTTCACGTCACCCACCACTGGAACAGGCCACTGTCACACATTTAGGCCCAGGCACCCAGGCAGAGGAGAGAGGTCCCGTAACAGAGAATATGGCCTTATGTCAGCGCAGAATCTGTCTTCATGTCATAGCAGAGAATTAGGCTTCACGTCACCCACCACTGGAACAGGCCACTGTCACACATTAAGGCCCAGGCACCCAGGCAGAGGAGAGAGGTCCCGTAACAGAGAATCTGGCCTTATGTCAGCGCAGAATCTGTCTTCATGTCATAGCAGAGAATCAGGCTTCACGTCACCCACCACTGGAATAGGCCACTGTCACACATTTAGGCCCAGGCACCCAGGCAGAGGAGAGAGGTCCCGTAACAGAGAATCTGGCCTTATGTCAGCGCAGAATCTGTATTCATGTCATAGCAGAGAATCAGGCTTCACGTCACCCACCACTGGAACAGGCCACTGTCACACATTTAGGCCCAGGCACCCAGGCAGAGGAGAGAGGTCCCGTAACAGAGAATCTGGCCTTATGTCAGCGCAGAATCTGTATTCATGTCATAGCAGAGAATCAGGCTTCACGTCACCGACCACCGGAACAGGCCACTGTCACACATTTAGGCCCCGGCACCCAGACAGAGGAGAGCGGTCCCGTAACAGAGAATCTGGCCTTATGTCAGCGCAGAATCTGTCTTCATGTCATAGCAGAGAATCAGGCTTCACGTCACCCACCACTGGAACAGGCCACTGTCACACATTTAGGCCCCGGCACCAGACAGAGGAGAGAGGTCCCGTAACAGAGAATCTGGCCTTATGTCAGCGCAGAATCTGTCTTCATGTCATAGCAGAGAATCAGGCTTCACGTCACCCACCACTGGAAGAGGCCACTGTCACACATTTAGGCCCAGGCACCCAGGCAGAGGAGAGAGGTCCCGTAACAGAGAATCTGGCCTTATGTCAGCGCAGAATCTGTCTTCATGTCATAGCAGAGAATCAGGCTTCACGTCACCCACCACTGGAACAGGCCACTGTCACACATTTAGGCCCAGGCACCCAGGCAGAGGAGAGAGGTCGCATAACAGAGAATCTGGCCTTATGTCAGCGCAGAATCTGTCTTCATGTCATAGCAGAGAATCAGGCTTCACGTCACCCACCACTGGAACAGGCCACTGTCACACATTTAGGCCCCGGCACCCAGACAGAGGAGAGCGGTCCCGTAACAGAGAATCTGGCCTTATGTCAGCGCAGAATCTGTATTCATGTCATAGCAGAGAATCAGGCTTCACGTCACCCACCACTGGAACAGGCCACTGTCACACATTTAGGCCCAGGCACCCAGGCAGAGGAGAGAGGTCCCGTAACAGAGAATCTGGCCTTATGTCAGCGCAGAATCTGTATTCATGTCATAGCAGAGAATCAGGCTTCACGTCACCCACCACTGGAACAGGCCACTGTCACACATTTAGGCCCAGGCACCCAGGCAGAGGAGAGAGGTCCCGTAACAGAGAATCTGGCCTTATGTCAGCGCAGAATCTGTATTCATGTCATAGCAGAGAATCAGGCTTCACGTCACCCACCACTGGAACAGGCCACTGTCACACATTTAGGCCCCGGCACCCAGACAGAGGAGAGCGGTCCCGTAACAGAGAATCTGGCCTTATGTCAGCGCAGAATCTGTCTTCATGTCATAGCAGAGAATTAGGCTTCACGTCAGCCACCACTGGAACAGGCCACTGTCACACATTTAGGCCCAGGCACCCAGGCAGAGGAGAGCGGTCCGGTAACAGAGAATCTGGCCTTATGTCAGCGCAGAATCTGTATTCATGTCATAGCAGAGAATCAGGCTTCACGTCACCCACCACTGGAACAGGCCACTGTCACACATTTAGGCCCCGGCACCCAGACAGAGGGGAGGTTCATTCAACTTTGGGTTGCCCCGCAATATAATGGTAAAATGAAATTAAAAATAGTATTGAATGAGGAAGTGCCCTGGAGTAGAATAATATATTGTTAAGGGGAGGTAGTTAATATCTAATCTGCACAAGGGATGGACAGGTCCTGTGGGATCCATGCCTGGTTCATTTTTATGAACGTCAGCTTGTCCACATTGGCTGTAGACAGGCGGCTGCGTTTGTCTGTAATGACGCCCCCTGCCGTGCTGAATACACGTTCAGACAAAACGCTGGCCGCCGGGCAGGCCAGCACCTCCAAGGCATAAAAGGCTAGCTCTGGCCACGTGGACAATTTGGAGACCCAGAAGTTGAATGGGGCCGAACCATCAGTCAGTACGTGGAGGGGTGTGCACAGGTACTGTTCCACCATGTTAGTGAAATGTTGCCTCCTGCTAACACGTTCCGTATCAGGTGGTGGTGCACTTAGCTGTGGCGTGTTGACAAAACTTTTCCACATCTCTGCCATGCTAACCCTGCCCTCAGAGGAGCTGGGCGTGACACAGCTGCGTTGGCGACCTCTTGCTCCTCCTCTGCCTTCGCCTTGGGCTTCCACTGGTTCCCCTGTGACATTTGGGAATGCTCTCAGTAGCGCGTCTACCAACGTGCGCTTGTACTCGCGCATCTTCCTATCACGCTCCAGTGTAGGAAGTAAGGTGGGCACATTGTCTTTGTACCGGGGATCCAGCAGGGTGGCAACCCAGTAGTCCGCACACGTTAAAATGTGGGCAACTCTGCTGTTGTTGCGCAGGCACTGCAGCATGTAGTCGCTCATGTGTGCCAGGCTGCCCAGAGGTAAGGACAAGCTGTCCTCTGTGGGAGGCGTATCGTCATCGTCCTGTGTTTCCCCCCAGCCACGCACCAGTGATGGGCCCGAGCTGCTTTGGGTGCCACCCCGCTGTGAACATGCTTCATCCTCATCCTCCTCCACCTCCTCCTCATCCTCGTCCTCCTCGTCCTCCAGTAGTGGGCCCTGTCTGGCCACATTTGTACCTGGCCTCTGGTGTTGCAAAAAAACTCCCTCTGAGTCACTTCGAAGAGACTGGCCTGAAAGTGCTAAAAATGACCCCTCTTCCTCCTCTTCCTCCTGGGCCACCTCCTCTTCCATCATCGCCCTAAGTCAGTGATGGCTAACCTTGGCACTCCAGCTGTGGTGAAACTACAACTCCCAAGATGCCCCCTTTGCTTGGTTGCTCTCAGAACTCTATAGAAATAAATGGAGCATGCTGGGAGTCGTAGTTTCACCACAGCTGGAGTGCCAAGGTTAGCCATCACTGCCCTAAGTGTTTTCTCAAGGAGACATAGAAGTGGTATTGTAACGCTGATAACGGCGTCATCGCCACTGGCCATGTTGGTGGAGTACTCGAAACAGCGCAACAGGGCACACAGGTCTCGCATGGAGGCCCAGTCATTGGTGGTGAAGTGGGTCTGAACCGCAGTGCGACTGACCCGTGCGAGCTGCAGCTGAAACTCCACTATGGCCTGCTGCTGCTCGCACAGTCTGTCCAGCATATGCAAGGTGGAGTTCCACCTGGTGGGCACGTCGCATATGAGGCGGTGAGCGGGAAGGCCGAAGTTACGCTGTAGCGCAGACAGGCGAGCAGCGGCAGGGTGTGAACGCCGGAAGCGCGAACAGACGGCCCGCACTTTATGCAGCAGCTCTGACATGTCAGGGTAGTTGCGAATGAACTTCTGCACCATCAAATTCAGCACATGCGCCAGGCAAGGGATGTGCGTCAAACCGGCTAGTCCCAGAGCTGCAACGAGATTTCGCCCATTATCGCACACCACCAGGCCGGGCTTGAGGCTCACCGGCAGCAACCACTCGTCGGTCTGTTGTTCTATACCCCGCCACAACTCCTGTGCGGTGTGGGGCCTGTCCCCCAAACATATGAGTTTCAGAATGGCCTGCTGACGTTTACCCCGTGCTGTGCTGAAGTTGGTGGTGAAGGTGTGTGGCTGACTGGATGAGCAGGTGGAAGAAGAGGAGGAGGAAGCTGAGTAGGAGGAGGAGGAGACAGGAGGCAAAGAATGTTGCCCTGCGATCCTTGGCGGCGGAAGGACGTGCGCCAAATAGCTCTCCGCCTGGGGCCCAGCCGCCACTACATTTACCCAGTGTGCAGTTAGGGAGATATAGCGTCCCTGGCCGTGCTTACTGGTCCACGTATCTGTGGTTAGGTGGACCTTGCCACAGATGGCGTTGCGCAGTGCACACTTGATTTTATCGGACACTTGTTTGTGCAGGGAAGGCACGGCTCTCTTGGAGAAGTAGTGGCGGCTGGGAACAACATACTGTGGGACAGCAAGTGACATGAGCTGTTTGAAGCTGTGTGTGTCCCCCAGCCTAAATGACAGCATTTCATAGGCCAGTAGTTTAGAAATGCTGGCATTCAGGGCCAGGGATCGAGGGTGGCTAGGTGAGAATTTACGCTTTCTCTCAAATGTTTGTGAGATGGAGAGCTGAACGCTGCCGTGTGACATGGTTGAGATGCTTGGTGACGCAGGTGGTGGTGTTGGTGGTACATCCCATGTTTGCTGGGCGGCAGGTGCCAACGTTCCTCCAGAGGCGGAGGAAGAGGCCGAGGCGGCGGCAGCAGCAGCAGAAGCGGCCGAGGCGGCAGCAGCAGAAGAGGTAGCAGGGGGAGCCTGAGTGACTTTCTTGTTTTTAAGGTGTTTACTCCACTGCAGTTCATGCTTTGCATGCAGGTGCCTGGTCATGCAGGTTGTGCTAAGGTTCAGAACGTTAATGCCTCGCTTCAGGCTCTGATGGCACAGCGTGCAAACCACTCGGGTCTTGTCGTCAGCACATTGTTTGAAGAAGTGCCATGCCAGGGAACTCCTTGAAGCTGCCTTTGGGGTGCTCGGTCCCAGATGGCGGCGGTCAGTAGCAGGCGGAGTCTCTTGGCGGCGGGTGTTCTGATTTTGCCCACTGCTCCCTCTTTTGCTACGCTGTTGGCTCGGTCTCACCACTGCCTCTTCCTCCGAACTGTGAAAGTCAGTGGCACGACCTTCATTCCATGTGGGGTCTAGGACCTCATCGTCCCCTGCATCGTCTTCCACCCAGTCTTGATCCCTGACCTCCTGTTCAGTCTGCACACTGCAGAAAGACGCAGCAGTTGGCACCTGTGTTTCGTCATCATCAGAGACGTGCTGAGGTGGTATTCCCATGTCCTCATCATCAGGAAAAATAAGTGGTTGTGCGTTAGTGCATTCTATCTCTTCCACCCCTGGGGAAGGGCTAGGTGGATGCCCTTGGGAAACCCTGGCAGCAGAGTCTTCAAACAGCATAAGAGACTGCTGCATAACTTGAGGCTCAGACAGTTTCCCTGATATGCATGGGGGTGATGTGACAGACCGATGGGCTTGGTTTTCATGCGCCATCTGTGCGCTTTCTGCAGAAGACTGGGTGGGAGATAATGTGAACGTGCTGGATCCACTGTCTGCCACCCAATTGACTAATGCCTGTACCTGCTCAGGCCTTACCATCCTTAGAACGGCATTGGGCCCCACCAAATATCGCTGTAAATTCTGCTGGCTACTGGGACCTGAGGTAGTTGGTTCACTAGGACGTGTGGCTGTGGCAGAACGGCCACGTCCTCTCCCAGCACCAGAGGGTCCACTAACACCACCACGACCATGTCCACGTCCGCGTCCCTTATTAGATGTTTTCCTCATTGTTCCCGTTCACCACAATTTTGAGAATGGCAAATTTGGGAATGCTTTTTCAACCCAGAACAAAAAGTCTGCTTTTACGGTCACTACAAATAACTTGACCAGCTAAAACTGTGCAGATTTGGTTGAATAGAGATGTGAGACCTGTTTTTTTTTTGCGCTGTGTGACAGTTATAGGTTTAATCACAGAATGACACTTCTATCAGCACGCTAGCGTGTGTCTTAGGTTTTTCTGAATGACACTATCAATACCTTCAATGTAAGATTTTCTTTTTGGGATAGATTTCAAGTAGGCCTCAAATACCACAAACTAGTTATTTTCAGAATGGCAAATTTGGGAATGCTTTTTCAACCCAGAACAAAAAGTCTGCTTTTACGGTCACTACAAATAACTTGACCAGCTAAAACTGTGCAGATTTGGTTGAATAGAGATGTGAGACCTGTTTTTTTTTGCGCTGTGTGACAGTTATAGGTTTAATCACAGAATGACACTTCTATCAGCACGCTAGCGTGTGTCTTAGGTTTTTCTGAATGACACTATCAATACCTTCAATGTAAGATTTTCTTTTTGGGATAGATTTCAAGTAGGCCTCAAATACCACAAACTAGTTATTTTGAGAATGGCAAATTTGGGAATGCTTTTTCAACCCAGAACAAAAAGTCTGCTTTTACGGTCACTACAAATAACTTGACCAGCTAAAACTGTGCAGATTTGGTTGAATAGAGATGTGAGACCTGTTTTTTTTTGCGCTGTGTGACAGTTATAGGTTTAATCACAGAATGACACTTCTATCAGCACGCTAGCGTGTGTCTTAGGTTTTTCTGAATGACACTATCAATACCTTCAATGTAAGATTTTCTTTTTGGGATAGATTTCAAGTAGGCCTCAAATACCACAAACTAGTTATTTTCAGAATGGCAAATTTGGGAATGCTTTTTCAACCCAGAACCAAAAGTCTGCTTTTACGGTCACTACAAATAACTTGACCAGCTAAAACTGTGCAGATTTGGTTGAATAGAAATGTCAGGTCTATTTTTTAGGCGCTGGGTGACAGGCTCAACTTGCCCCTGATGTAATATATGGCCAAAAAATAACCACACTGTTGATGGTTAAATGCACTTGGGTGACACAGGCTCAGCCTGCACCAGATGTAGTATATGGCCAAAAAATAATCAGACTGTTGATGGTTAAATGCACTTGGGTGACACAGGCTCAGCCTGCAGCTGATGTAGTATATGGCCAAAAAATAACCAGACTGTTGATGGTTAAATGCACTTCGGTGACACAGGCTCAGCCTGCAGCTGATGTAGAATATAGCACAAAATAACCACACTATCGATGGTTAAATACACTTGGTGATAGCTCGTGCTGGCGCACCACAAATCACAAAATGGCCGCCGATCACCCCAGAAAAAAAGTGATCTAAAAACGCCCTGGGCAGCCTCAAAAAAGTGAGCAAGTCAATAACAGCACTTCAATGATCCACAGCTGCAGATCGATCACAGAATGAAGTCTTTTGGAGGAGTTAATCTGCCTAATCTCTCCCTAACGTCGCAGCTGCAACCTCTCCCTATACTGATCATAGCAGAGTGACGTGCGGCGCTACGTGACTCCAGCTTAAATAGAGGCTGGGTCACATGGTGCACTGGCCAATCACAGCCATGCCAATAGTAGGCATGGCTGTGATGGCCTCTTGGGCCAAGTAGTATGACGCTTGTTGATTGGCTGCTTTGCAGCCTTTCAAAAAGCGCCAAGAAAGCGCCGAACACCGAACCCGAACCCGGACTTTTACGAAAATGTTCGGGTTCAGGTCCGTGTCACGGACACCCCAAAATTCGGTACGAACCCGAACTATACAGTTCGGGTTCGCTCATCCCTACTCATGTATCGTTTGAGTCTTTTCTTTGGGTGCAAGCTTTTAACGTTGCAGTAAACATTTAAGCAAATAGTCCACATTTATTAATGCAATAGAACGCTTAAATAAAGCTTGAGTACTTTTGCTTGAAGTGCTTAATGTTGAATCCTCTGGAAACAGGGCAAAAGTCAATTGTAATCCACAGGAATGATAAAAGAGTTAATTGTAATCCAAAGGGAATATAAAATGTTATATAAAAGCACTTAAAATAGCAGCATATTTTAGGACTCTAGTTCCACAAGGCTATCCAGTAACCTGAGAAAGGGGGTAAAACAATGAGAACTTGGATATAAGGGGTTAAATGATGATGAAGGGAGTTCTTACAGTGCATGACCATCAAGGTGAGGACTAAATAGGGCAACCTGGAAGAGAAAACGTTAAAACACAATGCCAACGGGTCCTCACCCGTCAGGAACAGTCTACGACGTGGCTCCCATTAGTTCTTTATTTTTTGAAGAGGATGCATTAGAGAAGGACGTCCATGTCCTCCTCGCTGCTGGAGCTACTGAAGCGCATCAGGGGGCGCTCTCGCCTCTGGTAGCTCAGGGTTGCAGCTATAGTCGTACGCCACTGCCCTCTAGTGGTGTATTTAGGTACTTGCTGAGCAGACTAGACGGTTAATACCTCCGGCTGAAAGGGTTCTGGAAGGCAACTTGAAGGTGCCTGGGGTTGCTTCCACGGCAAAACATACGGTTGCACTCTGGGATTGAAGGTGAGAACCGAATTGTTAATCTGGCCCTCCCGCAGTGTTGGTGGTGCAGCCAGGTCAGTGATTAGTGGCTCAGGTTCTGGCTGGGGCTGTTCTCTGAACCTCAACCTGCCGTCTGGGGTCTCCTGTAGACAACGGACTCTCCCTGCAGAGCTTGGGTCCTCCTGCCAGGTATCTGGGGTGACTGCAGGGGTTAACGGTTTGGCCAGCAAGGTCACACTGGCAGCAAAGGGGCCTTGGACGGAGCGCATAGGGGTGTACTTGGTCGCCCACATACAGACTGTGGTGGACCTGCGGCAAATAGGGGCGCTTAACAGAGCGGCGGCCCACAAATATCTCTGTTCCAGAGTAGTTGTCCTGAAGGAAGCCCACTCCTCGGTGTACGGAAAACCAGAGGACTGTCCCTGTCCGTCTGGTGAGCTTAGGATCACCAGGCTGGGGGTCGTCTAGGACTTGTTTGACCCACTCCTCTATGCTGGTCTTATATTCCCATGGGGTCTGGGCATAAGCAGTGATCTCCCATGGGACTTCGGGGCTAAGGCATCCCGTTTTGGCAGTAGTAGCAGCACTGGGCGGCGGAGTGGAAGTTCCGGCCACCTCTGCCGCACCAGTAGGTTTCCTTGGCGGAGCAGGCCTAGGCCTGCTTGGGGTATCGGGACCCACAGGGAGCGGTGCAGGGGCAGCTACAAACCGGGCCTGGGCCTCAGAGAGCGTGTCTGCTCCTACCTGATGTCGCGGCCGGGCGGCCAGTTCCGGTGCCTCCTGGTGGTCATCGCGGGCTTCAGGTGCCGTATGCGGTGCATGCTGGTCCAAGGCCTGGGCGGCTGTGTCAGCGGCGTCCTCCGCGGGAGCAGGCTTAGCATCAGCGGCCATCTTGGGGGACGTCTTATCTTTGACGCTGGCAGCAGTCCGGTTCGCTGAATCAGTAGCGGAGGGATCCACTGCCTCAGAAGTCTGAACTGGAGTCGCGGCGTCTTCTTCCGCAGGAGCGGGTTCGGGAACAGCAGCCTTCTCAGTTTGGTCAGCGGCGGCTGTCTCTTCCCTGGTTGCGGCATGCGCAGGCTCTGGGGACACTTTGAATGCACAGGGGCCAGCTCTCTTCACAAGCTAAGAGACCCAAATCTCAGGTACGGTGGTCTCATAGACAAGCTCTCCCTGGATTGCCATCTGGTCCCATTTTGGAGAAGGGAGCTCCATCTTCATTGGCTCCTCTGTCGGGGTGCGTTCAGGAAGTGAGGGTGGAGCCCAGAGGGAGGAGACTTCACTCCCTTGGCTCGCATTGCAAAGTTCTTGGTGGGCAGGCTTTAGATTTCCCGCTTCTAGGGGGGTGTATTCGGCATTTTCGCGCTCTTGAGAGGGCGTTCTAGACTTTTCCCACTTCCGACAGGCATGGAGAGGCGGCGCCATTTTGAGAATATGGCGAATTAACCCTTTGAGTGCTCGTGGGCACCGCATAGTGCTTTCTGGCACAGCAATAAAGCAATAAAGTTAATTTTCAGGGTTTTTGCACAATCAGTAGGTCTTGCAGTACTGTGAAACATGCAATTTGATCCGGTTAAGCACATAATTGGATCCGGTTCTGTTGGCACACAATTCAGCTCGATCCTGTTGGCACACAGCTCGATCCTGTTATGGCACACAACTCGATCCTGTTCGTGACGCCAAAATACGCAGTAAGCCGGATTGGGGTATGCACTCTGACGCTAATAATATGCAATGGCTGGGTCAGGTGTAAGTGATAGTTAATAGTTTTGTTTGTGACGCCAATTGCAACGTGCGCAGGGTACAGTCACAGGGCTCTTTAAGGTGTTGTAACTTACGTACCAGGTTAGGAATGCAAGAGTGGTGTAATGTCTCTGTATGGTAGTAGTAATGGTGTCAATGGTGTCTCCTAACTTGGTATGGCTGGACTCCTGGATCCTGGCTCACTTGCAATAAAATGAGTGTGTTGCTAGTAGGAGTAATTGAGGGATTTGCAGCAATAATTGAGATCCAGACTTTGAGAAAAGTTCGAACTTGGCTTTACTAGATGCAGCTTTCATCCAAGTGAGATACAGCAATAGTCTGAAGTCCCAGCAGGTATTGGCAATGTGTGGCAGGAATCTATCTTCTGCTCTATCATGTGCCTGGAGCTCTTTGCAGGATAAGTCGTCTGTTTGTGGCTCTGTAATGTGGCAGGAATTAATATCTTCTGTGCTTACTATCTTCTGCTATCTTGAGGACTGACTAGCTGAGGAGGAATTTGGCTTCTCCTGGTCTCTGGACGGTACTCACAGTTGGCTTCACAGGGTATGGTTCTTCCTGGAATACTGGAGGTGGCTGCTTGCTTCTACCAGCTGAGGCTGAAAGTCTCAGGCTGGGAATGATGATCAATTGTCTCAGCCGAGACAAGATCCTGGCTTTGCATCCCTAGAACTGGGAGCTCCTACACACACACCCTACCCCTAGCAGGCGTGAGTTACACACTAACTTAACTTCCTTACCTCCCCATGAGGCAGCCCACTTCTGCTCATAGAGGGGGAGCTAAACTGGAATGTACTATTCCAGTCCAGAAACACTAGTCCTTTTTAACATTGCTGCCACCTGCTGGTGAACATGGAAATTACAGCAATATACATGTACAAGGTTTAGAATGCACAATTGTGAGGAAATTACATAAGATTACACAAGATGACAATGTGAATCCCCTTAACAGGTTGTAGCGGGGTAAAAAAGTTTAGTAACATAACTCTGGGATGTTACACATCCCTGGCCCAAATAAAGGAATGGCACTGAAAAGAGCTCCTTGTAATATATACGAGTTTGGGATTACTTGTTTGGCAAGACTATCGATGGTGGGAGGAAGGAGGATCAGGGTGAGGATTGTTTGGACCAGACTGTTGGCTACTGAGACTGGACTTGGTGGAAGACAGGGTGGTGCTTAACCGACTGGAAGCATTATCTGCTGCAATCCAACCGACCACCTGGTCTGACTTCGAGAGCGTTGTCCTGCGCCCCCCTGCAAACTGGGACATGAAGTTAAATATCGTGGATGATTATTTTTCTTGTGCTCTGGCAGCAGGCACAGTTTCAATGCGCCCAGGGTCACAGCCTCTGCGTGCACCATTAGCATCACGGCCACTTGCCTGTCCCTTACTTCTCGCCTTCTTCATATTAAATGTTATAAATGCTTGAAAGTATGTCACACGTACAGTAGCGTAGGATTTATAAGTGTAAGCATAAAAATATTTTAAAAAGGTATTTGGGATGTGGAAACATCACACAGGAGATGTACCGCAGATAATGTCGCTGATGTCAGCAGCGGCAAATAAAAAATTACAGGGAATGTCACAGGTATTTGGGATGTGGAAACGTTACACAGAAAATGTACCCCAGGTAATGTCACTGTCCGCAGCGGACACCGTCTACGGAAAAAGTACACTAGATGTCACAGATATTTTTGGGATGCGCGCACGTTACACAGGAGAAATACCGCAGATATTGTCGCTGATGTCAGCAGCAGCTATTATAAATTACAGGGAATGTCACAGGTATTTGGGATGTGGAAACATTACACAGGACAAATACCGCAGATAATGTCGCTGATGTCACCAGTGGCTAATATAAAATTACAGGGAATGTCACAGGCAGTGGCGTTGCTAGGGCTGGTGTCACCCGGTGCAGTAGAAAATGGTGTCACCCCCCCGAAGCAATAATATTTTAGTCATATAACCAAAAATATGTTATATAATGTGGTACATAATGTGGGCAAAATATACCTAATTACATAACATTCCCAAAACATAAACTTATTTTTATGTGAAAAATGGCTATTTTACATTTTTTTTTTAAGTGATACACTTTGGTGCCAGGTGGTGTACCATAATAAAAATGCCAGGGTACACCCCCTGGCACCAAAGAGTATCACAAATAAAAATGTAAAATAGCCTTTTTTTCACATAAAAATAAGTTTATTTATTGGGAATGTTATGTAATTAAGTATATTTTGCCCACATTATGTACTGTGGGACACTTTATTTATTACATATAAATATAGGGGACACGTACTGTGCTGTAAAAATATTGCTATTGCCAAAGTCAGGAGGTAGGCAGGCTGGCTGGCACGCCTCTTCGTGGAGCTCTGAACAGCCCTCCGATGCGGCGCTTGCAGGAGTGTCACTGTACGGGCCTGCGCCTGCGCACTGGATACTCCGATGCTTCTGCCAGTAATCGGGAAACCAGTGCGCAGGCGCGGACATCCGGATCCTCGGCACAGGCGCGGGATTTGGCCACTGGAGGAGGAGGACAAGCTGAAGACACTGGGCGGGCCACCTGTGTGAGTGAGTCACTGCTGTCACGTGGACGTGACCAGTGCAGGTGCAAGGATTTTTTGGCAACACAAGCGAAGCTACATCTTGGCGAACCCCCCTGCAGCTCACCTGGTCCTGGTTCTGTCTGCAGCAGCTGGCTTCTCCTATGTGTGGTCCTGGTATCTTCGCTCTGCTTCAATCGCTGGTTTGAGGACTGTACTTTTCGCCCTATAAGACGCACATAGGTTTTAGAGGAGTATAATAAGAAACAATATTTTCCATTATACCTCAGGTCAGACCAGCAATCAGACCCCCAATATTAATCATACCTCAGATCAGCCCCCATCTATCATCCCCCCATGTCAGCCATCATGCCCTCATGTCAGGCTCCCATGTCAGCCGTCAGCACCCCATCCATCATGCCCATGACAGCCGTCAGCCCCCATCCATCATGCCCCCCATGTCAGCACCCCATCCATCATGCCCCCCATGTCAGCCGTCAGCCCCCATCCATCATGCCCCCCATGTCAGCCGTCAGCCCCCCATCCATCATGCCCCCCATGTCAGCCGCCAGCCCCCCATCCATTATGCTACCTAATGGGGGACAATGTTGGAGTCTGCACCATCAGGGGGGGTGACATGATGAGGGACAATGTTGGAGTCTGTGCCAAAGGGGGGGGGGTGACATGATGTCACCCCCCCCTTCCCCATGGCACAGACTCCAACATTGTCCCTCATCATGTCACACTCCCTGATGGTGCAGACTCCAACATTGTCCCTCCCTTCATCATTGTCCCGGGTCCCCTCATCATGTCTCATCCCCTCCTCCCCCCCATGGGTGGCACATTTCTTTTCCTCCCCTCCAGGCTCCATGGCACAGACATGTTGTACATTTTGTCCCTCATCTCTTTTCACTGGGGTCTGGCTGGAGTGGGGTCGGGTCCTGGCTCCAGTCTCAGCCTTAAGTTGTCTGTGTCCTTCTGCTGCCAGCCTGGAGAGGCAACTTTTACAGGCCACAGCAGAGCAGCTCCGCATCCTCGCCTCCCTCCATCCAGAGTCCTCCAGACAGCTGCGCCGGCGCTGCCGTCTGCCGCGGCCCCACTGACAGACTCAGTCACGCCCCCTTGGGCCTGAGCGCCGGACGCACCGAACGGCACACACGTAGGCTGGCCAGACAAGACAGTAGCAGCCGCCAGCCAGACCTACCTAGGTGATTAATTTATTTTCAACACATTCAAATTGCACTGCAGTAAGTCAGTCTGGCGGCCGGTGGGGGCGGGTGACACCCCATTGTAGCAGCTGCCAGCCAGACCTACCTAGGTGATTAATTTATTTTCAACACATTTAAATTGTACTGCAGTAAGTCAGTCCGGCGGCCGGTGGGGGCAGGTGACACCCCATCAGACTGGTGTCACCCGGTGCGGCCCGCACTCCCCGCACCCCCCTTGCAACGCCACTGGTCACAGGTATTTGGATGTGAAAACATCACACAGGAGATATACCGCAGATAATGTCGCTGATGTCAGCAGCGGCTAATAAAAAATCACAGGGAATGTGACAGGTATTTGGGGATGTGGAAACTTTACACTGGAAATGTACCCCAGGTAATGTCACTGTCCGTAGCGGACACTGTCTACCGAAGAAGTACAGCACACTGGATGTCACTGATATTTTTTGGATGTGCACACGTTACACAGGAGATGTAGCACAGCTAATGTCACTGTCCACAGCGGACACCGTCTACGAAATAAGTACACTGGATGTCACAGATATTTTTGGGATGCGCACATGTTACACAGGAGAAATACCGCAGATAATATCGCTGATGTCAGCAGCGGCTAATATAAATTACAGGGAATGTCACAGGTATTTGGGATGTGGAAGCGTTACACAGGACAAATACCGCAGATAATGTCGCTGAGGTCACCAGCGGCTAATATAAAATTACAGGGAATGTCACAGATATTTGGATGTGGAAATGTTACACGGGAGAAATACCGCAGATAATGTCGCTGATGTCAGCAGCGGCTAATATAAAATTACAGGGAATGTAACAGGTATTTGGGATGTGGAAACGTTGCACAGGAGAAATACCGCAGATAATGTCGCTGATGTCACCAGCAGCTAATAAAAAATTACAAGGCATGTCACAGGTATTTGGGATGTGAAAACGTTACACAGGAGATGTACCCCAGGTAATGTTGCTGTCCGCAGCGGACACCGTCTATGGAAAAAGTACACTGGATGTCACAGATATATTTGGGATGCGCACACGTTACACAGGAGATGTAGCGCAGATAATGTCGCTGTCTGCAGCGGCCTAACTATTGCACACTATTTAGCGCAGGATGTGTTAAAAATATATATTGCTGCTGCCACACACAATGGTCCTTAAAAGGACTTTTGGGTCTCTGACAAGTTTTTCAACTGAAAAAAAGAAAATTTCACTCCCTACACTATTTTTCTCTTCTTCGGCACAGCTCTCCCTGACTAACACTGAGCTGAACACGTGTCATCAGGTGCTATCTAAAATCGAAGCCTCTTCTTCTGATGTAGCTTCGTTAGCAGAGATGCGGTGACCATCCATCAGCTTTGGTGCACCATATGCAGTAGGGTTAGCTGAACTGTTGTGTTAGACACACATCTGGTAGCCCCTTGGTTCATTATGGCGGTAATCTGCACCCAGGGGCGTAGCTAAAGGTTCATGGGCCCTGGTGCAAGAGTTCAGCTTGGGCCCCCCTTTCCTCAGTGCTTTGTGGCCAGGGGCAGGGAAGCACATAGGCTTCGTACTGCCTGAGGCAAAAATTGAAATGCCACCCCCCCCCATGCCAAATTCTTGACCTAACCCCTTCCCTCCAGCCAGAGGTGTAACTTGACCAGCATGCACTTTCTATAATACTGGTGTCTTCTTATGTGGCACAAGTCTTTTGGGGCCCCCTCAGGCTCCTGCGCCCGGTAGCGACTGCTACCTCTGCACCCCCTATAGCTACGCCCCTGGCTGCACCAGAGTGTATGCCTGCCCTTGGACACTTTCAAAGCCAACGTTCACCTCTCACTTCAATGGCACGTGGTGCTCCGTAGCTTCCACGTCACTTATTCCCAGTGGTATAATTTGTCCACTTGATACACTTTCACCACAGCAGCATGAGAACAGTTCACAAACTGCGCAGAATCAGAAACACTGTCATCCTTTCCTTGAAAGCCAATAATTAGAGATGAGCGAATTTGTAAAAAATCCAATTCGGCTTTTTTCGAAAAAATTTGGTTCGACCCGAATTTATTCGTGGAGAATAGCGTTAAAAAATGGCTATTTCTTGGCTGCAGAGAGCCTTTATAGTGGTGTAGAACACTGCCTTGCAGTAACACGCATAGAGAGTCTGCTGTGGTAGTGAAACAATACTGTGAGTCAGTATGACATGCAGATGACAGGCGTTGCTCTTAGAATCACTGCACACTTCACTTATTTGGTCAGTTATGGGGCCAAAACTGACCAAATAACTTAAGTGTGAACTCAGTCTTACAGGTCAATGTTAGCGCCAAGAAGAAGCACACTCCTTTTACACCGTCGGCAGCTGATTCCACAGTAATGTCTACAAAACCTGTTCTATTAAACGCTTTTAAAAGTAGAGCCTCCCCTCCCCCCACAACAGAGTGGAGAGGGTGTCAGCAGTAAGTTTGTGTAGACTTCACTAATTATTTTACCGTTCCACTGATCCATCAGAACAATAACCCCAAAAAATCGGATCCTGTCTGTGGAGCATCCGCCTTCACTTGGTCAGCATTTGGTCAGTAATCCATCAGTATTGCTAAAGCCAAAAAAAACAGGAGTGGATCCAAAACAGAGATGACAAGTGAATGGAATATTTACATGTCTTCTGTGTTTTGTACCCACTCCTGCTTTTGGCTACCAAATCATAAGCCATTTCTGATGCAAAATAAGGACCATGTCATGCAGGCCTTACAGCTGTTACATAGAAAGGATCCGTTGTGCGTCTCATTTTTTCTTCCTTCTGACAGATCAGAAGAAAGGTCAAATAAATGATGATGTCAGCCAGGCCAAAAAGCAAAATAGTGGCCCAGTCAGGAAGTGGGGAGGGTGGGAACAGCATGAGAAGTCCACAAAGTGTCCCTATGACATAGTGGTGAGGTGGAAGCAGCATGAGGAGACCACAGAGTGGCCCAATGAGTCTGGAGGTGGCAGCAGCATCAGGAGGAGGCCACAGAGTGGCACAATGACAGTGTGGAGATGGCAGCAGCAGCATCAGGAGGCCATAGAGTGGCACAATGACAAAGTGTGGAGGTGGCGGCAGCATGAGGAGGAGGCCACAGAGTGGCACAATGACAGTGTGGAGGTGGCAGCAACAGCATCAGGAGGCCACAGAGTGGCACAATGACAGAGAGTGCAGGAGGCGGCAGAAGCAGCATCAGGAGGAGGCCGCAGGGTGGCACAATGACAGTGTGGAGGAGGCCGCAGGGTGGCACAATGACAGAATGTTGAGGTGGCAGCAGCATCATCAGAAGGCCACATACTGGCACAATGACAGATTGTGCAGATGGTGGCAGCAGCATCAAGAGGAGGCCACAGGGTGGCACAATGACAATGTGGAGGTGGCAGCAGTAGCGTCAGGAGGCCACAGAGTGGCAAGGTGAAATAGTGAGGTGGCAGCAGCATCAGGAGACCACAGAGTGGCAAGGTGACATAGTGTGGAGGTGGCAGCAGCATCAATAGACCACAGAGTGGCAAGGTGAAATAGTGAGGTGGCACCAGCATCAGGAGACCACAGAGTGGCAAGGTGACATAGTGTGGAAGTGGCAGCAGCATCAGGAGACCACAGAGTGGCAAGGTGACATAGTGTGGAGGTGGCAGCAGCATCAGGAGACCACAGAGTGGCAAGATGACATAGTGGGGAGGTGGGTAGCAATACCAGTACCAGCTAAAGATGGTGGGTGAAAGAAGGAGAACTTGGCATCAGATGTGTGGCATCAGGTGGGTGGCAGCATCAGAATAGTAGCTGAGGCAGGTAGCCAGAAGAAACCGGTCTCTTTTGTCAAAGTGTTGGTGTGGCACCATGGATGATCTAGTCTGATGCATCAGGCATTGGTGGGTGGAAATACTGGCTGATCCATGCCTGATTCATCTTGACAAAGGTAAGTCTCTCCACATTTTGGACAGGCGAGTTCTTCTTGGGGTAACTATGGCCCCCGCCGCACTAAACACCCGGTCTGATGCCACACTACTGGCCACGCAGGACAGCTTTTCCAGGGCAAACTCTGCCAGTTGCGGCCACAAATCCATTGCGGCCACTAGTCAAGCGGATCTTCAATGTGGGGTGGCAGGGTGCTGTCCAAGTATAGCACCACCTGCTGGTTCAAGTCCTGCTCCAGGTCCTGCTGCTGCTGCTGGTGAGTAGTTTCTTCAGTAGGCTGTTGAAGAAATCTGCTCATCAGCGACTCTAGACTCAAGTTTCTGCTGATGGAGCTGTTACTGCTCCTACCCCCCACTCTGCCACAGCAGCCATGGCAGAGGAACGTTAGTGCAGAGGGCCCCCCCGGTCAGACCTGTGAGAGGATGGACGATAGCGCAGATAGGCAGCGGCGACCTGACTAGATAGGATGTCTCTATAGTAGTTTGTAGTTTGTCCTCCCTCAAAGCGGGCGTAAAAAAGGCCCCCATTTTGGACCAGTAGCGGGGGTCCAACAGGGTGGAGAGACAGAAGTCATCCCTCTGCCAAATACTGACAATTTAGCTGTCACTACGCAAGTAAGTGAGCATGCATCGGGCTATTTGTGCAAGTGACTTGGAGGGACTCTCTGCCTCCATCTCCACTGCATACTTCCAAGGTGTGTCTGGGTCCTCTGCCTCGTCTTCTTTATCGTGCTTTAGCTCCTCTGGCTGCTCCTGCTCCTCCTCTCTGGTCACCTGTGTAGAAAAACCACCCATTTCGATACATATTGCTTATGCTCCAATGTCCTCCTCCTCCTCCAGTTCCGCCCCCAAAGGGCTCATGTGGCTGTGAGATCTAGGCGCCATGTGTCCAGTCCCCTGACCAGCCAAATTTACCAGCATCTGTTTCAGGACATGAAGCAGTGGAATGACATTGCTCATCCCGTAGTCCTGGCGACTGACAAATAACGTGGCCTCTTCAAATGGCCTGAGCAAACGGCAGGTGTCACGCATGAGCTGCCACTGGCTGACATCGAAGGTACACAGGGGAGTACTCCTGTTCGCTTGGATCATCAAGAAATCGTTTATGGCCTTTCTCTGGTATAATCGGTCCAACATATGGAGGGTGGAATTCCAACGGGTGGAAACGTCGCATATCAGCCTATGTTTGGGGATGCCGTTCTGCTGCTGCAGCTCAAGGAGGGTGTGCTTTGCGGTGTACAAGTAGCTGAAGTGCATGAAAAGTTTCCTGGCCATTTTTAGGGTGTCTTGCAGATGGGTGGAAGACTTCAGGAACCGCTTGACAACCAGATTGAACACATGTGCCATGCAGGGCGCATGGCTCAGCCCTCCTTGACGTAACACCGACACCATGTTCTTTGCGTTGTCGGTCACCATGGTTCCGATTTTGACTTGTCGCAGAGAAAGCCAGGATTCGATTTCTTGATGAAGGACACGGAGCAGTTCCTTTCCTGTGTGACTCTGTTCGCCAAAGCAAACAAGGTGCAGAACAGCTTGAAACCGCTGTGCCCTACACATGTGGTATGCTGGAGGGGCACTGTGAATTGTCCGTGCAGTGGAGGCTAAGGACACGGTGAAGGATGAGGAGGCAGAGGCCGACATTGTCGCAGGACCAATGCTGTAAGAACGTGGAGGCGTCACCTGGACAAGTTGCTGGTGTGGCTGTGCAGGAACCACATTCACCCAGTGGGCCGTAAAGGACATGTATTGTCCCTGACCGTAGTTACAGCTCCAAACATCGGTGCTGCTGTGCACTTTGGCAGACACGGACAGGATCAAGTACTGGCCCACCTTCTGTTCTTCATACGTGTGCAAGGCTAGTACTGCCTTTTTGGCAAAGAAATGACGGCTTGGGACTCTCCATCTCGGCTCAGCACAAGCCATCAGTTCTCTGAAAGGTGCAGAGTCCACCACTGCAGCACCAGCAACTTGGCCAGGAGCACATTCAGCTTCTGCGACCTTTGGATGAGTGCACGCATACTGTTATCTGTTGGCAATCGCTTCGGTGATCGATTGCTGACGGAATGAATGACGAGGAGGAGGAGCAGGAGCATCAGGACCAGCAGATGATGGGAAGGACAGACAGCTCCCTTTGGCTGAGGTGGTGGAGCCTTGACTGCCTGAAATCAGGTGTGCGCCACTGAGTGATGCTGCAGGCTGGACCACCATATCGGAGCTACAGTTCTCCCAGGCCACTTTATGGTGATGCTGCATATGTTGACGCAGGGCCGTGTTGCCAACATTGGCACCCTGGCCATGCTTTACATTTATCTGACATACTGTTAGATCAAATAAATAAATAAAAAGGAAATTAAAACACCCCAAAAAAGTCTATAATTTTCTCACTTCACCACACAACGGCTAATAAGCCCCTTTTTTCACCACTAATCCACGCCAAAAAGGGCTTTCAAACATATAACTGCACCGCTGAACAGGAAATATATATATTTTTTGTCAATAATACACGCCAAAAAGGGCTTTAGAACACATAACTGCACCGCTGAATGGCAAATATATATATTTTGTGCCACTAATACACACCAAAAAGGGCTTTAGAACATATAACTGTACCGCTGAATGGCAAGAATGGTTTGCTGGAAATACAGAGCTGTATAATGGCAATTTGGATCCCCAGTCAGTACAGCAAGGTGTAATAGGATTGTTCCTATTACCCAGGCTGTAAACTCCCCTACTAAACCCTGTTCTGCTTCAATACTGTGGAATGATTCCTCCCTATCCTTTCCCTGAACTTCTATACAGCAAAATAAAAGTATTAAAGTCTTTCCTATCACTGTCCCTAGTGCCTGCTGACGTCTCTCCCTGCACTAAGTACACTGTAAAATGGCTGAATCCAAGATGGCTGAGGCTATTTATAGGGCTGTGACATCACAGAGCTGGCTAGCTGCTGATTGGCTGCATGCATGGCATTGTGGGTGATCCCTCGTTCCTAGAGTTCCTTGCTCCATGTCCTAACACGTGCAGCAGCCATTTTAGGAAAAAATTTGATTCATTACCACGAAGCGTGAGGAAATTCGGATTTGGTGCGAATCAAATTTTTCCTCAAATTCAGATCGAATTCCACTTCGTCAACTTCGATTCACTCATCTCTACCAATATTTATCCCTTTTTGCAACTCTGATGAATCTCCCCTTTTATCCATGACAGTAACAAGGGATATGTTTGCGGACAGAATATGGCACACCTTATCTACCCACCAAGTCTGCTTATGATAAGTGACCTCTTTCATGAGCTACACGCTGCTGACATCGAAAGTAGGAGGTGGTCATAATAATGTGACTTTACCGTGTAGTATATTATCTGAATAAAATACAAATAGCTTTGTTATCTCCTCAAGCTTATATTGTCGGGAGGGAAGCATTCCTTCCCGGCAATAGCCTGCTCATCAGTGGAGGATACCGCTGCTCTTACATGCAATGATCTCCTCCACAGTATGGAGACAAGCAATCGGTAATGCCATTGCTCGTCCCCATACTGAATCACTGTTTGCCGGCAGCAGATCATGATTACACAGCACAATCTGCCGCCAAAAAAACAATAAGTTTTAAACCTGCTAAAAGATTCCAATTACCAGATGAGTGTGCGTTTCCTCGTTCATTGGGTAATTGACAGTAGTATTACACTGCCAGATAATCGCTACCGAGCTTTCATACGAACGCTTGTGAGCGCTGATCTTCATGATTATCTGCAGGTGTAATATAAGCTTAAAAATAATAATAGCAGTAATGAAAACATTGATACATTTCTATTTTTTTAGAGGTTTCTTAACACAAGTATATTTGAGGCAGTAATGGAACAAATGAGCAGCCTGCAGGTGGATTTGGCCATTTCCATGTTATGTCATCTGTATTAAGTAGTAACAATCAGTTACTTGTTTATTTGGCACAATACGTGTCACGCATCTGTTTAGCTCAGTGCAGTATTCATGTCCTGTGTGCTAAAGCTTCAATTCAATATTGTTCGGATATCTGAATGAATGGGAATTTTTGCAGAGTCTGCGGAATGTAAGGTCAAGGTTATTATCACTGACTAAACGCTTATTCAACTCTGATGTTCTCAGTAGCAAAAACTGTTATACAATTAAAGGAGAAATCTAACTAAGGCTACGTTCACATCAGCATTTTTGCAGGATCCGTCATGGATCAGCAAAAATACTTACGTCATAATAATACAACCTTCTGCACTCATTATGAATGGATCCGGTTGTATTATCTTTAAAATAACAAAGACGGATCTTTCATGAACACCATTGAAAGTCATTGGGGGACAGATCCGTTTTCTATTGTGTCAGAGAAAACGGATCCGTCCCCATTGAGTTACCTTGCGCGTCAGGACAGATCCGTCTTGCCCCGCACCACATCGCGGACAGTAAAAAGCTGCTTGCAGCGTTATTCTGTTCGTGATGGGGATGCAACCAAACAAAATGCATTCTGGTGCATTCCGTTTTGTTGAGTTCAGTTTTGTGCCCATTGACAATGAATGGGGACAAAACGGAAGCGTTTTCCCGCGCTATTGAGATCCTATGACGGAGTGTGAAAGTAGCCTAAGACTGAGTTTACACAAAGACTTTTAAGACCTTGACCAAACACCTTTCTTTAGGCCATACACCTTACATTGTCACACAACTAAACATGAGAATAAACTAGAGGTATAAAAGTCTCATACAAGACTCATGTTGTCACAGTACATTACACATGAAGATACCATCTGTTGAGGTCCCTGAGCTTGGTCCTTCAGTATGTAGCAATTGTCCCTTTTTTCTAAAATACTAAATTTACCATCTGTAATTGGGCATTTTTAGCGCATTCAGTGCATCAATATACTATTATTATTATAAGCATTGTATTATTGCAAAATAGCATTCAGTTACAGCAAAAATGTGAAGGCATTTTAGTGCAATAAAACCAGTAGTATAACCGTGTTAGTGAACGCATTTTATTACTGCAAGATACTGTATAGTTACAGCAAAACATTTTACTACCAAAAATGGCATTGTTATACCCATTACTGTTGAGCGAATCAAAGCATTTGAAGCAGAATTCGATCTGAAGTTTAGGAAAAATATGATTCACCGCAAAGCTGAATCTCCTCGTGCTTCGTGGTAACTAATCAATTTTTCCTAAAATGGTGGGTGAACAAAAAAAAATATACTCACCTCATCCACTTTATCGCGGAGAGGCCGTCCGCTTCAACCTGATTGAAGAAAACCCACCAAAGGACCTGAAGACGTCACCACGTGATTATGCTGGTCGTGCGCGGTGACGTCACAACGGCCTTTCAAGTGGATGAAGTGAGTATACATTTTTTTTTAATGCTGGATTGACCCCCTGAGCACCTGAATGTGAGTCTCAAATGCTGGGATCACCGTTGAACGTGGCATCTGAGGGGTTAAATGATGGGGGGGGGGGCGCGATCACAGTTCCCCATCATTGCGCCCGCTCCATAGTAATTCATAATGAATTGCATTTCTTGATAAAGTTGGGCAAAGCTGCCGAATCAAATTTTTGAAAACTTTGCTCCCCTCTAATAGCCTTGCTATTGAATGTGTTTTACAGCATAAACTAAAGATATAAAGTATGTAAAGTATGAAAATAATCAGCATCTATGTAGATAAAAAATAAGATGAACAATAAGAGCAGAGATTAAATGAATAAACTACAGGTTTTACTGTATCTTTTCCCAGAATACTATACATCAGTCTGCTCAGCTCCTCCTGCTCTATAGCATGCTGCCTGCAGATTGCACTGCATTTCATGGCGACAGGTTCCCTTTAAAGAGGACCTTTCACCGATTCTTACCCTATGAACTAACTATACAGATATGTAGAGCGGCGCCCGGGGATCTCACTGCACTTACTATTATCCCCGGGCGCCGCTCCGTTCTCCGGCTATGCCCTCCGGTATCTCCGCTCACTAAATTATAGTAGGCGGAGATACCAGTCCCTAAGTTATGGTAGGCGGAGTCTGCCCTAGCGCTGGCCAATCGCAGCGCAGAGCTCACAGCCTGGGAGGTTATTTTCTCCCAGGCTGTGAGCTCTGCAATGCGATTGGCCAGCGCTAGGGCAGACTCCGCCTACAATAACTTAGGGAACGGAGATACCGGAGGGCATAGCAGGAGAACGGAGCGGCGCCCGGGGATAATAGTAAGTGCAGTGAGATCCCCGGGCGCCGCTCCACATGTCTGTATACTTAGTTCATAGGGTAAGAATCGGTGAAAGGTCCTCTTTAAATGATAGCAATGTTGCTAACAGATTTTTGTATGAATGAGCGGCTTGGTATTTATTATATTGAATACTCATTCCAGTTACAGCAATAATTGCTACATGCAAGCAGACCAGAGCAATCTTCACAGTAGATTTCCCAGGTCATAAATAAGCAGCCTGCATTTTCCTAGTCTGCTCTTATAGTTAATTCTTCAAAGTCTTGTGTACATACACAGTGTGTAGCTAAGATGTAGTGCTTGATACAGTTATGTTTAAGAAGCATGAGCTGAATGTTTGCTGAGAAATAGATTTTTCCCGAGAACAAAGGACTGATTGTTTGCAGCACAACATTGCAGGCTTTGTTATAATGCTAATTACATGACCTATAGTAAATGCAGAGGCCCCAGAACTAGAAAGTCACGCCAAGGAGAGAAAATGAAAGGAAAGTGATAGTAAAAGAATGAGGAAGAATGTGAGAAATGAAAATAAATAACCAAGCCTGGTGGAGACATCGCTGTACACAAGAATTTATCATGAGGGGAATAATTGAAGTCAGTTTTGCTTGAGTCTGCATTGAGTACTTTATACCACATTTATCAAATTTCGCATATTTCTTTATTACATTTATTTTATCCTTTAATCAAACACTTTTGTCTAGAAAAGCTTCTGCAGTTTTCCTACAAACCCCCCAACTTTTTTGCAACTTGCAAAACTGGAGTGAGTGGTGTAAAAATATAAAAAGTTGCAAATTTTGGGGGCAAAAAAGTTAAAAAAGTCACAAATGCAATTTTTTTTTAATTATTGCACGTTTTTGAAGCCAGATTTTTGGAGTGAAGGCATGATAAATCAGGGCCAATGTGTCTATTAAAAAGTCAGTTCTTGGAATGGAATATATGGCTCCCCACTAAAGAATGTCATAAGGAACCAGGTGGCTAACTGGAATCCAATGGCTTTATTGATGTCAATTGAGGCAACAAACTTGGCGGTCACAGTCTCACAAGGGGCATGTGGTTACAACAGTCTCTGAAGGCACGGGCTTAGGCTACTTTCACACTATCGGCACGGATCTCCGGCAGGCTGTTCCGTCAGGCGAACAGCCTGTCGGATCCGTCCTGCCACTAGTGAACGTGTGCCCCCAGACTGCCACTCCGTCCCCATTGACTATAATGGGGGCACGTCGGAGTTCCAGCGAAGGCACGGCAGCGCACGGCAAGAGGCTGCCGGAATAAATGTTGAACATGTCGTAGTTTTATTCTGGCAGCCTCTCGCCGTGCGCTGCTGTGCCTCCGCCGGAACTCCTCCCCCATTATAGTCAATGGAGACGGAGCGGCAGTCCAGGGGCACACGTTCACTAGCGGCAGGACGGATCCGACAGGCGGTCCCTGCCGCTAGTGTGAAAGTAGCTTTAGCCAGAGGCAATAGGTTAGGAAGGTATACTGTCCCTTTAAGTGGCAACAACTCACTCCCTGTGGCTTGTGTTGCATCCAACTCCCTGGGCTTCAACACTCTGGCTCTGGTATTTGGTTGTATCATTTATCACCACAGCTTTCTCTCCAGCTGACACCGTACTGCACAATCTGCCTAGGCATCTATCAGGATGCACTATCTCTCTCGTCAATACACATTTCATGTGCATAGTCAACATACCCATGTTTACACAGGTGATATGCCTATGGCAATCTGGCTGGTCTGTAACTCCTGACCCGGCTTCAGGTACAGGAACTAGTTGGCTACCCCTGCCCCAGGCTGTCCGCTGTTGTGCTCAGCTGCTCTGTGGCCCCATCTAAGAAATGTTGCACTGAGGTGCATAGGGCCAACCACAGGATGATCCTGAGTACCCACATGTAGGGGCAGGAAGCACAGCACAGAAAATGACACCTACTATAATAATCAAATAAACTAACCAAATGCAAAGTCAGGTTAACTCTCTGCTATGTAGGTTTGTACCAAGCGAAACTACAGCTCACAGTATGACCTGGATAGTGGTGAGAGTATGCTGGGAGATGTGCAGCGGGCGCCTCCCCCCAGTGCCCTTTAAGAGTACTAGTACTTGTTTTGTGACACCAGTTGCAATGAAGCAACAAAGGCACAGAGCCCATTTTAGTGATACTGTGGACGGTACCCAGGTGTAGGAATGGCCGAGTGGCATAGGGTGGCCTTAATGTCCCTTAATGTTGGTACACGTGTCACAGTGCTCCTACCTGGATATGCTGGACCCCAGGCATTGACCCCGAAGCAATGAAAGGGGGTTGTTGATGAAGGGGATGATGAAATAAATTGAGTCCAGACCTTGTGATGAAGTTCAATAACAGCTTTACTTTCAATAAACGTTTCACAGTTTCAGGCTTTGTCTTGCTTCCCAGCAGGCTTTAGCATTAACTCTGGTAGGCAAACAAACTCAACTCTGCTACATATGTTGCTCTCCAGGTCCGCTGCGTTGACAGGCCGACTGAATAATCTTGCTTTAGCTGTCTGCTGCAACTTCTCTCTGTAGTCTGACTCCAGTCTTGTCCAGGGAAAACTCCTCCTGGCTTCAGAGGCTCCAAGCTGTGGCCTCCACATCCAGCAGAGCTGAAGGTGCTCTAGCTGGCTTGGGCAAGGAAAGTCCAGCAGGGACGTGCATCTGCTGCACACACTCCATTGGCAGGGGGTAAACTAGAACTGACTCTAACTAGAACTCCACCCTCCCTGCAGCAAGTGGGACACTCCCACCACACAACAGAGTGGGGTGTTAGAATGGAAAGAAGGGTTCCACTCTCTATAACTGTAGCTCTGCCATGCTTGCCTCCACCTTCTGGTGAACCAGGTAATTTACATGAACAAGAACAGTTACCAACATTAGAAATGCAAAGTGTTTGGACCTGAAATAAATGCATAAGATGACACTATATTAGCCCATAGGAGACAGTAGCGGGGTGCATAAGTGGTAATGCCACTCTGGGGCCTTACAGATGTTGCATTACAAACAAGAATAATAGCGCCCATCATCTCTCTGCAGACCTTATGAGTGACTACAGGACTGATTCCATGCAATCAGCAGCGGAATAAACTTTTACAGCTTTCAATCAACTTTTACATATGATCCCCAAGATTCTCATACTGCCAAAAATGCTATCCTGAGTAAATTAATGACACAAGCTGGGCCTCCTCCAAATATCATTACATAATATGCCCCTAAAATGGTCTCGCACACTGCACTCCCAGAAAGAAATAATTCAATACACTATGCCCCCAGAAATAAATACTAGAATGCACTGCATCTCCATAAATACATGATACTGCACCTCAAAAATAATTATTACAATGAGTGGCATACATAGCAAAGTAAGGGCCCCATAGTAAGGATCAAACCAGGCCCCCAACACAGGACAGAAGGGTTTCTGCCTAAACCCTTTTCAATGACCCTTGGGCCATTTTTCCACTGCCTCATTTGCTAAAAGTTGTTCCTTTAGAGGTTAGAGTCCTGACCAAGTTTTCACCTCCAGTAGAAGAGGAGAGGATCCCAAGACTGGTCCCCCTCTTTTCCTGGGCCCTATAGCAGTCACATGGTCTGCCTCTATGGTAGTTACGCCCCTGAACAGGGCCGGCTCCAGGTTCATGTGGGCCCTTGGGCGATCAAGTCTCAGTGTGCCCCCTTACACAGTGATAACTCTCTGAGTACAGATTATATAGTAGATATCACCTGCAGTCCTATGTAAAACCACAGATAACACTAGTGCTAATAATGTGTTAGTGTTACGTGCAGTCCTATGTAAAACCACAGATAACACTAGTGCTCATATTGTGGTAGTGTTACCTGCAGTCCTATGTAAAAAAAAACACTGATAACACTAGTGCTCATAATGTGGTAGTGTCACCGGCAGTCCTATGAAAAACCACAGACAACACTAGCGTAGATCATGTGGTAGTGTTACCTAAGTCCTTTGTGTGCCTCTCTGTGTCTCTCCCACGGACTCCATGCTGGCAGCGCTGCCTCCTCTTCCATATTCTTCTTGCCGCGCACAGAACATCCTGATGCAGCTGCGTCAAGGCATAGGAACACTGTGGGCATGATGATGGTGACACACACAGGGAGAGACACACACACAGGGAGAGACACATACACAGGGACACACACAGACACACACACACACAGACAGGGACAGACACACACACAGGGACAGACACAGGGGCATACACAGGGAAAGAGACACACACACACAGGGACACACACAGACACACACACACAGACAGGGACAGACACACACAGGGACAGACACAGGGACACAAACACAAAGAGACACACACAGGGACACACACAGGGAGAGAGAGACACACACACAGCGACACACACAGACACACACACTCACAGGGACAGACACACACAGGGACAGACACACACACACATGGACAGACACTTATGCGACTGTGAGATCGTCAACTAATCTAATGTGTGTGGCAACCATTAGGGGACATTAAAAGGGAATTCCACCTTCAGTTATGCTCCAACCTTTTGTTGTCTTCTAATATGACTCCCACTGATTCCCAGTACTGAGGGGACATGGATTGGGGTCTAAAAATTAATTATTAACATGTACCAGAAGGTGGTCTAAACTGTAACCCATTAGGCACTGGCTAGACTGTTATGGAGTCTAAGCAATGCCTTAGACACACACACAGAGGCACATACACACACAGAGGTACACACACACACACAGGGGCACACACATACACAGGGGTAGACACAGAGGGACAGACACACACACACGCACACACAAGGACAGACACACATACACAGGGACAGACACACAAAGGGACAGATACACACACACACACAAAGACAGACAGACAGACACACACACACACACAGGAACAGACACACAAAGGGACAGACACACACACAGGAACAGACACACAAAGGGACAGACACACACACACAGGGACAGACACAAACACAGGAACAGACACACACAGGGACAGACACACACACAAGGACAGACACACACACACAGGAACAGACACACAAAGGGACAGACACACACACACACACACAGGAACAGACACACAAAGGGACAGACACACACACACAGGGACAGACACAAACACAGGAACAGACACACACAGGGACAGACACACACACACACACACACACAAGGACAGACACACACACAGGAACAGACAAACACAGGGACAGACACACACAAACACAGGAACAGACACACACAAGAACACACACACACACACAAGGACAGACACACAGCTAGGCCTCACCACATGGTGGCCTAGGTTCCAGAGATTCCCTTGAATAATTGACACCAAACATTAGATAATATTAACTGAAGTGATTTATTAGGGTATGGTATAACAAGTTTATTTGTGGATTATATAGGCTGCGATGTTCGATTATTTACCATTTTAAACTTACCAATCCAAAAAATTTAAACAGAATAATAACTCATGTCCACTCAAACATATGAGTGACTTACCCCATACGCCATGTCATTTATCACATGGCATCCCCCAAACATCGCAAGCCTGACTCTATAATGTTTTGGAAACCTACATTAACAATATCGCTGCCAATGTCAGACAGAAATTATTTGACAAAAGGCCTTTTATAAATCCTTCAATTTCAACGTGTCTGTAAGAATAAAATCCTGAGTTAAACAAAAAAAATTCTAAATGCTTATTCCGTATTTTCCGCCCTATAAGACGTACCTGCCCATAAGACGCATCTAGGTTTTTGAGGAGGAAAATAAGAAAAAAAAACATTTTGAACCAAAAGGTGTGCTTTTGGTGGGTTTTGAACTAATGGTGGTCTGTGGATGACACTATTATGGGGGATCTGTGGATGACACTGTTATGGGGGAATCTGTGGATGACACTCTTATGTAGGAGATCTGTGGATGACACTTATGGGGGATCTGTGAATGACACTGTTATGGGGGATCTGTGGATGACACTGTTATGGGGGATCTGTGGATGACACATTGTTATGGGTGATCTGTGAATGACACTGTTAAGGAGGGGATCTCTGGATGATACTGTTATAGGGGATCTGTGGATGGCACTGTTATAGGGGATCTATGGATGGCAATGTTATGGGGAGGGGGATCTGTGGATGACACTGTTATGGGGGGATCTGTGGATGACACTGTTATGGGGGGGATCTGTGGATGACACATTCTGAATGAATGAGAGGAAAATGTAAGGCTCGGGTAGCCAAGTTGAACAATGCATTTCTTCAATATGTAGTTAAATTGGTATTTTCTGACTGGTGACAAGTCTAGATGTATAAATAATGGACCATGTAATTTAGGTCTGATATCCAGCCATCTTTTCATAGCCTGAACTGGACAGATTAAGGGGTTACGATAAGAGTTTAAAACCATCCAGTGTCCTCTATTATATTGATCTGTTTTAGACTTTTTAATGAGGATTTTTAATGATGAATCGAGTAAACAAATGTCAGTTTGGCGCAGTTATTTCACTAATAGTACGAAAAAGTTGTGACTCGAAGAGCAAATTGAAGGTAAACTTTTCATTATATTGACTAAATTTTTTAAATAAATTGGTCTGGTTCTTTCTTTTTGAGTATATTGCTTTTTTAGACCTTTTAATACTGTATTTGGTTCAAAAAGAAATTTGAACTGATAGGATTAAAACCGTTAATTTTATGAAAGAAAGAAATACCAGACAAAGTTTCTTGAATGGAACTGATTGCAAAATTTTTCTCAACCATTATTATTATGAATTGAAACATGTTTAGTGAATTATATTAGAACTTATCTATTTTGAATTGGTCACAGAAAGTTGTCCACATTTTCCAAGCTGAGGTGTAGGAATACCAAGTATTTTCGGCTAGAGAATTTCTCGATCTTCGATTGTAACAAAATTATGTCCCAGAGGTAAAGCGGACATGGAGTGTTTTCGGCTGCAGCGTCTGGTAATAGCTTTTTGAAGGTCTGCATGTTCTGTCAGGATAAAGAATCAGCCATTAAATTACTCTTTCCTTGTATATATTTAGCTTTAATCCATATATTGTTAAATAAGCAGAACAAAACTAATTCCCTTAGTAATTTGATAACTGGTTCTTATTTAGAAGACAAACAGTTCAAACCGTATACCACTCCATTATTGTCAGAGTGGAGGATTATCCTTTTGTTTAAGAATGAGTTTTCCAAATTTCCAATGCAACCAGGACTGGAAACATTTCTATAAAAACAGAATTTTTGTCTTAGGCCAGACTTCTGAAGAACAGATATTTTTAAAAATGACACCATAACCAACCGATCCTGCTTCATCTGTGAACAATTTTAGTGCGTCGAAATCAATAAAGTCGTGTTGCCAAATATGACCATTAAGATTGTCCAAGAATATCAACCAGGTTTTGAGATCTTCTTTTAAATGATTATTTATACGTATGTGCGAGAATGGTGAAGTTTTACCCTTAGTAGCCATATAAAAAACTTTTGAAAAGACTCTACCGATAGGAAATCACGCATGAAATGAAATTTCAAGAACCTAGTAAGGATTAAAGATCCTTCAGGGTAGTTTTCTTCTTAGTAAGTAAATTGGAAATAGCGATTCTAGTGTTTTTTATTTTCTCAGACGGAATGCTAAATTGCATGTTCCTTGTGTCAATATCGATACCAAGGAACGTTAGGTAAGTAGTGGGAAGAGCCGTTTTTTCTTCAGCAAGTGGGATATTAAACTCATTTGAGATGTTTAAACATTTTTTAAGTAGAAACCTGCAGTCATCTTATCATCACGATAATGGATTGTTTTTCCTTTAGAGGGAGGTTGATCTAAAATCCAGTTTAAGAAGGTGGAGAAGGCTTCAAAATAGAAGCACGATAGTGTGAAACCCATTGGTAGAGCCTTGTCAAAGAAAAATGAACCTTGGAAATGAAATCCTAGGGAATTAAAACCACTTGGGTGTATGGGCAATAATCTAAAAGCAAATTTTATGTCGGTCTTGGCTAATAATGCATCTTGACCCATATAATTTAGTATTTTCAAAGCCGAGTCAAAAGATGCGTAAGAGACAGAGGCAATATTTTTATTAATTTCATCGTTTAACGAATCATTCATTGGATAGGGCAGGTGGTGAATTAAACTGAAGGAGTTGAATTCTTTTTTAGGTACAAAACCAATAGGGAATAGATGAAAATTTAAGAAGGGGGGAGCAGAAAAAGGACCCGCTACCCTACCCTCTTCTATTTCTTTGAATTTTTTTTCTTTAACCTTTATAGGATTAATATTAACCGATTTCAGATTCTTGGCCCACTTACAACCTAATCCTTTGTATTCAGGAACAAAAAAAAATTCTGAAAAGCCAAAGGTTAACATTTCAACTATCTGCCTGTCTGGATAAAAGTTTAGCCATGGGATTCATTTTTGGACTTTCACTGGAGTCGGTCCTTTTTTCGTGAGCATTTTTTGAGTTCGAATTTCTAGTAAACCCCATATTTTTAAAATATTTGAATACTGGATGGGTTCCATTATAGAAGGTGCACTCGTGACGATATTTGCAGTTGTTTGCCCACTTGCACTGGTTCCCATTAAAAGAGAAGCAGATGTCTCTTTTTGTATATAGCTGGATGTTAGTTGGTTGATGAAAAAAATGTGATCTATTAGGCAGCATGAGGTTAAGCCATAAGCCTACATCCTTAGTGCCCCACTGAAGATGCGGGTAAACCGACAGTTTCTGACGAAACATTTCGTCATATGAATTTCCAGGCATTACCACCGAAATTTCGGTAGGTTTCCAAAACAGAATCCATATGGTAGAAAAGTCTATTGCAAAGATCTGGATGTTTTTCACCGAGAACTGCTGAGTAGATAGAAAATGCCTGAATCCACATATACACTGCGTGCAGAATTATTAGGCAAATGAGTATTTTGACCACATCATCCTCTTTATGCATGTTGTCTTACGCCAAGCTGTATAGGCTCGAAAGCCTACTACCAATTAAGCATATTTGGTGATGTGCATCTCTGTAATGAGAAGGGGTGTGGTCTAATGACATCAACACCCTATATTAGGTGTGCATAATTATTAGGCAACTTCCTTTCCTTTGGCAAAATGGGTCAAAAGAAGGACTTGACATGCTCAGAAAAGTCAAAAATAGTGAGATATCTTGCAGAGGGATGCAGCACTCTTAAAATTGCAAAGCTTCTGAAGCGTGATCATCGAACAATCAAGCGTTTCATTTAAAATAGTCAACAGGGTCGCAAGAAGCGTGTGGAAAAACCAAGGCGCAAAATAACTGCCCATGAACTGAGAAAAGTCAAGCGTGCAGCTGCCAAGATGCCACTTGCCACCAGTTTGGCCATATTTCAGAGCTGCAACATCACTGGAGTGCCCAAAAGCACAAGGTGTGCAATACTCAGAGACATGGCCAAGGTAAGAAAGGCTGAAAGACGACCACCACTGAACAAGACACACAAGCTGAAACGTCAAGACTGGGCCAAGAAATATCTCAAGACTGATTTTTCTAAGGTTTTATGGACTGATGAAATGAGAGTGAGTCTTGATGGGCCAGATGGATGGGCCCGTGGCTGTATTGGTAAAGGGCAGAGAGCTCCAGTCCGACTCAGACGCCAGCAAGGTGGAGGTGGAGTACTGGTTTGGGCTGGTATCATCAAAGATGAGCTTGTGGGGCCTTTTCGGGTTGAGGATGGAGTCAAGCTCAACTCCCAGTCCTACTGCCAGTTTCTGGAAGACACCTTCTTCAAGCAGTGGTACAGGAAGAAGTCTGCATCCTTCAAGAAAAACATGATTTTCATGCAGGACAATGCTCCATCACACGCGTCCAAGTACTCCACAGCGTGGCTGGCAAGAAAGGGTATAAAAGAAGAAAATCTAATGACATGGCCTCCTTGTTCACCTGATCTGAACCCCATTGAGAACCTGTGGTCCATCATCAAATGTGAGATTTACAAGGAGGGAAAACAGTACACCTCTCTGAACAGTGTCTGGGAGGCTGTGGTTGCTGCTGCACGCAATGTTGATGGTGAACAGATCAAAACACTGACAGAATCCATGGATGGCAGGCTTTTGAGTGTCCTTGCAAAGAAAGGTGGCTATATTGGTCACTGATTTGTTTTTGTTTTGTTTTTGAATGTCAGAAATGTATATTTGTGAATGTTGAGATGTTATATTGGTTTCACTGGTAAAAATAAATAATTGAAATGGGTATATATTTGTTTTTTGTTAAGTTGCCTAATAATTATGCACAGTAATAGTCACCTGCACACACAGATATCCCCCTAAAATAGCTAAAACTAAAAACAAACTAAAAACTACTTCCAAAAATATCCAGCTTTGATATTAATGAGTTTTTTGGGTTCATTGAGAACATGGTTGTTGTTCAATAATAAAATTAATCCTCAAAAATACAACTTGCCTAATAATTCTGCACTCCCTGTACACTCACCTAAAGAATTATTAGGAACACCTGTTCTATTTCTCATTAATGCGATTATCTAGTCAACCAATCACATGGCAGTTGCTTCAATGCATTTAGGGGTGTGGTCCTGGTCAAGACAATCTCTTGAACTCCAAACTGAATGTCAGAATGGGAAAGAAAGGTGATTTAAGCAATTTTGAGCGTGGCATGGTTGTTGGTGCCAGACGGGCCGGTCTGAGTATTTCACAATCTGCTCAGTTACTGGGATTTTCACGCACAACCATTTCTAGGGTTTACAAAGAATAGTGTGAAAAGGGAAAAACATCCAGTATGCGGCAGTCCTGTAGGCGAAAATGCCTTGTGGATGCTAGAGGTCAGAGGAGAATGGGCCGACTGATTCAAGCTGATAGAAGAGCAACGTTGACTGAAATAACCACTCGTTACAACCGAGGTATGCAGCAAAGCATTTGTGAAGCCACAACACACACAACCTTGAGGCGGATGGGCTACAACAGCAGAAGACCCCACCGGGTACCACTCATCTCCACTACAAATAGACAATCGTACAATTTGCACGAGCTCACCAAAATTGGACTGTTGAAGACTGGAAAAATGGTTTCTTGAACATGACAATGAGTTCACTGTACTAAAATGGCCCCCACAGTCACCAGATCTCAACCCAATAGAGCATCTTTGGGATGTGGTCGAACAGGAGCTTCGTGCCCTGGATGTGCATCCCTCAAATCTCCATCAAATGCAAGATGCTATCCTATCAATATGGGCCAACATTTCTAAAGAATGCTATCAGCACCTTGTTGAATCAATGCCACGTAGAATTAAGGCAGTTCTGAAGGCAAAAGGGGGTCCAACACCATATTAGTATGGTGTTCCTAATAATTCTTTAGGTGAGTGTATATGGATCTGTTTTTTTTATTTTTTTATTTATCCTCGTAATTTGATTCTTTTTTTGTCAGTTTTGACTGAATCTTTATTAGACGGAAGGAGAGAGTATAAATCCATATATTCTCTCTTCCAAAATTTTTCTTAAGTGGATAAGGGAAGATGATAACTTAATGAGGATATGTGACACACCATTGCCTCCTTAAAACATGTATCAGAAATGCCTTCTAAAAAGTGAGGGACTGGTATGTCAGATATGGGAACAGAAAGGGTAGCAGTTTGCATATTGCATATTGTTATGTATGATATGTTTTACTGTTTGCTTCTCCCCTCTTAGTAAGAGTAGGCGGGTCCTGCCAGGAGTTGGAGTTCCTGTCCAGAGAGGAAAGGAAGCAAGTTGCCGAGCTCCTGCTCCTGTTACCTAATTTCTAGGGAGAACTATTCCAGATTCTCCTCGAGTAAAGCCTTGAGAATCCAGGCAGCAAAATGACCTGCTACTTCTGCATCTACAGACACTGCTGTAAGGTGAGGCACTACAGCCAAGACACCCATCACCAAACCACCACTATGCCAGTATCACCTAAGTGCTGAATCACCAACAACCAATCTACTTCTACGTTATCATTTAGCTATAATATCCTGCCTACATTCAGTGCACCCTGCGCTGATGAATATCAGGAAAAGTCTAAGGCATATTGGTACACCATAGACAAGGTGCGGGTGCCAACAGAGAGGGCTCTGAGTGTCTCCTCTGGCACCCGTGCCATAGCTTCGCCACCACTGGTATAGGTCATACAGTATATGAGGAATACCCACGAAGCATTCTGTCTGCATTCTGTAAAGCTAATTCCTAAAAGCAGTTACATTAGTGCATTGATCTGACACTAAAGCTCCTGTAAATAGCTCTCTCCAAGCATAGCAATTCCGTGTGTATAAATAACCAGCACATATTAATCGGACTGTCCTTAGGTCATTCTGAGCTCTATAAACACGCACACAGCAATGCGTATCACAGGTCTCAGCCATTTTACAACATTATAACAAAGTAACCACTCTTTTATGAGCTGTTACATAATGTACAACAGATTCAAGGCCGGTATAACAATGCAATAGCAGCCATAAAAATATTGTGGACTCCTTGTAAAGTGTAAGCAGACGGCGGGGGGGCAATACCTTGAAATATCTTAATCATTTTACAAGGTCTCCAATGCTGCGAGTTTTATATTTTCTGTAATGAAAGGGCAAATTATTAATACCCAAATTTCGTGATTATTGAAAATGTGAACATTTAATGAAGTGTGTGAGTTGGTAAAAACAT